>NC_138828.1:5968899-7168899 GCF_965183815.1 Platalea leucorodia | reverse complement strand
TGAATCAACAATATCTGCTCTTAGGCAGTCCAGAGTTCCTGAGAATGAAAGGTACTCTCCAAAGTACATTCTGTAGCAGAGTGGCATCGCATCCTGAGACTGAATTCCTGTGTAACTTAGAAGCGGTTTGAAAACAACCTACAAAACAAAACCCACTGATTTACTACTTATTGTCTGGATTATTCCTATATTCTTGCTCCATCATTTGTTGATCTACAATATTTACAATGTCAGCTACATAATATAGAACATTTTTAAGTTTTATTGACAGTGCTGTAAAACAGAAAGAAGGGGGATAAAAAGGAGAAGCTTTATGGACTTTTTGAGTAAAAAGACTGACTACACAGCAAGCTAGCATTGCATGTTTAGCTATGGGAGCAAGGTTTATGCATGTTCCCATCAGTAAAAAGTACTCGGGAGAACTAGGTTAATCTCATAAATGCTCCAATATGTTCTTTGAAGTTATAAAACAATGCTCTATTAATCACCATTCACAAAGTTTGTTATGGGACACCCTCAGAGGTTTCTTGAGCCTTTCATCTTTGAATAGGAATGCATAAGAAATGTGTACAAAAACAGGATGTTTTCATCATTGTAAGATTTTTCTTTTTTTTAAAGTAATAACTAGTTTTTCCCTACAGAACTTCAAAACACATCAGCAAACCACCCCTACCTGTGCATCTGCTAGCTGGACAGCAGGAAACCCCTGGTTACCCTCTTCGACACCTGCAATGTCATCCTGACTGGTGCTGTGCTGCGAGTGTGTGCCATCCAGGGTGTTCTGGTCACTAGATAAAACTGTGTTGAAGTCTGAAGCAGAGGGTATTGTAGGAAGATTGGGTGCCACACCTAAAAAATAAATACCCATGGAACACTAACACCACAGCAAATTTTAACACCACCAACTCTATTAATTCAGCAAGGTTAGTTATATAGAAACACATGCCATACACATAGAAAGTCAGAGTCCTAGTCAGATCTATAACCTCACAAAAGTGGCATTCAGGATAAAGAAACAGTCTGATATTGCTGAAACAGGTAATAGAGACAGTCCAACTCATATTTGGAAAGCACAAAAATGTTTCCTTCTTTTTGCTCTCCTTCCCAAGGCCTTTTGTCTGTATTGCATTCTATAGGGTACTTAACTCCTGTTTAAACTGAAATAGTTTATAGGCTGAGTAGCCTATGCCATCAACAAAAAGTAAAGATTATCCACAGTTGCAGATACTTGCTTTTAGCTTTCAGTGTGCTATAAGCTTCTGGTTTTTGTTAGTCCCAATGCAAGATCCACCAATTAGATATCTATAAGTTAGTCTCTAGCCAAATGTGCTCTTCATAAAAATTATTATGGACAGCCAGCCACTCCTCTGCAGTTGCTCTGTTCACAAACAATCAGACTTGCAGCACAAGGGCAGAGCGATGCTGAATCGCCTGCATCTTGAGTCTGGACTGGACTCAACCTCCATGAGACAGAGTTGCTCTGACAACGTAAACTAATCCCAATTCTTCATAACTCAATCTTACAGCACTTATCAGAGAGCCACAACTACACGCCTCCACAGAAAAATGGTTTGGATAGATCCGTGTCCGTGTTAAAATCACTAAGTCTTAATTTCAGGAATGTGAAAGCTCTACTTCTACCCTACGGTTCTTTCTGCAGAGAAACACATTCCAGTTTACACAGGAGCCACACCAGTTAAGCAATATGTACAGCACAAGGATGTTTTGTAGGATCAGCCTATTTGTTCAATATTAAAAACGAATTAAAACAACTTATTATTGCCTACGATTAATACATTACAGCTGAAAGACTGTTAATAGAAGAAACAATCAAATTTAGTGTTAGTGAAAATGAAAATTTCAAGATACACACATTTGAGGATTATGAATGATGACAGGCTTACAAGAATAATAAGCCGCAAGAAGTTGTTACATAACTGTTCCTTTAATACACTTAAGACTTTCAGTAATGTATATTTTCTTTTCTCCATTCCCTTACACCAGTTGACCACTTCCCATCCCTGAAGAAGAACGTTACTCAGAAGAGATATTTATGTTTAGTCGCAAAATTGAACTGAGAAAGAGTAAGGATTGCAATGTACAAAATCTTCATTACAAAACCAGCATATGCAAATTAGATTAAAAGTAATTAACAAAATCCAGGGAACTGCAACTAAGAATTATTTTGTGGCTTAGCTTTTTGCAGCTACACATGGCTTTGGAAGCTACATTTACGATTCCAAAAAAAGCTAAATTTCTGGAGGCAGGGTGAGGGAAATAAAACAACAGTTTTGCTTAAATCACATTTGTTCATTTTCCAGTTTGCTGGGAAGTCCCACAAGTAATATTTACATCTGTTGAACTTCAGTCACTTGCTCAGTTACTTTCAGAAAGAATGTGGTCAACACAGGAACAGCCAACCCAGAATAATCTTTTCAATCAGCTGTAATTAGAAATACCTGTTGGAAGGCTATTGTGGCCAGATTTGGTGGCCGGACTTTCTTGTACTACACTTCCTCTGTTGCCCACAGCATTGGACATCCAGTTATAGAAACTCACAGAAGATGGTTCAGACAGCAAAGGATGTTCAGATAACATGTCTGTGGCCACAGTATTTCCTATACAGATAAATCAGAAGCTGTAAGTCAGCAATACCCAGGAACACAGCATAATTTTACTGACAATACATATTTACTATTAAAATAAGCCTAATCCTCAAGGTTTATTCCAGTAAGTTACGTGTCAAGCAGTACTACAGGTGCTACCATGAAAGTTATACTATGACACTAATGGATGTTGCACTACAAGTGTCTTTGCATTTGTTCATCTCTACCATTAATTAGAGGAAAGGAGTCATTAAGAAACCAAAATACCTTTTTTTCTGAATAATATTTCATTCCCTGACAGCAAAGGAGAGAGGTTTTAGAGAAAATGCAGTATCAAACTTATGTTTTTTCTTTATATAAATTATAACAATGCACTCTGAACAATAAAATGGAACATAAACATTTCAATGTATGTACTTCAAACTTCTACAAAACACATTCCTTCAAAAGACCATTACTAAAAATCTGCAAATTATTATACACAAAGTTACTAGAACATTAGTTTTAGTCCACTTTTTGAGCTACTTACAGGGTCAAGAAAAAAAATGACAAATACAGAATGATCATTTCGTTATTCATTCAAAAGACTCACTTAAGTAATTATGTATTATACTCAAAAAGGAGTAAGGCTAAGTAAAAGGAAAATATTGTATTTATTTTGTTAGTTGTCATTTCTTTTCCCAACCTGATGTACTCGCTGTTTGCTTCTAGGAAATAGTATGGTGCAGTGATGTCTAGGAACTGCTATTAAAAAATATAATTCTTATTTGGTAGGAGAGAGGGGAGAGGTAAGATCTTAAACAGAAATGATAACTAATATCATAGTGAAAATATAATACCTCTTCTAAATCATTAAAATAAAATCAGTCTTCCCTTCCCATCCCTTTAGCTTACTTATGCTACATCATACCTGTTCTTGTTAAAGAACTACTTTTAACTGCCGTTGTACTTCTTTGAGGAGTCCCTTCCAAAAGATTATGCAGGCTAGGAAAACTCCCAGTAAGATAGCTGAGCAGACTCTCTTTTCTTGGACTTTCTTTGACTGCCATTCCAGAACGGCCAACGTGCACTGGTGAATCTGTAGCTGTATCTCCACTAGTGTAACTTAAGGAATGATACGGATGTATACCCTTGTGGAGAAAACAAAGAAACTAACGAAGTACTGCATAAACTGCAAAAAGGAAGCGACATTTGGTCTGAATATGAGATCGGAACACAATAACTACAAGATTCTCATTCCTGCAAACTTTTGGACAAGTGTTACTTCACTTGGGGCAGGTCATATGCCACACAAGTATTGTGCGTAAAGGTGCTATTGAACTCTCAAGTATTAAAATAATTTTATCTGTAAAAACAGTTTAAAAAGTCAAACAAGTATCAAATCGAACTGCAGATGTGTAGAATTCACCTAAAGCAAGTTTGCAGAAGGAACAGTACATACCACTGAATATAAGCCTCATTTGTATTTGGTCTTCGTCTAAAGACCAAATCCCTTCCATCCTTAGCATATAATGGTAAGTGCAGCCTCTGGGGAAGGCAAAGAATGGAAGTTGGGGACTTCTGGCACCAAAAAGAAGGCTCCTGGTCCACCCAAAGGCTTAAAACTATTAAACAGGTTCTCTAGCCTCAAAACTGAAGAAGAGCCAGATGTACTTTTAAGCAAAGCATCTAGGCCACTTAACCCTAAACCATGCAAGACCACCAGGCTTCCCAGCACAAGAGAGAAACACTGGAGAGAGTCCAACAAAGAGCCACTAAGATGATTAAGGGACCAGAACATCTCTCATATACAGAAAGGCTGAGAGAGCTGGGACTGTTCAACCTAGGGAAGAGAAGGCTCAGGGGAGATCTTATTAATATATGTAAATACCTGAAGGGAGGATGCAAAGATAATGAAGCCAGGCCCTTCTCAGTGGTGCCCGGTGACAGGACCAGAGGCAATGGGCACAAACTCTAACACAGGAGTTTCCTCCTGAACATCAGGAAACACTATTTTACTGTGAAGGTGACTGAGCACTGTCACAGGTTATAGAGTCTCCATCCTTGGAGATATTCAAAAGTCATCTGGACATAACCCTGGGCAACTGGCTCTAGGTGGCCCTGCTGGTTGGCGAGTTGGACAAGATGACCTACAGAGATCCCTTTCAACCTCAATCATTCTGTGAAAAAACACAGCTGAAGAGGAATCAGTACAAGCCACCAAGCTGCCTAACAAACACATAGAAGACAACAAATGACTTAAAAACAAACAACCAAAAACACACCAAAAAACCCTAAGCAAACAAAAAACCCAAAACCAACACACAAACCCAAAACAAAACAAACCCCCCAAAAAACACAAACATTCACAGACTCTTTCTGTTAGAAAGTAGAGATAAAAATAAAATCTTGCAGTTCTCTGAACAACTTGTGGAATAAAAAAACCCCCGACACTAATTTTAATACAAGTTATTGGAGAGCTTTGTCAATCTTATGATTCGTATAATGATAGTTAAATCCTGATTTTTGCTACCATGCATAGATTAAGAGCCAGAAAGGTTAATGTACATCCTTAAATGATGCACATATCTATTGGTTTTAAGCACGGCTCTGAAGTTAATTGGCAAGAAAAACAATAAACACATGTAGAATATAGGCCAACTGATCAAGCATCACTTTCATAAAGTAAGGGGCGTACCTTCCATGTGTTAGTTATAGATAGTTATAGTTACATTTTAGGCAAGCATTTATTCGTCTGCAGAATTGCTTCTAAACAGGCCAGCTACAAACCACTTTCCCCTCATGCATGGCACTAAAAACTTACCTTTATTTTCAGAACAGAATCACTGTGAGTGTGAGTCTTGGATAATTTCCTCATGATCTCAGCACCAGTTACAGGCCCAGAAGAGCCACCAGCAGGTGGAGGGCGATTAGCTGTTCCTTCTAGGAGCATTGTATGCTCACTGACAGTAGCTGGAACCAAGCAAATAATTTTTCTCATATATATAGATATGGGGAAACAAGATTATCTATTATTAGGTACATTTATTTACAAGCAGTCATGAACTTCCAAATTCTGACACACACCTACACACAGCTGTCTAGGGAATTCAAGGAAATTTTAAGACAAATAAGAAAACCTCAGACATGGCCCTACTGGATTTTGTTTAATAATCGAAGTACAAATCTTTTTGTCCTTCTAATGTCATACAACTGTTGCTCTGTGCTATATATCAAAAGGAAGATGCCAAATTTCACTTTCTTTTGCTGACTCTGGCATGGTTGATCATTTTTTGAATTACGATGCTTACATTTGCATGAATTTCATCTATAAGTAAATCTATACAAGGCAGCAAAATTGCCACTTCCAAAATTCATGGTGAAAAATACAAGAATATACACAGGGCAAAAAAAAATTAAAATACTTCACTGGTTCTAATAGTCTGTTTCTGCTCAAGCAAAGCAGATATTTTAGAGGAGGGGGCAAAAATTGCCATCACACTGTATGATTACATACAAGTTTCACACACAAGCATCTTTGGTTTTGCTGTCTTTAAGCTGATAACTGCTGCCTGTCTTTTAACCAAAGGCAGAGTCTCCTCCTGATTTTTTAAAATTATTTTTTCCTCAGTCTCACATAATTCTTACCTGAAAACGAAAAACATAAACATTGTATTTCTGAGAACAGTTACACTGTATATAGGTGCTACAAACACAAAAACCTAAGTCAACTCAAGACTGCAAAAAAGAGTGCCCCAACAACATGTATTTATTTATGCCCTTCCTTTCTGTGGTTCTTACTTAAGTCATTTCTGTATCAAATACAAAGCTAAATCAGTAGTTTATGTTAAATCAGCAATGTGTAAGCTGGCAACAGAAATCTACCACATATGAAGTAGTAAAAGATTTTTTTAATTAAAATATGTCTTCACAAATAACAAATAAGAAGGTAGGTTTGAAGCTATACCTGGGAGAATTCACAGAATTGCATGGTACAATTCTTAACTAAGGCCAGAAGCTGCACAACAAAATCCTAATTGCAAGCCAGCAAATAATTAAGTTGATGTATTTTGTGCAGTAAATTACAAGACAAACCATGTGAAGAGACAAAAGTCTCCTGCTTTGTTTTTCCCCAAATAAGTAAGAATTATTATAATGCTATAATTATCAGCAGCTGCTTCAAAATGAAGATGATTCTAAAAAAGCAGCTTAATGATTCTAAAAAAGAAGAATATAATGTATTCAAGCATTACAACTAAAGAAGATACAAATGCTCTGAGAGGAGCTACTTGTCCCTATGAATTTTTACGGAGACAGAAAAACACAAAAATACCTGCATCAAATTCAAACTCTGCTCCATCAGCACTTGTGTCACTCTGAAGACCCCCTCCGTTGTCTAATCCAAGTCCATCCTCGTGCTCGTGGCAGGCATTTGTCTGCAATTTCACTGGCTGAGCTGGTCTGTGTAAGCTGACTCCTTTAAAAGCTGGGGTCACCACAATGAACTTCATCCATTGCCTTGCTAGGGCAACTAGACCTTTCTTTAAGGTTACTAAGGCAGGAAGGCCATCACTCTTAAAAAAAGAAAAACAAAAATCCAAGATGCATGTCACAGCATTTTAAAGTAAACTGAGGGGGGAAAAAAAAAAGTCAGAACTCCCTTAAATCTTTGTGCTCAAGAGGCTTACGACAGAAACATGCTGGCAACACAACGTCCATGCAGATATAAAAAGACATAGTGCTAACAGATAAAAATTATAACTTCATTGAACACAGTAAATACATTCATTTACATGACCTGAGGATCTAGCCCAAGGGGCCAAAAATAAACAACAGAAAACAGGTTTATTAAATATCAAACTAAACGTACTTAAGTAATTATAAGGCTCTGAACTACGGACTAAAATTCACAACAGCACCAGATTGACTGTAGAAACAGAACTGAAATAAAAAAGATGAGGTTTCTTCCATTGTTGGTAAGCAGTATTTTAAAAACATAAATTTGAGGCAAAAAACAGGGATTGTTTTGATTACATCACTGAATTGTGCTAAAGATGAAAAAAAAAAAAAGCTTCTTATTTTGACCACAAATCAAACAGTGCTATTTCTGCCACAAATTGTGCTATTTCTGATCACTGGGCTCTCAGCTATGTTGAAAAATGTAGTGTTTAAATCTGACAGCTGTGGAATTGGATTATGAAAATGACACAAAATCAGGAAGAAACACTCCTCCTTATGCCTAATATGTTTGTTCAAACAATTTACCACTACAATCCAGACATTTACATTCTAAAGCCACCAAGAAAAAGATTGAATTCTTAAGCTTTAAAGTTTCTACAGTTCTAGCTCTCTTCTTAAGCTGTCTGCATTATCCTAGTGTTTCTAAAAGACATGAGATCTAGTTCTGAAGGAGAGAATTTGGAATAAGCTAATCAGTGCATGCACTTGCTTTAATAATTGAGATTTATTCAATTTTAAAACTATGCATGCAGATTTTTACTACTTTGCTGTTATCTTTAAAAAAAAAAGAAATCTGATAAAAAGGCCATTAACAATTTTAAAGACATGCCTTTTTGGTTTACGATTTCTCATGTATTTACTAACGAAATAGCTCGACAGAAATTGTGCATATACACAGGCCACAACAAGAACAGCAGATCTGCAAGAAAATGAAATGAGAGAAGCCATATCTATTTATCAATTTAAGGATATATACAAGTACGGGTTATATTTTCTTGTTTGTTAACTTTCCTTAAACTGTTACCTAATTTAAGACATTAGAATTGGTACATTTGAAACTAACACAGAGTTATTTCCATTTTTACAGGGTAACTCACCATGGTGGCATCCTCAATAACGGAGTAGTTCGCTTGATGAAGGTAATGGTGCAATATATTACACAGTAAACAAGAAGGATTTTCTTGCAAGAAACGAGCCACTTTGGTAAGCCTGTTGTACTTGCTTCTCAGAGGAAAGTGCACGCTTTTATTCTAGATCAAAATGTAACAATTTTTCACGTATGAACATACTTGCAAACAGAACATGCGCATGAACTACAAGGTTTCACCTATGATATCACAAACTTGTAACCCCATTTTGAACTTCTGCAAGAAAGATTTGCCATGTGGACACCTACCTTATTTTAAATAGTAGTATGTGAAAAATCATACTTCGTGCTTATTTGTTTAAATGATGTAATAGAACAGAAGGCTGGGTTGAAATCGCAGACTTTTTAAAGTTTCCTCTGGACTAATAGACATATATGCACAGCTAGCTGAGATTTTCAAAGGAACTGTTTATTCCTAGTTAAAGAAAAACCAGGCGCTTCTCTAATTTGGTTTAATGCTAGAAAAACGGTAGGAAAAGAAATAGGAAAGGAGGTTGCAATAAGAGACTGCTGCAAAGGATGATTTTTGACTACAGCAGAAAACTAGCCTGACACTAAGCTTGTCAATCTTGCAGTGCAAGACAGGATCTCAACAACAGGTATCACCTCAAAATCTTCCCACTAGGTGGTGCTAAGTAAACGAACAGCAGAAAACTGCCTACACACAAGAAAGCTCCTTAGCAAATCACTAACACCCAATTTGTCATAAAAGCTCAACTAATTCTAGTTTTCAAGAAAAAAATTGTCTGTTTTGCATTTCTTGCTAGAATGTTTCACCCTCACTATGCTTGTCCTCCCTTCCTCTAACAAGCGGGTCCAATAAACACAATGATTCAATACACCGCAGGAACACAGAAATTCACATTTTCTCCCGAAAGGTACCCTGAATATTTCATAATTCAGCACACTTTCGTATTTCATAAAATATACCAGACGCTACAGCCATACTTCTTACTCTCCCCTTTCAAACGGCAGAATCCCCAGTTATTTTACCCAGAGATGCGCTTCTGTAAGAAGCTGAATTTTTTTTTCCACTGAAATTTAGATTCTGTACAAAAAGCAGAGGTAGTGAGTTCTTGTGACCAGTTCTGGAAGTAAAGGTTCATAAGAGGTGCTATAAGTTTGTCAGTGAAAATACCCAGAATCCCAAACAAATACGTATTACACTGCTCTGTTCTGATATGCCTATTGATTTTATAAAGGTCACTTACCTCTAAGGCTTCTGTCATAATGCAACCCATAACAGCACAGATTCGCAGGGTTCCTTCAGTTTCTAGTTTATTTAATGACGATTTCACTTGATCAATGGGAACAAGCCAAGCACCAACTGCAGGTGTTGCAGTACTCAGGAGGTTCAGCTGCCTATTGAGAAAAATAAAAAGAATTAGGTATTCACGTTCTGCAGCAGCAATTAGCAAGATTTTCTAATGCTATTATGAATGACATTCAAATAGGTGGAATGTGACAGAACAATGTTACAAAGTAACAAACACAGACTTATTGCCCAGAAAATGAAAACTGGCGAAAAAGTACCTAAGGCAGGTTTTGTTTTACATGCTCACACGCTCATGATTCCATCCACTGCTGCTACCGCTATTCCCTCCTTTTCCCATTTGTGTTCCCTACTGAAATCACACAGTTTGAAATTCTCATCGCTGACTGAATCCCACATTAACTGTTACACAATACATCATGAAGGACTTTTGCTGAAGGGCTGAGGCAAGAATATTTGGAAAACCACAAAGAGTATTTTCTAATTTATATCTATATACTGAGCTTAAACTACTGACAGATAAGAATATTTGACTTGTTCTACAAACACAATATGAAAAGCTATCTTAGAAAGATTTATCTTGAACTTTGTAATGGCAATGCAATGGCAGTAAGATCATGGGTTAAGCATCAGGCTGAATACCAAAAGCACTGAGTGGTTCTCTTCTCTAGCATCTCTCCTGCTCAAAACAAATACCCTCCCCGCCTTTCTCCTTCATACATTTCACTCTCACTAGAAGTTTTTTGTTGGTTGTTGGTTTTTTTCTTATCTTTCTTTTCTTCCTTTAAACATATCTAACTAAAAACTTTCTAGCAACACTTCCATATAAATTATGGCAATAAAACATTGAAGCAAGAGTTACTGTGATATATGCAAAATCCAAAATTTTCATTTCCAGAGAAGCTTAAAAATTATTGAAATGACATTCAGAATCTACCAAATACAACTGTAATTTAACACAGCAGAATTGTCATTTTCTTTCTTTTAAATCAGGTAAAATTATACCTTGAAAATATATGGGCTGGAGACCGCACATTGGTAGGGGCTGCAAAACTAAACCAAATTTCTTTAATTGTTAGCTTCATGCTGCAAGAGTCAGGGGGAGGAGGCATCAAGGGTATATCTTTTTTCAGATCATCAGATTCAACACCTTCATCCTTAAAAAAGGAAACACGAAGTCAAAAGTGAAATTGTTTTCCAAAATGATTACACTGAAAGGCACTAATATACCATACTGCGCACTGTTCATAAGAAGTAGTTTCATATGCATTTAGAAAATAACCTAATGCTGTCCACCAACTCCTCCAAGACAATACCAAGAGACCTTGCAGAAAGCTGGAAGTTTAGTGTGCAAGCAGACAGCATGAATTCAGTTGGCACAACAAGACAGCTGTTCAACTGTCAATTTCTTATTATGAATGTTAATCACTTTCAAAAAAACAACCCAAGACCAATCATTTCTACATAGTATGTACATACCTGCTCATCTGACACTGAATTTCCATTAATATCTGAAGAGGGACTTATTCTATCACAAGGAAGGTTATCGTCAGACACATCAGTATTATAACCACTACCAGTTGGAGAATCTGAAGAATTATTTGATGCAAGCAATCCACCTCGCTCCGTATCTCTTGATTTACCCATGACTCCAAACGTATTATACAGTACTGCTCCAGATTGTCTTCCTCCTATAAAAGCACACACACGAAGACTGTAAATGTTTGTCGTGCATAAACTTCCGTAAGTTACGTCCCATTAAAAAGATATGCCCTTAAGAAGAGAAACACATATTATTTTGGTTAAACAAGGTGCATTGCCATTTTACACAACAATTTATCACCACAATTTTTATAGAACAATTCAAGAGCTAGTTGTAGAGCTTGATAGTTTGTTCCAAGCAGAGGAAGAGTACACACACGAAGACTGTTTTTAAACACTATTTCCTGAAAAGAATAACTTGGGTGACAGAAAATACATACACATTGGGTTTTTTTCTTTTTCAAGCTAGCTTTCTTCCCCCAAAGCAAAACTCTGGCCCTATATGCAGACACTTACTGTGGGTACAATTGCAAGGTCATTTAAGCAATCAGTGAAAGCATCAATTTCTACCTTCACTTTAAGTTCAGAAACTGCTGAAATTGGTTTATATAGAATTATTTCATATGCTGTTATAAGTGGCACTGATTGATTGCTAAAAGTTCCTTTACTGTAAAATCTACTATGTAATATAATTTATTTACGATAGACATGTACTATTTAGTATCACCTATATTCAGCAATTTCTAATCACATAATTGCTAAACTAGAAGACCTAGCAACAGAATTGTTAGCAGTTTCATAAAGCAAAATAATACAAAGCCTAGATAAGCCTTACCTTTTATAGTTAAATTTTCAATTCCACACTCAAACATTATCCAACCCCACTTCTCTTGACTAGGACCAATTCGAGTTACATCTGGTACAGCTTGTTGATCTGTTTCATCCACAAAAGCAAACTCATCCAACTCTTCCAAAGTAAAAAGAACTTTTGATTTCCCAAAAGGAATAGCTGTTATTGCACAAGTTCCAATATCTGCGAAAACAAACGTATTTACCACTTTGTTACAAAATGAAAAAAAAACTTTACATCTTCAAATAGCTCTCTGAATTTTACAGGGTTTTGGGAGTGTTGCCCCTTTAGCATTCGTCAATGAGCAGGGGAGAACGAAAGAAAAAAATAAAATTGAAGTACAAGCAAGAAAAAAAGCAGCATAGTTTATGAAGTCTAAAAACCTCCCTCCTGGTATGTTAATATGGGCAGAGTAATTTCTAAATTTGGAAAAACACGGACCGAGCAACACAAAGTTAAAGCTTCAAGACATTCCCAATCCTAACACATCTGCCTCCTTCATCTTTTTGTAGAGTCATGGTTCCGAAGACATGTACAAACAAGCTCTTCAGATTTTTATCTGAAACTGGCAATTGGCCTGAAATTACTTTACCAAAAAAGAAAAAAAATCCTAAAAAATACCTAAGGTTTAATACCAACAAATGACAGTGATACTGACAACGTTCTTGGATAATATGTTTTAGTAGAAATGCATTTGGTATTAACTATAGCATACTTGAAGGATATTTAGAAATAAAGTTCTAATTTTAATTCAAAGACTGCTTCTTGGTTGGAAGCATGTCTATCTCTGGGTTGGGGAGATGTAAAGCGCGAAGTCTCACTAATTCCTAAGAAAATACAGACTCAAGCAGTTTTTAATTCATTATGATCTTTGCTGTCTAAGATTCAGGAGGATACTATGGCACCTTGACTTCTTTGATGTTAGGATGTAGCTTAAATATAAATCCTTTCTTCTAGTGACATTTCCGAAGGAACATTTTAAATAATTTTATAACTATTGCCTATTAACTCGCACACAGAGCTAAATGTCAAACATCTGGGGAAAAGAACTACACTGAGTCAATTTATATCCCTTCCAATCCTACTTTCTGCCCCCAACTTACAACTGCAATCACTTTTGAAATATACGTGAAATGCTAAGATCCCTAGAAAGACATTTCTCAAACCTTTTAAATAGAAGGTGATGAATTTTCTTGGTTAGAATTCAAAAATTACTTGGCCTTCTTGAATGTCTGCAGCATATCTAACACAGGACACTACTGCTAAGATTCCACCCATAACTAGGTAAAAATGGAGTTAACCACTTTAATGTTCTCTTATTGCTTTTGTTTTCCTCCAATTTCCTTTGCTCACTCATCTTTGCACAGCTGTGGGTTTTTTGTTTGTTTTTTTTGTTTGTTTGTGTGTTTTTTAATCATACATGTTTTAGAGAGCACTTCCTCCTGTCCTAAAGATTCCTATTCTTTAATGGACAGGGTAAAACACAGCACTAACTGGTATAGATTCCATCAAAATTCTATCCATTTTAACAAAAATGGCCTCTACTTTTGGTCATCTTTTCCAGGTTAGCTTTTTCAGGATCAGGAGTTATAGCAGCTGAATTTGAGTCATAGCCTCTTGAAGGAATTTCCTTAACACAAACAGGAAGGAAGACCATTGAGATGATCTCATTTTCAATTTTATAGTTGCTATAGTTAAAAATCTATAGCTTGTCATGCTGAAATTGCCAATACAACAAGCACATCATACCTCTCTTGAAATTGTTAGAAAGTAGTAAGAAAGCAAATAAGCATAATTCATTCCCTGCATCAGGCGACAAAAAATGGTAGCTGAAAAGAGATCAGCTGGGAGGAAGGGAGCCCAGGCCTGAAATTTTACCAGTGCATGTCAATATTTACAATGCAACCCATCTGCCACACAAATTGCTCAGAAGTTCGTCTTGATAGTTTTCACTCTGCCTACATTTAAATCTAGCACTTTAGTAAAATAACAGCAAATAATTCAGAGTAACTATCCTAAACTCCTTTTTAGAGTATCTGCAAAACTCCAGGTTCAAGTGTCTTTTAATCTGTGTCGATAAAAACCCCCACAACCAAACTAGAAGACCGAGGCCAACTATAACCACTTGCTTCTATGAAAACTGTCATTTATACCATTTAGTATAAATGTCTTACCTGTTGTATCAAGTCTTACCTGTTGTATCAAGCCCTCTAAGTTGCCCATGAACACGATGGATGTTCAGTTTAGCAGCAATTTCTTTTCCTTTTTCTGCTCCAGCATTGGATCTCAGTGAGCCAGAAGACTGGGGCTGCATTTTACTGGTTTGGATGTAACGATCAAATGTGACAGAATTCCTCCCAGTTTCTGCATTGTTTGAAGTCTCCTCAACTATACCCCTTTGAATATAAGGAAGGAAAAACAATTAAGTAAATCTCAGATAGACATATTTCATTTGATTATTTTTGTTTAAAATTTCAAGTGACATCAGCATAGCAGTGTTAAAAAGAATTCTTTGTAAGATAGAAGATACATATGCTTTGGTAGAAAAATACTGAAAAAATTAATTTTATCCTGCATGACATATAAGCAAGAAAGAGTTAAAACTGAAGTTCCAAAATTATTCTGGAAGGGTTCCTCCACTTCTTAAAGAAACTGCAATTCTAATTAGTTATTGGATGTTAATTTATAAAACACAGAAGACACATTTCATTGCTTAACTCAGTTGTGACAACTTTTTCAACTACTCTTCAGAACTGCAAAAAATTGGCACCACTGTAAGTCTTTTGACTAACTTGATAAGAAAGAACCATAAATAGCGATATGCATTATTCTTACCTATTCATACGAACTTGCGTGGCAATTCTATCGAAACACAAAGCTACTAATGAAACATGAGTCACGGTTTTGCCAGAAGAAACCCCTGGGGATTCATCAACAGACGCTTGTAGTAAACACAGGTTCACCTATATGTAAAATTTCCCCGAAGAGTAAAGAAATTTAGAAAAACATGTTATATTGTATCAGAAATTAGTGATGTATACATAATCTTGTCTTATACTACTCAGTAAAATGAAAAAAATAACAGATAAAACCATCACACCTAGAAGATGTAAAAACATAATTTAAAGACATGACAGTCAGTTATCCCTATAGTGGTTGTTATTTAACTTGCACGCATACCATCGTAAAATTGAGCAGCTCCAAAACAGTCTGTCCTGTTCAAAACATTAGTTATCTAGCACAAATGCATAGCTTCACTTAAGCTTTTGGAGAACTAATAGGGATGCAAAATGAGGGTAATTTGTGAGGCCCATGTCTACTAATAAGCTAAACAAAAAGTTGTTACCTTTGGTACAGTAACGTTGGCCTGAAGACCTTTAATCGTCACATTATCCTGCTTAAGTGAGAGATTGGTCTGTGCTGGTCCCTGGTTTGTTGTTCCTGTAGTGGTAGTGTCTATTTTTGTTCCTCTAATATCCTGCTTCGAAGACAACTTGGAGGAGGGAAAAAATAATTTATTCTCACTGAAACTCAGAGCTGCTAAGCTAAAGAGTAACAGGACAGTTTATCAGCACTGAAGCAGCAAGACATTCTGACTTCATTTAGAGCACACCACCATGATTTCTAGAACAAGGACTGTGGCACTTACAGATACGGTAGGTTTAGAATGGCATTGCTACCCTTATGGATCTGCGATAAACATTCTAATGACCAGATTTCAGCTGAAAGTTTGAGCTCTACATATATAAGTTATACAGAACAACTTATTATGAAGTAAATAATTAGTGTCTGTTACACCGTGAAGTCTAAGAAATTATAAAATATAGATATAGTCGTTAACTTGGACAGAAAGAACTAATTCTGTAGAACTACCATACAATACCTTTCAAGCTAAATTAATTTTTTAAGGTATCAGATAAACTGCAAAGAAAACACATGCACTTTCACAGCTTAGTTTGAACTTTCCTCTACCTCACAGAGACTCTCCCTAACTGCTGTAAAATAATAAATGATGTATTGCTGATATGAACATAATACATAAAAATATTAGTTACAGTAATTTCTAAGAACAGAATGTATGATCTCATGCAAATCACTGCAGCTACTGACTAGACCATCCAAAACAATAACTTTGATCCGGTAAGAGAGATTTCTGGCCACTGAAAAACAGTATATAACAGTTGATTATAAAAATGCACATACACTAAGCACAAGATAAAAATAAGTATGTATTCCAAATTACTATAGCATTTAGCTACTATATCTCAAAACACTGAACTCAATTAAAACTTTTTCTGTGTAAAATATAGAAAACAACATTCTTGCAATTCTTTGTGCATTTTTCTTGTTCCCTCTCTTACATTTTCTGAGAAGCTTGTTTTGCTGTTCTGTACAGCATCTCGAAGAACTTTGCAGTGCAGATCATCAACGATTGCTGCTGGGTGTCGAGAGCTAGCACAATGTACCATTGCTTCTATATACCTGTGAGAGGAAACAAGCCCACAACAGACCATTTAAACTTCCAGTTTCACACCACACACTGTCAATAATGTTTAATTAACACTACAGAGAGAAAAATTAAGCACTGACAGACATAAAGGGCACTTCCCAGGTCAACATAACATTCTTCTAGCTTCTTCATGGGAAATACAGAATTACATTCACTGGCTACAAGGCCCTACTGTTCTATCAGTCACATTATTCAGTCCTTTTACTTACCTTTGCTGAACAAAACAGCTTTGATTTTAGATAATTTTTAGCATAATTAACATTGCAGTAATAACAATAAACTTAATTACCTATCCAGTGCCTCTGCTACAAGAGGAGTCAGAACTACATCTACAGTTCCTTTTACTTCTACTATTGCCGTTGTCCGTGTCTGGAAGACAGGGTGATCCAATGTCCATTCTTCTGTTATTGTTTCATCATCTGTATTTTCTGCAGACTTCTTTTCCAAAGGAGTATAAGGTGTACTAAACAAGTCAAATACATATTAATAATCTAGGTTTGTAAAAGAAACACAAAAGTATCCTGATATCATTTTAATTCTTCATAAAATGCATATAACGGCAGGTTTCTTCTACCGCATAGCTTAGAAAGCACACAAATATAATCCCAGAGCAAGGCCCTTCCCTAGATTCAAGTTCAGCTTATGGGAATGCAAGGGACACTTGACACAAGCACCTCCCAAATTAATTTAAATTAAGTTGCAATTCATAATCTTGAAAACATACGGGTAAAATCATTTAATGCTTTCATGCTGTACATTCTTTTTGACCAAAACCAAACATTTTATGATAGAATACTCTGTTCTAAAATAGATCTGTACTGAAAACTACCACTACAAATCAAATTTTGGAAGGGCTAGCAAGAGCCAAAATATTCAACAAGAGTATCAGGAAAATCCTACTCTTCAAAAATATTCTGATTATGTTATGCAGTATTCAACTTACTTAGATGTTGATCCTGTAAGCTGCATGCCTCTGTCCAGTAACGAATTAGCTGTGAGACCCTGTTTAACAATCTAAGATAAAAGTGCAAAGAAATTTATTACATTCCTTCTATATATGAAAAAAATACCCAAGGAAACTTCAAATAAAGATTCTCCTTACAGTTTTTTTCTTAAAAGAATCCCTCATGCAGGTTCTTCAATACGGTAAACAGAAACTCCTAGGTTTATTTCTTTTATATGATTTGCGAGATCAGATTATGAAGTTCTCAGATAGATAAATAGTGACTAATTGCTTTAAAAAAAAGACTCCAAATACTAATCTACAAAAGGCTTGCATGAACACAAAGCTTTTGCTGCAAAGTGATAGCAAATTAAATTCCAGAACTTAGACACCTATTTTCTATCATGTCATCTCCATTATTTTTCATATATTTCATTTCAGCTCCTTCCTTAAGTATGCATGCTCATATCACATACCTCATGACGAATAAAAAAAAGCCCAAACTTTTACAAAAATCACTTGCTAAATCTATGAGTTTTAACTTTACTGTGAAGTAAAGCATTTACAGCCTAGATTATACTTTATCAGTATTAAATGTACTGCTACTGAAGTTCTATAAAACATATATTTTAAACAAAACTCAAATATCTTTCAGCTGCATATCATTCAACAAGCAGCATTTTTAAGTGCAATAATTCAGAACACACATCTTATCCACACAATACTAACTCCATCTTTTCTTTTCCACAACCTCCCAGCCACATAGCCCATGATCTGAAGTCAGAAACCCAAGTTATTCCTTAACTAAAAGTAAAGCAGTTTCAAGTTTCTCGTAGCTTTATTTATGCAACAGGTGTACTAAGCAATTTTAACTTGTTTTGAATTCTTATTCCTTTCTCTACTCCTTCTTCCTCCATCTTCCATACCTTAAAAGTTGGGACAGAAAGTTGCTCAAAAGATGATGAACTTTCTTCACTCGTTGGCGTGTCAAGGTCTAAAGGGCGATGTAATGAGGATTTTGAAGTTCTTTTATTAGTTGGATGCTTTACTGACCAGTTGATCACCTGGAACTGTGTAAGGTAATTTTGGTAACATGCCATTACAGGCTGCTGGGAAGTTATTTGCTCACTTTCCACAGTCTTCTCAGATTCCATGATGTACATGTTCTCAGCATGCTCATCTTCTCCTCCCAGAGCCGAAACAAATGAAGCCTGTGAAGGATGAGTCTTAATTGGCAATGTTTTAACATCTTGACTAATTTCTCCATGGATTGTGCTTGTTAAGGGCCCTTCCACACTGTGATAAATAGACCCTCTACTATATTCAATTTTCTGAGCTTGCTTTTTTCTCTTCTTCCTCCCTGGATAGGTTCCTGGACCTTCATCACTACTTATTGGCTCAAACTCTTCTGCTGCAGAAAAATAAGCTTCGCTATCAGCCATTGACATACTGGAATCCATTGAGCGATACTGGTGAAATGAGTTTGAATCTGCAGATGGAGTATATGGAAAAGAACCAAAGCTCCTCCTCTGCTTTGGGGAGTCCAAGACATTCTCATCACTGCGAGACACATCGCTGCTGAACTGCACACCAACTGGAACAGGCTGCTTGTCTCCGTAGAAGGCTGCTGTGAGGCTCTTGGTGCTCCCGAGCCGGGTGGAGCACACAGACGCTTGCCTTTTCAGTGGAGACCTCAGGGGAGACTGACCAACAGGCCTTTCCTGGTTGCCAGGGGATGCAGGGCTGCCCTCTGCACCCTCAACTGCAACACTGGAAATAAAAATTAAAAGTTCATTTGCTTATTTTATTATTAATGCTTGTCTTTTTACATTATAGGAGCTGTCAAATGCTTCAGTGATTCCGTGACTTTCTATTAGCATAGCAATTATTTTCATAATGCTGATTACAAACTAAATTCTGCCACTTGTTAGTCCACTTGTCTACACATACCTATACATACACAGACATACACATACATAGACAACGTAAAAACACTAACGGCAAGTGCTGTTGTGTTACATGCTGAATTTTCTACCCAGATCAGGTAATCATTCCCTATTAGGGATCCAAATTTGCATTCAAACTAGGAAATGCATTTCAGCAGTACCATTAGAAAATAACCAACACTTCATAAATTGCTAAATATAAGGGTTTTTTCTGTCATAATGTGTTCAAGAGTCAAATTATACTTCTACCTGGGCAGAGACTACTAACCTTCCATGACCATCTTCCCTTTTTGTACCAGGCAAGAACTCCTTCTGTCCCAAGTGATCCTCAGTAGTTGACGATGGGCTGTCCTTCTCACCTGCAAGCAAGGGGAGTGCAGCACTAGAACTGCTCGTTTCCTCCGAAGATGATGAGGAGCTATGGGAGCGCAATGGCACTTGTAGGCTTAGATGTTGTGCTTTCCTTTCTATTTCTATACCCATTGATCTGCAATCCCAATCTTTTCGTTTTACACCATTTGCTTTACCTAGGATCAGAAACAGAAAAGAAAAACTGAACATCTGATAACACAACTACAATGGTCTCTTCCTTGCCCACTGAAATAAAAATCGTTATCAAATAAAAGCCCTAGTTTTGAAATGCATACGCATACTAGCATGTTGTACTAACAAAAATTAATAAAGTCATAGCAGCAAAACATCAAATTGTCTTGGTAGACTGCTTTCTATATAAGTAGAACAGGTGCAAGTCAAAAACCTTCTTTTTACTCAGAAAGGAGTTGCCTGTTAATATAAGAATTCAGCATATGAAAGCTTGCTCGCTACTATCAAGCTACTGTCTGCTCTCACAAGTATCGCCCATGCCCATGGCAAGCCTGTTCCAGTTGACGTGCATTGGCCCATGGTCTCATGGGCCCATGCCACTACAGGACCTGCTGTACAAGAGTGCAAGTACTACTCATTAACCAGAATCAGAAAGACTAATACTAGCAATAAATACTAATGTGCAGTTAAGAAATTATACTTTTGGGCAAAATAGAGTAAAATTACAGTACAATACATTCTCACCATCTAAAATTTTAGGAATCTCCTTAGTAATTATCCATTCTCCTGGCTGCAGTAAAGACTGTCCATAAAACATATCTGATTCTGCACTTGTACTTGAGAAAGCAGAGCTGCTTGAAGGTGTCAGCTCCTCAAGTTTGAAAAAATCTAGTCCTGTTAACGTGCCACCGAAGAATCGACAACCACCAAGACAGCCACACTTGTTCTTGCTTCTCTTATTCCTCAAATTATCATCAGGCCACAAAAACCACAACCTACACAAAGGCAGAAAAACAGAAAACAGAATAAAAACATGACCGCATCAGCCTGAGTACATTTAAATTCAGTGAATACAAGACTAAAAGATATCCCTTCTTATACATGAGCTCCTATTTCACCCAGCATGAAACGAGTAAGTAAGATTTGTATCTGAAACACAGATGTAAGATGTAAAATGAAGGATAAGCTCCAGAAAGGAGCAAATCACAAATGTATATGCAGTGCTCAGGCAACTGTGCTCAGGCACAGATCACGCCCACCTGCCGCAATACACACTAATAGTAGCAACCCTTTCTCTCAGCACAGAGGCAAGCACTGCAAACACACTCCACACTGCTGTATGTTGCTTATGCCAGAGGCAATTGCTCTCCGGAGAGACACACAAATCACAGTTACACCAGGCACCTTATTCACAGCTGCTCATCAGCTTGCTCAGGACTCTTTAAGGACTGTTTTCAGTCCAGCCTGAGAACAAAGGACAAATTCGATTCCCTCCTCTCCCTGATCTTCATTTTGGGGGATAAGGGAAAGCAGAAGGAAAAGTAAGTTTTGCCAAAAATGATACGATTTTGTATAGTCCAAGCATATTCAAACCACCAACCTCATAGCTAAGCATTCAACATACTTGAAAAAAATTACAAGAAATTGTAATCTATGTAAGCAAAAAAAGCAAAAACCAAAGTTCCATCTTTATATGAATGCATTAACTTACACCCCCCAAAAAACTTAAATGCATCTCCTTCAATCGTATCTCTTACCTCTTAGTTCGGTTATCATGCGTTTCTAAGAAATGTCTCTGCACTTCATGTTTAGAAGGATGATCTGCAGCTAAAGCGATGTCAGCAGTGATGAGCCCCAAGTTGACAGAGCCAGCTTCCAGCCAATATGCCCTCCTTAATATTGGCTGAAGACTAGTTCTGCAATTGTTCACCTGCTCAACATATTGCCTCAGTTGAAAGTCTTGAATAGCAGCGCTTATACCTTCTCCAACAGACTGGTTGTGGAGGTTGCAGTTTGCAATACGTATAGCACCCATCTGAAAACATGATTTAAAACACAGACTCCAATTAGTCATGAGCGAAACAAAAGAAAGAGTAGCTTTAAACCAGTTAACACACTACCTACTACATTCCGGAAAGATCGCAGTAAACTATTCACTCCAAAAAAGACAGAGAACCAGTTTTATATGCAAGCATGTGCACACACACACAAAAGAAGGCAAGCTTAGAAATTAGTTTCAGCCCGTTTTTAAATAACAAAAATAAAATCTCTACTTAGGAGTCTCCTTTTGTAAAGGGATCAAAAAAGAAAGCTCAACTTTGGACAGATGTTGTAATGAACCTTTAAAAAAATTCAATCATTATTAAATTCTTCACTGTCATCTAAGAACCAAGAAAACCGGAACTTTCAAAACCTGATATATGATTTGGTATGTGTCATTCTATGTCCTTGGACTAAAACATCAATTATATACTTTGAATACAAAGCAGTATTAACTCTACAATTAATAAATACCTCAATGAGACAACCATATTAACACTGCAAAACTCAAGAAATTCCAGATCCTACACCTTCACTGAGATCCATATGAATTGTGTTATAGTAGCCCTTATATGATAACAGTCTATTTCTTGTACTGGCGTAACTCCAGTAGTTTTGTTGAACCAAACAGGAGGCTGCCCCTCTCCTATGAAAAGCATGGTACTGGCAGGAACCAACCGCCTCCAAAAAGGAACCAGAAGTTCTTGCTTTACCCCTGCACTTAGCTGTGGAAATTGCTCACTGTACAACTAACCCACCTGCCCATACAGTATCGGTCCTCCCCGACACTGGTATACACTAATAAGAGATGACATAGCCCAGCCACACATGTTTAGTCTTCAAACTTCAAAGAATCTGAAGACATTGGACCAAGTTTCCTGCACAGCTTGAGTCCTCTCCAAAAAGTCACCATGAAGTACCTGAAATTTCAGATCGAGTTTTCAAACTTTTCACAGGGAAAAGGAGGAAAGCTGAAAAAGAACCTGGCCATGGAAGAGCTACCCACAGGGTTAATATTAAATTATTACTTCTCATTTCTGTTACAGACTATAAAGGAGCACTGGAAACCTTTTTTTTTTTTTTTAAATTAAAATGAAACACATTCAGGATATAATCTTCTAGAGTGGTTCAGGTTATTAAGCTGCCTTTGAAAATACTGTCATTCATATTTATGTCTGCAAACACAGTTAATATTTGTGATTGTGCTTTTTAATATTGGACTCAAAAGAATTTGGAGACTCAAATG
The DNA here is from genome assembly GCF_965183815.1 of Platalea leucorodia. Taxonomy (NCBI): domain Eukaryota; kingdom Metazoa; phylum Chordata; class Aves; order Pelecaniformes; family Threskiornithidae; genus Platalea; species Platalea leucorodia. The sequence goes on along the minus strand of NC_138828.1, from coordinate 7,145,753 downwards.
CATTTTTTTTACTGCCACAAGGTAGCAAGCCATTTAAATGGCAAGACACCATGTCATTAAAAAATGTCTAAAATAATTACTGCTTTCAGTTAGATTCTTGCTCATAATGTGAAGCTGTCCCCACAACCTTACATGTTAAGTCTACCTTTTAAAACCAAATTTATTAATGAACAGCACAACTACTAGTCACTTATACCAGCATAGCACTTTTCTCCTTTTCTGTTGTTACCATAATTCAGTTGTGTCTCAACTTATATTTTGCTACATTGAGTATCCAGTTTTCTCTTGTATGATAGGATAATGGAGAGAATATCAGCTCTTATCTGCACATCCTTTTTTTAACGGAGGATATGCCATGCAGTATTCTAGATTCAGTCAGGCAGTGGCACTAACGCTTCTCCCATCTCTTCCAAAGATATATCTTAATTCAAACAGCTGTATCACACAAGACGATCATGAGTTATCAAGCATTGACTTGTACGCAATCCATATCAATCATTTCCAGTTGCTGAGTTACTGACTTACAGCACAAGTTTTCATTAGCTTTCAGGTACAGACATTGAGATTTATATTGCCCAATGTTTTCTTAAATTTTTCACACCAATCCTGCAGCTTCCACTCTTATTTTGGCAGACATTCACTCCTCCTTACCATTTTCCAAGATCATTAATGGAATTACTAAGCAGAAGCCAAATTGACCTACTGCTGGCCCAGTCCAAGCCAACCTTTTATCACTTAAAGTTTCAGAAATTCTGTTTAGTCCATTACATGTAAGCAAGCAATAAATTCAGGTAGCTATTCTATCAAAAAAATACAAAGAACTCTATTGGCAAAGAAGTATTTTAATTCCCGTTAAGATAAATATTTTTACCTTTATATTGGTGGCACAGCCATGTTCTACCACATACAAGTCTGCTCCATCCATGGCTAAGCGTGTCATAGTGTACTTTAAGTCATCAGATGTTGGGCATGGCCCAGGGACACAGTTCATCTGAAGAAAAAGGGAAAAAAAGAAAAAAGATTTAAATGTACATTAGGAGTTTTAGTCTAATTTGTGCTTATCCTTTTATGTTCTGCTTAACAGAGGGCTAAAACTAGGGCAATAAAAAGTTACTTATTCTACGCTATCAACATCAGTATGAGATGGGGTGTTTCTGTGCTGAGGTTCATTTTCACTACAGCATGTTTACTTCTTCTGTCCAGCAACGTCAGGGGACCAAGTTGGCTCTCCTGGCTTCCACCAGCAAAAGGCAAATTAAGTCTCCTAATAGAGAACATCACAAAAACTGGAACAAAACAAGGAGGATGTCGAGAGATGAAATCCAGGATTCATACTTAATATATGGCAAGCCTCCTTTGGTCTTCAAGTGACCATGCACATGGATTCCAAGAGACAAGCACCAAAAGCAGAATCCACAACGACATGATGGTTGAGTAAGAGTCCCGTGTTTTAAAAAAAAAAAAAAAAAAAAAAAAAAAAAAAAAGGGTGCATGGAGCTATGAGCTGTCAGCTTAAGTCTCCCACCAAAGCACTGTTTCATCAACAGAGGATATGGGATGAAAAAGTAGCATTGAAAGGTGCCAGGGGCACGAGAGGAAGTATGACCGTTGTCTCTTAAGGGACACTGGAGCATGCTCTTTGGCTTTTAACTGCCACAGTAGAGGTAAGAAACTAGGCATGACTTCTGTGGATACCATTTCTCGAAATAATTCATAGAGCACAAAAACATTGTGCATCTCTACAGGAAAATCCAGAGAGAATCACTACTCTTTCTGAAATGTAATTAGCTATAATTTATCAAAGGGAATATCCAATCTGACTACATATTCCATGCATCTTGATAACTTTAAGGCTGGATTTCTAAACTGTTCCAAAGAACCTGTGCAAATATAGCAAGCAATTAGACAGATGAAAGGTTACCTTAGAGTCACAAAACCGACGATCAATTCCATGCTGGCATATTACTACAGATTTTGGCCTTTCCAGTTCAAACTCCCGGCACACCACATGAAATACAAAGGTCTGCCCCCATTCCAGAAGACATGCAAGCTGTAAGCAAATAACAACAGGTTGTCTGACAGTAAGTATGCAAAATGAGCTGTCGGTATTTGACAGAGTACTGAAGAACATCACCAAAGGCTGGGAGGTGAGCAGGAGTAAAAACAAACAAAAGACCCCACCATAACATTCTGGCTGCATTACCTTGCTTACACATAGGCTATTTCCTGTGTATATTCCAAGATAGATTTTTATTTTTGTATGTGCCACAACATGCAAGTCTCTGTAGTTTTTCATGGATAACGCTGTGATGTTAAATAATTTTCTAAATTATTTCTTAATGTAAGGAAAAAGCTTTTGCTATTACGGTCAACTGAGAACTTCACTGTAAAGACAGAGCTCCCCTTATTTTACCTAAAAAAAATATATATATACCTCAAAATACTGTATTACCATTCATAATTTAAATGTCAGGCTTCCTTGTATATAAGGAACAAAGTTACATTTAGAAAGCATAGGAGAAAACTGGCTAAACAGAACACTGCTGAATCTCACCGGACATAGTAATTACCCTATTGTTGATTTAAATCTTTTATATAGTTAGCTCATTCATAAAGGAAATGATTCATGACCGTCTGTCTCTATTATGAGAGGGAAATGGGTTTTCTTTGGCTAGCCAAAGGAAAGGGCACTTAAAATCAGCAGTAATTTAACTGGAATTTAATATAGCTATGACTGTCCTGCACAAAATCTCTCCTCCTCCCTTTAGTGTTGTCCCTTCACAAATTCTTGCAGTACATCACACTATGGGAAGAAAAAAGCCAATGACCCTGAAAGAGCAAATTCAAGTTCTGCTCCATAGCAGTGCTGACAACAAAGGAATAAAATAAAATTAAAACCTGTATGAAGCATACAATTGAGGGGACGAAAATCCTTAAGATGCATCGAGCATTTTAGAAATGTTCTCTAACCTTAGAGTACTTTGAATCAACTAGGTTTAATTTTGAAGCATAGAGCAGTGGAGTAAATACTATAGCTTATCTAAACCAGTGGTAGCATTTTGGGAAATACTGCCACAAAAGTCTCGAGCATGAAAATATATCTTTCAATTTACTGAAATTTCTTGTATGCCTTATTTTGATTTTATTTGCTGCAGAAGTCTCCTAATGAAATATGCGTTTAATCCTAGAAAATAATGCCAATTTTTAGAGGAACAAGAGAATGTAGAAGTGTCTTCAAAAAATTAAAAAAATAAATAAATAAATCAAACAGTAACTTCTAAATAGAATTTATGTAATTTTCTCATGTCTCAGAATACACTGACAAAGCAACCTTTTTGAAGATCTGGCAACCCACAACAGAAATAAATCAAAGTGATCTGCCTATCATATACTCGGAGCCATTATTATATCTAAATATAAAAGTAACATAAATGGCAAAACTAAAAGGAGTTAGTGCTAAGACTGACCTAAGAAAATCCAACGCTGTGAAAGCAAACTATGTTCCAGTGGGACCAAGCATCAGAATTTATGCAGTGAGCAGCATGACTGAGCTACCAGCTACTCTCCTGCTGAGGCCCACCCGTACTACGTTCCCACAAATTTTCGTTTGTCTCCTACTTTAGAATGTGACTTTGTGCATAGCTTTCTATGGAAAGCCAGACCTTTATCCGCAAGCTAAATTCTTGCCAGATGCTCAACTTGATATCCTTATTTTTGGCAGCATCCCTTCATGCAAATGCCTACATATCCCCAAGAACCTTACATCCGAGGGATATCAAATTGCCTTTCAGACTGCAGTCACAACTGGATACCTCATTTGTCCTTCCCAGAGAGTTAACCAGCAGGGGTAATGAACCTGCATCTCCAGAAGTCAGCATCATAAAATAAAAGTAACCTCAGAGGAAGTCACAGACAACGAAGTCATCTCATACTTAAACCTTTTGAATAGATTTTCCTTGCTTGTCTGCGTCACATTACCTAGTTTATGGCTGAAGGCATCCCAAAACACCTGCTCTATTTACAGAGAAGTATTATTTATTCTGCAATTAAACCACTTCAAGTGCATGTAGATACTGTGGCTGCCTTTCTAATCAGTATTAAAGTACATTAACCTACACAGATGTAACGTACAAGTGCTTACATGTAGTGACAACAGTATTCGCTACTGATTTGTTAATGCTCTGTTACCATCATTCCTTCAAATTCTCATATAACACTAGCCAACCTGTTACACCTAGATTTAAGATGAATATCAAATTCAGCTCATTTGGCATCTCCTATCCATTTACAGAAATGGTTAGATTTTCAAACTATAAAATTAAGGTTACGTAAGGCACAGATGCATCCAAATTCAGCTGAGATCATGTGCTTTCCAAAATCTGTGCTATGCCAGTTTTACAAGAAAGAAGAAAGGTAATACATCAAAGCAAATAGTTTCTAGATGGTACCTGTGGTGCCGTAACTTTGGCGGTAAGACTTCCAGCCTGCACATCTATCAGCCATGCATATTCTAAAGTATCACTTCCAAGAGGCAAACCTTCCGCTGAAAACATTGCGTGAGCACGCAACTGCAGGCCTGACAGGCTGATGTGACCCTCTCGAAGAACTTCATCCACTGCAGGTCGCTGTTAAGGGGAAATAAGTTAAAGCTAATATTTGCAAAGAATACATCAACAGAAAGTGCAAAAACTGTGTAGCCAGAAACACTTCATACACATTCATCTTCACCTCTTAAATCCTGTTGACTTTTGTACAGCTAGACTGTCCCAAGACTTCTCATCATTACCCACACAACAACGTACATGCAAGTCTTACAGGGGGAGAGTGAAGTTTATCTAACCCAATTTTATTTTCATTTTCAGCAATTGCCATCAACAACCTTCCCTTGGTGAACCCCACACCCTGACATCTAGACACCACCTGTTAAATATTACTGCAATAAAATATAAACAAATAATGGAGCAGCATGTTTAACAATGGAAGTGATCAAGAGGTTAAAAAACATGACTTATGAAGGTTTGCTATCAGAAAGCTGACACATTATTAAAAAAAAAATTTAAAAAACCCGAACAACAAACATCAGAAGCTGTCCTCTAAGTTGCACTTTTCACCAAAGTATTTCCTGGCTACTTAAAGCAAACTACTTGTTTGCAGATATGAAAATTCAGATGTAATACTTCTCAAAAGAATATTACCCCACCAGCCAGAGAAGAAACCGAAAAAGATAAAACCAGCACAGGCATACACTAGAAGCTTGTGACTGCATGGAGGTAAGCTGTGGATTAAAGCCAGTAAGTCAACAGCAAAACTTCTCTTTCATGCAGTTTTTTCAACTTGTTATCTTGCTTAGTTTGTTTTCCACTGTCAGCAAACCCTTTGGAGTTGCTTAATGAAGAAGAAACATGCCCTACCCTTTTGATACCACTGGCAACCTATGTCTTGATTCAGAAGCTATTTTAAAACAGTATGAATGGGAAACATGAAGCAACAATACTTGCCCAGCTAGGCAGAGGGACAATTCCTGTTCTATATACATTAGTACTACGAACTCACTTTAAGGCTGAACTGGGAAGTATCAAACAGCATTTTTGAGATACATAATATGAATAAAGAGTAAATTTTTTCTTGTTTTTAAAAACCAAAAATATTAATGTTTCCAACATTAAATTGCAAGAATTAATACAAAGTCAAACACTAGGTGATAGTAACACACATAACTAATCAAAACTTTCTTCACAATAATTTTTAAAAACATGGAACCCTGCATGTTTATCATTTCAACCAACAGAAATTCCCAGGCAGAAGTCTTATTTGTCTGAGTTAATGTTTCTGAATTAAAATAAATCCAACAAAAAAGAACATATAAAACCTAAGGCAAAATACATAACCACAGCATTACTAAGTCTAAACACTAAGAATACTGAGAAAAAGTCATGCAATAAGTCTCAGGGCTGTAAAATTAAATCATAAAAAAACCCAAATCCAAAAAAAACCTTAAGGTTTTGCCTGCAACCTCATTTCTGCTTCCTTGTACATATGAATTGCAACACAGTAATTAAGTTACAGGTTTGAACCACATTTAAGGGTCTCATTCAGTGCACAAAATAGATTGTGTTCTTAAATAAGCAGCTATTCAAATGCTCAGATTCCTCATGGAATAAACAAACAAACAAAACCACCACAAAAAATAATACAGAAAAACCTTCCAGCAGATTTGGATAACATAACTGGAAATCATAGGATGCAATTTTTCATTACATAAAGGTTTTTATGTTCAAGCTGTAACGGTCATCAGCTTCAACTGCACCTTCTGACAACTTCATTCAATTGAAAAACAAGCCCTACAATCTGCATACTTATCTCCTGACAAAAGCTATGAGGAAAATGGAATTTTGTCTGCCACCATGCTGTCAATACATCCAATTTCTGTAGCTCTCTCAAAAGACAGCTCTATTAATCCCATATAGATTATGCATCCGAAACTCCTGTGACTTCACACCATTGCTTTCTTCAGATTGCTGCTAAAGACAATTGCAGTGTCACAACCAAAACCCAAGATGTTTAGATTCTACATTCTCATCAGAGATTTATTCTTTACTGACCAGAGATTGACAGAGTAACATCTCAAAAATATGAGGGCTAATGTGGAACCTCCTAAGATGTCATTTAACTTTTTGCCATCAAGAAAGTTCATTATTTCTTCCAATTTCTTTATCTATTAGTCAGTCTACAATCAGTGGTTATACGTCAGGTGCTTTTGTGCTTGTGGCACACTGGATCCAAATTTGGAAAGACTAAACAAGCATCAACCAACTCCTTTCATTCACTTACTGACATAAGAGTGAAAAAAATAGAGTGGCATGCATCTTCATCTGTATACAGTATTCCAGTTTTCAAACACTGGAATGTGCATAAGATAAAAATACTGTCAATTGTATTTCATACAGGCCATTGGCAGGAACGTATATTCAGGATACAGGTTATTTACTGTAGTCTGTAAAGCACAGTCTAAGTATCATAGTGCTTTTAATGTAACTAGTATGTGCGTAAACAGAATACAAACTCCAACTATTCACTAACTGGCAATGAATCAGGATAACTTCTTGCGTTAACAAATTTCAGCCTGAACTCCTCACTGAGCTAAATTCATCCATATGGGCAATTTTTGCAAATTTACCAAAATCATAGTAGTATACAGCTAGCTGACAAGCCACAAACAACACTTAACTTTGTCTCATTAAGTGCTTTCTGAAGTGTGGCTCATGAATCCCCCACCAGAGGAAGACTGTAGGTTATAACAGTATCTTGACCATAAGATAAAGATCCAGCTGTGTGATTTAGTCTAATAAAAGACAGAGAATATCTGAAAGATGCAGTTATTCTATTTACTAACACACATGCAGTTTTAAAACTATATGCTTAAAAAAGGGAAACATATCCAGCCACTGCACTAAATTTATGTGTCAGTATTTACAGTACCTTTTAAAAACAAATTCTTAAAAAAACAAAAACAAAAAAAAAACCACCACACAAAACAAACAAAGAACTCATACACACAAACCAGGGATCACTCAATGGTTGTAAGACCAGTCTGAATATTACTCTGTTTCCTAGAGAACCTTCTTCAGAAAGATTTTAAGCAAAATTAAGAAAAAACAATCTTTTCTCTTGTGCATTTCACTAAAATGCAAACTGCACAGAAAAAGATTTTAAAAAACCATGCATCAGATTTTTCTTTAATACCTCATGTGATTCATAAGCCTTAATAAACTTTGTATGTGTACAACAGGAGTGTTCCTAACAAAAAAGAATTTAGTTTTAAGATCATCACAACTTCCACAATACAAACACACAAACATGTGAAAAACAGCTTACTACCTGATAGTTGTCATTCAGAAACAAATTCACTGGAGACAGTACAAGTTGAAGCATTGTTTCTCTAAATCCTTTCTTCATCTCAAAACACAACCTTTCCAAGAAAGCTGTAGGGCACTCAGGACCATCTGGACTGCAATGCTAAAATAAAAATTAAACACACCTGTTTCAAAAACTGAAAATTTACAACATGGTTGAAATTGTAAGATTAGAAGCAAACCTGTGAGCAGGAAGTACGCTAATTTTCCTCTAAGTGGATACTCAAAAAGAAGTCTATGCAACTTCAAAAACCTTTCGACAATTACATAAACAGCAATTCAAACCATTTGGGTGAACCCAATTTTTTTATCTGGATTCTTATTTGAATTCCTGGGGACCCCTCAGAATGCAGTTGCACAGAGCAGAATGCACCATTAGAAGACAGTTTTGCTAATTAGCAGAGAAATCATAATGGTCAATCGCAAATATTATCACACAAATCAAGTTCATTGAATAAAAAACATATAAAAAATTATCCAGTTCTGCCTCCCAGATAAGCAAAATAAATCATGTCTCAAATTGGTTTAGATAGCCACAATTTTAGTAGAGTGTATACACACACTTTAGTAAGCACCACCCTAACTCAATGTTCCAGAGAGTTAAATTAACTCCAGATTAAGAACCTAGAAAAAAATAATTACATGAAGCAAAATATTTTAAGATTCTAAAGTACTTACTACTGGTAATCGCCCATGCACTTTGTACAAATTAACAAGCACAGTGATATCCCACGGGCGTAAAGAAAGAGGGTGAAGTGGCTTGACTGAACTTTCATTTTCTTTTTTGTCATTTTCCACTCCAACGGCTGTCCATCCAGAGCTTGAAGACGTTGACAGTGACAAAACAGGGCTTGAAATAACTTCTTCAAAATCAGTGTACATGTCATCTTCTCCAAAATAATTTTCCTAGGAAAAGGATTTGTTATGACCATATGGAAAACAAATTAAAAACATATAGGCAATGTAATGAAATACAAATCCAACCTTTTCCTGTATGTTAGCCCTCCCGAAAATAAGTGGTATAGCTACAACCTATAGCTGAAGAAACATATATTTTGTTTTATGACAAATGGATACCGTAAGTGAGCAAACTTAGGCCATGTGCTTTGCAGGAAAAGAAGGGGCTCTCAGTAGTTCTCAAACTACCAGTATTCTAGATGCATGCAATACAAATAACTATTCTGAAGTACTACTACTGACATTTTAAACAGATTTTGTGCTTTTAAAGATAGCTTTGAGAGTAAGAGCACAAAACATTCTGCAGGAAGTCACTCTCATCCAACCTTCTGAAACTTGTTATCAGCATATTTCGAAGTCTTAAACATGCTTCTAAAATATTAAGTCATAAACATTTCTCCCCTTGGGTCTAAAACCCACCTTGTTTCTAAGCCAATCCCCCTCAGTTATCTAAGACCAAAGTGACTTTGCCAAATTCTACTGGGAAACAGAAAATTCATCACTGATTAAAAAAAAAAAAAAATCAACTTCCTGAGTTTTATTTATTAACTATATCAGAATCAGTTTCTGATAATTTGTCACCTCTTCCCCCCCCCTTAAAAAAAAAAAAAAAAAAAAGGCTGGACTCTCAAGAGGAGTTTTCTGAATGATGCAGGTTATATTTTCTTGTTAATTCAGTAAGTGGTGTGGTGGTGCATCCCCCCGCCCCTTCCTGGACTGCTTTACAACCTCAATCACTCCTGTCAAAACTTGGTCTTTGTGTAATGAGTTTGACAGTTAAGCATCCCTTGACTGTATCAGAAACTCTTACATGGCTGAAGTGGGAGCAGCACTGTCTGTACCAGGGAGGCAGCCCCGACAACCCTGGAACATATTTTTCGTCTGTACCAGTCATCTCCTGACAGCCTTGGGGCCTATCTTATCTGGGCTGTAACTCAGGAGGATCTGTACCGGCATCATCGGAATTTTTGAAAACTTCAGTAATTTCCAACACAGGTTGTGAAAACAGCATGCAAGTTTACCGATGCCTGAAGTCAATCATCTCGCGACCCTATAAAAGAGCGGTACCAAGTGAGACCCTTTGAGCTCTCCTGGACTGCAGCAGGCTGCACCAGACTCTCCCTCCGAGTGGGATGCCTCTCAGAGTTTGTGAACTCTTAAGTTTGCATATGGAGGCCTGGCAACAGGACCTGAGCTGATCTCCAGCGCCCTTCGCTCCTTGAGGCTCGACTTTTGCCCGTTGAGACAACCACTTAAAGACAGTATTTCACTGACCTTGAGGGGAATTTTTATAGGTGCCTTTATCTGCACACACTGCATTTTTATTAAACTCTAGTGAATTTCAATAGGTACCTTCATCTGCACGTATGAGTATTTAGACCTATTGTGTGATTGTGTGTGTGTGAATTGATTGAAATATTGTAGTAAACCTCATTTAATCACTTTGTAGATGCCAAATTAATCAACGATTAGTTACTGCTAAATTCTTGTGAATTGCTGCTAAACATATATAAACCTTAGACATAAACTGTTGACCAAGGCTGAGACTAGGATTGGATCCAGCCGCACCTAGGCTCCTCTCTGAGAAGGAGCTTAGAAAGCAAGGGGGTCCATTCTGAACCTCATGACTCAACGGGAGGGCCTCCTTTACCCTCCTTCTATTTTCTTCTATCTCAATTTCCCCCTCTCTCTTCCATTCATTTAATAAGTAATAGAGTGAACCTTGCCATCGAACTTTGTTAAAATCGCACTTTTATAGATTTCTGTTAAAATCACTATTTGCAAATATCTTTGACGGTGATCCTTTAAGCGGCCTAACCACTCAAGTGTGGGAAGTGTTGGGGACTGAGCATTCTGTGGAGCAAAATCCTTTCTGACCAAAGAGGTTGCAACAGACGCAAACGTTGCTCCCTCATTCGTTCTTAGAAAGTAATTCAGTCCCTCAGCCTCTCATGTTGACAGAAATGTTTCAATTATTACAAACTCCACTGGTGATCCGTGAGATGCAAACAAACAAGTACTAGACTGAAGATTAAACTGAAACAGATTTGAATCTTACAATGTTTCTTGCTCCCTTCCTTCCCCTTTCTGTGCTTCATTTGCTTTCCAAAACTTCTTTGTTCTTTTTTAGCACAAGTACGCAGAGCAAGCAAGCGAAGAGGAAGCATACAACAAAAAGAAAGCAAGCAACTGCAAGGTATCCATGTCCTTGAAAAAAGTCTTCAGAAAAAGCAGGCTCATTATCGGCCTGGAAATAATGACTCCTGTGGACATGTAATTTTACCATCTTGTACTGAGTCTCTGAAGTACGTTTGGTGTTAGCACGTACGAATTAAGCACCGATCTGTGGCCAAACCAAAAACCCGTCAAAAGTCAAGCAAAGATAATCTGCTTTGCTTTTTAGCAAACAGAAAAGACAAGGTCAATGTTACGCTAGAACTTAAAATATTTTTTTATAAGGCAGACCCAGCAGAGGGTGCTAAGAACTCCACTAACTTACTCCTGGTACCTTCTGCTGGGGATGCAAGGACCTATAAATCATTCATTCCCAGCCAGTAAGCCCTTCAGTAAGAAACACAGGGCGCTACACCAAACAACTACCTCCCAAGAATAGAAGGCTTAACAAAACTGCATGAACGATGCATGTCCAGGAATCTCTCCCACACGCATTAAAAAAGAGCAATGAAAACAAACTGAAAACAACAATTCAACCACAAGTCAGGAAAACAAGCATAAAAAACCCCCTAGAAATCTATTAAGAGATGCTGCCAGCACAGCTGGACAAAAAGATGTAAATGCAGTCACAAAAATACTAAAAAGAACAATAAATGCGCATTTTCAAAAACGAGCTATTCATCTAATTTTTCTCTTGGGATTTAGAAGATAAAAGTTAGATTTAATCTGAGAACTCTGCACCTAAAAAAATTAAATCATCATAGAATCAAGGGATCTAATATAGCACTGTTTACATATACCTCCAGAGGCAAAGAGCACTGAAAAAGCGCTGCTTTGCTTCGAAAGACAGAACCATCTCATTGATTTATGGGTTCAAAAAGAGGAGCTCAATAAACAATTCAAACATGGGTGCATTTCCTCTGTATCAGAAGAAATGAAGTCTTCAAGATGCAATACTGGCCTAATTTTAATCCTATTTACTTTAGTGGCAACATAAAAAAAAATAATGAGCATATTTGCAAGTCCTATACTCTACAAAAACTTAATATTTTCTGCTATTCATTGCTTATGTTCAATACCTCATATAAATTCATAAAAATGACTGTTTCAGTATTAGTCCTGATACTGATCACCTGCCTCAGAAAATTCCTTGTCCTCTGAACCAAAATGAAAGCCTCCAGAAGCATTACCTTAGCCTAGATCTGCATAGGCTAAAACAGACCTTTAAAACAAACAAACCAACCCAGAAAAAAAAACCCAACCACAAAACCCAACCAAAACCCAAGCATTTCACTGTTAGTCAAATAGAAGCAACATGTTCAATCGCCTCTGCTTTTGTCACAACAAGGCAGGGTGAGGGACGTGGGAAGAAATTAAACTGTTTCTAGCCACCCTGAAGATCAGTAATCAAAGAGGACACAACATAAGCAACACAAACATTTTAAAGCATAACTGATTAACATCAAGAAAAGGATGAAAAATCCTTCTTCAATATGATTGCAGTAGCTTTTTAAATTAAACTTATTCTCATGCCCTTCCCCTTCATGATCCTAACTCCAGAAATTTCACAGAATCTAATCAAAGCAAAACCAAACCATTAGGACACTCTGCAGAACTTAAAATGCACTAAAAGCATAGGTTCTGATATATCTTTGCATAGAAGTGGTTGTTAATATAAGCTTTAGTCATAATCATGGATTTTTTTTTTTTTTTTTTTTTTTTTTTTTTACTACTGCAAAAGTCAAAGAAATTTTCTGCACATGAAGTCCAGAGCATATGCTATTCCTTGAAAGGAAAATTATGCTGATACGGGTCTACATATATATATATTGGAAGTCTTTGCGTAAGCCTGTGCCAACTGAATTCATCCCAGCTACACCGCATCACCAAAGTCATTCCAAACTAGTACTTACAAAAAATGTTCATCTAAATTCACATATTCTGCAGAATTCTAATGTTCCATTTCAAACAAATTATTTCCTTTTCCTACATGAGGCCATCCATAAATTTTACGAGTTGTGTTCCTATGCCTACCTTTATGGACAGAAAGGCTTTGAGCAGGGGTCCGTACAGGGTGATCTGGGAATCTGGGGAGAGTTCCAGTTCCACATGGAGCTTATCCGGGGGCAGCTCTGAGGGGTCAAGGGGAAGGCGGGTTGACACTGTGGGAGATGAAATCACACTGTCGGCTGTTTTCTGCGATGGCCTTAGCACAGATAACATGGTTTCTTCCATTTCTGACACTTCGGAGCAAAATAAAGAAGAAAACAGATTTTGATGACAAATTAAGCTTCTGACTGACAAAATCCTGCAAATAGGAATGTGCATTAAATATACAACTTTTTGCAGCTTTCTAATTTGGATTGTATAATTATGTTAATACGTCTATGCTACAGAACTGGTTTCTTATATCGAGTAACTATGGGAAGACAGGAAAATATAGAATATTTTAGTCAACGTTAATTATGCAAGAGAAAAACAATCCTTCAAAAAAAATTTATTTATCTTGCTTTTCAAGTTAAACAAAGACATGCTTTCATTTCAGTGTAGCAGATTTCCCACAACCACACAGCTATTGCAGAATAAACAAAAGTGAATAAACAGGAAAATTGCAGAAGTTATATTAAAAACCTGTTCTGAACCAGTAGCTCCATAGGCCAAAATTTCCTCTCAAACAACTCAATTACTGTAGTCACAAAACAGTTTGGAAATTCAAATCTTATTTCCTATTCCTTCTTTTTATTTGGAGTTAGGGAGAAGAAAGCACTTTGTCTTTTTTTTACATGAGGAAAGGCGACGAGAAGGAAGTGAGTAACTGGAAGTGCTTCGGGGATGTAAAGCAATTGCTGAGAAGTAAAGAACTCTATGGGAAAGCCATATAAAATTGATGCTCCAGATGGAGAAAGATCTCAGGTACCAGTTTAACTGGAAGACCCAGCACATATAGAACTACAGTAAATACACACCTGTAGCCAGCAAACCTTCAAGGCTTTAACTTACCATTGTCTACAGTGCTCGCTCAGTGCTTGCATTGTATTGTGTGTTATGAATTAGCTAAATGCCGCAGTGAGACGACTGCTTTTTAGGAAGCTGCATCTCTTGTTATGTAGATATTTGTTTCTCAGAGACTGAGAGAGTTCTATCGATTGACTCAAAAGAAAGTACAGATGTTGCTACTGTAACAAACACATTCAGCATCACAGATTAGAAGTGAGCTTGACTGTGCTGGATTATTCATTGAAGGAAGCTGCAGATGAAATTACCTGTGTATGTGTGCTGGTTTTGGCTGGGATAAAGTTAGTTTTCTTCACAGCAGCTGCTATGGGGCTATGTTTTGGATTTGTGCTAGAAACAGTGTTGATAATACAGGGATGTTCTTGTTACTGCTGAGCAGTGCGTACAGAGTCAAGGCCTTTTCTGCCTCTCACCCCACCCCACCAGCGAGGAGGCTGGGGATGAAAAAGAAATTGGGAGGGGACAGAGCCGGGACAGCTGACCCCAACTGACCAAAGGGCTATTCCATACCATATGATGTCATGCTCAGTATGTAGAGCTGGGGGAAGAAGGAAGGGGGGGACGTTCGGAGCAATGGCTTTTGTCTTCCCAAGTAACCGTTACGCATGATAGAGCCCTGCTTTCCTGGAGATGGCTGAACACCTGCCTGCCGGTGGGAAGCAGGGAATGAATTGCTTGTTTTGCTTTACCTATTAAGCTGACTTTATCTCAACCCATGAGTTTTCCCACTTTTCCTCTTCCGATTTTCTCCCCCATCCCACTGGGGGGGAGAGAGCGAGCGGCTACGTGGGGCTTAGTTGCCGACTGGGGTTAAACCACAACAGTATGTACAAACTTTCAAATGCAGGTTCAATTGCTACAATTACGAGTAAACATTTTGAAATTTGAAGTATGCAAATTTGACACAAGCTGACAGTCTCACAAGAGCACTTAATGAACATCTGGCAAGATGAATCTTACTTTTTCTGCTTTTTCCTCTAAAATTGGAGTTCTTTTAGATTTGAATTGTTGGAACTCAAAACCTGAAAACCCTATCCAGCATGTCTTTTAACACCTGCTGATTGAGGCCCATTCAAATTAGCCCTCATTATTCTTCTAATACGTCTGCTTCATCTGTTCTGCTTCCACCATCTCAACCTGAAAGATTTTTATGTAATCCCATAACTTCCTGAATACCTCCCTCTGCATTTAAAATAACTTATCTCTGCGTTTAAGTATTTTATAACTTTTTGCAAGCACATACTTATACAGTATTTCTTATTTAGAAATATTGTTTAGACATTTAAAATTTAAAAATTCTTATTTAGAAATTAGTGTTACACTGACCAGTCTAACACTAGTATCTGATGGCCATGGTTCACTTCAACAGTGCTAGCTACAATCTCAGTTTCATATCCATAAAGGCAAGATAATGTTGTTATATCTCATATATAGTGTATTTAAACATTTAAATCATAAGACATCATCACAACATCCAACGGAAAAAAGCTTAGAAAGGCTAAGGAACATGATAGTGCCAAAAATATTGGCAAATATAAATATGTACTTCATATTTAATATACCAAGTGATATTTTATATGTTACACAACAACCCATTTAAGAGATCCACTTCGTTAAGGACAACGAGAAATGAACTACAGACGGTATCCTCTTTTTACACAGAGAACTGGAACACTTTCTGAAGTTGTGTGTCACGAGGTATCAGTTTTTAAATCAAACCTGGTGCATTCTAAAGATTAGCATTCTCCCATGTAACATAAAATAGTAGTTCAGTGCAAAATTCGTTTCTGCAAATTTAAGCAGTTTGATCCAACAAAGTCACAGCACTTCCTGAGATGAAACATGCTAACAAGAAAAAAGTAGTGACACTTACAGGATTGTTTTAACTGCTCATCTGCCTTTTGAGGATAAATTGGGTGCCATGAGTAGTCAATTGTAAACACAACGCTTGGGACTGTCCAGCATTCAACCCATCCAGCCCTTTCAAAAAGAAACATCATACTTTTATTTGAAGTACAATAGATTCATTAAATATTTTCCATTAACATATGAGGTTGCTTTCATCACAAACAAAATAAGCAAATATGAAGAGCCAATACAAAGACATAAATATATATCACAATAAAACTCACTCTTCTTGAGTAATGTTCCTCCATTTGGGTTTGCCAGTTTTCTGACCACTTTGACATTCAGCAGAAATACAAGATTCAGGACTTATTTTATTAGGCTGACAATCTTTCACCAACATAAAAAGGGAATATTTACTAGGATGACAATCTGGTAGATACAAATGAAGATCAACATCTTCTCCCTAAAATGAAACATTAGTAACAGAAAAGTTAATTTACATTCACTTTATGCATAACGCTCATGCTATTCGCATGCTCACATGTGCCATCATCTTCACTTTACAGGCAAAGTGAGGCAAGAAATCTCAATTTTCACATGTGATTGCTGACCACAGCTCCCACCAATTTCTAGTCCAATCCCAAGAGCTCTGTAGTTCTGAACAGTTACAAGTCCAGTAACTTGCACACGACAACACACCATAGCAGTCTGTAAAACACAGGGGCATGGCTTTTAATGATTCCTGTTCTTCTGTTGTTCAAGACATACTGCAAAAGTTAAGTGACTGGTCCAAAGCTACCCTACATCTCAACTAAACCACTTTTTTTTTTTTTTGTACAAAATTAGATAAAACATTGCTTTCTTTGCTATTAAATTATACAAAATTACCAACATCACCATCGACTAGTTTTTTATTTTTAGTAGCAGCAGACTGCTTCTATTTTAGGGAAGACAAGAAGTACAGCCTTTATAGAATTAGCTGTGTTAAAAACACTTCATCATCATTATTTATTCTACAGAAACTCTTAAAAATCTGGAAGATGGCTTCCCAAAATGGTTTGGGGGTACCCATTCCAGTATTTGACTTTTATCTTTGAGCATACATCGGATTTTCACATTTTCTAAAGAAATGGGAACAGACTTCCAAGGGATAAAATACATACATAGACACACACAGTCTAAGTATATGTAGTAAATATACATACTACATGTGTATATATATGTATGAAGCATATGTGTATATATACTTTTGAAATATATTTTCGTGTGTGTATATATGTATATACAAATTAAAACAGCCTATGATTGGATGCTTCATATAAGCAGCAGATACCATTTACCTCTGGGTTACTTAAAAGAAAAATTTTATGAACCAGAACTGAAAGAGAGTATTTTTCTTTCAGGAAAGAGTTTATTCAAAATTTCCTGACTGAAGAAGTAGGGAAACTATCTCACATTTAGAAGACAAAAGGGGCAAGGGGGGGGGAAGAACTTACCCTTAAAGAGAATCTAGTATTGCACGTGGTTGGAACAAAGTCAGTGAAAGGAAGAGAGAAAACAATGTTCAATGTTTCTCCACAAGCTGCTAGATAAACTGGGAGAGAAGAGGAAAAACAAAACAAAAAAATCTGTCAAAATTACTCCCCATTTTGTTATGAGACAAATTATCAAACATACAGGTAAAATTAATGAAAAGATAATTCAAGAACTCATGACATTGGCAATTGCCATTTTAACTACTGTGGATTTAGTGTACATAGTACTAAATCATTCTGAAAATATTTACTCTCTACAGCTTGTCCTTTATACAAAGGCACTGTACTGAGCACAATGAAATTGCAAGCAGACAGAAAAAACAACTGTAATATCTTATGACTTCCTTTATTGCTTCACACACCAGTTTTTGGACAAGAAAACACACATTGAAAGTTCCTCAGGCTTCTAATGTAGTGAGCCTTATTTTTAACTAGAACACAACTTTATGATCTTAAATCCACCATCCTCTTTCTGCGTTGAAAGTATGAGCTCCTAGTACAATGTAGACCACTGAAATACGTATAAACCAAATTGCACATTAAACAAAGTTTTGGCTTTCTGAAGTGTACCTCTTAGTTTTGTCTAGAATTAGCAGTGTTATCTCCTATTCTGAAATGAACAGGAAACAGACATTTCCAGTTATATGGAGTTCAAATGGTATTTTTCCAACATTACTGAAAAAAATTTATTCCCCGGTGAATGTTTTCAGTTGGCTTACTGAATATATGTCAAGGCCTCACGGTTGCTCTCTGCAAACTGTTGGACTGCAAATCATTTCAATCAAAGATTCGAAGGGTCTTGAAAAATAAATGCTAAAACATGATCTAGAACTGCACTCTCTCCCCAAAAAGTATGCATTTGTACAAAGTAAGTTAGAACTTAAAACAGTTTTAGGATGGTTTATGCACATCAACAGTAGCAAAATGGGTAGTTATCACTGAACACACATTTTTCTAGTAAAAATTTTATAATTCTTGTACTCTCTCCATGTATACTCTATATTTATTTTGCACATATTTTTTGTACTACGTATTCTTCTTCCAAATAAAAAAAAAGCCATCTCACCATTTTCTTGTTGTTTGGTGGAACAGTCAATCCAGTTGTGTTGATTTGCTGCCCAAATCATTTCAAATTGATGAAACATGACTTTGAAGTTCCACATATAAGGAACAAATGAAAAAATATCAGGTGCGCTATCACTGGACCAGTCTTGGATCAAATCTAAACCCACATAAAGTAAAAAAAGACAAGTTAGTAGCAATCAAGTGAGAGATTTCTTCTTTTAAGTTTTTGGCTTTTAATAAATTGAAAGTTTTAACTGTTTGCTCCTTTAGAGAAAAAGGTAATGGGGAGAACAATACACAGTATCCATTTCTCTGGCAGATATTACACAAATACTTGCTGTGAATCCATCTCCCATTTCTCATCTGCTTTTTAAGTTGGAAAGCCATAGGTTTAATTAAGTTTTCTAGTTTGTTTTGTTCAGTAGCAAAGTTACACATTGACCTAAAAGCACTGGACTACAAACTGGTTTCCTTTGATTTTTCCACTCTGATACTCTGAATGTGTGCATTAGTATTATTTTCTAATGCAGCAAAACAGTTGTTGTTGTTGAAGTTCACGTTTGCTCTGAACAGATTGGTAGACTACGCTGCGGACTTCAGCACCATACAGATAATGGCTCCGGCCTCACTAGGAGGACAACTTTATTAGCATGGCACTATGCCTGCACTAATTAATCCTTCCTCCCAGCAGGGCTAATTAGCCCAGGCAGTGCCACATTGATGGGGCTCTATTCTTTCCATTACTGCAGCTGGAATGTTCAGCAACAGTTTGGTGATGCTGTATCACATTGTACTGCCTTGTGTGCACGTATTCTTCCTCACAGCCAAAATCCTAAAGAGCAAATTACTTTCATCATCTGTCAGCCACAGAGACAAGACCTAAAGCCTACGCAGTTGAAAATCAGCCAGCCAAAGAGAGAGATATCAGAGAAATCAACATCCTAGGTGACAAATATTGAACAAATCAATAGCTCTCATAGAAATAGATTAATCTGAAATTTAAGATCACTTAACATAACTGCAGATCAAATCTAGTTTAGATGTTAGAAAATTAAATTATTTGGTATCTCCACTCAAATATAAGAATACATGTACTTAGACACTTACAGGCAACAGTATACATTAGGAACTCTGTCCTCAGAAACAATTTGTTGTCCTAACTATGTGAAATCAGAGTACCTGACCTTGTACACCTTTGCAAAATTTGAAAAGAAATTCTAAAGAAAGAATATTTAATATGTAACTTATTTAGTAAAGATGTTACCTGTAAAGAAGCTTTTCTGAGCAAAGATAAAATGATAGGTTGCTTTATAAACCTCAAGTTCACATTGCCATGTCTGTGGCATGTTCCATATCCGGGGATAGCTGGCATTAATATGAAACTGTGAACAAGATATTAAAGCATCAGAATTACTGGAAAAGATGACAATGCTTCACCCTGTAGCTCAGCAGTTTTCACATATGTACTCTGCTGAATAATTAAAACTGTTTTCCTGCTGGGATGAACAGAATGCCTCTCCAGTTCCTTAATAATTTAATCTCTCTCTCTCTCCTTCTGTGTTTGAAGGTCAAGTGTTAGTGTATTCATTTATTTGGAAAGGTATACTATGAACTTCTGATACATATGTTGCAGTAGACGTACCAAGCAATTTATAAACCAAAGTTTTCATTAAAAGCATCACTTTCCACAATACAATAAAGATAAAATCCCTCAGAATATAATATTTTTCAACCACTGATATGATGCTCAAATTTAAACATTAGAAACATCACTCTAATACGGTCATTTAAAAACCAGTGAGAAAGGTAATCTACAGAATTACAGTATTGCAAAAGCAAAATACTAGGCAAACAAAACAATAACCCAGTATTAAATCTGTCTCAAGTAGTTTAAGCACTCTGAAGTACTTTTAAGTGCTTATGCACACACATTCTGTAGGAGAGGTAGTGAGTGTAATCATTTATTAAGGTAAAGCCTATATGAACACATGGCTACATAGTAAAGGAGGCAAGATTTGTAAATGGTACTCCAATTCCTCCACTGCTTTCAAAACACATATAACTTGGGATATAAATTATGTAAGTCACTGAAAGTTACACATGTGCATAGTTATGTGTGTGTATATACAAGTTCCTTACATACTAAGGTCTTGCAAAATACATTCAAAAGGCATATTTCTGTATTGTTTAAGAACCTAAAGAACCGCTCCACAGACAAATAATTACGTTCTTTATTAAAAATCCTCTAGAGACTGAAGCTTTGTGCTTATTAATGCAAACTTACAGCTAGCATTTCAGCTTCTAAGAGAGTCCGGTACTGCATACTGCTGGTGGCATCAACGTGTAGAAGCTGCCCTTTAATTGTAGGGGAATAGCCTAGCAAACAAAAGATATAAAACATAATCAGACATAAGAGTTACACAAATATTTAAATAATTTTCACCAGTGATTTCAGCAGTCCACTAACAAACAATCAAGAAATATCATGATCGAAATTAGTACTATAATAATTCTGTCCTCTGCTGTTTGTCAATGAAGAACCTAACATGTTCTGTCTTTTTGCTGCGTCTGGAAATACTCAGGCTCTGGAGATCTTGGTTTAAGTTGCAGAATAAAACTCAAAATATGCCAGAAAGAACCAAGAGAAAAAAGGGCTTCAAACCAGCCAACAAGACGAGTAAATGCAAGAAACATACCCATAACTTTACATTTATCTCCACTTCACCTTGGATTTTGGGGTTTGTTTTGTTTAACTAAACTACTATTAAATTAGTTTTCATGACGCATTTCTCAGCATGATTCAACTACTACACTAATCCTACTGAAGAAGTCTTCCTGCTTTGAGTTGACAATGTATCTGTAATCTGCTTCAATACACACACAGTTAAAGGACACATGGTCTAGTAGTTTAGGAATTTGTGTTTCCTAACCCAAACGAAACAGGGAGGTAACTTAACTATTTAAATACATACATGCTTTAACATCTTGCAACGAAATGTACAAGGAAATACTTCTCATTCCTTTACATAAGAATATACATCTCATAGTCACAAAGGAAAAATACTACAAGACATTCACACACATAGGAATTAAGATAACTGTTCAGGAAAAACATCAGGAAAACAAATTAAGCTTAGCCTTAACTCACCATTTTCACCTACTGTCATGGGAATATTTATTTCCAAATATGATCCTGCACCAACATTTACATGTACAGCATTAGTTTCCTGTATTGCAAGAAAGGAAGAGTCCAAATATTATTTCTAGGCTCGTCGCATTAACCAGCGTGCTTTATGCCTCTGGCTATCATCATCCACACCTTGATTAAGGCCTCAATGACTGAATTCTTTCTTGCCTTCAAAAAAATTACCCATGAACTATCTATGTGCACTGATACCCAATAACACCATTTTTAGGCTTAACAAATGCTGGCTTAGGTCCACTAATAAAACAGCATAAGATATTCTGATCCAAGGCCTGAGAGGGCCTTGAATATATATGTCTAACACCACACTTTCGAACCCTTTCAGTCACAAAAAAAGAAGAAAACAGGTGTACAATGAAGTCAGGCCCATTTATAAGAGTAGCAACAGAGGAAAGAAAAAGCCAAACCCCTACACACGCATCTTGTGTTCCCCCCACTATGATCTCTCCAGTAATATTAGACATTTATCCAATATCAGAAGAAATTATCTTTTCATCATGGTGAGCTTCATTGTAATGGAAGACTGCACAGGAAAAGTCCAGATCATGAATTCCCAAGACTGTAGGAGCTGGCATGGCTTAAGATGTAGCTTTAAGGCTTAAAAGAAACTTAAAATAAGCCAACAAATATTAATGCCCCTCAGCCAATATTTCTCTTTGGAGGGTTTGCTTATAATTATGGAAGACAAACAAAAATTGCCTCGCTTTTAAAACCATAGTTCTGTAATAAACACCTGAAAAAAGTAGAAATATGCACAACCAAAAAGCACAGTGTAATCACAGTAGACAAGCTATTTTCTAGGTAAGTTTTCATTACTTACCCTGTTTTTGGTAAAAAGCAAATCAATGGTGGCATCTGCAATAATATTCATCCGCAGTTCAAAAGCAAGGATCTGTCTTGGTTTCCCAGGCTGAGCAATTTCTGAGACTTTCATAACTTGGTAGTCTGGTGGGAAGAAAAACTTCCACAAGCAATCCCTAGTGGGGAGAAAGAGGGGGCAACAAAACAAAAAAGAGTTGTTCTTATTCACAGAAGAAAAAATACATACATTTATACATATTTATGCACCTATTTGGTTCACTTAATTATTTTCCAGTTAGCTGAGTCTTTAGACAACCACTGGATGTGATAAGAATGAATGTTTGTTTAAATTCTTCATCATGGGAGCCTTCCAACTCATTACTGGAATCTCCAAAATTTTCAATGACAGGAAGTGACTTTTGGATAAAAGCCATAAATGGACCATAAATGATTTAGAATAAAAATATTTTAATTCAGATGGCAAACAAGCTATGTTTTTCTTTTTATTCCTAATCTTTGGTTTACAAATCTGCTACAAAAACATAGCAGGAAGTTATCTGTTTATGCTTCGGTTTGTGCATTAATAATTGATGTAATGCCCAGAAGTAAACAAAATACAAAACTTTAGAACTTCAGAATGGGAGTAAAATGAAGCCAACATTTCTGCAGACTTATATCTGAACATGCAAGTACCTGAAAGGAAAGCCACAGTGATGAAGCACAGACAGCATAGCTTATATAGGTCTCAAGGGGGTGGAAGTAAGTCTTTAAGGGGGGTAGCAGTTTCCTGCACCCAGCACCTGACCACTATAGCAGCTTAAAAGTTTAAAAAAAAAAAAAAAAAGCCAAAAAACCCAACAACAAAATCCCCACAAACACCACACAACACACACAGTCAAAATCCTGGGGAAACCCAAGATTTTACTGCACCATGTATTAAAGATCAATATTTGTAGAAGCCCTTATATGAATTTAGAGTATAAAGTCCACAGAACTCCTACAGTTCTGTGCACCTAAAACATTCAGGCACTTTCCAAAATTCTATCTTCTATGCATGGCACAATGCGAAAGTGTTCCCAGGTTGTACTCTGCGTAGGCACCAAACTGCCTGCTGCCTAGCCAGTTAAAATTATAAAAAGCATACCATCGTAGAGTGAGCTTTCTTGGTAGTATTAAAAATATCACTAATGATTCACTGGCTTCACGTTCCTAGCAAAGCACTGTTTTGGAAATTGGCATTTTCTCTTAAATTCTCTAAAACACTGTTGTATCTAATGACTACTCTTTGGTCTGCCATCCTCACACTCCTAAGAGACAGCTAATCATAATAGTTTCACAAGAGAATTAATGGAGGCCAAGAGAAGTATCAATCTGTAATTAATAGGGGAAAAGAGGGAAAGCACCGATTATGCCATTTTTACTTAATAGTCCTTTAATCTCTAAACAATCCTATTGTCTCCACCAGAAATACTCATGTGCAAAACATCGAGAACTAAGTGAAGAATAGT
Organism: Platalea leucorodia; assembly: GCF_965183815.1. Classification (NCBI taxonomy): domain Eukaryota; kingdom Metazoa; phylum Chordata; class Aves; order Pelecaniformes; family Threskiornithidae; genus Platalea; species Platalea leucorodia. The sequence continues at coordinate 7,121,731 of NC_138828.1, read as the reverse complement.
AGTAGAGCTCTAGCTTAATATTTTGTCACTAAAATATCTAGATAATAAATACTTTGGAGACTGTATCAAGTTGTTGATTCTCCTAAGCAGGGATAAATGATTCCCCCCTCATTATTTTCATAGCCAGATTTGTACTTCCATAAAATTTTCTCATCAATATGCAGTGTATTCCCATCCATAAACTAACAGGAGCTTGACAAGTTTAAAGGTAACCAATTAAAAGGTTAAACCCTTAGGTATGTAACACTTGATAAATAATAGAACTACTTTGTTCACAAAAATAGGAACATAATTTATTAATTAATAATAAAAATTCACTGAGTGATCCTAAATTTGGAAGGCCAACAAGATAAACAATAATGAATTTACTAATCTTAAACCATTGTGGCAGGCCTCTTCTTTTCAACTGCCTAGTCTACCCCATACAAATTAGAAGTCTGAGCAATCACACACTGGAAACTTTAGAATGTTTTCTCAGTAATAATAGATATTAAAGACTAAAACTAAAGATGTAAATCATGGTAATACCTCTGCCTATCAGCCCAAGGTCCATAGTTGAAATCTGTTCCTTTTCCACAAACAATGTCCAAACCCCAACATGGTGGTAGATCCTGTAATTTGCTGTCTTCGTTGTTTGCTTCTTCGTCATTACTTTCCTCCGTCTCCTCTGGTACAAGACCTATATTACATAATATAATAAACAGATTATTAAAGGAAGCTGCTTCAAATTAGCATGAAAAATGTTTGCTAAGCCCAAGAAAATTAAAGCATCCTGATGTCAGTTTTATGTGAGACCACTACAGTACGTAAATATCAAGCCACAAGTCGATGCAGACTCCCTGGAGAACGACAAGAATATGACCAAAAATTCTCAGGATTTTCTGAAGCGTTGCTCACTGACGTGAGTGAAATGCTGACATACAAGGCAGTTTTATCTCTTAAGTATGCTTTTTACCAATACAGGCTTTCATGTTTCAAATCCTACTTACAAACCAAGTTTTGAAACAAGTAAGATCAAGTTAAAATAATTTCTACAGACAATGCAAGCAAATAAGAAGGAAGACTTACTACAGTAGACCCAGAATTACTAGCAAAAATTCAAGCAGTCATTCAGCAATGATCCAAAACTGCCACCTATCCTATACATATACATCATTATTGAACGTGTTACCTTTGTTCAAGATTCAGGCAATACTTCAAGTGGAGTCAGAGCAAAAGCTTTTGCAAACAAAAAAAAACTCCAGCAAAATAAAGTGCTAATATAATGCACTGGATTTAAAGAGAAACAGAGAGACACTGCAATATTCAGAGATCAATGCATCAAATAAACTTCCCAAAAACCCAGTGACTATAAATTGTCCCCACTCCTGAAGTACTTTTGGAAACCTACATAATTTAAGTTTACAGCTTAAAACATAACTAGTTTCAAGAATAAATATCAAGATTAATTGCTTCCATGTTGCATATATATTTGCAGAAGGCACTGCTGACAGAGTACCTACATCTACATAAAACTACTCACTGATAAAAACGTTAGTTCTATATGTACAGTTAAAATTTTATCTTTGTATTTAATAGAATGTACCTGGTTCATCCATATAGTAATAGATATCAACATCATTGGACTGCATTACAACAAAACCTTCACCCATCAGCCTCGGCGGTCTGTAATGGAAAAAAGTGCAAAGATAAAGATTAAAAGCAACGCACTGAGATAAATCTTTATGAATTCAAGTAATTTTAAATGAAACGTATTAAGCATAACAGAAGAGATTACATACGTCAGGCTCGCTTGTAGCTTGTAAGTAGTACGTATTTAATCATGGAATCATCAATAGAACTGCTATCTGTATCAAGCAAGGCAAGAGTGGAGATACAGTGTTATGTGGTACCTGACCAGGAAGATTTTGTGGGCAAGACAAGTTTGATGCGATCCCAAGGCACCAGCTCCATGCACCTATACTGATCTTGCCAGCAGCCTGACTGCAGGCTGACTGCAAGAGCCACAGGCTACCTTACCTACCAGGCACCGGTCTCGTCACACTACCAGAAGGGTGGACAGAACAGACAGAAGTACCTGGGCCACAGCACAGTCTGTCCAAATGCAGCTGTTTGTAAGCTAAATTTGAAGTGCAAGTCATAAACTGCAGTTCCTCTCTTTCCGTCCCTATCACAATATGATTCCTGGTCTATCTGCTACCTCAGACTAAATGAGCATCTGAAAATAAACACTGTGAATATTCAAGTCTATCGGGTCTCAAGCCTCCTATCAAAAAGGCAGCTGTCATATTGCTAGGCAATGTCTACCCTGATTTGCAAAAAATACTTGATCGTTACGTTGTTATTATTATTATTATTACATAAAGTAACTTAAGAGTTTAGTTAACTCAAGCATGAAGATACCAGGTTCCTCTCCACAAAGATATGTCTCAGGTATTGTAAACCACAACCAACTACCAAAGTTTTACTTTCAGTGTTTCTTTCCATCAAGAGTTCCTTTCTCCTTGTCCTATATTGTTCTTTCACCTGCTAATTGTCTTCTTACTAAAATAGCACTCTAAACCAAAGGGACAAGACATGTTCAGTAATTAGACCATTAGTTTTTTAAAAAAAAAAAAAAAAAAAAAAGGCTGTTCTTTCTTAATAACATTCCCCTCAATATAAAAGGATCTAAGTGATAAAACTAATACACGAAACACTTCTCCTAACACTATTATATTGGTATATTACAGTCCCTTTCTTACAGTGTTACCACATGTTAATTTACATAATATTACATTTTATAGTAAGAATAATATTATAATGTGAAAATTCTATTTTTACTGCAAAAAACATTTTTGTCACTTTTCAGCCACTTTTATAAATTGTCACCTTTTAACAAAGCAAGAAAATTCCTATGACAGGAATATACAGTCTAGGAGTGTGACCTGTTAAAAGCACATTGCCCATTTTCCTCACAGCTCAAATGCAGGAAAGCTTGAAAAATATGGAAGACAGCAGATGCAGATCCCATGTACTGCCAGAAGTTCTTCAAAAGCAACAGAGCAGGAACCTTAAAATCAATTTTACTTTGAGAGTAACAAAAGCAGTGAAAGATTAAATACTTTCTATTCACTCCTAATTTTCCAATTATTTCTTTTTTTCTGTCCAAAGGGATGGTCATAGGTGATAATCGACTGGTGGTGAACCCAGTAGCAGAACCAATTTAGATTTAAGACCAACATATATTTTTCTTAATAGGGGTGAATTCCACAATCAGTGTTCACTGCACAGCCATGCAAAAAAGACAACAGTACCGCTTCTTTTAGCTGTATTCTCAGCTTGAAGTGCACACGAAACCACCTCCACAGAAAATGGGAGAGGAAGGTACCTAACGAGGCCGTCTAACCCACCCTCAGCAGGAACAGTTACCCCTTGCTGAATTTAACTGATGGAGGTGGTAGAACCCTAGAAACCCCACCACAGGCCATTTGCAAAAACAAATCAGATAATGGCAATGAATGATGATGAGATTATCATCATCATTAAAAAGTATTTCCTAATATCTGTCCTAAACTTCCACTTTGAGCCTGCTGACTTAGTCACCGCTCTCCAAACTTGTTCTGCTTTGATGTGCTTTACCTAGCACAATTTTTTTTTTCCTTGGGTTTTGGAGGATTTATTTCCAGAAAGTGATAGAGGCGTTGAGATGTCTGTTTGTAATACAATATGACAGTTTTCAAGGTGGGTTTTTGATGTTTGTATCGATTAGTCAGTCTGTTACAAATTTCAAGTCACTTCGCTGTTTTTTATACATGTGTTGCCTGCAGGAATTTCTGAAAGTTAAGACACCCAGCTTAATTTTTAAGCCAAAGAAGCATAAGAGGGCAGGCTCTAAAGATTCAAACATTCCCCATTTCCAGTGAACTGGGTCATTTGTTGAATCTACCCAGTAAATTAGGGCATGTTTACTGCACGCATGCCATCCTTCAGCCATCAGGAGCTGCAGGGATGCTAACAGCATAAGAAGAAAATACTTAGCGGAAGCAGCAGAAAAAGCTAATCGTTTCAGTATCTTAATCCTATTTTGTTTTAATCTTGTTTGTTTTCAATATAGTTGGAGAAATTTCCTTTGTCGTCATGTTGGAAGAGTAAGATTCTGTATGCACCCACAGAATGTTCTTTGAAAACGTATAAAGGCATATTATAGATGCAGGATATTAATCATAGAGCAGAACATACAAAAAAAAAATCTACAATGAGAGGGAAAACCAGTACTTTTCTCCATAAATAAAATAGTTTCAAAGATCCAACATTTAAAACCTTCAGAGTGGTAAAAATGCCAACTGTCTAAACACACAAAGAAAAAGAAAGTCACAGAAACACAACCAACATTCCTTTCTTCGTTTTCTTAAAATAAATAATAAAATAATATGGAAACAAAAATACCCAAAACTTACTCATCATTTTGAAGACCAACATATCTTGGACTTGGAACCAGCATGACTCTAACATTTTCTAATTTTCCTTTCACGATGTGCATAAACTGATCAAGGTGGCTCGAAGGTGGTTTTGTGGTATATGTCAAAAAAGCATCATCAAAGTTAATACAAAGTGTTTGTGGCTGATAATGATTCCCAAATGCCAAGCGACCCTAAATCGAAAAGAAAACGCAACTACTCATTATACATATATATAAAAGAGCAATATATATCTAATTTACCTATAATAATGCAGTTTAAGCAGCCATATGCAAATAAAGACCACTGACAAAAATCCTGGCCATATTCTGTGCATATCTAAAAATACTACCTTGTATATTAAACTCCCAATATTCTATCTCCTATCACCTCAATAACAGTTTTCCTGGGGTTTTTGGGAGGCAACATCAACTTTTAAGGAACATGTCCAAACATCCCTATTAAAAGATACAGGGAAGAAAGAAAAAAAGAAGAAAAAAAAAACCAAACACCTCCCAAAAACCCAACACACCACACATTGTACAACACCCATTACCTAGCTTAATTACCTGGTGATGTTCTTGAAATCATTGCAAGTCTAAGACACAAGTAGTTCCCACAACAGAGAACATAACCATGTTTCTATCAGCACCAGCAGGATTTGTGACTGTGTCAGGGGAGTGCTGGCAGTGTCATTTAAAAACTTTTTTAAAGCATGAAGGAGAACAAAAGCTCAAAAAGAATGTATAAGAAAAATGAATGCAAGCTGATTTTTAAGCATATACTGCTAAATATTTTAATTATCAGGGTCTTTTCACTTACCGTGCTCACATTGACTTTAATGACTGGAATAAGCGATCTCCATGAAGAAGAAGGGTCTTGAGATTCTGTTTTTACTTTAACACTACGGGAAAAAATGGGTTTTATTATTTTGTCTTTTCTGCAGAACTAACCAACCTTTTCTCTTAGGGGTCTTCAGTGCACAGCTCTCAGGGAACAGTCCTTCCCACAGGGGTGCCCCCTGTAAGTGACCTGCTAGCAGAATACTAGAATACTCCTCCAGAGCCTGAAAAAACAGCAGGAAGCATACGCAGCTATGCCTTGGGTGCTGCTATACTGAGCTGAGGTGTGCCATGTTTAACACAGAGCAATAGTTAAATAAATCTTCCTGAGGGGAACTCGGTCTGTTCTAAATATTCCTATTTAGGTGTAGGATTTTTCACTTCCCAAGATGCATCCTCCCCAAAGGCAGAAGTCCTTCCTGCACCTGTCAATAAGGGCTTAAGATGAAAACATGAAGAGACTGGCTAGGAGACACAGCCCTTACCCAAACTCAGGACTGCCACAGCATCCTGCAGCTGCCCGCTACGTAATTTAGTAACACGCGCTGGCCTGGCCAGCAGCAGTGGAAGGACTCAAGTCTCGTTAGATCTTCTCTGCTCCTGCCAATAAACCAGTCTGGTGTGATTCTGCCCAAAGAGAGGCTTGTTATTGAACATCTGACTCCACTACACATAAGCCACGTAGAAGAACTCCTTATAAACCCGCATCATGTTTTCTGAGGTATCCCAAAAAGAGAAATAAAATACGAAAAGAAGGTTTGTGTAGCTATACCCCTAAAAAGACAACTTGTGAAATCAGCGCAAGTTTAAAGCTCAAAAACCAGGAAGTCCTTCCAACGCCATACAGATCCTCACATTTTGTCTACTCAAACTTGAGCAGCTATTACTTCTACTGAGCAATACCATTATTATTCTGCAAACATAATCCTCTTCAACACGTGCTCCCTTTCCACATTGTACTTCAAATAGATTTTTGAACCTGTCTCTGATCATTAAACAAGAAGTGTTTGGTTTGTTTGGCTGTGTTTTGTAGTTATTATGATAGGAAATCTGAGGAAAAGAAAAAGATTTAAACTGTCAGGCTTGTCAGTGCAATTTCTCTCTCAGCTGTGCTTCAACCATTTGGCCTCCAGAGCATATGTTAACAAAACATTACCCAATTAGTTCAGCACTTTGCAGAACAAAGCATCAACAAAATAGCAAAATGAATAATAATTTACCTTTCAAGATTGGTATGTGTTCTCTGCCTCCCATTTACTTGTGCTTTTTCATCATCTTTCTTTGCTGGAATTATTGTGGGATCCAAGCCAAACAGTTCTTGAAGTTGTCCATAAAGCTCAGAACGGTTGTACACATGAAATTCAAAGTCATTCACCATAATATACAGTCGTGTTTCTGCCTTTGGATCTAAACAAATAGTAGAAAAAGAGTTTCTAATTCTATTCCAACATTCCCTTGCAGTATTTACAGTTTTTCAAATACACACGTTTTGCAAAAACAATCTACACAGTAGTGAACAGCTGCTGAAGTATATATCAAAAAGCAGTAAAAAAACCCACAAAATAATTACACTATTCTAAGCAAATCAGTAAAACTTGGCAATAAGACAGTTGCATATAAAATATAAAACCTATAATTTCACCCTTAGGTCACAATCCAAAAATAAATTCAGGCAGGAGCTGCACAAGATGGTAAATGAGGTTTATTCAGTCTCATATATAAAAACAAACAAACAAAAATCCCTCTTGATGCACAGCACAGAAGCCTCAGTGCCAACCTCTGCTTTTTAGCACAGATATTAGTACTTGAGATCAATTCAATCTCAAAAACCAAATGGTTTTCTAGCCAAGCTCTATGGTACGGCAGGCCTGAAACAGGAAAAAGCTTTCTTTTACAGAGAAACAGAAAACATTAATATGCAGAACTAACAAGAAGCATACTCATTTTGCACAATCGGTCAACATTTTCACAAATTTAGAATTTTAACTGTAATACCAGCTTGACTCTCTGATACTTAAAAACTAGTTTAACAGCTGCTGATCGCATACAGAGCTGTGTGTGACATACTTTGACATACTTTTGCCTTAGATAGTATGACCTAATTATGTAGTTAATGTGAGGAAAAAGCTCACACAATTTCTCCCTAATTACCCAGTTGAAAGAGTGCCCATTACACATTCACTCAAGAGACCTGAGCTGCTCTAAAACCTGATCCGGTCTTTCTAAGTCAAAGCAACTTTAGGAAGCTGAAGCATCAACGGTTATTACAGCAGCCCCCAAACGGTAACTCAGGGGGTACAAACTGAAGGCAACATTTCCCACAGACACTAGAAATTAAGAAGTCAGAGCGAACACCGCTGCTGTTGTGGTCTGGGTCAAGAGAAGAAATGCAGCTGCACAAGAGCCAAAGTTTAGAGACACCTGCTTTATTAAACGCACCCTCTTTGCTAACAAACTCATCTGTTCCCCAATGTTACGCATCTATACAACACTCAACAGCAACCCACCTTTTACCCCTTAAACCTAAATTACCAGAAATTTCCATATCATTATTAAAAAAAAAAAATATAATAAGTCTCCAGAAAGCACTGACATCACAGTTTTCTTGAACAGGAGACAGAGAAAAGTTAATGACCCAGTGTCGGTTCCTTCCTGTTTTCATAAAAGCACTACCAAATCTGTTTGCTTGTAATGTTAACTTGCATCAATAAGATGTAGGCAAAGGATGACATGGACAAAGATTGGGATACACAGTTGTTCACCTGAGAGACCTCAGTATCACCAAGAACACAAATAAATGTAATTTTTCAATTTCTGGAGGCAAGCATTAGACTTCATTAACTAAATGAAATCATATGCAGTAATCCATTTCTTTAAAGGGGATTTAAAAAGACAACTATCTCTTTTTCCTAATAATAAAACTAAGATTTGACCTCCAGACACCAACTTGGTTGCCTAAGACACTTTTGGGGAGAAGAAAAAAAAAAAAAGAGGGAAGGAAAAAGAGACAAGCACATGTGAATGTTATATAGTGAAATGATTCAGAGAAGCATATAGGCAGGTCATATAAAAGTAAATACCAGATTGATAGCAAAATACTGAAGTTTTATCAACATTTCTTGGAATCAAGGTGACTAATGTAGCCAAGGTTTTGACATTTGCCTCCTATAGAGTTTAATCAAGATGGATTATTTATTTTTTATTTATTCAAATGTTTGTACCACACCTACCCAAACAATTCAACATAAATATACCCACTAACTAAAACCTAGCAGGAACATGAAACAAGTCACTCCCGGCAATAAAAAGTGGAAGAATTGGTTCTCAAAACAGTATTCCTGCTTCAAACAGTACCTCACAAATGACACTATATGGTTTTACAACATGTAAATTGATAAGCTGCTGTGGCACCTAAGCCAAGACATCTGGGTGTGCCCTATTGACAACATAATTCCTAAACCACTTTCATTTCTCAAGTATGTACAAAACCTACTCTCAAGTCCCAGTATGATTTACCTTAACACTCAAGGAAGGAAGACAATCCACATACTTGACTTTTTCTATGAAGTTCTGTCAACATTGGTATGACATGCCTAGTACAAACATAGTGCCATGATGAAAAACAGATTGCACTTGCTAGGAAAAACTGAGGAACTTTTAAAAAAACATGGCAGGAAATACAACTTTACTCCAGGTTATCAATAATCATTATCCAAACTTTTTGTAGTTCAAACCTTCCCTTATGCAAGGAACTGTGATTAAGTCTTTATGAGAAGGATCCTTAAATTACAGTGCAACCCAAGTCTTACAGCAACATTTACTTTAGATTCCAGAGGGCAGGTAGACAACGCATCAATTTTAAAAGGTTAATTTTCATCTTATCAGAAGAATGGTAACAAAATAATCCTCTTAGCTTTAGAACAAACGTGAAAAAAAAACCCACGAATGCAAAGCATTTTACTTTTTCCTTTTTCTGACACAAAGGTTTAATAGCCATGCTTCCTAGCATCCATTACTGTAATCTACCCTTTGATCATAAACACATATTGACTACCAGAAGTTCAATAGGAAGAGTATACCATAAAGCATTTTGCAAAGTACGTACACCAGAGCGTAGGAAACTGTTATCTGAGTTTGGCCCCTTTTTCCTAATAACCTTCACTCTTCTCTGACAAACCTCAGATCATGCTCCTTGCTCAGTTTTTAATTCTTTGCGTATCCTCATAAAACTCGCAAAGTCGGTGGATCTCAGTGGGTCAGCAGAGACTGGCAGGCAATGCCACATTCTTCAGCTCATCAGGAGGCTGAGAAGCCATGGGATTAGAAAGCAGTTATCAGGGAAAAATATTCCCAATAACACATGAACATATTCCATGGGCATGTGGAACAACAGTGGTTTTTTGTTACCAACAGGATTAACAACCTGGAAGCTGAAGTTCTATCAAGAATGAATATGTAATTCCTAGCATTAAAAACAATTTTACTTTGGTGTAACATATTGAACGTGTCAAGTACTTATCATCACTCAATCTTTTTAAAAGGTCACTTATTTCGCTTCCAGGGAAAACTTCACAACTTGTATGACTGGGTTGCATGAACATTGAAGCCCTTTCTGGTTCTAAAACACCTGAATATATGAATGAATTTCTAGCTGTTCTCCTCCTCCAAGCTCAGTGGGGAATATATGAGTCTGCACCACCTTCAGCACATTCCTTCAGGAGACAGGGACACATACAAGCTTCATACACATTTGAACAGACAAAGATAGCTTTTAGCAAATTTAACATGTCCCCATGCTGAAGTTCAGCTCCTTGAATACAATTGTAATGGTGCTCAACATTGATAATCTTTCCACTGAAAACTGGATTATCAAGTACAGCCCTTTACCAAAGAAGTGATGTCAAGGACACCTGAAATGACCTGAAAGGGAGTTCCCTTATTAAGGCCTCCAGGTATTTCAGGATCCTTCACTAGCCTCCCCTTTGTGCACCAAAAACCCCTCCTCTAACACTCTAAATATCTCAGAAAAAAATAGAATGAGGTCACATTATTTCTACACTAACAGGATTTTAAGTTTATCACCACTATGAAAAACAAAATCCCATTCCTGTTGCATTTCACATTATTGTTAGGAGCACCCTGCACTTCAGTTACAGAACCTAAAACCAAAATAACCACAACACTCAGAAACTAATTGTTATTGCTTATATCCAAGCTTTCATAAGATGTATTTTTTCCAAGAAAAAAAATATTACAATATTTACGGCTTGTGTTTTTATAAAAATCTGGTGGGATTTTTAAATTGTTAATAGCCCTGATTCAGCCTAAGTGTTTTTCTATAGGAAAATCTCAGTTCTATTTTGTGGGGTTTTTTGTTTGGTTGGTTGGTTTGTTTGTTTGTTTTTGTTTTATGAAGGATCTGAAACAAAGGTATGCATCAGTAATGTCTAGCTACAACAGGTTTTCCAGTCATTCTGTGTGACAGCTGCAAGGGAGTAATCCTTGAACAAAACATAAATCTTTAAGATGCAATTTATCAGCAGCCTTCGCAATTTGGTCGGGTACAGGTATTTCTGTTGCAGTCAAGTAGATTAAAAAGTATTGGGAAGAATATACTACAATAGGCTTAGAATCACTGAAGATTTTATTTATTCCTTTAAGGTTACAAATGAAAGGATCTCTGCTAAATAATCAAAATGTAAAGTGAGGAAGGTTATTTTTCCTAGGAAAAAGAGTAATTATTTAAAAGAGTATTTTATTCACATTACTTTGTTGTCAGACCTGTACACCTCTGACCTCCTTGGTTACTTGGATTATTTGTCCACTAATTATGCAGTCTTAAATGACAGCAGGAAAGGATAAAGCCTTGCAATACTGCCAAACAAAAATACCATCATAAAAGACAGACAGAACTACCTTTATTGCATTAAGTTCCATTCATTTTTTCATTCTGTGAGCCACTAGAGAAATATGTTTTAACTACCAGATGAAGAAAATTCTGTGAAAACCTGTTGGACAATAACCTGTGGTTGGAAAAATCTAATTAACTCTAAGACTAGCTTCCAGTTATTGAATTAGTCTTCTTACAGTATAAAAAAAGTTGAATTGTGTCCTGTCACCTTAGAGGCTTAGTAATGCCTCAATAAAAAGAAGTGAGCAACTCTTCCTAATTCATATCACTATATTGAACAGCTTCTCATATTTACCTGCATAACATGTATGCAGTACTCCTACCACTGTTGAGTTGGTACTGACAAAGCAACAGCTGTACAAGCTTGCTGCCAAGTCTAAGAGGCTTCACACTATCAGAGGCCACTTTGAAAGGGGAGACAGGAAAAAAAAAGCCCTCCAAAGTTCAGTGACCCTCTCAATTAGTGCCCTCCTCAGCCGTACACAGTTGCCACTTTTGGACCTCCTTGAACTAGCAATGGAGCTGTAATGCTTCGAAAGTCAAGAGGCAGGACCTGAGACTCATTCAACCAGATTCTAATCCTATATATGACTAAGCACACGTCACAAAGCTAGTTACATTTTCTCACACTGTTTTCTGCAGATACAATTAATCTCTTGCATCCAGTGTTAATCGTCCTTCTCCAGCCATAGATAAAGAAGAAAAATAAATTAATTTTTCACACTTCTCCACTTCTATGACCACAGATGTCATCAAGACACAGGGTTATCAAATACCAAAGAACATCCCCTACTGTAACACTTTTGCTAAAATACTGACAGCACAACACTAAAACTTGAAAACTAAAATCACTTCCAGAACATAAGAAGTCTCTATTTATCATAGTTATAAACTTCAATACAGAGTCAATTATGCTTAGCCTACAGCTAATGAAGGCTACTGTTAAGGTTAATGGTTTGTCTTAAGAAGGGTTCAAGTCCCTGATAATGAATCCAGCATTTATTTCATTGTGTTGTTCTAGTCTACTAACACAGATCAACCAGTTAAAAGAACCCATACCTTCTGACGATTCAATGTACTTCAGGCACATAGTAACACATCAATTACACACATCCAGTTGTGCAAAGGAAGTCTTTTTCCGTAGGCTACCTGTTAACTTAATTTCAACTTTGAAACCTTTTTGAGAAACCTACCATGCTGCTTCTGCTTAGGGTTGTACATCTTCCACCAGCGAAATATGATAAATCCATCCTGAATTCTAAATCAAATAAATTAGATAAACCAGAAGTTAAGAGAGTGATAATCCAAAATCCTACATGCAGCTGCATGACATGTTGCCTTATGCAATGCAGAGATCTGCAGCTGCAGTAGTGTACAAGCAATATTAAAGCACAAAGCATTACAGCATAAAGCATACAGTATAATATTATACAAATTAGTGCATTAGCTGAAACTTGTATAAAATCCCATATCCATTGCCTTCTCAAGGCTTTCCAAATTTAACAGTAAGAATCAAAATTACAAACTATTCGCTAGCATGCGGTTCATGAAACAAATTATTCTCAATTCCAGTAAATAAATGCAAACTACTTGGCCAAAATTAATCTTCCAGACTTAAGAGCAGAAGCATGAAGGAGTGAAAGCCATTAGTGTAAAACAGTTCTTCAAACGCTGAAGTGTTTCCTTTTACAAATATTAAGGACAACTAGAATCTTATTCAGTACTCACTTTCAACTGATAACACTCAAACAACAAATGAGCTAACAACACAAATATCTAAAAACGTCTAAATACTACCATCAAAAGAGTCAGTTTATTTTTAACATTTATAAATGTATTTATTGCTCATTTGTATGATGATATTTTGCTATGTGTTAGACATACACATTTACTGTATTTGAAATCGCTATGTAGAAGAGCGACTCCCTTGGAAATCTGTACCTGATAGACATGTCTTCTGTGATGAAATAGATTTCACGAACCATGACTTTTCCAGACAGCACAGAGAACGAAAAGGAACCTAGCGTGAGAGAAAGTGTTCATCAGTTCATTCAGTTATTGATGCTTTATTTTCTGAACAAGAAGAATACAGTATTCAGTTATCTGAAATGTGTTTACTGGGTATCTTGACTTTTCCCTTTGAAAGCACACCGACTTTCACAGGAGAACATCAGAGATTCAGAACACAAGATAAAAAGTACACAACTCTAAAAGGTGCTGGGTTTGGCACCACCCAAGAATACAACCAATCCCTGAGACAGAGTAGTCACTTGGGAACATTCAGGTGCCTTGCGAAGCTTGTGAAAAGAGTTAAGAAAGCTATTTTGAACATTTGTAAGTATCAAGCCATTGTATGCAAGACTGTAATTAGAGAAGAAGATTCCTGACAAAATAATTTTTTAAATTTTAAATGGCTATAAAGTTTTCAGTCCAATTATTACGACAAATCGTGTTTACAGCAGGAAGGATTAATAAGCATGAAAAAGACCAGCAGGTAATGCAATAGCCCATATTTTTCCTAAGGCTTTTCACCTCACCCACAGAAAGTTAAGTAAACCATGATTTGTTTTTTTTTTTTTAAAAAAAAAAGTTTAATCAATTGAATCCAAGCTGTAAATCATGGGATTTAATTAATGTTATGTTCTTCTCACCGATTAAGTTTATAAAGAACACCATATATTTGGCCAGCTATGTCCAGCTGTCTTTACTCAATAGCAATTTCACAGAGAAATTTTAATAAAAGCCTGTAGATCAAGTGTAGCAGCCAATAAGTATTTCATCTATATTGCGGTTCAAAAAGTTGGATTTGAAGATGGTTTGGATTACAGTTCCTAAATTCTAGAGGACATAAGCAAATTATTGCAGGGGTCTCTTTGGCAGGCGGGTGAGGGTGGGTTGATTTTTTTTTTTTTTAAGTTTTCCCTACATTTATGATCAATAGTTGCAGAAAAAGTCCAGAACTAAAGTCATCATCATTCTGGGAAGCAGACAGAGGAAGGCATGGAAGAATAAGTGAAAGAAAATTAAATGTGCAGTCAGAGTGAGGTTGTGGGATACAGCCCTCTGTGAATCAGCATCAGATATTTTTGTAATGTGGGTGAGTGCCCAAGTGATTTGTACTGACCTGTTTTATTAAAAAATGTTTTAATATATTAAAAAAAAAGTTAATGGATTTTGATGCAAATGTTCTATGCAGTATAAATTCTACATATCACAGTCCCAGTATGGATTAACATGATTAGTTGTTCTGACAGCTTATTTAGAAAGCAAGGACACTGCTATAACGGAGTAGAGGCTTCAGACTCCACTGTGCCCCTCTGAGCCCACTCCAGCAGTTGCTACCCACACTTCAGATGCTGTATAACCCACCTCAAAGGTGCAGGGGAGTGGGAAGCTGCACCCCTTAATACCAAATTATGAGGGAAATTCAAAAGCCGCTCAGGCACGTTCCATGGGGGACCAAGGCCAATCTTTTCCTTTTAGGACACTAACCATTACGATTACAGGGCTTTGAAAAAGGGGTAATTGAGAATGTACAGATTTTAAGTACACAAAGTGTACAGACTAAACAGAAAAAAGTAAACTCGACTTAAAATTAAAAGACCTGTCGAGCGAACTTTAATATAAGATAATGACACTTGAATGAAAAAGGGAGTGTTTTTCTACCTCCCATGAAGCATGATATTGAACTTTTTCTCTTCTTAAATTAAACCCATGCTGATCATTTTCAAATTATTGTAACAAAGGAACACTTTGATTTTACTTAAGAGTTTTTAGCAAATTGAGGTATAATAAAAAGCAGTAGATAAAGAGCGGCATTACAGTAAAAATAACTTACCAATATGGATGTAGCCATGTTTATATAATCTGTTAAGAACCAATGTTAAAATGAGTCCAATGTTCCGGGAATTATAATAAGTTAGGTAGATAATCCATCCACAAGACAATATTGTCGCTGTTGAAAGATTAAAATGAATTAGAATTTTTTTAAAGTATGCTGACCTAGATAAAAGCCTTACCTATTAAGACTATAAAGCACAAGAATGTTCTTCCTACTCTCCAAAAAAATTTGAAACTGATGGGACATTTTAATGGGCATTTTCAGACGTGGTGTGAGAAGGGTGTAAAGAGATGGGGAGAAAAAAGAAGGGGAAACGGGAAGATCAGAAGAGTATAGATTCTTTACTGCTCTTCCATTCCCCAATATATATATATAAAAAAAAAAAAATCCTCCTGAGTACCTGCAAAAGGCAACACATATTTCATTGCATCCCTTACCATCCAAGAAGTTAAATTTCATAGATCAAATCACAGTACGCATGATCCCACACGGTCATTTATTTTAAAACACCTTAAAAAACCACCACAACAAAAGTCATACTACATTCCTTCTCCACCCTTCCCCAAACCATGAAATGTAATGTAAATTTCTAATCTTTCACATCTTAGCACAGGAAGCAACATTGTCACATCTGAAACTTTTCAGAAGTTGCTGTATTCTGAGAGAAATGTACCAGTCCTTGGGTTAGCAGAAATCTGTCAACAGTTCAAGTATGGAATTTCATACAAAAAAAAGGAAATAGCAATCCAATGAGAAACATTAAAAAAAAAAAAATTAGGTCTGCTAATCCCCAAAGCAATTTTTACTTTAGTTGATTAAGAGCTAGTAACCTATTTCTAACTACAAGGGCTCTCAAAGCTTCCAGAAGGACAAACCCAAAAGGAATGGGACTGCCAGGGAACAGACTAGTTCTAACTCACTTTACTGATAATTACCACTCTGTTTCATCCAAAGCAGAGTAGGAAAGAAAGCAATTTTTGTATTTGAGGTATCTCTACTCATTATACTAACTGAACTTTGCAACACAAGTTTTTTATTTATGTATACACTTCATACTGAAAAACTCAGATTTATCACGCCTTTTATGGGAAATCTGAAGTGCAGAAAGACATACGGGTATGACACCTTCACTCTGCAGAGAGTTCAGATGATTACTCAAAAAAAAAAATCCGCCAAAACCCCCCAAAAAACCACAAACCCACAAAAAGATTACAAAAACAACCTGTCCTTTTACTGCCCCTTAATTTTTTTGCAGTGGGATGCTCCACTGCTTTGTAACAATGCCTGTGCTTTGTTGAAAGCTGAGGAGAAGGTAGAAGAGAAAGACTTGCATGACTTTTTCTTTTCCTTACTGAAAAATGGATCCAGTGGAGCCAAAATTCAAGTAGCTCATACACTTGGGCAGGTAAGCTGCTTGACATGTAAAACAAATCAAATCTGTGTGGGTGATTACACAGGAACAAGGCAGAGGGGGTTAAAGCTACACCCCACAAAAGAAACTGCTCTTGGCATTCAGTGAAGGCACACTCCAAGGACAGCGTTTACCTCTCCTCGCTTTCAGATGAGTACACTACTCACTGCTGGTCCTCTATCAATGGAGGGAGAAAGGAAGAATGACTCACACTCATAGGGTCTCATTCCAGTAATAAAACTTAATTTGAGATTAAAGTTCAACAACACACTTCTAGATAGCTAAAGCCAAGAAGGTGCCCTCTTATAGGTGACATATACTGAGAAAAATCAGCAAGTTAGTGCAGTTTCCAGGCACTACTGATCCGCTGCCTTTACCACTACTCTCACTTCTGCCACAAACTGTAGCTTTTTCTTTTCCCTCACCAAATTTAGTCTCCACTATTAAGTGACAGATCCCATAAATGCTATTCATCTCATGATTATATTCTTGATTTTAAAAGCCTCTTCAGCGAAACTACATTTTGGAAATTACATTTGGAAAGTTTTACTGCATGTCATTTTTAAAAATTATTCTAGAGTTGAGCAACCGCTCTTTGAGGAGCATGCTCACTTCTAGAATTCATCACCTCTTTTACTGGGATCAATAGTTAGCTGTTTCAGGATTCAGGAGAAGAAATGACATCTTTTTTTGTTCTCTTATCACAGGATGCCATAGGTCAGCAGATGAAAGCAAAGGAGGAATGGCTGGTTGAAACTGGGTCAGTTAATAAATATTACTTTAATACGTTTCTATCCAAACCTCATAATAACAGGAGGCTGCCCAGCTTTTCTGTTGTTTGTGTCATTGTTTCTAGAAAACTAGGTGGTTTCTTACAATTGAAGAGATCAGCAGCTCCCCAAAACCACGTAATTGTATATAGGTCAAACTGCCCTTAGAAAAAGGGGATGGACTATATTATTTCTTGAAGTTCTACTCATCCTTCTGTGAAGCAGAAATTTGTAAGTTTAATATATTCAAGCAAATAAAAAAGCTAAGCAAAGCTTTTGCTTTAAATTGTAGCTGTTACATGGAATTGCTTATATCCTACATACTTTCCAAGTAGAATTACTAATAATTTGCTCTAAGAATCCAGTGCAGAGAGGGGAAACCAGAGAAAGAAAATTCTGCAGGCTGCAATTTGACACTTTTATTCTGTGGTGAAAGACCTGAGCATCTCTAAGTTTCAAGTCAAATCTTCCGGAGACAATTTTTTCAGATCTGTTCCACGTGTTCCACATTTTACCATGAACAACTACCAGCATGTTGACTTCCCTTATTTTCGCCTTGATTACACTTAGAATTTTATGTTGAGTACAAACTTTCTATATCAACATATTAAAAGTGAAATAAATAATATTCAGAAAGCACCCTCGGCTAATTTGCCTACGTCCTTTTCATTCAGTTTGGCCTACTGAAAAACAATTCCAGTACGTCGATAGCCAACAGACATGCTTTAACTTCCCAGAAGTCAAAAAATAAAGTTATTTTTCCTGCACTGCCCCTCACTCCAGGTCCAAGAATCAAGGTTGAAAAGCAGGTATTATCTACCTTTGGAAAAGTCTGAATTCATCCCACACTTCCAGCACTCTCATCTGGAGCTGAATACAACTTAATTTTTATTTTGCTGTCCCTGACCCACCTGTTCATAGATTCAGAAAATAAAAGTATCTACACACAAATATAAATAATAGCACTAGAGTTATAGAAAATTAGCATACCTAAATCTGGCACATTTACAAAACCAGCCCATAACCAAGTACATGATGGTTTGGCTTAAAGGCTTATTGTAGCACACAATTTAGTCTAGAAGTTATGTCATTAAACACAATAGTCTTTATATCACTGTTCAAACTATACCATATTAAATGGCAGATATGTACATATTGGTATAACAAAGTTATTGTATCTGCCTGTCGTACTACAATGCTAATCCTTTGTCATGGTTTTAAGATTAATTACCAGCTTACTCTGGTGTTAGAAAAAAACCCTTATTTCATGGAGAGAAGTTCTCACTGAGTTCTTCTTTTGTAGAGTCGCAGCTGTAGAGCATCGTCCTTTGCACACTGGACTTATCTCCCAAGTGTTGCAGCACGATTAGTATTGGAAACAGTTCTGTATTTTTTCTTTCTGAATTACTTAAGTAGCATTGCCATACCTCACTAAACAGCTGTATGACAAAAATCTATTTTCAATGTTTTGATGTAATTTGGCAAGAAATTCAATATTGGTATGCCAGCATTTAGAGAAGCGTGTTTAAAAGTACACACACAAAAAAACCAAAAAAAAAACCAAAACAACCCCCCCCCCAAAAACCATTTAACCAAAACAGAATAGATTCACCTTACCGACTAACAGCCAAACAACATTGGAGTCATGCTCTGTTAGGAAGTCTTCCAACTGCGTGATACTTGGGACAAAACTATCATTTTTTCTTTGATCCATTGCTAAACTGTTTTTGCATCGGCACCTATAGAACTGAAGGAAAAAAACAAAGAAACAAAAAAAACCCAAAGTGAATAACAAGCACAGTACAGTTTAGAGAAAATTGACTATGTACCATGTTAAATAATCTCTTAAGAGTCTGTTTCACACAAATATGAATTTACTTGGTTTATTCCTTCAATAACATCTTCACGATTCTCAGCTACCCTTTCTTCTACTCTAGAGCTCCAGAAACACTTCCACTCATCTCTGCTGAAACAAATGGAGTTTCCAGGCACGTGCCTCCCTAAAACGGATTACAGATCAACAGAATGCCAGAATACACTCTCCAAATTTAGTATGCTGAATGCCCTATACAGCATATAATAGCAAATAAATTTAAAAAACTGTTGTACTATAGTGGTAAGTCAAAGAGTAACTGAACATACAAGTAAAAATGAGTCTGTATTAAGCCTTCTAACATTCAAAAAGGGAAAATGAGACAATATGAGACTGAACCCCATGCCCTCACGGAAGGAGAGGCCGAAGCAGACACTTTCAGGAGCTATGGAAAATTCCATAACCTCCTAATCCACTATGTCCATTAATTCTCTTGCTTTAGGATAGATTTGCATGGTTGTATTAAAAGTGGCTACATAGTGTCTTTTACAGAGAGCAGAAAACCAGTCCTTCTGATCTTACACACTTATTCAAATCACCCTTAAATCATCTTGCAACTGGGTTATATTAATTAAGTGTGATTAACAGGGAGTAGCTCAACTCAGTAACAGCTGTAATTACACAGCACTATTTTACTTGCATTAGTCTCATTTGAACTCTTCTCCCTTGGACGTTATCTGTCAAGCCTTCTTCCAGGAAGATAAGCATTAATGCTGCCCTTTTTTTTTTTTTTTTTAATTTTTTTTTTTTTAAAACACCTTCCAGCTCCTGGCAGCCTGCCTTCCTGTCAGTATTCAACCCTCACAATAAAAAAAAAAAGTAGACTTTATTTCCTTTATGAAGTCTTCGATGCTCTCCATCAAGAGCTCTAGAACACAAAACTAAGTAATGTTGCTAAGACCTTAGTTTTTGAGCAGCATCTTCGGAACAGTCAGTATTTAGAAGTGTTCGGAATAAAACTAGCAATTTATCCAGTTTTCCCTGTAATATCCGTACTATCTCTCACTATTATAACTTGAAAACAAAATGTAGAAAGAGAAGTTAAAAAAACCTGCCTTTAATGCACTTCTTTCTCCCCTACATTTGGGTAAATAGAGAACTAAGAACCTATGTTTTGAACTAAAGTCTCAAGAATAAGTGCTAACAATCTGTTTGCTACCTCTTCTGTAAGAAGGAATAGAATGGGGAGGAAAGAACATGAAAACAACAAACAGAAACAAACCACAACAAAAAAAAACCAACACCAAAACACCAGACATCATTGCTTCCAGTAGTGGTGATAAAAAAAGCTACTAACTTAGCTCCCCTACACAGAGGAACAATAAGCATCACACACACATACACGCATTTTACAAAAAAGAAGCCCTTGTTTTAGAAGGGATGTTGCAAAGGCAAATTAAAGCCCATAATGGCACTGTGATTTGCTTTAAGACATTCACAATACCTTAATAAAAAACCCACATGTAAACTCATATTATGAGGCAGATGATGCCTCTGCAGGCAGTCTCTAAGAGCCTTTAACCCGCGAATGACAGGGTGGGTAACTGGAGAAACCAAAATCCACACTTTCAGCACAAAGGAAGAAAGAACTTGTTTTTTCCCTTTCTTACCAAGAGACAGCAGGGTCACTCTTTTGTGATCAAGACCACCATGGAAGTGCTGTCAATTGGTGAGGACTGCTCATCACCTTAAGAAACACCACCACTATTTAATCCCTCAAGAAAGCAACCTGTGGCTTTTTGCTAAGGAATGATCACCCAATGTTATGTGATACTGAGGCAGGACATTAAATATCATTATGTTCTGAATAGGACTGTGGTAAGACAACTCAGAGACTGCAAGTCATGGAGTCCTGATAGTTACTTATTTAAATAAAGACCATATTCATCATTTTTTGTCACCACTATCCACAACCATAAATTCGATATCCTTGGAAGTTTTCTGGAATACATTTGCTACTTGCATGCAAATAAACTTAGGAATCGCCTATCAGTCATCATGTGTCAATACATCATCTTGGAGCTCCACAGCTGATCCTTTAACACCCTGCCCCACTGATGCCTCACTTCACCCTTGATCCAGTCACCTGAGGAAGAGGATGATGGCAACAAAAGTGTAACCACCCAGAAACAGGCAGCAGCAACACCCACACTAGACATGGGCTCTCAGTATGTGTCTCAGAGAAAGCAGGTGCTTAATCCATTTAGATTAATGAAGCAATTTTGGCCATATGAATTAGTGTAATAGGAAGGGGATGCATGCAGAGACTTTAGTACACACTGTTTATAATGCCCTTGTGCCTTTATACAGCGTGGAGGATGGAGAGGCAGGATCTGGATCATCACGATTGTTAAGAGGAAGAGATGCAGTCTTGCCAGGGCAGATATTAGCTACTTTCAGTAACCAGCATTTCTTTCTGTTGACGGTCCTGCACTTAGCTGCCTTCATCTTCCACGCCCTACATACTGCACCCATAGATTTAAACCGTGCATACCTCAGCTGCCTGCAGGCATCCACCCTCTGTTACATTTGCTCCTACAGGCAAAATCACTTTGCCACCAGACAAAACTTTAACTGTTGCACTCTCCAGGAACACCAACCCATAGGTTGATGAGCCTATAATTTACATTCATCCTGCTACTCTGTTCTTCTGAAGTAACAGTATACTTTCCAAATCTTATGAGACAACTCTTGGAAGGATGAGACCTAAGAAAAACTAGAAAACTGACTCTTACCAACCCTGCTAATACAAGACACCAAAGAGGAAGAGAAACCCACAACTTCATGTTTACCTCTCTGCATTTATTTATAGTATTTTATCAAGGTCTCTACTGTTTTGTGATGATGAGCTCAGTTAACATGCAGGAATGTAGTGCAAAACCCTAACAAATGTTTTGGTTTATTTGCCTCCCCCACACTTTTTTTAAGCACATCTTTACTATTCAGTATGTCACTAGTGGCTCTCATTTACCACATACCATGTTAATACATACAAAATGCGTTAGCTTTCTCCTGGGAGGAGGACAGGAGAAGAGGAGGGTTCTGTGGCACTGAAGTGACAGAATCCTAATACTTGTATTTATCTTCACAGTAGCCCTTTAAGGGGTTATGTAGTCTTCTTTCTGCAAATAAGATAGCTGAAGCAAGAAGAGATAAAGGCCAAATCCTTTATTTATGACACCCAAATTGAAATATTTGGGGCCTGCTTTTCAGGTTGTGCATGTTTAGAGCACTTAGCATGTTCAAAACAGACAGCAGGCTGGCTTGAAGATGTGAGGCTTCGACATTGCTGTAGATTTGCTCCTCCTGGTCAGACAGGCTTTCTTTATAGCAGAAACACACACTTAACAGACACTTAAAAAAATGATTTTTAATTACTTGTGTCACATATTAATCCATTTTTCTCAGTACTAAGAAGATGCAAGTGATATTATAATCCTGGGGGTTGCACTTCATTTCCAACCCACTTCCAGTATTCCCAACTCAATCTGATTCTCACAGCATGTGTTCTATCTCTAAAAAGCCAAATACTCAAAAGCAGCTGCTTCAAATCTTTATAAACACATTTCAATCGCATCAAATAGGTAAACTAGTTTTAACCTCAGCCTGACACATTAACACTTAATACCGAGAGCAAACCTCTGCTTGAACAAAGTCATTAAAAATTTACAGAAAGCATGCATACATGAAAGAGTTGACAAAAAAGCCCACAACAGAAGCCCAGTCACCAGGCTCTCAGTCACCAGAGTGCAGTTGCTTGGCAAAGACAGCTGCAGCCTAGGGAGCAACAACCCACCTGTGAAAGGTCTGTCCTGTACCTATAGCTGAGGATGAAGGCAACAGATGCTTTATTCAGTGCCTGAGAGCATTAGGGTAATATGGGTCTTGGGCTCCATAAGAAAAGGAGAGAAGAAAAAAAAAAAAAAGTCTGTTTATCACACCCTTTGTAAGACTCTTTCTGGCACACCTTGTAGAAACAGCTGAATAAAATTGGTATCCAAAGGTGGGAAAAAACCTAGCATTTCATGATATTGAGAAGAAACACTTTTATACAGTTATGAAGCGGGTAGGGAAATAATGGACCCTGCCAATCTCCTTGTTATTACTAGAATTCATGGAGGGGAATAAACTGGGAGTTTAAATTTGCCAGGCATATTCCTCAGATCTTCACAGAAATCAAGCACTTACTGAATATATGTTAATTGATGTTATTAGAGGTTAACTACCATTCTGAGGATACTCAGCTCCCAACTTCTACAGCAATTACAAGGCAGTGGAGTCACAATTACACCCAAAATGAGACATTAAACAACAGGAGGCAAATTCCCCTAGTCTAAATAAATTAATGTAGATAATAACGCCTGGATGCTTCACACCTCCAGTAAAGGAGCCATACCCACAGCAGTTCCTTAGAGAAAAGGAAAGAAATGGCATTTTTGCATCCTACCAACTCCATCACTTTCTTTCAAGGGGTTGCCAGCAACAACTGCTACAAAATCAGAGCTTTAGATAATTAAATGATATTAGGAGTCTCACAAACATAAACACAACTCAACTGAATTTTCTTCTGAAGGTGTGGAGACATTGTCAGCACCCAGACACACATTAGGCACATTTCACAAAACAATAAGCTGCCAACCTTGGCATCTTTCCCAAAACACTCCAGCTAGGTCCAAAGACTTCAAACCCATCCCAGCACAGCTTAGGAAGCTCAGCTATTCTTTAATCAACAAGCAAGGGAAAGAGGAAGGAAGAGAAAAAGTTGTTCTCAAAAAACACGTACACATAAAAAATAAGCTAAGTGACAGCACCCACACAGCAATTCTGCCATCTGACATGTTGCATTGGCATCATACCTTATATCCAATTAAAGATCATCAGATCTTTTTTTAAGAAAAGAAGTAAGATTTAGGCCTATTTTCTTCCCCTTCTGCTAGTGCTTGAAGTAACAATAGCATTAGACTGTAAACAAACTAATCTACTGCTTTAATTATACTAATGAATTCTTGCTAAACAGAGCACAGAAGAGAGTCACACCTAGTTAAACTGGTGTGTGAACAGCCTTAGTTAAACATAATTTGCACTACAGTAGCCTACGTTAGTAAATAACATTCACTTAAAAAGTAATTAAATCAAAATTAGAGTATATTCAAAGGAACTGTAAGACATAAGATAAAAATCATTCTTACAGTAGCCTACCTGATTAGATTTATTTTACCTAATAAATAGAAACCACCAGAGAAACATCTACAGAAAAAAAAAAAAATTTAACACCCTCCTGAGAGCAGAGAGAAAAAACAGAAGAAAAATCTATTATCTAATGATTCAGTGTCCAAAATAGCAGAAGTTATTAATTTTATTTCTTTTTAGTAGTACAGGACATGAGTTTTCATACAGAACAAATCAAAGACAGACTCCTGCTCTGGCAACCAACTGCTAGCCTAGGAACACCTAACTGAACTTTGGATGATTTTTCATTTCACTTGAATTTTTAAAAAATAAAAATATATTGTTTAACCTTGCCTCCCAGACTTGTTCAGGGGAGAGGGTTGTTTTCCTGCTTACATTGCCAGCTTCTGATATTGCAGAAGAAAAAAAAAAAAAGGGCAAAACTGAAAAAAGCCAAGTCACAGAACCTAAAGGCTCATAACAGTAGAAATAAATAAGAACTTCCCTTATGTACACTCCTCTATTTAGAAAAAAAAAAAAAATCCTTTTTTGGGCTGGTTTCAACAACAAGGCAATGACTTTCCGCCACCCCTTTTTTAATTTGAACTACAGCATTGTACCTCTGAAATACTCTATGAAATTGAGTCTTCTACACCTTACTGATTTTTTCCAGAAGTACTTCCTCTAAACTTCTCCTCTGACACATCACCACAGTTCGGGGAAAGGGAGAAATCTGAAATAAATCAAACTAAAAATCAGTCTTGTGGCTACATATACCATCATCCTTAAGTGAACTACATATAGGTCCTCATTAGTGTCTGTCCCAGTCTGCAGTCAAGCCAAAGATTTTGGCGCAGCAAGAAGTGCTATAAGTAGTTACGTAAGAAGATAAGAAGTTATAGGAGATGGTAGTATATCTCAACACCACTGCAAACACAGGGTAACTCTGCACACTGCTAATGAAAAGCAGTAAACTCTTGCCTACTTCCCACAGGATAAAATTATGCAAAAGGACAATTACCAAAGAGCAGCTGATACAAATTTCACATGCCAAAGTTTTCTAACAGCATACCCAGAAGGGGTGAGTTACTTCAGCATGCCACACATGAGGATGAGAGCTCTCCATAGAGAAGTCCCGGACGTGCATGTAACTCCACCCAACCAACCTGAGACGATTCACCATAAGCAAAATCTACTCTTGCATGAACACTGTCAAACTGTGCAAATTCAGGCCATGATCCTAAGCAAACACCCCTGAACATCCATTTAGAGCCAACTGCCTAATCGGACCTTAAATACTGTTTTTATCAACGATTGCTTGAATAACCTATTAACATACTTTTACAAACAAGAGGACTACTCCCTCCTACACTCCGGTTTTTCTTCTCAGTTGCCAAAATTTCTGGCCTGATTGCTTATCTGGTCATTACATTTTGCACATAAAAATTGGGACAAAAACTGCACAGCTACAATAAAAAAAAGCCAGAAAAGTAGAATTAACTAATTAAGTTACACAACAGAAGAACTCCCACAACAACAATCATGGTATTCTTCATATTAAACTTGATAAAATTATATGTATAGATGCATCTGTTGCAGTAAACTACCAACTTTGGAAGTTTTCACAAAGTTTAGTGAAAGTTGCTGTGGAGGTGTGTCTTAAGGTGGGAAACAAACCCAGACGTAGATTATGACTGGGATATTGGCTATACGCTGATCTTTAAAATACACCTCCACCATATTAACATGTTAAAGCATGTTGTATTGATAAATTACATCAGATTTTTTTTTATTGAGAATGTGAAGTGCAAGCACGTTATCATTACAGCTTTAGGCACGTCAAAAAGCAGGTGCATTTTGTGTTCAATCAGTGTGTTACACCCTCAGAGGACCGCGGGCACTGGCAGAGACCGTCTGTCACCGGCCAGGGAAAGGAAGAGCAAAACTTTCCTCACAGGCCAAACAGAACTGGAAGCGCCTGAACTCCCGTCCTCTGACCTTACACCCTTTCTGCACGGCGTGAACCTACAAAAGACAGACGCAAAGGGAAAAGAAACCAAACAGGAACCCGTGAAAGCGGAGGGGCTTCCTCTGGCAGCGCTCTCGCGGAAAGCAGAGGGGGCCGGCGGAGGAGGGGGGCACGCCGGTACCGGTAACGCAACGCCCCCTTGGGCGGAGGAAGCAGCGCGCAAAGCTCGGCCCCCCCTGAGGAACCGGCGGGCGCGGCCCCCGGCCCCCTCCCCGGCCCGGCGGGAGGCCCGCGCCGGCACCCGGCTCCTCCCGGTGGCGGCTTTTCCCTCACAGAGGCCGCCGGCGGCGCGGCCTGACAGGCCCAGGGACAGCGGCGGGGCCGACTCCTCCGCAACGGCCCCCGCCCCGCCTTCAGCCCGCGGCGGCCCCGCACCGGGCCCAGCCCCCCGCCGCGGGCACCGAGGGGCGGCCGGGCAGAGCGGCGGGCCCGCCGGAGCCCCCCCGCACTTACGCCATCGCCGTCCGCGGCGGCTTCACCACAGACCCGGAAGCGGCGGCGGCGGCGGCGGCCGGGGCCCTCCCGCACCTCACGGCGAACGCCCGGCCGCCCCGCCCACCGCGCCGCCGGCCCGCAGCGCCGCCGGAGCCAACCGCGAAGCGCCGCCGGCCCGCGGGGCCAATGGCAAAGGCGGCAGCTCCCCGAGGGGGCGGGAAGAAGGGGGGGCCGCCGCCAATCGCAAGAGGCGGTGCCGGCTGTGGGAGTGTGTGTGCGGGGAGGGCGGGGGGCGCCTCTCCCGCCCTTTCACGGCGGGTGCGGGTGTGCGCCGCGCACGCGCAGGAGGTGGCGGGGCCGAGGAGAGCCGGCCGCCCGATGTGCGAGGCGGGAACGGCGGCCCGCGTTTGCCTGCTGCTGTCGATAGCTGATCGACACCGCCCGTACGTTGTAGCCTCTCCGATGGATCCCGCAACAGATGGGAGTTTTCCGCGCCCGTCACAACCACGTTTGAAGCGTCCCGTGAGGAGAAGCGCCACCGGCCTTCGCTGCCTCGCGCTCCCGTTCGGCCTCCTGTCACCCAGCACGGGCTGTACAGCCAAAGGACTGAGCGCCTGTCAATCCACAGCACATATCGCTTTCCCGATTGCTTGCAGTTTGATCATTTCTTAATTGGGAGGCACTGAAGTGTTTTGTTTACCAAGTGGCTGGGTAATTCTGCGTTCTGGCTCTTCGTTTTTCTGTCCATTGTTTGTTCCCTCCAAAGCAGGCAGACAAAACTCACCCTCAAGAGACAGGCAGATGAAAAGTTAATTGTCAGACATTTTTGAGCACACGCATGGCCATGTCTTGACTGTCAGATGTAGTAAAACATGATAAACGGATGGATTTCTTTAAAATCACCCAGGCGTGCATCCTACAGACTTCAGCAGTGCATCAGAGGAAACCACATCGGTAACTGAGTGTGCATGCACCTGTGAGTACCTCTTTCCACGTGGTACTTGCACGCTGTCAAGATGGGTGCTGAGCTCCGTGTTCCGGCCTGCTGTATCTCCCTGGGCTCAGCTGGCAGCAGGGTGAGGGGTACCCAGCCTTGGGCACCAAGGTTGGAAGGCTGGTTTGACTGCTTCGTACATGCAAAATAAATCCTTTGGAGGGGAAACACAGATCCCCTAAGCGAGGATCCTGCTCCCGCTGGCCTGACAGCGAGACCTGTCTATGGGCTGCATGGATTCGCTTGAGCCAAAGTGAAACTGAGCCCGGCTGAGCAGAAGGCTTGTGGCTCCTCTCTACAAGCCACATGTTTTTGCCTCCTGCCTCATGTTGCCTCAAGCAGACTGCATGGTTTTCCCTGCAGAGCTAGCTTTCAGCTGGTTCAGCAAACAGCGAGCTGATACCACTGGCTGCACAAGGGCATGGATGCCCCATGGCACCTGGCGAGAGCTCTTACTCTGGCGCAGAAAGGCACCAGCAGGATTATCCCTCGAGCAGCATTGTGATCTTGCAGCACTGCAAACCAGAGGCGAACCCTCGCCCCGGCTGCACCCCGGCATCCTGAGCAGCGCAGCTGGGCAGTGCCGTCCTCAGAACAGCTTCAAGCATCCTCCGCCCGGCAGATGAACTACCATCAAAGCAAGTGTTATCTAACAAGGTTTACCCTTCGTGTTTTTTTATTACATTCTCATCATACTAAGCATAGTAAGAAAAATATTGTTTAAATACTTCTGGTTTTCATAGTGAAGCCCCCCCTTTTCACCTCATTCCCTGCTGTTGCTAGTGCCATGCACTCCAGCAATGCTCTGACCTGCTGCGCCGAGGGGATGGATGCTCGGGGTCTCGGGAGGCTCTTCCAAATGTTTTTATCGACATGGTGCCTGAAGGCTTTAATGAGGACCATGCAGCTAGATCACATGAAGAAATTTTGTCTCAAAACTAGCACTAGAGCTTGGGGAAGGAGGACCTTTGCCTGGTGTAAGAGATGGAAAGAAAAGCTTTAATGCTGATACAGGCCTGGCTAGAAAATTGAAATATGGAGTTAATGCGAGGAAAAATATTTACCCCTCTATGACTTTGAACCTATTGGTTTCATAAAGGGTACTAATATTTACCTTCTCTGTAAAAGAAACCTGCAATTTCTTCTCAAGAAAATATTTTTATGTCTGAAAAGGCCAAACTAGATTTATTTTTAAACTGTATCACTTACAGGGCAGAATGTGTCCCAGAACAACCAAAATAAGGCAGAGGGAGAAATCATTTCTGTTCTTAGTGTAATACCACAATTTAAAGTTACCAGGATTTAAATAGATCTTATAGAAACCTTATCACAATTCCAGTGGTGGCAAGGAAATGCAGAGGCTTTGAGTCTACTTGTGCAACAGATAAAATTAACAAGTTATTCCATGCAGTATTTTTAAATAAAGGCTAGCTTAAGTCCAACATGCCACTGTGTGTATATCAAAAATTAGTACATGTGGGTATTTATAGCATGAAATCTAACAGCATCCTTCACTTTGCCTTATGATAGCCAGCAGCATTGCAGTTTTAAATGTCTTTGGTCCTTTCCTTGCTAATGCAGCAATAATAACTATTTTCAAAACTGATAACAAAGAGTAATTTTAGCAATTAGTGGCAACAGTTTTATATCATTTTTAGATTTGTATATGTTCAGTTTTCAGATACCTCTTTTTTTACACCTGAGAGTTATTTTGTCAGCATCATCTGGCTCCGTCTAAACAAATTTGGTCTTTGCAGGCTCTCACCAAAGTGTGGGACCTCACACATGGACAACTGCAGTGGGTTACTCTGTCGAAGCCTGGAGCTGTGGAAAGCCCTGGGTGCCGGGCTTTTCTTTTTTAGGTGGGCACTTGGTGTTATGCTGAAGTTTTTGACCCGGTGAGCGCAGTTCCTTGGAGGCAGGGGTGTCGCATGGGTGTGATGGGGAGCGGAGCTGGTGGTTGCCGTGGGTTAGCGCTGACATGAGGTTTGTGGATTCTCACAGCACTCCTGCCTGATTGCCTGCTGCTTTTTTGAAGATTGCATTTTTTGGGATGTTTGTCTGTGTTGCTGATTTCCATCACCAGTTTCATTCCTTCCATTGCCTCCCGTGACCTTCTGGGGGAGTGTCCACAAATTAACTCCTGATATTTTCCTCCAGCTTTCTTTTCCTTCTCTCTCTTCTTAAAGGAGTTTTCCCTTCATTTTCTTCCCAATAACTAATGATGCTGGATTGCTTCTTTCAGCTCTTCCTGCTGCATGCTGTTGCCAGACAATAAAATATATTTGACATTTGAAATTTATTTGTAGAAATTACTTTTAAAAGGTTACACAAATAATTAAAGCTTCAAAATATGTTATCAACATAAACAAAACCACTCAGGTAACAAGACAGAGGAGTTGATTAATTGCCTTTTCCTTCTGTAATCCAGTCGATGATTCAGATCTGAAGGACCAAGAAAGCGTCTCCTGACACATGAAGCCATTCTTGAGGTGGCTTGAGCTTAACAGATGAAATATAATGCACTGTAATATGATTCTATACCTTAAAGGTAGAGTAACATAATGACTGTCATATCTAGATTCACATTTCGGGGCCGGGGGAAGCTAAGTCAGGGAGTTCTTCCAGTCTTGTCCACTCTCTAACATATGGGAGGTTCGTTTGCTTTTTGGGGGAAGCCGGCAGCTTCTGATGGCGTTATGTACATGCACACAGCACGAACAGCCCCAGCTTGAATGTTGTCCCTGGGGTATAACTTCTCAAGCTTGCCCAGATTTTTCTCGTGGTCTAGAAAACAGAGAATCATTCGTGCTTAATTCTTTGCAGCGTATGATGTTGCATCTTTAGTTATCAACGTGGGAATTGAAAAGAGATTTTATAAGTGTTGTCTCATCATATAACTTTCAAGTTAAGGAAAATTATAACCCCATCCTTTATGCTTTA
This sequence comes from Platalea leucorodia, assembly GCF_965183815.1. NCBI lineage: Eukaryota > Metazoa > Chordata > Aves > Pelecaniformes > Threskiornithidae > Platalea > Platalea leucorodia. Next base: position 7,091,074 of record NC_138828.1, on the reverse strand, counting down.
ACTTATTTTACATCAGGTGGCATTCCCATTTGCTTCAGAATGTTTTTTTTATGCCTAAAACTCCAAGTCTTTCTTTGTAAGGGAAGAGGAGTCAAAGCATCATCTTTAAATTATTTATACCTCCTCTGTTTGCAGTGGAAGACGCTTCTCTGAACATTGCTCTAAAAGCCCCCAAGTCTTTTAACTCATACATCTTATCTTTGGTTGATGCCAACCAAGGGTCAAAGTCAAGTTATGTTGAGGCTGCCAGAATTTATTTATACAGAACCAGAAGATGCTGGGTACATGACACTATTTAACAAAAGCAAAAACATGACTGGGAACATTCATACTCATTTCTCAGACTTACACCATTTACCTTGGGGCAGCTGGGTACTTCTGGCATTTTCCAGGGGAGCGGAGCAGTCGCTGCTCCAGCTGACATTACCTGGATATTCACGGGCACAACTACTCTAAGAATCAGGCTTGGGCACACTGGTGCTCCTCCTTCAGTAATACTGCAGAAAGCCTCCCTTACCAACAGCTATTTTCTTCTTGCAATTAAGCCAGCAACTTCTTACTAAACTGCCATATGCGATCGCTTAAGTAGCAATGATCTTGTTTCTCTCTCAGCCCACTGATCCCGGCGACATCCTTTCGCAGTGATCCGGGACCCCCTCCCCAAGCAGTGTGAGAGCAGGCAGGGACCCAGCCCCAGATGTGATTGCAGAGCCTCGAGCCTTCCCTTCCTTCTGCTGCTCCTGTCCTTGCCCTGTCTCCCATCACCACGCTCCATCTGCGTCCCCCAAAGCAACCAGACTCCTGCAACAGCCCCCCCGCCAGCCCCAGTATTCACCAGTTAGAAGCTGATTCACTGGCATCGGTTACTTTATGAGACAATTCACTTAATCGGGAAACCGTAAAAAGCCCCTTCATAGTCTTTATCAGACTGAAAAGTCCTTGTCAGGCAATCCTCTTGCAGAGAGCTCTAACAATATCGTGGGGGAATTGTTTTCCTGGTGCTGTGTTCAGTATTGCAGGGGGCTGCAGAGTGCAGACACAGGCGTCTTGCACCTTAGGCTGGGCTCTGGCTCGTGTGGACCAAGAGCAGCGCAGTAACCAACCTGGAATTTAAAATATTTCCCTCGTTCTCCCAGCTCTGAGAAAACGATCACAAATAAATAGAAAAAAAGCATGTTACGACCACTCTGTATATTACGAAAATAAATTCTGTCTTCAGCTGTGCTTTAGTGAGTCCTTTTAAGTTTCTGGAGCTGTGAGTATGTAAATGGAAGTACTGGTTGGCTTACACTTTCTCTAAATAACATCAGTGTTTACTATAAGAGTTTATTCTAGATTACATTAAAAACAAACACTGAGCTTAGACATAAATAAATATAAATACTCTTTATGCAAAATAATTGTGACAGTGCAAAAACTCACTGTAACATAAGCCAACAGCCAGCAGCTAGTGGGTCAGAAAGACCCACATCCTTTAGCTTAGTGGCAAAATCTTAAATTCTTTGATTCTTTTCATCTGAGGATAAAATCACAGACACTCAGTTCAGAAAACAAACAAATATTAGTAATTTGTATTAAGTACATAATTTGCCAGAGCTGGAAGTTACTTGTTATCAATTACAGAATTAATTTATTCCATACTTGACCTTTTGGTACTCGCAGTGTCTTTTTTACTTCCAAAGCATATTTATCCAAGGAGCTTCATTGAAGGTTGTCTGTCTTTCAGTGGAAGTTGTCCATCTCATGGTGTACCCAAAAACTGATTCCCAAACAGGTTCCTCCTGAGCTGGAAGAAATCCTCCTTGCTCTGAGAGCAGTTTATTGGTGTCTGGATCTGTGCACCCAGATCTTATCCAAATCTAGGAAAAATGTAGAAGGATCAAGCTATTCTTTATTAAATCCCTAAATAAAATCTAAAGGAAAATATAATTTACCCTACATAAAGGGTATGCTGTCATATTGCTCTAAATTAAAAAATATAGTTTTCACTTCGATCAGCGGTCAGAATGGTATATGAGAATTACTAACAAAACATGTTAGTTTTTATTTTAGTTTCTTCAAACAAAAATTTTTATAAACCTTTTCCTTCTGATGTGATTAATGAGTGTGATTGTAAACCAACATCGATAATAAAATCTGCATTTCATAACAGGTGCTGTTTAGCCAAATTCACAGGAAAGATCTCATGCATCTCATTCAGACCTCTTGCATACAGATTATCCTGTGAGGAAACAGGCATCAAACCACATAAAATGAACGCTGATTTCAGCAAGCTCAGGGTTTAGCTTGTAGAAGCCAAAAGCTTTTACTGAAAACTTGTTAACATTCATCTATCAACACTGTTTTCAGACAGCACTAAAAATCCTATTTCCGTGAAAAATTGTTGCTTTTAATTTCAGGAAATGACAGGTGAAAACAAGCAAACAGGTATGGATCCCATGACATCCCATCACTGTATCTTGGCAATTACTAAAATATACTTGAGTGTCTTTATGTTGCACCTGCATTCGTTTTTTCACAAAATCCTTCACTTACTGTTTTAAAAACCCATCTTTCTCACCTGTCCCCCACATCACTCCCTAGACACGTGCACATGAAGCTTAATTGTGTTACCGCTTCCTTTTTCAGTATGGACTTTTTTTTGTATGGATTATAACTTCCTTACCATTAAGGAAATTGTTGCTATTAAGGAAGTTATTGCTGTTATTACGGTCCCAGAGATTTCCTTTAGCCTGCTGTGTTTTTCTACGATCTGTTCACTGAACCTGTTAAAAACCTGTGCCTGGCTTTGGGTGCGTATTTGGAAGCCCCTAAAGACCTCGGGCAGCCTCCCTGCTCTCTGAGGTGGCCTCAGTGCCACCACGTGCACCACAGGTAACAGCAACATCCAGCGCCATAGAGCTACATCTTGACCCTTTCTCTCCGTTTTCTTTCTGTCTAGTTGTGTTATTGATTTATATTGCATTTTATTGAGTGTCTATAGGCCTATAAATAATTGTCTGTTTGGTAACTACAAGCAGTTATGTCCATTCCTTCAGTGTTCACATCTTACAGCTCTACAGTGTCACTTTATTAACAACACATTGCATTTTGTGGTGTTCTGCTGGTAATAAATGTCATCAGATGGTAGGTTAGCTTTAGCTTTCGTTATTAAATTTCCCTTATTTTTAGTTATTCCTGCTCTCAAAAGAAGTGCATTGTACTGAAACGCACTATTAGAAGACTTTTTGTGCTGGATGTATAGGCAAATTGTATAAGCTTTTTGTCTGAGCAATCTAAAACCTATTTTGAACACACAATAGGAAGTATTTACCAAGTAAAGTTTCTTTTTTAAACTGGAGACCCCATTCCTGGCCCTACTAGTTATCTAGAAGAATGAACTGGCACACAGCAAGTGGGTGTAACATTCTGTTGCCAGAGAAAGAGGTGAAAGCACAGTCTTTTTGGTGCTTCATGACTATTTTTAACTTTAATTTCCTTCGTAATTATTTCCTTTCCAGGATTCATAGATCTGCAGTAGCCTGTTATATAAATCTCATCTATCCCATGTTTACAAATAATTCTGGCTTAGATTCTGTGTTCTTTGCACTTTGGAAATTCCCACAGACTTGAATTTTGGGTGTATAAAGACATATGCAGTATATCACCCCATGTTTAATACTAGCTCTGTACAATAAGCCTTTTGTAATGACAAATACCCACCTACATTTCTTTTAACCTCCTCTAGCGTTTTTGTCAGAGAAGCTACTTTTCACTTGCTTTCTCAATGACTGCTGTGTAGTAGGATAATACCAAGACTTTGTGGGGGTTTGTTCCTTTCATTACTTGTTCGTTTTTTGGTTTTAAAAAAAAAAAAAGGTGGGGGAATCCAACAGTGAATTCTTCATGCACAAATATAACATGGATTTTAAGGGGTGATATAATTGTGCAGCTGAGGGAATAATCACGTTTAAATGCAGTTTTTAGGAAAATGATTTAAAGGCGAGAGAAGAGATAAAGAGGGAAAAATCAAACATATACTGGAAGGAGAAAAAAGGTATCTATGTAAAGGCAATAATTGTGGCACAGAAAACTAGACCAAAGGCCCTCACAATTGTGCCTATGGAGAACCATTTAACACAGGAGACAGTGGATAGTCAGCTGTGCAACAAATCATTGTGCAATGCAACTTACCCATGTTCAGTGCTTGAAATGCTTGTGCTGTATGTGACCAAGGGTTTTGGAAGTTGCCTAGGAGATCCTCTGACACATTATACATCTATAATGATGTCATCTGTTTCCAATCTTTTGGATATAGTGGCTTGTGGACTATTACTACAAGACCACCGAGGTGACCACACTCATCTAGCACAGTGCCTGCTCCTATGAGTGGGTCAAGCAACTGCTATATAGGCATTTTCCAGGTCTTCTGAGAGTCTTCCAGGATAAATGGGAAAAATAAAGGTGAAGCATTGACAAAGCTGTAAGGACAGTGTCTTAATTCACTGTGGATACCTCCACATGTAAAGGTTATAAGGCTTGGTCCTGTTCTTGGTGAAATTCCTGAAAGCTTTGACCATGAGATCCATGGAGGCAGGGTGCATGCCCTTAATATTCCCTAGAGACCCAGATGAAATATTGCTGACACATTCGCAGTGTCATCATCACAGATCCCACTTAGCCTGGGTAGTGCACAAAGCAGTACAAATAAATATATTGTTATTGGTAATAAAATATTATGATTAAAATTGGACAGTGGTAACAGCAATAATTTGAGTGTCATTGCTACTAGGCAGATCACAACCTTGGAGACATACGATTTTCATGACTTTACCTAATAAATACTTCACAAATTGTATTTACAAGCAGTAAGAAATTTATAAAGAAGCAATTTATCACATTTGCATTTGTTAAACTACACAGCTTCCCTGCTTGTATTCCGACTATACTATTCTGCTGTTTGCCACTGTGTAAGACTGAGTTAGTTTTTGTCTTCGAACAATCAGCTCTCTTCATTTTTTCTTTCTCGTGTAGCTGGAAGATGATAGCTCAACATTTTCTGTTTGCACACTGTGTCCTCTCCATCTACCTGAAGGTCCTAAAGCATCCTTGAAAACAGTTTACACCAACAAGTATCATTGAACTAAGGGTGAAAGTTATTTAAACTGTTGGTGTTAAAAAGACAAAACTGGTAACCATTTCTGTGCTGTTTCAAAAGCTGTTATCTCAAATGCTGGATGCTGCTTATGTCAGTGGTGAAAATGGCTTTACCCCTGTTATGACAGCAGGTTTCAGCTCGGGGTGAAGGGGAACCTCTCTGACCACAAGCTCATTCCCTAGCGCTGGAAGGACATAAAACAACCTCCAACTGAAAACCCACTGAAATTATTTGAAAGAGCAAAAGACAGCACAGTTGATCTGCTTGAACTGGGATCTCTCCAGCAGTTCCAACATTTCCCACATTTCCCGGTGTCAGCCTGACGGGGCAGAGGCAGGGCGTGGGTGCCGGTTCGGGGGAGATAGGGAAGCGCTGCCTATCTTCTGGCAGAAGGAGCCGCACAATTTCCCGTTCAGCCTGCGGTTAGTCTGCTTCCCAGGCTCAACACATGCATAGGAAAGGACTTTTTTATAGACTTACTCCCTTCTCTCCTCCCTGTGATGGCCAGAAAGCTTTCTTTTAAGCAAGGAAAGAGTCAGTAACACTTTGGGAAGTGTTACTCTATCTCTAAATGCCTTTTCAGAAAATGTTTGTGCTTTTTTCCAAGCAGTGTGCAGAACATTTTCTGAACCCGGTACAGCAGCGAGCCAGATAGTTTGTAAAGGCCGGTGTGTGTGTCTGTGAGTTGTTTTCTTTCACCTGTGTTTAGGTGTTCCTCTTCAGAAATATTTGTGAGTTCTCATGAACGCATCTACCTGGCCATGGGTAAGAGTAAATCATATTATTCTTTCCAGAGAGATTTTCTTTGTGCTTTAGACAACACTGCATTGTGGCAAATGTGACAGCAACGTGACAAACATTAACACATTTTCCCAAAGGTGCCCAATAGTTATCTAAAGAAATGCAAACTTTTACTATTTTGCGAGTGAAGAAAACAAACCTAGGCTTTTCAGACATGTGCCAACAAATACTGGATTTGCCATGAGTCAAAAAATGGTAGAAAACTGTTCAAAAGTCTACAGATACATTTCCTAATTGCTGTATGTTTCTTTCGTGAGTTTCTAAAGCAAACTTCCCTTAGAGATGCTACCAGAAGACAAGATGTGACATGAGGTTTTAGGGGACACTGGAGGTTTTAGATTTTTGCTTTGAATCATGTTTACAGAGTTTACATTTTATTATTATTATTAAATTTACTTTTACGAGGGTCGGGGAAGGAGAGAAACTGAAAATCAAACTTATTATGGAAACTGTTTTCAGTATTAATTGTGCAATATAAACAACTCTGCTTTTACCAGATTTTACAAGCATGACTTGAAATTCTTGAGAAACTGGGCTTCTGCTAAATTGACAGTATTCCTTTGACTTTGACCATAACAGTCATTGCTTTTGCAGACTTAGCAAAAAGAACTGCTTACTTTAGCTCTAGCACTTCCACAAAAAAGCAAACCTGCTCTCTTTTGGCCTCCCGCATTGTAGATGCCACCTTGTATTTCAATCTAGAACGAACATCTTCATCAGTCCAGAGTCAGCTCTTGCTGGCAGGGAGCAGCCCTGTCGCAGCTCTAGATCAAATGGTGTCCCCTAGATGTACTTCTCTTTGTCACTGTCATCGGCAGATGCATCTTCTGAAAGCACATAGCCCCACAGCGATGTGGCTGACTGCTGAGCAGGGTGCATCATTCAAGCACCAAGATGGTTTTTGACTGGCCAGGCTCCTAGAGTTGCCACTGTTTTTAATCAGCTCTTTTAATACTTTATATTGATTCCAGATCTAATCCAAAGCCCACTGAAATGAATGAGGATAGGCTCTGACAGGGCTCTAACGACAATGACAGAAGTGATGGATTTGGTATAACTATCTGCAATCACATAATCCTCCTGAAGGCTGATGTATTTTTTAATATTTGTTCTCCATTTTCTTCATGATTCCTTCTTTGCCACCTGCTACTGCATCTCTCACCAACCCCTCCCCAGCTCCAGAGCCCTGGGCATCTGTGATCATACACAAGGTTCTCTATGGAGGAGGTTGATGCTGACGGACTGGAAAGAGGCAGGGAGAGCAGGGATGAGGAGAAAGCGCACACCGGCAGAGTAGTGAGCTTCTGACAGGGTGACCTGGCAGCTCCTGCTCCCCTTCCCGGGACTTCTAAGCGGATGCACCTCCTGCAGAACCGAAGGAGAAGATGAGAAGAGTGATGATGGGGGCAAGGAGCTTGGAAAGGGCTGGGAAGCTGCATCCTGGACGTTTGCCAGCTGCGTTGTTGATCTGTCTTCTGAACAAACAATCCCAGCCTGGGACCTTGACGCAGCCTTGCGGTGGTATGAACAGTCTTCCTGCTCTCAAGACACACTTGCCTCAATCTGGGCCTGTCTGGGACTTAGAGGTGACGTCTGCTCTGCCTGCAGGTGCACGTGGTGAAAGCTTCCAGCTCTGATCTACCACTCATAACCGAGGATCTCACCATGAGTGGTAGGCTCACCTCTGAGCAAAAACCCCATGTTCCTTCCCAGAAAGGCTGTGCCTGGTACACAGTTGGGATGAGGTGAGAGCACACACACACGCGTGCTGCAGCCCTTGATCTCACAGTTGAGACCTAATCACCAGGAGCAGATGAGCATCCAGCTTCTTACCTACTTCTGCGGTCATCTCTGATGGTCAACTCTGCCTCAGCCCAGCCCTGCCACTGTGGTATGGGGAGAGCAGGAGGCACCCACGCTTTCACACAGGGCAGAAAACCACATGGGGTGGAAGATTTCTTTAAAACATGGCTCCTGTGTTTTACAGCAATAATTAGTTCTTTGGGTGTTTCTTCCTAGATAGCCTAGGAAAGACAGTTATCTGGGAGTTGAAATTAAGAAGCATCATGTTTACTTTTGAGTATGAGGAGGTAATAAAAGCTGCTAACATGTAGGTAACAGCAAAACTCAGTACACTCAGAAGAGCTGCTGTTGGGCCTTTGGGGGGTGTTTGTTTGGGGGGGTGCTTTGTTTACATTTTAGACTCAGGCAACAGAGTCCATTCTTGTGTGCACTGTTCTCTTTTTCTCACCTGAGCTGCGGTGCTGTGTCTTTTAAATTCAGAAAGCGGAAAGCTCCAGCAAGTACTTCAGAAGATTATCCTATATTCTTTTACATGTATTCTGTGCTGGACCTGTTAAAAAGTATCTGCAATTCTCTGAGCTGTAAAAAGTTCTTCCTCAGCCCTCCTGGCTCAGCTCCAGTAACGAAGTGACTACCACGACCTTCGCTTCAGCTTACAACTTCCTGATGACCTTGTAACAACTTTGTCAATGCCTCACTCTTGCCCAGTTCCCGTAAAAGACATGCAATATTGAATTAAACGTGCTGCTTTTTCCTTTGCATGTGCAAAATATTTTGCATAATTTCATTGACTGTTTCAGTAAGAGCTTTCATAATGAATCCCAGTATTGGTAGACCTACATTGCCTCAAACGTCAGCTTTATGCTTTTCAAGCATTTAAGACACTGCTTCTGTAGAGTCTCTGGCTTTATCCAGGCTGATAAGGAGTCTTTATAGCAACCATTATTGATTCCCGTCTGCCGAAGGTAGCACCGGCAGCAGCATTAGGCGACCGTCAGACGATCTTTGCAGCAGCTCTCTCCTATTTGTCAGCAGCAGCTATCTGCAGGCAGTTGTAGCCCCACAATTCAGCCGGGGAACAGACTACACGAGCTCTCCTCACCCACTCTAGTGCAAAATCAGCCAAATTACTTCACACAGCCGTGGCAGCAGTTCGAATTAGATGGGCTGACTTCTGCGATGCTGTTGATGAGGAGCACTCCAGTGATTTGTTCCACTAGCTGAACTGCCGGTAATTTCTGGCAGAGCATTAACAAGCAGCTGTGGATAGCTATGTCTTAAGCTGCCACCACCTTTCCAGCAATGATTGTCAGATCACAGCTTTAGTATAGGAAACGGTTAAATTACTGTTGGGATTTAAACCCCGGTATCATCTACTTGGGAGTACATGATATCATCGTAGCGTACCAGCGTTTTCCAGAGCCTTCTCTACATACGTGTTCCTAATGGTGGGTATTTTAAAGGACAAAAGTTTTGCGCAAATACCCTCACTAGTAGAGGACTCAATTTCGCTAATATTATTAATAGGACTTATTGTAGACTCAGATGTAAATCATAATGTTTAAATTGAAGAATGACACTGCAATCCTTGTACACATAATCCCTATCACCATAAATTTCTTCTGCAAAATTGTGTGACTCTGTTTCTCAGTAGGTACAAGCAGAACTGGCCAAAGTTAATTTTTTGCATAATAACTGAAAATTTGTGATAAACTCACATTATATTTAGCAGCATCAGTAGGTAGGCAGATCAGCTGACACTTTTGTGCTTCCAAACAGCATGTGGCCCTTAGATACTATTATCTGGAAATGAGCTCTCCCGCCTGAGTACTTATACACCACAGTCTAGACTTGACAGGAACGCACCGCAGAAAGCATATGGTTTAACTAGCAGTATTTGGTTTCCGTTCCATTTTACTGGTCTGTAAATCCTTCTCATAGCTCCTGCCTTTCGCAGGATCATATGCACCAGCAGCCCACGAAGCACAGCGGCCAGCACAGGCGCAGACGTTTGCAGGGACTCGGAGCTCAGCTTGCGACGGTGGACAACAGCAGCGCGGGTGCTAGGGAGATGGGCTTTCTTCTAGCGTGAACTCACGGCTTTGGGGTGTATGGCTAGCTCCAGGAAAGCTTTTTATCGTCACTTCAGGAGTGGCATATCTTATTTATTATAGTTTTACCTACTACAGATCTTTAGTAGTTTTTCTTCTATCTGTAGCTGTACTTTTTTTCCTTCTAACCTGGCCTGCTCTTTCTGACTGTACCTTGTAGGTTTATCTTATTTCCTCTGCAGCCTACAAAAGAGAAAAGCACATGCAGAGGAGTCCCTCCTTTGCTGTACCTCAGAACTTGTGAATTTGCTGACCTTTTTAAAAATTGATCTGTTAGTTATTGCAAGTTCAGAACAAATAAAAACTAAAGTGACAAAAGAAGAAAAAAAATTTTCCACTTTTGTAAACTTCTGATAAGTTAATTACCAGTTTAAATTTAAAATCAGAAAGAAGGAGGGCAAATCATCTGTTGTTTTTATTGAACTACGTACAAAGACTGAATTTTATTATGATACAAAAGGAAAGAATTTGTCATCATTAACTGTAATGTTTTCGGGAAGGAGGTTAGATAGGAGACTTAGCATCATTAGAGGTTTTTATCTAAAGATTTCCTGCCTCAAGTAATTGTTCTGAAGAAGTAAACACAGAGAGATTATGTCATTAAGTCTCTTTAATGAAGTTCTGTGGTATGTGTTGTTTTGTAGGCTCATTTGAAGAATTTTAACAAAATCTCGAGTTTTTTAGTTATTTACTTATTTTGCAGATGCTTTGCAAAACTGTGACCAAACAATATGTTTGTGTTCACTGTATTGCTATTAGCTTAGTTCTTTGAAATCAAGTGAGGCGGCTGGTTATGTGACCCCTTTTCATATTTACCAGCAGCAGTCTCAGGAAACTAACACGGACACAGCAAACGTAGTTACAAATATGTTTTGTTTTTTTATTTTGTAACCTTCATTTCTAAGCATAAGCCTCTGGTCAACTGCTAGACATATCTGTACGCTGCTATACTGTGTAGTCTATATAAAGTACTTGTAACGGATCACCTACTCAAATACTATCAGTATCCATTGTTTAGTTATTCTAAATACTCTTCCCGGTCTCTGTTCTTTAACATTATTCCCGTTGGAAGCCACCCATCTTCCATTATGCAGGAAGCAGAATTCAAACAAAAGAAAGTGTGTTTATTTTAGGTAAATGTGCACACAGACACATTTGCGCACACACCTGCACAGGTGAGCGCTACTTTGAAGACTAACAGCAGCACCTATATTAAGCATATCCAACAGTTCTTATCAGAAAAGTCCATTTTCAACTGTTTATAATTCTATTAAATTTGAACTGCTAACATAGCCTGCATGTAAGGTTAATGGGGTTCTTCGCTGTGAGAATTTCATTTTGCTGTTTCTCAGAGTGGAACAGGGAAAATGTTGCTGTTTGGTATTAAAAAAAAATTTAAAATATCTTCTTTGGAAAGTCCTAGTTGTGTCCCCATCCTGTGGCCTAAGGGTTTAAATTTCTCTGGATTTAGTCTTTGTGTCATAGATGGGCCTTCTGCTTTCCATACAGAAACTGAGCTAAATTTCACTGAGTTTTAAGGTTCCACACGGGCTGTTGCTAAGGATACATTACAAGCTGGAAGGGTTACACACTGTCACCACAGAGAACCCGAACGTCCTCCATCTGCCTCCAAGGCTGCCCGTGGCAGATGTGCACACCTCTGCCAGCCCTGCTGCACCCCCTCGCTTCAAACCTTGCAGCAGCTAAGGCGGGGTCCCAGAAAGCACCCCAATTTACAACCCAGGCTCTTCCCTGCTTCGTGGGGTAAAAAACAGCGTAAGGCTGTCTGATGAAAAAATGGATCACGGTATATGCATACAGAGGGACTGAACTGAAGCTGGGCTGATACCTTTAGAGCTTCATTTGGCAGTTCCTAACTTAGCAGTCTGCACTTGTTCTTCTGAGTCCACATTGTGCACATAGCCATGCTTTGAGCAATTTATTCTTTCTGGCTCCCCATTGCTTGAAATGCTGAAGTAGAATAACAGAGAGTGGTTCCTTCAACATTTGGAATATGTGTATTTTCAACTTTTATGGGAGACTATAAAGAAATTTCAGTAGGTACTCTTCCTGTCAGCAAATCTAACAAACAGTACTTTTATCTGTCTTTTTACTTGGTAGTACAACACTCTAATTTTAGATGCAATTTTAAAGACTTTTCCCAAAGAGATTTCTCCTCAGGTCCCTTAGTAAGATGTTTCTTTAAAGGAATCTCGTAAGTACTTTTTATCTGTTCTTGTATGGCAGGCATGGTCTATTAGAAAATAATTTTAAACATATTTTTCAGAATGGAGCTGAATTCTAGCAGCTATTGGTAGTGCAAGTAATACTCTGTCACCAATGGATCATCTGATTATAGAATTTGGGATGTTCACAACTGGAGAAAATCATAAACACCAGAAGGCACGCATTGCTGATGTCCTTAAAACCTGTCTGCCCCAACAAACTGCACTCCGAAAAGCTCTCCGACTAAAAGACGAGACCATTTGACAAAGTTCTTTCTGTACACGCAGAGGCTCATTCTGCTGAGGAGGCAGTCCCTCGCAAGGCAGACTAAGTAACATGAGAATTTCGTGATCATTATCTGTATTTCCTGCTGTGTTCTTTGTTTTTGTGGGATTAATACTTTGCAGTATTATCTGACAATTTACCTTTCTCAGCTTCCGCTGCACACTGCGTGATCTGAGTACCTTGCAGGATCTTTCAGTCTGCATTTTCTGGTCTGGTTTTCACTACATGTTTGCTTTTGGCATGTTTAACCTCCAGTCAATAAATTAAATGTACTTTGTTTCCTACCTTTTGTGTAGGACCTGATCCTCTAACAAAGTTTTGACCCTTCTTAATTTGCGGAGCAGTGTAAGACTTGCCTTTACTGAATTTATTATGATATTACTTCTCACCCGTAACTCTCAGCAGGGTTTAGAAGCATGGAAAGTGAAGGGAAATAATCTACCATTTGCTTTCTCATTGCATTCTCACAATGGAATTGCTGGTAGGGAATCTGTAATGCCAATGATTTTTCAAATGCTTCCATCTTCTTCAAAATTTTCATTGAATGCTTTTTGTTTTCCAAGCTTACATATGCAGAAAACTGAGTAAAATTTGGTGAAGGACATAAAACTATGACAATTTTTGTAACTTGGGAAAATAGCTGTTTTCCAGTATGCTATTCGCATGAAAATAAAACCTTGCTAAACTTTTTTTAAAAAAAAGAATGCATCCTCTTTCTGTGAATCAGCACAAAGAACATTATTTTTCTCCTAGAAACTTATACATGCCTTAGGGGAATAACACAGAGAATGACTTTCTTAACCATTTTTCAGCAGATTCTGCAAGAAATATGAGGGGTCAGACACCACAATACAGAGAAACTGATGCCTTCGGAGGCTCCTGGTCTCACTGCTCCAGTAGCAGCAATGGTGTCGAAGCCCAGAGTGAAGCCTGAATCCACAGCACCCAAATGGGTGCTGGTGTGGCAGCGGGACGCAGCGACCGCTCCCTCTGCCATTTGCACTCCGGCTGCCAAGGACCTGTGTAGCGCCTGCACCGCTCCGTTAGCAAGGACATCACGGAAGAGACTGGAGTGAGGCTGGCAAAAGAAACTGTATAGCAAAGGCTTCATCGTTCCTCCCTTCTGAAGACTCTCTGTTCCGATTTGCCTGCTTCTTTGTTCCCAAAGGCACATTAGAGAAGAGGGAGCATTTGTCCTGTGTCTGTTTCTTTCTGAATAATGAGCAATCCTTCCTATTATCTGATTAGTGCTTGCTACTGTCCAAATTAATTAAAAAAAAAAAAAGAGGAAAATAATTATTTCAGTATTCTACGGTGTTGAATACCTCAGACAACACAGCTGCTTGACTTTATGGTTTGGGACAACTGCTCTTGACCATTGCATCTATGGGCATGTGGAAGACAGTAATGGTGGTTCTGAGCAAGTATATTCTCAAGATAAAACCCACTGCTTGTGCAGTTTCTTGGGATTAGGTTTGCAGGAGCCAAAGTACGACAGGTCCCTGTTCTCTGAGGTAAGACTCCTTTGGAAAAATACAATACGCTGTTTGAGGTGTTTTGTTAATAGCATCCAAGCATGCAGGTAGGACGTAGCTCTCCACCCACAAAGCAAAAATACATGAACGATTAATAAAAGGTCTCAAATTCAGGGGATTATTCTGCCTGTGACTTAAGCCTGAGGAGGATCATTATCACCAGCCAGCAGAGGATCTATAAATAACCCATGGAGCTGAGTTTAAAGCATTAGTTTAGCCTCTCAGTGGAAATTCAGTGCATTGTCTAAGTGTGGTTAGAGGCAAATATTATCTTAAAGCAACTTATTGTTTTACTTCACAGTGGCAAGGAAATAAGCATTTCTTATTATCAGGACAACTGACATTATTTCAGCCCATCACTAAGACTTGTGGCAGAACAGGAAGAATGAATGAGGCAAAGCTGCAATTCCCCAGCAAGCACTTTTTCTCAGAAATGGGGAGGACTATAACTTCAGAAGACTAACGTTAAGGTGCCATGGCTGCACTCAAACTAGGTCAGACTAGGTCAGAATGACTGAAGTGACTTCTTGGCTTGATCTTGGACCTGCCCCATCGCTACGGGCTTGCCTGGCAATCCGCTAGACTGTGGCTGACCTGGTGAGTGTTACCAGAGCTGCCCTGCCGTGCTGGGGGACTGCACCCAAGTCGGCGAGGTCACTGCCCCTGCTTGTTTTGTCATCACTCTGTAGTTTCTGGCTCACTTTCCCTTCCTGCTGCTCCCAATTACCTCTTAATATTCACTAGAGATAGGTCAGGAGAACAGGACTGGAAGAATTACAGACCAGCCAATGGTGCTTTGATAATGGAACAAATTATAGAGGACTCACTTTGTATTCATCCAGAGGACAATAAGGGGATAAAATCAACCAACATGGACTCGACGAATACAAGGCAAGTCCAGCTCTTCTATTTTATAGATGGAACACCCAGCCTAATAGGTAAGGGTTAACCCGTAAGTATGGTATAACTTCACTTTAATTAAGACTGTTGACCTAGGTTTACTATATCAAGATGTGAGTGGTATTCTCACATGAAAACTAAGAAACACTGGACAAAATGATGTTGTTATTAGGTAAGCATTGAAAGCTCGTATTCAAAATAGTTTCAAAGTTGGCTCTTGACTATGTCAGACCTGGATGTGGGCTTATTTAATGTTTTAATTAACAGCCTAAATGATAGGCATAGGGAATGCTTTTATGTAACACTCTTTCCAAACGGAAAACAGCAATTGTTCTAGGAGGTATCAACAGCAGTATAGCATGTAAAAGTGAGGTACTCTGTTGTACTTGGAACTTGATATGGCCTAAATTGGAACATAATGCTTCCTTATTTGAGTACCAATCTCAGCGTCGAAAAGGATTAGGATAAATTAGAGAGGTGAGCAAGTGGTGAGAGGGTTAGAAAATAAGGCCTTTGAAGAATAGTTGAGAAAATTGATTTTTTCTGCATGGGAAAGTGAAGATGTGGAGAAAGATAGGTGACCTCAAATGTGTAAAACATTGCCATAAAAGCATGGTGACCAACTGTTATTCTCCATGACATCAAGAACGGAAAAAGAATTTATCTACTTTCTTTATGGCAAAGGAAAAAACCATCTTAAATATTAGGAATAACTTTCTGACTACATTTGAGCACTAGAAGAGATTATTTACAGAATTTGTGGAATCTACATTGCTGGACATGCCTAAGAACAGGCTATACAAACATCTGTGAGAGTTACTGGACTTGATCCCAGAGAATGGAATTGATGGCTGTGATTTTACCTAGTCCTGCCTTTCTATGGTTTCCGAGACCCCTATTGTAGCTAAGCAGATCTTCATTTAAATGTGGTATCCTATAATCAACCCCTGCTACACTATATTATTACCTTAAATTGGTCATTGAGTAGTTTCCTAGGTAAGAAAGTTCAATGCATAATTTATAAGTTATTTTGTACACTAGTAATGGATGTATATTAATATGCATTTTCCACAATCTAAGAAACTCTCAACACATTTGGCCAACCTGTTGACCTCACTGTCTAAAAAGACAGGAGAGAAAATACATTTAAAAAGCAGCCAGCACTAAGTGGAGTGAACTGTACACATTCAGTATTTCATAATCTGAAACACCAGTTGTATTTACTGTTATTGCAATCACAATACAAAAATGTATTCCCAGAAGCGTTCCCTGGAATAGAGCAGTGGCTGTTAATACAGCAGCAAGATGGCCAATCCAAATTCATGGCAAAAGGAGCTGGGCAATGACCCAAATATATTTTCCCGAGCTGTGAATCAATGAGAAATGAACATTTTGGTTGCTTGAGATCAGCTCTCATACAGAACATTTTATTTTCCTTATCCCCAGCCTGTGCCGATTTTAAATGTATGTCAAAGTTATTTCTTATCCTTGAAAATGAATGAAAATAATTTAATTTCTCATGCAGAGATAAAGATGTATGCATATTTTATATCAACTAATATTTTTTGCTTTTTGCCAGTGCTTTACTTAAAAGCTCATAAAACTAATGATTTTGTTCTAATAAAAAGGAAAGCCCTTGAGACCTCATATTCCCTGTCTGCACAGAACTGCACAGATGAGGGCAAGCTTCTCATAAATCCCTGCAACCTGAAAGCTGTAGTAAACCTTAGGTTTAACTATGTTCTGGGAGACGGGAGGTGTTTGCAGGCATATGCAGCATCAAGGGATGTAACTCTGTTTACCTACATGCTCCAAAGAAACACATTCAGAGAGCAGAAGGCATCGGGCCAGGCAATTTGAGAAACAACCTCTTCGTGCAACTGTCTTGGCTTATTACCCACAATCTTCTTTGTTATCTCCACTTTCATCATCAGGGTTTGCAGAAATGACTTAAGTTTGTGCCAAAGATGTCATCAGTGTGAAAAGCTACTACTTTGCTCATCATTTTCCACCTCTCCCAAAATCTTGCATGTCCTGTGACAGGAAAGTTGTTATTTGTGACAGCTTATGCCTTCTCACTGTCTCCTCTGGCTGCTGTAAAGAGAAGAAGTGATCATATTCTCTTTACAGCTGCCAGATATGCCTGCTGTTGAAAGCAATTTCAAGCCTTTTTTGCCACGGAGCAGATGATCTGGCCCTAAACTTGTTATGAACTTAGATTTCGCTTAACGTTTTGAGTAGTGGGTACACTATAGCAATTATTTCTGTTCTTTAAGCTCTTTGAAAAAATAAAGCACTCTGTAAGCATTAAACATCTGTATGTTTGGCAACATGACCATTCCCAAGCGAATACCTGCACAGTGTTGAAAGGCCTAAAATGAAAACACTTTCAAGAAGCACAAAATTCAGATATAGTCAGGTCTCTTTTTTGTACTATGCTCAGGGGCCTGCAAGTGCTTGTCTTGCTAAGCAATGCCCACTCATCAGGTTCATGTCACTCCTTGCAAGTGAAGCTCTTTGGCCGAGCGTGGTATTACCAGGATGGAGGAAGCTAAACCCTGCGAGCTTTGAATAAAAAGGAGAAGCAGCTTTGTACTTGGGACGTGGTAAGAAGCTAGGTAAAAGGTGAAAAATGGAATCCAAAATGATCTTTTGTGCAAAAAAAAAGAAAAGCGGGAAAGGAAAAAAAAGTAAGGAATTCAGTTTCTGAAATGAAAGCATGAGAAAGTCACTGTTGATTTCAGTAATTCCATATTTAACAGAGCATTTTACTTTGAAGTCAGTCATCAGCAAATGCAGGTGTGATTCCTTTTCAGTATGCATGTCCTACAGTGGGCAAGTACATAGGGACTAGTTTTGTGCAGAAACAGATTTTTAATAGGCATTAAAACAGATTTCCTGCTCCAGATTTCTCCAGACAAGACTCAAACATAACTCTTGAGCACCTGAAGTGAGATTAAATCTTGTCCATCATAAATTATGGTCTCACAATTAAGCAAAGCTGTGTTTTGTTATCCCTATAAAATCTTGTTTATCTTAAGTAAACACGGAGGACAGAAGCACTTTCTTAATAAAAAATGGCATTTTGAAGCTAAAATCATTGTAGTGGCTCCATATGCTGTGATGTTCAGATGAAATCTGAATCAGGGCATTTTTTTTCTGCCCATCTAAATGCCATCCAGCTACATTATCTGTGCAGCTCTGAACAGCAACGGAATGGTCACTGGGAGTCTAGACTGAGGTTTTTAAATGCCCAGAAAAAAAAGGTGTTTGAAAATGTTTTTAGCTTGCAAATATATTGTATAATTTAATATTATAAAGAAGCCACATACTGGAACAAAAAAAACCTAACCACCCAACATGTGAGTGGTCTGATGGAAATAATTGCCACTTTACAACTGGTGTTTCAGATTTGAAGTACTGAATGTGTACAGTTCACTCCACTTAGTGCTGGCTGCTTTTTAAAGAGCATTCAAGTCTTTCGGAGAGCTTATAAAATAGTATGAAGCCTGTCCTGGTTTCAGCTGGGATAGAGTTAACTTTCGTCTTGGTAGCCGGTATGGGGGCTGTGTTTTGGGTTTAGGATGAGAACAATGTCGATGATACACTGATGCTTTGGTTCTTGCTAAGTAGTGCTAAGCTGTCTCTAAATAGGTGCTAAGTGGTGCTCACAGTGGTCAAGGACTTTTCAACTGCCCATGCTCTGCCGGGTGCACAAGAAGCTGGGAGGGGGCACAGCCAGGACAGCTGGCCCAGACTGGCCCAAGGGCTATTCCATACCATATGACATCATGCTCAGTATATATAAGCTGGGGGAAGAAGAAGGAAGGAGGGGGACATTGGGCATGATGGCGTTTGTCTTCCCAAGTAACCATTACGCGTGATGGAGCCCTGCTTTCCTGGCGATGGCTGAACACCTGCCTGCCGATGGGAAGTAGTGAATGAATTCCTTGTTCTGTTTTGTTTGCGTGCACGGTTTTTGCTTTGCCTATTTAACTGTTCTAATTTATTTTACTTCAATTATTAAACTGTTCTTATCTCAACCCACGAGTTTTCTCCCTTTTACCCTTCTGATTCTCTCCCCCATCCCACTGGTGGGGAGTGAGCGAGCGGCTGCGTGGTGCTGAGTTGCTGGCTGGGGTTAAACCACGACAAAGCCAGAAACTGGTCATTGGAAGCTTGCTTTTATTACCAGACTTAACTAGAAATGGCCAACACCTTTCTGGATCTTTCACTATTAAAAAAAAATAATTTGGTGCATTCCATCCTGGAACTTGCCATAATGCTGTTAAGCTTTCGTTTATCTGAAGCTGACAGATACCCTGCTCAGATGCAAACGTTGAACCAGATGCCATCAGCATTTTCCTGACTTTTCTGTCAGAATATGGTAATCTCATATACCACCTCTAGGATATATGTTTCTTTTTCATCTTCTTCCTCACGTCCTCTACCTATGTTTTTCTTGCTTCTTTCTCCCAAGGAAGTGTCCAAGTCTAATAGGAGCCAGAGCAAATCTTACAGTAACCCTTCTGACATCTAAAAATGCACTTCCAGCCATAGATTCCAGTACAGCTGATGTCTCAAAGTGCTTAATAGGCCTCTAATATGCCTGTGAAAATACAGAAAAAAACTGAGCTAAAGCTGGAAAAGCAAAACTTCTATTCTTCTGTTCTGCATGACTTACTAGTGGCTGAAGTTCAAGCACCATTAGCAGGAGCTGGTTTTTCTTCACCTCTGATAGCTTTTGACCTCCTTCTCTCCAGGTTTGTAAATTCTTCTCTTCTGTTTCAATTTTAAAAAAATTAACTGACTCTGACAAAAAAAAGAGTTACCAAGTTGAATTGGAGGAGCTACTCCTTTTCTCCATTGATATATAAAGAAGCTAGGAAGACAGACTCTTAATTTATTACTTAAATTAGATACCAGAAGTTAGGCAGTGTGGTACTCTCCTTCACTCCTATTACTGCTCACTGCAGGATGTTCACCCGAGCTCTGAAGTAATTTAATAATTATGATGTAAATGACTCGGAGGTAGATGGATTTTAAAGGCTCTTTGCATTTATTACTGCAATAGTTTTGTAGCTTGTGCCCTGAAAAAATGACATGCACAGATCAGCTGTATGGTGCTGTGTTACTGCTTGTAGTCACTAGACCACAAGGATGGTGTTCAGCCATCTGAACATCTGACTGGCCGTGGAAAATGAGTTATTTGGACAAAGAGGTAAGGTCCTGCAATAGCTTTCTAACAAAGGAGGAGAGAGGAGCAGGTAAAACACCTACTTTCAAGACAGGTCCCTGTAAATCACGGAGAGGATTTTGTAGTGCTAACTGGCAGCCAGGCAACCACACTAGATGCCCTGCCTTGCCCTTCTTCTAAGGGTGTGGACCTGCCACAAAGAAGACAGTGGAGAATGATGTAATTCTGAGATATTTATCCATTCCAGCCCTGCCTTTGCCTGTAAAAAGGTTTAAATGTTTTTTATTTCTTAATTTTGGGCTAATTCTGGTAAGAGGTTTTATGGCTGTGAGCTAAGTAGGTCTGTGGCATTATACTTGCTGAAAGATTATAAAGACAGTGATCACTGAATTGTATCTCTGGTTTCCCAAGACTATTCCCTTCATTTTAGCTAGAAGTACTTCTTGTGTCACAAGACCACCACATCTCTCAGCTGCACAAATCTTAACACCTTACTTGTTTGTTTACGTGGCAATTTAGAAAAACAGCCTCCTCTCACCTGATCTTGTTCTAGCAAAGCAAGCTAGAAATGTGACATATAAAATAATTCACCAACACCACTATTCCCTTTTAGATTTCAGAACAGCTCTTTTTCTTCTCATGCAGTCTCATAATAATTTATTGTTATTCTGAGGTCACCTGTAAATCAGAGTGCAGCACTAAAAAAATCAGGCTGCATAAAATTAATAAGTTTTAACAGAAATCGGGCAAGTTGTAATTTTTTAATGTAGAGAAGCTCAGAAGAACACATACATTTACTTTTAATACCAAATTTGTGTTGGGAACAATGCCCTCCGCCAGTCAGTTTTAATAGGAACATAGGATCTGCCATGCTCCATTAAGCCAATGATCCATCAAGTCCAATATTGTCCACTCTGCTTGGCAAATGCAAGATGCTTCAAAGGAAGTCAAGTTGCCTGTCATGCACTTGGCCAATTTTTCAGTTTGAATAGTCCATTGTGCAAAAGCCATTCCATTCTTCATGTCAAGTCTTTGTCCCATATGGTTACAAATGTTAAAGTAATCAAGTGGCATGAATTACTCAATGTACTGTTTTAATAATATTTAAGGCTATGTTTATGCTCTGATGGGTCTGTTTCTCTTGAACTGTCGATTGGTTTTGTGTACAATGCTCCTCACATTCATTCTCATTACATCTATTATTTCTACTCTACTCCAATTCAGCAGCTAAGCAAATCGTCAGTATTCACAAACCTCCACAATTTTGCGTCAGTATTAAAAAATCAGTGATGAATTTAAATAGACATTAGAGGATATTTCTATTAAACAGCTACTTGGTGTAACAAAACAGCATGCACCGATCAGAGCATTACAATAGTGCTCCACTGAATTTCCTTCATTTGAATCATATTCTGTTGCTGCACAGGAGTATCTTTTAACTTCTGAAGTGAGAAAAGTTTCTAATTCAGATCTCAATATTTTGCAGTTTTCACCCATGCCTAACAAATGCTAATGAATTGTTGGCTAAGGAACCTGGTGTGTTGTTAGATACTAGAAACCACAGAAAGATATTTTCATTATTTCTTTTTATATAATTTGCCTATTTATTTTTTTATCGCTTTCTGTGCATAACATTTTGGTTTTCTTGTTCTCTGCTGTTTTCCTGCAGGATTTCATTTACCGTTTGAGGGCCTGGCATATATTTTGCAATGTTTTCACGTTTCTTTTCCTTTTGCTGTCTTGCACCTTGGTTATAATTTAGGAATCAGGGTTTGTCAAACCATCTCAGACATGTTGGTTAGGTCCACCCTCCTATCTTGTATTCTGGGCAACACACAGGCATCAGAAGGCAGAGCAGTAGGAGAGGACTGGAAAGTAAGGTCAGAAGCAGCACTATAGTGTCTGATACATTTTATATATATATTTATAGTCTAGGATTGTATTGTATGTTCTGTACTGTTGTGCTCCAAGGCCCTGCAACAGGGGAAAGGGGACTCTGTGAGATAGTGACTGTATGTCTGTATAAGAAGCAGAAGGAAAAAACTTTCAAGATAAGTACGTGAAAAGAGACAATAAATGGATACTATAAAATGCAGATTTTTCTTATCTAGGCTAGTTTGGGTAGAACTTCTCTTTTTCTCTTTTTTTTTTTTTTTTAATGATATGCCTTGATACACAAAATTTCCCACTTATTTTTCTTTATGGATGAAGAGTCAGGTTTAACATCTCAGTTTGTCATATGGATCTTTCAGTTCCTGCAAAAGTCAAGGACATCTTAGTGCCTTTTATCTGGATTTTATTTGTGGCTTCCACAAAACTGGGTGCTGATTATTTAATTTGCTCAGCATAATTAGACAATGGGAAATCTAATAGGGCTACAGGGAGACACTGTTAAGGGAAGTGTCTAGCAGTCCTTTCATGATCTAATGAGCTGGGTTGTATTAATTGTGGGGGTGTCACGGGGAGAAAAGGATGAAAATGCCAACACATTCATGCTTTCTTCCTTCCATTCCATCTCGATATCTACCTCCTTTCTGTGGTGATGTCATCTCTGAAGATGACCAAAACAAGCTGTTGCCTCCTCCTCAAAATCTTTTTCATTTTCTCCTGTGTTTCTCACTGCTTTTTGGACAAGTCTGTGTATCGTTGTTGGCCTTTTTAGAACTTTGCTTGTGTTCACAATAATTTTCACCCTCCCCTTTTTATAATGCAAATTATCTAATTTTGGGTGTCTCTTATCTGATACAAGGATCTTCCTTACAAAGCGTCAAGAAGAAAGAACAGAGAAGTCAAGACACATTTCTGTCACTCATGTATGACTGAGACACCATGACTATCAGATAGTCATATACTCACGTGCAATCAATCCTTTCCATTTCTGAGCGTCAGACGGAATGGGTAACATAACAGATTCGCTCTTGCTAAAAGGTTTGCTGAAATTATACTGAATTATGTTAAGCACTATCTGAATCTGAAAATGGACTCTTCAAAAATGGACAAAGCTAATAGCCTGTTTTAAAGTGAAAGTGCCTCAACTGTTAAGGAGCTCAAGGGTTCCCCTTTGATGGCTTATGACGTAATTTCAAAAACAGAAAGTTTGTGTGAGAATCTCGGAATTTTTTTATCTAATACTGCAGGTTAGTTATTTTTTGACAATTACATATGTAAAAGAGATTTTATTAATTTCAGAATCCAATTTTGGCCACATTTTCATTTTTGCAATTTTTAAAAATACTCCTGTATGTCTTTTAACATACTGTTTTTACACCCAGGATGTATATTTACATGTGTATTTTTAACAAGCCCTTGAATAATCTTTGGATCTCTTCAAATGAATTCCATGCCCAGATCCAAGTCCACAATGTGCAGATTCCTAATTTTCCAAAATCTCTGATATGCCAGGCACATATTTCTGTCAACAGCTGTTTCATCTGATAAGAGAACCGTTTGTACCACTTTTCCCTTATAGACTAATTTTAATGCTCAGTATTCCCATTTTTCTGTGTTTACCTCTTGCTATTAAGATGAAATTTTATTTGAGCTTTCTAATGGTATCAAAGCCCTGTTGGTTGAATCTAGAAGCCTGGGGCGGGGGGGGGCGTATTCCTAGACAAAGACTTCATTTTTGCAGGCAGTTTCCACACAGCAGCTGTGGTAATGTAATGAAAAATATTGAGGGAGATGGAAATACCTCTTTTGTAGGCATATAAATGCTTTCTGCATGAAAGACATTTCCTTATGTCTGTCTGTCATCGTATGGCAAAATAGTTTGCCTTCTACTGCTCTTCTGCTGAATAAGCATCTCTGGTCTCATTTTCTGGGTTTTAATGTAGCAACTGTAGTTTCTGTTTACTCCTAAAAACCAGGACACGGGTGTTTTAAAAATTAATGCAACCTATGAGGGTCTCCTGAGATTTACTTTTTCTTCTTAATTTGTCTGAGGTACCAGTCCAGCTGGATTTGGCTGTGTTCTGAAACCCTGGGAAAATTTCTTCCAGCTTTTCATGAACATGGGTTACTGTTTTTATTAAAAGCCAAATATGAAATTCAAACTCCGCTGAAAGTGATTGCAACGTTTCCATTAACCTGAACTCACAAAAAAAGTGACAATATCCTTAAAGATTTTTGCTTTCCTGAAGTCGGAAAGTGAAGTCAGAAACCTGACCTCCATGCCTCTGTGTCAGCACCTGCTCACACGTGCCGGGGTACCACAGAGACTGCTGAAAGGCAGCAGCGCTGAAGTTCTTTAACCATCTTCATCTTTTACCTCTGCAACCATTTTCCTCCCCAAAACACATATTAATTGAATGGGACATCTACCTGTTACCAACAACAGTAGAGTTATTCTAATTTTCATGGAAAAAAATATTGCATCTTCACTATATTTTAAATTGGCTTCAGGGAATAATTTATAAGTACTGTCATGTCTCCCTTCTTCCACACTTTCCCATTTTCCCTGTCAGTCACTTAGAAGATTGTTACCAGTAACGTAGCGTCTTCTCACAGAAACATCCTGTTTGCCTTTTTCTTTCTTTCTGTTACTGAGCACCTCTCAACTGCTAGAAACTTTGGCATTTCCTCTCTTCCCTTTTCTGAAAAGTGGCTTTTATTACATACAAGGCAGGAAAACTAACAAACGTATATATAGGATTTTTTTTTCATTTAATAACACAGAACATGTATGTGGGATCCCCAGCCTTGTAGGACACCTGAACTTGGCACGAGTTAAATGCGTTCTGTGCTATGCAAAAGCAGGCTGTTGGCATCTTGTGGCTGTTTTAATCGGACACGTATATAGCTTCACCGTGTCTCTCATATCGATTCTGATTAATTCCTAATGAATGTCTCTGAGCGCATCTTGTTTCAGAGATAAGATGTGGCCTCTTCATAAGAAGTTTATTACCAAGCGTCTTAAGACTAATCCACCAGTTGCCAACATTATCTCCTGGTCACTAGGGAATGATGACATTCGAAGCGCTCAGTGCTTCACTGTGCACTGAACAGCAAAACGTTGCAGGGGTAAGAATTATTTGGTAGAGCTGGAAACATGATTTTTGCCATACCAGATACCGAACCATTTTTTCACTTGGCCACAAACGACGTGGGAGCTCTGCAGGATGTACTCCCACTCACAGCATAGCTACACTACTTAGCAAAATCTTCTTTTACTCTCCTCCCCTTGTAGTTGCCCGTTCCTCCAGTATAGCAAAGAAGCGGGTTTGGATGACCCACTGAGTTGCTGTCACTCAAATAGTTAGCACCTGCGGTTGAGTGTTATCGCCTGTTCCACAGCAGCCCATGGAAGGGAAGATTACATTTTCAATCAACACTGTGCACTGTGGTATTTCCTCCTCTTCCAACAAGAGGAATTTAATGCTTTAAGGTATGGCAAGTAGTTAGTACCAGATGGTATTTATCCAAGGGTTCTGATGCGATTTAAGAAACTTAGGCTCTGAACTATGACAGACTCAGGTAATCTTTCAGTCAAAATCGCCAGACATCCTGGACAGAGGAGCTTTGAATGGTGCAAACCAGGATGAAGGATTTTCTCCTCCTCAGGGAGCCATGCTTGTCACTCAGATTTGTCTTTTATAATGGTAAGCTGCTGTTTAAATTTCTTTCTGCTAGAAAGGGAGAATGTGTCCACAAGTTAAAATATATTACAATATCAATTCACAAAATACTGTGAAAAATCCACTTGTTTCTGGGTTTAAAAATCATTGTGAACTGTTTTAATCCATGACATGACCCGTTTGTCTCTCGCTATTATTTTTATTACGTCCTGCTTCCCCTATTCTGATCCCCACAGTGACTCAAATCCTGCTCCCCCAATTAGAGAAAGATTGAACTGTGTCCAAATATATTCAGACTTAATTACTTGCACAGGACCGAAATCATTGCTAATTTGCTAAAATAAGAGCTAGTCTGCACTCCATACATCCATTGCAACTCTCAATCTCATTAGTTGAAACGTTGAATACATCCATGCGATAAATTTTTCTATCAACCAGCAAGGGGACAGTAGGGTGCATTGCATTCATCCACCCATATTTGAAGCACTGTCAAAAAGAAAACTTAGTTGTTAAAGATGTTGTCTTGTGACAATAAATGTACTTATCACATGGTTGCCAGCACTCAGCAATAGGCTAAGATCCATGTTTGCATTTTCAAGGAGTATTGACTGACACAGGGACAGGAAAAATAATTTAAGGAAGAAAATCCAGCCCTATATATATAAATGATAAGCAAAGCAAATCTTATGAAAGTATACTTTTTAAAGTTTATAAGCTACATACAGTCCCCAGGGTAATGTGCAGATAAGGGAATCGATTCTGTAGTCCCTTTCCTAGTAGCACTTCCGTTAACTTCTAATTTCTACTAGTATGAGTGAAAGGAGAGGAATAAAACTTAATTGGCGTAGGCACAGGATCCTGTGGATTTGTTCAAAAATGTGCAAAGACATTGGATTTGCTTAAAGACATATCTGGCTTGCCTTAGAAAAAAGGAAATAACATGTGCAAATATATAAATGTACACACAGTTGCCACTTAATGCAAAAAAAAAAAAAAAGAGTATTTGTCCATTTTGTCTAGATAGACATTTTGCAGACCTTTGAAAATGTGGCTAGCATCTACGTAATGGTTTTATTGGCAGGAGACTTCAGTAGCCTCTTAATATCATAAAGTAGACCATATAATACAACTGCAACACAGCTCTGAGGGCCTGGTTTCCAGTAGGTGATTTGACAGTATTTTATACCCACTCACTTTGCATGGGCCTGAACGGCTGCACAGTGTGCGTGAAATTACAGGCTCGAGTCTCAGGAATTTATCTTTTCATCTCATTTAAAAGCCTTAAACCATAATATTAGTTCTGACGCTGAGATATGCTTACAGATCAGTGACATCACATCACTCCTTCTTTTTTCTTCATGCTGATTAACCTGTTTAGACTTTCATAGAAGTCCTTGATGTAGGAGCTAAATGTCCTTGAAAACACTGGGTTCTTGGCAAGTAGGCAAATTCCCAGTATGAGGCAAAGGCGGCCAATTTTGCTTTCATTACACTGTTGCTATTCCCACCAACTTCCCAATTTTCATGAAAGTAGCACACATTCACGTTAGAGAAGGGTTTGGTGTACTGCACGACCTGGATTCTATTTCTAGCATTACCATGAGTGTCTTTTTGCCTCTCTTCACCCGTCACTTCAAGCAAATAAAAAACAGTTTTGTCTCTTGAGAGAAGATACTCTTACTTTTTTATAAAGCAGAAAAATAATCATTTGGCATAATCATATGACATACAAGGTTGTTCTGCAAGGGAAATTGTTACTAGAAGTTTCTTGGATATTGCAGATTCTTAAATCTAAATCACTTAGTTTCAACAAGAAGGTCTTCATGTCAACAATCCAATTTTCAACAAGCAGGTTAGATTTATTTTCAAATTAACACTGTTGGAATGTACCTCTTGGAGAAATTCTGGTAAGAGAAAACTCCAGAGCATTATTTATTAGATGACCTTTTTTCCCATCACTTGTCACAGTCTTACTGATTTGCATATCCACTCAGTTAGGTGCCTCATAGATCTGGAAGGTATTACTGCTATGCTAGTTCAGTCTAAGAATCTGAAAGTATTTCCTGATATTTTTGTATACTGCCAGCTGTGCTGTTTTCATAGTTCAGATCTTTACTCCATTCATTTGCCTAACTTAAAGAAGCTGAAAAAAATGGGAAAGAGAAATATGGAACTCATGTTTTTGACAATATTTCAAGGAAATTGCTGTGGGTTCTTTAGACACCTTATTTCAATTTAGAAAAGCTATGTTTTGATCACTCCCTTCCAGCTGAAGAATACTGCCAATAGAAATTTTAAGATCTGAATCGTGTATTTCTCATAATTTTGAGAGGGACAGAAAAATTCCACCAGAGAGTAATCGATCCATATGAACAAACCCCTGTTCCAATCTAATTCCATCCTGTCCTGATCAAGCCGGTCTGGTGAAAAGAATGAGGAATTGTATTCTGGCTGCAATTCCAACTCGGACATGAAATACTTATGGCATTAAATCCATGTCCTAAAAAACAAGAGCATGAAGAATAATCTAGCACCTTCAGTAATATAATACTGTATCTGCTGTGTTTCACTATTTGCTGTAAATCTTTCAGGCTTTTCTGTTCAGTCTCTGTCCTCATAGTAGTATACCTTTCATTATTTTACTCCTGTCTAAGCAACTTCCAGGAAGCGGTTTCCTAAATTAAAATGACATCACTTCAAAACCCTGTAAATTCAAGTCAGCATTCACAAAATGTACTAGATTGGCAGCCTTTGACTGTAAAGTCTTTAACCAGCTGAAACAACAGACGGCACGAGGTTCCCTGTATTGCTCTGCCTGATATTTCAAATCTACTCATCCTTTCTCCCTTGCTTTCTGCAGTTTGGCTATGTTGACATCTATCTGATACTTGATAGCATTAAATATTTTTGAGAAGAAAAATGATTTTGGAACATTGGCATTATTGAAATTATTAACGTTTTCAAAAATGTGTAAATGACTCATAAACAGAAATCCCTTCCTGAGAACATTCGGCCATGCCTCGGATTTTGAAGGTGCCATTTCACTACTATTAGGTTTCTCGCTTGTTCTGGTGTTTCAAAAGTGTAGCTTCATGCATTTTATTTGTCTGAATATGGCACCTTGGAGCCTCAACCATACCACCAAGACACAGCAATGATTTTTAAATTCTTACTGCCAGGTAAGGCAGTGATGGCTGAAGTTTAATCAGACAAGGATTCTCATATCCCTCTTCTGATACTGTGTTCTGGTAGCAGCCTGATACTTCAAACTGTGGTAAATTTTCTAGACATAGTTTTATTGTGACTGAGATTATTTCCCTCCACATTTCAGCTTGAAATACAAAGTATTTCTAAGACTGTAACCATATAAAGTACATTTGAGATTTGTAATGGATTCTTTTGTCGCCATCCCGGCTGTTTTTCAGGTAGGATCTCCTTCAAATAAACAAAGGGGAAAATTTCCCCACTATTACTGTGCTGTAGAGTTCAAATGCAAGCAAGTGCTAGCCAAAATTGACCAGAAAGCAAGTAAAGCAGGAAGGGCAGGATGAAGAAAAGCACTTAATCTAAATGAACATTAGGAACCATGTATTTCAGCTTGGTGGCTTTGTAACAGTATGATGAGAAAGAAAAAAGGATTTGGTCAGTTTTTCTTATGTTATCATTTTCCTTCAGTATCAAGAAGGAATGCTCACTTCCCTGAAAAATGTGGCTGGCATTTCCTCTCTCACATAGGCAGTGAGGGGAATCAGATTTGTCAGAAGTCCATGTTGCAGGGGTATTGTGTAGTAGAAAAAGTGGCCTTCTACACAGCGCTTATAGTGCCATACCATGACTTTAATAAGGGTTTTTTTGGCACTGTCTCACATGGCATTCTCAGAAGCAAACTACAGAAACAGTTTCAGTGAAAGTTCTATGGCATGAAATATATCCTGTAATATACAGTATTGTAATTACTTGGAGAGTTATCATCATTTTACCCCTCGAAATGGAGGGATGTATCATGAAGGCTTCTGCAAGGATGACTTCCAAGTGAAGTATTACCAGTGACTTGGATACCTGAATAGATAGTAGTCATTACCTTTCATTGTAGAAACAGCAAACCAATCTCTACTCAGACAATACCCAAATCATGAAAAACACAGCCCATAGAACAGTAATTCAAATTCAAGCGCAACAAAAAAAGCAAGAATGTGACTTTGTTGAAACTAAGAACCAATATTAAAACCCTCTTTTATCTATTTCTGAAAAGAAAATAAACCTTGATATGTGGAAGCCTTCCTCTGAACATACATTTGGGAAGCAAGAGCATTTCTCATCTACTTTCAGCTGTACTTTTATGTTTTGTTCTCAAGGGAAATTCTAGAGGCAATTGAAAGTCCATTCCTGTAGCCCGCTGTAATAGCAGAGGATTTTTTTTTGAAAAAGGAATACAATATGAGCAGTGTAATTTTTTTAAGTCAGAGGGCCCCTGCAAGCATACAAGGTTTGATGCAAACAGGTTGTTGCATGGCTCTGCTCTAACATACATGACTGATATAGAGTATGTATAATTAGGTTAGACACCTAGACTGTCCTAAACGAGTAAGCCCAAGTACTTCAAAGTTACAATAGCTACACAATATGCTAGTTTCTTGGAGAGCAAAATTTGCTCTGGCATGTATGTAATTCCACTGAAGTTCAATGGGTTTTTGCATGTGACGAAAGACTTAAAAACCCACTTCCCTAAATAGTTAAAGACGCAAACTAATTAAACTGACGAAAACAAAACCCAATGCTTTCTTCAAAGCTGTAGCTGAGTGAATTATCTCTGTGAAACTCCTGGTTGGCTTTTCCTGTGCTTTGTGAGTATGAATTTTGTACACATGGAAAACAACAAAGGCAAAACCACGGCTGATAGTGAAAACAGTGTACAGTGTGAGGTAATGAGCGTTTCATACTAAGAGGCCACTTAATGATGCTCGGCGGTGAGAATTCTACCTCAGCAGTCATACCTGGGTTTAAAGTCCACTTTCTCTGAAGTAATTGGAAAACTTACATGAATTTCAATTTCGGTAGGACTTGTGTTTTTGAATAGTTTCATGCAAATTTATACTGATAGCCACATAATGCTTTAAAAAAGTTTAAAGCAAGAGAAAAATGGCATCTCAGCAGTGTGTAGACAAAGGAATAGCTTTATTGTATATATAAATTAACACATGTAGTCTCTGTGTACCTACTGTTCTGCATACTCGGTACAAAAACACACATACTCTGCCTCAATTTTAATGGGGCTGCAGTTTTGTCATAGAACAATTTTCCCTATGGCATAACGCACCAAAAATCTCATAATAATAAAAGAGGTAATACGTCTCCGTACAGCAAGAATCTTTGTGACTGAGATCTATAGAGTATAATTAGCTCTGATTACATGCAATGAGCGTCCTAACATCCTCCCACTGTTTTTTTAGTTTGACAGCATGCAGAATTAAACCAGTCAAGTCTCGGGCAGACACCTGGAACACTTTGGAAATCTTGACTGACTTTTATCATTGGTAAGCCAGTCAAAAGAGTCTCTTTTTACCCGAAAATTTTAACTTCAACTGTTTGCAGCGTAGGGCGGACTATTTCTCAAAAGAACGACCGGGCTGCATGCGGCTTTGAGCGGGCTGTGCACCGCGTTTGTGTTCGGGCCCTTTTGAGGAAACCCCCCTTGCTGGTGGCAGCCTCCCGCCGTGACTCCTTGAGCAAACCAGCCCCGGCTTCCCTCGGGGCTCGCACCACGGCGGGCACCGCTGGAAGGGCTCCCTGCCTCCTGGCAGGGACTCCCCACAGCAGCGGCGCTACCGGTACCCGCAGACCAGGCGTGCCGGCGGCGGGTTTCACCTCAGCAGGGGCGGCGGAGGGACACCGGTAACGGCCCTGTGGCCACGGCGCCTCCCCCTCACACCCCGCCCTCCCCGCCCCGGGCCGAGACGGTCGTTGGGCGGGCGGAGGTGGGGGGGAGAGGCGTCCCCTCCTCCCCGGAGCGCCCGCTGCGGTAGGCGGCTGCTGCTCTCCGCCGCGGCTCGCCCCCTCTGCCTCAGTAACGATGGTGTCCTAGCGAGGGATGATGACAGGGAGAGGAGAGGAGCAGAGCCGCCGCCGCCGGGAGCCCTGTCCCTTGCTCGCCTCCCCGCTCGCCGGCACTTCCCGGGTCCCGCTGCCGGGCCGCGCATCGCGCCGCCTTCCTGAGGGGCGGCAGGAGGAGAGGGCGGAGGGGCGGCGGTGGTTTTATGGTGAGGGTTTTGTGCTCTCCAGGTGCTCTGTCCCCCGCCGGGCAGGGCTTTCCTCCTCCTCCTCCTGCCTCCTTCCCCGCCGCACACGCTGCCGGACGAGGCCGGCCGAGAGCGGGAGCAGCAGCAGCAGCCGCCGCCGCCGCCTGAGGGGACCCTGACCATGTCCAGCAAGAGCAGGAAGGGCAAGGAGCAGGGGAGAGTGACCTTCCCCCCGCAGCAGGAGGAGGAGGAGGAGGAGGGGGCAGAGGAAGAGGAGCAGCAGCGCCGGCGCCGCGGCTGGAGAGGCGTCAATGGGGGGCCGGAGCCCCCGCCGCCACCTCCAAGAGCCGTTAAAACCCTCCGGGAGCCCTACGGCTACTACCCGCCCCCCCCGTTTGCCAGCACCATGTAAGTCGGGCCCGGGGGTGGGTTGAGGGGCCGCTGGCCGGTAACTTCCCCGCAGGAGCCGCGGGGGGCCGGCCGCCGTGCCCCCGGCAAGTTGTGGAGCGCGGAGCCGGGGGAAGCGCCGCCGGCGGGAAGGCAGCCCGCCCGGCCTGGCGGCAGGCGGGCGTCTCCGCTGCGGCGAGGGGCAGAGGGGCAATGCTGAGGGGGGAGAGGGGCTTGGCGATGGCTGAGGTGCGGAGACTTGGGAGAAAGCGCCTTGAGGGGATAGTCCGGTCGGTCCCTGCCCTGGGACCCCGCTCCCTCCTCCCCAAGCCCCCGGCTTTGCTCCTTCAGGGCGGGCAGCAAGTAGCAGAAGGCAGGCAGGGTGCCGGGGCATAAGGGATTTCATCTCTTCCTTCCTTTTTCTCTCTCTCTCTCTCTTTTTTTTTTCTTTTTTTTTTTTTTTTCCCCGGCTACTAGCATAGCTGCCGAGAAAACCTAATTATTGGCTCAGCTAACGTTTAGAGAACCCATTGCACCCTTTTGTACTAGCAGCGCTAATGCATCTCTTCTATATTTTATTAAAAATCTAGGCTGTGATAAAACCTGACTCCCCACAGAAATCTAGGACACTTCTGCAGAAAAGCCTCAGTTCTTGAGGTGCATCTTACCCTGTGATGTTGTCTTCCAAAATTTCAGTTTGCTGTTTTTTAAGATGCATATCATATATATATAAATATTGACCATGACTAAACTTACTGCAAAAGAAATAAATTCAATTTTACTAATAGGGATGTTAACTTTCTTTTCTTTGACTTAGAAAATGTAGGTTGTACGTGAATTATTAATGTATTTTTATAACACGGTGCAGTTTAGATAGACTTACCTCTGAGGATTACTTGAGTATTTTGTACTTTCAGGACAATATTTAGTTCTTAATTAAATATTTTAATTACCAGGTGACAAACACTTTATTTTGAGTTTTAAGCTAACATATTCAGCATTTATAGAAGAAGCCTTAATTAAAGTCACCCTAGAGACAGCTGTGAAGTACAGAAATAATTAGAGTAGTGCTTAGAAGGGGATAACCACAAATAAAAGCGTTTTTTACCATCCCAGTTGCAGAAATTCGTCACAAATACCCTCTACCCAGCAACCCAGACTTCAAGTGAAAGAGTCTTTCACATGTCTTTAGTTGTCTGAAAGTTAGTTGTGCCTAAGTTGTTCGCCTAGGCTCCCTCTATAGTTGATGGGACGAGAGAGGGAATAGCAGTGGGCAAGCGAGCGTAGTCATTTATCTTCTTTCTTGAGGTGCCTGTCTTTTCTCTATTCACCATAAAAAGAGCCTAGAGGATTAGTTTAGGCTCGAACACTTTATTTTTAGACAGTTGAAGCTAGCTCAGATGAATTGTAAGCTACGAGTCCTAAACTTCTGGATCCCTCTTAGGTTAGTGTTCTCCTAGAACTGTTGGCATATTCCTTTCTTTAAGAAATGGGTATTATGCCACCAGGGAATAAAACTGGAGTTCAGTTTGCACAGCTGTAGGCATTTGAGCCTGGAGCGAGCTCCATCTGTTGGAATTGCTTCCTAGTATATAATTCCTGTGATCCTGTCCTGGGAGTCTGTGACAGCAGTGATTGCGAGCCACTGCCCGGTGGACTGACAAAAGGGCTGACATTAATCAATGTAATAGAAGTGTCTTGAACTGACAGGGCATAGAGGCAAAAGACCCACAACTACCATTTTCCATGTTATGTGCCCATGGTCATCCTCGGCATAGCAGTGGGATTTTTCTTCTGGAGTAATATTTTGTGTCTGGTGCTAATGCCTAAAATCATAGCATATGTTAATGAAATAAATATGAATATCAGTTTGCTCATAATGCGCACAGATTGACAAACATAAGGCTTTCGTGTGCACAAAGTGAAGTATGAGAATCCTTGACTGGACGAATTTGTTGTCTGATTATTCGGTACTGACAAACAGTGCAAGGGGAAAGAGGCAGGAAGATGCGAAGTAGTTTGCACAAGAAGATGCACCTAGTTGGTATTTGAAATACTTCGCTCTGAAAGCTGTAACCTGTGCAAGGTACCTGTCGATGTACAGCTGGCTCCCTCCTGTGCCAAATATCGCTGGAAAAAGTAATTAACCTCAGATTCCCACTAAGAGTGCAGACTGGATGTAATACTTTTTTCACAAGGTACTATATGTCCCAGTGGGAAAAATGTGGACAAAACCTGTAAATTAAATGATGTAGGCATTGGATGCCTGATTTCCTGAGTCTCTGAAAAATCACTGCTTAGGGTTTTTTTTTTTTTCTTGGTAGAATGACAGAACACAAATAAAGGACTGAGTGTAAAAGGGGCTTGTTGCTGCAGGCCTATTAACTTGTTTTTTTCCTGGTGAGATGTTTGCCTTTTTCTGTGTGTGCGTAGATGCACTCCTGTCATCCAAATGCAGTCCTGTTTTTCCCCACAGGAATTCAGGTGGTTGGTATTTTCTGTTGAGGAGTTAGTGAAGAGTAATGGTAGGAAAAAGCTCTGCATAGTTTGTGGGGCGGGGAGGGGGGAAGGAACAAACTAAGCATGTGTACACCTCCTCCTGATATCTCATTGTGTTTTGTTCTATTTTTTGACTAATACTTTCCAGTTCGGAGTCAGAACTTCTGTGAGCTGACATGAGGGCATTTTGGATGATGGATTATGTCATTTCAGACCAGTGGGAGAGTATAGACCTGAGTCAAATCTTGCAGCTGGCCTGATTTATGTTCTGCTGTTCAGCTGAATTAGCCTCCCTCTTCTGGAAAGCCCAGGCAGTAGTTCATAGAAGGGCGGAGGAAGCTCTCATTTAATACATTTTAGATTTGGTGCAGGGATTCCCAAATTGTGTGGAACATGCACAAGCTTCCATGCAAACATACGTGAACGTGACACTATTTTTACTGGTGAAGAAACAAATTTACCAGCAGCCTCTTCTCGCACGTGACTGTAGCAGAGCTTGGAGGGACGGCAAAGCCTTCGTTTGGGAGAGGCAGTGAGGCTGGGGGGTTGCTCCTCTGACACTGCCTGTGGCCCTGCACAGAGCCGGGAGCTGCTACCTCACGTGGAACAGCACAGTCTTTTCCTGTGATGGTAACACAGCAAACATTTGAGACCGCTTAGTTTAAGAGATCTCAGGAGTCATGAGCCAAAATGCTGCTCATGTGTCTAAGCACTTACTTTTGGGAGTAAGGCAGTTATCATTCTTTAATTTTAAAACTGGGATCTCAGAAGTTACTTTTGGCAGAACGAGGCACAACCCGCGTCTCCTGTGCGGCTGACTCTGGTGGTGTTGCTTTTAAATGTGCGTGTACATCGGTGTTTCTGTGATGTACTTATCTGATCTGTCCATAATTACTGGACTCAATTTCCTTTTCGGGGCTAGAATAGGATCGAGATTACTAATGTTGTACTGCAGTTTAGCAGTGGCGTAAACTGCTTGTAAATCGTTGATGCCATCTTTTATTGCATTTAGTAGTTCAGGGAGAATAACAGCCTGTTCTTTGGTACAAATGTTAGAATATGGTGCTATGGATCTGGGAGGGCCCAGAATGAAACCTCTATTTCTCTAACTTTTTTTTTTTTTAAATAACTTATGCAGTTTGCAGTGTTAAAAAATAGAAACAAGATTATAAATCTTTTGAACTGCTGTTGATGAGATAATGAACAGCAGAACACAAGGAATACTCAGGTCAACTGTTTGTCCCCCATTTCTGTCCTTCTGCTACAATTCTGAAAGTTTGAACGTGAAAAGGGATGGGTAGGCTAACAGAGTAGAAATCTGTAATTGAAATAATCCATGGTAGAAGCAGAGGAATCATAACGCTTACTCTAGTCCTTTGCAGTTGTTGTACTGCTCAAATTTCTAGCCTTGTACGTAGCAGTAACTGTCCAGGCAACAATACGATGCAATGTAAGGTTGTAGTAAACGTGATGCATACAAGAGACAAGTGGCCATTGCTTGTTTAGTGGAAATTTTTTTTTAAATATTTATTGCCCATATGAAGGTCATACATTTTAACTGACAATATTTAAGGTAAACATAAATATGTTAGAACATGGGATAGGTTTTTGTGTCTTATGACATTACTTGGTATGTAATGAACCAGTTAGTTGTTCAGAGTGTACATAACATTGGTCTATCTGAAAGCTTGGGATAACTTATCATTAGGTAAAGGTCTTGAAAGGTGGTATACTCCTTTAGGAGCCGTGGCCTCACTAATGTGAGAGTTCTGCTGCAAAGCTGAAATGGAGGTGTCCTGCTTTCATATTATTCAATAAGAGGCTGAGTTAGGGTCCTGTCACATCTTGGTTAATTGTTAATTGTCTTGTAGTGAGTTATGTTCATTTACAGCTATCACTGAAGTTATTGAGAGTTTGCCTAAATAGGAAGCAATGAACTAGACTTAAGCTGGCAAATGGCTAATGGTAGCAGTATCGTTAAAGAAATAAACTTGCAATTAAGACCATCCTTGCTTTATACTGATGAATGAATGATTCTGAAGGCTGGTGTACCAACCTGGAAGTTTCTGAAGTTCTTTCTTGCCAGTGAAGCTCTTCAGTTCCTCGAAACAGCTGCCTAACTGGTGCATGCTTAGGGCCAAGGGAAATGTGTCTAGATGCAGTGGAACTGGTGTACTTGTTAACGTGATTGCTCCTCTCCAATTCCATCCTTCTTATTTGTGCTGAGCAGCAAACAGAGGCTTGAAGCTTTATAGACACCTTGGCCATTTTTATGCTGTGAAATGTGAAAAATAGTTGTGGAAAAAATGGAGGGGCTCAGCTGCTGCTTCAGATCAGCAAAAGGAGCCTGAATTCTGTCCTCTCACCTTCCTGCTGTGTACTACGTAGTGTAATTATGCAACCTGTGTACTAGGACTAGAACTTGCTTAACATCATGGTGTATCTCTGCTGAAGAATTACACTTTAAAAAATCAGGCGTTTTTCTTGCTTGGTGTTCTGGGGTTTTTTGCCATGCATTCTACAGATTTTTAATTTTTTGAGTTCTTTCAATTATTGGGAACAGTTGGGAAGAGGAGCATCATGATTTCCATCTCTCCTTCCCTCTTTTTATGTAAGTTGTCAGCTCCTTACAGAGACCGGGTTGAGAATATGAACTTTAAAGGCTTTAGGAAATAGAACACAAATAATTAATGCACACTGAGTTCTATTTTAATCATATTTTTAAGCCAGTCTAATAATATTTAGGGATGGGACTTGAGATTTTGTTGGTTTGATTACTTCAGTTGGCAAATATTGCATATAAAACATGCCGAAAATGGTTAAATAGTTAAAACTAAAATTTTAACCATTTTCTTCATGCTTTGGGATAGCTTAAAAAACTTAAGTGTAAGAACAGGAGAGCAGAAAATGGAATAGGAGACCTTGTACCTGATGCTTCTTGCGTGCAGTACTCTGACCAGAGCTGCACTGGCTTCAAGGTCTTTGAATTTGCTGAGGGAAGGAGGGAAGAAGAGAGGTGGGAGCTATGGATGAACCTAACGGTATTCTGGCAGTGTGGTGCTGTACAAGACTTCTTGCTTTTTATTTTTTTTCAGGAGGTCTTGGCAATATTTTAGTCATTAAAATACTAAGCAGCTTTTATTTTTATTTTGAGAAGATACTGCAGTCGCTTCAAATATATCATTTCTGTCACAAGATTTATAGCTAAGAAAATCTTCCTTATTGGGAAGATATTCTAATGCAACACCTTTGGAAGGATCTATCTCTTTTGTAAAAAGTCAGATGAGTCACCTCAGTCAGACAGTGGGTTTTGAAAGAAAGATAGATAAAACAGAAAATAAGTGTCATATTTCAAAATATGCTGAAAAAGTACACTGAATATATAGGGATAAATGTGTTGTTATGTATTTTGTAAAGGATAAATGAGATTCAGGATGGCAGTTTAGAGTCTTACATCAAGAAGTCAGCATGAGTCAATTTGTTCTCTGTCTTTTTTACTTTTTTTAACACACACTTTTTTCTTCATAACATTACGCTAAACAAATACATTTCTATAGCTGTGTGTTTTTAGATGTGGAGGAAGAATAGAAATGTAACAGCATTGCAGACAATAGGATCTTGTTTAAAAGGTAACTATGAAAAGACAATATTTCTGGTTTTACTTCCCATTTTGTTGGGGAGTAAGGTAGTAGCATACTGTGGCTGTTCACCACAGGCACTCTAGGCTCAAATCTTTATATCTGAGTACTCCCAAATGTGAAATATGCCTGAGCTTTAAGACATTAAATCAATTCTGCGTTTAACAGGGTCACAAATCCTCTCTGTCATGCAGCCTTTTTCATAGACTTAAAGAAAGTGGTACAGAAGTGAAAAAAGATGGATCGTGTCATGTTTGGCAGAGCAGTTTTGGCACGTATTTCAAAAAGTAAATACCAATTAGCATTGCTTATACTGCAGTGCCACCCAGGCCATTTCTGGTAGCCCAGAAACACCAACCACAGCTGAAGATGTAAAAAGATCAAATGCTTCATCCCAGGAGAGACTTGCCTTTGGTAATGAGTATTACAATCTCTTCACTTGGTCTGCAATGGAACTGCCCATTTGTGTTAACTGAAATGTTCAGAGCATGGACTAGCTTTTATGATATTTGTAGCTGTGATAAAGTGATTAAGATTTTATGTTTTACTGAATTTATTACAACTGATGCAGATAGCTGGAAGGCCAGACATATTCTTATAACCTGAATGGAATTAGTTATGCCCAGTGAAAACCATTAGGGCTGACATTGCTGCGTATGGGGAAATCCAGTGATGTCAACAGGCATATTTTGTGCAGCGGTAATATAGCTTAGCTCATTGTTGAAAGATCACACAAAAAATAAAAAAGAGACTGCATTTAGAAGAATGTTGCTCACGTTGTGGATTTGAACCTGCAGCAAATAGGATATGCAGCTTTGGAACCTGCATGGGCAGCTTCAACTATGTTCACTTAAATGCTTCGTCTCTGCGTGCGCCAAAGGCGCACGTGCTGTTTTCCCCTTGGTTCTGTCCTTTTGCAGACTGATGGGGTTTGCTTAAAAAGGACTGTTTAATATTTCGTTTTGCCCTCAGCATTCATTATGTGGACCCACATCTCTCTTAATGCGCATTGCCTGGCTTTTGCACTGAGGGTAGAAGGATTAATGTCCTCTTCAGTTTTTCTGCCTGGCCTTTTACTCCTGTATCTGAGTTTTTCACCGAAGTGAATAAATTAATTTTCACAGTGCTCCTGTAAAATGGGAGCCAACTGTCCCTTTTTAATAGATGAGGAACAGAGGCACATAGGACTTAAGGACCAAATTTGAAATTTCTAAGGCCTGTTTGTCTCTATGTAGCATATATATAGTGTTATATGTATTCAAAGCACACCCTCCGTTAACTCATATATTGTTTATCAGCTGCACTGGTGTCTCTGTGCCCATCAAATCAGCTCAAGTGATCTCTATCCCTTGAGCTAATGGATTAACTGGTAGCAGCTGGAGGCCGTCTTTTTCAGTATTGAGCTGGACTAAAAAGGAAAAGGAGGTTGCTGATGGGTTTTGCATTTATTCGCAGGTGGTAGTGAAAGAAGGTTATGGTATCCTGAGTACCTTTTCAGGCCTTTGGCCTCTGCTTTGGTAGGCATAAATGCTTATGTTCTTCCCCCAGCTGTGACCACTTTAGCCTGATCCATCTATTCTGTTGTTTCAGACCTCGCCAGGCAGTTGTTTCCTGTTGTTTTCTCCTGCTAGGTAGCATCCGCTCCTCAGCCTCTTGTCCTAGGTCTGTTTTCTTTGCAACTCCTCGTCTTGCTTCTCTGAACCACCTCTCCCCTCTCTAGTGTCCTTACCTAGCTAGATCCAGCTCAGCATCTGATCTGTCTGTTCTCTCAGCCCATTCCTGTTTGCTCCCCGCTGCTCTCAACCAGTATCTTCACTGGTTCATAATTCCAGTTTCTGTGTTTTCTGAATTAGCCTGTTCACTCTTTCTTTTCTCCTGTTCCCCTTCTTTTCTCCCTCTTTCTGCTTTTGCAACCAGTTTTTGAGAGGAGTTCACAGTGTCCCCGGTTCTCAGTTCCCTTTCCTAAACAATCTCAGTTTTCTACACCAAGGTTTCCTCTTTCTAGTGCAGCCTGCCATCCCAATTTTCATTCTCATTCAATAGCTCTTTGACTTTGCCATTTTTCTTGATCGTATTACAAGAATACATGAGGGCTTTTAAATACATATATATATATATATACACACACACTCATGTAATGACATTAGATAGCTTCTTCCCTTGAGCTCCTGGAATGGTAGATGTATAATGGAAACAGGCCCAACATAACCCACACCATTGTAGAAGTCCAGCTGGAGTGAGCTGATCCCGGTCTACACTGGATCATGCCCGGTGTCTGGAATCTGTGAGCAGTTTAGTTACTAGCATCCAGAAAGTTTGTTGAACTTGTATGAACTGTTGTTTTTCAAAGACTTATAATTTGACCAAATTGACTCGTGAGCAGAATCTTCCAGATTTGGTTAAAGTTTCTAGTAGTACCACTTGAAGGCATGAGGTCAGGCTTCATTGCTTGGCAAGACATCAGGAAGAAAACTTGTTTTCATCTCTCATTTGTGTAAACTACAATACGGTAAGCAGTAACATTGTCTTTCTTAAACCATCAGTTTGAATGCCTGTGGTGGACAGTATTAATTACTACTGAAAGTAGTGTAATAGATGTGTTTTCATTTTATATATATATATACACACACACACACACACACACACATACACACTGACGTGAGTTGGGAGGGATTTCTGAAGAGATGTCTTACATAAAGTTAAAAAAAAAAAAATTCTTGACCATGCTAACAAAACAGAAATGGCCTGTGGCCTTGAACCTGTAAGTGCCTTTAGATTGCAGACAAGCAAGCATGAAGGCAGAAAGATCACAATAAAGAATGCTTCTGGTCAATAGATGGGCAAATGACAAGGGACAAAATAAGTCATTATTTCTGTAGCCACAGGAGAAGTGGAAGCTACAAATAACCAACATAGTGAAATTCTGTTACCTTTTTGTTTTCTCATTAGGTACATTGAAGAAAGCCCATCTCTGAGACGTATGACTATGATGAGGGAAAAGGGAAGGCGGCAGGCCATTAGAGGCCCAGCATTCATGTTCAACAACAGGGGCACGAGTCTGACGGCTGAAGAAGAGCGCTTTCTAGATGCAGCAGAGTATGGGAACATACCTGTGGTGCGCAAAATGCTGGAGGAGTCAAAAACACTGAATGTCAACTGTGTTGACTACATGGGCCAAAACGCCTTGCAGCTTGCTGTAGGGAATGAACATTTGGAAGTGACAGAACTTCTGTTAAAAAAAGAGAACTTGGCACGGATTGGAGATGCCCTGCTGCTCGCAATCAGCAAGGGCTACATTAGGATAGTGGAAGCAATTTTGAATCATCCTGGGTTTTCAGTAAATAAGCGACTGACTCTGAGCC
This sequence comes from Platalea leucorodia, assembly GCF_965183815.1. Taxonomy (NCBI): domain Eukaryota; kingdom Metazoa; phylum Chordata; class Aves; order Pelecaniformes; family Threskiornithidae; genus Platalea; species Platalea leucorodia. The sequence goes on along the minus strand of NC_138828.1, from coordinate 7,049,384 downwards.
CTTGTGAGCAGGAGCTCCAGGATGATGATTTTTATTCCTATGACGAAGATGGTACCCGCTTTTCTCCAGATATCACTCCCATAATTTTAGCTGCCCACTGCCAAAAATACGAAGTCGTGCACATGCTACTGATGAAAGGAGCAAGGATAGAAAGACCTCATGATTATTTCTGCAAATGTAATGACTGTACAGAGAAGCAAAAGCATGATTCTTTCAGTCACTCTAGGTCAAGAATAAATGCATACAAAGGACTGGCTAGTCCGGCTTATCTGTCCCTCTCCAGTGAAGATCCAGTACTCACTGCTCTAGAACTCAGCAATGAACTTGCCAAATTGGCCAACATTGAAAAAGAATTCAAGGTAATGGTGTTTTGGTGTTTCTCTCTGTTATTGTTTTAAAGTTGCTGCTACTTCATGATGTCCTTAGATGCTTGAAATTATTTCCTGTGTCTTTACTTTCTCAATTGCAAATGCTTTCATGATATTTACTGTCTCTTTTGTTCTTGATTTTGAGTTTTCAATACATAAGCCTTTAAAAAAGAATTTTTAACGAAAAGAAATTGCTTTTGCACCTACTGTGTATGGAGAAAATTGGAAAAAGGGACAGTGTGTATTCTGATAACCTTGCAGCAGACGGAAAACAATTTTGGTTGCTGTAGCAGACGAAGATCGTTTTTAGTTACAAACACTGAGTAGTGTAAGTGCAGAAAGCAGAAACATTATGCTTTTCTTGAGCATACTGCAGCATTGACCTTATTCCATCTTTTTTATTTATACTAATTTTGAATGGTGTCTCTAAATTGTTAAGAATACAGAAAATGTTTTTTTTGATGCACCTTTTAGAAATGTCACTTGTTCAAAACCATCTGTTAGACTGATTACAGATGTAGGTTCTGTTATCTGTTTTTGAGCTCTGTCTGGTTTAGAAAAGTCAGTGCCCTGACTTTTCTATGTATTTCAGCTTCTCTGTCAGCAATTAATGACTTGTTAACTGTTGCCCAGAGCTTTTTTTTTTAATGATTTTGCAGTTCTGTTGAATACCTTGAAAAGTACAGTAACACCCACCTTCCCCCTTCCCCGCTGCCAAACCCCACAAAAAAAAGTCAAACCGCAGTAGACTGCACGTAATAAGAAAAGCTAAGCTTGGGGAATGACAGATTGTTCTCAGTGAGTAGTGATATTAACAGCATTGTATCTCGTTTTAGCAAAAAATTTAATGGGGTTCTGCAAGGTTGGTGTTGGGTGCCGCTTGTTTGTTTAGTATCTTCATAAATGATCTGAGAGAGGCAAAAGATGCATTAACCTTTTCAAACAACAGTAAGCATTGCTAACACTGTGGAGTACTCAGAAGAAATATTCAACAACCTGGAGAAATATAGGCAGAAATTAATGAAGTGAACTTTACCAAGAGGAAGAAACAATTTTAGACTCCTGAGAAAGAATGGCTCCAGATATAGCTGAGTGAGTAAAAATATAATTTAAAAATTAGGTTTCAGTGCTGAGAAGGATTCATGTATTATACCATGCACTAATAAAGTGTAAACGTCAGCTTAAACCTTTCCTCTTCTTCCTTTGCTGAAGGAACCGTCATACTATGCTGCGTATTGTGTAATTTGGCAAATGGATTGAGTACTTCCTTAATGTATTTATTCAGGAGTATAGGAAAAATGTCAGATTTTTCTTTTTTCTCTGCTGAAAAAGTACTGAACTGGGAAGGCTCTTTGTGAACATAAAATTGAAGAATTAGAGAATTTTATCATATGCACAGAGCCTGTTGGCTTGTGTGTTTCACACAATGAATTCCAGTTATGTGCCTCATTTAGAGACCATTATAGAAGGTTAAATCTCGGATATGTATAACTCAGTCCTATTTATCATTGATTCCTTTTCAACTAGGCCAACAACCTGAGAGCCACAGGGTCTCCAGAATCGTGTGCCCAAGACAGAGATTGTGGGTTCTCTGAATAACACTTTGGTGGTTGTGGATACAAACCTTCCCCCCCCCCCCCCTTTTTTTTTTATCCTACAGTTTCTTTAAGAGAACTTTTCTTCTGGGTGGGCACCTCAGAAACTCTACCTACCATCCCTTTCTTTGTGATACTGCATACAAATTTTGTTATTATACCTGTGTTCAGAAACACTGGTGGGCTTGGGGACTCAATTTAAGTGTTATGCAGCTCCCTAGGAACCCAAAATACAATCTCTGCCACTAAAAGCTAAATTAAGCAAGCTGTATCATGTTTTTGTAAGGGGAGGATGTAGATGATTAGAACTGAATAGAAAAAAGTCAGTAAAAATAAAAACTCATGGGAAGCTCCCATATCATAGGTACCATGAACACAAATTTCGTCAGAAAATAAATAGCTTGAAATTTTGGAGGAGAAAAAGCAATGTTTTTTGGCTAGACTTCTTATTTCAAACCAGAAATTTAAAAAATTGCTTCAGCTTTTAAAATATTAAATTGTCACAGAATAAAATATTCTGGTTTTCAATTTTTTTTTTCCTCTTTTTCTCAACTGTTTAGCTTCATTGGTATTTTGGGATGCCTAAGAACCCAAGAAATCCACTATTTTCAGACTTCACTGTTTTTGGATAGCACTTACATGGCTGCTAACCTTGCCAAGTGTATAAAGTAATGCAGTTTTGGCACCTACAATAGAAATTGTTCCTGGCTCCTTGCTAGCATGGAAGTTCCAGCTTCTCATCGAAAGTAAAACATTCCAGTGAAATAATTACTTTCTTCATTGACGTCACATCTATCTCTTTTCTTTCTGATTCTTATGCATCTCAGGACATTCTTCTTGTTTCTACCAAGCCTGGTAGGAGAGTCACTTGTTTTCCTCTGGCATCGATGGTTGGCTGCCCTTCCTGGGGAGAAGGGGCAGTGGAAAAGGGAGGGAGGGAAAGAAGGAAGGAGGAGGAAAAAGAAGAGGCAAGGAATTTTTTAGCATCGCCATTAAACCAAGTCCAGGTAGGGCTAAAATTGCATGGCTGATAAGAAGAGTGTGTGTTCCACTGGGGCTGTGGGCAGGTATGATGGGGCTGCTCGTGGCACAGATGTAATACAAGATGCTGCACTGAGAGCTGCAGAGGTAGATCGAGGAGAAAGCAAGCAGTGCTTCTGTCTTACAGAAGCCCATTGTGAGAGCTTGCCACGTTTCATGTAAGTCCCATTTGTCACTGTCTATTCAGTGCTTTCTTTTCTATAGGTATGTCATCTGAATGTGTTTTGCTAATAACTGTGGGCTTTGTCATGTCCCAGAGGAGAAGGTTTCTAGTCTGACATTGGCACTCCCTATGAGGCAGAATGACTGATAGACTTCTGGTGCACTCTCCTGTAGGATCTTCCCTGGAAATGCCTAAGTATTCCAATTGAATTCAATCTATAGCACAACACTGAGCAGAATTGTTTCAGGGTAAAGAAAAATGGATAAAATAATTCATCTCCCACAGAAAATGGACAAGTCAGTTTAAAGGCACTTTTGATGATATTAATGATTTATTCATAGTATCTATAGTACATAAAGGCCAGTAACATTTCCTGTGTACGCTTGCAGCAATGCACTTCCTGGATGTGGAGCACTCGTACAGAAAATACTTTTCTAGGTGGTTTTCTCACAGAGAAAGAATATAGGGTGAACCTGTTTAAAGATGCCTGAGGGCAAAGCTTTCTAGTAAATGCTTGCTAAATTGAACCTTACATGGATTTTGCATATGCAAAATCCAGTCTGCCTCTATCACTTCTGATTTACACTAATAAATTCTGATGTTCACGTGCAAACCAGAGTTTGCACAAGAAATGTGGGAAGGTGGCTTAGCACATTCATTCATGACAGTCAGTTCTCTGTGAATATTAAAAAAAACTTATTAGTTACACAGATTTAAATTTTTTTTATTTTCCCTTCAGAAGGAAGGAGAAAAGATTCAAAGAAACCAGTGAACCCTCATTTTTCCTGGAAGGTACAAGACATGTAGCCAAAATTAAGTACTGAAAATGGGTAAAAATAGATGGGGAAACTGGAGCCCTAAAGATCATTTCACTCTACTTCTTCTGTCCTCAATCTCCCTTACTTCTTATTCCTTTGTAAAATCCATCTTCCAAGCTCCCGGTGCTCCTTTTGCTGTTCTTCATCTATTTTATTGTAGTTTCTTCTTGACACTGTTACCCCTTTTTGTTTTTTGCATCCACTTGTCTTCTTCCCCTGTTTTCTTCTATTCAGTTCCCTCTTTGTATTTCCTTTTTTTCTTGTCTTGCTTCTAAATGCTTGCCTAATGTTTTTTTTACTCTTCATCTTCCTCCCTCTAGGTTCTTTATTGCATTTTCTAATCCTGGTAAAGCATGACTGGCTTGTCAGAACATGCTGGTGACTCCTCTTTAGGTCTTGAAACAAATTAAGGGAACAGCAGAGATTATCAGTGCCTGGCTGTCAGAGCAGCAAGATGTCATTTTAGTGGCCTATACATCATCCCTGGCCACATCATCCCTGTGGCCAGGGCAGGAACTACAGTATTTCTGTTACATTCCTTGGTGATCCTCGTCCCCATTCCAGGGGTTGACAGCAGGATTTCAGATGAAGTCAGAAATTTCAGTTTGTTTTATCTGAGTCAAGACTACTTCCAAATCGTAAAAAAAAAAACCCCTTCACTCTTTCATACCTACTGCTATCACACCAAATTTCAGTCTCTTAAAGCAGCTGATTAGATTGTCTCCTGTCACGTTTTTAGGGGTGTTTTATATGTAGTAGAGATAATTAGAAAGAAAGTCACATTGTTGGTGAAGTTCTGTGTCTAAGATGCAAAACCAGAATTCTGCTTTACTCTGGTCGTCTTCACCAATTTTGATGTTTGTAAGGGCTTTTATAACCAATGCGCCTGCTCAGAAAGTGTTTTCAAAGTGTATCAAATCTGCTGGTTCAATTCCTTTCTTTTGTTGAAAAGGACAAAACCTGTTAAATTAGAAGAAGTTATGGAGTGGCATTCTGCTGGCATCTGTCTTTATAAGTGGTTGGAGATCTCCGAGGTGTACTGCTTTGTACCTGATAGACCGGCTAGGGAAGCTCCGTCTGGAACTGTATCTTGTCTTAACGTAAAAAAAATGTTCATTTACCATAGTTGGAGAATCATATTTTCCAATCTCAGTAGCACCACAAAATACTTTGCAATACAAATATTCCCAATTTTTATGTTTCCTTGTTCTTCTGTTTTTAGCAGACCCTGGCCAATGCGGCTGCTTTGGGTTACTAAAGTTAATTGATATTTACCCTCCTCCCTGAGAACTTTTAAAACTGTTACTGCACAGTGATGGGAGAATTTCTAGCAGTCGGAACAGCTGATGGAACTTTCCTTTGGAGTCACCATAGAAAAAAACAGGACAAGGAGCTAAAAAGCCACATTATAGTAGTCTCTGTATACTAGCTAAATACTGTCCGGTGTAAGCAAGCTCAATTCTCCCAGTGGAAATTGTGCTAGCTGATATCGTGTCAGAATTTGGTCCTTCATAGCAAGGATCAAAGAGATTATAGTCCCGCCTTATATAGGATAAATCCGTGTTCCCAGTTTTGCTAAAAGCTCCTACTGAAACCAACGGAAGATGTGGACGTGCATCTAAAAGCGGAATCTGTCACTGTTCCAAGTACATTTACATAGTGTTATCTCAGCTGAACTAACAAAGAGTGTTCAAGCTTGATCTACATTTAGGTGCAACTTCTAAAAGGACAGGGCCCAGATCCATAGTCATTAGTGCAATTACGTGCTTGATTTGCATATACAGTTCCTGTAGTTATATATGCAAACTGACTATGTATGTGATCTCAAAACGGCCATTTAATACGTAGTGCTCAACGTAAATCTATGATTGCATATAATGCATGTGAACTGGCTATGCATAGTCACAATCGGTGGTGCTTACAGGATTGTGGCTCTCATAATAGATACATACATTTGTTTGACTGCACGTAACTGCTCAGTATAAATTTTCTTTGGAATAGTTAAAAACCTTATGGGTGAAATCAGCTGAAGATTTTTGTTCATATGCTTCATTCTTTGCACACAGATCGATATGTTCTTTGTAAAAATTCTAGGTGAACTCACAAGGTAGTCTTTAATGTTGTGAGTGAGAACAGAATACGCAGAGTTGGGCAGGCTGAGATCCAACCGTTCATGTGTGCCAGAGTCCTCCGAAACTGCTCATGTGACACAGCTCTGCAATTCCAGTCATCCTTCAGTTGTCCATTATGTACTGGAGTCAGCTCTGGTATCTGTGAAATGCAGAATACAGGCAATATTTTTGATGTTACAAAGATGTCTGTGTAACCATTAATATATATATATATATTTTTAAGAGAGGGATCATTTAAGATGATACAGCTAGTAAAACCAGCTGAGTTAGGTTGTGAATTAATTGAAGAAGCAGTTTGTTGATCAAGGAGTCCCTGTATTATGATGAAAAATAGGCCAAGAACCCCACTGTATAAGCAGGTCTATTGGTGCCTTACTCTGTTCAGTGTTCCCCTGAAGAGCAGCTTCACGTTAATGAATTGGCATCTTGCACAGTATGTAGCAGGGCTTTTCAAACATGGGTGCTTCTCACGGGGAGTTCTCGTAGCCTTGTTTAGGACAGAGGAGAGACGAGTTATCTGGTGGCTTCGTTGGTATCTTCTCAAGAGTAAGCAGAGGTGTATGTGGATGACTGAAACCACAGATTCTGGTTTTTGCTATTTATACCACACCCTAGAGGTAAAAGATTGAGAATTGGGTCCCATGGTTACAATGTGGGTAATGTTTGTCTGTTTAATTCTGTAAAGGAATTAAATAGACTGAGATAAATTTGATTTGCTAATACATAAGCAAGTAAAGAGCTGGAGAGGGAAATCTGACAAGCTTTCCTAGAGTCAAAGCCTGAGTCAGATATTAACAATGCACATACTGGTTTTCAGTTCTTGTAATAGCATTTTTAAGTAATGTGGCCTGTATTTCATCCTTAAATTTGACAGAATAAAACTTAATCCATCATATCTTCAATCTTATCTGGCAATAAGCATAACTTTTTTTATAAACAAGAACTTTTATTATCAAAGAAATATGTAGCACTGTTAATTTTTCAGCAGAAATGTGGGTAACTTGTATAGTAGGCAAATAGTCCAGTCTGTCCTTCAAGAACCGTCAGGGCTATTCACAGAGTGGACGGGTGTATTTTTCAGGATGCCAGTTAGTACAGTGTGAGCTATGGGGGCAGGAGCTTTGCACCCTCAGTCAGGAGCTCTGACAGGCTTGGGGGGATGAGTCTCCACTCACGAGAGAACAGCGAAATGAAACAATCTGTAGTCTACTGAAGTAGCAGTCTTCATGTGATACTACTGCACTCGCAATTTGTCCCCCTTTTGCCAAAGTAAGGTGATTTTATGCCGCTTTGCCATTTGTAGGCAACATTTCACAATTCTAACGGCCAGTGAAAATGTATTCTTGCTTAGTTTGTACTAATTGAGAAAACCAGGTTAATTGATCTTTTAAACTGTGCTCATGACTATAGCAGAAACTTTCTTGAATGTTTACATTTTATGAACCTGATGCTAAGCTGTACTTGGGTACTTGCATGTGTGTGAGACTTGGTTATAGCTTAAACACAAGGAAACAAAATTAGATTTTCCTGACTTTTATATTGGAAGCTGTTAGAGAAGTAACTTCTTAGTAATGTAACTTTTGATACTACATTTCTGTGTTATTTTAAGGAAAAAGAGAATAGTTAAATGGTGAAGAAAATGGAGTGAGCCTTTAGCAAGAGTAACTATTGTTATTTCCTAACTATTAGAAGTCCACTATTTCTCCTTCTCTTTCTTCACAGTTAGCAAAGGAATGAGAAAAGGCATTGTAAATGGAGCCACTCCCTGCAACTGGACAGCCCATGTTCATTCATGCAAGGACAAAATTTGGGTTGCGTTATGTCATAAAACACTTGAATACAAAACCATCTAAACTAAACTTTATTAAACCTTAATGAGATGTCACTTTTCAGCACAGGATAGATAGAAATAATACTGAAACAAAGACTTCCTTTTGCCTTGTGAAGTTACAAGTCCCTGCAAATTCAGGTGAGAAAGAATGTAGTTTCTCTTTTAGCTATATGGTACTATTACTGAAGTCAGTGAAGTTAGTGTATCCTCCCATGTGCTGCAAATAGCGCATTTACAGCTACTTTAGTGTTAAAAAAAAATTGTTTACCAGTCTTATTCCTGTTGAAATTATCTGATGATTATCATGGTTTTTGTTCAGCCATCTCAGTAAATGCCTTTCTTTAGCTGTAGTGAAATGTGTAAGGAACTCCTGCTTGAAATTGGAAATCTAAGGGAGAGTGTTCAAGTTCTTAGAGATACATAATCTGTTGTGAAAACAACTTAATACAAACAGTGTTAAGAACATAGGACTTGAGTAGACTGAAGGCAAGGTGTTGTTTTTGGCTTTACTAGGGTTGTCTTTAGTCTCTACTTTGTCTTCACTGAAGAAAATCCCCATCTTCTTTTTACATTATCTTACTTCTTTGTGCTTTGCTTAATATCCTTTACAAGCCTGACTTCTAGCAGTTTATACTTATAGTTCTTGGCCTCTATGATGAAACTTTCTCTCTTGACTAGACTGTCAAGAAAGACTGTTCCCCTTTGCCTTTAAGACTGCTGTTCTAGCCACCATTCTGAAGTCTTCCTCTGCAAGGTTTTTATCTTTGTAGGGTCTGATGTCTAATCACTTTCACATCTTTGACTTAAAAGCCTTCTCTACATTCAGACCTCCATGCTTATGTTTCACTCCCTTGACTAGCTTTCTTACCAGACTTTGCCTTTTTAAGGTCCTAAATCTTAGTTATACATATGCTTGCTTATCCTTTCACTGAATTTAATTACGCATCCTAGTATTATTTTTATAATTGGCTCTTCTGTATTCTTCTCCTTGGTTACCAAAAACAAATCTAAAATAGCCTTACGTCCTGTTAGTTCACTGACAACTGAATTAATTTGTCATCTATGACCAGAGGAAATAACTGGGTGCTGCTTAGGTCTGATTAGGACTGGTTGTTTCCAAGTCTGTGTCTGGGATGTTAGTCTTCCATAATAACACAATTCCTAGTTGTATTTGTTTGTCTCCAGTAATGTTTCATTTTGATTCATATCTGAATCTGCCCTATGGGATTGATAGCTGATTCCTGCAATTATCCTATGCAGCCTCTTTTCCCATCTTTTCCCAAAATAATTTGAAACTACTGAGAGCACGTTAGTTTCTCTATCCTATTTTATAGATGCTAAGTTAAGAATTTAACAAAACTAACAGTACAAGGAGGGAAAAGTTAGTTAGGCAACGGGGAAATAGGGAGGGTTTCAGGAAAAGAAAAAAAAGAGATTAAATGAGAAAATTATGAGGGCAGAAGCAGTAAGGAAGCATTTTTGAGAAGGCAGGAACCACAAAGGAAAAATCTGTACCCCCCAAAAGTGATTTTAAAAAAGGCAGTGTCTGAAAATGAACAGTAAGCACAGACAAATAGAGAGACAGAGGGCTCAGGCTAGCCTTTTGATGGCCTAGTGGGGGAAAAACATGAAGAAAAACTGTGGAGTAATTGAAAAAGGTGGCTATGCTGTTTTCAGTTGGGCACTGAAACACTTGATACAAGGGAAAATTGACAGGTTCAGTCAAGTTTCCTCCTCCAACTATAGCCTCATGTGAGGAAATCAGAGGCTGCATCTCAGATAAAGAAGTCCTAGAAGTCTAGCTGAGAGGACATGCACACAGAAATGAAGACCAAGGTTTCTACTGAAGTAGAGATCAGATACGAGCTCATAGGTAATGTCACAGAGCTGGTGGAAGACACATACAAGCATAAACAAAAGTGCAAGCAAAGATTCACATGCGCATGCTTTACAAAGTTATCTTAAAATTTTGAAATGTAGCCACAAATGTTTTGTCAGAAGAGAAAGGAGATCGGATAGATGGAAATCTTTGCGATGTTGACATATATGAAGCAGCTGAGAAGTTTAAAGGTAGCACCTCAAAGATAGACATAAGCTTGCTTATAGGGATGCAGCAAAGAGTAAGGATGAAGAGTGTGAAACTTGTGAGCAGCATGCCAGACATAAGGTATGAACGCAGCAAAATGCAGTATCACTGCACCCTAGATAAAGTAGGTTAATAGCTGCACAGAAAAGATGACAGCACGCGGGTGTAAGTCAGGACCCAGTCCCAAAGTGTTGAAGGAGGCTGAGGAAAGATGGAAAGAGTAAGGACCAGCAAAAAGCATTTTTTTTTGTTCTGCATGACATAGTAAGATTTCACAGCTATAGTCAACAAGCTACAAGTCTGGAAATGGCCAATGATACTGTGCAAAATGGAAGTAGTGAGGGGGAAAAGAAGAAATGCTTTACTAAAAGATTAGATTCTGAAAAGAATCTGAATAGGAGGAGGGGGGAGTTGTTTTTTTTTTTAATAACTGAGAAAACAAATGTTTGCTTTATATAGTTTCAGAAGGTAACACAGGCAGAACTGTTGACTCCAGCAGTAACGGAAGGGAAAGCTGATGGAGCGGGAGCAAACAAGAGGAAGATTAAAGTAATAGGTGATTTTGGGAAGAGGAATGGTTTGTGACAGATGCAGGCAGGGAAGTGAAGGAGAGAGGGAGAGGAAGGGAAAGGTGGACAGAGCTCCCAAAGAAAAGGGTTGCGGTTTACACAAATGTCTCTGTAGTTCAGCTGTGTTGTCAGCGGAAAGGCTGTCTCTTAGAGAATTACGCAGGAGCCTAATATCTTTGATCCGTCCTTTGAAGAAGCCAGTTTGTGTTGCCTGTACAGGAAATTTGGAGTGTTTTGCCCACAGCACTGGTGTCCAGGTTCACGCCACAGTTATTCTGTGCAGTTACTTTGTAACCCACTGTACACATTGGTGGGTGTGAAGTGGTTCCAAGGATGAGTGGGAAGCAGGGAGGGGGGAAAGGAGGGAAATGAATAGGGTATACATCAGAGTAAAGAGTAAGCAGCCATCTTAGCAGTGCAGAAAGAGCAAAAATATATTCGTAGCCTGGGAGACAACCCTGTAAGAACTATTTCATTAATTGTCTGCAAAGTTTTTGCAAGGGTGAGGTTAGTATTTCAAGAGTTCTGGTCCTGGTTTGTTTGTGCAATTCTTATTTATCTGTTCAACTTCCCCTTGCTGCCCATCTGGGTTATTTTCATCACACTGTTCTGTAATGTTCCCATGCTCTGTTAAACAGCTGTCATCATCTTCTGTTCAAGTGGCTACCTTGTGTCAGAGAAGAAATGATTCCGCTATACAAGAGCTCTGTAATGTCTGATACACTCTTAACTTGACATACTGTGTAAAAGTCACACACTATTAATTTTTAGCAACTTGTACAGGTTCTTTTTTCCTTGCCATTGACTCTTAAGCATGTTCATCATGGGCCATTTTCTCTAACCCTTCTGTTTCAGAACGACTATCGCAAGCTGTCTATGCAGTGCAAGGATTTTGTGGTTGGTGTTCTTGATCTCTGCCGAGACTCAGAAGAAGTGGAGGCCATTCTGAACGGGGATTTGAATTCTGAGCCAGTTGAAGCGCAGAGACACAGAGCATCGCTGAGCCGTGTGAAGCTGGCCATTAAGTATGAAGTCAAAAAGGTAACTCCTCATAGCCAGTGCTTTCAGACAGTGTGATAGGAACGCAGTGTTGCCTCATTATTCCGCAGGTGTTATGAACCTGTGGTCAGATGCGTTACTGAGACATAGTGTCTATAATCAAGATTCTCACAAGGCAGAAGCTGGCAGAAGGGGGTTACAGTGGAGGAGTTTAGTTTAATCTACTTTCCCCAGCTGAGAATTGGCAGGAGATTTTAATGACATAAATCAGCTGTGCTAGCAAGGTTGTACACAGTTGGTCAGATCTTTCTCCTGATTAAGCCAAAAGAGATTACAGTGGAGCCAGATTTTCACTCAGTGAAAGTAAGGATGTGTCTTCCTGCCAGTCTGTGTGATAATATCTAATCCAAAGAGAAGGCTGTATTTGTTGGTTTCAACCAATGGAAAGAACTGCTTTGTTCATTATTTCTCTTTATTACCTTTGCTTTCTACCTTAAGTAACTTAATCAGGCAAGTAAATTCTGGGAAGTAAGTCTTGCAGCTTTCTACTAGTGCTCCTATCAACATGTAGGTCTTTTTTTTGGGGGGGGGGGGGGGAAGTCTTCCTTTTACTGCTTTGAAAAAGGAAAAGAGAATATCTAAGTTGTCATTAAGTATATTGGGTTTTTAATTTATCTTAAAATATGACAGTAAATCAAACAGCTCACCTGCAACTGTGTGGGTTGTAGTGAGAAATTCTGCATGGTTTACTGTGTGTGTTCCTTTAAAAAATATTGTAAAATTAAGTCCTGAAAAATGTATGGAATGTATTTGTGGCTAGTTAATCAGTTCATTTCAGTTCTTTATCTTTGCACCTGTATTTATTGGTGTTTTGTGAAGTGCAATGTGTTTTCAGTTGATGCCTCTCTCAAAGTAATTTTTAATGAACAGTTATTTTGTGAATGAATGTTATGTGTTTGAAAAACAGCTGTTTCACACATTTGACGGAATGCATATCCATTTATCATAGCAGTTTTCAATATATAGCTATGTTGTTTGTTTCAAGATCCTACTACCCTAGCACAGAAAATAGTTAATACTGTGTCCTGCTGTGAGAGGACTCAAGAAATACAGCAATGCCTTTGTATTATTTACAGCTACCTATTTACATGGTTAGCATCATTTCCATTCTCAACAGCCATTATAATTTCATCATCTCTGCAAGAAGTCTTGTGTCTTTCAGAATAAATAACACTTTATTCTGTGGCCACCTGTTGAGCCAATCTGCCATATAAAATGAATTGTAAGCAATCTGCCAGAACAACTGGGAAATGTTGGTGTTTATTGTGTCCTCAAAAGATGGTTAACAAGAATTGTAAACACAGATCCCAAACAGCAAATTGTTGTTTCCTATATAGAATTGGTCTACAGCAGATAAATGCATATTAAGTTGCAAAATTTAAGGTAAATATATACAAGTATTAAATTAATTAAAAAGAATGGAACAAGGAAAGAATCAAAGTACGTAAGCATGTTATCATATCTAAATAATACATGAATTCTTCATGCTGTTGCATATTAATGTTACCAAACCTTTGCTGAGACTTGTGTCTCAGCTTTCTTGCTGAAGACTCTGGTTTTCTTCTAAGAGGTCATTGTCACTGATTAAATTCATTGCTGAGCAAAGGGCCGCACAGGTCTATTAAGAATAACAAAAACCTATGTAGTACAAAAAAAGATGGTTCGATGTAGCAAACTTGTTCTCTTCTCTTGCAAGAAATTAATTATTTGTAGATAAACTCAAGGTTTTTACTCCAATTCATGACAAATACAGTTCAGAACCTACAAGACTAATCACCTTGGTGGGAGGAAACAAATAGATGGTGCAGAGTTGTTACCGTATTCATACATGTGCTGTTCCCTGTAAATGGCCATTACAGAGGGCATGACAAGGATCGAGCCAGGAAATGTCTCTGCCACGGTGGTCCTTTGATGCTGGCCTTGGCTCCATTACAACTGTGGCAGATTAATGCGATATTCTGACTGTAGAACAAATTCAGATGTGAGAACTCCACACGGGATGCTTTCAACCCTATAACTGTAGGAAGAAGACAAGGATGTGGCTTATGGTTCTTAGCTTTCAGTATTTCTAGCTGCGCTTCTGGGTCAGCTACCTTAAGATCTGTTCACTGTTGCAAGACAGTCAGCACAGCCAAACAGAGCTGCAGGTCCATGAAATGGTTAATGAGCTGTATGCCCTTTTCAGAGGGAGAAGAGACAGGAAAAAGCATATGACAAGTGAGCAAACGTGCTCAGAAGTTCGCTGCAAGGGTAATGGAGTCTGTAATTCTATTAGTCGTGAGACTTGTGCTTAATACCCTAGGCACTGCATTGAAGTGTAGCCCATCTTGTAAACAGGGTATGATTTTGAAGCTAAGGTTCAGACTGAAAGTGTAGCCCCAATAGTGAGGGACTAAGGGAATTAAAACACCAAGAAAAACTAGTTAGAACAAGTGGTCTTGCTCTGTATGCTGAATTGCTGCTGCAGTAGTGCTTTTAGTATATTTTTGTATCTTAACTCTGTCTTTAGATTGCCAGCAAAATTTCAGAGAAGCTGCTGACAGTGGGCCAAGTTCTGCAGTTCTTGCTGAGATAAAAATCAGAGCTGAATTTCCAAGTGAAATCAGTAAGAGTTTGAGTAAAGTCACAGGATTTAATTTTCAAACACTGAAGTTTTGAATTGATGGATAAGAAAGAAGATTCAAAATTCTCTTTGTGTGTTGTGTGTTTGTGTATCAGAGTGTGCCAGGATCTGTTCCTGCTATGTCTAAACTCGGTCATTAGGATGTTAGGAATAAATAACATTATAATCACTCTTAGTCATACAGAAAAATATTTACATGGTGAAGGCTTAGTTCATGGTCATGAAACTGAATGCATCTGAACTGTTACGGTCAATTATGCCCAGAAAAGCAGCTATATTAAAATTGGGATTTTTTTTTTTTTTAGTGACCGGATACTGTCCTCATGCATCTCTGTTGTTCACTGGGGTTTGGACTGGATTCTAAAATATTAGATAAATGTGATAATAAGATCAACATGTAATGGAAAGTAAGAAACTGCATGGAAAGTAGGATGAGAGAAGAGAAATGCAGAAGGAACAGGGTTGTAAGGTGATGTCATTGACGCGTGAAATATGATGTGAATCTGCTGTCCTCGGAGGAGATGAAGCTAGGGGGGAGAGAGATATACAGGGTGGCGGGGGTAGAAGAGGTTGCAGTTGCTGAACAGAAAAAACAACAAAATCGTAAATTCAAATATTTCAGCAGAGCTGGAGAGAAGGATGAATTTCAGAGCTTTTATGGATGGGAGAAGTGACAGGAGTTGCTCTGAGGGCTTGGAATGGTGCATGTTGTGCAGTTGCCAACAGTTAAATAAGTTGCTAAGATCTTCTCGAGAGCCCTTAGACTTACTGCCAGAGAAGAACTTGCCATAACCATTGGCATCTTATTCACTAACTCCTCCCTTTTCTGGGGAAAATTATAGCACAGGCAGATCTCCTCTTAGCGTCGGATCAAAATGTTGATAGACCAGGAGGAATAAACCAGCACACAGCTCTGGGTGAGATGCAAGAGGGGCCCGTGGGCTGACTGGTAGCCCCAGGTGAGCTCCCTTAATGCTCCTTTGCTGTTTCTTCCCATTCCCTCTGGTAACAGGAGGAATGATGTGGGTGTTTCCTCTCTCTCCTCTTCCCTACAGTTTTAAGCCTGCTTTTTAAAAATGTCTTTGTAATTTGAAATAATTATGTACTTTCCTGTCTTTGGCCACAGTTAGTCTGCTGTGGGATTTGTCCCTTGGTGTCCTGAGTTGAGAATGAAATTTATCTTAGCAAAAGAAGAGACTGGGGGCATATGTCAGAATGCACAAACATACAAAAAAGTCTTTTTTTTTTTTTGTCTTTTTTTTTTTTTTTTTTCAAATGGGCCAGGCAGGCAGTTTTTATGGTGCATAAGCTTCAAAGATGACAGCCTAATAAAATGAATACAAACATAGTTCAAGTTGACATTAATTTCTTAAGACTTTTAAAATCTTTTTATTTATTTCTGTTGGCCATTCCACTACAGGTACAAACTGCATTAATATGTGATCTAACTGGTTAATGAATCACACACCAAAATACTTTGGGATCTTCATTTTAAAGCAAAGTAGATTCAAGTAAGAAGATTGCTTCCCATTTTAAAGTTCGTGCAATGGCTTCATATTCCTCCTCTTGAGAGTTTTAAGGTTCCCTGTTTTCACTGCCAATGATTTAATTTGATTTTTTTCAAGAAGCCTGCCCTATTGTACTACTGTATGCACTTTTTAATGAGATTTGGAATATAAATTGAGTTTAGTAGGGAAGACCTGGCAAACAACAGTGTATATAGTACATTATGATCTCAACAGAGTACAAAGGATAATAAAATGGATATCCAAGGTTTACAGTATCTTTTAAATTTTTTTTTTAAAGTATAAGCAACTCAGATCAAATCTCACTCTTAATGCCACATGGATTATCAGAGTTACTAGAATTATTTTCAAATCCTTTTTGTGAAACTGCCTAGCATTCTTTACTCCGATTTACTAGTTATTGTCAACCAATGTGACAAGTATATTACTAGATTTCTTTGAATTGCTGGGATAACTACGCTGTTTACCCTTGTGCTTAACTGATGTCCCACGTGTTCTTGTGATGTGGCAGTCTCACAGGACATGGTATAGTACTAATAGTGGTAATGATGAGTATGACAACACTTTAGAATTTGACTTAACCAGATATGTAAATATAATGGGCAAAGAACGTAGGGAGCTATAGAATTATTCTTCCCTCCCACCACTTATGTTTCTTCAGTAGCAGCACCCTACATGAGCTACACACTTCTGGTTACATGATGTGATCCTGATGCAGTGGCTGCACAGTCTCCTCTGTCCACATTGCCTCATCCTAAAGAAATGCAACAGTGCTTTAAAAGTAGAGCAATACATGCTCGCCCTTCAACAAACTTGACCAAAAGTGATTTGAGTAAAATAAAACTTAAAGCATATCTAAACAAATGCAGTTGTTGACAGCGGCTTGTTTCATCGTTCTGTAATTAATTTGGGAATCATTCCCTTTCCCTGTGAACATACTGAAATCTTACTGAAGCTAGGAAAATAACATTTGCATGTATTTGCTGCATAGGAGAAAGATGGAAGTTGACTGTAGGTTTTGTTTGTTTGTTTTTAGTGGTTACTAGATCCTTAATATGTGCCAGTTTGGTATCTTAACATTTCAGTCTCTGCTCCCTTTGAATTTTGAGACACTTAAGGAAGAATTTGTGGAAGCTAGGGATGAATGAAACTTATACAAAAGGCTCAGGAGAGCAAGTTTGTGTTGTAATAGGTGTCTGAGGAGAGGCTGAGCATTAGTCCTAAGCCTATTTTTCCACTTGTCTGATTGTCTCTTCATGACTAGATCCCGATAAATTCACTTGATACCCTATTTCTTTGTCCTGGCGTTTGTCTGGCTTCCCTCCCTCCCTATTTTAAAGCAGTTGGTTACAAATGTCCTTGATGATGCCTTGACTCTGCTTACTGAAGGTCAGTTGAAATTTTACCGTTGACTTCAGCGGGCATTAGAGTTAGGTCAAAAGAGAGTAAGTATGTTTGAAAATCATCTTTCACGTGTCCATGTCTGGGTACAGGAAAACTGAGTACCAAAATTTGGGTGTAGGGTTGAACATTCCAAAAATGGCCCCACATTCAATGAATTGAAATTCAGTGGTAGCTGTGTATGCTTAGACTACTGACAATCAGGACATTCTTGTTTAAATGCCTGAATGTGTCAACTTTTGGTCATTCTATCAGAGACTATATTTATTCAGATATTTGTATACATCTACTTTTGTGGTTTCCTCTATTACATTTGACACCTTTTAGTCCTTCTGCTATAGAAATAAATGAGCAGTACTTAATATTGATAAATAATAATGTAAACTAATCAGCAAAGATAGAAGGAATATCTCATAAAAGAATTCATTAAAAATAAAATTATCTTGGTCAGAAATCCCTGAAATATTTATATTTTTAGTTAAAGTGTACATTTCAGATCTGATTTGAGTCTTCTGCAGTGTGTTGTTAAGCTGCTAACAACTCATTAAAACACAAAGAATAGCATAAGACTATAGTGATAACAATCTGTACATTCAGGGTCCTTTAAAATCTTAAAATAGTGAAAAAGGAAGTTATTTTTGAAAACTGTAAAATTTGAGGATTCAATATTTTTCATCTGAGATAGTATCAAAGGCATGAACTTAGAGAAAATACAAAACTGTACAGCAAAATACAATCTATTACAGAGTCTTTACAGCATCATCAAAACCATAAGATCATCTTTTCACCTGGTTCACAAAATGGAGTTTGCTTGTATTACTGAATGCTAAATTTTATTTTCCACAAAACATAAAAATGCATTTGTAGTAAGTGGCTTCTGATTATTTTTCAAATCCCAGGTACATCTAAGTAGAGGTGATAGCTAGCACCATTGATGGTAATAAGAGAGAAGAAACCTTTTCAATATTCATCTCTCTGTTCTGGTGAGGTTTAAAATTATGTGCTGTACTTTTGCTTCACTTATTTCTTGCCTCAGTAAGTTTTAGACTGAAAATCTATAGATGGTTAAGGAGGTATTTGGAGCCTTTGTCAAAGAACCAAATCAAATGGCAATGATGATTGAGGAGGTCTGTGAAGAGCATGTGCAGGAAAGGGAGAGAGTAATGGTGGATTACAGCCAGACCAGAATTTTCAGTCTCCACAGGAATTCTGCATGTACCTTGAATCAGCTTGATTTGCTGATAAATTGTTGGAAGCTAGGACTGAGGTTCAACTCTGACAGGATCCAGTTGGGTATGTGAAGCTGTTGTAATAATGCATAAAAGGCTTCTATCAGCGATGGCTGTCCACATGTGCAACCTTGTCCCCGAAGTGCTGCTTTAAATCAGCTCAGCAGTTTCTTCTTTATTTATTAACCTTTATTTTAAAGGAGAAGAAACATGGTTCTTAAGGTCTAAGTTAACACCAGATATTTAAGGTGATCATGATCGTGTATGTAACAGTTATATAACTCTTCTTATAAATTATATTTATGTCTTGGTTTTCTTTCTTCTTCTTTACAGTTTGTGGCCCATCCAAACTGTCAGCAACAGCTACTGACTATCTGGTATGAAAATCTCTCAGGATTACGGGAGCAGACCATAGCTATCAAGTGTCTGGTTGTGCTGGTTGTGGCATTGGGCCTTCCATTTCTGGCCATTGGTTATTGGATTGCACCATGTAGCAGGGTACTGAATTTTATAAATTACGTCTCTTGTACTATTCCAGGAGCTGTTTTTCAATTTCTGGCATTCAAAATGCAATATTGTACCTGTAATTTTGCTGCTTCCAGATTTTAACTAATTAATGATATTTTTAGTAATCTCTGGTCTTGAGCCAAAAGATGCTATTGGTTTTATGTGCACTGTAAAGAGGGGACCACAGTGATGAAGCATGAAAATAAATTGTTGTTAAGTTTAAAGAAAGGAAAAAAAAAACCTTCTCTGAGAGCTTTTTTTTTCCTTCCTTAAATTTCCATAGATCATGCTCACCTCACAATCTCCGCTGTGTAATTATATTTGTATTAGTAACACGAATTTTTTGAAAGTCACCGCTCAGATTCTGTATTAGGTCTCCTCTGATGGCATCTTAAGATCTAATGCTGTTCCCATATAAACCATTAGCAGAACATCTGTTGACTTCACTGATGCAGAACTTAATCTTAAGTAAAATATTTGTTATTCCTGCCCTAGGAGGTCTGTTTATCAGGTGAACCATAGAGCAGAAATTAAATTAAATGCACTGTTCCAACCATGTGGTAAGGTGTATTTGTAAAAGAGCACAACTGTCAACTCTTAGCTCTT
This sequence comes from Platalea leucorodia, assembly GCF_965183815.1. Classification (NCBI taxonomy): domain Eukaryota; kingdom Metazoa; phylum Chordata; class Aves; order Pelecaniformes; family Threskiornithidae; genus Platalea; species Platalea leucorodia. The sequence continues at coordinate 7,029,830 of NC_138828.1, read as the reverse complement.
GAAAACTATATGAAAATATATGGGTGTTTCCAGCTTTCCTGATGATTTCACAAGGAAAATAACAGCACTTTCTTTGAAATCTTTATAGTCTGTAGCATGTGAATTGTCTGCAAATGAAGCATATTAATAGATCTTTGGTAAGTCAGAAGAAGGAAGACTTTTCTGTTACATTAACTTTCTAAAAAATTTAAGTAAATTTACTTCTGTGCTGAATGTGGTCTTTCAATTTTATTTCCTTGACAAGTATACATCAAAGAAATGCGAGTTTCACTCATTTATATTTTGCTCTTGTGGTTCACCTCAAAAAGGATAAGAATTTGCTCCTCTCCTGCATATTTCAAGGGAATCTGATGTTTTCTTTGGGTTAAATATTTATTTACTTTAAAGATAAACCTTTATGAATATAGTATAATTGTTACTCTCATTATTCTCTGAAATGTCACTTTCCATGAATATCTGTAGTAAAGATATTCCTCACTCACAGCTCCATATCATAGAAATGTATGAATATATTTTTAGCTGGTGTCTAATATGGAAAAGTGACATTTGTCCTTGGGCTTTAATTCCCAGTACCAGAAACACCTGACATTTTTCCTAGTGCTCATGTCAAATAAAAGTACTGTACATTCAGATCAGTTGTTTGATATTGTAATTTCAAAGGTGCTTTCTAAAGGTCAGGAGCAGGAAGGGAACCTGAGATTGTTTGCACAGGTAGTAAATGCTGTTTAGCATGTGCTAGTCTTCTTAGTTTGTAGTAGCTGACCCCAGTTTCAGGAAAACCATTCCTTTGAAATAAGAAAGCTACTTCCAGTTCCCCATCTGCTGAACTTGTTTTTCTCTTCTTATACGGTACTGCTGATAATGCAGCTCTTGACAGGGGATTTTGGAATATTGCTTAATATTGGTGAGGTATGTGATAGTTTATCACATTAGAACTGCGTATTAACATTAATAAAGGTCGGGCATTATGTGCGGAGCAGTATATTGGTCTATTGTACTGAAGGAGACAGGAGACATTTGGCCTTAAGAGGTGTGCAGCAGCTAAGATGAAGTCTGTCTAGCATCTACCTTGTCACACCATGTGCAGAGATGGGACAAGCACTGTCCTGCCCAGGCTACAGAAAGGAGGTGTATTCCAAAGGTACTACTCCTCCCAAAGGCAGGTAGGCTGGGAAGGACAAGTAAACCTACATGTGCATTCCCCCCAAGAGGTCTCCAAAGAGTGTCGTTAATGCTATCTCTGTGCTTGACCCAATGCGTAAATTGCTGTCTATGGTGCAGCCTCACCAGTAGCTGCATTTTTTGAGTACGGGGTGGGGAGTTGCAGCAGCACTGGCCACACGAGACCTTACTGCCTAAATAAATGATACTGGCAGGATTGCCCTCAGAGGAGTGGGCTTATAGCTTGACACTTCTGATGCTGGCTTGCAGGATAAGGTTAGTACTGATGGGATCACAGGCTCTTCCCCCCCCCACAGTAAGTAACAGCAACAGGCCCATTGCTATTTCCAGTGTGGTCTGGGCTGCCTCTGCTGTTGCTGTTTTGTCCTTCTACCAGGTGCAGGTGTGAATGAAATCAGCTGAATTTATTTGAAAATAGTAATATTTCTGATGATGTCCTTTTTAGACCATTGTGATGGAACAGTCATTATTTTTAGTAGACAGGTTATTTACTTGGCACTTCTAGCTCTGAATGTATATTCTGTGGATGGAATACAGTAGCCAGAGATGAGAAGACAAGTCTGTAATTTTTCCTAGAGATATGGTCATAGACAAGCTAATAGTACGCTTTTGTTGGTAGGGAAAGCATTTTGCGACTTGGAGATTTTATTTATTTATGTATTTTCCATGTGCTTGCTTCCGCCCCTCATTGGTATCTGTGGGCATTAGATCAAACTCCTGGTCACAGCCATTGTACAGTTGTAATTCCTTGGAGTGTTTCCCCTCAGACATTGCCATCTAGAGTTTATGGAATAACATGAACGCTCACTAACAGGACAGCATACTCCATGAGGCTGCCTTTGGGAGACTTTTGTCGGAAATGGTAAAGCATCACAGTTCTGACACTTGGAAGAATATCCTTTAAAAATGAGGTTTCAGACTGTCCTGAGCTCTGAGCGCCCATTTATGCTTCTGGAATGCCTGATGAAAGAGTTTGTTTCTTTGAGAAAGCTGAGTGATTGTTTTCGTTCTGCCTTTGCAGCTTGGAAGAATTCTTCGAAGCCCATTTATGAAATTTGTGGCACATGCAGCATCCTTCATTATTTTCCTAGGCCTGCTGGTGTTCAATGCTTCAGACAGATTTGAAGGTATAACAACACTACCGAATGTCACTGTTACGGATTACCCTAAGCAGATCTTTAGGGTGAAGACTACCCAGTTCACCTGGACAGAAATGCTGATCATGGTATGGGTACTTGGTAGGTATATTGCCCCTTCATCTTTATCTCAACTGTTTTCCTGCAGATATAAATTCTAAAAGAAAGGACAGAAGCTCAGGTCCCAAACCTTTGCTCCAGCTGATGGGCAGCTAGAATAAGCCCTTAGGGCAGGTAACTGCGTTAGAGCTGGTGAGAGCATCAGAGCATCTCTGTGCTGCCCCCTCTTGCAGCATGGGGTAAAATTTTGTTTGCTGATTTGCCGTGCTGTTTAGTAATTCTGGCATTTCTAACAGGAGCACAGGTTTGCTGAAGAGAACATCACAGAAATTATACTTTACTGAAGCGGTTTTCTTAAATAGTATCAGGAAGCCTACGTTGCTGTACGTGCCAGAAGGGCAGGAGTTCCTACTGCTCGGTGTTAATGTGCTAGCACACATGTGCTTATGTGGCTTTACTGCCTAGATAGCACTTGGGGAAATGACAGTTTCTACCAGTGTCAAGGGGTTAATGAGTCAGGTCTCATTACTCAGTTTTTTTCACAAAACCTTGTCAGCTGTCAATCTGTTTGAAACTCTGTATGGCAGAAAATGCTATCTTCTAGCATTTCACCAAAGTCGGGTGCTTTACATAGCAGTGTCAGTTAGCCACATGGTAATTAGCATTCTCAGCTTTTACAGGCTGTGGAAGAGAAAGGAAGTGTTACTGTGGCTGCTACGTGAAGGTACCTTGCTCTGCCTTTTGAATCACCTCTATCTCCTGGTTTAAGCAGTGCTTTGTCCTAAACTGTGTTTGGGTAGGGAGATGCATATCCCTTGTATGCTGTGGGGAGCAGCCTCTTTATTTGATAGAAGGCAAGGACTGAGATTTTGGTGGTCTTTAGGACTCGGTCACTGTGAGAAATTTCTTGGGCACTCAAGATGCAGCCATCCTCAAGCCAATCCAGTGTGTGGCTCCTGTGCATATGGTTGGGATGGCAGCAGTGAATTACCCAGCCAGGGAAACAAGAAAAGAAGTTGGGGAGTTGTGGTTTTGTTGTTTGTGTGGTTTTTTGTTTTTTGTTTTTTTTTTTTTTTTTTTTTTTCCCTGAGAAACTTTTTTGAAGTAAGAAAAAGTCCTGACTCCCAACAACTACATCTCTAGGTTATGATGAGGCTGTGATCTGCATTAAATCCATGTAAATGGATTTCTGAGAAGAAATTTGAGTAACATAACTGAATTACACATAGCCAAATTCCACTTCCTATGCTGAAAAGCATCTTATTCTGTAAAGTGGAGAACCAGTAGTATAATTGTGCCCTTTGTATTTGGTCATCTGTGTAGTTGGGTTAGCTGTGCTCCTCTGTAAAAATCCTTCTGATTCAGAAGTGGTTTATGAATGTAAATGGTAAGGAAATGAGAGGAGTTTTTTTTCCACATTTAACATTTTTCCTTCTTTAGAAGTACAGCATACTGTTATGTTGTTAGGCCATAATACTTTCACCACAAAGTCATGGCTCTATGCTACCCTATGGGGAGATGTCTGAGCTTTATCCCTGCGTATCAATTAATACCTTGCCATTTGATCAACCCTGTTAAAACCAAGAGAGCCTTACTCAAGGTGTATGATGACACTGTGACACTGCAAATAAGTGAATTTTTGCTCCACTGGTACCACCTGGCTTCATGAAATGTGAGAATGCAGAGAGTTTAAATGAAAAGAGTTTGGCCAACATTGCTATGTTTTTTTCATTTCTTGTTGCAGGTATGATGTGGTCAGAATGCAAAGAGCTGTGGCTGGAAGGACCCAGGGAATATATTTTGCAGTTATGGAATGTTTTGGATTTCGGGATGCTGTCCATTTTCATTGCTGCTTTCACAGCAAGGCTTCTGGCATTCCTGCAGGCCACAAAAGCACAACAATATGTGGACAACTACATTGAGGAGAATGACCTCTCTGAGGTCACGCTTCCTCCAGAAATAGAATATTTTACTTACGGTGAGTTTAACTTTTCTGCAACACAGATCTGAACATAGGAACTGGTAGGATGCACTAGCATTTCAAAGCCTTGAGGTGAATATTTGTATGTGTTTGTATTCATAGCGTTGTCTAACCATTTCTGCCTCAATATTTATGTTTCTATTCTATTTAAACAATAGCTGTTATGACACTAATTTGACAAATAAGTTTGCTAATACATTAAAACAAAACAATAGGCATAAGGACAAAATCAGTTCAAATGTAGCTATCCATAATTTTGTTGTAACTGTTTATCCTAGAGCTAAATTTGACCCTCTTGATTTTAAACATTTGCAAACTATATTTTATTCTTGGCTTAGTGCACAACAGATAAAATTTTGATGGGAATTTTTTTTTTTTTGGTTGGTTCAGTTGTTTGATCCAGTTATTCGTATTCATAAAGATCTATCAGCATTTCCTGCTGAAGGAAGGATGCTGGCCCAGTAAAGATCTGCTCAAATAGAATAAAAGTACTAAATACAATTTCTGCACTGCAATAACTAATTAAAGGTGTGATGAATCTCTATTTGCAACACCAGCAAAGGCTGTATTTGCTGCTGATGGTGTATTTTAGCATATGCTTTATGAACTTCAATATATTATAATAGCTTGGCTTCAATATATTATAAAGACTTGGCTTTGTTATTTATGTTAATCGCTAGATAATCAACCTGAATTTGTACATATGTAAATACACATTTAGAAACACGTGGTACTTTGATATGAACCACATTTTGATTCAGTGTTATTTTGCTAAGATGGTGCATTAATTCACGTAATGAACAATTAATGAATTTATATATAACTCAATTGTTTCTGTACATATTGTGTGTAAAAAGCATGATCCTACTTCCATTGAGGTAAATGGCAAAAATCTTCATGATTTCAATGGGAACTAGGTTACATCCTGAACTTGTAACAATGAGAAAAGCTTGGTGCGATTAATAAAGGAAATTGTTCATCAACCAACACTGCTAACTTCCCATCAATAAAACACAAAGTGTGAATAAATATCTGGCTTTAGCACAGTGCTTCTTAAGATGGGTAATAATACGGTTGTGTTAAGAAAAGCAATAAGGAGTTATTTATTGTTATGTAGTTCAGGTTAAAATGCAAACTGTAGAAGAAAATGTCATGTTTCTTCAAGTATAGTTTTTCTTCTCGCAAAAGGTAACGTAACTTGTATTCATCATTTGTGCCTTAAAGGAAATAGGAATAGAGTAGCAACTACTAGACTCTTCAAATATGTTTCATCTAAATTCAGACGTGTTCATGGAAAAATCCTATTGAGATTTATTTTTCAACATTGTGATAAATGAGTAACTCCTTATATTTACCCCTGTATTTCATATCTTTCAGCTAGAGATAAATGGCTCCCATCTGATCCTCAGATAATATCTGAAGGCCTTTATGCAATTGCTGTCGTTCTTAGCTTTTCTCGGATTGCCTATATCCTGCCTGCAAATGAGAGTTTTGGGCCCTTGCAGATTTCACTTGGAAGGACTGTTAAGGACATCTTTAAGTTTATGGTCCTTTTTATCATGGTATTTCTTGCATTTATGATTGGAATGTTCATACTGTATTCCTACTACCTTGGAGCTAAACTAAACCCAGCCTTTACAACGTAAGTATGAAGTTATGTTTTCAGTAAAAAGCCGATATTAAACTTTCAAGTTTTTCACTAAGGTAACAAAGTCTGTGAGATATTGTATGCTCTCTCCTAGCATTAAAATAAAACTGAAGACAGTTGAAGTCAGCGAGAAATCAGGTATCTCAGGACCTTAGAAAGCAGAATACAGAAGACCAATTCTTTTCTACTTATATAGTGGAAGCTTTCATTGCAGTCTAAAATAATTTTACCTGTATATTATGTTAATCACACAGACTTGTGGACAACCAATTGCAAGAAAATATTACTGATGTCTTCCGAATGACATTTTCCCAAAGCAACCACTAGAATTGTCATCTTTAACTGGGCTCTGTCAGACCTAATTGATACACAGAGAGATTTAGCCTAGATGTCAATAATAGGCCTCCAAATAATTTTAATTTGTCAAGAAACGGAGATAGTGATTCTGTGGATTACATGTTTCTCCCTTTGGCCGGTACTGAAACAAATCTGTAAACTGCATTGGACTCTTTTGGATCCAGGTCTGCAATCTACATGACAACTGCGTATAATCGTTAGTCACATGAGTACAGAAGAATGCTAGTTACAAGTTTCCTTTCATGCAATGAGATTGCTTGCTGTGATCTCCAAAATTTTTTTTTTTGTTTCCTTGGTTTTTTTTTTTTTTTTTTTACTCCCTGAAACAAGGTGATGCTGGAAGTGATAAATATTTAGGACGTTCCAAACCAGAAGTAATTCCACCGAATGGTGAAATTCAGAACTTTTCTTTCTCCTATCTTTCTACAGGCAACATGACTTCTGTAAAAACTGCCATATTTTCATGTAGTTGATTCCATGACTTCTCCTTAATTTGAGCCTGATTTTTGCACATATTCTTACACATTGTCTTTTCTCTAGATAAATAATGAAACATAATGATACTTTAGTTACAGGATTTGATATCAGGTGTCTAGTATGCATACTATTTGAATGCTTATTAATATTCATTTCTTAAACAGCGGTGTTATTTTACTAGACTATACATCCATTTGTGTATTATTTGCATTTAAAAATCACTTATCAGTGTTAAAACAGGTAATTCAAGATATGTGTACTGACATATTTTAGTTATTAAAATAGAGCTGTCTGTTGGTTCACTTTTTGGTAACACAGAGGATGAAGTCATTTCCAGTAAGTTCTGCAGGGTGCAATGGAAGGCACATCAAAATCTATTGAATATCAAGATCTCTCAGCTTGCATTCATTAGCCCACCTCTCGGCGAGGCAGGATAGAGCTTTGCAGTGAGCTGCGTCCTGACTGCATGACAAGTCAACCTGTAGCAATCTTTCCTGAGTGGAAAGAGGAATGGTGGCATGAGGGGGAGAGCTTGAAGAGGATCCACTTTCAAAGGCCCTGAAGGTTTGAAGAGCTGTCTGGCAGCTGTCGGAGAGCCCTTGGCAGCTCAGTTCCTCAGGAGTCGTCCTGACCATGGGATGGAGACAAGCATAGAGGCAGTCGGTCCTGGACCTGGAGCCTTAAGGGTATCTAGGTGCCTGCCTCCTGTTGAAGTGCCTGGCTCCTACTGATTTCAACAAGTCTTGAACAAATCCCATGAAATCCCTTTGGTTTGTCAGTTTTGTTGCTGAACCTGCTGCTACCTGCTTCTGAGTGCACCCTTCCTAATGGAAGGTTTAATCGGAAGCCCTTGAAAGGACTGCGGCAGTTTCCTTCCCATCAGCCCCATTTTTAGCTTTATTAGGACAGCAAAGGTCTGCCCCCTGCAGAGTTAAACTGGAAAACAAAGGGAGGCTTCATCTCAAAACCTGGAAATATTATACCTTTCTAATTCCTGGTCTGTTGTTTTGCATGTATTATTACAACTATATTATCTGTGATGGACAGGTGGGGCACAATAGAGAAACTGAACATACTGTGAAAAATATTTTCTTGCATGTTTGTTGTTTTGATCAGTGCTCTACAAACCTGGTTCACAGGCAAATTACTTGGGATTGTTTATCACTTACTGTAAACACAACTTAATATATTTATTTGTGTGGTTGGTAATAATGCTGCTTTTTTTTTTTTTTTTTTTTCCCCCCTACAGAGTGGAAGAAAGTTTCAAGACCTTATTTTGGTCAATATTTGGCTTGTCTGAAGTAACATCTGTTGTCCTCAAATATGATCATAAGTTTATAGAGAACATTGGTTATGTTCTTTATGGCATATACAATGTAACGATGGTAGTAGTTCTGCTCAACATGCTGATTGCAATGATCAACAGTTCATATCAAGAAATTGAGGTGGGCTCTGTTCCCAAGTTATTCTCTTTTGTTATCTTGAAAAAGGGCAGAATTATTAGGAGTTATTTCAATGAGTGCATCTTGATATGCAAAAGTACAGTGAAGAAATTACCTCAGTAAAGGAGGTCACAAAAAATAACATGTTCCTAGGACTGACTTTAACAACGCAGTCAAGCTGCAGAACCTTACAGGATCTGAACAAGTAGTTCATATTGTGCCCTGTATATGCATCTAAGGAGATGTCACCCATCCAGAAATCTTAAAATCTGAAGTAATATTCAAATGAAGACTCCTGTCAAGTAGAAAAATGTTACTGGGTGTAACATTTTAGACATGGGTGGTTCATTCCCAGTTTCCTTAGGGTGCTTATTGCATGTTTCCTTAATGTAGTGCACTTCAATCTTTGATGGATCAAAATGGATCAAAATGGATTAAATGTATTTTGATGTGTTCTTTAAAGGAAATCTTGTTTTTAATTCCAGTCCTCAAACTTTTTAGCTAAATGTGCAGGGGTTAGACACTTATGCACAGCAGTGATACACGGACATGGTTTATTACATTTATATGCCTCTGTCCGTGGAGTATGATACAGGTGCTTATCTTCAAGATTGTTGTGACTGAGTCGCACTTTGCAATGCTTACATGCTTTGTTTGTAGTATGTGCTTTTTTCCACTGTAGGTACAATATTAAAACTCGATTCTAGGTTTGCTGAGCTTTGCCCTATGCCCTGAAAACACACTGGCATTATTTCTCCAAATCTGCCAAATGGCTGAGTTGAATGAATACTTACATTTCACACAAAGTTATTGGCTGCATTGCTTATTAAAAGAGAGATATTTTATTTTAATTTCATTATGATGACAAAGTATCTTCGTTTTTCAAGATCTTTAGCATCTGACTCCAATAAAAAATTCAGAAAATTTAAAGTAGAGAAGATACTTGGGTTTTAAAAATAAACCCCAAGTTGCTGAAATGAAAGTAAAAGTATATTTATAGCACAAGTTTTCCAGACCATGAGTTCTGATATTATTCAAATAGTACTACATTCACATAGATGTGGGCACACACCCACGCTAGCAGGAGAAAAAAGACTATCTAAGACATAGCGTGCAAATGGATACGTCATTGCCAGTGATTTCTGGGAAATGTCAGGGAATTCAGCAGGAAAAAAATAGTTATAATAAACAAACTTTTTACCTTTGGAGTAAACCAAGCCCAGCCTTGGAATACTTCAGTAAGAATGTATTAGGACAAAATCAGTTTGTCGGTTTTTAACATGATTTCTTCATGACAACAAAGTTTGTATTTTCTGTACTCCATTATAAATCAGAGTTACTTTTCATGGTTATATAAAAAGCTGTGAGTACTACCAATTTAAACCATGTCTGCCCTGAAGCTAATACTGCGTGACTTGTGTGAGTACCAAATTCACATGACCACTTTAATGAGAAAAACAAGACTTTAAAAAACCAAAAAAGTTCCACTTTAAATGGCAAGGAGTTTATATGTTGGCTTTCACTCAGTGCAAAAACAACACTTGTTTAAATGGTTCACATGCTTTAACTAAGTATTGTCAATGAGATGTTGCCATAAAGAGACAACTGAAATTTAGTTAAAATAGACTTGATAAAGTGGCTGCATTTTTGCAGAACTACTGGGAGTCTTACTAGCAAGAAAATAACATGTTATGTAAAACCAGAGAGGGTAGATATTTAAAAGAAGTTTCGTTTGGAAGAAGTTTTGCATTTCATAAAAACAAAGCACATACTTGTTTTTATATCTTAACACAGGATGACAGTGATGTAGAGTGGAAGTTTGCTCGTTCTAAACTTTGGTTATCGTATTTTGATGATGGAAAAACATTACCTCCACCGTTCAGTCTGGTACCAAGCCCCAAATCTTTTTTCTATTTCATCATGAGGATCATTAACTTTTCTAAGTGCAGGAGGAGACGGCTACAGAAGGACATTGAAATGGGAATGGGCAATTCCAAATCTAGGGTAAGTACTGAAATCTTTTCATTGCAGTGAAGAATTGTGTATCCACTCCAGCATTCTGCTTTTCTTTAAGTTTTAGGGTATAATCTGTGCTTCTGATGATAGTACGGTAATAAGTCAAGCATTTATATTCATAGATAGGTATTTCACACTGCCTAAATGTACTGCATAAAACCAAAAAATAGCTATAAATTCTCTTTGGACCACAAGGAAAGTCTAATGACTGGAGAAACACAATTAAAACAAAAAGAACTGAGTATTCAAAGACACAAATAATTCCCACAAGGAATGACCTAAATATTGAATAAAGACGCTTTCAGCCTCTATTAGAAAGATTTTTAGTTCAGGGCAAAAAAAAGGGCGGAGGGTAAGAAGATAAAACTTTTCCTTTCACTAGGACAGGAAAAGGATGAAGTGTGGTCAGTATGATATTCACTGCCTACTGTCAAAAGCTATGTTCTCAACAGAAGACAACAGGAAAGGGGGGGATTGGCAATAATAATCTTCACTTCCATGACATTCTAAATTTGGATATCTAAGTGTTCTTTACAAATGTTGGTGGAACGCAGTGTCACGATGCACTTGTGAGAATTAGATAACAATTCCCCTTGTTTTACTGATGGCAAACTGGGGTACAGACAGGTTAAGGAGGATACATGTGGCTTTTTTTATAAGTTAGGCTCAAAGCTCCATGTGTTACAAAGACTGAAAGCAATACCTTGAAAATAACTTTTATTTGTTTTACTGTAAATATCAGAAATGTCAAGCCTAGTCATTTTTTCTGAAAGATCTCTCTGGAGCCTAGGACTTCTGAGCTGTGGGTGGTACTGAATCTTCAGTAAAGAAAATACTTTCTCCAGTTTTCTGTAGGCAGTGAAAGTACATACATGTTTATAAAAATGTCAATTTAAATCAGTTTAGCTAGAAGCACTTTTTTGGTACTAACTGCTCATCTTTTGCTCTCTAGTGCTCTGAGTGCCTGAACTCCATTAGTTCTCTCCAGTCACTGTACAGGAGATGTGTTTAAAAAAACAAAACAAACCAAAGAAACCTCAACACCCTAAGATACACTTTTATAACACAACATTCAGTAGTGCTCGCATATCATACAGCAGTACTTAGATTCTAAGTATGATAGTGAGTCACTAAAGAACTAAAATCCTGTCAGAGTCACTGCTGAGACAGGTCAGGTGGAGCTAGTTTTCTTGAACTACAAACCAAATTATTTTTCTTTGGGAAAGGCAGCCCACAGCCTCCACTGTGTCAGGCTGGGCTGGCACACTATGTATTACACTGTACAAAGATAAATCCTGCCTCACTCCCTAATAGAAATGGTGGCTGAGCTGATGTCTCATTGCCCACAAGAAGGTGGGCAACCTGGAGCAGGTAAAAATAGCCCACTTGTGGCCCAGCTGAAGTGACAGGCTGTAGGCAGTATAGGCACAAAACCCACGACAGTTACGGAAAGCATCTAACTTTACTACATAGATGTAGGCTGACTTCAGTTTGCTCCCTAACCCCACCAGAGAGGTCAGCTATCATTGATTCAGTGACTTTTAATTGGCCACACAGAAAATTAATGACAAATGCAGATTAGGGCATTGAATCTTCTTCTATGGATAGATGTTTTTTACTTCACTCTCACCAGTGTATCTGAGAGGAGAGTTAGGTCCCTGATTTGGTAGTAACAAACCTTCTGTATTAGTCACAAAGCCATCTTGTCCAAGGTGGCTTTTTTTCCCTTCTGCTTCTAGCCCACCGCTACAAAAATGTTAAATTTTTGGGGATCTGATGGCTTTGTGATCCTCAAATAATTGAACAATGACCATTTTTCTAAATGTATTACTATTTCTGAAAATGGTGCTTTGGAAAAACACTTCGAACTAAGCAGAAATCGTTTTGAGCATGTATTTGTAGATAAAAGTATGCTTAAGAGTGCAGATCCGCAACAGCTCTTTGTTAAAGCCAGTTTAGAGAGTCTCTCCTTGCTCTGGCCACTCAACCCTGCTTCCAAGTCATAATTCATTATTTCCTTAGCTGTGCAAGCATGTTTGCTTTGAAGCTGTGCTGTGAGCAGGATGGCGAAAATGATCAGTGTTTAAGAAAAACCAAAATGAACAAATAAGTGAAGGCAACCTTGGGGGTTTTTTTTAAATAATATTCTGATATAGTGACCATGGAGACCTCCCCAAGATGTTTCCAAGAAAAAAAAAATGGAGCTAAATTCTAACTGTGCATTCTATAATATATTTTAATTTTGTCTTATTTCTTCCTAGTTAAACCTTTTCACTCAGTCAAACTCCAGAGTTTTTGAATCGCACAGTTTTAACAGCATTCTCAATCAGCCGACACGCTATCAGGTAAGTACATACAGCAGTCACTGTTTTGAGTAATAGAACTGTGTGTAAGTAGAAGTTACTGTAAGTAAGCAGAATTTTGTGTTTTAAGTACATTTTGCCTTCACCAAAGAAAGAAAACCTCCTGTAGAAATCAAACTCCAGGATTCTACTGGAAAACGGACAGTTATTGTGCAAGCGGTATTATTTGAAGCGTTTAAAAACTAGCCTCTACCAAACTTAGATTTTCCTTTGATGTCCCAGTTTGGAAAGTGTGAGAAGCAAACATCTGAAACTGATTTCTGGGGAAGGGATGTGAAAGCATGGAGCTGACTAGGTTAGCATTACTTTCCCTTCCTTTCTTCTCATGATCTGAGACGTGACATTAAACATTCCTGCAGATGGGAATGCTCCTTTCTGTTAAGAGGAGTCTGTCAGAGGTTCCCTTCCCGTCTTCTTTCCAGCTCAGAAATAGAAGAGTAAATAGGACCTCTTGTTCCCCTAGTGAAAATGTTGAAGGTATGTAATCCACCTGTGCAAATTCTGTTAGACGAGCTACAGTAGATTAGGTATGGAAACACAGTACAAGAATATTAGTACGTACAAGGAAACCTGGCAGTTACAGTGTAAAAATACAGATATTACCTTAACAAATCCTGTGCAGCTGACATTGCACTGTCATACTGTAAAATCTCAACTTTCTTTTGAAAAGGTAAATATTTATCTCTTACTATTACACATCCTTTCACAGGTGAACTGAGTTTAACAAAGAGTAAGACCTATTCTGAAGCTACTTAAAACCTAAATTACGTGTGTTTAGACATATTTTCCTGTTGTCCTGTTCCCTACAAAAAGTTGTGGTGCTCTGTAAGGAGGTAATTGGATGAGAAGAGTGCTTTATTGTAATGATGAATCTCAGCATGCCACCAAAAAAGCCCAGATGAGGCAACGGCTTGATCGGGGGTTGTTCATTCTTTCACTTATACAGATGTGAGGGAGATCGTTAAGAAAGAAAAATGAATAGTGTTTAATTATATATGCTCACCTGATTATATAACTGTTTTAATCTGGCAGCAAATAATGAAAAGACTGATAAAACGTTATGTTCTGAAAGCACAAGTGGACAAAGAAAATGATGAAGTAAATGAAGGTAAGAAAGAGACTGCATTTGCAATATTCAGAGACAATTTTTGTCACGTTGTATTAGGAATCGGTATTACAGTGGTTCATGGAGGTTTCAAGTAAAAAGAGGGTTTATTTCTACTTCAAATGCTACTAGATAGTAGTTGGAAGTATGCCTGTGACAACAAAAATGGACAAGTAGGACCAAAGAAGTAGAACAGAAATATTATGGGCCCCGTTTTACAGGTAGAAAAAGGAGCACAGATGCGATGCACAGTTACAGAGGAAATTTGTGAGGAAGCCACTAACTGCATTCACACTTCCAGAGTCATAGTTAGAGCTGCAGGACATCTTTCTCTCCGTTTCATTCAACTGAACATGCAATTTACTGCTTTACACCATGAACTACTTGTATTACCTCCCTTCATAAAGCTGTGCAGGCCAAAAAAGAAACTCTTGAGCTCTGGGCAGGTCCCCAAACAAAATAATAGGGGGGTGTGCGACATGGGGCTAGCTAAAACATTATCAGGCAATAGAATTATGTCCCTTCCAGGGCTGGCTCTGCTCCTGGAAATGTAACACCCCAGCAATGGTTTTGTTCCCCACAGTCTGGAGGTTATAACCATCATGGTTCAGCCAGTAAGACAGCTGTGTGACCACCATCAGAAAAACATACCTGCTTAGCAGAAGTAGTTCTGGTCTGGGCTAATTTAGTTGGTTTCGGTGCACCGGGAACAAGTCTAGGGATTTCTCCCTGTTTTGCATCTCTAGAGAATTTAGGTATTCTTTCATAGTCTTTTATTTCACGTGTGACAAATCATTTCCTGCAGTGGATACTGTGTAAGAATTCACATACCTCACGCTTGCTGGAAGAATAGTATTTGAATATTTTAAAAAGCTTCTGCTCTTGAACTGAATATCCTATGATGGAAAACATGCTGTTGCTTGTTACGAGCCTGGCCTTGACAAATATTTTCTTTTAAATGTGTTTTTTGTACTTCTGCCAAATTGTAACACAGTTTTAAATTGGTTGACTTTTTCTAATTCAAAGGATATTGGTAAGGAAGAGGAGAGAGACTCATAAGCTGTGAGTTTTATTGCCAGCTCTGCCATACTTTTCTTGTGTGATCTTGGCACATCAGAAAAAATCTCTTCACCTTTTCTCTCTAAAAGGGGGATACTAATATTTACCAGCTCTTCAGCAGTGTTGCCGTGATTAATTCATTAACCTATGTAAAGCGCTTTTTGAATCTTTTGATGATGTGTATCCATGTGGAGCACAACACTAGAGTTCAACGGACTATTAAAATACCTTGGGTACTGTTTAGGGGTGGAGACACACTCGCATCTCATTGAGAATGAAGAAGAGGTAAAGCCTCCTGCCCCACCCCTGTACCTGCTTTCACGAACCTTTTGAGATAATCGTCTGAAATACGCACTGATGTGACTTAACGGTATTGAATGAATGTTAAACTTTGCTAACAAGTATTTCTTTCAATGATTAATACAGGTGAATTAAAGGAAATCAAACAGGATATCTCCAGTCTTCGCTACGAACTTTTGGAGGATAAGTCCCAAGCAACGGAAGAGTTAGCAATTCTAATACATAAACTCAGTGAGAAACTAAATCCTAATATGTTGAGATGTGAATGATTCAACAACGGAACCGTGGCTTTGACTACAGCACAACTATTTATTGGCAATAATATTTCAGTATCTTATACTTGAAAAATGTATTGTAGATTTTTAGCACTAAATAACTTTATGTACAGCTTCTCTGGAATTTAGTCTTAGGAAATTTTATTAACTCACCACAAGAAGATCGCTCTCTTCATTTTAATGGTCTAAAAGCAAGAACTATCATCGTTTTGGGTTTGTTTGGGTTTTTTTTTTTTTGCATTTCTGCATTAAAAAGGTATAATGGTATGATTTGCTGATATTTTAACAGGTTTATGAATACATATTGACAATTCTTTGCACTAAATCTGCAAGAAAAAATTAAAATAACAGATACAGCGTAGTACTCTGTTCCTTGCAGCAACTGGGTACGAATAGGATTTTTCGTAATACCATAAATCAACTAGAGATCAGTGGAGGATTACTTGAAATCTTTGTTCTTTATTAGTGATGCTAGTACTGTGTCTAAGCTGAGAACTCATGGTATGATTACAAGAAAGTAACGAAAATCAGGTAAGTGTGAATGTAATTGTAGTAGCGCTGTTTAACATGTATGTATATACACATACCCAGAACTACCGTTTCTTAATTCAACATATATACTTTCAAGAGGAAGGACTAGATTTTTTTTTTTTTTTTTTAAACAACAACAACTTTGCAAGGTAACGTGAACTCAGCCCACAGCTCCTCTTTATGTGGTAGAAATGATTTTTTAAAAACTCAGACTCCGTGCAGGGCTGGTATTTTATTACACTGTTCTAAATAACGCCTCCGATGCTTCGTTGTTAAATAAAATATTCCTACTGTACGGAGAGTCCCTGTCGTCCCGCCACTCTGGCACCCGGGTCCCGCTTCCCCAGGCCCGCCCCCTCTCACACGCCGTCCAATAGCGGCGCGCCCCTTGCTGCGGCCCCGCCCCCTTGCCGTCGGCCCTAGCCAATGGGAAGCCGGCTCGGGGCGACGAGGGCCGCCGGCGGAGGTTGCCGCGGTAACGGGCGCTGTGGGAGCGCCGGGGCCGCGGCCGGGGGCGGGATCCGCGCCCCGCCGGTGCCATGGAGCTCAGCCTGGCCCGCGTGGACTACCTGCAGGTGCGACCGGGCTGCGGCGGGGCCAGCGGGCCCGGCCGGCGGCGAGCGGCCTGGGCGAGCGGGGGCCGCGGGGCGAGGCGGCCGGCCGGCGGCGGGGGGAAGCCGGCCGGCGGCCCCTCGAGGGGGGGCCCGGAGGAGGGTGCCGGTGCTCCCGGCGGCGGGGCCGGCAGCCGGGGCCGGGCAGGCCTCCCCCTTCGACCGGCGGGTGCGCGGCTGCGGAGCCGCCTCAGCGGGGCCGGGCCGGCCCTTCCCCGGGCCTGCTCCGGCCCGCGGCGCCCCGGCCGCCGTGCGCGGGGCTGGGCTGAAGAGCCTGTCTTCCGCAGGTCGGGGTGACGGCCCAGAAGGCGATGAGGCTCCTTCCCGCCTCGGGGCGAAAGGCGACGCAGAAGGTAGCGGCTGCGGAGCGTGCCGTCATAATGCCGTCCACCGGCCTTTGGGTTTCTTTAGTCAGTACGTCACAGGGGAAAAACTTGGGAACCAAATTCTCGGGGCTTTTGGGGGAAACGGAGAGAAAAGTTGGAATTTGTTTCTGGAAAGCTTTCAGAACCAGTAAGGAGTTTTCAAAACTCAAGGCGTTGCTGAAACCGCAGGGAAGTCCTTGCATGTTCCTCTATTTCTGTTTTGTTGACGCTTCATGTAGATGAAATGCTTCTTTTTTAATTTTCCTTAATACAAGTTCAAGTTGAGGAAACTTAGGAAAACTCAATTGAAATAACAGTGCTTTTTTTTTGTTAATAAATTATAATAAATAATAACCTCTCAACGTGAAAATACAGCTATTCCCAAATACACCTTTTTGGAGCGTTCCACCTGATGGTTGCTGGCGTTTACAACTAGAAGCAGAAAAAGGATTGTAAATGCTATCACTTAAATTACTGTTCTTAGGCTTTAGTGTTCTATTTATAGCGGTTTATCTAGCTTTTTTTACATACAGCTGTGTAAATTAAGTACTATAGAATTTAAAGTACTTAAATACAGGAAAATATGATTAACATAGGGAAAGCATTGTTTAAAAAAATATTTTTGCATGTAATAAAAAATAATGATGTATTCTACTTTTGAAGGTGGTTGTTGGAGATCAGGATGGGGTCATTACATGTTTTGGGATAAAAAAAGGGGAAGCTGTGGTAAGTGGAAATGTTCCATTTTTAATTTTATTTTTAAAATACTCTTCCTAATGAACTTTGGAAGTCTGTTTTTATTGACATGGGAAATAAGATACCTGTGGAAGGTGTCTAGGTAGAGCTGTGGACTGTTACCTAGCCGTGATGAGGGCACGCTGATTTCACGCCTGGAGAAGCACATGGTCCTCCGCAGTTGTAGAGTCAGACACCAGTGTGTATCATCCCAAATAAAGTCAGTTTAACACCTTTTACTTTGCAGTTCAGTTGGGCCTAAGCCTGTACACATACTCGGTTACTGTGACTGGACAAAAACCTGCAGTGATTCACTAAGCCAGTCACCTTAGGGGATTTTGACAAACTGATTGCTTTTTATGAGCCTAGACTTATGCCCAGCTTAATAAAAAATTATCTCCCCCCCCCTTGAGGAAGTTCATAGCCAGCTCATGAGGACTCTATAGCAATACAAAGAAATCTATGTAGTCTTCTGGAATAAGAATGCAACATGAAAGAGGGAGGGAGGGAGTGTGTGTATGTTGTTCTTTTTAAAAAAAACACAAACAAACAAAAAACTTACTACTACTAGCAGTGCTGAAATTTTCTTATGGATGAATAACACTGAGGTAATAAAGTCTTAACTTATTATATTTTACAGCTTTTTATATTCACTGATGTAAAAAAAATACTTGACTGCTTTGTGATTCTGAAGAGAAATGTACAGATTATTTTTGTCTGCATATAATCCATAGCATTCTTAGTTTTGCCAGAAATTGTAAAGCAAATTTATTATCCTTTATGTTAAAAGATTACCATAAATACAACATTGCGATGATGAAAATTGCTTTTCTGTTTACAGCCAGTGTTCAAGACACTGCCAGGCCAAAAAATTGCAAGGTTGGAGTTGGGAGGAGCTCTTAATACACCACAGGAGAAAATTTTTGTGGCCACAGGATCAGAAGTTAGAGGTTTCACTAAAAGAGGGAAGCAGTTTCTTTCATTTGAAACTAACCTCACTGAAAACATCAAAGCTATGTACGTGTGATATTTTGCATTTTTTTCATAGCCGTAGCAGATTGTTAGTTTATGATTTTATGAAGTAATTTTTTACTGTACTGTGTGCTTGTAGATGACACTGAGTGTCAGTCCAGCGTTAGCTTGTGCCATGACGTGTCGGAAGGAACTGAGAAAATTGTGGTGAAGTTTAGAAAGTGTAGGGGGGCTTGGGAGGGATCTGGAGGCACTCACATCAGTGCAAGTGCAGGTGAGAGGAGCTGGGGTTATTGCCATAGCGTATGATGCCCATATACCCTTCCCGTAGCAGAAAAGGAACAAATTTTTTATTTTTCTATTTGGATCGTGTTGTAAGATGCTGCCATATATAAACCAGCTTGAGAAGAATATATCATCAAAATATATTAATGAAATTTCTATAAAGGTATTCTTAGGATTTTACGTGAAGACAATAGGAAATTTGAGAGCTATAGGAATCATGTGGTTTTAACATTTGTAAGAAACTTTTTTAATAGCTGGCACAACTTGCGGGGCCCACTGACGCCTTGAATCTGCAAGCGGTAGTGCATGTGTATAGTAAGGCTAAAAGACTGTCATTGCAGCTATACTGGGAAAATGCTACAGGAAGTGTTTTCTTTTTCTCAGGCATATTTCAGGAGCAGATCTCTTCCTTTGTGCGAGCTATATCTATAACCATTACTGCGACTGCAAAGACCAGCACTACTACCTGTCAGGAGATAAAATCAATGATGTTCTCTGCCTTCCTGTAGATAAAGTGAATTGCATTACACCGGTACTTGCCTGTCAGGATAGAGTCCTCAGAGTTTTACAGGTTAAAATGCTTGCTTGTTTGTGTTTGATGTATTGGTGCTGTAGAATTGGACTAATTCTTGAAGGAATCAGCATGGCTTAAACATCATAAGGATAGGCGTATTGTATCTTACTTAGCAGTGTTACTGTCTGTAATGCTGGTACTTTTTTTTTTTTAAAGGAATATCATGATTATAAACTTGCAAAATGAGGATTAATAAAACCACTATAAATAGGCTTTGGAATTCATAGGTGGAAGGAGATAACAAATTGGTCACTTCTAACTAGAAGTGCTCACATAAGGGAATTAAATGTGTAAGTCGTTATCAGTTTGAAAATTCTTGCTCTCACAAATTACTGTTGCGACAAGTCTCAGTGATATTAAGTGGTTGAACAAATTTATTTGCCAGACAAATTCGCAGATTATTTTTAATAATAACACATTTCAAGAGTCCAATGTTTTGTTTATATAAACTTCACACTGTTTTGGCTTAGAAATGGTCGTCCCATAGGTATTGGGAGTTTGTATAAGTGAAGCATATCTGTTACTGTTTTCCATAATAATTTTGTCCTTATGCTTGTGGGCATTTGGTTTGGTTTAGTTTGTGGTTGGTGTTTTGGGGTTTTTTGGGGGGTTTTGGTTGGTGTGGTTTTGTTTGCAGGTTGTTTGGTTTTTTTTTTTGGTTTTACAAAATTAATTCAAGATCATTCTCTTTGTCTGTAGGGATCTGATCTACTGTATGAAGCAGAAGTTCCTGGACCACCCACTGTTCTTGCTCTAAGCAATGGAAATGGGGGTAACAAGATTTTGAATATATACATAACTAAATAATGTTATTTTACTATATTTTAAAGATTTTATTGCTTGTATTTGTTAATTACATTTTGCCTTGATTTTTAAGCTGATGTTAAAAATGCAGCAGAAAACTGACTATGTGAAGTCATTTCAGAGATACAAATAAATATATACGCACATATGACTGGTTTAGTTCTAAGTTATATTCACATTTAATTGAAAGTCTCTTACAAGAGCAGTGAGATACAAGGCACTCTCATTGCGTAAATGTGAACTGGACTTCCGAGAGCCTTGTCAAAATTCTGGGTTTGGGTTTCTCTTATGCATGGATTTCCATAACTAGAATTGCTAGTTGCATTTGTCCACGGATGAATGAGAATATTGAGCAGAGTTCACATAAACTAAGACTGTGAAAGGATCAAGCTTAAAATAGCCTGATCGTCTTTCTTGCTGATCTGTTCTAACCTAATAGAAATCGCTTTAGTGTGTTAATCTGGTGCTTAATTTAATTTCAGTTAGATTGTGTGACAATGACATTCAGGGCTGGTTTGGAAAAGTAGTTCTTACTTGCTTACGTCTTGGCACAACATTCACTATTGGATGTGTGTTCTGAATGAATCTCTTTGTTTTTCTTCTGTAAAGGCAATGTAATAGCCTATCTTT
This sequence comes from Platalea leucorodia, assembly GCF_965183815.1. Lineage (NCBI taxonomy): Eukaryota > Metazoa > Chordata > Aves > Pelecaniformes > Threskiornithidae > Platalea > Platalea leucorodia. The sequence goes on along the minus strand of NC_138828.1, from coordinate 7,008,922 downwards.
GCTGAAATTCAAAGTATTGGATTATGAATGGTTTTTAGGCAGAACTCCAGTGCAGGGGGGGATTCATACACAGAAGAGTGATAGCCATGAAGAAATTACCAGAACAGGTGCAGTTTTCACGGTTTTGTTTTTAAAGCCCGACAGTTCTGTTAAGCAACAGTAATGTTACTATTTTCTTTTTCCCTTGGGCTGTAGAGTGTAACTACACAATACTTTCAGATTTTTTAAATTGGTGTACTTGATTTTATCGATTCTGAATTCAGTTTATGTGCTTAGGTGATTCTGGAGAAGAAATTGTGTATGGAACTTCTGATGGTAAACTGGGTCTTATCCAGATTACTGGTTCGAAGCCTATACCTAAGTGGGAAATCAGAAACGAAAAAAAGAGAGGAGGTATGTGTCTCAATCTCTCACTCTTTAGCTTTCCAGCATATCTGAGGCTTTATTACAATTATAGTAATCAGGAAATCTTACTCAGAGATACTTTGGAGGCATGTTGTAATTGTGTCAGTATGTGATATTAATATGACGAAGCTCTCTTTCATTCTTCTGATTTTCTTATAAATCATTCTAATCAGTTTGTCTTGCTTTGGGTTTTCTGTTCATATTATTCCCAGTACTTTAGTATGTTTTTGTTTTTACGGTATTTTTAAAGTGGTGTTTGTAAAACGGTGTTGATTCGTATGTGATTAGTTGAGGTTTTTATCATTTGGTGACTATTTCTAAGTGCAAATATGCCTGCCAGATTTTTCAGATGTTCAGTGGTCTTAAAGTCTCTTCAGAGGAAAGGTTAGCATCCTCCTTGCAAGACTTTTTTTTTCTTCTTTTTAAAAAAAAAAAGCCATTATAAGGTTTTTTGTCTGAAGATGGAATAAGGCTTTCATTAAAGCTCCACAATGAGACTTAACTGGTCAGAGCATAGTATGACACTTTCCCTGTTTTAGCCTTGGTATGCTGCTTCTGCAGCATCTATTAGCCCATACTCCTTTGTAACGGAGGCGACCAGGAATAGAATATATATATTTTAATTTAATTATCTCATAAAAGCTATCGCTAAATTATTTTCTTAAAATGCTTCCTAGTATGTTCTTACTCTTCATATGAAATATGAAGGAGTCATAAAAGTTAAATTCCATCTCGTTTTTCATATTAATCCTTGTACAAACTCTCTCACTGCTTTTTCCTTCTTCCAGACCCTAATTCTCTGTCCTGTCCAAACGTGGTTAGTTGTCATAGGCTGGTTCCACATGTGCTGGTAGTGGGTTTGTCCACTAACGTGTCAAGTAGCAGTACCTAGTCCGCGTCTGGCCCAAGTCAGAACCCTCTTTCTGTCGCTTCAGCCGGAATTCATAGTAGTCCATTTACCGATGACTTTAAGTCAATTCTAGGAAACAAAGAATACTTGCTTCTTCAACTGGCAAAGTTACAGCAGTGTGGACAGACGAAGAGTTCATCTGGGGAAATGTTTGATGAGGGAAGGTTAAACCCCTCAAAAGTAAGTTATTTGAACATCGGAAGGGGTCTGTGTTCAGTGCTTTTCACCACGGGGTCTGTAGTGGTTTTGGCTTGGAATTGGTCGCTGTAAAACCCGCAGTACGGTCTTGAGCCCCAGGCCCAGGTGAGAGACTTCAGCCCTCTAGTGGACTCATCCAGAAATAGCATTAATAAAACCTTAAAAGCCGACCAAGAATCTCTTTCTGTGTAACTGCATGTGGCCTATTATTGTGTCATCAACGAATAAAGATGAAGTAAACAGTTTTTTCTTTTTCATTAGGTATCTTATGTATTGATAGTTTTGACATTCTGGGAGATGGAGTTAAAGAATTACTCGTTGGACGAGATGATGGAGTGCTAGAAATTTATCACTTTGAGAGTGCAGATGATCCTGTCCTTCGATATGATTATGTGAGCCTGCATTCATCATACTCTTCTTTGCTGGAAAAAATTAATTAAAAAAAAAATAATCTGTATTTCAAAACTTTAAAGTATTTACAAGATCATTACTACTAAAATGTGTTTTGTTTTTAATTTGATGAGCTCTGTAATGTTAACAATATGAACTTCAAAGCAGTATCCTAATATTCAAGCAACAGAAAGTGACATAGTCCTGATTTGAGCAAAAATCAAAATAGTGTAGAGGGTATGTTAAAGTTCTGGCTCTACTGACTACTGAAGTCTCTCCTGGGTGAAACCTAATACAGTGCTTCTCTCTCTAGGTGAAAAAAACAACCCTGTGTTGTGTATAGTCTGTGTTTTACATGTAAAATAATAAATGTAAGCTGTCAGGACTTTACTGAGCATAATTATTTTGGTTATGAATTGTTTAAAATAGTAGATTTGATCCATAGTGATTATTTCAGCCTTCAGTCAGATTGTGAATTCCTGCTGGAAAATTATTGTCCATCAGTGTTTTGCTTTAAACTACTTTTTAATGTCTTTGTTATGCAGAGTAGAATTGGAATGCATTTGTTAGAACACCCCCATTTAGCTGTGATAGTCATCAGCTAGCTTACTCTTTTGTAGGTCTAGATATTGTGCGTCTATGTAGGTATTTTGTGATGCAGGTAATAGGAGGAACGCCATTCTTAAAACCCCCAGAAAAAAAAAAAAAGAAAATTCTAAAATGAGTATAGTGATATTTCCCTCTGTTTGACTGTATTTATTTGAAGGCTTTATCAGAGAGCATTGCATCAATCCAGGGTGGCTGCGTAGGAAAAGATGGGTATGATGAAATTTTAGCATCCACATACTCAGGTAAGCTTCATATCATTTACTCAATAAAAGTCACATATGGTGTTGTGATAAAAATGAAGCAGGCTATAGTGTTAGTGCAGCTCACATCTCTTAAAATTTCTGTTCCTGATTGGAACCAGGATAATGTTTTGTTGAAAAGATCTCTTCCAATTTAATATTTACACTTCAAAAAAATGTTCCCTATACTTAAACTATGGTTTTGTATTTTAAGATATTCATAATGTATTCCGCTGTGTAACACAGCAGCTGGTTATTCTCTGGTGTAGACTGCTGCCTAACTGTGATGAAATAATGAATATATTATGTCTGAAGGAATAATTTATGATTTTTTTAATTAAAAATATTGATAGACATTAATATCTTTTTTTTGTTGTCCCATCTTTTATGTAATTTCCTTCTTTTCAGCTTCATAGGGCTTTAAATAGAGTCAATTTTGCTTTTAGTAGAAAATAAATCTTCCCCATGTGAGGTGTTTCAGCAGCCCCTCTGTAGGATTCGAGCTATTGGCCTGACTGTCACAGAGGCCGTGATAAACATGCTGCATACATTAACTGCTGGGAGCTAAAATATTGCTAATTCTCTATCTTCGGTTATCTTCAGTGCTAAAAAATTAGCCTACTGAAACCTCTCATATTCCAAATCATGTATTTTGGCAAGATACAACTCTCAGTCAGTTATTGAGAAGTAATGGTGTTCAGGTGCCTCTTTTCAATAGTCTTTGGATGATTAAAAGACTCTTACATGACTTGTTTTGGTATGATAGGCTGCAACAATACTGTGGCCAAAGACCTTTGTGGCTTCTTTTAGTGGGAACGTTACAACGAGCCGTGAATCATAAAGAAAAAAGCGAAAGCCCATGTTCACCTGTGGGTTTTCAAAGGCAAACTCTGGGAGGATGTGGATGTGCAGCAGACTGAGGTCGGCAGATTTTGGCAGATCAGGAAAAGCAGTGCTTAGAGCAGTAAAAGTAATATTTGAAGCCTGGCAGCATAGGACTTCTGTGGATTTTTTAAAGTTCATGTTCCATTATTGGGCTTTCTTGGTACTTGAAGTAGATAGCTAAGGAATGTGAAAGATTGTGGACATGTCAGCTTTTATGGTGCCTTTTATAATAATGCTATCTTACTGTTTGATTGCATTAGATGAGGTATCTAGAGCTATAAACACCCATTCAAGTTTGCATGTCATACCTGAGGTGTCAGGATATAATCAATTGGTATTTGCAGTATTTGCCTTTAAAGTAAATGTAATTAAGTAAACAAAAAGATGGGTGGTTTTTTCACTTCAACCAGCAGCATTCAATCTCAAAGCACGCTGTGCAACATATAGTTTGCTATAAACACATTGCACAGCTTTTTTTTATTTTGTTTTCAACTATAGTACTGCAAATTATTCAAGGTTTTGTCAGAGAAACAGAGGTGGGAAAAAAATTAAGCGCTTAGTTAAAAACTGCTGCAGAGGGATATATTGCTCAAAGTACTTAATGAAAAAGAATAAGTAATGTTTTCCAATCTGTAAGTTAAGAATGAAACCCATAAAAAAATCACGCTCGGTGTCTAGCTTAATCCTCCAAAGAAAGGATTAAAGTCTCGATTCTGTCTGCCCAGTATCTGGAACAAACATCGCTCCAGACATACAAAAGCTGAGTGTAGACTTTTCTTTATAGCTTATCAGGAATATAAACTTCATATATTGGTTTAGGCTGGCTGACAGGACTGACTACAGAACCTGTCCATAGAGAAGATGGATCAGGTGAAGAACTAAAATTAAGTCAAGAAATGCAGAGCAAGATTTCATCCTTGAGGTAATTGCACTAGAAAAAAATTCAGATGGAAGAATTGAAATGTTAAAAGCTGAAATGTCATCTTCCCTTCCTATCTAACTGGATTTTCTGTATCGTTAATGCATCTAGAAGTAGAATCAAGCCTTTTCAAAGTAGAAATGAATAGCAGCCTCCTTTCACAGTCTCTTTCTATCATGCCTTCACATGGTGATGTCTTAATGCCTTCTTCCTCAGTATCAGCAACGTAAGATTCCCTTCTTCCGTGCTGCTTATAGCTCCTAAGTGATGGGAGGAAAGTAGTCGCTAGCATATAATTCAAAATTACTCTCGAAGGAAAAACTTGTCTTTTCCTGTGACTCATTGAAATCTCTTTTGGCAAAGTACAGTAGAATCTACATTTTCGTGTGATACAGTTTATATTTTATCTTTGTTATGTACATGGAAGGGGAGTCACCGGTCACTTCTGGTTGGAAAATTGTGGACAGAAGATAAACATGATTCCCTTGCAAGCTTAATCTACTTAATTTCTAGGGTAGCTTTTATAGTTGTTTTTTAAAGACATGATATGTGGTTTCCCTTTTCTAGGAATGAATTGGAACACTTGCAGATGAAAGTACTTCAGGAACGTGAAAAATACCAGCAGTCTTCACAATCCAGTACTGCTGTTTCATCAGTACCTGCATTTAGTGTGAATGATAAGTTTACATTAAATAAGGATGATGCTAGCTACAGCCTCATCTTGGAGGTGCAGACAGCTATAGATAATGTCCTGGTACAGGTGAGTGTGGTTTTGTTCCTGTTGGCTTTCTTGATACGTAAATAAAACATTCAGAGACATTCTAGTTTAAAAAGCTGAGTTACAATATCTTAAGTATATGGGGTTTTAAATGTCTGAATTGTTATAAGAGGGAATTGAAGGGTGTGGTCTTGCAATGTCGAGGTAACTGTTGTAAGTACTTGTTAGGGAACAAATAAAACTTAAACCTTTATTGAACAGAGTGACATTACACTACCAAAATAGACCAAAATGCCTGCTGTACTAGAAGGTTTCTACATAACTTTCGTGTTTGCTTTTGTGTGTCCATCCTTATTTAAGCAGCAATTAACTCAGTAAATCTTAAATGAGGTGCAGATTCTCACTTGCCAGTTAAATACCCTCTGTGGTGAAAATAAATTAATTTTAGAATGGTATGGGCCACCTGTGCACTTTCAGTGTGGAACAGCATCTGATTTGTGTGCAATTGGTGATGAATACTCCTGCCAAGTAGAGCAACGTTAATTAGTTCTTCCTCCTACTGCATCAGCTGAAATTAATGTTAGTGGTACTGAATTACCTTCTTTTCGGATATGCATGGGGAGAAAAATTTGACAAGGAGGAATTGGTGAGGTGAATTTGCTGTAACAAATAGGAGAAGAACTACCGTAGGACTTTATTTTTCATTTTTATTAAGGATGTTATTAGAGCAATGCTAAGCTGCAGCTAATAATGCAGCTCTATAGTATCTGCTGTTTCCATAGCTAAGTGAGGAATAATTAAATTGTTTAATCTAGCCCTGAGCTTAATGTAGCATTTAGAACTTAAGGCTTTTTCTCTAAAGAATCATAAAGCAGTATCTGGTATTCCTCTGCTGTGAGAAGACAATAAAACTGTTTTTAAAATATTTTTTTAGGAAGTATGTTGCATATTTATCAATGTTTCCTGACACTTCTGTGAAGTTATAAAGCAGTACCAAATCAAATAATTAATCATTCTAATACCCTTTAATCTCATTTTTAAAGCGGTGTTAGATTTAATTTTAATTCCAGTGAAAACACATCTAGATAAGAAGTGGTCTGTGTCAGAAGCGTTATTGTAAGTAAAAGGATCATCAATAATTAAGTAATGTGATCCTTGGTTTCCTGAATGAATATTGTAATCCCCCTATTGAAATAGGGAAGCGCTTCAATTGTGAATATACTTCATGCATATGAATGAAGTATGCTTTCATGTCTGAAAGATGTGAATATATTTTCATGTCTGAAAGACAGCTACACATCTTACACTGAAGTTATTGTAAGCCAGCCACACAAGAGTTCAGGACTCCGTAACAGAATGAGAGAATGATCATCATGTTACTCCGGGATTAAGTAGTAAGCTGCGTCTCTGTTAGGCTTTTACCTCTTGGATGAAGCAATCATTGCCTCTCCCTTATTAAAACAGTTGATGACAGTTAGAGGATAAATGCATTAGAAGCTACTCAGGAACTTAAGCTCTTTATTTTTCCTTCCTCTCATGTTCTGCAGAGTGATGTCCCAATAGACTTGCTGGATGTGGATAAAAATTCTGCTGTTGTTAGTTTTAGCAGCTGTGATTCTGAGGTAAGTGAAACAAAAGAGATGATACTTGTGGAGATCGCATGATGTGAAAGCTCTTAATACTGTATATTAGTAACAGAATTTGGATTTATATATTTGTAATTTTAAATATATTGAGTTAAACAACTCGTTTGGTAATTTTGGAGGGCTCAGCTTCATTAGAGGTACTGCAGAATTAGGAGTTAGTGGCAGGTCCTGACATAAGGCAAAGCTAAGTATGCGCAAAAGGATCCAGGAGCAACTGCTCTCATGTATTTTTTTCCTGCCTGATCAGGAATGTGAAAGACACATTCAATATTGCTCTCTTCTCTGGATTTGCCAGTATCGCATATATTTACTTCAAAGTAATTTAGGTGAAGAACATTGTATTTCTTACTTAGTTCATCTCTTAAAAATCACTTTAGAAGGTGAAAATTCCGCTGTGTGGGGAGTCATATGGTTAAGTGCATTTTTTGTATAATAATTATAAACTTAAATACTTACAGAATTACTAATGATGTTTAGGGCCAGGGGGGAAATCCAGAAACTACCTTAGCATTATGAAAATCTTCTGTAAAGTCTTTCTCCTTGTAATGGTCCTCTAAGTATTTTAGTTTTAAGAACTAAATTTGCACATCATTGATCTACTCTGGAGCTTTCAGAAATCAACTTTTCAAGTTTCCTGTCATTTATGATGAGTAATTTAGCCTTTTTTTTTGTGTGTGTGTTTTCTTATTGATCTTACTGTCATTTTTGGATGTTGGACTAATATTGCAGATGAGTGGAGCAGGCTGACACGTATTCTTCAGATGAAAAGTAGATATCTTCATAATTTTATGGTGGTATTAAAGAGTATAACAGGCTTCAGTTGATTTCTCCTTATATAGAGAAATTTGTAAAATTCTACCATAATTAAAATTAATTGGAATATTCAAGGGAACCAAAGATTAGGTTTTGTACTTAACTTTTGTAAAATAGCTGTACATAAGTAGCAAAAACTTTACTGTACTTTTGTGAATCCACAGATCTGTTTTGTATTATTTTTCTGGTTTTTTTGCTGCTTACAGCCAAATAGTAACTTTCTTCTTGCGACTTACCGATGCCAAGCAAATACTACGAGACTTGAACTTAAGGTAAAATGCTTCAAAATATTTTCCATAATAAATTAATGGTTATGTAGATGTCTGCCTAGGAATAGAGAGATCTCTACCTCGACTGACCGCTTAGCCTGAGCAAATGATCAGCCCAATTCCTACTGCTGGTTGTTTCCTGAGAACCACCTAATCTGGGGCTTGCGTTCCTTTGGATTTGTCTTTAGGGTTTCTAAAGGCTTCTAAAAATGTGTTACTGCAGAGGAGAGAGAGCCTGGGGTCCTTCTTGAGTGTCCCTAAGATGAAAGCAGTGGGGAAATCACAGATTGTGAAAATACTTGCTTCTGGAGGCAGTGTGTGGAACTTAGAGAGAAGTGTGGGAAAGGAAGCTCTGGCACTGTTTGTCCTCGGAAGTGTTTGAAAGAAGTTACGCTGGGAAGTAACCAGGGAATATAGACTGGGTTTGTATGTTGGAGAGGAAGCAAATGCGGTCATTCCATGCTTATTATACTAAAGGCATGTGGGTGTTTTGGGGTTTATTTTTAACAATTCACCAAATTCACATGTTTTGTGGCTGCAGCCAGGGGAAATAATGAAGAAAATGATGATTAGGAAAACCCTCAACATGCACACCCGCTCTAGGCTTTCTCTTTATGTAGTTGCCTAACACTGCAGCCTCCTAATCTGATATGTGTTTGTTTATGTAAAACTCTTAGTCAAAAGATTATCTTAGAAAATAAGCCTGCATAAGATGCATCAAATGTGGGGAAGTTGGGGGTGGTTGTCTGTTTTTTGGCGACGTCGCAATAATGGACCTAGCATGCAGAATTAAGACCCTTCTTTCCCAGGTCCCCTTCTTCAGCAATGCTATTAGTGTGCTTACTGGTGCTGAGCAGGTCACTTTATCTCCCTGTGTCTCAGTTCTCTTATTTTAATTTAGGGGTATGACCCTGGCCACCTTTAGCATTGAAAATACTAGGTAAAGAGTAAATAACACAAGAAAAATGAATCACACGCATTCATGATACACAAAAAGAGGGTTTTTTTTACTCTCCCAGTTTATAAGCTTACTGTTGTGTGTCATCATAGCGCAGCGTGTCATGAAAACACTGTACTATCACTCTTGTATTTGGATCCTGCTGTGATGGATTCGATCTGCACAGCTTCTGCTGCCACCTCGCTGCAACACATTGAGGATCTCCAGTGATCTACACCTGCCACGTGGAGTTCATTCACTTTTTGTCTTTTGCCTATGCACAAGCAGACAATACGACTTTTAAGTCTTGGTGATTTTATTTCCAAAGAGAACTCCTTACTAACTTATTAAAAACATTGAAGTGGATGTCTTCCTGCAAAACACTGCTTTTTGAGTTCTGAGACCCTATAAAATAGGGGACATAATCAAGGTTATAAAGCAAAGTTGTACTTGAACGCCAGTCTGCTCTTTTGTTTGTATAAAGCCGTTTCAGTAGCTCTTCTGCCTGCTTTCACGGCTGTATTGGTGCTATAGGTGGGACACGCCTGTTTCTTGTCAATTCTGTGTGGGTGGCAGACTTCTGAGTGCTGTCTGTGTAACTGGCTTCAGCAGAGAAGTGATCGACGCGTTGCTGCGTTCTCAGAGGTGTGGAGAGCGTGTAATGTGTCTTGAATGTGTTTGTACATGCTGCTTGTTGGGTATTCTGAGGCTTGAACTTAAATCCGGCCTGTTGCTTTTCCAAAAATAGCTCAGGAAGAACTTTGATTGGATGAACACATATTTTGAAATTGTTTACTCTTTTAAATTCTTTGATCTATTCTTTGCTGCCAACTGCTAGAGAATATATTTTTTACTTAATTAAAAAAAAAAAAGTAATGGGGCCACTGAAGAATTAGAAGCAAGTTACAGACTTTTTGTGTCAGCTGATCAGAAAGTAAGCTAGCAGGTTTTATTTTCTTAATATTTCATTCATCTAATATAGCAGCACTTCTTTGGACACTACTTCATCTAGTTTTAAAATGTTCTTGATCTGCTCTATTTATATTTGCACTATCAAGTATATATAGTACTCGAAATATTCTTTAAGTACTACGGTCTTTCTTTAACATATTTTGAATACCCACCAACTTTCCAAATTGTAGTAAATTAATCTTTTCCCTTTTGTTCTTTTTTGTGGGTTCTGCTTTTATTTCTGCAGGTTCGATCGATTGAAGGACAGTACGGGACACTTCAAGCATATGTAACTCCAAGAATTCAACCAAAAACCTGCCAAGTTCATCAATATCAAATTAAACCACTTTCGCTTCATCAGAGAACTCATTCTATTGACCATGACAGGTATTTGCAAAGAAAACTCAATGCCTTTTTCTCTTAAAAAAACTGACACAATCCCATTGAAATGATGTTTACTCTATAAACTTAAGTATATCATTTCTAACCCCTAATCTACGATTTTGAGCCTGTAGTTCCATTTTGTGGGTTTTCTGACAGAAAATGCGGATTTAATGGGTTCCTGCTTTCCTTGCCGTTCATTATCCTTGTTTTCAGGTTATTTTTCATTTTACTGACCTGGGTTATAGTGCAGCTCCATGTGTTAGTAGAGCCGAGGGTGTGGTAGAAAGGAAACTCTCCTGTGTTCGTAACCGCAGTCTTTTCAGTTTCAGCCTCATTCCCCCCTCCACCCTTTTAAATGTAATTCTTTCCCATGGCTAATTTGGCTCCAAAACTGAGCCAAGACTTTTTTTCCCCTTATCTCTCTGTTAGGAACCTAGTATTTTATGCAATTTCTACTTGATTTTTCCCCACCCTCAGTTAACATCTTGCATTGCCACCCAGGTGTTGCTTCAAAACAAAACTGAGAGATTGAAGGAATGATACCACGTGCTTTTATGTGCAAATGTGTCAATATGCAAATGAGCTCCGTTATGCCTCATTCTTGATATAAATGCTATGTCTGTGGTTTACAGCATGGGAGACTGCTGAGGCTCTTAGTCACATTTGCTGTGTTGTCAATTATTTACCTTTGTCACAAGTTTCAGGTTTAACAGCTTGAAAAAGGGTACGTCAAAAACTTCCAACTAGTTTCTTATCCAGTTTTGCCGTGCCTACTAAGAGATAAAACTTGAATGTACACATTCATGTATGTATGTACACATATGAATGTACACATTCATGTATGTATGTACACATTCGTGAATGTACACAGCTTTTTGACTGGAAGTACAGAAAAGTAGCTGTAATCTGCAGTATGTAACTACTTAGCAAGATACCTGACGTTTTACAGGGTGTTGGTTAAAAGGAAACCACCACATGGAACTAAACTTTTTTCATATGGGTAACCAGTGCACTGGCAGTGCCCCTCCTTCATAGCTATTAACTGTTTTTTTTTTTAAATTTCATAATGTCATAGACCCATGAATACACTGACGCTCAGAGGCCAGTTCAGTTTTGCTGAAATTCACTCGTGGGTTGTGTTTTGCTTGCCTGAGGTGCCTGAAAAGACTCCCGCTGGAGACAGTATCACCTTTTATTTTCAGAACACCTTCCTGGGTACACAGCTTGAAAGTACTTACAGGTAAAATACAGTTACTAAGCGCAATGTGACTACGCTGGGGCTTTTGTCTTTTTCATTCTTGACCAGTCTGCAAGTACAATACAATTTCATGCACATACTACTGTTCCCCTCTCCACCCTCAGCCTCATCAAAACTCCCATTAAAAAGAACAGGAATCTTTCTTAAAAAGGATTGTCAAACATTACCAGGGCTGAGCACTATCCAGTAATGATGCAATCTGTAACTTGAATAGGGTTTTTCTTGAAGTTGGTCCAAAAAACAACATTGGCAGGGAGGAAAGGCTTGGTACATTTTTAAGATGATGGCTTGCTTTTAGAATTTAAAGAAGATAGCTAACTAATATAGTGAAATTATTGTGTAATGCCTGTTGTTTTCTAACTAACTTCCTTTTTTTTGTATTGAGGAGCAGAAATAAAAGGCATTTAACACTCATGCAAACAAAAATGTGATAAGCGTTAAGCTGAAAACCTTCCTTTTCTGCAGCTTATATTAGGCAGATATTATTTCTGTGTTTAAGATTAATACTCTGTTCTCAAGTTAATTAGTTATATCTTCCTTCAGCAAAGTATATACATCCACCTGAAAAAGGAACTGTAAAGTGGGGAAAAATTAATTTTTGTAATTTTACAGATCCCAGCCGGCTCCCAGCCTACCATACGTCTTGTCTACTCATAATGTAGGAAATTGTTGGGTGGTGGTTTTTTGGGGGGAAGGGGAGGGTGTTTTTTCTCCCTTCTGGTATCGAAGCTTGCTGTTTGGCTTCAAGGTATTGCAATGATAAAACTCAGGAGGAATGAATACAGTCAGAAATCTTACGTGTATAACCTTAGTGCCATACAATACAGATAGATAACTGCTTTGTGTATACCTGCGATTCCTGTGTCCTGCTTTGTCTTTTTTACTGGAACAAACTGTTCTCTGTCAAGATTACACTGGGAAGGAGGGAATAGCATAGGTGTGTATACAGCCACCTGATCTACGGAGAATTGTTACAGCCTTCATAGAGGTTGCTATTTTTGAGTTGGGCATTAATTTGCAGGCCTTCTGTTTTAGTGTAGGGACAAATCTAATGCATGCATGTGTGTTTAAATTTGTTCATTTAAAGTTTTTCTTCCTTTGTAGAAAAGGTGAGGGAAGTTTTAAGTCTGACAACATTTCGACAATATCCATCCTAAAAGATGTGCTTTCCAAAGAGGCTACTAAAAGGAAGATTAATCTCAACATATCATATGGTAAAACTTTCTTCTCTGTTTTGTTGTCCTTGACTTCATTTTGTATTCTTATAAATGGAATATATATTATTCATTTGCTTCTTGGTTTTTTTTCGGCTCTCTACTAGACATAAATGAAGAATCTGTGAGGCACACATTAAAGCTTATCCACCCTAAATTAGAGTATCAGCAGCTGCTGGCCAAGAAGGTTCACTTAATAGATGCTCTGAGAGTAAGTATCTGAACTCCCGTGGAAGGATTTTTATGGGGGATTATGTTGTCAGGTACCAAGCTGTAGGGCTCAAGTCAGATGTGTGTCATACTGGTATCTGTTCCGTTTCTGTTCCCAGGACATGTATTTTAATTATCTAGGAGACAGACTTCTTCAAGTAGAATTCCCATTTGTACTATATAACTAGTGAATAACACATAGGATTACTGACTGAAGTTGAGGATGCTTAAATCGGACAGCAGAAGGCAGCCAGCTTTATCATCTAACATTCTCTGTTTGCCTGCTGTGATTTTCCAGTTCCTTCTCTGTCTCCTTCCACTAACCTTTAAAAGTTTTTTAGATCTGGGGATGATCATCCAGGCCAGATGCGACTTTCTTGCCTTGGAACTTCATCCTAGTGTGTCATAATTTCTGAATTATCTGCTTATTAATCTTTTGCTTAATACCTTCCACAGTGATTAGTCTTTGGGAGGTACGAGTTAGGCAGTGTGTCTCAGTACTTGGACTTTTTCCAACAACCAGGATTTTACCCTCAAAAACCTGCCATCATCTCTTTTGGTATTTTTTTTTTTTTTGAGGAGGAGAGAAGATGAATATGGACAACCAATTCTCTCTTGTCCTTTGGGGGAATCAAATATTAGTTGTCGGAACTCTTTAGTTAGTAGAAAAACTGACTACCAATGAGAATAGTGCACATCTTTATTATCACTAAAAGTATTTTATTTGGGCTTGATTTGGCAAACCAGGGAGGCAGAGAATAATAAGAGGATTTATTCTTAATGCCTGTTATGTTTGTGCAATAATAATGATGTTGCACATCTTGCTTGTTTTAGGCTTTTTTTAGGCAGCGAATCTTCTTTGACAAATCTTTTTTGGCAACTTTTTTTGTCACTCTCTTTTTTTGATAATAACTTCTTCATAGGCAGTAAAATAATCTGATGATTGATGAAAGCTGTTATCCCAGCAGACTCACGATCCAAGGCATAATTACCTTTCGTCTAGAAAAGAACAGTCTTTCTGTGGGGGATAAAAAGATCTATACTATCGACCGTCTTAAATTGGTCTGATGGTAGACTGGGGTATTTTAGAAGAGGTCTTTAAAACTTTTTGCTGTCACGAACTGAGTGATGCTTTCAGAGTTTACTTTTACCTTCAGACTTTAGCATGTGCCACACTTTGTAGGAATTTGCTTATTCTAAAAATGAAGACGTGAAGGCTTTGAGCCTTCATGAGGCTTGGTTCTGTAGGGGCTGGGCTGTGGCGTGATCCTGTTCTGGCAGTACTCAGAGCTGGAAGCTGTAATACACAGGATTGTGAGAATCTAGTCTACGACGTGACAAGTAACATCTGGCATTTCATTAGAAGACCAGAAAATGAGGCACTTTGAAAATAACTCCTGCTAGTTTAGACGGGGATTGTCTTGTCTCCGATGTACTTCCTCCTGTCAGACCCGAGCTTAATTTCTTCTTGCTTTTATGCTCTTATGATGCTTAACTGCTGTTAATTCTTACTATTTAAAATGTCTTCGAGGAATTACAAGTTCATGAAGGAAATGTGGACTTCCTGCTACCAAAATACCGCAGCATTTTGGAAGAGGCGGATCAGCTGCTTGAGGAGTACAAGAGACAACCTGCACATCTCGAGAGACTCTATGGTTGGTTGATCAATTCAGCTTTTTATTTAAATGCAACTTAATGTCCAGAGAGCATGCTGGACATGACTGAAATAGTTATGAAGTCAGTATTAGCAGAATCGAAATAATTTGGTAAGCGGGTACACTTGGGTAGCTTCAGGACAACAATAGGTATGTAAATATATATGTCTGTCTGGTCATGCAGCCATGGCTGCATAATTACACAACGTTTTTGATCATAAAAGTCTAAAGTTAAAGGTGAGGCAGTAAAAGCTAGCACATACTGAAAATAGCTTGTATGGGACTACAAACTTTGAGTAACTCTTTAAAGGTCCTCAAGAATTGTTCTCCTGAGAACTTCTGAAATTGATTTGGCGTCACAAGCATATCACTGAGAATGAAAATCCCAGGATTATTTGCAAGTGATGTTTCTACTTTTTGTTGAATAGGCAGCTTCTTGTATTCAGATGATCCTTGTCTTTATGGACATGATTAAGAACCGTATTCAAATTCAGGATGGCATTTAAGAATGTACACAAGCTAAATGAGAATGATTAAGTTCCTAGCGGTTAAGTTTTGCAACACATCAGAAAAAGAGAAGAATGCACATGGGGTGGGAAGGGAGGCTCGTAGGAGATGATCTAACTAGTGAAGGAAATTCTGTAACCTTCTCTGGTGTTCCTCGTACAGCTTCCAGCTCAGAGAATCTCTGCCAGACACCAGCTTTAATAAGCCTATGTACATACAGCGTAAGCAGAGTCCTCCTTGCCCGTCCTGTGATAGTTCCTCTCTTTAGTGTTTCAGATGTGGGTAATTCTAAGGCAGAAATACACAGTTTGGAATGAAGCTGGAATCTGGGCTCTTCTAACAGGCTTTTGGGTTTGTTTAAAAGTAAATGATTGTTTAAAATACGCAGTTTTTTTTAAAAAGAGTCTTGTCTCTAAACAGAATCAACTAGAATAGTTGGTACATAATAACGAGTTAAAAGTAGAGAGACCTCATAATGAAAACAAGGCAAATAATAACTCCTGGGATTTTACCTTTGCAGGTATGATCACAGATCTCTTCATAGATAAATTTAAATTTAAAGGCACCAATGTGAAAACTAAAGTTCCTCTTCTTCTGGAAATGCTGGACGGCTGTGATCAAGATGGACTAATTGCTTTTTTTGAGGCTGCAGCCTGACAAGGAAAAATCAGAGTAATTTCTCTTTTTTTTTTTTTTTTTTTAAATCAAGGCAGTTCAATGTCAAGTCTGAAACACTTTTTAAGAAAAACACTTTTACTCTTTTGTTGTACTGTCAGCTCTTAGGTTTTATTCATATTTATTATCATAGTGAATACAGTAGTCAACTTTAGTTCATATAAACTGTTGTGTATGTTAAATGCGCGCAGAGTTTCTAAGTACGCAATGTTCTTCATAGCTAAAGAAAACTTAGCATCAGATGTAAATACCAAATACCGTTTTTTGCAAAAATGTTTTGAGTACTGTTAAAGACTACAGGCAGTAGTCTGTTCTCCAGTTGTAAGAATGTATGAAGAAACTGGGTTTCAGCAACTTAAGCAGATTTAGAAGAAATTTGTGTGTTAAACCACGCATAACTATGTTATTTGCCTGCTGCACTGAGAAAGCGGTACGAGAATCTCGCCAGATTGATGTGGCTGGTGTGTGCATAGAAGGGGGAGAACCCTCTTTGAATTCTAGACTAAAGACGCCTGCTTTGAAAGCCACGCGTTGGCTCTTGTTTGAAGAGTGGATGGCATTAAACTTCCTCCGTCCTTCTCCTCTGTCTGCGTTCTTTATTTCAAAAGTCCCTGTATTTAGAATCATAGAATCGTTTAGGTTGGAAAAGGCCTTTAAAAGATCGTTAAGTCCAAACTATGTCCCTCAGCACCACGTCGACATGGCTACCTCCAGGGATGGGGACTCGGCCACCTCCCTGGGCAGCCTGTGCCGGGGCCCGACAGCCCTGTCGGTGAAGAAATCTTTCCTAATACCCAGCCTCAACCTCCCCTGGCGCAGCTTGAGGCCGTTCCCTCCCGTCCCATCGCTTGTTACTGGGGAGAAGCGGCCGAACCCCCCCGGCTCCAGCCTCCTGTCAGGCAGCGGCAGAGAGCGATGAGGGGGCTCCCCCCCCCCCGCCCCGCCCCTCACGGGCCTGGCGCAGGGGCGCCCCCCCGGCGGGAAGGGGCGAGGCGTTTCCCGCCCTCCCTTGCGGCGCGCGGCGCGCTCCCTCCGTGGCCCCGCCCCCTCGCCCCAGGCCCCGCCCGCCCTTCGCCCCGTCCGGTTTGTCCCCCGCCGCCGCCCGTAGGCCGCGTGACGCGCGGCGGCGCCGCGCCCCCTGATTGGGCGATTCAAGAGTCGCGGGCTACTTGAACGGCGAGAGCGGCGCCGCGGCGGGAGACTCGGCGGCCGCCGGCAGCAGTCGCGCCCATCCCCCGCCCGGCGGCGGCCCCCCTGCCCCCCCGCGGCCCTCCCCGTCCTCCGGCGGCGCCGCCGCCGCCACCCGCAGCCGCGACGATGTTGGCGGGGCAGGAGAACCAGGAGAACGTTCCCCCGGGCGGCAAAGCGGCGCCGCCCGCCCCCGCCGGTACCCGCGTGGTGCTGGGGCTGCTGCGGGGCGCCCAGCAGCGGCCCGGGCTCCCGCCGCAGGTGAGGAGAGGGCGGGCGGGCGGGCGGCGGGCCCGGGGCGGCGCGGGAGGGAGGAGGTGTGTGGTGAGGGGGGGGCGCCATCTTGGGGCGGCGGGAGCTGTCAGCGGCGGCTGTCAGCGGCGGGGCCGGGCTCTCGGCGGCGCTGACGGGCCGCTCTCCCCACAGGCGGCGCGGAGCGGCGGTGAGGGCCATGGCGCGGCGGCGGTGGGGCGGCCGGTCGGCGGGCAGCAGGCCTTCACCATCCATGTGGACGAGCCGGACGGGGAGCAGCAGCGGCGGCGGGGCGGCGGCGGCCCGGCGAGCCAGAAGGAGGAGGCGGCGCTGGGGCTGCGCGCGGCCGTCTGCGCCCTGGGGGAGCGGCGGCCCCTGGCCCCCCTGGGCAACGCCATGGAGCTGAGCTTCGGTACGTGACCCCCACCGCCCGGGGCTCGGCTGGTGTCCCGCGGTGCGCCCTGAGGGCCCCAGCCCGCCTGCTCCCCGGGCGGCGGCCCGGGGCGGCGCAGGGCCCTTCCCCCTGGCAGCGGGGAGGTGAGCAGGGTTGTGCCGAGGTGTTCCCTAGGGAATGGTTTCCCGAGCGAACTGGAGGAGGACTGTAGGTCCTGAAGGTGTTTGGGATGTAGACTGGTTTGGTTCGACTCAGAAGATACCCTTTCAGTTGCTGAAACAGATTTGGTTCCTTCGAGCCTGCCATTATGATACCACAGCCTTTCAATGCAGCTGACCTATCAATTGCTTGAGCCTCTGCGCTTCTACCCCCTGCTCTTTGTAGGCAGTTTTATGCTTTTAACCTTAACTATTGGTACCTCATGAGAAAAACCAGGTTACAGACAAGAGCAGCCCTTAGAGCCTCACCCTTTGCTACTGCTATAGAGTTAGAAGGGGACTGCTTAGGCAGATCCTGAGACTTTAAATAGACTTTTCTCCCAGGTAATACCCAGTACTGGTGCAAGTGTTTAGAGCTCTTCCCAGTACAAAAGAAATGGGAGCAGTTGGATCCATTTTCTGTAACGTGTGCATGAATATCTGAGGGCTGATTTCATTACGGTCCACTTCTGCAGTCTACAAAAGGCTCTGGTACTCCAGCCCTCTTTCAAGCCCCAATAGCTAAGCTTACAGGATTCACATCTATGTAACAAGGTAGCACAGGATGCACTGAGCACTACATAATTGCAAAAGAGTTTTCCATCCCTTTATTCCAAGGCGGGGGGGGGGGGGAAGAGAAAGGGGAACGGAAAGCTTCCCTTTTGCAGTAACATTTTGGCTTCCCTAGATCCTCCTCAGCTCCTGGTCTAGTTGAGCAATAGCCTGCCCTCTCTGCCCGCCTAGGAGGCAAGAGACCCAGCAGCCCTGGAAAGCCACCATCGATGCGCTACAGAACAGAGCAGTTCCCTGTGCTGCCAGGGAGTGGTCTGACGGTGCCTGCTTTAACATGGCTATTATCTTCTACTTAGATTCTCCAAGTATTATGGATATTTCAATAACCTCAGAACCAGAAGAGAAAAAACCAAATGTTAATAACGTGCCAGACTATATCAGCGATATCCATACGTACCTTAGGGAAATGGAGGTGAGCTGCTGTCTCTTTTCTTGTTTGCGTACAGCTTATGGGGGAGAAATTTGGGTTGAGAAACGCATCTAAACATTGGTTACTACTACAGTGACTAAAGTAAGGCTTGCTAGAAATAGAGAAATAAGCTGCTGTGTCCACTGCTGTGAACACAAGACCATTTTCTTGTGATAAAATTGATTGTGCCATGCACCGAACAGAAGCTGGAAAGTAAGATTACGGAAATATAATTTACTGATCCTAGACTTACCATTGTTTACTTCTGATCTGTTTAAACTGTGGTAAATGGAGCTTAAACAGTTGTTTCCCTACTGGCACTTAGTCTAAGCTCAATCTTATCTGTCATCTAAACCCACAGGTGAAATGCAAGCCTAAAATGGGTTACATGAAGAAGCAACCTGATATCACAAACAACATGCGGGCTATTCTTGTGGACTGGCTGGTGGAAGTTGGAGAAGAATACAAATTACAGAATGAAACCCTGCACTTAGCTGTAAATTACATTGATAGGTTTCTTTCTTCAATGTCTGTTTTGAGAGGAAAACTTCAGCTTGTGGGGACTGCAGCTATGCTGCTTGCATCGTAAGTGAAATTGCTTAATTTAAAATTCCACCTGCTGGTCTCAAACAGATGGAAATCTTGTGGCTATCACATTTCTGTTGCCTATAGCCAGACTGACTTGGGAGGGCTTCACACTAGAAGAAAAATCAGGAGTTATCCACCTAAAAGCTTGGCAGTTTGTATGAAACTCTGCAAGCAAGGTTCTAGGCTATCTTTGTAGGTTGCCCTAATGTGAGGATTCATTATTTCTAGCTGCAGCAGCGGCAGGCTTCTAAACAGTATTTGAGGGAATATGCACAAGGCATGTGAAAAGGAAGTTTTGCTTGCACCAATTATTAATTTAGTGCGTTCTCCTGGAATTTCAGTAACTCTGAATCCCAGATTGCTTAGTGCTAAAATATCAGGCTGTTTGACCTCTGTAATTTCAAATTCTGCTGCTTCAAGAGCTACTGAACCAAGTGCAGCAAACTTGTTCAGCAACAGTGCCCAGCTACTTCACAAGTCAGAATTTAAATTAGCATGCTGGCTTTCGTTAAATGTTGCTGGTTATCTGGTTTTCTAGTACTCAATTATTTGCTCATAACTCTTTCTCCTGCCAGGAAGTTTGAAGAAATCTACCCTCCTGAAGTAGCAGAGTTTGTCTACATCACAGATGACACCTATACCAAGAAGCAGGTTCTAAGGATGGAACACTTAATTTTGAAGGTTTTGTCGTTTGACTTGGCAGCTCCAACAATCAACCAGTTCCTCACTCAGTATTTCCTACATGAGCAGACAAACGCTAAAGTGGAGAGCCTATCAATGGTAAGTAAGAATTAATAGCTTGGCCTGTGTAACTAGAGAGTTCTATTACTATTAGTGCACTTCACAAGCTCTGTTTCCTAGTCCCAGTAGAAAAGAAAAGAAATGCTAAAGGATTCTTCAGTCCAGGCTTCTTTGCCTCCTCCTATTTTTAAATGCGTAGTCTCTCTGGGAGAGTTCTAGAGAGCGCGTACATTATGCCACGTGCTCCTCCAGGAGTGGTGCCACGCCGCTGGAAACTTCACGCTCCTGTTGCCACTTACTGTTTGAGATACTCCATTCCTATCGCAGCTGGCACTTGGCCTGGCTCAAGCATGTGCATGCTTACTCGGAGCAGGCAGAGACTGATGAACTTTAATTCGGGGTTTGTTTCACTGCTACGTGTTTCCCTCTTTCTTACTTAAAACTGCCACACCTACCCACCCATTTTGGCTGAAAGGGACTTGCGGTTTTCCCCTCAACAAGCAGTGAGCTCAATCCAGAGGCTAATTTCTAAAGCAGAGCACAGATAACATTTCAGCTAAAGTTATATCAAATCCAAACTGTGTGGCAGGTACTGGAGCGCCTATATAGAAGGCTTTGTCTCACTGTGCAAAGGTCAGACCCAGCTACACTCTTCCCTCTAGATCTTACCTACCTCTAAATAGAAAACGCGGTGTTGCAAAAGCATGCATTGGGAACACTGGCAGTAGCTAACAGTAGATGCTAAAAGAGAAAGCAAGTGGAAAGTAGTAAAAGCTGTTCCTCCAACTGATGGCGGGATTGGAAGCTTAAATTAGGGTTCTAGGGCAACTGTTAAATGCTCTTGTGCTTCCTTTTGGAAGCCCATGATTCCCTTTCTCTTGTTTCCTTTGCAGTACCTTGGGGAGCTGAGTCTAATTGATGCTGATCCTTACCTGAAATACTTGCCGTCAGTTATTGCTGCTGCCGCATTTCATCTAGCAGGCTATACGATCACTGGACAAACTTGGGTATGTAGCACTAAACCTTGAGCCTTCACGTGCCTTTATGCATATTTAGCGTATTCGTACGCGGTTTTGAATGCTGGGGCCTGGGCTGCAGGAATCGCAGCCCCTCTGCACTCCCAGGCTGTTAATTAGGGATTTCTCCCTATGGTATTTGAAAAATGGGGGACACACACCTTTTCTTGGAAGGAAGAGGGAGCTACTGATGCCCTGTGTTCTGGTGATCCTCCTCAAAGCTGTAAGCAGCTTCTTTGTGATGAAGAAGTGGGCGGTAGGAAAGCCTAAGCACTGGGGGCAAGGAGTACTTGTTTAGAATATGATTGTTTTCAGGATTACCGTAAATCTACATGAAATGCTAAAATCTGAGCAGCGAGTATTAAACTACTTTGTGCTTGAGAAAAGGACACTCTGCCAACCTACTAGAACAAGAGAGTTTTGACAGAGAGCTAAAAACTCCACCAGTGGTCGTCAGCATAAGCGAACAGAAAGGTTCAAACGTCCCTCTTCCTTTCCTTTTTCCCTCAGCCTGAATCCCTGTGCAAAGTAACAGGCTACACCCTTGAAGACATCAAGCCTTGCCTCATGGACCTACACGAGACCTACCTCAAAGCAGCACAGCACACGCAACAGTCCATAAGGGAAAAGTACAAGAGTACAAAGTGAGTATCTGTAGAGATGTACGATAGCTGGTGTGTTACGCCCGAGTTGTCCCAGAGCGTAACTGCTTAACGGGGTGGGGGGTGAGGCGTATCTTGAGTCTTCGGTCAGACTCAACTAACCAAATCTACCACGCAAGTGAAACGGCGACAAGACTCCCCAGGTTTTTGCACAATGTTGTGTTCAGCAATGCTTCATGTTCCCCACCAGGCCTGCTATATCACTACCTGAACCGTCAGGTAGAAACTGGAGGAATTTTCTTGATGTTCCTGCAGTTGGTAGGCAGGAGATGGTACCTAATGCTCCTAAAAAAAAAAATCTGTGTCGGCATGGCAGCTGACAAGCCCCAAAATGTTTTCTGCCTTGTGAGGAATGTGCTTCGCTGCAGTATGTACGCTGTTCTTCACGGCAGAGAGCACGATGACATCCTGCGTCTTTTTTTCCCCTCTCTAGGTACCATGGAGTATCGCTTATTGACCCACCAGAGACACTAAACTTATTGCAATAATCAAGAGACTGATCTTTTAAAAAGATGTATATTACAAGAAAATGATGTACAGTTTTAAACATGGTTCAAAATTCTAGATGTGATCACTCAGAATATTAATACAGGTTTTGATGAGCTTAATTATGAAGTTAGTTCTATGTGGTTTTAATGTAAATCTTTTGTACATGCAATCTTGTTAAAATATTTAGCTGGGTTTTTATAAAAATGTTCTCCTCAAGCACAGAATTAACCATGCAGACCAAGGGAAGTCTGAGACTGCTTATCTAATTATAGACTAAACATTAATATTAGCAGTGCATTATTATAGTAGGGCTTTTTCTCCTTCCAAGTAAGAATGACTTGGACTCCACAGCAGTATTTGTAGCATTTTTATACTGTCTAGTTTAAACTGAGGGTTAGTGTAGATCCAAAAGGTAGCTTTATGGCTATAATACTGGAAGAAACTATAGCTATGAGGAGAACACCTTGCTGGAATTGACTCTTGTGAGGCTCTTTAGGATGTGCCACTTAATGGAAGCCTTGATTGCTACGTAATGTCTTGCCAGATCGCCATCAGGTTAAAGGTTGAACACTCTGCTGCAGGGACTGCGCGGCTAAAACTAGTATACCAGTTCATACTTCTCTTCCAATACGTAAAAAGTGGTCTTGCTATAGGTATTTTCTAGTCAAAGTGTAAAACTGATACTAATTTAAACCTGTGGAGTTCCCGCTGATGTGTTAGCTGTCCTGAAAGCCCATCGATACCTACTAAAAAAATTAGAGTCATCAGTCTGCTTACCTAGTACCTCTTTAGGGGCGGTGGAGGGATTAAACTGCAGGAGGGTGAACTACTGCTCTGTGCCCTCACGAGGAGGGAACGTCTTCTGGTGCGGATGGGCCATGTGCAGAACGGTATGAATTCTGTACATCCCTCTTGCTTGGAAAGGGTTCCTCTGCAGCAGGCAGCAAGAATGTAGACCAACTGGTCTTAGTTTTCCTTAGAAGTGTTACACAAGCAAACTAGCACATAGTTGGCATCAGATCAAGTGGACATTTACCTTCAACCTGTGTAAATGGAGTGATGCTGCCCTGTACCGGCTGTTCTTTGCATGTAAAGCAGTGAGTGCATGGAAGTGGCTTTAATTAAGCCACGTCCAGGTTGGCTAATAAACAATTTTTACATCTGATGTTAGTGGTCTTGCCGATACCTTAAAACCACTGAGTGGCAGTACTGCCATCTTAAACTGGCATTCATTTCTAAAGCTTTTGGGCAAGGGCTGCCCTGTGAAACCTGTGCCACTTCAACTTGAAGCAGATTCAACGCTGCCTGTCTGGTTATCTGGACACCCAGCAGTATAAATTCTTCACAGATGTCGAACAGCTGTTATGGCGTGGGCTATTTAAAATACATCTTAAAAAAATCATCAGCCCTCTGTCAAGCTGACAAGCGTGTGTTACAGTGAGATAACTCGCATGTCTCGACTTGGTAACTAAAAACTTGCTGTTCTGCCCCCACGCCTGCTCTGCAACCTGAGCCCTCCATGAACCAACTCAGTAACAAAACCGATCAGAGGCTGCCTTTTTTGGCCAATCTGAGCTTTTTAGGATGCACTTTGACTTTTATATGTGTTCTGATGTTTAATGAAGAGCCATATTTCATTGGTCTACCATGTTCTCCAATAGCCTTAATTAAGCTTAATCTCAGTAGGTTGCCACTGAAAAGCTGAAACTAGTTGGGGAAAAAACTGCGCAGTCTATCATGTCTGGTGCCAAGTACTGGAAATGCTCCAGCCTTGCGGGAGAGGGAGTTTGTGTATGGAGGAACGCATTTGCCACAATTGCAACATCAGTTTGTGACCTTGGAAGGGCAACTCAAAGCGCTGAGTGGCAATTATTCTTTGAAGACGCTAGAGCACAGCGCTCTTCCTGAGAAACTGGGTTCTGCCTTCCCCTTCTTTTTTTTGTGGTGTGTGCTGGGAACTTTCCAAGGCCACTGAGAAATACGAACATTGGAAGAGGAGTAATTTAAAGGAAGCTTATGAATTATTTTCCCCAGAAAAGAGCAAGTAGCAGTACTTAAGCGAAAGGACTGCAGTGGCTTATAGTATTAATTTCCTGCTTAATGAAATGCCTCCTTGCTCTGTTTTCAAGAGAAGTTGTTCTGTTACTGTTCCCATAGCACAGAGAAAAATTCTCCCTTGCTGCCTGAGCTTTACTTTCAACATACTGATGAGACTTCCTCTACAGCCTAAAAAAAAAAAGCTTCAGTCACGGGCTGGCATCTCTGCCCAGTGTGACTACGCTCCTCCTTCCTCACTGGCAGCTCTGGCTGCTGCAATAAATACCATCTTTTTCCATCTTCTCATTTTCTGAAGTTAATATGGGACAATTCCAGCTCTTGCTACTAATCTTTGAACAAAATATCCTGGGTTGTACTGTACTACTGTTTTGCCTCTCTAGTTTATCTTCTCCTAGTCCTTTCAACATAAAGCCTGTAAGGAATGCAGGGTGCGAGATGTTACGTGTGAAGAAGAGAGAAACAGCAGTGCAAAGAACACCATTCTTTTTCCTGAAGAAGTTTTAAGGTTGCGTGGTACTGCGGAACTAAGAAGAAACTGCATCTTCACTCATTCTTGTACTCCCGACAGTGACTTTGGGTTGGAAGACCTGACACTAAGAAAACGTGCTGGTTTAGCTCCTGGAGGAATGCGGCTTTCAGTATTTGTCCCTTTCTGAAAGCACAACTTGATTAAAGCTTTGCTTGGCTGGGAGCAATTTTATTTTTTTTTTTTAAACATTAAATTCAAAACCTGATTTGGGGAATGTAATATCTGCAACAGTAACTTCTCTCCTGTTCATATTTCATGAAATACTAAGGTCGCATGTAAAATAGTCCTACGTTACTCTTGTAAATATGTGCATGTTTCCAATTTGACTTGGTTTTTGAAGAAAGCGGCTAGGTCAGATGTTTTGGAAACTTCCTTGTCTCTTCGCTTTGCCCCATTCTAAATTCAGAGCATAATTCTTTGAATATAGTTCAAGAAGCATTCCTGTCTGTTGCATGTAATATTTAATTAAACTTTTTAAGAAACTCCATTGCTGAAGTACGAGTTGCTTCTCTATGAAAGTTTTGCAGAAGTTCTGTGCTATTTTGTCAAGTACGTGCATTTCTCTTTGTTTTTATACAAGGCTGAGTCAGTGAAAGGTAAAATGCAGAGTGACGTGGGCAAGGTCTTATTCACAGCACACCCTCTCCCCATGAAGAACATTCCAAGGCGTGCTAATAGCTACCTTAATTAAAAGAAGCTTTTGCTGGCATTAAACTTGAGCCATAATTTCTTTTACCACCTGAACTCTTGACTATACCCAGCTCGCTTCGGTAATGGCAGAAGCTGTTTCATTAAGGAAACTACATATCTTGCCTCTCCAATTGAAGTTGTGTAACTTGAGTCAGTTCAAGTTGAACTTAGTGAGTTTGCTGCTGCAGCTGGATGCTAACCATGGAATGTCACTTACATGCAAAATTTTTTTATTTAAAGCAATAGTTTTATAAAATATACATAAAAGCAGGACCAGATACGGGGTAGGAGGAAGCAAAATTATCTACAAAAATAAGTTCAGTAATGATAGACCAAATTATGTATTATACAGCATTTCTGAAGGAGGGATGATGGCTTTAATGAGCAGCTCTCTTCTTTTTTCTCCTTTTGTTAAATGCTTTCTTACTTGTAGTTTCTTGTTTCGGGTTGGTCTGTGTTCTGTGAGAAAACATTTGTATCAAAGAAGTGTACCGAATAGTTTTATTTCAAAAGAACACAGGCTGATCATCCGTAACAGGGCAACCATCCACCATGCTCGGTGCAAAGTTCAAACTTAGTTTCTAGAAAGTGTGCTACACACGACAACGAGGTTTTCCATGGCTAGTGCAGGGATGCAGCAATAAATCCCACTTCTTGGGGATAAAACTTAAGATTAGCTGTAGGGTAGCATGTAGAATCTCTGCAGCATCTCCAAGGAGCAGCTGATTCAAATCCACTTTTATGCTTTCACTCCCTTGGGAATCATTAAGATCACTCAAATAATACCTATAACCATTTCAGACAGCTGCAGGTCAGCCAGGATGACCGGCCTCCTAGGACAGGAGCACGCTGGCCTAGATGTAAACTTCCTCGCTCTCGGCTATCTATGTAGTCCCCTTCATCAATTGAGACCTTTCCCAACCTTGCCAAAAATCCTGAGCTTCCCAAAATACTCCTCGCAAACTCCCTTCCCCTCCTAATTTCACATGATGGTTACCTTGTTTTCCTTGGTAGCTCCTGTGGTTCCAGAATGACAACTTCTTCCTCTTCACTGTCAGACAGTACAATAGGTTCATCTAAAAAACCAAACAAACCACAAACCCACAAACTGGCGATCAGCTACGTACAAACAACTGCTGTAACTAATAACCACTGCATTTTTAAAGAAACAGAGTGGCTAGTGCTTAACTTGGAGCCCTCTTACACTACAGAAATCAGGTTTTCTTTTGAAGAAAACAGAAGTGAGCAGGTGAAGTGAAAGTAGCAAATGGGTGTAACTCAAACGGAAGGCGGCTACGACGGTTCTTCTTTCTTGCTAAGGACCTCTTTCAGGTTTTAATTCTAGACTGTTAATAACGTGACATAATAAGCATATCTTATATCAAAATAAATAAATACTTACCCTTCTTAATTTCCCTCATTGTACTTGTATCCTCAGTTTCCATTTTCTGACATTCAAAAGCAGTAGCCTCACTTTCACCTTCCTCTTCCGCTGCCTCTTCCCTCTCAGATTCTTCAAGGTCTCCCCAGGAGTTCTCTATTCCTTCCCCGATTTGGGCTGTCCCGGGAGTATGCAGTATTGGTTTGGCAAAACTGAAGTAGTTAAGAAAAACGTCGGTGTTTGCTGGGAAACTCTTTGTATTCTGAGAGAAAACCGGTTGTTTTTTAAGCTGTATCTTTTCTCCCCTGGGGAGAACATCCGTAAAGGGGAGCTGAGAGAGAGTACTACTTCTCCAGTTCCTGTAACAATCCGTCACTTCAGACCTCAGTTTTACACTTTATGCTAGGAATTAAGTTACCTAAAAGCAGTTAGAACCAAGCCCAAGGTGATGTTGACGTTTCATCCAAAGGCTATAAGGCTACCTAAGCTGCGAGGAATCGAGGACGTGTGTTTAGCTTCTACAAGTGCTAAGGCAGGGGATGGGAAGCCTGGTTTTCCCCTGAATAACACAACAGAAAAGATACACTTCTGAAGGAGGGTCAGCTTTAGTGATGATTTCTTCTGCTTGTTCTTCCACGTTCTTAGTATCAACAGCAGCACTTTCCATTTTGAAGGCAGTGATCTTTTGATTTGGTATAGATTCTGCAAAGCCGAACTTCCCACCTTCTTTCCTAGTTATTCAGTGACAGCCATTATTTCAGGATGTTTCACACTTAAAAATGCTTTCTCTTTTCAAGTTCAAATATACAAATACTTGCTATTTAAAACAAACACAAGTGAAAACAATTCCCTGTTCAAGCTACAGGCTGACATTACTTTTTAGTATGTTTCTTAAAAATACCCATTTCCCTTCCTTCCCAAACCACTCACCTAACTTTCTGGTCATTCTCCAAGGCTTTCTGAATTAGTTCTGTTATTTCTGCAACCTTAACAGCTGTTATTTTACTGCATCTCAGAACCTGTTTGTTATACATACAACAACAGTTTACAATCGTGAAAGCAAAACGTTTTTAACTAAAACTGTAGAACACCACCAGAGTCACAAACTCTTAAAATGAAATACAGCATCTTAGTAGGAGGGTCTAGACACACTGCAGGTTGATGCAAAAGGTTAATGCAACAGCCTGAATTTATTTACAGACTCCCTCAGCCAAATCACAGAGAAAAAAAAAAAAAAAAAGATGGGTATCTGACCAAACAATATGCCTTTTCTACGTCTCTTCAGCATGATACACAGTACTACGCTCTTGTGCTAGCACTAAAAATAAGTAATATTTTCCAATTGAATCAGGCAGGTAATTGATTTCTTAGCTTCCAAATGTCAAGGATATTTCAAGATCAAGATTACAGCACAGGAACTAGTTTATACACAGGAGAAAGACTGGTCAAGGCAAAGACTCACCTGATCTTTGACTAGCATAATCCCCCCACTGGACTGGATGGTACAAATTTCACGATGTTTATTCATGGCAATTACGAGGAGGCCATCCATTACGCATTCCTCGCGCTCACTTGGATCCACCAATAAATAGGTCCTAGAATCAAGTTTTTAAATATAAGCCAACGGTAAAGGTTTGAGGTGAGTTACTACCCTTAAAACAATTAAACAAAGGTATTGGTTTACGTGTTAGTAATTATGGGTATACTCCCCCCCAGAAAGTTTTTCTACGTCATCTGTGGGAAGCTGCTCATTAGTCACACTGTGCAGAACACATAAATATCTCCCCATGGCATCTCACTTCAGATAAATTTTTTTAAGAAACAGGCCTGTCAATATAAATATTTTTAGGACTCTTCTATCTTTAAAATCAATTCTGCAGAACTAACAATAAGCTGTTTCTGTCAAAACACTTAAAAACCTTACCCTTGCTGGAAGAAGGCAAAACTGACACAAATAGGCATGTGGTGGATACTCAAGGGGACAGGATCACGTTCCTCAGGAGTGTACTTTGAAAAGAATTGGCCCAGAAGACAATTATTTATGAAGCACATTTAATTTTAAAATTATGTACAGTACAAAGGTATTTAAGGAACTAAAAAACAAAGAAAAAAAGTCTAACAAATGCTTAGTCATCTAAATGTTAGAAAAATTCTCTTTACTACTCTTGTGCAATTCTTACTGTTTACTACCCACAGAGGTAAATACAGCACATTCATCAGCCTTACGCTTGATTTGGTCGAAATACCGTTGAATACTTTTACAATTAATATTCCCATAAACTGAGGTTGATAAAATTTTGTATTCAGCAGGCTTCCTTACTAACCTTTCACATTTTGAATAGCAACACATCTATCCTAAAACTCAAGCATCTTGGAGTTTATCTGCTTACGCAAACATGTAATTCTGCCTTTTAGACAGAAAGAAACAGCCACCTGTGATGCCACAACGCTTACTATGATCTGGCAGAACTTACCACAGTTACTTCCTCTCCTTGCACAGACACGTCTGGTCTGCGAAAATGACAGAGCGCTACAATTCCTGCTATGCTAGCAGCATCGATAATGTTACCATCATGATTTAACAGGTGCAGGTCCAGACGAATTTGCCAAACCTGAGAAAAAGCATACAAAACTGCTTGGTAATTTGTGGCGTGATTCTACAGAATTTATTGTTTTTCAAAACAATTTCTTTTTTTGAACCATAAAAAGAACCAGCATATATTCTTCAGGTCTTTGCTTCAGACGATGAAAGATCTCAATATATTCCAAGATAGCCAGTGTCCTAGATTTAAGCCCTGGTTAATTATGACAAAACACATAACTATTAAGTACAATTTAAACTTTATTCTGCAAAGAAATATTCGAGTGTGCAGCGTCCCAACTACTTCAGAAAGCCTATGTAGATATGTACATTAAAAATACCTGTAAAGTCAGATGTGTGGATCCTTATATTAACCTAAAATCAGAACTTCTAATTTCCAAAACAAGCCAGAGATGACCTTAGAAACAGACTATATGTACCCTTTAGTTTAAAACCACTTGAAATCACTAGTTTTTCGTACCTTTTCCCCAGCAACAACACAGAGAGATTCAGTATCTATACATTTGGAATTTCTCAGGCATCGTTCTATTAGTCTGTTCAGTTTCACCAGTAACTCAGATTGCCTGTTAAAACAAAATTAACCGAAACTGAATGTGATTATGCTATATACTTACAGGTATCAAACCAACAGCTTTTATGTCATCCTTGTTTCGTCTTTTTAAGAAAGCTACATACCTGCCAGGCTCAAAACCAGGTGCAGCCATGGGTGAGAGCTCAAGATTAAAGAAAAGTATACCTTCTGTAGGCCGATTTGGCTTGGGGGGAACGAGTTCACACGAGACTTGTGCAAGAACCCTGCAAAGGTAAAGAAACCACTAAGTCATGGAATTTAGTAGGAAAAAAGCTCCTACCACTAGAAACAAAATACGTACTTTGAAAAAGCATGCGTTTAGGCTTTTAGTTTGCGTTTCTCACTCCTGACAGTTTCTCATTCAATGCCTGTCATACATATTTAAACCGTGGTCAACAATTGAGAGAATGAGATGTAGAAGTTATAACATTCTCCTGTCTTTTAGAATTAAAAATAAGGCTCAAACAGATGAGAATCTAGAACTAGATGTTTAGGTAAGAGCATATATTCCACTTTTCCACATACAAAAAAGGGCCGTTTGATTTGTGGAAGAATGCAACACGTAATCAGTGAAGAAAGGGATGAAAATTTATAATCGTTTTGCGTTTCATGAATCACTTGTAATCCACAACCAACACGGAAGCCCCATCCCTTCCCCTCCCGCTCCCCCCCGAGGGTCCGACCCTTGAATCGCTACCACTTTTAGGCTTCAGTCCTTAAAATCCGCTTACTGCCAGCTGGGCGGGCTTGCAGGCGAGCGGGCCCGCGCCGCCCGAGAGCCTCTCCGCCGGCCGCCACCGCCGCTCCGCCCGCACCCACCTGGTCTTCCCCAGCTCCACGATGCAGCAGCCGTAGTCGGCGCCGAAGGAGACGCGGACGTTGCGGTAGTCATAGCACTGCCGCCCGTCCAGGCGCTGCGGGGCCAGAGACACGCACGGCGGGTTAACGCGCCATCGCCGGGCGGGCGGGGGGGGACGGCTCTGGCCTACAGAGCCGCGCTATCCCCCCGCTTCCCGGGGCGGGGAAGGGGACGGGGAAGGGGACGGGGAAGGGGATGGCGACGGGGAGGCCGGGGCCGCACCTTCCTCTCCTCGATGGCGCGCAGGAGGAAGCGCCGCTCGCAGTTGGAAAGCGGCGTCGCCTTCATGGCGGAGGCTGCGGGACGGCGCGCGCGCGGGGGCTGGTGGGCGCCAGCGCGCAGGCGCCGCCTTCCCGCCGCCGGCCCCGCCTCGCGGGCCGTTCCTCTCAGGGCGGGCACCGCCGCCCGCCCGGCCGTGAGGGGCGGGTGCCTCCCGGGGCAGCCCGCCGCCGCCCTCCGGTACAGCCCGATAAATGATGGGCACACGGGCCTGCTTTACCGCCGGTGCGGCTTCAGCCGCGGCGCGGAGGTCCTGGGACGGGGCTGTTGCAGCAGCCGGCCCGCGGCGGGTCGCCGCGCCTCTTCAGCGGCTGAGGGGACGGAGGCCATGTGGGTTTGTGCTACAGTGCCGGTCGTCGGGGAAACCGCCTGGAATTAAAAAAAAAAAAAGGTGTCCCAGGCATTGCGAGTGGTTAACGCTGCTGTAGTGTCCGGTCTTCAAGAGGTGCATGCTCCTGCAGGCCCTAGAAAACAGCCAGGCTAGCAGCGCGAGCGGGGCGGTTAGTGCTGCAGGCAAAAATGCAGCAAAAGCTTCAAATTTGTCAGAAGAACATCCTTTCCTGTTGTTCTGAAGCGTTGCCTGTAAGTAAAAACTCGAGGCCTTTAAGTGGCTTTTATGCTTAGTTTGAGTTGAAACGAGAAAATGGGTTACTATATCTTCCCACCAATGTTAAACCCCAGACACTCTGACTTTTCTCACACAAAATTGTGGAAATATCTCATTTATACTGTCTTTTTAAACCTTGTCAACCCACTGAAGTTCTAGTGCAAACTAAGAAGTGAGTCACGTTTCAGAAACTTCAGGTTTGTGCGAGTGAGGACAAGTGCGGTCTGATTTTTCCGTGCTGGGTTTTGTATTTTCAGATCAGGAATTTTTAAATTAATATAATCACAGATACTCAGTGTGAAAGAATATTGATGAGATTACAAAAAGAACTTCTTTCTGTAGGGACAAAAATAAGCAAATAGTTTTCCCAAATGGCACTACATCTGGAGCAAAAATAAGGAACAAATGATGTAACATTTGCAACTTTTTCTCTAGCCACGAATATGATAATGTTTGGCATAAGGTTCTCTCTCATTGCAGCTATATGGTTCGTTGGGTATTTTCCTTGGAGTTTAACTGGCAGTCTTTAGGTAGAAATTCTGTCTGTTTTTGCTTTTTTATGTTTAAATTCAGTGATGATATTCATTAGTGAAAGCTTGGGGTTAAATTCTGGCTGCTTTGCAATTACTGAGAAAAAATGCTTCCATTAGGACCAAGTTTGCTCTGTATTAGTAGCCCTAAGTCCTGCTGTGCTTTGCTTGCTGAGGCTTTTTTACATGAAAAGTAAAGGTTAGGTACTAATGACTTGCAATTACTTAAGATTTGATAAGAAGGAAATTATTTTCTAAGCGCTATTTTTAATCGCAGAGCTAATTTCTGAGTTATGTGCAGTTGGGTAAACTGTTAAACAGTGTTTTTAAATCACAGAAAACAAGTATATTTTGAGTTGTTTCATTTATTATTGGCAGACAGATATAACATGTAAAATAAAGCTTGGGAAACACTTGTGGAACTATTTTGGCAAACACGTAAGTTGAATAACAAAAAAGGCAGACTTCTGAAAGAAGTGGGATGTATCCGTAAGCTTTGCATTTTGAATGTCTAATTTAAACTTTTTGCCCAGTATGTTACCGTAAATCCTTTCCTGTCACACCGATACATTTCATTGGTTGTACTGAGGTCTTTATGTTGCTTTCACAGAAACTCACTACAAATTTCAGACAATTCCGTTGCACTGAAGAAGTATTTTTGTTTGCATATTCAAGTAAACCCAAGCTATAGCCATAAACTACCACTTGGAATACTTTGTCTTACATCTTTTTTTGTGCTCTCATTTTTTATATTTGTCCGTGTACTTATTAGGAGCCCATGTTCGTCCATGTTGTAAGTCATAGTATTTGTAGAAAGCAGGATTGTGAAATATTTCCATCATTTTATAATATAAAAAGAGATCTGAAATCTTTTTACGTCTCAATGAACAGAATTTGCTTGGTAAATATGGTCCTGCTATGCTGCCTTTTCAGCAGATATTGGAATGGTTCAAGTCTCCCATGAGGAATTTAAGCTGTTAGCTCAATGCTGCAAAGTTGTTGTGCTTTATTTAAATGAGGTATCTCGTTCCTCAAAATCTGAGTCCTGTGTGTATTCAAAGGTACTGATGTTAGTGGCAGGAGCAGTATTAAGTATTTTATCTGGCATGCACAGCTCAAGTGGCTGAATAGAAATGAACTAGATGATTTCCTTGCTGCTGTTTGTTTCTAAATTCAGATTAAAGGGTCATCACTAAACCCACAAAATCATTGAGGTTGCCTAGATTTCACTAGACACCTGATCTGGCAGGCAGCCAGATTATTAGTGGTGATGATATGCAGCATGGAGCAATCCCCGTTTGAATTGCAGAATCTTGATTCGGTTTGGAAAGCTCACAGCTTACAGGCAGGAGAAAATGTCTTTGTTGGAACATTTCGTATGAAAGGTGGTGGGATGTAGTGCCTTACTGTGCTGTTTTGTCGGCTTACAGTGAGACGTGGGGTTAAACCACGACACTTGGTAATGATAAATTAATCCATTTTACTTGGTTCTCATTCACTAGCATGGTTTTGTTATGTTTTCATTTGCAGACTTTGCAAGAGAATGGTAATACTTAAGATCACTTTTGATACTCTTCAAAAAAGGTTTCTATTGCCTGCCCCTTGAGAAAGAGAATTGAAATCTGGAAATAGATGTATTACTCAACAAATCATTTGTATAGGTTAAAAAACGCTAAAATACGCAAGCTATATAGACAGTGGAATTTTTACTCTAAGTGGTTGCTCAATAGAGCAGTCAAAATGAAAGCTAGTTTTGTGAAACATGGCAGTCATTTTCATTTGAAAGTAAAACAATTTTTGATGAAACTCTTCAGTTACTGTCAACAACCTTGGAAGGATTTGTATTGTCTGTAGGAGCCTTCTAATGTTACTCTCCGTCAATTACAAAAATGTCAACTTGGGCATATGCTGAGATTTGTGCTTGGGGCTAGAGTGGGAAAAATTCCTGTCCCGGCTCTCTCGGTGAACTGTCATGTGCCTCGATCTGTCAGGCTGGGGGCAACGCGCCCTTTGGTGTCACTCCTCTCGACAGAAGTGAGCGACTGAGTGTTTGGGCTGGTGAGGAGTTGCAGTATTGTTGCTTAGCAAATCGCAGCAATTGCAGAAGTTTTATAACCGCTTCGATGAAATAATATTTGCAAAGAACATTCAACAGCGTTGTCAGTCATTTGCGTTAGGTTTTCTTGCACTAATCTATGTTCTGTCAGAAACATTTCCGGAAGTGCTGCTTATACCTTTACTTGCTGGGGAGGCGGGTACGGTGGATTTTTGCTTCTGATGCTGGTCCTGTTGAGGATTAGTACACAGAGAAGTTGATGGTGAACTTCAGGAGGAGCTGGATGTGATTCCAGGGGAACCAAGTCGGGGGGGGGGGGACTGGAAATCAGCTGTCTCCTTTGATTCATGTCATCTTCTGTGCACAAAGTCTACCTTGCAAATTCTGTGCGTGCGCACGTGGAGGAAGGGTCAAGAATTTCATGCACAAATTAAGGAGGCATAATATCACAGCACTGGAAATCTGAAGCAGGCTACATGGAAAGCAAGATCAATATAATAGGTTAATGAAATAGAAGTTGTGGAATTTTTACATTTCTGTATGATGAAAGGCAGAGTTACAATTGCATTCCAGTAATAGAAATACTCTGGGTGTTTGAAACCAGAAAGAAAAGGAATGAGTGTTTTACACGGCAGAGTGAATAAATCAGTGAATAAATCACAGGCACTTAGGCTAAAGCAGGAACTGTCAGAAAGAAGAGCCTAATGATCTATTGTGCCCACATAGAAGCACTTCTTCGTTTGAGATGAATGACCTGTAGGCTGAAATGCTTGAATTGGATTACCTTACCAAACTGAGCCATGAGGGAAAATCACATTTGAGGACTGAAGAAAAAACAAACTACATCAGAATCTCAGCATCTTGACAGCAAGCTTCCAGCAACCACGTTTTATGGCCTAATAAAAATAAATAAAAAGTGAATCTTCTCTTTTCACGGTAGCCTCAACTGTAATGTGCCTTTGCTGATTAGCTGCAAGTCCTGCTCTCCAGTATACACACTTACACATGTATGCACAACATGATGTATACAGTATTTCAGCTTATAAGATTATTTGGGAAGAAAGGCTCCGCATAGATGCAATAATATCATTTATCATTTGTTTTTTATGAGAGCCTCTGAGGCTTTGAAACAGATAGAGTTCCACGTGGGTGGGAGGATAGGTAATCACTGCAAGCAATGCAGCCGGCAGAAATAAAGCATGAACAGTACGGCTTGCCTACCAGCTCGATGCAGTGAGGTGCGGTGTATTCTGGCTCTGATCCAGAGAAGCACTTAAACAAGCTCTTTACCTGAAGTACAGCCGTAAGCGCATTTGTCCCTTACTTATTAGAAGGAAGGTGTCACAGCTTGCACCACTAAAATTTAGGAAAGTAGTTTCCTGATATATATGCTGAAGTAATTTTATTCCAAAAAAGGGACATGGAACTGTCAGCAAATCATCCAAGTAACAGCTGAAAGCAAATTGGTAATAACTTCTGCTTCATCTACTCGCTGGATGTTTGTCTGATCATCTCTCATAGGCTAGATTTCTGAGTAAGCCCCAAAATTTTCTCGCTGTTTCCACCCATACTTAGCCTTCACATAATCTCCTGGGTTTTATTATCCTTGTGAAAGAAGTTTTTGCACCAAAGAGTCCCCCCAAAACTTCTGATTCTGCAGGCAGTGCTGCATTCAGCACTTCCCAGCTCTCAGCAGTCCTTTTGGGAAAGTGGGAAGTATTTGCAAGGCTGGATTCTAGACAACCAACAAAGTTGGGGAAAAGAAATTACACCCCTTCTTTTTTTGCTGCTGCCTGTTTCGCTCTGTAGTCTTCCAAAGAGCTACAGAAATGGCCAAAGTGCTGCCCTGTCCCTGTGTGAGTGCAATTAATTAATCTGCAGCTTTGAGTCTCAGCACAATAGCTAAATACTGAGGTCTGCTGTCTCCACATCCTGCAATTTCTCTGTCTCCAGACAAACTGCGTGCATGATTATTATTGATTCAAGTGAAAACAGTTGCTGAGTTAAGTGTCACATTAAGCCAAAATTGTTACAGGTAAAGTTGATGGCTCTGAACATACAAAACCAATGTCTGGATTAAGATTTTAGTGGTGTTTAAGATTTTCAAACCTTTTAGAAGCATCTTCTAATTCTCTTAAAAAGTAACAAATGTTCATGTTAAAGTAGAAACTACAGTTTGCTTTCATGCAGAGTAGACAAAAATAAATCACAACTTTTTTTTTTTTTTTTTAAAAAAAGGCGCTTTCTCATATCCTGATCTTAAATATTAATTGGCAGACAGGTTAAACACTGGCTTGATACAAGAACTCAGGAGCGTGAAACTGAAGTGAATATCAATTTGGAAACTTTTTTTTTTTCTGTTGGAAAACAGAAAATATTTACTGATACCACATACGTGAGATCTCATGCCACATATTGATACTCCTACAATGCAGAGGAAATCCAGAGTACTGAAAAGCTTATAGGTCACATCTGATCCGTAAGAGATGATAGCACGTTTAGTAAAATAGAGGGTTAACTTTCTCTTTTGAAACCTGGATTGTTTTGAATAATTCAGTTCAGTGTTGTGCCACCCTTCTCGCAGTCCACAGTTTTGTTAGTCTTGAATGCCAGATCACGCAGATGATGATGCGCTGGTGGAAGAAGTTATCTACAGAGCGCTTGGATAATGTGATCTGGATTTCTGCTGCCTGTGAATTGAATCTGCCCAGCTTTGCAGCTCTAGCAAACTGGTATCATCCCCATTCCCAGATTCCCCAAAGCGCCATCGTGACTCAGAGGGATGACTGACTGAATACGTAGGTTTGGTTAGAAACGTGCGAGGAAAATCTGACTGTGCGTGTGCAGCATCGCCAGCTGTAAGCATGTTAGAACAGCGTGTCTTGATGCAATTACAGGAAAGGTGGTATCAGCCCCAGGATAAGCGGGATAAATAATAAATGATCGAGTTAAACCATTAAATCAGAACTGCTCTTTTCAATTACTTCTCCTGCTTATTCAGCTTCCAAGTATCTGTTACAAACCAGAAATTAATCTTGACCGCCTGATTACTTGAAATGCTGAAAGTCACAATCTTTTCCAAGCAAGTCTTTTTGTTGTTCTGTATGGATGACCTCTTTTGAGACTAATACAGCTTGATACTAAAATGTTTCTTTTAGATCAGGAGATATATTTTAGCAAATTTATACATATGCCTCTTCTGAATAATTCCGTTGCCATTGTTCTGTAGAGCCTTACTGCGTCTTTATATGAGGAGTAAGGATTGGGGAGGAATTATAGGATTCTTGCTTATTTAGGTTGCATGTTATACTTTAATTTACAGACTATAAGAAACAGCCTGAATTATTTGGTTATAGGATTATAAAACATTTCAATAGTAAAAGAAGATGAACTATTCTCCTTCGTACAGCTTTAAGAGATTTCAGAATTCTGTTTTGGTCATAAAACCCTCAAACAACCCCCCAAACAATGTATATATTTGTTGATTCAGCCCATTTTAAATACAATTTCATATTTACAATTGCATCTTAAAACGCAGTCATTGTTAAGGGTTAAAAGCATTGTTTAGCAGTACCTGCTGTGGTGTGTGTGCCACAGCCGCTCACAAGGCATTGGGTCACCAGCGTCTCTTGCACAAGAGCAGACTGTCTGTCGTGGAGCTTCCGATCGATATTCTGTGCGTGTCAAGTGCAAGCGTTAATCTTGCCATATTTCCCAAAGATCCTAATTCGTAATTCCTTGCAAAGAAACGCTGATAAGAAAACTGTGTTTTGAATAGTTCAATTCCTCACTAATAACACAAGCGAAATGGGAAAGTGCTCATTATTGTGCCTGAGAGAATACGGAGGCGGGATGTGTGAGCGCTGGAGAATGATGGATGGTGGCCTTTCCTTCTTCCACCAGATAATGTTTTCTACAGTATTGATGAAAATGTCAGAATGAACTTTTGCTACTTCAAGAAAAGGTGAATGATCATTTTCCCAAATTGCTTCAAATTGTTTCTTAAGCATTATTATGAAGTATTATGCTAGAGGTCCAATAAGAACAGAAGATTTGGTGTAAAATGGTAACCCAATGTGTAGTTATCTCCTTAGCTCAAACTTGCTGTGAGTCTGTACTTGCATTAAGAATTTGGGAGGCTTTATGAAGTAGAATTTATGCATTTTAGGGATGTATTTCTTCAGGAAGTAACTTTCTGTGGCCCTGACAAAATTTGCAATATATGCAGCAGTGGTTATGTTCACTCTGTGAAATTTCAGTTCCGATGCTTATAAATCCGTGGAGGCATTGAGGTGTCACTTGAGCCGAGATGAATCGTGGGCAAGCAGGCAGATGGTGCCCAAAAAGTGCAAGTAGGGTTTTCCCTGAGGACAGCAGCAAGCTGACATCCCTCCACCCCCTCCGCCTCATCTGCGCTCCTGCAGCCTCGGCGCACTACTGGCCTTTGGGGAGAAGCAGAGGGAGATTAGATGCCAAAAATCTGAGTAACTTTTCTATTCCCACGGCAATATCTGACAAGTGTTTTTGCTCCTGGCCACGGGGATGGTTCTCAAGTGTCTTCAAGGAGAGAGACGTTTTTGGATACTGATGAAGTTCAGAGCCGGTTGGCCTGTGCTGGTGGATGCGTGTGAAATGTGGGGTGGGGAGGCAGGGGGGACGGATGCTGCCTGCGGGTACGGCTATGTGGGCATTTCAGTTTGAGCGGGAGGCTCAGTTTCAAAGCGAGTCACCCCAGCGAGCTGCTCTTGTTGGCGACGGGTGGTCTCGGAGCGTTGTGGCAGTACCAGGGGACCTGTGCCCAAGAAGCATGGCCAATGTGCCCCAACTCAGGCCACGGGCCCAGAAGTCGCGCGGTGGCCCCGGTGCCCTGCTGCTGCCCGGTGCTGCCCGGGCAGGGAGGTGCCGCAGAGGCGGGGGCTGAAGGCAGGACCGGCTCCGCGGGCTCCCGGCCGCAGCCCCTCTGCCCGGTGCCCCTCTCCGCCCGCCGCAGGGGAGGAGGCTCCGGGCGGCGAGAGAAGCGGCGGCTCGGCCGCCACCGCCGCCGGCATCAGCACCGGGGCGGCCCGCGGGGAGCCGAGCCCAGCCGCGGGCGGCATGGAGTGGGAGCTCAACCTGCTCCTCTACCTGGCGCTCTTCCTCCTGCTGCTGCTGTTGCTGCTGCTGCTGCTCTGCCTGCTCCTCCGGCAGCTGCGGGGCTCGGCGGGCAGCGCCCCCGCCGCCCCTCCGCGCCGCCGCCCGCCGCCGCGGCAGCCCTGGGGTGGGTGCCGGGAGCTGTGAGCCGCCCGCCGCCGCCGCCTCGGGCCGCCCCGCAGGTGAGTCCGCCGCGTCTCCGGGCGGCGAGAGGCAGGGAGGGACGGGGGGCTGCCGCCGGGGGCCGCCCCCGGTTCACCGCGCCCCCGGGGACGGCACCGGCCGGGCGCGCTCGGCGGCTCCTGCTCTGCCCGCGTCCCCCGCTGAAGCGCTCCCCCCCCGGCTGCCCTCCGGTCCCCGGCTCTCTCCGGAATGGCTACGTTTGCAACGCAAAATTCAGGGGAAATTTGAAGGTGAGCTCGCCCTGCAGCTTTGACTCTCTTACAAAGTATTATAGAACTCCCCTCGGGCCCTCTTTGCGGAAGAGATGGTGTTGGCTTTACTTTGGTGTACGGAGATCTGAATTTCACCCGATTAGAGCATTTTTAAATTTAGCGTTTTCCAACACAGAAGACAACACTCACCCTTTTAAATGACCTTTTTTTTTTTTTTTTTTTTTTTTTTTTTTTTTACTTTAACCACATCTAACCCAGTTTTCCTCCTTTTATTCCACAGGAGTTGTTCCCTCATATGACTAAAATGCTAAGTAGGCTTCACTCCCTGTAGGTGGGGACAGACCTAGCAACATCCCACAGCTGGCCTCTCCCCATCCTTGATGTCCCCAGGGTCCGCTTTGCCCCCAGCACAGCAGCTGCTGTTCCCCAGGCGCTGCCTGGGGCTGGTGTCCATGTGCTGTGGCCAGGGAGCCCTGGGGCATGGTGCACCCTCCCGCAGGCTGCCCCTACCCTGTGCTGGGCATTGGAGTGCACGGAGGAAGCAACTCGGCCGCTGGGCCTTTAGGAAACTCGTGGCTGAGGCAGAGCTTTGGTTGTCCTCTCACAGCATCATTTTTGATAGCTTCTTGTACCATAGCGGCTTTCAGAGAGAGAGCTCAAGCAAGTGTGAGTTCTGTGGTTGTGTATGACCTGAGCCCTGACACAAGTTTTGATCCAGTCATTTGTTTACAAGAGCTTCTCACCATTCCCATGTTTATCAGTACAAGAATTTATGAGAAGAGGATTTGGGAATGACTTTTGATGGCTGGAATGGCACGTAGATACCTGCTGGGTCCGTGAGGCAAAGGGAAACTGCTCGGTAATGCACTATGTTAGGCTTGAGGTTACCGAGCCATCGGGGTGGCAACTGGCAGACACCAAAGTGAGCCACCTTGCACGTATGCAGGGTGAGGAGGTAAAGCTCTCAAGGGAGTTTCTGCACCATGGCAAAGGGTGTACAAGATTTGTCCTTACAGGAAGGACATGTGGAGGAGTTAAGGGTAGCTGCTAACAGCTGTGCAGTAAGCTAGGCAAAAGGAAAATAATTTAGGAGTACTATAGAGCTGGTGTTTTTGTTTAAATGCATGGGGCTTGGGGGTTCTTTTTTAGGTCACATTAGATGGCAGCTGTTGGGAGTGGTCTGGCTGTGGAAGAGCAGGCAGCCGGGTCTCCAGTGTTGCCGTGGGCTGTATTTTACAGGGCAGAAGGCTGCTAATTCAAACAAGTGCCTCTTGGTACACGGTCTGCCTTACTCACACCTGCCGTGCATTTCTCTGTTGCAAGGCAGCGTGCTGTGACGATGAGGCCACTGTTAGAGGCTGCAGTGCCCATGCAATATTCCAGCTCCCCAGCCCTTGCTGCAGTGAATCTGAGCCCTCTTCTTGCTCACTTGCTCACTGCTGAGTAACTTGGCATGGGGGGAAGAACCTGTTGAGAGTGCAGAAGTAATGTTAAAAGGGTGTTGGCATTGCTCTGGTTTTTCTTCCATCTGGCTGGTCCTGGCTTTTCATTGAAAGCTTTTGAAATGGTTGCACACTCTGTGCTTTAGGTCAGTCTCTTATTTGCATCATTACAGACTCCGTTGTCTTTTGTACAGGCTTTCCCAACACGCAGACCTGCTTGCCAGGGGCTTTGCGAGTCACAGGACATTTTATTTGGGCTACTAGTAAGAGAAGCTTGGAGCTGAGGCCACCCTGCCTCGCACATCTCAGGCCACAAGGATTTGCTGTCT
This sequence comes from Platalea leucorodia, assembly GCF_965183815.1. Taxonomy (NCBI): domain Eukaryota; kingdom Metazoa; phylum Chordata; class Aves; order Pelecaniformes; family Threskiornithidae; genus Platalea; species Platalea leucorodia. The sequence continues at coordinate 6,967,163 of NC_138828.1, read as the reverse complement.
GTAGCCAGCTGGCAGGAGCTGGTGAAGCCAGGACTGTGGCTTCCACTGCCCATGGCAGCCGTTCTGTGGTTCTTGGACCCTGGGCAACAGGAGGCAGGAACGGCAGTGGGCAACAGGAGGCAGGAACGGCAGCGCTCCCCCATGCCCAGCGTGCTCCTGCACCAGGAGGATTTCACCGCACAGGGTGACAAGGGCAAATTCAGCTTGGCTGAAGGAAAATGTATCTGTCAGATTCCCACGGAGCAGCTGCACGGGTGAGGGCCAGAGCCTCAATTCCCTCTAGTCCTGCCGTGCCTCCTCCTAGTGCCTGGTGCCCCAGGTGCCCTTCTGCACTCTTGGGTGGGCTTTTTCAAGGTCATGGGAAAATGATGAGAAAACAGTAGTGTGAAGGTTTTCCTGCCTGTGACCAGTCAACCTCGTATCTATATGGTTTTCTTGTTCTTCCTCTGTGAAAATGGTAGGGATGACTTTGGCCTCACATCAGGGATTAGAAAGAAGAGTGGCTAATGGTTTTGCTCAGTTCATATAAGTAGCTATAAAACTGTAAAGCATATTCTGCATGGGCACAAAGAGATTACCTTTATACCCAGCTGACTTTGCAGATAAGTAGCCCTGAAGTATTTCAAATAATGCAAATGGTTGGGGCACTTCTAATAACTTGATTTGCAGAAGCACTTCATACTTACTGTAGTGCATGAAATAGAGATAATCTGATTTTTGTAATGACTCTTCACAAGCGTGACTGACGGGGCACAGGCTGACTTACCTTTATTTGGAAAATGGAAACTAATAGGTGATTTTCCTCTGACATATATGCATTTTACACCAATGCAGTGCAATAGAAAAGTTTAGGGGGTTACTCAGTTAAACATTTGGAACTCGGAGGATTATCAGTTCTTTGTTCTGTCTTGTTTTGGTACTAGTACTGCATCTCAAATGTCCTAATTTCACAAGTACTCGCAGTGTAGGAATAAACACCCCAAACTTCCAATACAAGTAAGATGAGCAGTCCTCGAAAGTAATCTCCATATTTCAATGTTGTCACCCACAGCATAATTTGGAAGGACAATCAGGGGAGTTGTTTGACATCACACACACAAGGGGCATCAAACATCTGTGCCATTCAAACAAATTTCCATTTCTTGGTATGGATTTTAGGGCACTGCTGTGGAGGCAACACCTTCCCCTCTGGTGGTATGGTCACAGGGCAGAAAGGTGAATGGAGGTCAAGCTCTTCTGCGCTGATGTTGTATCTGATTATTTTTCCAAACGAAGATTGATGCTGCCAATAGGCTCTTGTCCTTTTGCTCAGAGAGGAGGACAGGCCGTGCGCAAAGAGTGCCGGTCCCACCATCCAGAGCTCTTCTGGGAAGCTTCTAAATTCCCAGTGTCCAACTTCACAATGAAAGACGTGCAACGTTTTGTTTAATCAGTGATGAGAGTCAGAAGTAAGCCAAAGGCTCTAAAAGATTAGGCAGATGAATCATCTTAGGAAGATGTAAACAAACTGCAGGGCAAGAGAAATACAAGATGTGATCATTAGTAGTAAATTAATCCTGAGTTTGCAAAGCAACAGAAGTGTCCTGTGTGTTGCTGAACTGCATAGGTATCCCATCCTAGGGGGGGGGTAAGGTCTCCTTTCTGTTCAGCTGTAACCTGCCGGGCGCTGTCAGGACACCTCATTACTAGACCATTGTTGAGAACTGGAGGGAATTCAGATAAGAGCAATGAAAAGCCTTTGGGGAATTTAGAAAGAAAGAATAAAGTAGTTAAATATGTATGCTCTTGTCAGCTGGCAGCTATAGGGGAACGCAATCATCTGCAAATACTTGAAAGATGTAAACACTGAGGAAGAAGATGACTTATTTAGCATAATCTGTAACTAGGCATTAAGGACACAGAGTACAGACATGGACTAGTAAAGCTAATAGCAGGAGAAAGTACTTGACGATAGGATGTGTTAAGGAATAATCTCCCAAGGAAAACACACAAACTTCAATGTTGCATGTTCAAACCTAGACAGTGCACAAGAAGGAATAAAGCTGTGCTTTTATGAAGAGGCACTGACTGTGTAATCACCTCTTTTCCCATCCTTAGATTAATAGACACAAAGGCTCAGTGGACCAAAATTGTTTCCGGTGAGGCCTGAAGAATTATGCCAGAAACGTCCTACTTTGGGCATTTTCAAATACTCTAAACCAAACACAACCACGTATATCTTTTTCTGATGGTTAATCTAGTATGAGTATTTTCGCAGTGACAGGTACCATAGCTACCTAATCCTTCTTTCAGATAGCTGGAAAGGACTCTGAATGCACAAAGCTATCAATACAGAATATGATGGTCCATCTGATTTGGGATTACAGAAGAAACTTTTTTGTTTGTTTGTTTGTTTTTTGTTAGATGGATATTTTAGGTTCCCTCATGGTAAATACTGAAAGTTTTAGAAAATAGGTAATATGCTATTTGGTGTAGTTACAAAAATTGAAGTATGATTCAGTTCTATGAGAGACCTAGGCAATTATTGGAGGAATTATTTAAGGAAAGCCTCACAAATCCAAATGTTGTATATTTTCAGTGTGACTTTTAGTGAAGTTCAGCAGCATATGCTTCAGGTGACTTCTCTCTGAAAATGCATGTACTTTATTTTTGATTTCAGAAAAAGAAACTTCTTCAGAACAGAGCATGTCAATAGAAATGGTCTTAAAATGATGTTCCACTTTTTCTGGGTCTTTTTTTTTTTAATAATCAAGGATAAAATGTATGTCCTCAGTCTGCTTAGTTTATTATTTATGTCTTTATGGGTGTTTTTTAGAAATTAATTTTGTACTCTTTTTCTGAACCTGTCTTGACAGAAACAGCACTCTGCAGAAAGGGTTAAAAGACCGAGTCCCTCCTTGCTGAAGATATCAGATGATAGAGAAAAACAAATTACTTTTCATTCCAGTCTTTGTACACAAGGTTTTACTTAACCTTTATGTTAGTAAATGGCACTTCTGCTCTTCCAGGAAGATTCAATATAATGTTTTAAATATCTTAAACGCTGAATTAACTGGTCTGCTGTAATCGCCAAAGTGTACTCACACCTATTTAACACCTGGGAATTGGTGTGTGCTAACATGCATCTCCTGCCGAACACTAAATCTCGCTTTCCTTGCTGTAAATGTTATTTTCTGGAGCAGTTAGTGAAATACCTCCTAACACAGCCTCTCTCTTCAGACTGCTGCAATGGGGTGATCACAAGCTTCGTATATTCCCGCGCCAGCGAGGGATGCTCTGTTTAAGACAAACAGACGTAGAGTAAAAAGTACTCAGTTGCCTGCCTTTGATTTCATTTTCAATAGCGCAGCCAGGAGACAGAGTATGAACTGGGAAGGTTGTTAAAAGATGGTAACAGCAAACGTGAGTTCTTTCATTGCCTGTCTCCCACCGCCTGCTTGGTGCTTTGGGCTGGTCTCATCCAAGGGTCTTTCTCTCATCTTTAGCTTTTCATGACCCCAGGCTGTGTCTGACCTGGGACGCGAGTCTCCCCTGTTCAGACTGGAGCCCCGTATGTGCTGAAGTGGCACGAACTGCTGAACTGGGGTGAGAGATGCGTGCCACGTCAGCCGTACCTGCCGTGCTGGGAGGCCACTTTCTTCTAGTACCTCGGTGGTCATGCAGAGGCTGCTTAATGAACTTCCCAGGGTGCAGGTAGTCCTCCAAGCCACAGTGACTAAAAGCAATGAACCTTATTTTGGTTTGTTAAACAGAAACTGTGTTAGTGTAAGGCAGTGGTGGAGGCTGAATCCGAGGGAAACCCTAGTACTAAGGTGAGATGTTTCTGTTACTCACACTCTTAGATATCTGTTTTTCATTTTGAACTTAGGTTTTATTGTGCTCTCCTTCCAAATGAAGTGAGCCTTCACATGCCTGGGTATCCTTCATACAGATTAATATTACTGTGAGCTGTTTCTTTATCAGTGCTATCAAGATATCAGAATTTAGTAATTAATGTGCCTGATAATATAGTACAAGTCCTAATTTTACAATTGGTATAGTACTAATATTTGTAGAAAATGTAAAAGGTTGTCAGCTATATCAAAACTTTTGTGCATAACACACAATACATCAAGATTAAAAAAAAAAGACAAGTAGAATGCTAAAAATTAATTCCATGGCTTGGCTGCGATATCTGTGTATTGACCTAAGAAGCACAGAATGACCTAGAGTTTTTTTTCCTTGTCTCCTTATCCTTCCAAGTACCTGTAGAAAGAAATTATCCATTGCTTCTGACCTTAATACTGTCCCCTTTTAATAGTGTTTTGGGTACCCAGTTAATGATTCAAAAAAGCAATTTGGATTGTCTAAGGGACTTTGTAGCAGCTGATGCGAGGCAAGTGATTTTTAGAAAGAGCATGATGGATGTAAACTTAAAACCAGACCCAGAGCCTGCACACGCATGCTGCTGTTTCTCCTGCATGTGATTAGCAGGAGAGATTTTCAGAAGTATCAGGACAGGAGGTGAAACGGAGCCATAGAGAATTGTCTTCCTAAAGCTCAGCAGAGTCTGTGAGCTGCACTGTAGCTGGTCGTTTGTGCATGCCTTATTAAAATTTATGCTGCATTAAGGAGACTATCAAGAGGCATCTCTTTGCCTTAACGAATGGTAATGAAGTTTTCAGAGGTATCCATTCTTTCACAAAAGACCATCTGTCTTTGGCAGAACAGGTTTTGCTGGAGCCTTGACTGATTGCTGAAGACAAGTTTAGCTATTCTGCTTGGCGAGGAAGGATTGCTGTGTATACTTCTCCTCTTTTGTTTTATCTTTCTTTGGGGTGATTGATGGACTCAAACCAGTCCTTTCTACAGGATGTGAATGCCATGCAACATCAGATGTGTGATGAATACTCGATATTCCCATGCTGAAATTGATAAAAGCCTCCCAAAACCCAGCTCAGACCTTCATATTATGAGGGCGCCGCTGGCTCTCTGACTCTATGGGTTAGCCCAGGGCTGCTTGTGAGCCCTGCGGGATGCTGCTAGCCAGAGAGAGCCATGTGGGGAGTGAGGGGTGGAGAGGAGGTAGAGGGGAGCAGGATGAAATACAGGTGTTGCCAGTAGAGAGGGGAGCTGGCTTGTTTACTTGCAGGGGAGGGTGGAAACAGAGAGGTTAAGAGGAGTGGGACAGGCACCTGGGTGGGTTTCCTGGAGAGAGGTGAGGGCTGGGGAGAGGTGTCCTAGGTCTGGCCTGCTGACCTGGGCAGTGGTGATGCCCTCTGGAGCGCCTTGGTGGGTGTCTTGTCAAGAGAAGCAGGTAAGGATGCAGGGAGATGGAGGGGCCCAGGGCAGAGGAGATCCAGGAAAAGCAGATGGCATCTGTATGTGGTTTGCTATGCTTGGTTTCTGGTGTCTAGGAAAGAGCAGAGGCCCTGTATGGTGAAGTACCTCTGTACAGGAAAGGGAAATGTGTTTCTGGGCTTTTTTTGTCTTCTTCAGCCAAATAATTTCCAGGAAAATAGTGAGATTTTACAAAGCATTAGATAATGAGACCTCTCGTGCTTTGTCAAATCTGGTTATGAGGCAGACCCTGGGGCTGGGCAGCAGACTTGCTGTGACTTCATCTTCATCTCCGGACCCTCGAAGAGGAATCAGCTACCTCGTGCCAGGAATGGGAAAGGAGGCCCTCGACACCCCTGTATCTAGCAGGGAGACCCCAAGCCAGCACATGGGGAGATATGGAGGGGTCTGTTAACACACTCCCCAGGGCTTCTATAGAGGTTTTGGTGTCTGCGCAGAGGTTTTTCTGTCTGTCTGCGAGCACAGGTTAGCACCCTCCTGCGGGATGGAGGTGTGTCTTGCCTTAGGGTGAGGTGCCCTCTTTCACTTTAAAACTGGGGGGAAAAAAAGAGAGTATATCTTTGTGGTCTTTTCATAAGCCCCTAACAAAACGATCTCATTAAGAGTGACTTATGGTAATTTGTCAGTAGTTGAAGTGATGTAAACCACTTCTGTGTTAAAATGCACAGTTTGGTTAAAATAGAAGTCTTTAAATCTTGTAACTCTGATTTACTGAAGTCTGCTTTAACTGACCTGTCGGTGTCTGTTACCCCAATTCAAATATGAAATCCCTGGAGATTCTTCAGCTGTCAGAAGATTATGGATGATTAGCAGAGGAATTAGAGGTCTGCAATACGTTATTGTGTAAAGAATAAGCATGGAGGAAAAGATGATTCATCACTGCTCTACACCAGCCCTGTATTCACGTAACTCATTCAAACTCGGCTGAATTCAATCACCTTGTACATGGCTAAGAAAGCTGGGAGGGAAATGTGCTGCACCCAGTCTGTGTGCATGCTGCTCATCCTCTCCCAGCTGCTGTGTTTGGCAAAACCCTGCTACCCTAATTCCTCGGGTGGGGAAATTGAGGCATAAACTGGCTCTGAGCATGCAGAAAGTCAGAGTTACCAGCAGGGATACAATGCAAACCTCTGGTGGGGATCACCAGTAAGGAGGAACTCATGTGCCTCCCAAAACCTGAGCGTGGGCTGAGGTGACCCACCTGCCTCAAGCCCCTTGGTGGCCAAAGCCAAAATTTGGGGTCCCTGGAGCAGAATCCAAATGGGCTCAGAGCTACACCTGCATGCACTGTTATCTGCTGCTTAAAAGCTGGTCAGAAAGCCAGAAGACTGCTAGAAAGCGTGTCATAATGCCAGGTAAACAAAGCTTGCAGTTTGGCCTTCGGTTCAGGGAAAACACAGCGTTTTTTCCCCTTGTCCTGTTGCTGTGTGAAAGGCAGGTGAAAGTGCTTAGGGGGGAAGGAGTGTTTACCGTGACGCAGGCTTGTTTTGCCACGTGGGTGGCTGGTTACTAGAAGATGCATTGAGGAAACTTGCTTAATGAACCCACAAAAGCCCCCCCCCTTTTGATAGGAAGTTGGTGGCTTTTACTGGTAGCACTAAGTCCCCAAACAAATTTCCTTTTCAACCTCCCCTTTCTGCCATGAGCGCTGTAAGTAACAGCAGGCTCCATGGAAAACCCGAAGGTGACAATGTTTTGGAAAGTAAAAGACCTCAAGCATCAACAAATGCTTGTGACAGAGCTGAGCTGTTTGATGTGAGAAGAGGTGTAACAAATAATCTGTTTGCTTGTCTCAGCCTGCAGCTCTGAGAAATGAAGTATTACCTGGGAGCTTCTGTGGAAATGCTTCAACTTTTAAAGTAAATAAGTAAACGCACAATCCTGGAACTGTTCAATGTTAATTTAAAGAGAAATTAAATTAAAAATAGTCTTCTTTATTTTAAGTCTGATATCTACAGTTTAGTCCAGTCCTTTGAGCATAGCCAATGCTTGACCACATTTCTCATTCACCATTTGCAAGCTGTTTTGCTTGACGTCTTTTACGAATATCAAATTAGAAAGGGTTTGCTTGACTGAAATCTGACTCGACTTTACAGACAGCTCACTGTTATGAGAATCCCTCCCCTTTCAGCTTTCCTTTGAAGAAAGTTATTTGAATGCTAGAAAGTACTGAAACTCTGTTCAGTGCTAGTGCAGAGGGAGAAATGAAAAGCTTTTATGAATTGTGATGGTTTTGGTTGCAGTCTGTTCTGAAGTAACCTGACTGATGTACAGGCTTTACCATTTTCTCCTTGCTTGTTCATCACTACTGTGGGATTTGCTAGTATGCAGTTTCTCAGGCATGAAATCCATTTCCTTGATGTGTAACATATAATCCAAACTTAAATGCAAAGTCTTATTAAGGACTGATGACAAAAAAATTGAAAACCTCAGGACCTTTTATTTGTTTTTCTCCATTGACCCTGCTGCATCTGTACTGGGCCCATTTCCAGCTCAGAAACTAGCTTTCTCATGTTAAAGACAAACTCTTGGCATGAGATTATCTATCAGTATGGAGCATTTTACTTACAGAAACCTGCTCACGGTTTCATACTGAAAAGAGCAGAGCTAGCGGGGGATCTGCCTACAGCTGCTGGGATTGCTGAGTAAACAAAAGTATTCTGGGATCAAATACTAGGCTGTGTAGGGGATAGCGTAGGTAAAGAAAGCCTTTTCTTTCCCACAACCAGAGCTCTCCTCTTTAACTTATTACAAATAACAGCAAAACCATGGTATTTCAAAGTGTGAATCCATAATTCAGATGCAGCAGGATGGCATCATGTAAACCTTTTGACTGGTTTTGGGGGAGAAAGGGAAGCAAGGAGTAAATGTGTGATAAAAGAAAAAGCCCATCAGGTGGAACACCTGCCTGATCACTTGGTGGTATTTTTTTGAATTATTTAGAAAGGGAAATTGTTGGAATAAAATTTTGGAGGACTCTTACGTGCTGTCACTGTTATTCCTCTACTTTGTCACAGTCTTCATGGAAGAGGGTTTGAGGAGACACCGTCTCTCCTCCGTGCCGCAGTTCCCGTGCAGTGCCACTAGATGTCCCGTTTTCTATACGGTTTATGCCGCTTTCAAAATCACTGGTATTATTTTGTGTTTGAAATATGGGAAGGGATTTCAGCAAGTCAGCATTTGCATTATTCATGTTTTCACTTCTCCTTTGACTATTACCGTAGCTATTTTTGAAAAATTTGGTGCTAAGAATGGTTTAACGTGGTTTAACTAAAATTCCTACAGTGGCTGAGGCTGGGAATGTGGGTCTGACAAAATGCAAGCATCCTTCTCTGTCACTGTATTCAGCAGAATAACTTGTGCTAACCCGCTTTTGAATTCATGTATAGCAGCACTGCTATACTGGGATATACATCTTAATGAAATCTTTGTACAAAACCCAAGCCCTTGGCTCTGTAGCTACTAACAGCGGGAGGTATTTGGCATAAAGTACTTTTCTGTGGGTTCCTTTGATTTAAAAATAATTTTGAGGCAAAGTTATGTATGAGTTGTGCTGTGTGTTGCATCTCTGTGCAGGTCTGAGCAGAGGGTTTGTGCCTCTGTGCAGCAGTATATGAATTATACCGTGAAATACCACCAGTGCGCATTCCGATGGTGACATTCACTGCTGCTTTCTCGCAGATTATATACACTAGGGCTCCAAAACTAGGCAGGCACAACCGATGCGGGTTTCTGGCCTCTAGATCCCAAAGGACTGTTTCTTGATCTTCTTGCCGTAAGCCCCTGGCAGTTTGTCCCGAGAACGCTCGTAGTGAGTGCTGAAGCTGTCTCTGCAGCTCTGACCCACAGAGCCACAACGTGGGGTAGGAGGGGTGTCGCTTGCCCTTAAGGACTGTGCAGATGGGGGCTGGTGTTGCTCTGAAGTTTGTGTGTTTACTTGTTTCCTCCTGCGGTTAGAGGCACAGCGGCTGCTACCCACTTCTGGGGCGCACGGCTGCTCGCCTTGCTTGGCTCAGCCTCGCTGCATTGCCTCTTACTGCAGCAGTTCAGCCAGGTGAACACTCACAACAGAGAAAGGGAAGTCCTAATTAGCTGTAAATATTTATTTATTTTGGCTGAAGGAAAAAAGGCAATTTATGTCTGCAGCTGTCTTCAGCAAATAATGTAACACCAGGAAGCAAATAAGTTGGGTATGAAAAGAATAAAATGCATCTGCTCGTGTTTGGTAGTTCGGATGCAAAGTTTAAGTGTGCTGATTCGCCGAGTGCCGTTGCACAGATGTGAATGCACCGCCTTTTTCCACAGCTCACAGCCTGCTGCTGCAGACCCTGCTTCTGCAGTGGGACTACAAAGCCTGAGGATTTTAAGAGTGTTGGAGGGATCAGGACAGGAGTTTCTGCCCTCTTGCCCCGTCTCACCAGTCCAGAGCTGCAAGGTGTGCAGTTCTATAGGAGCAAGATTTGCCATGTTTAGAAAAGCTGTGTGTCAAAACTTTAGCGCTCTCTAACCTCAGTTTCACTGATCTGCTGCTACAAGTGCGGGCAAATATGCAAGGGGATAGTGAGGTCTGGATATTCCTCTTCTCTCATCCTGGGAAGATGATTTGGCTGGCTCGGGCGTGGCATCTTATTCCTTCTTAGCTGCACGCATGTCTCTGGGTGTTTGCTTTTTTGAGCAATGACCTCCAGACCTGAAATGTAATAGCAATTTTATTTGTAGGGTTTTGATTACCTGGGACATGGGCAAGAAAGCAGTGTTGCAGGCAACCCGCGAGAAGTCGTTCAAATCACTGACTGGAAATAGACGCAACAAAATGAAGAGCTCAGGATATACAAGGAGGAGGCAGGGAATGGCATTTAACATAAGGCAGTCTGTGGTTCCCCTTGCAAATGTGCTCATCCTGTTGCATCTTGAATGCCAAAAACCAGTCTGGTTTTTGGTCTGGTAACGGATCAGGGTACGTGGCAGTAGCTACATGCACACTGCGAAAACAATGCTTATCTATAGTTTAGGGTTAGTGCTTGTTATTAGTTCTTGGGTAGAGATTTTCATCGAGGTGCTTTTATGAAGAATAAACATTATTTAACCATATCGCTCCTGGAAAAAGAGACTTGGGGTTTCATGGTAGCCTAATAGTGGATCTTGAAAAGGACTCACAGCCCCTGATGTTCAATTCATCCTTCTACTCTGGAAGAAATGACATTACAAAAAGCTGTCAATATGATCAAGAAAACCACGTTTGCCCTTAAGAATACTTTACGTGAATAATAGCTAAATATATGTTCTTGCCGGGGGGTGAAACTCCTTTATGTAAACAGAACTGGAGTTTGCATCGTGGTGTAATTTGTTACTGTGTTCCTGGACCCTAACCTGTCTCTAGTTTACCTAAAGCTCTGCTGTGATTACTGCTACTGGAAGTTGTTGGTGTGCTATATTAATTGTTTTATGCTTGAAAATGCAAATTAAAAACTCCACCAAAAGTCTCTGAGATGCAGAGGCACTGAGGCTTTTTAGAGGAATGTTACCACAGGCATTTCTCCCAAACTAATAGTTTATTTTCAGACAAACAGCTAGTTTAGGAAGAACAGAATTATTCTGTCATGCAGCCAGCTCTTAAAAACATGATGGGGGTGAGAAGTTTAAACTGCTGGCAATGTAGACTACACAGATTTATCAGAAATCCATTATATTTGCTGCCTTGCGTTGCTAAAACTTGGACTCTTTGAATCATATTATCACCTGGAAATCTTGCCTTTCATTAAAGCAAAACAAAAATCCCCAATACGCAGCATTTGTTGCTATATAGAAAGGGACTGACAATATGATCCAGAGAATTATGAAAGAAATGCATATCACACTGCTTGAAACCTAGTCCTATTTTTGAACAGTAGGGCCAGTAATCCACGGAGAAAAAAACCCTTGTGCCTAGCAATGATCAAGATGGGAACGGGAGAATGCTAAGGAATGCTATTTAAACGTGTCTTTGAATTTTTTCTTGAGGCGAGGATTAGGGTTTAGACTGTGGCAGGCCCTTCAACCTTGTATGAGAGCAAGCGAGAAAAGGTTTATGGAATTTTGTCCTACACAGGACTACACCAAAAGTCTCGTGTTTGTGTGGCTTTGTCCATGCATAAACCTTTGAGTGACTTGCTCACCTTTTAAAGTTTCAAAAGAAAGTAAAGAAATGGAGCGTTTTTAATCTACAGTGTCTGTGTCTGGGTGCAGGGTGGCAATGACTTATGAGGAACAATTAAAACAGACTTCATTTATTTACTGGCAGTTTAGGTAGATTTGTCCTAGTTTGGGTGTCAAAACATATTGTAGAAACCAGGAAAGGGGCTTTAGAGGTCTTGAGCAAAGTGCTAAAAATGTTTCTTGTGTTTACAGGAGCACTACACATCCGATGTCAAGGGAATATATGAAAAGTTATGAAAGAAAGAATGGAAGTAAGCTAAGTTCCAGACAAATTATTAAAGCTCTGTAAGACAGTAGTGCCTCCTGATAAAAATGTTGTGTTATCTAGGTGGTGGTGTTTGCTGCACAGAGTCTGCAGTTGAAGCACTCTGTAATTCAGGGTTTTGACGAATAGTGGCTTAGAGGATTGAGATTAACATGTTTTAGAAACCTAATGAAAGGCTGAAGAGAAAACAAGTCAGTGTGGGCTTTTTTTGGTTTTACTTCCAGACTTATTTCATCATAATCAAACTACAATTTTTTGGGCCTGTTTCTGCTGTTACTTATGGGAGTCAAGGCTTGTGCTGTTTCAGGTGAGAACAGCTGTGCAGAGTGCAAAGGTGGGAGGCTGCTTCTTATCCTGGCACCTTTAGAATAATTTATGGATTCTTTTCTTCTTCATCAGTGAATACGTAAACCAAGGAGGCAGTTTTCAGTGACACCGAGGCCCTTCGACAAAGTAAAGAGAGAAAGAACAGAGCAATGCAAAGTCAGTAGCTTGTGACTTGAAACCTGGGTTCAGTTACTGGCTGTGACCTTGGGGAAACCACCGAGCCTCAGCTTACCTTTATTCTCCATTTGAAAATGGAGATAATAGTGTTCCTGTATCTCAAGACTCTTGTGGGGATGCTAATGGTAGGTCCCTTGATGGGAAAGAGGTCATGTTACAGGACCTCTGTTAGAAGTATTTGGGAATAATAAAAGCAAAGGCCAAACTTGTTTAGTGACATTATGCCAGTTCATTTCAGCTAAATTGATTATTATTTCTCTTCCCCCACAGAGAGGGAGACAACAACTCACGGGTGTTTTTTATTTTCTTCCCTCAGATTTTTCAAATTTCCATTAAGCCAACAGAACTGAATTATTTTTCTCTCTGCTCCTCTTTCCTAAGTAGAACTAATGGCCTAACTGGTTAAGGGAAATATCTTTCTGAACTTGCATTGGTTACTCTTGATAGTTACTTAGTGCTATCTCAAAGGTTTGCGATGGCTCTTAAATTGTTCACACGATGCTTGAAGTTCCTGGATGGGGGACAAAACAAGTGCTCTGCTGTTGTTGATGGGCTGTCCCCTCATACACCATCCCTGTGTGGAAGCATGTAGAGCACAAAGCCTAAGTGATCTGCTCAAGATAAATTGTAGTGCAGAATGGCTGGAAATGCAGAAATATAACCTAAGCACCTGGCTCCTTTTCTCCCCCTTTGCCCCAGAGGAGGAGTCCATATCACTGCTCCTCAGGGATGGAAATTCTGTTTCTCTGGAGGAATGAGGCAGCCTGGAGATCAAGCCCTGCCTCAGTGCGGTGCTGCAGAGCTGTCCTCCTAATCAAGATTAGCATCCAGGGCCTCAGACCAGTAGTGGAATCTGGCTCAAGTGACTGATCTTTGCTTGAATTGAGATTATTGCATTAGTGACATCTTTGTGATGTGTCTTTCTCTAAAGAAGATTTCAAAGAAACCTGCACCTCCTCTGACTAAAGAAAATAAAATATTTTTCCAGTAAGATGAATTCAGTTGTCTGATGCTGTAACTGGTACAAATGCTCTTAGCTCCTATTAACCTTTTCACATGGTACTGATGTCCCAAGAGAAATCAAGAATCTGACAGAGCACTGCTCTGTAATGGGTTGTGGATTAGAAGTAATGAATCACTTACAGGAAGTTGTCTTTGCTGGAATACAAGCCAATATTTAGTTTCCAAAGCAAGTCTCAAAGTGCTTTTGGGAAAAAAAAAAATCTTCTACTACTTTGTACTCTTAGCCTGACCTTCAGCAGCCCCCTGATGCTGGCACATGAAGCATGGAAAGAATTTTATCAACTTTCTGTCAGTATTAAAATCTGAGCTTTTTACCTGCCTGTAAACCACTATCACCCTCCCCTCTTCTCCCTTATTTTAATAGCGTTACTGCTTAGTGTTCGCCTCATACCTTCCACCCAAGGTGCTAGAGTGCAGCACAAAGCTCTCTTCATTTGTGCTAATGGCTGAACTGTTTGCTGTCCCTGTGTAAGAGCGGAGGGAAACGAGGCACTGAGAAATTGCCATCCACTGGCAGCCAGTCTGGAACAGAACCGATTTCTTCTCTGTCAGTATTAATCAAAGCATGAACTTGAAATTGCTCTTTTTTTTCCTCCCTCACCTTTGCTTCTGAGTTGTGGTTATTCAAGCAGTTTTGACTGTTTCACTTCCAAAGAGACATTAAAGTGTGGAAAAGCATTTAAGATTGATCTTCAGTTATAATTTCATAAGGAAACGGTCTGCTCCATGAAATTTCTCAAGCCTGAAAATCTCGCTTGGTAAGCCTCTTGCACTTCAGTGCCTCTACAATAGGCTTTTTAAATATTTTGCAATGGGATTTTAAGAGAAAATATTTTAACTAGGACACTAACTGTCCTTGGCCTTTCAATGTCATGTGAAAGTGGCTCTAATGTGATTACTGTGCTCCAACTCTGTTAGATAAATTGAAGGACCTTTCCCTTTTCAGCAGCCATCGGATACACAGCAGAAGCAAACTTTCCTGTAATATGGGCCTTGCTCTTTTTTTCTCTTCTGTGATGCACTTAAAGGTAGCTATGTAGTGTCATGTAATAGCTCAGAAATATTGTTGGTAGCAAAATGATGTAGGGTGCTTTTGGGCAGGAGATGAAGACACCCATTGGACGACTGTCTTGATACAGCAAACTATCCATCTTTCTATTTATTTATTAAAAAAAAAAAAAGTTATTGGTCTTTCTGTGATCTAGGGGCCTGCTCTTGGTGGCAACTGCAAGAGGCCATGCTTTTGAAATGAACTGCTTTTGTGCTAACTTTTCATCCTCTAAGACTTTTACATTGTTTCTGGAAAAACATACAGATGCATTACAGTGTTACAACCAGACTTTGACAACGTTTTCCAGCCCCTTATTAGAAACCCCATATCAAGTTAATTATTTCACGTATCTGATGATTGTTGTATGCAATCTTTGCCTCCCTTCTACAACTGTAACAACTCTGTTGTGTAACTCTGGTGTGATGGCAATTTTGGACTTTATACTGTGGTCAGTGCTCAAGGAAAATTTGCTTGCTTATTTATTTTAAATAAATATGGCTAGACCAACTTGCATATCAGAATTTCAAGCAGAAGTGATAAGGTTTACTGAGATCACGCTTCTTTGGGTAGTGTGTACATACTAATTTTGTCCTATGTAATGTGCCATCCTGCCTACAGGCCCTTGAACCTAGGCCAAGAGGTGCAGGTTATACTGAGGTGTTGGATTTTTTTTTTTTTTAAAGGAAAAATATACAGAGCAATAACTTGGAAGAACAAAAAGTGGCTTTTGGAGCACTTCTTTGGGAGGCAACAAAACCCGTGTTGTCCCAAAGTAGAGAAGTGTTTGGCAAATGAAGATGGTCCCCATGATAGGCTTCCTTTCTTCTCTCCTGTCACCTCCTCTGCAGGAAGATGCTGTGAAGTCCCGTAAAGTAGGGTTTCAGGCTAGCCACTTGTCTCCCAGGTCCTCGCCTTGTCGGGAGGAACAGAAACACACAGTGAGCAAGTCTTGATGTGAATTAATCATCTCATTTTTTTGTCATCATGCAGTTTTGGAATAATATGTAGCTTTTAAAATCCCTTTTCAAGAGCTTAGGCCAAGGAAGTGGTAAGCTCTGACACAGCAGCACTAGCCAACGTACCTCCAGAGAAAAAAACCTGACCCCAGAGCATATCCCCAAATGGTTGCAATCCCACCTTTGCCTCCTGAGGAAATGCAAGGTTGCTAATGTAATCTGTGCTTCTGAGGTTACTTTGGCTTTCTGGCTGCTGAACACTGCCTGGTTGCTTAATCAAGGCACATTCAGCCTCGGTATGATATTTCAGCATTTCGTTTCCCTTTGAAAGTGTGGCTTTGAGACCAGCCCCAGAATTTCACTCTGTATGGACAGGATCTGTGCTTTGAAGCAGACTGGGAACCGGCAGGGCCCTGCTTGCAAAGCTGCAACGTGTGCCAGAGCTAAGTACATCTTTAAGGCCCTGCCACTCTGTTTCTCATCATATTTTATTGCTTTTTATTGTTCCAGGTGTTTGCAGCTCTGTGTTAAGGAAGGATTGAAAGCGCACTGTGCCGGCAGCAGCACTGGGAAGCAGACTGTTACATCCTGGTATGATTCTGCAAGTGTTTGAAGATGCAAAGAGCAGGGAGGGGCTTGGAAGGGAGAAAGACTGCTTTCACCTGATGTGGTTTTTTTCCTTGTGTGAAAATTTGGCTTAATTTAAAAAAAAAAAAAAAAAAAAAGAAAAAAAAAGAAGAAAAGAATTACACTAAGTCTAGAAGGCTTATTTGTGGCTTGTGGGTGAACACTATTGAATACTAGAGCTGCTGTCAGGTTAAATACTTGCCGATGGTGACCATGAAGGTCTTGCATCTGATTCTTATGAGTCACCATCTGTAACTGTTTTAGCCAAACTTAAATTGTTTCCCCTGAAGGCAGTCAGTGCAATATGTGTTTCCCTCCAGTTATATGTTCATGTCTTCAGGTTCATTCTGGATTTTCTGTTGTAGCTATTTCTGCCTCTTCCCTTTGCATTCAAATCGATGCAAAGACTGAAATTCTGTGATGATCAGAAATTTTTTTTTTTCAAACATCTGCTCTTGCCAAATGGACTGGCAAATCTTTCACATGATTTTACTCTAACGTTTCCCCCCACTTCCCCAGGCCTCCTTGCTTCATGAAGTTACGCAAATATTTGCTTGCTTAAACAAATATTCCTGACATTTTAGATTGACTAGAGTAGATTTTACTCCTAACTTCATCTGTTGGCAAGATCGTTCTCTTTTCCTCTGTTTAACCTTTTCCTACCATTGCACTTCATCTTGGATCACGTATTTCGGACCCCCTTGAAAGCAGGAAAATATTCTTGTGATGGGTGCGCTCGACCCCTTGACCAGACCGGCGGTGGTTTGGTGCAGGCTCCGGAAGAGGTAAAGGCCTGAGCCATAGCCAGGCTGTGAACGCCTCTAGTTTCAATCTGTTCCCTGAAAACCCACAAAGGAGCAGAGTGGCACGCTGAGCATCGATGCGCATGAGCTTGGAACATCGATCGTGCAATTAACACATGAATAGCGGGTGGCTTTTCCAAGACTCATCAAGGAACAAAGCAAGTTGTGGGTACAAGAAGTCTCCTGCGTACCTTTTCTCTGGCATGTAATTTGACTGCAAGCCAACATCTTTATACCTTTATCGTAACAACTTTGTCCTATAAACAGGACAGCCTAAGTGAGCCTTCTTTGAGCTCTCCCTGCTAGGCAGCGTGGCTGTATGGTGGTGACCTCCCCTTGAGCTGGGACGCCTCTCAAGGTTGCTCCTCGAGGCAGAGAGACCTTTTACCAACAGCAGGTCTTTGGTAAGTGACCAATATGGCGCATAACCTTGTAGCATGGTGACTTTGATTTTGTCTTGGTAACTTTGATCGCATGCTGAATTGATGCTAGTGAAACATTATGTAAACTTTGCGTGTACAATCCCTAAGACATAAACCATTGACCAAGTCTGAGACTAAGATTGGACGTAGCTGCACCTAAGCTCCATCAGGAGTTTAGAAAGCAGAGGTGTCTACTCTGAACCTCGTGACTCAACGGGAGGCTCTTCCTTACCTTTGCATCTCCGGTCTTTCTGTGAACCGTTCTAACTCAATGTAGCTCAATTTTCCTTTGTATGATTCTTCCATGCAGTAATTAATAGAGTGAACCTTGCCATCAAACATTGTTAAGTTGCACTTCTACAACATCGTATTAAAACCACTTTTGCTAGTACCTTTCTTAGCAATTCCTTAAGTGTTCTAAATTGCCCATTCACGACAGATTGGCATAGTCAGCAGGATCCTAAATCAGCATCCGCGACAATTCTGTGTTCTCGCATCCAAGATTTTTTTCCCTGTCCTTCACTGATTAGAAATCCAAAGGTTACCTTCCGTTGACTGAACGTTACCTCATGTTTGGCTGAGGGTAAGACTGTGAGCATAGATGAGAATAACCAGCTATTGTGTGTAAGCTGCTCAAAAGTAGAAGAGTGGACAAACATTTCAAATACCTTGAAATGAAAGAAGGTAGACTTCCTCCACTGGAAATGAGAAGCAAAGCGTACACAGAGACACTGCAGAACAAAAGGCATGCGTTAATTTGATTCCAAATCCACAACCTCCAACACAAGGTTGAAAGGGAAAAATGGAATTAAAGACATCTGTTTGATAATTTCCTTGAATTTCAGAGTTGCTGTAAGTAAGGATACTAAGTAAGGCATAGGAAACAGAAATCCTATAATCCAGAAAAATCCATCCTCGTAAGTCAGACGGTATGAGAAGAGGTGGGGAGAAAACAAGCTTTTCCCCCCTGCCTCTTCATGTGCTATTATACGCATGACACACTTGCAACATTTTAATTAAACTAGCAGAAATTGTATGTCACGTTGCCTGGTTTAAACTATACTTGGTGTTATAGGAAGCCAAGAATTCAAAGGTTGGATTGCAGCGCTGGCAGCCAGGAGGGGCTTGCTGCAGCGGAGAGGAGAGGGAGGACTGCTGCCTTTCTGAGGCAGTGCGGTTGCATTCCAGGTGGTCAGATGCTAACTGCTAAATAATTTGTTAGACAAACATACACCTTTTTTTTGTAATTATTCAAGGGTTTGTTTTAGTTGTGAAGTTTTTGTATCAGTAAAGGTAATGTACCAATCTTTGGTGTATGCCATTTGCTACAGTAGAGAGATTCCGTTAACATATGTCGAAGTGACAAGGACTACAGCTTTATTAGTTTCTAGACACCTTATTAACTGTTCACATGATACTGATAGAGCCTTTTTTTAACTTTTGTTTTACCCAATAACTTTTCCTTATGACACATCTGAGTCACTAATGAGGTTTGAATTCCATTTGGCTGTGCTCACACCTGTGTCATCTGGTGCTTGGCGTGCAGTTTCCGCTGTGCTTATGTGCCTCGACCTGACCGACAGAATTTTGGAGTGTGCTAAAGAGGGCAGGTTTAGATCCCGCTGCATTTCTTTGTGTGTGCATCTGCACGCTTTCTAGATGGTAAAGCTTGAAACATGATCGCAGCATGGCCTGTATCTGCTCTGGGTGTAACGTGCAAGGAGAAAAAGACTTACTTTTGCAGAAAGAGGTGGGTGTGTGTAAGCAAGGATGTGCTTAAAGTAAAAGCAGGCCGTTTGGATGTCAACCGCTATTTTTTAAACCATTCATAACCCATAATGTTTTCTTAAATATCATTATTCTACATCTAATCCATATGTGCATTTCCACATGCATATTACGAGCAGCTCACTATTCCCTTTGTGCATCTTTGAGCATGTGTAGAATACCACTTCAATGGATTAGATTCAAATTAGACTGTAATAAGTAAATTAGGCCATTTTAGCACACCCTTTAATCCTCAGTCCTGCAAAGGAAGCCAGGTGGGTGGATCTCATGTTTTTGCTGAACTGTATATGCACTTATAGGGCAACAAGGAACGATGGACAAAACACTTAAATTTACATCACGATCTGCATTTCTGTCGGTGTTTTCTGAGGTAAACACACCTCTCTTTAAGACAGAAGTGACCGTTACATGTTAAAATGTTCACGTAGTGAGAGTATGTTCATGTCTTATTTTGGCAAAGACACTAAATTCCATTTGTGTTGCAGTCTCTTTTCCTTCTCTCATCTGACACACAGCTGGATTGCATTTGTATGGGTGAGGGAGCAAGTCAATTAGATGAAAATGCTTGTTGAATAGCCATGCAGACTGTATCCTCGTTGCTCTCCCAAACTGGATCTATCTTCTCTGTACCCGGGTGGCTGAAATGGTCCTGCTGTGAGATCTTGAGAAGTAAAGAGTATCATCACCCAGGATGCTTACCGTACTGGTAGCGTAGAACTACTGCCCCTACGTTCTGTTCCAGCATTGTGCTTGGTTTGCTAACCTAGCTTACTTGGAAGCTAACCTAGGTCAGCTAATACAACGCCTGCTTTAAAATTCGGTACAACTTGTCCTTTAGTGACGGGATGTGATCCTCTTCAGATTAATGAGAGCTGATTTTTGTACAGAATTCATCAGGAGGGGGCTTGAGCACCTGTTGGAGGCTATCTATATGCAAATGTAATTTTTCCTTTAAAAGGTGTATTGGTACTAAGAAACAAAGCACTAATTATACCCTTCCAGGGCATAATGGAAATGGAGGAGAAAGCAATCATCTAAAGGGGACGAGCCCCAGGGAAGCGAAGGGGATGGAGGGAAGGCTTTCTCTTTGCTCCTTCCGAGCTCGCCGCCTTTACTTCCAGGGGACCAGACCTGCGGGGTGCCCCTTCAGTAGGCAGGGAGGGAGAGCTCGGCCCGGGTACCGCCTTCCCCAGCCGGGCCGCCAAGCCCCGGCTCCTTGCGGGGTGCAACCGCTGCCTGCCCGGTCTCCGGGCGGCCCGGGGGAGGCGGCCGTGGCTCGCCGCCCTGCCGGGGTGGGGCCTGGCCCGGCCCCCGGGTGAGGCAAGCAGCGGCCGGGCCGCCTCCCTCCTGCCTCAGTCAGTGCTCCCGGCAGCTCTGGGCGGCGGCGGCTCGGCGGACCGGCTGGCGGTGAGGGCGCTGCCCCGAGGCGAGGGCGGCGGGCAGGGCCGGGCGGGCGGTCACTCACTGTCGCATCTCTCTTTGCAGACTCGGACTCGGCACCGGCCCGGCGGATCCCAGAGATGGCGAAGGTGAGGCGGGCGGCGGTGCCGCGCCAACGGCCGCCGCGAGGGGCCAAACGGCCGCCGCGAGGGGCCAACGGCCGCCGCGGGCCCTCGGCGGGCTCGCCGCTGCCCGGCCGGTCCCGGGACAGCCTCCCCTTATCTGCCTCCTTACTTTTACTCCTCACCCATTTGTTTTAAGTTTCCCTTAAATCGCCCCATCCCCAAGCCTGGGGAGAGGCGGCGGGGAGGGGGACGGGGAAGGCGGCTAATCATGTGAGGCCCACGTCAGGCACAACTTTTTTTTTTTTTTTCCGCCAGTTTCCACTAATTTGGCCAAGTTTTCAGTAGCATGTGTTTATATTGTGCCTGGGTGGAGGCTCCTTCCACTGGAGGAGGAAGGAAAAAAAATACCAGCGTGGCTGTGCCCTGTGGAGGCTCGGGCTCGGTACTCCTGTCCCCAGCTTTCCCCTATCTAACTTAGTTTTTCTGGAAGCCTTGCAGCTATCGCACAGGACTTCATCTGGTGGTTTTTTTTCCTTTGCAGCTCTTGTGTCACTGCTGTTAGGTTCGAGCCTGGATGAAGGCTTGGAAAACAGGGCGGATTCCAGTGTTTGTTTCTATAGTTGCATCTGGAAAGTAAAATAAGAGTTTAATGGCATACTTGTGGGTTTTGTACGGCTGTAGGAGGTGAAAGCCTTCAAGTTGTATGAGTGCCTTCACAAAGGTCAGGGTAATTGCACAGTAATGTAGTAGTAGTTTCATTATTTTAACTTAATGAATGGAATGATTAGTGGTGTTTTAGCACTCCTGTGAATATTTACTCATATTCTGTCTGGATTTAGTTTTAAAAGAAAGAAAGGTACTTCACTTTAAAAAAAAATCTTTATAATAGTATTCCACTAAATCCTTAAAGTTTGGGAGTTTGGGGGTTTTTTTTGAGGGACAAAGAGGGGTTTTTCTTTCTTTAAACATCAAGCCTGATTTGTAGGATGCCTCTTAGGAAAACAGGGACCCCCTACCCATGCCAGTGCAGGGATTCTGACCAGACAGGTCTACTTGGACAGCATTTTATTACGGTACGTGTACCATTGCTTGTAGGCTTGAGGGTAACTACTTTTTAGTAAAAGCATGGAAATTTGCAATTCTCTTGTTTGTTCCACAGAGGCACAAACTTTAATCCTTGATCTTTGTAAAAGGAGTATTTCATTCTTCCCTAGTGCAAACCAGTTACTCTTGTCTTCACATAGTAGAGTTTTCTACTGCCTGAGGTAACACTTGGGGCTGGGTTACTAACTGTGGTGGATAGTGGTAGGTTGAAGTCATTGGAACGATGAGGTCTTGTACTACATAGGCCTTGTCCTCCAGTTTCCAACTTCAGAGGGCTGCTTTCCACCAGTAGTATTCGTTGCCTGTGTGATTATGCAGCCATGAAAGGCTGACAATGTTAAAGCTTTGTAGCCTGCAGTTCATTTTATAAAAATAAAAAAAGTTGAAGAGTTAAGCTGTGCTCCTCATGGCAGGTGTCTGTTCTAAATTTTGTTGTGCCATGAAGTGATGGTAAGAAATGAAAATGCCTGTCAATCATGAAATGTCGAGTGTCAATTGACAGTAGTTAGTTACACGTACAACTAAAGGTTCAGGGTTCACAACGGCTGCACAGCAAAGTGTACTGAAGTCCAATTTAGTCTAAATATATCACTGAAGAATAAAACCTTTGAAGAAGGTAAGTTATCATTGGAGTCTCGGTCACTGAAGCATTTGTACTTGCTCAGTTATGGGATGATTTTTGTTTGGTTTTTTTTTTTTTTTTTCCCAAAAACCTGAGGGATTTTGTGCGTTCCATGTTCAGGACAAAAAGGTTCATTCATTTTGTGGAAAACTACAGCGTGCCGTAATGTGCTGTGCAGGCTGGTCTCTCCACGCCTGTGTTTATCTGCTTTCTTGGGAGGAACGCTGCTGTCCCAACAAGCTGCCTTTTCTCACACATCTGTACGTGTAGTGGTTTTTGTTAATGCATAGATGCACATGGTATGATCTCTTCCTGCTCGATGAACAAGCTGCCTTGGAAATGCTACCCCGTATTTGCTAATTCAGAAATCTGGAAAGAAAGCAACAAGAATATTTTCTGCTTGCATGCTGTGGACGGATCTGTTTTGGTCTGCTACTCCCAAATTTTTCCCTGAATGTGAAGTTGGGAGTATTTTGTGTGTCCATTTGTAAACTGCCGGGAAAGGATTGCTTGCAGCTGGTGAAGGTGTGGCTGCTGTGGGCTATATCTGGAGTTCCTGTTCTGCCAGTGTGCACGTGTGACTTGGAGCACAGGAATAGTATTGCCAACAGCAGCGCTTCAGAGGATTGTCTCTCACATTCCACAGCACAAATGCTTTTTCAGAATCGGGTCCTAAGCAGCTCTTCGGCTTTGTTGAGGTTACTCGTGAGGACAGGTTCTTCAAGTGTTTTTGCAAATGTCCCTGCATGGGTTCCTACGTCGCTGTTGCTTGCTCTTCTCTCTCTCTCCCACCCCCTCTCTTTCTTTTTTTTTCTTTCTCTCCGCCCTGTCTTTGGTATCTCCATGGTGTACTGACTCAGAGTTCAACACAGATGTTGTGTAATTCCGTTTTTTGTCAGGAGTTTAAATTTAGTGGGGCAGATGTGAATATAGTCTGCTGACCAGAGCTTACTCCTTCCATTTAAGTGGACAATCTGAACCATTACTAAACTTTGGTGCTTTGTAGAGGAGTCTTTATAGTTGTGCGTTTGCATCAGCTCTGTGCCTATATTCACCCACTCACAATGTAATTTACATCCTACTGACCTTGAAATTTTGGTAAGGATGTCATGAAATAATTATCTATTTCTTACATGATGTTAGTTTTAAGGCACAATTTGAACAGGGGTCTCTGTGTGGTCTTCAATGGCCCTAAAGGCTTTCGATTTACCCATGAACACTGTGTTGTGCTCTATCTGCAAGATGTCTGTTCTTGTGTAAGAAATCTTAAGGCAGTCTTTCATTTATTCTAGGACGTCACCTTCTGGGCTCTCTTCTGTCTGCTGAAAATAGCATGCCTTCTCTGTTTGTCAACCTGTGTGCTGGAAAACATTCTCTGTTTCCATTCTTGCCACTCCACAGTTTTCCTGTGTCATCTTGTAAACAGATGGCTGCTTTAAAAAAGTCACAGATCACCTTTTCTGCACTAGACATTGGGCTTTCCAGTGGCAAACTGATGAGGCCTTACTTTTATTGCTGCAAGGCAGCATCGTGAAAGGGGGTAGTTCTTCATCTATGGGAAATCTGACTGGTAAGAACTTGCTGTGAGTGGGGACAGAGCAAGGGTAGCCAGGAGGAAGTCTGAATCAGTGCAAGTACGGTCTTTTGTTTGCTGATAACAAATGCTTTGTATTTAACAGTGGCTAAACATGGGATCTTGTGGGTGGGAAATTCTTGTGTGCTTGGTGGGAAAGATTAAAAGGAACTTCGTTAAGTGATCTTACACTTATCTTACAGACAATGCTGTTGCCAGGATATGTTGGCCGCATGACATCAAATTGTGAAGCCAAAGTTGTCTCTTGGGAGAAGTTAATGTAGCTCTGAGGTGCTGGTTAGAAACATCTTGCCTGATGAGATTGTATCTGTTCTCCTTCTGCAAACTTTTGCTAGAGCAGAAGAAACAAAAATAACAGGGATCATGAATTCCTTCATTTGGAGGGGCATAAGTTCTAAAGCAAGATCATCTCTTGCTTTGACGTCTTTTTTTTCCCCACCCCCCCTTTCTTTTTTTTCCTCTGCCTTTCCTCTTCATGCTAATTTTGTGTATCTAGGGGCTTCGTTGGTCTCATTGGTAGGTGTCTGGAGAAAATGGAAGCTGCTGTTTATTTCTAGTGCATAGTCACAGATTGCGCTTGCACTACACGATTGCTTAACTGCAGTCAGTGTATTGGGGAATGCAGAAAGAAAAGAATGTGGTGGGTAGGTTTTGGGTGTTACGATCTTGTGATATTCTTTCTGTTGAGGTCTTGCGTGTTGTGCTTCTCTTTATATTTTACTGCCCAGTGTAGGGTGTTGCTATTTAGTAAGGGATCACTCCAGATTACAAAAGGATTTATATCAAAGACTACTTGTGTTTTCCTTTGTGTTGATGTGCTTTGGGTTCTACTGGGTGGGAAACTTACTAATGAAAATAAAAACAGCCTATGAGGCTGTAGTGTTATTGTGTATCTGTTTGCATAAATGGCAAGGAAGGTTCTTAGAGATACTACAAATAAGATAATTTATTTACCTCTATAAAAAGTTACAAAGTTTGTAAATAAATGTTAAATAGTTGTCTTCCAGTTCACCGGTTTTCATATTAGGTCAGGATGGCGTAGCAGTTGTGATGCTGTGATCCATCTGCAAGAACCAGTTTGTTTCGATAGAATTTAAACTCTACTTAATGTTGAAACTGTAGCTGAGTTGTAGCTGAAATTGTAAATGAGTGTCTGGCTTTTGTCAGAAACTTTTGTGTGGATCTGTTATTTTGTTAGAAATGTCTGGTTCATAGCTCCTATTTCAGATTCTCTGTGACTGAAAGCTGACTTCAGGGGGTCAGGCAGTGATGGTGGTTTAGAACAGGAGCTTGCCCTCTCTTTCTCTGGCCGAAAGGTGCCATGTTTGGGAAGGAGGAGACAGCTCTTCCCTCTGTGGGCTGAGTTTGTTACTGCTGCAGAGCTTTCTGCCGCTGTCCATTGAATTTGCAAATGAGAAATGGGGACTGGAGTAACTACTAAGGGTGCTTCCTTAGTGTTGGTTTAGTGGTTTAGATGGATTTGTGGTTGTTAAACATGGTGTGCCTGAGTATTTCCTGCCATACCCTGATTGCCGGGCCGCGCTGTGGTGCTCTAAAAAGCTAGGTGAGGAGGTTTCTGATGTGAAAGTTAGGGATGGCTCGACACTTTCCCAGTGATGGGCCAGCTACTGTCAGTGTCACATCTGCCCACATGTGGCTTCTGAAGGCTGTTAGACTGTAGGCTGGACTTGGGCCCTCAAAGCTGTATCCAAGCTTGTCTTAGACTAACAGCCCCTGCTGTGGGTGTGCTCCCTTTGCACCAGCATATAGTATCAAGGGCAGCAGATGCAGCCGGAGATTCTGCCATTATAGCTGCCGTCTTTGTGGTACCCAGGTGATGCGGATTTTTATTATGCTGGATGGCAGACCTGCAGCAATATTTCTGTTTCGCAAGCTAGGTGCAGCTCAAGTACTGTGCGAGGGCGATTGTAGCAGGTAGGCAGCCAAAATCCAATAAACGCTGTGCGTCAGAAGGGAATGCCTGGAATGCAAATGGTGCCCAGATATCAAGAAAACTCTTTCAAACTACAGCTGCACCGGAAGAATTTCAGGAACTGTTCATCAAGCTTAGCGTATGTTGAGGCTTTCCACACTGTGCTTTGGAAAAGAGAGTTATGGAAGGATTATTCTTAGTTAACAAAAATGAAGAGGATGACGCAGAGAGAGATTTAATCTAGCATTTAGTGTTCACACATATGTTGTCTGAAACAGCCACAGAGGAATGCTGGGCCGTTGTCACAAGACTTAGGAATTGTGAAGGGGAATTCTACTTGCTTATAACAAGATAAGCAAAGGAAAACTTTGACTTAAAGATCAATAACAGTTTCCTCCAGGACCTGTTGACCATTGGTCATGTCTGAAGGAGAATTGTGGTAGTTCTATAATATTAGTTATGTTAAGATAATATGAAACGGAACAGCAGGAAATACAATTTTAAATAACCCCATGCTGGCTGGCGTAGTAATAAGGGAGGAGGAGGAAAATAGAGGCTTTTCAGTCTTTATCTGTTTTACCAAATTGAATTTGATTTATAAAATTGAGTCCCAAATCCTTGAGATTTTTTCGTGATAGCCTTTGGAATTAGCTAGGAAAATGCCAAGTACGTATCGCTGTGCCTAAATTTGACGTACTGCCTAAAAACTTGCTGTAATGGGAAAAGAATGCTTCAGGGGAATTGCCGTGCCTCTGAAGTGTGCTGGCTATTGGAAAGCATCTACCAGAAAGAAGTTTGTTGTTGCTGTTAAACACCATGATACTTTGTGTTCTGATTTGCTGAAACACAGCAGAGGTAAACCTAACTGATTGCTGCTGCTGCTGCTGCAGTGGGAGGGGTAGGGAGTCTGATGGCAATAACGCCCAGGAGGCCTGAGAGGCAGCAGTGCTTCAGGGCAGTTTCTGGTTAGTGCTCTCCAGCTCTTTTCTCTCTGTGCTCTTCTGGCTGACCTATCTTGGATGAGTACATTGACTTGAAACCAAAGCCCTGTGTGGCTGAAATTGCGAACTTGAGGGGAAAGAGGTATCGCAGAGGCCAGATGGCTGTGCTGCCTGTGAAATAATCCGGTGCCAGTCTCAGTAGGTGTCTTGGCACTTCATTTTGTGCTCTTTCTTGAGAGTGGAAAAATGCCCTGCCTGTACTGATTACTACTTTTGTAGGAATTTCCCTTCTTCAGCTTTTAGAAAAACCTCCCTATTCCCAAAACCCAGCTGTTTCCCCTTTTGGCCATTGCTTGACTTTTACAGTTTATAAATTAACTACTGTGCTACACACATATAAGTTCTTGGACTGTCATGTTTAAATAAAGGTAAGACTTTTCTGTAAGTGCGATTGAATTTCCTTTTGTGTCTGACCCAAAGAGAAAGTCCCTGAAGAGCCATGTTCCATGGAAACCTACTGGAATTATTTTTGTGTTTGGATGGGCTGGTCTTTTACCCTTATATTTGAACTGTTATTTCTTTCTAGCTGTAAACTACTATGAGAAATGTAGCTGAATCACTTGAGTAAAAAGTTGCTTATGCCAAAAGAAACACGATGAAAAATTGAAAGCCATTGCAGGATTCAGTGGGTCATATTTACAACGTGATGGAAAAAATCAGTGTAATACTGGTTGAGAGCTCCAGTAGGTTTTTCTTGAGGAGAGGAAGTTCTTACTTCCGAATGTGTCTTGGATCTTTGTGCAGCTTTTTGTGATCTGTGCAATTAATTTTCCAAATTACTTTAACATGTGGTGATTTCTTAGTCATTTTCCTGCATTCAGGCTTCAGTGTTGTAAATACCAATCCTGCAAACTACCATTATGTAAATATACCTGAACTTAGCTGGTGTACTGCTGACTAAAACCATAGTAGTACCTTTTGAGTGAGAGCTGTGTTTAAATACCCACAGACTGCTATTTAGTCAGACAATCGCAAGAAAAATGCAATCATCTTTTGGACTGTGGATTCAAATTTAGTCTGAGCTCATGTATGGAGAACTGAAAGGTGCTATCTTCTATTTCATGGACTTTTCCCTTTCCCCCCACCCTTTTCTTCCCTCTGTAGTCTACGAGAGGCACCGTGACAGCCTTCTCTCCTTTTGATGCCAGAGCTGATGCAGAAGCTCTTCGTAAGGCCATGAAGGGAATGGGTAAGAATAATTTATTTTAGTAAAAGGAAGGGGCTCTCACTCTTTCCTTTCTGAACTCATTTTTTTATATTAGCAGGTGAGGGCAGGACATGCATCTACACGCCATGGAATGACAACCCCAGGACTGTGGGAGTCTGGGCATGTCCTAGTTTTGACTTTGCTGCTCTCAAGGATGTTTATTTTTAGGTTAGCATAAGGGAAGTTGCACATTCGCCATTAAAAATTGCTACTCCACAGGCTTCTCTGCACACAGAGTTTTACTGCACAGTAAGCTAGACTGTGGATTTACAGGCGAGAACCGTGGAGAGTTACGACAGTATAGTAGGAGCTCTGTGCTTGGAAAATGTGCGACAGCCCCCTCGGTCGGGAACTGCGTAAGCACATTACAGTTACTGTGAACAAAGAATACAAGCACACAGCATGAATGTAGACTAACAAGTGGTCTGCAAACTCACGCTGTAGCTTTCTGCCCGAAAACTTCCCTGTGAGAACAAATCCTAATTTGCTGCTTCCTTTGAAGCCACCTGCGGGAGGAAGCAGAAGGAAGGGAAGAAGGGAAAAGTGAGGCACCTCAGCTTATTGGCAGATTCAGTAGGGCTAGTAAGATGCTGTGCTGTGAGGGCTACCCTGCAAACTATCATATATAAAATGGACAACAGCTCCACATTTCTGTACTCCGGGGTGTTTGGGGTTACTGGATGGAGTTTTTCTCAGAGTTGGCAGATTTTTTTTATTCTAAAGTAAATCCCCTGGAGAGCCCAAAGGCAAGGCTCCTCTGTAGAATACAAACTGTGACTAAATGTTATAGCTGATGCCTGGGGTGCTGGGAGCAGTGTCTGGAACAGAGCACTAATGGAGAACAAACAACACGTAGGTCCTCCAGCCATATTTTTGCAACAGCAGAACACCAAACCTGGCAGCTCAGCTCGGGGTATGGTGACATTTGTTATGGAAATGCTTCTGCTGTTTGCCAGTAGACTGTTATTTTCAAAGCATCTTTCATTGCCTTTTGAGTTTGTGCCACTGCTGTTTTTTAGAGTGTGTTTGTAACTCTGTGTTCTTTCTGACTTCAGGGACTGATGAAGAAACTATTCTGAAGATCCTTACCAGCAGAAACAATGCTCAGCGTCAAGAAATTGCATCTGCCTTTAAAACCTTATTTGGCAGGGTGAGAAGAAGAAAAGCACCTCTAGAAATGAGCTGAATGTGGCCTATGGTGATTACTTAAAACTGTGAGGCACATTCATCATGCTGTCTGTAAAAAGTTCCTTCGAAGAAAATCTAGTTTTGCTTCTGTCTCCCCCTCTCTCCCATCCTGCCATATCCTTTATTGCTGGTTAGAATATTCCTTTCAGGCTAGCAAAGAAGTTACTTACTTTTTCTGTATTTTGGTCCAATATGTCTCAGATAGTTTTTGTGCAAAATCTCCTATAGTTTCCTGTTAGTATGCTTCTAGTACTGACCTCATTCTCGGTACAGAAGGAGCTATCAAATATTTTGATGCAAAGTCTGCAATGTAAGGTGATAGCAGAAGAAGCATTTTCTAGAGCTAGTAAATATGACAGAAATAAAGCAGCCTAATAACGTAGGAGAGAACAAAACCAAATATATTGGTAGATAAAGCCATAAGTGAGTTCAGAGCAAAGACAGCTTGTTTCTTTCTTCCAGCATTGTTGGATCCTTTAATATTCTGGCTGGGTAACCTTTGTTTCAGATAGCAAGTGCAGTGAACAACCAGGGTTTAAACAATTTCTATATTGAAAAAAAATCACAATATTCCCTTGTAGCTTTATTTGGCTACATTTGTTTCAGTTCAGATACCAATTAAAACAAAGAAGCCCTGTCCCTTGCGCTTTTTGATGCGCCTCCAGAGTCTCCTAGCTTGCAGACACATGTGCATCCGTTTAAAATGGTTAGTCCTTGTTCATTACAGCGCTGTTTGTTCTGCATTAGGATCTTGTAGATGACCTGAAATCAGAACTTACTGGCAAATTTGAAACATTGATGGTGTCTTTGATGAGACCGGCATATATTTTTGATGCTCATGCACTGAAGCATGCCATCAAGGTAAGAGGAGTGAGGGAAGGGAATTAATACATTATATGAAGTGTTTGTTGCTCTTTTGTTGTTTTTTTAGGAATGAACTTTTGGTTGGTAAGGGGAATGCTAATAGAAGTAGCCTTTTTTTGTTTGTTTGTTTTTAAATTAGGAATGTTATGCTAGCACCTGCTAGTATTGCTAATGCTGTGGTTTTGCCAGGTTTCTTACTCATCCTAATAACTCATTAAAGGTGCTTTAGAAATCTAGTCTGTATAATGTTTTATGTGAAATTATTTTCATGAGAAACTATGTAATCTTAAGAGAGCAGTGTCGCTGTAGATGCAGATTAAAATCTACATAGCATAAGACTTGTTCCTTCTGATTTAAATACAATTAATAGATGTGCATATTGCTTTTAAATTCTTTTTGCTGCTAAAGTGCAGTGCTGAAGTCCTGTGGACACTAGATTTTTCTGCTGTGAGCAGCCTAGGTTTTATAGCTATACAGCTGTATGCATAGGCTGCAAATTAGTTCAAGGCATTTCATTAAAATGTGGTGTTATTTGTATGTCTCTCCTTGACTGTTATTTAAGCGAGAGAGTGTTTTGCCCCGATGGATTACAGTGCAACTCCAAAATTGATGGGCTAGCGTACTTGCGTAAACTGGTGTCCACCAAAATTATGAGCGGGTATTATCTGTGTTATTGAATGTGTTTTAAACGCTGCCTCCAGTAAGACAGAAGAAGAGTTGATAGCCCTGTCAGTGTTTCCTTTCTAACATTTCTCCTTAGCTGAATGCATTTAGTCCCTTTCTGGGAAGGCCAGGTAAACAGCCAATTTACAATCTCTATGTGTAGATATTTTAGTGTGTTTTCTTCCATGTGGTCCTATTTTTTCCCGCCCCCCTCTGCCAGACCTGTCTGATATCATCAGCCTGTGGAAATTCAGGAATTGGATGTCCCTGGATTAGTCACAGAACCTGTTGGTTAAAGTAGAGGACGTTGAACTTGAGTAGTGTCAGGTAGTGCTTGGTTGGGTGACGCTTGCACGTAAACTACCAAGGTCCTTGATGACCACCTGGTTAATATGTAGGCTTTAGTCAACTGTGCAGGCTAGTGCTCATGAACCCATGACCCAGCAAATAGTATCTCAGACAACAGAAACTTTAATCCTGGAAATTTTCTGTAATGTCTTTATCTGCAGTGGGGGAAGGGGAGATGGCACCTGACAAAGAAACTGATAAAGGCCTTGTTGACTAAAAGGAAAAACCGTATTCCCAAGCTCCTCTTGTTGACTTGGGGGTCAAAGACTGACAGGGAAATGACAGAACAGATGGGTGTAGGTGGGAAAATAGAGATAGTGAAACAAGAGTGGTTTTGTTCTTGTCACTTACAAAAAATGATATTAAACATAAGATCATAGGATTTCAGAGAACGTGTCTGCACAGGAAAAGACGTCGATACTAGCTGCAGTTTGGCTAAGGTGGGTAACAACGGTAAAAAAGATGCGATAGCAGAGACTTCAGCGCAAGATAAGGCAGCTAAGAGCATGAAGTCTGTGCTGAAGGTCGTCCTATCAATTTTCACTGCAGCTTCTTAGAACTAATATATCTGTGCCTGCCTCACTTGTTGAGTAGTCATGTTAGTGAAACAATCTGTATTTTGAAAATGATTACATGTAACCTGGCAGATTTGTATTTTGGAGACCATTGTATGCAGTTCATGTTCAGATTTTTCTTTACAGCAAAGGCTGTAAATAACACACTGAAGCAAAAAATACACAGTCTTGTATTTCAGTGTTGCTTTTGTGAAATGACTCATTTGGAAGCGTAAAGAGCAATGGCTTATTCTTACAGCAAAGTAGACGCAGACTTGTGGAAACAAGATACTGGCTTGGCTTTTGTAAATTTTATCCTTGTAAAAGTGAAGAGTGCCTGTTGTGCCTGCTGTAATTAGAGTGCAGCAGCTTAAACTATCTGGGTTCGCAGTTCTGTTGTAAAATGTGTTCCTTTGCAGTGGAAGAGAGAGTGGGTTTAACATAGCACAATTCAGAGAAGGGTAGAGATCGTTGCTGGGTGGCTCTATGTTTATCTGTGTACTAGTTGATGAAAGACAGTATCTGAACTACAGCTAAGGTAGAAACCGTTACTCTATTCATTCACTTACCTTGATGTCGTTGACTGTAACGGTGAAGAACTGAGGCATATCTGGGTGTGCTTGGACATGGAAGGGCTCATCCGAATCCTGCAGCAGTGAGCCTTTACGAAGTGTTGGGTTGGTTTTGAAAACAATCAAGCCGGAACTGGAAGAAATTCTTTCTGAAACCCCCACAATATACCAGAAAGAAGAAGAAAATTTTTCTTTATTTGGTCCAAGTGTATAAGCTGATGCTTGCTTTTGACTGTCAAAGGGAATTCTTATTTTCCTTTTATTATTCTGTCAGCTGATTTATACTTGCACCCCTGCAGGGAGCAGGAACCAATGAGAAAGTGTTGACTGAAATTCTTGCCTCCAGAACACCTGCGGAAGTACGGAATATTAAACAGGTTTATCTGCAAGGTAAAGTTCTATATAAAATAAAGTTCCAGGGTCTCCATTCAGTTCTCTTAATATGATTTTAGCTCATCTTTCAAATTAAGGTCTATCTGTGAACTGATGGATGTGTCCAGTAAGAGGGATTTCATTCTGCTGTGTTGCAAAACTTCATATTGAAAGAAACTGGAATTTGGATTGTAAACTAAAATAGTTTTTATTTTGGGGCAAGGACTACAAGTTACGATGTTTTGAACTTTATAGATAGACTTAATTCAAATACATTTATTTCTTTCACCCATTATTTTCACCCCTTTGACTGAAAGGGGGTTTTTAGTAATTGGAAACTAGAAAACCGGTGTCACATAAAAACCTGGAAGTTATTTTTGCTTTTGCTCAGTGTTCTGTTAAAATGCATTTGAGCTGAAGCAGGTGCAGCTTTTTGGTTGTCCACAGGAGTATGTGCTTTTACCCTGTGATTGTGGGGCTGGTTTTTTTTAAGGCAGTGTTTAAATCAACATGTTTCTTTTACCTCTATGCAGATTCCTGCCACACAAGAAAGTCTCATGTCTTAATAAAGTTTGAGGCAAAACTTAGAGTCTCCAAGGACAAAATTTATTAGTACTAGACTTTTCTGAGCTCACAGTTGTTGCACAGCCGTACGACTGCCATATTTTAGCATAACTCCAGATCTGTATGCTCTCTAGTCCCTTAAAGAGCTGAATCTATGCATGTCACCTTGTATTTCAAAATATTTTGAGTAATCTGCTCCTGATACTAGGTGTGAGATGCTATCTTTTCACCTCTTTTACAATAATGTTAGGTTATAAGTGAAAGCAAAATATGTTCTAGTTGTTAAAGCTGTTTCTGATAAATGATTCTACAAGCTGTGAGTGGAATTAACTTTTTGCTTTTCCTTGCTTTCTGCTCCAAATAGTGAGGAGGTCTGTAAAGTGGTGAATGGGTATTGTTCTTTTGCAGAGTATGAGGCCAATTTGGAGGATAAGATCACAGGAGAAACATCAGGCCATTTTCAGAGACTGCTGGTGGTCCTGCTGCAGGTCCGTATCTCTGTGTGCAGGCACGTGTGTATGATTTTTGCTTCTGTTTTCCTGTCTGATGTACACTTGTCACTTTCTGCTTACTAAGCTGGGATTCTGGATAGACCTGGTGATAGCAGGATTGATTCTGAAACTGCGTCCTTTCCCCTGACTTGCAGGGTCAGTCCTGAGCTCTGTTATGGGTCACTTCCACATCACTGAATTGGAAAACTTCTGCGATGCTCATAGGTATAGCAGAATGCCTGCTGCCTGGGGTTTTGAAGGCAATAGGAGAAGAGAACGTTTATTTCATAAAGACATAGGCAAGCAGAAGGGAAAAATAAGGTGATTTTGGAGAAGATGCATTAGGGGTTTACTTCTCGCAGTAACTCTTACAGGCTCAATATAACAGATAAGCTGTTTTTTGATTCAACTTTTGATTCTTCAGTTTAACAATTTTTTAAAATTCTCTTTAGGCGAATAGAGATCCTGACGGCAGAGTTGATGAGGGTCTTGTTGAGCAGGATGCTCAGGTGGGTGAATGACTTGGGTTTGGGGGCATTGCTACAAGTTATCTGGCAAAGAGAGTATACAGGTAGAATTCAAATGGGAGAGAGAAATTGTTAAGGTTCTCTGTGTTTCTTAATACACTTTCCTGTGCTTTTATACATTCTGGGCAAAAGAAGTGTCAAAACCTGAACACTGGGATCAAAATTTTTAGCCCTTTCACGTTTCAGTGTAAAGTATGTCTTGTTTTGCTTATTACCTAATGAGGTGCCTGAATGGAACAGTGATTAGATCACTGGAAGAGAGAGTTGTGATTGCTGAGGCTTTGTGATGCTGAGAGACCCACTGCTGGAAAACTCAGAGATGTTAACGATTCATTCCTCAATATCTGACTTGAGCTTCTCTCTGAATTCAGTCCTTACATATCACGTGTCATATACATGTCGTAGTGACATGTTAATGCTATTTGGTGAGGGATGCCTCCACAGAGGGTGAAATGCTAAAAAGAGAAAATATACCAATTATTCTGCTTTACTGTAACCAGATGACAGTCTAAGAACTGCCTCTAAAGAGCTTCTAGGGACTCAGCTATTGCCCTTTGCAAGTATTGCCCATGACGTTGTCACTGATCACTAAACCTGTGCTCTAGACGGGAAAAGGAATGCCGGCAGTAAATCGGTATCCTTGATCCAGTCTCTTGCTGGATGCTGTCGGCTTCGTTGTTAGTTGTAGTGATGGTCAATATTTCAGCAATATGATTACAGAACTCATTTAATGCACGTTTCTTCTCAGTTATTTCAGGTAACTCTGGGTTAGACATTTTCCTCTCATAAATAGTCAGTTGAGATGAAAAAAAATACATGGATTTTTCAAGGCGACAAGGAGGAAAAGCAGAATACCAGATCAATAAACCATTCTCCTGATAAGGCAAGATGGAGAGAGAGGCTGCCAAAATGGATTTTATTGGCACAGGCCTATCCTTTGTTATGTAAATTCAGAAAGCATTGTTCTCCTGCTATTAAAATTAATCCTGTGGAAACCAGGGCTTGGAAATTAGTGAGGGAAATGTTTGAATCACAAACTAGACCATTTCATGAAATTGTGCCAGTCTTGCCTTTAGCTGGGCTTACGTAATTGAGGAAACCCATGAACCACAGGCCTTGGTAGGTAGATAGATTCCTTTTGGCCTCTTCAATTGATTTTAAATGAGCATCTAAATTTAGGACGCACGATACCTAAATGTAGAAAAAGTCCTGGCTTTCTAAATGGTCTCTGTGGTTTGTTACGTACATTTGGCTTGAGCTGGGACCCAAACAGAGAAGTGTTCTGTCACATTTCTCTTTACTGGTATCTTTACATTCAACTTCTAACGTAGCTGGAACAGATTCAGCAAATTTTCTAATTATTATTGCCAGGTACAGATGGTCAGAATTGAGGTATGTGACTGTGCAAATGTAAGGCTATTTTTGGTTTCCCGATGTTTCTTGTGATTGATATGGTATTTTGGGAAGCATTTGATACATTAGAGGGCAGCCTTTTTACTCAGTGGTGATTTTTAATTTTTTTTAGTCTATGATTACTAAACATTAATTCAAAGCAGTTGGGGAACGGGCATTCATACTACGAGATAGTATGATTATGCAGGGAACTTGCAAGACTTTTCGGAGAACGCCTGAAGGAGAAAGTTTAACTTTTTGGAAGATATTTTGTGAATATCACTTTCCTTAAAGTTACGCACTTGACGTACATTTTGGGTATTCCACAGCAGCAAGGCAGGTAAAAACTTAGAACTCATATAAAATGCCACTCACAACTTCTAGATCTCTAAAGAAATGCATTCCTGATGTTTCTAAATGCTGTGCTGGGACTTCACGTTTGCTACTGGATGGAGAGTGCTGGTATTCTCTTGAAGAGATTAGCATATATTATTCGAAATAAATATACTTGCAGTGCCTTAATGGCTCC
Source organism: Platalea leucorodia (assembly GCF_965183815.1). Lineage (NCBI taxonomy): Eukaryota > Metazoa > Chordata > Aves > Pelecaniformes > Threskiornithidae > Platalea > Platalea leucorodia. The sequence continues at coordinate 6,931,159 of NC_138828.1, read as the reverse complement.
CCCACCACCAACCCCTTTGTACTCTGTACCATTAATATTAAAAAATGCATGCAGCAGTCACAAATGCGTTTTGAATAAGATTGTGGGACAAACATAAATAGGAAATTTGTAACATCCCGTTCAGGTTTCACAATATGGACAAAGAGATGGCCAACAGCGTTGCTGTGCAGAAGATTTGGTTATGGGGATTTTTCTAAGCAATATTTGATTGCCTGAATATAGGTGGTAACCTGTTTGCCTGTCCTCTGCTCACTAAGGAGGGAGAAAAAATACTATATACTAAGATATGTACAAACCTTTTGCCTTACATGGTGTTTAGCACACGATTTGGAAAAAAGCTTCTGAGTGTCAGGAAAAAGAGCTAATTTCATTTTCTGAATTTTTATTTTCTTTCTCATTTTCCCCCTCCTGTTGCTTATTCTAACTTTTAGAAGTGCTTTACTTTCCGAAATGCTGCTAATGGCCCGGTCATTGTCTGCATTGAAGACAGACTTGCCTGAAGAGCAGGGAATGTGCTAAAATGATTAAAATCTGTTACTGATCTGGTTTCATATGGCTAAGAATTTAGCAGCCCACAAATCCTGTTTCCAAGAGCTTCTAAATCCATCTTCCCCTGCTTTTTGGAAAACTTTCTCCTGGGCCAAGTTAGCATGGTTCTCCCGTTGATATAAGTCATCATGTAATAAAGTTTTGCTAGTCTGATTTGAAAAAGGGGAAGAAAAAAAAACCCACAGAAAAAGCAGTATTGGGAATGGATTTTATCTCCTGTATTGTCACCGTCTCAGAAAACTTCAGGCTTATGAAAGGGACGATGCGCACAGTCAGTTTTAAGGCCTTAAGCAGTATTACTCATGTAAATGCTTTCACAATTGATTTCAGAATTTATCATTTATTTCTTTCTAAAGTCAGTTCAGTACTTGACAATTTTATTTCATTTTTTTTCCCTCCAGCTATAGCTTGTTAGTAAGTTTAATGCTCCTTAGAGTGAGACAAATAGAGCTTTTCAACAGGGTGTGTGGACACATAACAAATGCTGTTGTTTGGTCTCTCGAATTTACAACAGGTTTTGTTTAGAGCTGGGGAGCTGAAATGGGGAACAGATGAAGAAAAGTTCATCACCATCTTGGGAACCCGAAGCGTTTCCCATTTAAGGAGGGGTAGGTGGTATGGTTCACGTATGCTTGAAAACTTCTGCCTTAAGTCTTGGGGTTATGCAGCTGGTGGTAGAAATGGTAGAAAAGTTGTTTCTGGTACCGCATTTGTCAAGCCCAGAAATCTTTAATCACCTCTTCCCTCTACTTAATACGTGTAATTTTGCTTCCAGTAATTCAGTTCCCACTAGCAGTGGTGATCTGCTTGAAGGAGTGGTGCAATAGATGTGAGGGACAGCTGGGGTGTTTCTTTCTGGATGCTTGTTTATTGTTTGTTTGTTTGTTTGTTTTTTCCTTTTTGAAAGAGGTTGTGGCAGTAGAAGCGATGCTGAGAGTCTGTCATGAGTCATCATAATCTGATGGAGATCCAACCCTGAAAAGATCAGCACTTTTATAGGTTCATACTTTATTAGCTGTTAATAAAGAGAGAATAATATTTTTCCCTGCTCCTTACCCATTCATAAGTCTGTTTTACCAAGCTGTTTAGGCCATTGGAAATAATGACCAGTCAGTTTTGCTTTGGTTCTCCAATCTCTTTGTTTTCCTTTTTGAATCCTGGGATTCATTTGGATTTTCAAAGGTAATTTGATTTGTGCAATACTGTTTAGTTTTTTACCATTAGTTGTATTAAAGTAATCCTAAAGTTTGTTTTGATGCACCCAACATTTACTTAGCATGATAGAAATGTAAGATTTCATAAAAAACTTAGGTCTTACGGATATTCATGAACACAGACTTGAATAGACTGCCAATAGATCAGTTGGTTTGTGTGAAGTGAATAAGCAAGCACACTTTCTGTTTTGCAGTGTTTGACAAATACATGACTATTTCTGGCTTTCAAATTGAAGAGACCATTGACCGTGAAACCTCTGGTGATTTGGAGAAGCTGCTTTTGGCAGTTGGTAAGTAAGTCTTAATAGCTCTAGAACTGGCCTTCTTCATTTGCTCCCAGGCCTCCTTCAATTGTAGTTGTTACAGGAAGTGGCATGAGAACATGGCTCCTTTTTAAAGTTAATCACCTGGGATCTGTTTTTGTATTTAGAGAGCAGGCCTTTATTTTTTTCCTGTAATAGATAGGGGGGAAGTGGGGAAGTGGGGCAGGCGGTGGTGGTGAACTGCATTCTGTTCACTCATGTTCACCTCTATCAGAAAGCGAGACAAAACTCTGCCTTCGTTTGTATTCCTGGCATCTCGTTTAGGACAATGTCATAGCAGATTTGTAACTGGGAGTAGAATTTGCCTAGCAAGGTATCTATTCTATTAGAAATACATGGTGCGTTCTAACTCCTAGAACCCAAAGAGTGGCGGTAGAGGAACAGGCTCGCTGGCAGCTGTGTGCTTCATTGTCCACACGGGAGAGAATGATCCAGTAACACACGCCGTGTTATGACAGTGGAAGATTGTCCTGTATTGAATAATGGTCAGTAATTTAATCCTTTGCCTTTTTTTTTCAGTGAAATGCATCCGAAGTGTGCCTGCCTATTTTGCCGAGACTCTGTATTATTCCATGAAGGTACGTACATGTTTTCCATACGTCATTTTCCATCTCCCCTGGCTACAATTCCTCTCCCTTTCGCTTGTTCTTCATTTCTTCTTTCACTGCAAATGCCAACAGGATACTGTATCACTAAGCATCTGCAAAAGGTTTGGGGAACGCGGGTCTGGGAGGGGATACAAACGCTTCATAAGCTTTACTTCGAGTTCATTGTAAGTTTGTCAGACCGTAAATCTTTTACAGGAAACAGCAGTCTCCTGAGCTGTTTTTGGACTCGGTCTTGTTACACGGGAAAATGTCTGGCTAGATCCGCTGGGCACCTTCAGCTAAAGAAAGACTACTAGAGTGTCTTTAGGTGGTGGATACATCAAGGAGGCAAAGATGACCAAAACCTAAATTGCACACTGTGCAGATTTAGTGCTCTTTGTTTTGGAGATGAGTATTTACAGACTGAAGGTATAGTTAGCTTTGAAACACATTTTGATGACTATCCATCCCATTTTGAGAAGGAAAAGAAACTCGTCAGAGAAAAAGGAAAGAGGCTTAAACAGCTACAAAAGATTCTGGAGTCCCATTAGTGAGACAGCTGTGTTTCTGTTGGCTTTGCCTTCCCTTGGATGGGAAGAGAAAGGCAGGGAAAACTGTATTTTTAACTCACAGTGGCTAATATTAATTAAAACCGAGGTAGGTAGTCTATTGTTTTCAGGCAAGTTATCAGCTTCCCTGAAGAATTCCTCCCTTCCCCTAGCTGAAAAGCACCGAAGTATGTTTGTCACCAGGTGGTTGTGTTGATGAGGTGTCAGCATGAGAATTAGTGAAAAGAGATGAAATGATAGCTTAATTTTTAAAGGCTGCTATACTGCTTTTATAAACATCAGTGTAAAATAAGGTTCAGGTAGAAAATACAAAATATTATACCAGTATGCTGAGAGCTGTATGAGGAAGATTACTTTTTTCTTATTTATCTGTTTATTAATTTTTATTTTTTAAAGAACGCAATAGAAAACCTTTTCCTGTAGGCTTTAGAATCTTCTACATTTCTATTACGAGGGGCCTGATTAATGTCTGCTGGTGAGATCCCCAATGATTTTTTTAATATAAATAAAAACCATTAAGCACTTCAGATAAGAAAGATGCCCATTTACTACTTTGGCAGAAGAGTTTGTACTTCGAATTAATCAGTTTGGCATGACAGAGTTCTACAATGCGCAGAGTTTGCTTTCGTGATTAGGCGGGGCAGAGCCTGGTTTTTACCAGATTCTAATGTCAAATCCTACTCAGAAACCACTGGACTCACGGCATAACTTTTGAGCAGCGTTAGGGCATTTTTAGATGTAATCCAAGAATATTACACCCAGGCGAAGGATTGAGTGGCCCTGGACATTAGGCTGAAGGTGATCGTGGGGGCTCTGCCAAGTCCTTCCTTGAGGTGCATTAGCAGGTCAGCACGTGAAGATTCGTATCGCTTCAGCCTGCGTGGAGTCTGACTTGTCTGCGCAGGAGGGGTGAGGGTGTTGGTCTGGCACAGCCTGCCAGCACAGGAACTTAAAATGTTTAAAGCAATAAAGATGAATAAAAAAGGGGAGAATGTTTGCGTGGTTGGAAAAGGTTTATGAAGTTCGCCTTCATAAAACAGCTGGATAATTTGTGGAATGAGTTGCTCTGCCTGGGTCTCGCTGTATGATGTTACATGCTTTGTATTGGTCGTTATTAGGATTTATGTAGCCAGTGCCAGAACCGACTGCAATTCTGCAGTCTTAGACTACATTGAAAGGGTGATGTGCATGTGATTCTGACCATGGTGAGCAGATACACTGCTGTGTAATCTTGGAACGGGATTTTTTTTTAAATTTATATGGGCATTCAAGGTTGAAGTGAGATGAAATATGAGGTCTGACCACATGGCACTTCATAGAAGTCCAGGGATTAGAGCACCCTGTGCGGTTAGCCCTCTGGTCTCCACGTTGCAGTGTGAATGTCTTGTGATACTGTCCCAAACGCTCTCTGTTTTGGAGTAGAAGTGTAGTGCAGGAGTGTTTTGAGACACCACTTGTTGCACTTGGCGCTTTCATGTTGCGCTCTGGTTGTTTGTATTTGTTGTTTTGCTACAGCATCTGTCCAGAACAAGCTCCTGTTTTAATATTATTTAAACTTTTCTCTTCAGGGGGCTGGCACTGATGATGATACCCTGATCAGAGTCATGGTTTCAAGAAGTGAAATTGATCTGTTGGATATTAGACGAGAATTAAGAAAGAATTTTGCAAAATCATTGCATCAAATGATTCAGGTAAAATTATTGTTCTGTTGTCGGGGAAACGTGGGTGACCGAGATGTCATTGTTTCCAGTTGATTTTTATGGGAGGGGGCGGATGTGAGTAGAGCTGGACAACGCGGTGCGCTCTGAGAGCGAGCAGTGGTGGTTGGTCTGCAGTTTTGTGAAGTACCACATAGCGTCATTTAAGGGGGGGACACTTCCTACGAAAAGCTAAAGGTTTCTTTCCAGTGTTCACTAGGAGAGCAGACGTGGTTTTCTGAAATTACAATTACTCATACACCATTTTTAGCTACTGCTTCATTTCCTTTTTCTTGTCTGGGTTCCTCCTGATTTTCAGTGCTTCAGAGAGGGTGCTGGCTCCAGAGAAATAATATTGGGGTTGGGAGTCTGAATTATTACGAGGCTGAAATTTAAATCTTGGATTGTGGTGTGGAACCTTCTGCACCATTTCAGAGAGGAAAGCATTTCACTGTGGAATCAGTCTGAATCATAATCTCCTTTGAGTGGATGGGAAAGAGCAGGAAGGGAAGGAGCCAGCAAGAAATCCAGAGCCAGCTGTTGCTGCAAAGTTGAAGCCAAAATGCTTTGTTTCCTAGGAATTTTTTGGGGGTATTTTGTTTTATTTTTAAAGGCTGCTTTTTACGATTTTCTGTTATCATCCCTGACATTATGCTCTCTTAATTAGGCTGGGTGGAGCTGCTTTTGACACTGTCAGTCGGGCCCATACGGCTGTCCTGCACAATTAGTAGCAGAGCTTCCCATTAATTACAGGCAGCAGGGCTGGGGCCTTTCTAAGTGATGGCAGGTGCACTTTGCACGTTTAAAGGTTGTTGCTTTTGCTGCCGCTGTGGGCTTCCCCTTTGCTTGGACTTTCTCCCTTGCAGAAGAATGCATCCTAATATGCAATGGGCAGCTCGGTTCTAGTAAAGCTTTCGGAGGCTTTTTGTGTTTCTGAAAGTCTGTCTGTGTAAATATAGCTCTAGCATGAGAGACGGAGAATTTCCTTGCGTCATTCCTGAGTGGAGAGTCATCCAAGTGGATTTCCTGTGGGTGGGACAAATGTATCATCTGTTGGAGTCCTCCTTGGCTGCTGTTTTTCTTCACATTTCTGTGGTTGTGACTCATGGTGACTGGTCTGTTGTATTAACAGAAAGATACATCTGGGGACTACAGGAAAGCACTCCTGCTCCTCTGTGGTGGAGATGATGAGTAATGGTGACAGCGACACGAAGGATTTGTTGTACTCCAGCTTTGCAGCCCTTTAGTTGGCATGTCTAGCTAAGTTTTTGTATCTTAATGCTTTGTGGCTGTTTGAATTTATACTAGTATTGCAGTTATTAAAAATGAGCGTATTGTTATCCAAGCGATAGCTGATTCCCTCCTCTTCCTGACGTCCCAACTTCCAGGAATTTCAAGTGCCTTCTGTGTGAGTATGCAAGAGTCGTCTTCATGGAAGATGGGTACTGAGCACAGCACCCAGTTCTTTGCAAGTGTTTTGCCGAAATAGGAAAAAAATAATCATGTATTTCACTACTAATTTGAAGACTATCTTTATTCGCTTTTATTCCTTACATTTCCACTGAATGTTATGCTAGCTCTAACATTGCAAATGAAGAAAATATATCCTTTGTATGTAATATTTGAATGAATTTGCTGAACATAATACAAGCAATCATTGGAAATCTAAAGGACCAATAAATTTTTTCCCTCTCAGCACAATTGTATGTGGTTTTTAATGGGCAAAGATGTATTTTCCCTTTCATTTGAGTCCACTGCTTCAAACTGTTGGTATAGTTTTCCTGCTATTATGCAGGCTTCTAAGCATATATGATACTTTGCAGCTGTACGTCTTGATGTCTAGTCTAGTATATGGGTGCTGTGGTGATGCCGCTGTTCAGTATAGCTGGAATACCAAATTGTCGGCACTCGCTGGGCATTGCATTCTCATTTTGTGTTGCTTTGTCTTTTTCTTCACCTCCAAAGCTGGGGGAAGGAAGGAGAGCTGTTCACACAGTGCCAAAGTAGAGCAGATATGTTGCGCTTATAGGACCGGTCGAAGATTTCTGGGATGGAAGCAGGTGAAGAAGAGATGGGAAGACAGTGATCTGTACTTCAGGGATCTTGGGTGAAACGAGGATGGTTGCAGCACCACTCTCTCATCAGGTTAGCAGGGAGCAAAGCACAGCGTGCGAGAAACAGCAGTCTGTTATACAGGCTGCCTTAAATTCACTGCTTTAGTTCATCATTTATGACTGGCTCTGAAAATTAAATTGACGTGTGTGAAGGAGAACAAAGAGACTTCTGTTTCATGCATTATAAGGTCTAAACACTATGGTTCTAAACTTAGCTTATCAGTTCGTCACGCGCATCAGCTGTAGAAACTGCATATTTTAATAGTCCTGTTGAAATTGATCCTTCAGATTAAGAGCTTTAAAACTTTCATATTGAATAAATGTAAAGTTTTTTTTTTTTATATTGTAATTCTGAATTATTACTGTCATGAGCTCTTGCTGATAAGTACTTGTTTTCCAGTGTAAAATATGAAAGCTCTTTTTGTAAGTGAATGTTAACTAAAGCCTAAGCCACTCTAAAACCTTCTTTGTTTTCCATTCTCTCACACATGCACTCACTCTTTCCTGCTCATGCACTCTCACTTTCACTCTCTTTCACTTCCCTGCTTCTTTTTATCGATATTTAAGACTTACAGACTTAAAAGCAGCACTTTTTTTAAAAAAAAAAAAAAAAAAAAAAAAAAAGAGAGAAAAAAAGAGATAGCTAAATGCTTCCCTCTGCTCTTCCTGGACAGCTTACCGAATGCTCCATGTCATTGCTGTACACGGGGGCGGCTGCAGGTGTGATTTGCATCTCCACCATAGTTTAAACTGATCTAAATGGTGCTGCTGTAATCCTGCCCTGCCCTCTTCTTCAGGCTACAGGTTCTCACCTCTCCTACATGCTGCTGCTGAAGCTCTTCTAACCCTTCGGGTGAACTGATCCAGGGCCCCGGGCTGGCAGAATCCAGCCGCACAGCCACGGCCCGATGCCCTCCGTAACTCACTGCGGCATCTGGTGAGGGCCGCTGCTGGTGGAGGGAAGGGCTAGGAACGTGTGCAGGGTCAGAAGAAACCTTGTGGAAAAGAAGATGGGACTCAAGCTGGGTTGCTCTGGATTGGTGTCTGCTGTCACAAACTGCACCTGGGATTACAAGAGCCTCCCAATATTAGCAAAGGGATTCTTCAAATTGCTTTCTGCAGGTACAGACCCAAATTAAGAAATTTAGGTTGAATGTGAAGTCAAAGGTGGTACTTGAAATCAGATTGCATGAATCTCATGTCTGTGTCTTAACCATAACATTTCCTCTTCCACTTTTCCTTGACTGTGAGGGAGACTGGGCCAGAATCCAGATGTAGAGGAACTACTTAAAAATTAAACCAAACGTACGTAGAATATATTTGAGACTTTATGCATAAAGACTTAAATACAGTCACTCTAGATATGTCAAAGCTGTTTGTATGGTTTGCTACTGTACCAGTTTCAAACCTGGTCTGTCTATATTGTGTTTACAGCTTCTCAGAGTGGTACAGTATAGTATTTTGGAATATGATCAGATGTTTTCCAAATAATGTGATATAATGGTAATAATATTCAAGCAGTAATATTTTTATTTAGATCTTTAAGTGTTTGGCAGAAGAAAAAGCTTAGTGTGACCGCTGCCTAGAAATATCTCGTGATGACAAAAACGTGAGGTGGGGTTTTTTTTGGGGGGGGTCTTTTTTGTTTTGGCTTGTTTTGGGGGGTTGGTTAATTTTTTTAGTCAGTAATGATGACTGTGATGTTCATGTCCGGCTGGGTGCAGCACGCGTGGGTCTCCCCCTCTCAGCTGTACCCGGCACCTGCGGGAGGGCACCCACAGCCTCCTCCCTGCCCAGCCAGCAAGCATCCCCTCCCTCCCTGCCCGGCAGGGCGCTCGCCTCCTTCAAAAAGCAAACAAACCACACACAGTTTTTCTAGCGGCGACCTCAAGAAGTGTTTCCTGCTATAATCAGCAAAAACGCTGACTGGAAAGGCTTGTTCCTGGCCTCGTCGTGCCCGCAGCTGGCGCGCAAGTTCCACCGAGGGAGCTCGGTGCCCGCGCCATTCGCCGTGCGGGCGGCGGGTGGCGCTGCCCTTCCGCGGCGTCTCCCGCCGCCGGCGGGGGCTGCGGGGCCCGGGGGGCCCGGCGGGCTCGGTCTCTCCCAAATCACTTGCTGAACGGGGTTTTTGGACTTCTTTCAGATTGCTTTCTCTGGTTTCCTCGACCTAAAGCGTGGGTCCGGCAATTCAGTTTGTTGTTGTTGTATTTTCAGAATCCCTTAATATGATCTTGTTTTCAGCATAAAATGAGAGAGCGCTGATGTGGGGGGGATAATGCACGATATGCTTTACTACAAATAGAAGCTGGGTTTATGCACGTGACATCTTTCTTAATGTTGAACGTTTACCTTCTACAATCTGAACATACACAATATCCACTATTCCTCTCCAGTCACAGTTATGAGAAGTTAGAAAATAACTTTTTGTTAAACTCATGCATTCACAACTTGTGAGTTTAGTGGAACAGATTTTTCTGTGCAGTATTATTATAGATACAGAGATTTCTAACTTCCAGTCTCTGGTTTACTCCCACATTTTGGTAAGCCTGTGGCATTCTTTTGTATCTGTCAAGCAGCAGTCTGACTGCCCTGCGCTGTCTGGAGGCACTGAAAGGCCTTGGGGGATCTGCTGTTTTAGAAAGTAACTGTGTAATTAGCAGGAAAAACTGATTACTCTCAGGGAGCAGAAACGAGTGGCAAGGTGAGCTTTTGAATTTTTTTTAATTTCAGCCAGTTGTGGTGACAGAGATGGCAACTGTACGATGTGATGGCAAACTCTCAGAGCAGGAAAGAGATGCCGTAAGACATGGACTAATCTGGGCTGCTACCACAAGAAAGATTTGGCCATTTTTTCTTATGGGCTTCTGTTGTCTGAGGAATTGTATGCCTGATTTTCTTCTGTCAGATCTGCTGCTAATCGGCTAGATCAGAGCTGCTGATTCTTGTCCCAGCATAACTTCTGGAGAGTTTTTGATGCACAGAGAAAAAACATCCATCTCGTCCCAGAAGGAACAGCAAAATAAACATCCTCAGTTTCTTCTGCAGTTTCTTAGCGGGTGTTCTAGATTCAAGGGGTTAAATGCTGTGATATTCTGCGTATGCAAAAGTTTCGAGCCCAGGTCCGCAACGACAGTATTTAGCATTTATCTTCCATTGATATCTATGGGAAATGGGCTCCTAAATCCTCCTGGATCTAGAACACATGCTAATAGAATTTCATCCATGGAATAGTTTAATAGTTTTAACTTTTTGGCTACTTCTAGCCTTAATTTCAATAGGTAGCAGCACTGTAGAACAGGAGGTCCGAGTCTTGGTCATTCTTTTACGCACATCTATGACATGTGTCGTGACAGTGAGGTAACCTGAAGGAAGGAAAAAAGCCAGCCTCTGTAGGCAGTTATTTCCACACAGCTTGCCGTAAATGTACTTTCCTCTTACCCACCCTGTTCTCAAAGCCTCCCTCAGTAATAACAGGCTACAGGCTGCGTATAACAAGGCCTAAAAGGCACAACAGTATCTCTGAAACCTAGTGAAAATGTCATTAGAAGTCTTGCTCCGTATTAGTTGCCAAGTATTCATCCCATCTTACGTTCTTTCACACTGATTGCTTTGTCTTTGTATGTGGAAATATTAAATCAGTGAAGTTACTCTGTGGATGCCTCTAAAGCTTCATTAACTGTGTTTTACCTTTTTATCTGTGCTCACCCTTCTGGCATTTTATATTTACTTTCAAAAAACAGTCCTCTGATGACAAGGATGGATGGATAAAGTTAGGAGTTTATGGATCCTGACGATGTTGCCACCACAAAGTGAATATGAATACTAAAAATAAAATAAAATAAAGCATTAATTTTTAATGTGTTTCAGCAATGGCAGCTTAGGAGTGGAACTGACTTTACAGTGTTGCCATCCACTGCTGCTGACAAATAAATTCAGTAAGCCAGCGTTTAATCACAGCTTACACTTTTATTGTATTCACCATCTCAATAGCACTGCTTGCTTTACGTGTAGACCCATATGCGGACTGTACTTGAAACAGTCTCTCTCAGATTGTTCCTTACTAGACACAGCCAAAATTTTCCATAGCAATGACATAGAGATAGTTGACATGACTTGTGAAGAGAAGAATGAGGCCGGGTTTGTGTGTGTGTGTCCCCGCCTTTTTCCTCCTGCTTTATGTTAAGATTTTAAAACATTTTATGGATCTTGTTATCTTCAGGTAATCTAACTTGCTGCTTCACGAAGAGCATATGCAGTGATTCTCCCATACAGCTGGGTATAAAACATCTGTTAACCTTAAGGATATAACATAACAGCCACCTCATAATGCCATTTACAGTGAGTAAAAATACACTGGCATCCATCAAAGACCTCCTCTGGCTAGAGGAAACAAAAACCAGTCAAAATGATTGCTTAATTATGTAACCTGTTTACATAATGTTTGGCCTTGGCTCGGAACCCCCTCTGTCACCTTCACTCAAGGCTGATGTATCTTAGTCTGTATTTATTTGGAGTCTCTCTCTCTCTGTCTGATCTACCTCACCAGGCTCTTCTGTTGCAGAGCAGGATCCAAGCAGCCCTCCCAGCATGCGTGGTTCAAGAAAACACTGCATTTAAACAAAAGAGAACTTGTCACAGTTTGCTTCAGTCCATGCGCAGGCAGAGCCTTGATGTTATTGTGGCCTATAAGCTGTGGATGCTGCGTAGAGACCGAAAGGATGCGGGGACTGCCGCTGCGAAGAAAAATGACTGGTGGGGAGGAGGCACGAGAGAAGACTACGAACTGATAAATGACCAGGAGAAGAGGAGGAGTCATTATTTACTGTTCTCATACTAGACGAGCCAGAGACCCTCAGCAAGATTGCCAGGTAGTAAGTTTAGAAACAAAATGAAAGGAAAAAAATTTCACAAGACATGATTAAATTACGGAACTTGCCGTTACATGGTATTACGGAGAGCATGACTATAAATGATGCTTATAAAAAGACAAGTTCATGCAGGTAGGTCCATTGGGAGGTTTTAAACCAGATACAGTGTGTAGCTCACACTGTTCCCAGCTGCTTTTTCTGGGAGCTAGCAGGGAGCCCTGTATTTGTTCTGTTTCTTTCATGACTGTCACTGCTGGCTACCAGTTACTGGATTAAATGGCCCGTTCTCTGACCCAGGTGGCAGGTTTTATGTTTTTCCCCCTTAACTCCTTGGCTAGCAGTTAGTTTGTCTTCCCCATGGCTGCCTGCTAAGTCACATGTTAAAAAAGCAAAATATTCCCATAAGACTTTCTCCACACAAGAAAGTGCTGCATTTGTTAATTAATGGCCTCTTGGGAGTGACTCTGATGAATGCCTAGATGAGCTGAAGGGACTCAGTGGAGACAACTGTCTGTCAGGAGCGGTGTAGATGTGGCTGGTCTTGCCTTGGGGAGGGGAGAAGACAGGGCAGTGTTTCTCAACCTATTTTAATTGAAGACTCACCTAAACCTATTTGGAAAAAAAAAAATCAATGAAAATAAAGGAAAGCTTTGAACATGCATCTATTTCTCCCCTGACCCTTCCCATTTTATTCATTTGCATGGGGGTATATGTGTATGTGTGTGTGTAGACAAATGAGACCTTTCCAGTAAGTGTTTGCAGTGGTTTGTTAGGCTGTGTTGCTGGTATCTGTAAAATAACGCTGACGGCTCAAGGGGCCTGCCTCTTCTGCGGCGTGAAGGGGGACAGCAAAAATCCTGGGATTTGAAATCCTGGTAGGTTTGAAAGAGTAATAACTGCGTGTTTGAATTACAGCCTGGTCCTTTGCTGATTCGCTCCTGTGTTTGTTAGTGGAAAATCCACTGGTAATCCCTGCCATTATCCTGCAGTAAACTGATGGGAATGTGAGATTCTTCTTCAATCTTCTGTATTTCCTTCTGAAGGAGCGGCTACCTGCATCTTGGTCCTTTCCTCCAAATTTGTGCTTTCTCTTTTGCTAGTTGGGGTTTGGTACTGATTTGTGTTTCCTAAGAAGAAACACACAATTGTTTGGACAGGTACACTTTAAAGGAGGAGCGTAGACAAAGAACATTTTGTTGGTAACGTTGTGTATAATTAACACAACTTTTAATTTAATAGCTGTAGTTATAATTGCTTTCCAGATGCACTGCCAACTTCAGAATATGGTGTCACTGAAGAGAACCATTAAGTTACAGATAGTCAAGTTCAGCAAATGTCAGTCATTCTTAGGCAGATGCAGGAAAAAAGTAAATACTGAAAATCTACAATGAAGCTGCTGAAGTGCTTAGTATCTGGTTTTGGGCACGCCCAGAAATGCATCACTCCTGTCACAGCTCAGTCAGCTCTCCCGCCAAAACCCAAATGGAATTTGCGACGACGATGTTTCGATGTTCCTTTATCCATCTGCGTAACCCACGAGACAGCCTTTCGCAAATCAATATTGAATTTTGTCCTTTTTGTGGTTGCAAAAATGGAAGCAAAAGCCTAAGTATCTTCTCCAAGTTCAACCCAGCAAGTCAGTGATGCTTTCCCCCTTTCTGGTATCACAGTTATTAAACCAACAGAATGCTCAGAACACTACAGAGATGCTAATTTCTCATGGGGTGGCAGTACTGTATGTGAATTGCTAATGGTCGTATGTCACGTGGGAACTCTGATTGGAAGTAACGAAGATGTAAAGTTTTGTCATCTTATCCATCATTTTAATGGCAATATTGTTATGCATAGAGGAGAAGAAACTTCTGAGCTGGAAAATATACTGAACTGATACTTTTTCTGCATGAAGTCTTATTCAGCTGTTGACTCACTTTTGGCATCGGTTCATCTAGCTTTATTATGATATGTGATTTAGTTCCCGCTATGTAATATACTTAATAGAACTTGATAAAGCTAAATGAATATTCTACCTTATGCATCTCTGCTGTGTAGAGAGATCTTAGCTAAGTGTTGAACAAACTCATAAATCCCCCAACCGCAAATTCTGTAAATGCTTATCTTTTGTCATGTTTTTCCCAGTGGGGGGGGATGTCTTGAAAATAGGGCACTAGCATAAGGACAGAGTTTCCTTAGAAAATTACGGATTGGTGGAAGTCACTCTGTGCTAAATGTGGAAAAACATAGCAGAGAGGCAGAGAAAAGCTTCCTTTATCTGTCTCTGACAGGGACCTGCACCATTGGAGTCGGTATCGCTGCCCACACAGAGGATGAAAGTTCTCCTTGTTTTTGATGTTGATGGTGAGCTCGGAGGCTGTGAAGACAGTTGGAGGTGCTCCAACAAGAAATCATGCACCTTAAATTATTCAGGCTTCAGAACTTGCCAGAATACCTTACAGGAGATTTCAGGAGCACATTGATAGCTAGAAATCAGACCCTAACAGAGTACCGTATGTGTTAGACAGACACTAGGCGTTATACAGGGACATTCTCAGGTGCGGACTGCGATAGGTCACCTCTAACAAGATGATACAACCTTTTAATGACATGAAGATTACTGAGAACTTGGGATCATGTGGGATAAATATGTGACTTCTAACATGCTTGAATAGGCCACTTCAGCAAAACCTTTTTGTAAGCCATCTTTAGAATTACTCTTTCACGAGATACCCTTACCATTTAAGCATCGGTTTTGGTTTTGCCCTGGCTGCAGCGGGTGGGGGTGCCTTCGGGCTGCTAGCCCCACGGAGGCCCCTGGTCAGGCCCGCTGGGGGGCTGCCTCCTGGCTCCCTCCTTCAGGGCTGCAGGCTTTTCACTGTCCTGAACCTACCAGCCTCGTCCTGACCACCCGGGAGCCATCTCTTCTCCCTGGCAGTGTTCTGGGCTGTAGAGATACTTGCGACCTTCCTCTCTGCCCAAAATTGCACCCTGTATTTTACTTCACTTGCTGCTAGTTCAGGGGCAGTACTTTCTGACTCGTCTAGTTATTGGCATCAGAGCACCTAACAGCCAGACAAAATGATCTTAAGTATGATGCTGACTTTTAAAATCTGTGAGAATCTGTGGCTATGTCTATAACAGCAACTTCCTCACAGTAATTGAGAGCAGAAATTTAGCCTGCAGTAGCTGCAGTTCCTCATGACTTCACTATGACTGGGGTCCCTCAGGCTAATTCACATTTCAGTAATCACATGAAATACAAAGGTGGCTTTTCTTGAAAAGATAAATGCAGATAATCAATAAGGCCCTTCCTGGCTGATGGCTGAATTCAGTTTCTTTTCTATGACTTCTAATATGCAGCCACAGTTTATATTTTAAAGAGATTTTAGGCTGTAACACAACCTTCTTGTTCAAATATATGACTATTTCCAGGACCTGCAGAGAAGAAAGAAGGAAGGAAACAAGATAAGAGATGGGAAGTCATGAAAACAGTGAAAGAAGAGAGACCTGGAACACGTTAACTTTTGTATTAGGTTGTCAGTCACGTACCAACGAGTATCAGGCACATCTGTTATCGGAGGGAGTGTGGTTACTCTGCCTGGAGGTGCCTCCAGGTTAATCACCCTGACAACCAAAAATGAGGTGTGAGCACAGAATGCACTGTAGCATGTCCCAAAATGGCCGTCAGGAGAGGAGCAGGCAGCATCAGGAGCTGGCGCTGGTAAACCTGACCCGTGTGAGGAGGGTACATGCAGCCATCTCTCGCTCGGTTTACGTAGCAGAGGGAACTAAGCAAGAAAGGTGGCACCCTTGGCAGGCTATGGAGTAGCCAGGAGGAGGGAATTGCCGAGGAAGAGCTCTGCCTTCCAAAATCAGAGCTGAGAAAGCAAGCCAGGAAGGAAAGGGACTCACCATGACAATCCCATATTACTTTATGGCAGTCTCACTCTCAGAACGTATTTCCCATGTCAGCCTTGAACAAGACAGCTGCTTTATTTTGAGAGGAGAGGTGAAAAGTTTTCCGGGCAGAGGGCAGAAAAAAGTTAATGCCTGCATTTACAGAACGGTCTGAAAAAATGTGGTTGAATAATGAATCAAAATTGCCTTTTTTGTTTTGATGATTGTAATGTGTTTTTCACTCTAGTAATCTCTACAAGTTCCACTGAAATACATGAGGCTGTATGGCGGTACCACGAGAGACTTATATGCTTTAGCTTACAACCTTCCGGAACTTTGAAAAAGAAATAATTTAATGGGTGACAGATCTTTAGCCTGCTCTGCGAAACTCAACTCAATAAGTACAGAGAAAAATGCAAGGGAGACTTCAGTGGAGATTAAGGAAATGTGATATTGTTTTGAATGAAAAGTGTTAGAAAAATGTCAGGGGGTATTGGTTTTTCTAGATTTTATATAAAAACAGCTGAAACAAACACTCAGAAAATGAAATGCTAACATGCGGTACAATGCATAATAAGCAAGATTAAATTAGATTTTGTGATTAAATTTACATGAATTAATGCAGCATATATTAAGAAAGCCCTTGGAAATCAAGGACTGAAGTTTTCCTTCATAATGTAAAAAAAAAAAAAAAGACAGAACATGGTACCCCTGGGCTCGTTAATTTCTGTACACCAAGGTTTGGGAAAAGATCTTTTTTTCTTGCAATTTTTTAATCTTAATTTGTATTCCCTCAAGAAAGGGGTTTTTTTTGGGGGGGTGGGGGTGGGGTGGTGTGTGGTGTGTTTTTCTTGTTCCAGAATTTAGATGAGGCAAGTGGAAGTCCCATAGAAATAAAAACAAAAGACTGAGAGATATTTATTGCTGGCTCAAATTAGTCCGAACCAGAATTTAACTGATGAATTAGTCGCTCAGTAGACCAGAGCAAATTAGTTTGGATATATCTGAGCAGATGATTCTTAGATTTGTTGGCCTGATTCTATGGTAAGCTTATGCAGAGTTATCTGTTATTGTTTATTGAAGAGCGAGCTCACAATCTCTGTAAGAGAAGGCTTGAAGCAATGATTTTGTACAGTAAAAACTTGCTTGCAGTAATGGCATAAATGCGAAATGACTTTATGATTTTTAGCAGAGTTAATGAATGCCAGCTGATTCACAAGACTAAAATTTAAGAATCCAAAAGGCTGAAAATGGAATAACGGAAAAGCTATGAGAAAATGCATGTAAAATTGCTCGAGTCATGTCTGAGGGCAGGCTGCTTTGAATCTTGGAGCTAATTGGCACTCAAGAGCTCTGCTCCCTGCAGGTACCTCAGTGGCATTATGCTGCCTTGAGCGGTCACCGTAACAACAGATCAACGGGTAAATCTGGAGTCTTACTTGACAGAGAGGCCTGTAGCTGTGCCTTTGCTGCGCACAAAGGATGAGTTCCTGTGTTAAACAGTGAAATCTATTGATTCACGTAATGGATCTGATGAGTTTGAGCTTAGTTCACAAAGAAACCCAAGGGATGAGGATGGTATTCAAATCTGCAAGACTCCTATGCATCTGCACGTGGGGAAGGTCAGTATGCGATCCTCAGCTGACAGCATGCTGAACGGGAGCTGGCTAACTGGTGGTAAGGAATCCCAAAGAGAGGGGGGTATCCGAAATCTTGCAGCGTTAAGAGTCTTTGGCCTCTGAATTTGGACTAGAGCCTGATGCCTTTTGGAGAAAAGACTGAAATGCGTAACTTGGAACCCTCTCTTCCAAGCAGGGACTCAAGTCACTGTTTTGTTGAAAACCAGACAAAACCCTGTTTTAAAGATTTCGCATTTATATGACCTTGAAGGAGTTAAAATTTTGTGCAGCAGAGGGAAAACTTTTATTCAGTTTCTTCTTTTTGCAGATGTATTTGTGTTTGTAAAGTCTGAACCCAAAAGCATCTCTCTTCTCAACAGCAGTGAAATGGATTTCACTATTTGATTTACATGAGACTTTCTTGTTTACTGTGGAAAGCTGTATGCGGAAGCAGAAAATGGCTTCCTGCAGGTAAGCTAGGGCTAATAGCTTTCTAGGGCTTTTGCATTTTGCCAGTATATTCTGTAAAATATTGTTTGTTGGACCCATCATCAGAAGCACTTTAGGTTTGTGGAGCTTTAAAAGGAAAGGCACAGTAAATGCCTCTTGTCTGTGTTCCTTGCTTCTCTAATATGATCTGCTTCTAATCTGCTTTTCAATTACTTTTTCAGTGATTTGGATTGTGGACCCTATTCAATGAATTAGTTTCTCGTGAAGGAGCAGGAACCTTCAAGATTTTCTCTTAGATGTCTCATTTAAAATACCATTTCTGTCTGCAATATGAACCACACACAAAAATCAGCAAAAGCTGCATACTAGCCTAGCATACAGTTTGTGCTGATGTAACCCTCCTGATAATAACAAAGGACCTGTCCTGCTGAAAGATCATATGTATATTGCAGTGCTATTGTTTTTTCTTATTCTACTGAGCAAGACTCTTTCTGAAGTTTTTTTTTTTTTCCTGTTTTATAAAATACTAGGCATTTACCAAGACACAGGAAGACGTAAAGGAGGTTGACATGTGAGGAGACAAAGCAGCACAGATGCGTGGGCTAAATCCACGTTCTCCTGCCCAGTTTTTTTCTTGGACTCCTCTGACACCTCTCAGGTACGCTCTTATCCTCTTTGTCTTACATCTGGCCTCAGCGCTGCAGCCAACCTGCTCTTGCCACTCCTTTTATGCCTGTTTTTCAAGGGATCATCCTGTGCTCGCATTTGCACCTTTTGTCTCTCTTGCTCTCATCTTGGGCCCTTTGGGTTGGGTTATGATGTAGCAGCCTTTACGTAAATGATAGCTTTGAGTTGTCTTTAAGGCGTTTTTGACTCCAAGCTTTCTGAAATGGAATGAATTCTGGCAAAAGTTTAAAATAATCAGGCTAGGTAATTCTGCATTTTGAAAGAGGGAAAACTTAACGCTAAAGAAAAAGGAATCAATCAATCCCATTTCTCCAATCTCCTCCCTGCTGCTGTGTGGAGACCTAATTCAGGATCTTTATATATGAGTTTGCAACTGCTTAGAGGAAGAAAAAGTAGTTCATACTTTTTACTGGAATAAATTAATGCTGGCTTTCTTAGCTGTCACAATTTTATGGATGCCACATAAAGGTATGAGTAATATTGCAATAATGGCACAGTCGGAGAAAGTGGTGAGAATTATGGTGGTGACAATTTAATGTATATTCTGAAAACACTCTTACTGTAAGAAAGGGAAAAGCTGCTTTTTTACCCCTACATCAAAGCATCTGACATCTTCAAAAAGGTCTGGCTGGGTCTTTGTTTTTCTTTGTGTGAACAAAGACGTCAAATGCAAAACTGTCAATAAGTTCTTTGTATTGCCTCATGTTGGCTGACTAGTTATAAGCCAAGCTTCAGTAAGCATTATTAATGAATAGAGAGGAATGACTTTCTGCTCGGTGTGTATCCAAAGCAGATTGCAAATAATGGCCAGCATTTTATTTTATTTTCTCCACTTGAGTTTCATTAGATAACTTTTCACAAATTCATGCAGATTCCTATAATGAAACTGAACACAAATGATGCAAATTCTTAATGACCATAATACAGGGTGCTAATCTGGATGGTGAATCTGTAAAGCGAAGTAACCAACATATGGCTGTAAATGATAGACACTGTACCCTAACAAGAAATTGCAAAATACCTGATGACCAACAGGCCTTTTTTTTTATTAAAAAAATTTTTTTTGTGTTTTTTTTTTAATTTCTTGAGCTGTCCTTTTAAGCCTGACTGTATCAAGCAAGCTCCTAGGATAACTGCAAAAAAACTACTCGCTGTTTTTCTTTTCTGTAGGTGCCCCCAACTTCATGTTATGCCATGCACGGTTCTCTTTTTGTAGGCATGCTGTTGGCAATTCCTGCCTGAGTTGTAATGAATCATCCAAAATTAAATTCCAGCTAAAGAAATCTGCTTCTTTGGGCTGTGTGTAAAGGCAGCTGTTCTGGTGGTTCATTTCAGGTAGGCACTGTAGGCAATTTATTTTGGAATTTGCTGGCTGGCATAGAACAGGCATAAAAGGATGAGGACAGAAAAGGTCTTGGGCAATGTGCAGGATTTAATGCTACTGGTCTGAAAGGATGTCACGCAAACTCCCAACACTTCATAAAGCAATGAGCAGCCGGACCAGTTATCTGTTGCCTTACCTCCGCTGTGAAAAGTGCAGACTTTGCCTTGTGCTCCTCTCCCTTTTGCAGGCTTTGTGTAGAAGCTGTTTCAGTTTTGCACAAAAATAACATTGACTCCAGCCCCGCACTTCTGATTGTATGCATTGCTTTGGTTCTTAATCAGCAAAACCTTACATACGTGTGGTTTTGTTTTCCCTGGCGTTTGTATTCTGGTGAATAATTTTAAGGAAAGATGATCTGGAACTTGTTTATTGAAGTAAAGCAATTTTCTGGAGAGCATGTTTTGTTACACTTGCCCGCTTACTGAAAATGTCATCCCAGCTGGTGTGGCAGTACTGTGGCTTCAACATCCTCTTGCTATTTTAGATGCTTGCTGTATCCTGTACCTTTCTATTATGAAAAGAAGAGACTCTCAGATCTGTGGCAGGTCTCTGTTTTTCATATGGCTTAAAATAAGACTGCAATAAATTATTTAGTGGCTGGATCACTTCTCTGTGTGTGTGTGTGCTGAGTTTGCTTTTTGTTTGTTTGCTGAAGTGAGAGTGTTTCCTCAGACTTTAGAAAGCTGTGATCAAATATTCAAAGGCAGCTGGTTTGCCAGCACTGCAGAAGGAAAAGAGAATGGCTCTGCTGTTTAAGATTAGCCCACGGAGTTTGCACTGGAGCGCTCCTGAACTCCTTCTGTAATTCAGTAAATTACTTACACGGTTCAATTACCTCCAGTAATACTTGGAGTAAAACTGCGTCTCTAAAGGAGAGCAGGGTATTGGAAACAGACAGACATCCGTAGGTGGGAGCTGCTGGTTTGTGAAGGGCTAAATGCGGCCAGCACGCTGTGTTCAGTGAGGTGGGCTTCAGCAGACGGAGCTTCCCTACGTGTCAATACCTGGGCTCTGGCAATATGGCCTCTGTAGCCCCTGCCTGCCCCTGGGGACGCCG
This sequence comes from Platalea leucorodia, assembly GCF_965183815.1. Classification (NCBI taxonomy): domain Eukaryota; kingdom Metazoa; phylum Chordata; class Aves; order Pelecaniformes; family Threskiornithidae; genus Platalea; species Platalea leucorodia. The sequence goes on along the minus strand of NC_138828.1, from coordinate 6,910,150 downwards.
GCTGTAATGTTACTGCAGTGGTAGCCTGCGTGGTCTCTATTGAATCTTGCAGGGATTGAGAGAACGGGGGAAAGTGACGGTTGTAGAGAAATGGGGTATTTGAAGGTATTAAGAACAAGTAAAGGTTTGAATGAAAGCAGTCAAAATTAACAAGTTAGTTGTACTAGAAACTGTATACAGAGGTCTAATATAGCAATTCTCAAATACTGTCTACCTTAAAGAAAGTAGCGCAGAGCAGTAGCGATGAAATAATGTATTGTGAAGAAGAACTGTCATCGCTATACACATTTTGGGGGATCATATCCTGGCTGAGATCCCTTTCCCGATGAGACCTGCATGGTGGAGATTCGTGGTCTAATGAGAACGAAGTCACGGGGTTACTTATGAGATTGCTTGATTGAAAACACTTCAAGGATAAAACTTTGCAAAATAGGATGAAACTTGGGCTCTTGAAATATCAACCTAGTGAAAAGTCTGAACCTTGGAATATTTTGAGTGTTCATTACTCTTTAAAGGCACTGGCAGTGAAGCATGGAATTAGAGGCCAAACTGCAGGCTCACGTATATAAATTCTTATGCCTTCAAGAAACAATTATAAGGTGTAAGAAATAGACATCAACTTTATTGCTGAAACATCTTTCCAGGATTTTTCAGACTATTTTCCCCAAAACATCTGTCAGAACAACATCCAAAATCTTAACGGTTGTACAAATCACTCATCCCCTGGGTGTGATTTAAGCTGCAGACATTTTGCATAGTAAACAACATTTTTGCTTTACCCTGTGGCTCTAATTATCTGCTGTGATGTGTAATGTGGCAGAACTGCTTTGGTGAAAAGCAGTGCTTCCATTTTGTACTGGCTTACATGAAAACCCCCCCCCCCCCCAGTTCCTAACTTTTCTGTTTGCGACAAGATTTAAGTAGCACGACTTCTCTCTGCATAGTGTATGAATTGCTGGCCTAGAAGAAAGAATTTGGTCGCTGTTGAATTGTTTACTAAGAATTTGCTGAAGTTAAAGACAGATGGAATAAAACTGAGAAAACTCAAATATGAATTCACAAAGATTCTTTTTAACAGCCTGGGTATTGGAATTGGAAAATGAAGGGCTAATTACATGCACTTTAATCAGTATCATAAGGAAGTACTCTCAAGTATTCTAAATTAATATTTTATAAAATAGTTTTTATAAAAAAGGACATAGAAGCAATCATTCCCTACTGAATTACGTGTTTTGGGAGTGTGGTTTTACTTTTCTCTAATATCCTGTCAGTGTAGGACTTCTTACTTCAGTGCACCTGGAGACCTGTGCCTTACAGGTACTTCAGAACAGAGCTTTGTTGCAGGGTAGGTTGCATGCAGTGTTTGAGAAGACTGAAGACAAAGGACTTGTAATCCAAAACACCGATGCCTCTGTCTAACGCCTGATGAAATGAAAGAAGTCTCTCTGTACCGGAGTTGTATTACAAACTTTGGAAATATTAAAAAAAAACCAACCTCCACATCTAGAAAGATGTGCAGATGCTCAAAATACATTTATGGGTCTGACTTCATGTCTAAACTCCTCCGTATCTTAGTTAAGAGGTGAGATTTCTCTCCCACTTGAAATGAAAATGTGACACTGAAGCTAAACCCAGTAACATCATATTAAGGCATACCTACAAAGCAAAAGACAGGTATGTTAATCTATCATTGACAATTTTAATTTAGCTTGCAAAGCAGTAATGGTAATGAAGATGTCACATTACAGATTTCCGTGCACAGCAGCAACCAGAATATGGATGCAGATCCTTTTGTGGCTTTATGATCTGCATCTGTCTCTCTTCTCTGCCTGTGAAGGTTTAAACTAACTTTGCATAAATGTGATCTTGGTAACTTGTTGCCATGCCATCCAAAACAGCTGTCTGCTCTGGCATTACCTGCTGCAGCCAAAGTGGTGTTTGTTGGTTACTTTGTCATGATCTACCAATCCTCTAATCCGCTGGTTTGCCATTCCTCTAGCAGCCTGCTTAGAGATCAGGGCAGGTGGTGGCTGGGGATTAGGTGACCTTTGGCGCTCTGGTTAGCGTTACACAGCAGGATTCAGAATCTAATATGTGAGCTTCAGAAAAGCTCTGCGTATGATAAACAGAAAAGCTGGACTGCAAGATGTTATCCTCTGTAACTCAATGCAGTATTTTTTTCACTTTTATTGTGGCTCTTGAGCCGTGGGCTGCAATCCATTTTGAGAACAAGAGGAAAATGCAGCACGTTTTTCTCTAGCCTTTGGAAAGCGAAGTGCAACACGCTTAGGATCTGGGTGGAAAGGCTCTGTGGAGGGAACCGAGACATCTCTGCTTCTCAAGTGGAAGTGCAGCCTCGTGAATTACTGGCTGCTGCAGAAAACCCAGCTTTTCTCACTGACTGTGTTCTGCTGTACTGTGATAATTGCTTCTAGGAACTGTGCTAGCTAGTGTGCTGGGTACGGTGCTGGCACCCCGGGGCATGCTCTAGGTCTGTGTTTCTGCATGCGTGATGACATCCTGAGCCTCTGAGGTGGACTAGATCTTTTCCTCAATGAGAGCAAACTGAAAAGAGGTTTTTAGATTTAAAAGTCAGAAATTATTTGCATATAAACAAGAACCATTAACATTTTAAAATAAATAATAAAAAAAAGCAATCCAAAAAAAGGTTCAATGGCAGGTAAAACAGTAAAGCAGGAGTTGCAGTGCTATCTTCCCTGTGTTCTAACACAGTGGGTTCTTCTGCATTTGTTCTGACAAACTTCTTTTTGCTGACAAACCCCACCAAGTCCCCTTTGGTTCCCTGTAAATCTGTTACTCTGTCCCTTCAGACACCTGATTCTGTGCGTGCTTTTCTGTTTCTCAGGCTCCACTTGTGCTGCTGACTGGATTTCAGTCTCTTTCCCAGCCTATACCAGTCTGGCCTTTAAAACCTTTTCCCTCTAGTGCTTGCCCAGATGCTGCCAAAACCGATGCCTAATCTCGGTTCCTTCTGGAGGCTCCACAGCATCAGCCACGACTGGGCAAAAAGCAACTTTTTTTGCTGTCCAGTGACAGTCTTTAAAAGGAACACAGTTCTGTGACTTAAACAAATTGAACAGACGTTTTCTACTGTAGCATGTTACTCTTCTACAATGCATTTTATGTTTCCTTGAATTGCATATCATAGGCTGCAAATCTCACTCTGTTTTCAACAGAAAGCCAGTTCTGCCTTTTATTTAGGCTGTCAAAGTCCTACTGGTAGTAGTGCGATGGAGAACAGTGTCATATGTGATTGACAGGAAGGTCATGGGCTCTACGTGACTGGAGTGTTTTTAAGACTAGGTTCAAATATGTCAGAAATGAGAAATTTTAGTTGGTCCTACCCTGAAGCTGCGGAAGGGCTTCATAAGCTCTTTTCCAGGGTTATTTTCATAATCTCTGAATTCAGTGATGGCAATAAATGACTGATGCATCCGTGCATAACAATCAATGTGTCCCAAGAACAAATAAACTGCATAACACATAGAAGAAAGGTATAAGTATAAACAAGCTTATTTTCCCTACTGTTACTGTGCTGCAGGGAGGCTGATTTTTTTTCTTTTGTTTTTGTATGTCTAAAGGTATTTCATCATGTTTAGCAATTACTTCAGACTCCCAGCTATCACGGGGGGCTGGAGGGAAAATTGAGCTTACTGTCCTTAGCTGTTCTGCTCTTTTAAGAAAATACCTGTGATTTTCAGGCTGGATAAATACAGGCTCCTTGGGACCTCTGAGGCTTTCGGGATTCAGAGGGGGGGATTTTCTTTAGCGAAAAGAAATAATGAAGTACTTTGTAGACTAGTGAGCAGCTTGCTGCTGCGTCACAGGGGCAGAGCGCCGATACTCGAAGGCATAATGTCCTGTTTCCCTGAGCAGAGTGAGAGCTGCCCAGACCGTAGGCGTGCACAACCACCACGCAGAAAGGGCCCATCAGACTGTAGGCGCAGGTGGCAGCAGTAGGATCACAGAAATTGAAAGACCAGCCGCGCAGTCTGACAGGTAATGGGGTTCCCATTGGTCGTGGCTATTTTGGAGTGGATGTGTGTTGTGAGTGTGCTCTTGGTTTTGAGGAACTGTTTGGGTGGCAGGTAAGGAATCTCCTAGTACCTATTCACGTGTGCTTAAGTTGCAATGTGACGTACAATATTAATCATTTCCTTATGTGTTGGGATCTTCTTATCCTACTATGTTATCTCATTTAATGTGTTAGAGGAAACTCTTGAGGAACTTTGAAATGAAAGCCGTTGTCTTAGCAAGAAGTACTCCACATTTTTTTTTCCTTAATAACAAGACTCTTAAAAAGAATTGTTTCCTTTTGTTTGAAGACTCATTGAAATAAAAAAATCTACTTCTGATATTGAGAATATGAAACTTTTGACTGATTGATTTACTGCTTACTGATAAGAGATGTGTAAATGCTTCTGGCTCGGCGGGGGGGACTGCCAGTTTTCAAAGCTAATATGTGTGTAAGAAGGTCACTTCTAGAGACGAGTAATAGCTCAGGGGCAGAGATGTGGTCAGAAAATAGGCTGCTACAGTTAACTAGGAAAAGTGCAAACTAGCATGTGAAAAGAAAAAAAATAATCCAAGTGAGGAGGTAGATTTGGGGTAGAAACTTGGAAAATAAAGTAATGTGAAAAGAAACTTAAGAACAGGCTAGCGGATGGCAGCTGCAGTGTTGTGTAACAGCAACAGGAGCCATTCTGGCTAGTCTGGGAACCTTGTTACTAAGCAGGGAGCAAACCCTTCTTCTACTAATACATCTTTGTAATTTAAACCACTGGATTGTAGATGTCATTAAGACAAAGATCTTTGGCAAATGGGATGGAGTCTCACACAAATTGGAAGGTAATGAAAGAACCGATGTGTTACGAAGATTAAGCAGAATAGAGACGAAGGACTGATTTATTTGGTTACAGCCAAAGTAACAGGATAAATTAAGGCAGGTACAACATTTAGGCTGAATATTTAGGATGAAATTTTCTCATGATGAGAACTACTATTTATGTAAATGGCGCCCTGGCAAGCGCTGAAACCTCATTGCTGGGCCTGTTGTAGAATCAGGCTGGATGAAAAGCTGGTAAAGGTATGATAAAGAAAAATAACCTTTGTTAAGAGAGAGGGATGCTGTAGCTCCATTGTGAGGACTCTTCCCTGCTTAGGGCCAGTGAATGAGCTTTCCAACAGCCTAAATGAGGAGCGCTTTATTAGTTCAGTGTCATTCCTTCATTGCCCCACCACTTACTTTTTAGAAAAGTTTGTAGCAGGAAGGCTATGAGCAGTGACAGCCACGTAGATGCCAGCAGCCTAAGGCCATGCTAACAGAGACTGCTGGACATCTCAATAGGTGAGGCTTATTTCTGCAGCTCTAACAAGGCCTGTCGTTAAAATTTGTAACCTGGGGTACTCATCGGATTTCATTTAAAATTCAGGGTTGTGCTTGTTATACTGTTACTTGAAAGCTTTGATGCCAAACGCCTGTTTTTAACACGCAGTAAACATATCTATTACGAAAGACTGCCACTTTCAAGGTTCTCTAGTAGTGATGAGTGGCTATTCTACCAATTAAATTATCACGTGCTTAGTTATATGTAATTTTAGAAAGCAGACTTGAACCTCATGAACGATGTTTTTCTAGAGTGAATTAACAGTCCTTCAAAACCGGTATTTTATTACTATCATACTGATATGATTATTTAGTGATATGACAATTACAACCCTTTAATGCTAATATTACGGTAGTGACCTCACTACAAAGAGCATACAGGAGATCTTTCTTCTGTTTCTGGTTGCTGCTTTGGCCACCTTCATGGGAAACTCACTGACAGTATGTTAAGAATGAACCAAAATTTAAGTTTAGTAATTTTGAAGTCAGCATTATGGAGTGTGACTAGCTAATGTGTATACTGATAACATGAATCTTTTGAAGATGTTTTCCCTAAACAAAAATGCAGGTTTGTGTGCCTCTTCTATTGACTTTACGTTTTGACATTCTCCCACACTTAGTGCTTTCAACAATATGTATTATATCAAAATCCCTTTCTCAGTTCATCTGTTCTAGACCTTTCCTTCTACTTAAGTTTCCAATATTTTCCTCTCAAATACTATTTCACAGAAGTAATATTTTCTTTTGTTGTAACGATATCCATAAGGCCTGTAGCTGGTGCAAGAATGTAAACAGCCCCTCCGTTTCAGTTCTGTAAGTTGGGATGTTTCTCCAGTGCTATAATAATACAATTTGAGCAGTCATTCGGATGATAGATATTTCTGCCTTTGCTTTCTAAGCCCTACCCAGGAGTCTCTTGGGAAGATCCAGCAATCTGTGAATGTAGCTCCTGTCACATCTCTCACAGCGTTTTGTTGATTACGTTATACTTGTTTTGTTTTGCAGAAAACTGTTTATATAATCCCACTTACTCTGGGATATTCTGTCCTTGAGGGGGAGCACTTGGATTTTAATTACTTGGCAGATGAATTGCAACTGTGTTTTTAATTCAAGTCCCATGTTTAATTTACCTCTGTGGGCATATTAGCTTGCAAACTTAAAAATAAAATAAAAAGAAACTTTTTGGTTTTTTTCAAAGAGCTATTCTAGGCATACCTTTGTTATTCTTGCTTCCCACCCGCTCCCATCCCTCTCCCTTGTTTCTTCTGTTTTCTGTTTGGTATCACCTTTGATACATTTGGACAGAGCAAAGAAAACAGCTCGTTAGTTTGTATTAATTAAGCATGTTTTGTGATCTGTATTAGCCACGGAAGCAAGGGTTAGATCTGAACTTGAGCATAATTGTGTGTCTCATTCCACTGAAGAGAGCGGAGAGGGTGAAGCACCGCGGCCTGGAGCCCGCACCAGGCAGCGCTGGGGCAGAGCGGGAGGGCCCAGCCTGCAGGCACCCCCCAGGGAGCAGAGAGGGCAGGAGGGAACCCTACTGCGTGCCACTTGCCTGGCCTTGGGCATCTTCTTCTTTGTGGGTTTTTTTTTTTTTTTGGTCCTTTTTTTTCCCCCCCCTTATAGCTATTTAAAAACATACAAGCAAACACAGAAAAGAATTCATGGCGTGTGTATGTTTTTCCAAAGAGCTTTGGTAGCTGTATAGGACATATGTAACAGAGGACCTGTATAGATAAACCTATACAATAGGTTTATATAGGATCACAACTAGGTGAGATAAACCTATACAATAGGTTTATATAGGATCACAACTATCAGCCTGTTTCTATTTCCTCTTTCACGCTTTGAGTGATATACTCAAATATTATGATAAAGAAATTTGTGTAACTGGATGAGGATGAGCTATTTCTCCTTATCAAACTGACACAGGATAGCTTTCTTGCCTTTGACTTTCATTCAGTTTTCATATGCATTTCACGGAGCAGCTACCCTTTTTGCCACCTCTGGCTGTAAATACTAAGAAATGATGTGCTGAGGAGGGAGGCAGATAGTGACAGGCTGCTGCCTCTCACTGGCTTGGAATTGCTGTAACGTCACTTGCAGTGGTTTGGCAGCCTGGACCTAATCTGAAGTGAGCTGCAATCTTTTAGTAATTGCCTAAAAGGAATTAAAAGTTACAAGCCAAAGATAAAGAAAACATTCTTCTGGAAGCCATAGAAATCTCTTTAGTATTCTTTAGTATTGCTGTAAGAGACTGACAACAGGATTCACCAAGGTTGTTTATGTGGAGAGTTTCTCCAGCCACAGAAGGAGGTACACTGTGTGGCTTATTTGTAAATTAAGTAAATTTGTAGTAAATCAAATTTGTAAATTAAGAGGTGCTTTCTGCATATTGCCTTTCAGACTGAAGGCTAACCTGAATCCCTACCACGCAGCTTTGCTATGAGAAAGAATCCCTTGCTGAGGGTGAGTCGCAGCACTTTTCTGCCCCATTCGGACAGGTTACAGAGAGTTTCCTGGGAGTGGGATGAACAGCGTTTCTCTCCGTCAGCACTAGTTTTACAGTCAGATTGGCAACCAACCCAGCCTTAGAGGTTACTAACATCTCTTAAAGCCAAATCTGTAATGGGAAAGGGAAATGTGACACCTGCTGCATTCAGTTCAGACTTTAGTGGTATCTCCCATATACAGAAAGCCTGAATCTGAAATGCGAAATAGCTGCCAAGGACACCCGTTAATCTCCTCAGGTGTAGCCCTCCTCTACTGATGGGCCATATACAACATGGGAAGGAGAGGGGGTTTCTGATGAACATTTCTCAAAGGATTCAGTCTGCTTTACAGGATTTTACTAGTTGAGCTCACAGTTTGTAAATGCTCACATCCTCCTGTAAAGCTAACGGAGCCTCGTGTTTCACATTTGGCTACGTAAAAAACCCAACTGCTACAAAGCTGCTTCTGGCACGGGATATCGTCATGGGACATTAACAATTCTGCCTGAGAGTGCTTGTAGGGGAAGCAAGAGATGGTGCTCACTGAGAAGAGGGAGAGAATTTAAAGTAGGGAAAATATAATCACCAATTCATGAGTGAGAATGGTGAACTCTGGAAGAAGGGGGGAGTTTTAGGAGCGTGGGTGATAGAGATGTTTAGATAAAGAATGCAGAATTTATGTGAAAGAAACAAATTGGATGTTTGCTTCCAGGAGCTAAAATCTGTCAATGCCCTCACAGGGCGCGTTCGATGCTGCCTGGTGAGTTAGGACCACAGCATAAGTGGCAGACAATATTCGGGTTCTGTGGGGAAAATACAAGGGATTTCAGAGCAGCCTAGTTTTACAGTAAAACAGAAACAGTTCTGCTTTCCCTCCAAGTGAGAGACAGCTCCCTTTTCAGAGCTTTCAAATAAGAGGTAGGGGAGGAAGCAAGCTTATATACTCTGTACTTTTATTTATATTTATTTCTATTCAGCTGGCTGAATATGAGCCGGCAGTGTGCCCAGGTGGCCAAGAAGGCCCCTAGCATCCTGGCTTGTATCAGGAATAGTGTGGCCAGCAGGACTAGGGAAGTGATCGTCCCCCTGTACTCGGCACTGGTGAGGCTGCACCTCGAATCCTGTGTTCAGCTTTGGGCCCCTCACTACACGAAGGACATTGAGCTGCTGGAGCGTGGCCAGAGAAGGGCAACAAGGCTGGTGAAGGGTCTGGAGCACAAGTCCTGTGAGGAGCAACTGAGGGAGCTGGGGTTGTTTAGCCTGGAGAAAAGGAGGCCGAGGGGAGACCTTATTGCTCTCTACAACTGCCTGAAAGGAGGTTGTAGCCAGGTGGGGGTCGGTCTCTTCTCCCAAGTAACAAGGGATAGGATGAGAGGAAACGGCCTCAAGTTGCACCAGTAGAGGTTTAGGTTGGATATTAGGAAAAATTTCTTCACTGAAAGGGTGGTCAGGCCCTGGCACAGGCTGCCCAGGGAGGTAGTTGAGTCCCCATCCCTGGAGGTATTTAAAAGGCGTGTAGATGTGGTGCTTAGCGATGTGGTTTAGTGGTGGACTTGGCAGTGCTAGGTTAACAGTTGGACTTGATGATCTTAAGGGTCTCTTCGAACCTAAACGGTTCTATGATTCTATTTGACTAAAGAAAGGAAGTTAATGAGCATTCATGAAAGCAGGCATGGGGTTAGACTTACCATGGTTTCAAAACACCTGTTTAGGTTTTGTTCTATTCTTTCAAATAAACTCGTGGGTTGCTGGGATTAATCCCAGGCTTTTTGCTCTGCTCAGTACCATAATAAACATATAAGTTAGCTCACTCTCTATATGTTCCTTCATTAGCCATCAGTTCAGTTAAATAAAAGATACTGAATACATGTTCACTTAAAGCCTCTGTTGCTCACTCAGGCCTCGTTCCGGGGGCTGCTAAACTCCCATGGGTGGGAATCTAATTGCTCAACATCTGTCAGGATGTGACTGACACACGGCAGGATCCACTCCAGAGCCTGCAGTTTATGAATTGTCTTCTCTTTTTTGAATTATTAATGACTTGGGTGTGCCATATCTCTTAGGGGGGGCAACAGTTACACTTGCTGGGTGGCAGAAGCAGGGCTGAGCGAGGGCACGTACCAATGCGACCCTGAGCGCCCTGCTGAGAGCTGGGGAACGGCTGCATCCAAATGCTCTGCCTCCCAGAGCTGAAAACACCAAAAAATACAGGTTTCATGTTTTGTACCTCAGATATTGCTGACTCCATGCCCAATTAGTCATCTCTCTGTACTTCGTGTAGTGATTTACCCTTGTGCAGTGTGGCTGTAAAATATTTCAGCTCTTTATGGTGTGCAGTTGTGCACTTGTAAATAATTACACAGGGTATAAAGCAGTGGAGAATGGGGACAAAATATGTGCCATTCCTCTCACTACACTGCTGCTACAAATTTAGTTACATAATCCTGAAGTAAAAGTTTGTTTAATGTGGATGCAGAAACAATACCTTTCAACTTGGTGATATTAATCTGTGACAGCGAACACGAAGTTTGATGCTTGTAGTCTTCATCTGAATTTAATCAGCATACTTCTATCTCTGCCTTGGTTGCTTTTTTCCCTGCATGTTTAATGAAACATGATAGAAAAATAAATCAGTGAAACAGATTCTATGCTAACTCTTACTGTTGTAAAAAAAGGCAAAATATTTTGTGGAACTTCTCCATCTTAGAAAAAGTTTAATATAAGCTGGTCCCATCTAAATTATGTTGTAATGGCCTTTTTCTATTTTATTGTTTCTATTCTATTTAAGTTTCAATCATTTTCAATGACTTTGTTTCCACTTCTATAAACCACTTTTTCCTCCCTAGTAGAATGAAACCCATTTGCAGTTCTGAATTGAACTAGTAGTTCAGTAGTTCTGAAAAAAGTTTGGTGTTCTTTCTTTCTTGTTTTGGGGTAGGTTTTTGTTTGGTATTTTTTGGCTGCTGTTGTTGACATTTTCATTCAGAACAAAAAACAATTCACTGTTGGAATTTCCCATACAGCAGAAGATCCAGATCTTTAAACAGCTCAAGTTCTTATTTAACCTTTCAATTAAGACTCTTGGATTATTATAGCTATCAGTTACAAAGCTCAGCTTTAGTGGTGGTGTATCTTTTTTTAAAATGGGTAATGTGGATCTTCTCAGTCACATTTTAATAGAAATTTACTTGGAAGCCTCTACACAAAGGACATAGTTAAATGACCTCCCCAAGGCCTGCCATTTGCTAACAGCCGAATACAGATTAGCAGATGCTTTGGCAAGGAACACCAGTGAAACTCATGAGCAGTAGGTGAACAGTTGTCGGAGGGATGGCAGTCCCCTCCTGGCAGAGCAGCTGCTGATGTTCCATTTCTGTTTTAGCTTGGATCTTGTGGCTGCTTTCATCTTTGCTCTAGATTACAGCTGAAAGAAGACCTCTCGCATTCAAAGCTGTGCTTTAAGAGGAGGGCTGTATTTACTTAATATATATTTCAGAGTATACCATATAAAATCTGATGCTTATCTGACGTGTACAGGGTCCACTGTCTACTTAGTGACCTGCCATTCAAATGATATTTGTGTTCCCTTTTCAATAACCATTGCTGTTTTATTTTATAATTCTGGTAAAGCTGGAGAGCATACCAATGCAAAATTGGAGCTTGAAAGAAATGCAATTTGTGTTCTTATTATTACATATCTTATAATGATATTAAGCACATGTATTTTTCTTATTCCAGGTAGCAGGGTGGTTGCTGGAAAGTGTTCTTCTAGAGTGGCAATGCCCCTCCCTTGCTCATCACCTGAATATCTCTAGAAAGTCAAAGGAGGACACATCTCTTCCTCATTCATCCCTATAAATACAGATATCCTATATTTGGTGGGAGCAGAGAAAATGCTTCTCCCTTCCTCCCTCATGCTGTCAGCACCGCTGGGCAATGACTTTGCTGTTAGTCTGGAGTCTCTGGGCTTCCCGTGCAACCTCGGCACTGGTGCCTCCTGTTCACCGCGCTGGGCAGAACAACTGTGGCTGCCGATGGTGTCCCCAGCCGGGGCACTGACAGGCTAGATGGCTCGGCCCATGCAGACAGCCCTGCGAGGGAGCCAGGTGGAAAGGGAGGAGTTCACCCATCCTTTCATTTTGTTCTCTGTATGCAAAAGTCTTATTTCTTGCTAGTTCAGATCTTGATACTTTTCTTTTTATAGAGCTTTTTTCCTCCCCATTATTTTATTCCGAGTAGAATATTTTATTCTCAGTAGAATATTTTATCTGGAAAAGCTATAGCCACGCAGAAGGGCTGGAGAGTCTGACCTAGTAACTCTCCATCATTTTGCATCATGCAATCATTTGTATTTGCAAAAAGTGGCAGTAGAATGATACCTAATACATATGGAGTGGGCTGAATAATTTTGGCATAAGTATAAATATGTGATGTGAAAGAAATATAAGTATCCAGCCTATGCTTGCAACCTAAATGCTTTAATGTATGCTGTGCTTTTTCTTTATAGTCGTTTTAACCTTTGCCTTCAGGGACATGCAAGTATTATAGCAGAATTTAATAGCAGTAGGTTGGAATGCCTAGTATAACCAGAGCTCCAATATTAATTCTAAAAGTTACTCATTAAGTATTTAACTAGATATTTAATGGTTGAGGTCAACACTACCAAGAAGCCAATTTCAACAATAGTCAACACTAGCCAAGAAGCTATTTTTGCTAGTAATCTTCTATTAGATGAGTCTCTTCTATACTTTACGCACGATCTGTTAGTCTGTGTTTTTAGAAATTTAGTTTCTTTCCCTTAGCTTTTATAATTTCACACTAGTAGCATGTTCTTTTCACTGGCATTAATTTCTTACAGGAAAATTAAGTACCATATTCAGCAGGAAAATATTTTGCTGATGACATGTTTTCAAGGGAGAAATGGTTACTTGTGACAGTGTGATAGTTAATGTAATGCATATGGTATGGGAATTTGTGGGAACACTGGGTTGAACAGACTCCTTGCAGAAGTGGATGGTTAACTACTGAGAGAGTTTGAGAGCGAAATTCTGTTCCAGCCAGGGCACCAGTCTCACAGGCCTTGGTGCCTCTGCCTGCTCTGAGTAACTGCGCCGCAGACACGAGCTGCTTGGAAATGCCACCGGTTCCACGTGAGACTTGGGATAACTGTTTTTCATTCACTGATTATTAGTTTTTAGCCCACGGGACTCTCTTTCTCCCCTCTGGTGTAATTTTGTAATTAAGATGTTCAGGAGTCTGATGTTAATAGCTTTATTTCCCTTTGTACACCCCGTGGGTGGCTGGTTTAGTCTCAATTTACATTTTGCATAATTAACTCTGAGCTTTAAGGAGACTGAACAGACAATTTACTCAGGTTGCAGGATGCCGCTTTTTAGAAGATGCGCGCTGTGCGCTTAGCCAACGCGGCGCTCATGTTTCGCAGTAGAGAAGCTGGTCTGGGGGTTCAGCTCTGCGAGGCTTTCAGCAGCCCCAAGTCCCAGTGCTGGCAAAAGCTAGAGTCAGCGTTCGTCTGGGATGAGGGGTGAAGGCTGGGGATGTGGTAGCATCGGAGGGTGAGGATGGAGGCTGCTGCTTGTAGAGGAGAGGGATTACTGGCTAGTTCCTCGCCAGACATGAGTTGCTCAGCAGTTGTTAAGGCTACAAAGCACAGTTTGGTGCTGCAGAAGCTAAAGAAACAGGATTACAGCTGTATTTTTAAAGGCTTGCTGGACTCTGAGGAGGCCTGTGCAGCTGAGACTGAGGGTTATTGCATTGATGAGAGGAAGTAACACAAGTTCTTTACTTCCCAAGGTTTTCTTTCATATTTTTAGCTGTTTTCCAGTGGTTCAAATAAAAGTGATAGCTGTCTTAAAGGCTCATTAAAAATCAGTTTTGCTAGTGTAGGCTGGCATTTCAAGCAGAGAGAGTGGTATAACAGAAAAACCTCTCATTGCTTAGTGCAGCAGGATAACTACTGAATGTGGCATCCCTAGTTTCACAATAAATAGGAGTTGCTAATTCTTTTTTGTGAGCTTGCATTCATGGGGCTTTGTGGGTACAGGAGGGAATGATACCAGGACAACTTGGCTGTTCCTTCCCGCCTAGTTCAATATAATGACTTGATTCCTCGAGGTGGCCCAGTTCAGCTCCATGCAGAGATGAGCTGCAAGCCTCTGCCTTTCCCAGAAAAGCACGGGCTTGTGATCTGAATAACGGCATTCTCCATATGTATCTGCCTAAGATGTAGTCCCGTGAGGGCTGGAGGAGAGGGAATTGGCTCTTCTGACTCAAGCCAGTGCCTTTGACATGGGTGCATGCAGGTTTTCAATGTGTAGAGTAATGTGGACCTACGACTCCTTCCAAGCTTTGGGGTCAAGTGGAAGGAATACAAGAAAAGACAGAAATGAATTTGCAGGCTTCAGAGAGATGTATATTTGTAATTGTTCATATACTGTGTTTGTAATTGTTTATCCTAAAATCTATTCCTAAGGACTTAATGCAAACTATATGCCTACTCTATTGAGAGCATTTTAAAAGTTAGTGTCCAGCTTCTGCTAAGAAAGGTCACGTGTAAATTCTGATAGATTAGAAATTATTCTAGGTTGCTGTTTTTAAGTTAGTAGCCTATGGTAACTATGTGAGCAGTAGCCTGTGGTAACTATGTGAGCATCCCCAGCTACTATTTACTGATAGGCTCCTTTTTATTAGCTAATGGCAATCTTGCAAACCAGATTATAGTAAGAATTTATTTGTGAATAGGAAAGTACTGAAGCTATCTCTGAAAGGCATCTCATCAGTAAAAAAAACCCCTCAAACCTCACATGCAGCCCTCCCACCAAAGCAAACAAAAAAAATCTCCCCCCAAAACCCCTCAATATGACGAATGCACAACTAGATAAATGGTAACTAGGACAATTCTGTAAGTAGATAATTTAGGAAAACTTCATAAAGAAAGTTTTAAGTAACTTCATGCATTTTATACAGACTCCCTACCTGACTTACTGCAAAAGTATTACTGAAATTAATTTTGAGACGATCTCCTAATTCCCTCAGAGGTAATGTGACTGACCAAACTCTTGCTACTCAGACTGTGTTACTTCACGCTCCTGTATGTTTTGTTGTATGGCAATGTCAGGGTGACTCCCAGGCAGTAAAAAAAGATAAAACCGATTGAATCAGACTGATTCACAAAGACAAGTTCAGCTCCTTTTATAGCAATAGCATGGAATCCCTGTGTGATATAAAGGAATATGCATTAAGGTAACTTAAATACACTACTTGTACTTCTTGTGTAGTAATTCATTTATATAATTCCCTAAAATTTCAAACATAGGATCATTCAGAGTATTAAGGAAAAATAGATGAAAATGTGGTGAATGGTGATTATTTGCACTCCATTTTTCTCTGGGCAAAGATGCCTGAAATGGTTATTAAAAAGTATAAAGCTTTATCAGCTGACAATCACATGCTTGTAGAGTGCTAAAATAATTTTTCTGATGATATTTGGAAATAAGGCATAAAGGGAATTGTGTCCAAGAGAATTGAGATGCAAACAGAGCTGTCTCTCAGTTCCAGTTCAGTGCTATTTCTTCAAACGTTTCTTCAAACAGAAAGATCTAGGTGTAGATCACTGCCAAATTATAGGACAAATCGTAATGAGCTCTTTACTCTTCAGAATGAACTATTCTCCAGGAGGCTTTAGTGATACCTAACAACTGTGCAAGTGCTTTGCATGGCTTGATCAGATATACTTTCATTTGGATTCACTTGAACAGCTCAGAATGTCTGGCCCATTTTTCTTACTGAAGCGTAACTAAATTTTTCCTTCCTGTGGCTATAAAACTGCAATAATAGGATTAGTAGGCTACATAGAAATAGAAAAAAATAAGTAAATGATCCGAGGGAACATGAATTTAGATTTAGGAAAAAATCTAGCAAATAGGTCTAGGAAAGCAGGATTTTTATGTGTTGTTGACAGAGGATGTATGTACTCACTGCCTGATTAGAAGTATGAGGTATATCTTGCAGCCAAGTCCCTACAGAAAAGCAAGCTGTGGATCTGCTTCTGTGACGTGTTTTCCTTGAAGAGGGGGGGTGCTGGAACAGATGTGGTAATTGTCTACTTGTGCATTGAGGGGCAGGGTCTGGCGATCTCGCTTTTGACATCATATTCACATGTATATGCTACTCGTACTTACGGTATGGATTTCTTTTTCACTTTTGGTTTCTGTTGTGGGAATTAGAAAAATTATCCTTCTTTAGTGTCAGCCTACAAATTATACTAAGCTTCTAGGGTTTGAACAAAGTTTTGGGGTGGTTCGTGTTTGGTTTTTTTGGTTTGCTTTTTTTTTTTTTTTTTTTAACCTTGTGGATGCAATTTTTAACACACTCATAGAGTTCTCTGCTCCCTTAGTGGTTATGGGCCAAGCCTCCATGACTTTAGTGAGAGCCGAAATAGCCTGTAACAATGGAAAGGTATTACCCATTTATTCTTTGAAAACTGCTTTTGGTGGCTGGATTTCCATGAGCAGCCAGTCTGCTGTCTTTACAGGGTTCATTTTGATGTTGACCCAGACAGTTACACTTTTTGTTTGCCTCTGTTTCATTTGGCAACTCAACACCTACGTGTTTATCAGAAATACAGAGAGAGAGAGATGGGTGCCCTGTTTCCTGGGGACTATTGGCAGCACAGGAGTAACAGTGAGGCCAGGAAGGTGCAAATTTGATGGAAGTGAAAAGAGAATTGTTGCTCTCTGGAAGTGAAGACCACAACTACAGCAGCGAGTGTCTCTGCCAATGCAATATCTGCGTAGGCAGTACAACGTCCTTGCTGCAAGCAGTGTAGAACTGACGCTAGAAATAAGGCTTGGACGAGGCCTGAAATTTCTGCTACGAAGCCTTATGCCCCCTAGCATCTTGTACACTTATTCTGCTCCAATATTCTTTTTTTACAATTATTTCACAAAATGTATCTATCCTTGCATGTTAGCCATGTTCAATCAATGCAAAGCCATAGACAGAAAAAACATCTTTGAATCTTGTTAAAAAGCTGTTTTACAACTGGGGTGAGAAGCAGCTGTTTGAGGAAGCCAGTGGTACATGCCAAGAGCTAAATGCTCTTCACTGAAGTGGAAATTGCTGTTAACTGAACAGCACAGTCACTGACAGCATCAGTACTTGCACTTTGTATTACAAACTTACGTCCTCATTCTGATCATCCTTATGCCAATTTCGGATAAACTTCAGTGAAATTAATTCTAATTTATACATTGCTATATAATCTATTCGATGCTTTTCTTAAATGGTATTGAGAAACCTAAGGCACTTTAAATCTGAACTGGGTAATCTCTGCATTGCAACTGATTTCTTTTTCGTGATTTTTATTACATCAGCTCAGCTCCAGAACATACATTATTGCCATAAACTTTTAAAAAATGTTCCTGAGCTCATGCATGAAAGTAATTTGGTTTGGTATAAGTCATTTATGCACATTTTCTGATGCTCTTAGAATTATTTCTGCTAGAAGCAATATTCATTGTACATCACTGGGAAAAGAAGAGTCTAGAAGCAGTCCTCAGTAGAATCTTCAATTGTGTGAAGCTGTGTTCTGGGTGAGATTTTGAAATACAGATGAGGAACCATCTTTCAGAAGTTATTTTTAATTCATATTTTTCTTGGACTTCTGATTCTAAAGAGCCTTGCTTCTGGCAACTTCTAAGTTTTTAAAAAAGACTTTTTTCAGATTTTTTTTTTAACAGAATAAATTTCATTACATTTGTCAAATAAAGCTGTTGATTTTAAGTATGGGGGGAAAACGTCTGATTTAATTTTCTAGATCAAATTTTAATTAAAGCTCTAATTTTATGTTTCATCTGGAATGGTTAAATGGATTTCTCCAGGCGTTGCAAGTAATTGTAAATAATCCTTTGGGCTAACACAATTTGCCTTTTCCATCACTAATGTATTTGCTGATAGAATCTTAAAAAAACGCATAAACATGACCTGTCCAAAAGCCAATGAAAATAACTGGCCATACGATCCAGCGTCTCGTACAAGCTACCATAAAACTTTATTATCAGGTTGTATTCCTTCATATGGTCATTTAAGAACGGGGCATAAGGCACAATGAACTGAGTGTTGAGAGCATGTTTTTGTCTTGCAAATATTGTTGTGATGCTTATTAGTAGCACCAAACACCTTCTGAGAATGTCCCCGTGTGTTTAAAATGTGTGTATCTTCTCTCACAGTATAGTACCATCCCACAGCAAAGGTTTTTGTGACCAGCTTGAAAGCAGACCAATCTTATCTTTAGCCCAGTCTTTTTGGGGAGAGTCTTTGCAAAGCTCGCACTGTGTTTGTCAGAGCATAAAGAGGTATCTAGATGCTAAGCCAGCATTGTGGTCTTTCTAGAGTTTATTTCCTCCCCTATTTAGTTTGAACTATTTTGTATTTGACCACAGCCGGTCATTGTTTCAACTTTATGTGCACAAGAAAAACAAGGGAGGTTGACCGAAAAGCTCACAACGTTATTATTGTGGTTGGCTCATTATTTAATATCTTGGATGATCTCATCCTGCCTGAGTTTCCTTTCCCATGTCAAATCAATCTGCCAGTTTGCCGTATTTACAGAAAGGTGTTTCTGTTAGAATGCTTCCAGAGTAACTAGTCCTGCAAATGACTGCAGACTTACAAACAATTGTGCTTCTCTGAAGAGAAGATCTGCATGGATTCTTATTCCAGGATGCCAACATTGCACATAGGGCCCTGAACTCCTTATATTTCCACTGGCTTTAGATCTTCATGGGTAGCAGCAGCAACAGTGGATGTAATCAAGTCTATTACTGGCTGTTGTGTATTATCACCTGTAAATTGTACCACCTGCCTTTAGAATGATTAGAGTTAACCCAGCTGAGGTAGAAACTGGTATTGGCACATGGGAACACTTAGTTACTCGTAGTTACTCTTTTAAAGCCTTGCTTGCTTTCCTTTTTACTGGAAAATGTAATATGAATTGCTGTCAGGTGTAAAGGCTTCCACATGTCCTTCACAAAGATCAAGTCCAGTTTACCTGCTTCATTGTTATTGCATAATGAATTTTAATTATCTTGAGTTGTAATAAGTGAAATACAGGTAAGATTAAAAACAGTCTCTGCCTTCTAATTCACTGTCTGTGTTTTACTCTTGACTAGTTTTGTTCAGTTATTGGATGGATGGAAAAATTACTTATATCTGTAAAATTCAAACCCATGTGGCATAATCAAGCAGAACAAAATTCTTCTCAGAAAAACACACAAATTGAATGAGACAAATATTAAGAAATTACTGAAACATAATTTTTCATTTAATTATGTTCAGAAATCCCTGGGAGTACACTTTAAATTAAATTTATAGCCAGTCTATGACTGTTCTGCTATAGTGTTTTCAATTACAAGAACTTGTCATTCACAGCATTCTACAATTTCATGCAGAACATTTATCTTTCTTCTTTTCAGTAAAGCTTTCATAACATCACAAAATCACTTAGCTTGCTTCTTTTAATGAGCTTAATACAAAGCTGCATGGCCATTACCCTTTACCTCCAAGTCTGTATGCATACCACCCCTTACAACATGAAATTTGGGACAGTCACATACTCCTAAAAGAGAAGAAAAAGAAAAAAGAAAAATATCTGGGGGAAAAAATCAACATCTGAAGGACAGTGTCGAGACTTTCAAGTACTGGAAAGTATGAAATGCTATAAAAACCTTAAGTTTTCTTTCAGATTAATTTGATAATAAATTAGATCTTAGTTTGCCATGGTTAGAAAAAGATAAATCAACGATGGCTGAAGCAGCAGCCAAAGTACAAGGTAAGATCTACCATGATAGAAATATATGTATCTCCCTTTCCTTGAGTTAGTTTAATTGGTACAGTTTTTGTTTCCTATGGTGCCTTGTGAACATGCCTATTACATGCTATAAAACGTAGCTATTTCTGATTGATGCCTTTATTTCTATCCTGGGAGCTTACGCTACACCACCACAGCCAGCAGGCAAAGACTTGATTTCCTGTACGTCACGTTGTCGCGTGCAGTATCTCAACGCTGGCATTAACCACCCACTGAAATGGTTAGCTTTAATTACATTGACAACTTAACATGCTGAAACTCAGGGCACTGTTGGATATTAAACGTTACCTGCCCTGCGCTTCACTCGCTGGAGCTGATATGGCTAATAGAGTTAAAGGTAGTAAGCTTTATAACTGTCCTGAAGGGATGTGCAGTTAAGTCAACTGTTTTGTAGATGGTGCTGAGATGCTAAATATCTGATGCAGTGCAGTCTCCCCTCGGGGTCCACATTCTGCATCAGCGAGAGACAAATCGGATCCCAATAGATTTCCTCCTTTTATACTTTAGCTAAAGAAAAATAGCTTTTTATATTGGCCATGGCTACCTGCAGTGTTCTCAGCTTCGGTAAAGGGTGTGAGATGGGGTAAAGAGTGGTAGGAGCAGCAAGTAAAGCCACAGGGTAAATATATGCTCCTGGCTTAGTTTGCAAAGCAACTTGGCATATACCTTCATAGATAACAACTCAGATAACGAGCAGGACTGTGGGCAGGTAGAGTGACTAGAAGAAGCAGAATTAAGTGGGATATGACCTTATGAATGATAAAAGATTTTCCAAGTGGAGACAGCGAAGACTTTTATCGTTTGGGGTTATCACCCAGTATGAAGTCTAGGTCAGCAGAACAAATGGCTGAAGACCCAAAGACAAGGCACTGCTGGGGCAAAATAACAACAGTGCACATCAGAAATATTGAAATCCAGTTAGCAATGAGCAAAATCGTAAGGGTTTTTGAAGGTTTCAAACATCTGCGGTCTGAAAAATCAGACTGGAACATTCAGGAAAACAAGTTTTCAGGCAAACTTCGTAACTTTTTTTTTAATATTGCCTTTGGAAAGATAATAATCACCTTTTCTCCTTCAAAACAGCTTTCTGTTTGTGGAAGAAAGAAGGAACTGCAGAGGAGCAGCATGCTGAGTGTGAAAGGAGTGAAGTTTCTCTTTACCACTTAAAGGTACCACATCTTGATTCCATGATAGCGAAGTCAATTGCGTGATTACACTGAGGACCATGATTACATGGAGGGAGAAAAAAAGGAAAAGAAGGAGGAAAAATAACGCAAAATAAGATGCTTCACAGGAAACATTTCAGATGATTGATACCTAGGCTGTTCATCTGAAAACATCACCTGTCTTCTGCCAAATAACAACCAATTATTAGTGTTAGATGAACAGACAAAACAGACAAAAACTATCAGTAACCCAAGTTCAGGTGTGTGCATGAGACTTTCAAAGTACAGCCCTGCAAAATGGCATGCCTTTTAAACTGGTAGTTAAAATAGTTGGTTTTCTTTTCTTGATGAGCCAGAAACACAGACAAAACACAGGCAGTACCTACTGTAGCAGACAGCAGTAGGATGCTGAACTAGCTTTAAATGAGGAGGCAGCACAGAGCTCAATGCAGGTTAATCTGTTTGGCCTTATCGTTGCTGCAGTCAATCTGCTTCTGGCTTTCAGGTTAAAGTCAGCTTAGAGATCTTTATACCATGGCACAAACTACAGTATAGCTGTTGGTTTCCAAGACCTGTTTATGAATCTCTCAGCCTTTTATAGTCAATGGACCTGTGACATTGGCCTGGGGTCTGTTTCCCCAGGTACAGCATCAACCGAATTATGGACTTTGTTGTTTTTTAAGTCTGTGTGAAAGCTCAGAAGGATGGAAAATAGTGTGGTTTTTGTTCTTCAGCTTCACTTGTGCTGTCTCCAGGTGGAAAAAGTGTCTTTCATCATTAACCCAGAGCAGCTAAAGTGAAGTGGAGGTGCTTGGATCAAGTTGCTTGGGAATCAAACTGTATTTTCAGTATGGGATGTGGCATGCCTTCAAAAATTGATTCCAATGATAAATGTGTTGGCTGATCTGAAAAAAGCAATGTAGGGAGCTTGGCTGTGAGGAGCAAAGATTTGCACTGAGCTTTGCTTTAGTTTCTTTTAAGATGTTGGAGACTCGGAAGAGTACAAAGGAATCCCGGGTGTGGGGAAGGTGATGAGATGACAGGAAGAATGTGTTTCATTTAATGACGGCACACGGCTAGGAATGGGGTTGGTCTGGCTATTGATTCCTACTGACCAGCACATGTTTGCATATTATCACCACTTACCTAGTTAATGGAGCCACTGCCACTCTGGTTGCAGCCCCAGGAAAGAAACTGCAAGTCTGCTGGTGACTTGCCAAACCTGCTGTGCTTCCAGATGGAGGAAAACCGAGGTCTGTATTTATTAATAAATGCAGGCTATGCAAATAAGAGACGGTTGAATGAAACCGTAAGTGATCAGCATTCTGTGCTCTGGGTGCCCAAAGGAACAAGAGAAACCTACATAAAGTACAGCCTGGAAAATAAAAAAAGCGATTGTAAAGCTGAGCTTGGACTTCTGGGGTTTCCTGACTTGTCAGCCATCAAAAACTTTGGCTTCTGTTTTGATTCAAAGTTTTACATTAACTTACCTTGGAGTTGTTTCTTATTATGACATATGCTTTAGGAGGAATAAACATGGGGCAGGGCAAGTTGTTAGCAGACAACTATGTAGCAGGCAAATGTGCTGACAGTTACGAAAAAAAAAAAGTATATTGGGTCCTGTTCTACAATTTTTTGTTGTTCTCGCCCGTCTGTCAGTGTCTGGACAGCTCAAGTGGAAGTACTGAGGCTCAGTAAGCCAGGATTGCAGGACTGGTTTTACAAACAACTTGCTTGTTTTGTTTATTTGCTTGATTTGGCTACATCCCAAGGGAGTTTTCCTGTTGCTGGGGCTGTGAAAGTTGATCTGTGGAGGGCAGAGAAACAAATACACTTTGTGGTGTAGCCTTGTTAAATGAATGACAGGTATTTAGTAGTGAAAACAGCAGATCAGAAACAACCTATTTCTGTACTTTAACGATTTGAAAATGTCTATTTGAAGCTGCCTCTGAATAATTACAGACCCTTATTTTGATATAAGACATTTGAATAACAGCATTATTTGTAAGATTATATTTAGCTTGTAAAAAGGTGATAGATAAAAGGTGAGATCTTGCCAAACATTCCCTTCAAACACAAATTGCCTGGGACTGACTGATTTCCGTGAGACAGCCTCTACACGATCTACCTACACTGACACTGACTCGATTGTGCAGACTAGCAGCCAAAGCATATTTAGAGGAAAAAATACTCAAGACAAACTGGTTGAATTTAGTTGCTTTTCTTCACCTTGCTGCTCGTCAGATCTGGGGGAAAAAAGTGCCTTTTAAACTGAAGAAGTTGTTAGTCATTGCAGCTGATGAAAGAAAAGGAAGGAGACAAACCAGCGCATAGTCAGCTGGAGGTTTTCATTCCTTCCCCTCATCATTACTGACTTTTTCTGGGTATACAGGTAGTATACAAATTTTCAGCGTCACATAGACTCCTTCATGATTACTCTATGCCCTGGTCAGCCCACCTTTCTGCGCTTCACAGTCACTTCCTCCAGCTGTTCTAGGCACTTTTAGGGGCATTTTTCCTTGTGGCTCGCACGGCTGGCACTACACTACTCTGCAAGTTTCTGAGTGGGTGTTGGGCCTACGGAGATAAGCCTCCAACCTCCAACGTTTTTTCCAAAGCCTCCATATATATCTATCTATCTGTCTGTCTGTCTATGTATCTTCTGTTTTACTTTTTTATTTTTATTTACTTTCGCTTTTATTTTACTGTATCCCTCCCCTTGGAGAAAAAAAAATGATGCTACGTTTAATGTTAAGTCAATTATTGTGTCTTAGGCTGACTATTACAAAGCTAGTCATGGGGTAACAGCCCTTTTTGTAACCTTTTCAAGGATCACTTTGATGGAGCATGTCAAGAGCTTTGTTTAACACAGCACATAGCCTGCATTACGGTACAATTCTCAGAGCACCTAACTGACTTAAGGCTCTAAATCTGACTCACCTTTATTTGGGCTTCATAGTTTCTCAGACATCTTTCAGTGAGACCGGAGCTTTGCTACTTTGCTTTCAGATGTTTTCTCTCTTTAACCTTATAGATTGCTATGGTACACGTTTGGCATCTGTGGTAGAAACCTTAATGCTGATTCTCCCCACTGCAATTTCCCCCTGCTCCCCACCTTCTCCCCTACCAATAAAATAGCATTACCATACAGTCTTTGCTTTGGTTTTCCCCCTGAGAAGCTCATAGAGTTGGCTCCCATCTTGCACGCCTTACAGCTGAGCCTGTACTTCACTTGGCTGTAGGACTGCCTGGCATGTCTTTCCAGCAGCAGCTCGTTGGCCTGATTTATGATTCCCTGTTTAGTGACAAAGTGCTGGCAACAAGTTTCAGTCTGGTTGATTGATCTGTCTGTTATAGACAACTTCTTATTCCCCGTCAGATGGGATACTTGTGTTGCCTGTCCACAGCTGGCCAGTGTTGCCAAATGGTGCTGTTAGACATCTGCCACTCCTCACCTCAGAAGCAGAGGGGTGATAGATAAAACTGTGGATGTATTTGACCTGATTTTGAATTTTGTGAAGGTCCTTTACCATTGCCTTGGTGATATAAATGCCCTAAAATGTTGCAAGTGGTGCTCTGAGACCTCACCTCTTGTGGGTGGACTTCCCAGGTGGTGTGGGACTGGCACACAGCCATGTCAGTCCTCTTCCCCAAGGCCACTGTCAGGAGAGCAGCCAGGCTGTAACTAACGTCCTGGAAATGCTCTCTTTTATCTCGAGCTGCTGAGAGAAGCCTGCTAATCTTTCATGTATTTTGCAGGATTCCCAAGGCTGAGTACAACCCAGTCTCTGGCAGTACTGTGAGTGCTTAAATTGTTCTGGGCCATGCCCATGCCTGTTTCTGGCTGTGCACAGAGATTATACGAGTTAGCTGCAACTTAAAAACCACTTTGGGGAGCCAAAGCTTTCTCTGCTTTGTCACTGCTATTTTCAGTTAATTTCTGAACATCTGTGAGATAACCTTGAGAGACGTTTAGAGGAATACAAAGATTCTTGACAAACTGCTCTTAGGTGAAATAAAAAAGTAAGGTTTCTCTGAGATGAGAAGCATCTTCAGGAGCTGCTTTGCTTATTCTTAAACAATGGGCTTCATTGTCAGTGGGAAGCTAGTTTTTCAAAATAAATGTATGTTTATCTTTCAACAATTACTGTAACTGCATTGTACCAGAGAAGCATTTTTCAAGGTAGGGAGTTATACAATAAGGCAGCAGTTCAGTAAACGGAATAAGAAAGAATAAGCATAAAAGTTGAAATTATAAAACATTAGAGAGAGAAATGCTCATAATGCAATCTTGGTTTAGTCCTGGAGGAGCTAAAATCTCACTGCTGTTGAGTAATAATGTACGAACAAAAGCCTTAAAAGCCTAAATTCTGAATTCCTAACCCGATTATTATTCTGATTCCTAACCTGAGGGTGGATTTGAATGCATATGTTCAATCAGAAATGTCTGATTTTTCTAGGAATAAAATATAATACACCAATAGTTGTCAATATTCAGTTGTCTTTTCTTTATGCATAGGTGTAACACCCTGACATCTCCTCCTGGACGTCTGCAGATAGCTGTTGCTGTTTCTGTCTAAAAAGCACATAGCATAGATGGGGACAGGACAGAGATGAAAACCACTCAGTGTTTTTGTTAATGACTGGGACAAAGAACTGGAGAATGGCCTTTTTAAATTCTTAGGACAGTAAGTGGACAGAGTGCCACAAATATGTGGGAGAATAAAAAGCTCAGGATTTGAAATGATCTTGACAAACTGTAGGTGTAGTCCGAAAAGGATAAAAATTCATCAACAGGTACAAATGTAAAGCACTGTGCCTAGGAATAACGATGGCATGGGGCTTGCTGGCTGCGGAGCATTTGTACAGAAAAGGATGACAGGTTCAGGGGAAGAATGTAAAAAGAAAAATCCTGTTGGGAGATGTAGATGAGATGTATAGCCTGGGAGGGAGGAATGAGTTGTTCTGCATTATTAAGGCTTCTCCTAGAGTATCAGGTACCAAATCTTAGAGCATTTGGGTACCAAAATCCAAGCAAGCTGTGTACCAGTTGAGGACTGTGGAGAGAGAGCAAGAGAGAGTTGTTGGAAGTGTGGGAACACCACCTGTGAGGAAAGATGAAGGAAACTGATTTTCTTTAGTAGCTTGAAGAAGAGAGGACTGAGAGGACCCATCCTTTGCACATATTTACAGACTGTTGCAGGGTGGAAGGGAATGGCTTTTTCTGCCTGACTGCTGTTGGTAAAGCCAGAACGAACAGGCTTAAATTGAAAGTGAAGAAAATTCAGAGGTGCTCACTAGGACTTTTCAAAGGTATGGGTACTGAAATGCTAGCATAGAAGAGAGAGACCAAAATCTCTGTCAGACTCTGAAGTCTTTAAGAACAGGCTGCAGAAATAGATGTCAAGAATAACATATGTGCAGCTGGTCTTGCCACAGGGCACAGAAAAGTAATCCTTTCCAAGCTCACCATTTGGCCCTGTAGTCTGGTGATTTTTCTTACTGCCTGTGCAACTTTCATGTGTATTAGGCAACAGCGTAACTGACAACCTGTGCCTTTCCATAACCAGATTACATTCTAGGGAAGAATAAAATCAAGGGTGTTTATGAGAAAGTTACAGCAAAGGCAGAGCAAAGCAAGCCGCTGTTGGACGTAAGCTCTGTTCTCCCATAGCTGCTTAGCGATTTGTTTTGATCAACAGACTTTCTCATATAACACGTTAACCAGACAGAGTGGTGAAGAGGAGATCAAGGAGGCTGGACGATACTGTGTGTAGGCGGCAGAATTTATGGTCTCTTGCCACAGAATAATCTTTTTAGAGTCCTATATACACATCCTTGGTCCCCTCCCCCAAATCTGCTGTTTTCTCCACCTCCTTGCATTTGGCAGTTTTATCTACTTACAAATGAAGAATCTAGAATCGCTTAATCGCTTACGATGTCAGCAACCACGCATCTCAAATGGCTTTTCTCATTCATCTCATAAACCAAAATAAAATGGAGATAGTGACTTATTAAAAACCAGGTTTCTGAGCTGCTTATTTGAGAAGTAAAAAAGCTAAATAGACAGACTGTGGTGGAGTTTGCATTCTGCCTGCTCTGTGCTGGTGTGTGCTCTCAAGTCTGTTGTGGTAAGGAAGGCTGTATGCTCCCAAAGATCTGAAGCTTACTTAAATCAAGTGTAATGGCTACTGCTGTTTTTGAATTTTTATGCCTTTCAAAAATGCTGGTTATTTCCTCTATACCTCCTTCCCTCCCTCCCTATTAGGTAAGCTGGATTTACTGTTTTATTCGGTGAGTACCTTTTGAAGGGTACTTTGGCGGTAAGATGAATTCAGCATGAATAGTTGCTGGAATAAACAAATCTGTTGGGCTGTGCTTTCCATTTGATGGATAAAGTGTCTAGTCCTTCAGGCTTTTGGTATTAGAGATTTTCTTTTGTTACCTTTTTATATAAGCTGAACAGTATTTCTAATTTTTCAGTGAAGACTCTGACCTCCTCAAGGTCTGTGTAAGAACTGTCAATCAGATTCTATATTTAAAATTTATTATGAAACAGGTAAATGGCTATAAAATGCATTAAAATAATTGTTGGACAAGCTATTCACTGAAATGCTTGAATGAGTTGCTAATGTTTCACTATTTTGATGTATTTGGTTATGTGATAAGGAAGACAAAATATCTTTCATATTTTCCTAGTCACCTGCACTGTAAATTCATAAAGTACAAAGAAACAGGATTTTAAAAGCAGAACCATAACAGCATGGCCTTCATAGCTTGCTGGGAGGGATATGTGAAATTCAGGCTGCCTTTTCACTCTGAAGTTGGCCCAAACCCTCCAAATTGTGCCCTTGAGGGTGAAAGATCATGTATGGAAGTTTGATTTCTTATTGGATTCCACTGGGTTGAGGGAAACAAGGAGCGAACTGAAAAGCATCCATCTCTGTTGTTGGAGAAATGAATGCGGAGTTGAGATAAATAGAGCCAAGGCTTGGAAGGAAGAAATGGCAGAAACCAAAACTGATTATCTCAAAGCATGTTGAATCTCAGAACAGTTTGCCTCATGTATGAAAACATCTCCTTTGCAAATAAACATTTCTGACAAGCATCTGCTCATTTAGCCATGGCTTCTTCAAAGATAAGAAAATCAGGTAGGGAGTGGTTCTGTAATTACTAATGTGAAGTAGGCTATACCAAATTAACTTGTTTCTTGATCCTAAATTTGTTTGGACCAGGAGTTCTCTAAAGACAAAAAGGAAAGGAAGGCAGTCGCTTTCAAAGCCTTCCATTCTGTTGTGAAGCTTGAAAAGAAAGTTAAAAATAAGTGGCTTCGAGTAAGTGAGGAGGTCAGCTACCCAGGGATAGGAATAAGCTGAAGATGAAAGGATTCACTTTGGCTTTATTCTGGAAGTCAATGGTAAAATTGCTACAAGTTTTTGACTTGCCAAAACCAGCCTCAGTTGCCCTAAAGTAAAACCTTCATCTTTAAACACCTGATGAAATCACGTGTCAGAAGGTGAGCTGCATCTCTACACGTAAGGACACCTTCCATCTCCATCGCCACGCTTTTGACTTACCTTGTCTAGTCCTGTGGCGTTAGACTTGCATAAAGTTCACTCATTCTTTTTCTGTTAATGCCATCGCTCTAAGCAGTATGCAGGACTTCAGAAGTCTTGAGCTTCCTCCTCCCCCAGCGCTCTGTAGAATGCCTTCAGGTTGTCTTTCATGATTCCTCACAGAGAATGACTAACATCCCCTTTTTTGTACTCATAGAATCTCATTTAAAATCCGTTTCTTCATAAAAGGTGACACTTTCACAAAGGAAATGGTTTCAGACTCAGTTGAGAACCAAGCTAGCTGACTTTAAACATGAGTCTCTCATTCCAGCCACAACTTTAATTCTGACTCATTTTTAGAATCACATTTAATTGAAACTTCTTCTGAAGTTCTAAAATGTGCAGAAAATTGCCTCCTCTGTCTACACATCTTCTGTTGTTATCAATGCTGAACAAAGTAGATGTAGTGCAGTATCATGAAAGACTGTTTTTCGAGATGCTCTTAGATCAGAAGTGAAAGTCTCTGAAATCATGAATGTGAAGCTGTCAGGAAGCTTTTAGTCAAATATTACAAACTGAGGCAACTGAGTAATTTCAAATAAGCACCTATGCTTGTCAGCATTCATTCTTCTGGATACATTTTTTTGGATAGGACACTCAACTGGTTTCTATTTTCCTTTAGAAGAGGATTTGGAAAAAGTTTGATTATAAGCTTTTAAAAATGTTGGGATTTTAAACATTAAAAAAACCTGAATAAGCACTACCTCCTGCCCCGGTTGGAATTAGAAATTTGTTGGCTTTTCATGTTTTCCTGGAAAACGTCTTGATCTTCTCAATGGGTTTGTCCTGCTGGTTCTTACACTTTCAGGCTGATGACTGTATCTTCTTCAAATATTTTCCATTTGATATTGGAACTAAGTATTATGCAAACAAATCTTATTGCCAGTTGCGCAGTTTTCATTTTCCCATTTCTGAAAGTTTCTTCTTGTCTTCAAATACCGTACAGCATTCCCTCATTCGGATGGGAAGGTCTGAAAAAGATGAAAAGAAGAAATTATAGTCCTTCAGACATAAACGTGCTGAAGAGAGTCCACATTTTCCTCATTGACAGACTCAGTATCATTGTTACTATTTATCATTTTTGAGTCTTGGACCTGATTCTTCTCTCCTGCTGCGGCAAGTCACTAGCTCAAGTAGAGTGAAGCTAATAGTAGAAGAGCAGGTCTCCCATCGCCTTTCTCTGAGTAGCACCTCACTTCGATCCCCATGAGTCTCATTCTCCCAAGTCCCCCACACCTTTCTTCCTTTGTTGCCTGCCTTGACTCTACCCAGGACCACCTCATGAGGTGGGAAAAGTTAACTGCTCTGTGCAGTAGACTTCTCTTACAGAAAGAATACTGCTAAGGCCTCATCGTCCTCGTGCTTCCTCAGGTGTGACACCTTCCTTCAGAGGTATCTCTGAAGTCAGCTCCTGCGTATTGCACTGAATCTTTAGCAAGCCTGACTTGGCTGCAGATGTTTCAAAGAGAAACAAATGAATGCACGTTCCTGGGGCTGATCAATCTGCATTGGAGAAGTCACATTCTCCTCCTCCCTCAGGAAGAAAGTAGTATTAGTAAGATGCCTTTCTACGCTGAAACACAGTTTTCTCTCTAGTAGTACTATAGTTTTAACCCACAAATATTTTTCTAGCCACAGTAATGAAATACAAATACCTATGGTGCAATAACAATACAAATGTGACTGACATCACTGAAAGAATTAGGATAAATGCAGCAATTTTCTAATTGCATTAGAATGAACTACCTGATAATTAATCAGCAACAGCTAAAATGAGGTATTTCTATAGCTTTTATAGTCATGGAAGGCACGCTTACTGTTATAATTGCTATTCTAATCTGTACTCTCATTCCTTACTCATTGTTTTGTTGATTCAATAAAAAAAAAGAAGCAATAAAACAACTGTAGCTTATCCCTAAAAAAAGACTGCTTAAGCACTAGTGGTATTTATAGAGGATGTTCTCAGTATCGTTTCCCTATTTGTCTCTTTTTAAAACAAATCTTTTTTTTTTTTTTTACCTTCTGAGGGTATTGGGAGTCACAAGTCGTGACATGGTTAAAGTGATCTTGTTTTTTTTCCCCCCTCCCTGATTGTTGCTTTTAAATATTGTTCTAGGACAAAAATATCTAAAGGACTGGGCTTGGTACTTACTTCAGGAGAAGCTTAATTCTCTGAAAGAAGGAATAGACACCTTCTTTTCTTGATAATAAATTCATATACAGACTGAAGTATATCACTACCCTGCCTGTTCACTGGTTGAAAAATGAACTTGCCATCTTTGCTAATTATTTTTCCAGTTTGGTTTTATTTAAAGGAAAGGTTAAAGAGCTGATTCATGAAACAAAAATGCTTGTAAATTGAAACCTTAGATTTTGATTGAATTAATGTGATTAAATCCCTCAGATAGAAACCTGTGGAAGATGGGTGATCATTGGCCAAATACTTTGGAATTTGCCTTTCTTCCATGTCAGAGTGAAAAAGTGGCAAAACCTGCTATTGACATTTCTTTTCAGGGCTTTTGCCTCAGGTCAGCTGAAAAGATTTTCATTTTGGTGAAACGAGCTTTGGCAAAACTGTCAAATATGTTTTTCAAAGGAGAAATTAAATGACTGCTGGAAAACAACAACAACAACCACAAATCTGGCTCATATGAAACACGAAAGTAAAATATTTCTGCCTGGGTTGTTGAGCCATATGTGCTGCAGGACTTGTGACTGGCATGACTTCCCCTCCTTTTCCCACCCTAACACCTGGGTTTTTCAAGAGTTTGTTGGTGGGTTTCATGCATTCTAGTTTGTGAAGCCCCACAACTGCTAGCCTCACACTTCCCTAGTGTAATAGGCACTGGTGAAGAATGGCTGCAGAATGTATTTCACAGGTTGGTCTTCTAGGTTTTTCTTTTGACAGGGTCAGGAATAAAAATATTCTCTGGCTTGTAGAAGGCAGCAACGACAGGAGGCTGTTGGCAGGGTTATTCCAGTTCCTCTGAACAGCATGAGCAGTGCAAAGCAATCAATGATGGAGCTAGAAAGGGAGTATCGCTGGCTGATTTAAAATACGGAAATTATATCCAAGACTCTGAAGAAGGTAAAATTTAAGCAAAACACTCTTCAAAGTCAGCAAAATACAAACTGTTGTATATTTTTATTCTTCTGCTGTCTTCTACACTCATTATATTCCACAGAAATGGAAAAAGCTTGAAAAACTAATTAAGTAACTCTCAGCATAGTGTTCTGATCAGGTAATATAAACTGCTGTGAGAGCTAGAGAGGCACAGCTGACAGTAAATGAGCTAATGGATCATTTAAGACTCTACACAGAGATTTAATATCAAATCTTGAAGCATGGGTGGAAATATATACAGAAGGACTGAAGAACAGTGAGTGTCAACACCTTCTACAATATTTTTCTTTGTATTGGTCACAGCTGTGCTCTTCACAATTTTGGAGTCAACCTCTGTGAAAAACATGGCACTTGTTTGTTTGTTTCAAGACTAAAGGCTTTTATGCTGATGGTGTTACTGTGAAACACTACAATATGCTTAAAAGGGCAGCTTCTCAGTCAATGTGAACCTTTGTGTATTTACAAAAAAAGTGTGCCTCGTAGAGTAGCACATACATTTTAAATTGCTTTTTGAAGCATTTTGGCTTACTTTCAATTCCTTCTGGTGCTTTTTCAGTCTCTGACAGTTGCATCTGTGAGACTATATAGGTGTCACTGAGAACACAAGTTGAAGAAAATGAACAAAGCTGTCCCGTCGAGATGAAGCTTCACAAATCAATTAGGTCTTTGTTGCCAGCAGTGACAGAGAGGGAAAGCCCCACTTGAGCTCGCTTGCTTGGCAGCTATGAAAACTGTTACCTATAAATGGTGTGATGATAATTGCTGATTTGCACAGTGGTACTGCCTGAAGAATTAAATAGCAAGGGGTTGGGGGGGAGAGGTGGTTGAAAGCTGTGGCTTTTCTCCTTGAAAGGAAAAATTGTCATAAATTGTTATTAACTGGTCCCTGCTAGTGTGTTTTTTATTTAGATTTAATAGTAAGCAAAACACTTGTGCACAAGCCCTGAGAGCCACTTTGGCAGTAATTAGATTTGCAATTGCTGCCCAGCAGCGTGAAGACAAATGTCCCCATAAATAAACTCTGCCAGCCAGCGCCAGTGAAAACACTGTTTTAGCCCAGCAGATGAAAATAGAAGAATTCCACCAAAGCCTTTCATTTCCAAAGCTGCCCAGGAACAGGCGTTCAGCCTTTTCCTAGAACCCTGGCCAGAGGCTGGTGTTGTTTCTGGAAAGTAACCTGCACTGGATTATTTCAAGTGAGGGGAGTGTGTCCCATATTTCTGGGGCTCTCCTGGAAAGTATCCTGCAGATGAGCGTCATTACAGCTGAGGCAGTAGGTGATTGGGAGAGAGATGGCCTGGTGGGCTCTCTGTCCCCTGAAAGCACTCCGAGTGCCACGCAGAGGCAAAAAAGGGTCTTGTATTTTGTACTATGTTGTGTGCTGCTGGTGAGTTTCCCTGCTTTGTGATACATGTAGTTGTCGTCTTTGCTGAAGCCAAGCAACTAATCGGCATCACATG
Source organism: Platalea leucorodia (assembly GCF_965183815.1). Taxonomy (NCBI): domain Eukaryota; kingdom Metazoa; phylum Chordata; class Aves; order Pelecaniformes; family Threskiornithidae; genus Platalea; species Platalea leucorodia. The sequence continues at coordinate 6,876,995 of NC_138828.1, read as the reverse complement.
TTCTTATGGTCACCATATGAAATATATGAATAATGAATATATGAAAAGAGACACTGCTTTCTAGGCCTGGGAACTAATATTTTACAAACAGCATGCTCTTTTAAAAAGAGTGGGGGGAGAGTTTCTTTACATAGACTGCAAAGACAGAGAAGTTTCTGAAATCACAGAAGTGTGAATATTTAAAATTTTCTTGCTATAAAGAAAAATAAAGATCATCAGCAGGGAAAAAACATCATTGGCATTCTTAAAAATAATTATATGAGGAAATTAATTCTAGCAAAAGGAGAGATAAGTACTTTCAAGTTAAATACAATGTAAATTTGGACAGTTATTTTTCTGTTAGTTTTCCTGAGAATTCAATGGAATCCCTAGTTCATATGCAAGCGGGCTATATAAGTTATACATGGGTTGTTTACATGAACTGGAGTATGGATGGGTGGATTGTTGTAAAGTATGGAAAGCTTAAAAATATATAAACCATTTTTGCAATGTAAGACATCTTGGAGATTTTTTTTTTAAGGTAAAGATCTTGTTCCCTGGAAGTAAATGAGGGAGCAGAGAGTGTGTGGTAACTGCATGTGCTTGTTGCTGAAGGCAAATGTGCGGTAACTGAATTACCTCAGCCCTCAATACAGGAAACAAAGATAATCTGGGTGACCTTGTTGCTGCTGAAGGCTGGGAGTGAGTATGCACAACGCTTGTGCTCATTTTAAAACAATGGCAAGGAAGGAAATTTAAAGAGCAGGTTGCCAGGGAATCATATAAGCAATCTCCTGTATAGGGCATGCCTGGGCCAGTGCAGGAAAAGGTAGTAGCTCTGAGTCTGACAAGGGGTGAAATTTGTAAGCTGGGGTGTGGAATAACAGTTTCTGTTAAGCCAAGGAACTGTGGTCTGCCGAGAGAAAATGTTCACAATCACGTTTGTACACTGTGCTATGGATCAGTCACAGCATGAGACAAATCCTGCCTTATGCTGGGCTAGGTTGGTGTTTCCAGCCTAGTTTAGGAAAACTGAAAATGATACATTGAGGGACTAGCGCGTGTTTGTGATGCCTTTGAGAAACTATCTGCAGGACAGGCATAGAGAAGTGCTGGCTAAATTTTTAAATATTAAACCCTATGTTAGTATGATTTTAATTGGAGTTGGCACGTAATCTGCACTTTTTAAAACAAAAAAATATCACCTGATCATGCAATAAATAAGTATCGAGTTTCATGACTGCTATTTTAATTAACATGCGTGTATTTAAAGCTGCCCTCTTGTTTTGGGGAAAATTAGCACTGGTTTCAATGCAGTGGCTACACTCATGTTTTACTTGCAAATCCCAATGGTTTCTGAGAAAACTGGAAATGGAAAATTGCTAAAAAGCGCAGGTGCGAACTAAGACTGGAATTCATTATTTGAATCAAGCTCTTACGTTCAGTGATTTAAAATTTTGATTGCATCTGGTAATTGGAGTTGCTTTCACTGCCTGCCTGCTCTTCACTTTGGTCACTGTGGTTCTGTATTAAAGACAAATTACTGCGATGGCTCTCCTGTCATGGCTAGGAGGGCTTCATTCCTCAGCTGCGAGTGGTACAAAATCTGTTTTACTGCCTTCCTCTGGCACGTTGGGGCTGATCTTAGCTGGAAGTGGGGCACAGGGCTCCTATGGGCCAGTCCTTTGAGGTGGCATGAAGGATCCCTTTTCTGGTCTTTGCTTGATGTTTTTGCTTCCACGTATATGCTCATCTTTGAGTTGGAGATGGAAGTGAATTTGCCCCGCAGGGATCTCACAGGTTTCCACCTTTCTCTGAAGCCCGGGGGGCGGTTCTCCTGCTGGGGCTGTCAGGGCTGGTGTCATTCAATCACTTCCCTGCTGCTACTGCCATCTCAGGAATAATTGTCTTGTTTTCTGTGAAACAGATGCCTCCTGATAACTGCAGCATGTTAGACTGACTAAATTCTTCGGGCTTTGTAAAGGGGAGTCAGAAGGAAACTAAAGGGGAGTTGAGTTTTTTCCTTTTGACTTTGTGAAAGGATATGACTAGAATAGAAAAATGGAGCGGAAAAGATGAAAAAAAACCCTTTTTCCAAAGGCAGCCAGTGCACTTACGCTGAACACTCATCTTTCCCCAGGAACACTTTTGCACAGCCTGGAGCCCACCCATGCAGCCTCCGACCCGCTGTGATCTCAGGAGGGTGGTGGTAGTGCCGCACCGCGTGGGAGCCGTCCCCCGCCCCGGTGTGGTGGCTGAGCGCTATAAGCCAATTGACTTTGATAATTCCTGTGAAAGGAGAAGTCCACACCTCATCTAGACCTGCTGACAACTTTCGGCAGTCAGCGTTGTGTTGCTCATACAGTGGCACCCCCTGATGTAGAAATGCCAGTTGCTAACGAGTGCAAGTTGTACAATGCAGGTGGCGATTAGCGGAGGAAAGCAAATAGAAATGAATGTTCGCATGATCTCCAACCTAAATGATTCTATGATTTCCTTTTCTTTGCTGCTCTTAACCCTTTAATCTCTCTTTCCTCTTGTTCTCGCTCTCTTTTCTTGGTGTCCATAGTGGTTTCCTATTCTAGGTACTATCTCTGGTTTTTTTTTTTCCTTAAGACTTTTAAGCATTGAAAAGGTAGCTGGAAAAATACAGATGTATTTGAGTTACAATAATGGTGGAAAAACATTCACTATCATGAGGTCTGTGTCTGATTAAAGCTTTTTAAATGTGTCTCAGTGTGCTTACAGTAACATTAACAAAAAAGACTCAGAAGAATCTATACAATAAACCCAGAAGAGATCTGCAAGATAGCAGACAGACTGGGAGGAGGGGTTTACGGGTGAGGAGAAGCAACTAATGGTGTTGCTATCAATGCTGGTACATGAGCAGTGGTTTAACAGGCTTGGACAATGTGGTGCTCTGCAGGGTGAAATAGGACTGGACAGCTGTGGCACTCCTACACCTGTACCAGAGATTGTTCCTTGAAGCCAGTTTAAGCTGAACACGGTTTATTTTAATATTGTGAAAATGTGCACTGTTTATGACCCGTATTTTTCACCTACTTTTATTTGTTGTGTGTTTCTGTTATTTGCTCTATAAGGATATTGCAGCTACCAACCCTGTGACGAGATCAGTCTGGTGCTTTTAATAGTCTAGTGGACACTCTGGCAAGCTACATAAAGGGCATTTCCCTGATAGGGATGTAGCTGAGATGGAGATCAAGGGATATTGCAATGGATAGCATGTGGTTAAGCTGTAAATCTGATGTTGTATATCAACTGAGGAGGGTAAAACTTTTAAAAAGAGTTGACATCTGTTTTCTTCACCCACAAATCTGGGCAAAGCAGCAAATTCAGTGCTACGGTTTATCATAAATCCCTTGCTCCAAAACACATTAGATCATTGCCTGTTGATATGCAACACAGTTTCTACACTGATACTGTGAACAGAGTATGTTCACTACTTAATACTACACGCCATGTTCATAATCTATAAGGCTACTTTTATATATGCTTGGTACTTAATCTCTTCATTTTACTTTCATGAAACATCATGTGGAAAAAGGTCAATTATGTCAATAATTAAACTTCATATGTGTTTAAAAGCTTTATTAAGCATCCATTCTACTTAATGAGATTGGAAGTTTTACATCTGTTTCAAATTTATAGTGCTTTCACCTGTTGGGCACACTCTGGACACCTCAAAGCAACTATCCTCTTTCAGAGGCTAGGAGTAATGCAGCACTGCTGATGCTAAAGCATCTTCAGAGCTGTTAAAGTTCCTGGAAATTCTGAGGATGAAAATGCCAGTCAAAACTAAAATATCATTCAAGACCTTGAAACTAATTACAAAGCAATATCTGACCAGATAGCAACCTGTCTTTGAGGGAATCTTGGACTTTCTCCAGTGCTTTTTTTTCCCCATAATTGCTGTCAAGAGACAAAGCAGGGATGTTTTTATAACCTGTGGCATGTGTGGAAGCAGTGTCAACTGTGTTTTTTGGAAACTTGTAGTTGGAAGTAAGAGTAAGGGTGAATCCCTGCCTTACTAATTAGACAAGATGGACAAAAGTGGAAAGAAGAAATACATGCACAGGACTGAAGTGATTAGTAGGGAAGAGATGAATCTCAGGATTTTTTCATGTTTTAGAAATGTTCTGATCCATGTGACTTTTTTTTTTTTGCATTCATGTTATCCTGAGATAACAAAAATTAATGAAGTATTTCTTAACATGCATATAAATAAAGTAGACTGAGATCCAATGGGGCCTAAAGTGTTAACATGCTTTTTTTTACTTCTCTGGAAAAAAAAAAAAAAAAACCAAACAAGCAAAACCAAACAAAACTTAGCATTATATTGAACTCATAGCATTAAATAATGCTCATGACTGAACTTTAGATGAACTTTTTATGTTGTTTGTGATGTTGCTGGAAGCTGAAGCCAACAGACAGTGTGCAAATGAAATGGGTCACTGCTATGTGTTTCCTTTGGTGAGAATTGTATATTGGGTGTTTGTGTAACTTGAGACAGTTTTTATATTGCCTTCCTAGGTAACAGCAGTGGAGCAGTTAGAACCAATTCGATACACAACTTGCCAAGTGTTGCATCTAGTCTAAGCCTGACAAGGCAAAACATGTCTTGTCCTTAGTTTTATTGATGTGTATATTCTTAAATACAGATGGAATTTTGACTGCAGCCATCTAGGGCCAAAGCACTTTTATATTTCTGATGTTTTGTAAGGATGTATTTATAGTCACGCTGGATGAACAGAAGAAATCTTGATGTTTACCTTGATTTGAGAAGTCATATTACATGAGCTTATTAGAGCTATTACACTTCCTATATTCTGATGAAATTTACATATGGTTGTTTCCCATTCAGCTCCTGCTGACTGTCAAATATTAAAACAAAGTGATTGGGACAGAGCTTTCCATAAAACTACACAGTACAGTAAAACTTCAACAGAATCTAATTTAAGCAAGAGACGGGTTTTCCTCTCATACTTCTCCCGAGAAGTGCCTTACCCCAGTCAACTGGAGTAAAGGTAGAATGACCCTCTGCTTGGTGGAAGTGAGCATCCACTAGTGTCACGAGTAAATCAGAATTGTCTGAATATAGCGCTTTTACTTCACACTAATTTTCTTTGACTTTTGTATGAAAGGTGCATATCAACAGAACAAGTCCTTCCTCTTTCTCATTCCACAGGACAAGGATTTGTGGTCCTCACAGCACAAAGGAAAATGGCAGGAACTGACTCAGGAGAAGTTGCAGCAACGGAAAGGCATTGAAGTGAATGGTCAGCATCACCTCTCCAGCTGAAAGAGGCCGCACATAGCAGTTCTGCTGAAGTTCTTTAAACAGGTAAAGAAGAAAATCCGTAGTAGCCTCTGAGTTTGTTCAACGGTAGAAGTTAGATGTCCTTGTGCTCAAGGCTGGGCTTTGAGAGGTCAGAAGTCAGCTTTTACTCTGCAGTTAATTTCCATGGGTTTAGACTCTGAAGTGGGACATTTGTGCCAGATATTTCTGTGGAGGTTTTAGCTGCCAATATAAAATATTGCCAAAACCTTCCATATGGCTAATGCTTATAAAACCCTTATTCAATTGCAGTCACTCCCAGTAGGTGTTTAAAGCTTCAGTTCCTGACAATGCAGCTGGAATAGCAAACATTTGAGGATCTGCAGGCCTGTTCAGAAGTGTTTCTCTTAACATGTTTCTGTAGGTTATATTATCTCCCTAATCCAGAACAGATTTATTCTCAATGGAGGCCACGTAATTATCGTTATTCATTCTGAACTCATCAGATTACATATAACTCATCTGCTACTCTCAGTAGGATGATGTCTCCAGAAGTGGACATCGGCTCAGCCAGCTCCTAACTCTTAGGTGCCCCCCAACGCTGTGGGATTCACAGTCTGAAGTTAACACACCAGCTTATTTGCAATACGTGAGGAAACTTAGGTGCCTCTAAGGAGCATCTATAAAAGCCAATATGGCACCTAATAAAAAGTGTCAAAGAGAAGGTGAGGTCTGGGTATTGAAGGCTCTCTGAGCTATGGAAAAGGAGTCCTCTCCACGTAGTGTTACCACCTGGGCCCTGGTACGGCTGTGAAGCCTCTAAGCCAAGTAAGTCCTCTATGGTACCAAAGAGGGCAAAGCAAAAGTGTTGCTGCATTTCTGTCTAAGAATTGAAAGGGTAGAATGTTTTCACAGCTTACTGCAGTTCAACTTTTCTCAGTTCTTCCTGGAAGAAAATCACACCTGCCCTTTCAGACTGCGTAGCTGTTGAATGCCATGATAATCTCCTAGTGTGTCCATCAGAGGGGGATCACTTCTTTTTATAGGCTGCTTTGAATTGCGGGGGATAGCATGAAGTTATCATCAAAGCTATTGCTGCCAGAGGGTTGTTTTGAGACAGCCTTTTGTAGTAATGCTCAGTAATGAAAAATTAAAAAACCCCCTAGGATTATTTCCAGCAATTTAAAATACTTCCTAACACTCTATTGATGACTTAACTTCAAATATGCAGAGGTAGTTATAAATTTAAAGCAGGGCAGCCTTACTAACTTGTCTTTTATTTTAAGAAATAGAGACGCTAGATTGTCATGGGAAGATATTCTTGTAAGAGGTCAGAAATGATTGTGCCCGCTTGTGACTGAAATTTTGGGAAATATCTGATGAAGACTGCTCTTAAAAGAGCAGCCACAAACCTCAGACAGAAATAAAAGCAGCAGTCCTTCAACTCAGCAGTAAGGAGGATGGCATCTAGTTCAGAATGAATGGAGCTCAGTGTTAAAACAAAAGCATTTTTTTAGGGTAGAGGAGTCTTTTCTGAAAGAGGTGAGGTCACTGAAGTAGGTGAGCATCACTGCAGGAGTCGGTAGTTACCCGGTTTGTCACAATTCTCTGACAGCGAACAGTATTTACCTTGCTGTCCTTTACCCTACGTTCACTGACTTAGAGTATTAAAATACGAGCAGTGCCCTCTTCATGTACAGGATCGGAAATAAGTGCTGTCAAAAGCATGGAAGATGACATTTCTGTCTGGGAACGGTTCTCACTAACAGGTGCCCCAGCGGGCAGGTGTCTGAGCTCAGCAACCTTTCTGTAACATCACGGCCACCGGCTGAGTTAGATCATGGTGATCTCACTGACAGCTTTTAAGATGGCTTTGTACCCTGTCACTGTGCAGAGTTAAAGAAGGAAATTAATCAGAAAGGGAATTACTTATAGCCATTCTAGAGCAACACTTCTTCTGAGAAGTGAACCTGACATTATAAAAAGCCCAGTGACATTTCAGATCTAGGAAAAACTCTGCTCCCCAATGCAAGTATTAGTGCACTGTTAGAGAGGGTTGGTGTTTCTCTGAGGGATAAATATGAAAGATAAATTACTTAAGTCCAGCTAGATAGGCCTGATGAAGTGCAGATATACTCAGAGATGCCTTTTTCTGTCACATATCTCTGCTAGAGTAAAGTAAAGAAACCGCTCTTGAAATGAAATAAATTCAAGGAAAAGGAAACTGGAAGTCCTCACAAGAAACCACATAGTTTGTAGCTGGGGATTTTTTTTTGGCAATGTATGAAGTTTTAAACTTTTTTATAGCTATTTGTTTGGTTAGTAGATGCAGCCTGCAAAAAGGAGTAATTTCTGTGTAGAACAGATAACAGGCTAATTTTACATGAAGAAATAAATTATGTGATATGTCAGATTCATAATAGATTATTCATACTGGGGAAGAAAATAAAAAATTATTATGTGTTGTTAGATCCTCAGAAGTCAGTGAACGCTACTTTTAAGGCTTCACATTACCTCTGTTTTCTTTTGAGAGTATAATTGCAATTTTTGTTTCCCCTTTGGTGAAAAGAGAACAAAAAACTAGCAGTTTATTTCAAGAATCTCAAAGCTCTTTCTGGAGCAGCCTACTCTGAGAAACTTCCGTGCTTTAGTTCAGGAGCTGTTCTTTTACAACAGATGTTTTGCCTCTGACCAGTGGTACAGAGCAGCACAGACCAGTGGTACAAAGTTTCAGTCCTAGGGCTTCACTCCTCTCCATCATATAAGCCTTCCCCTTTTTTAAACTTCACTAGACTCCCCCCTTGAGAAAAACTGTTTCTTAGAGTGCAATTTCCCTGACACATACTTCCTAAAAGTTGCAAATTCCCATTCTAAATGTATTTGGATTTTTTTTTAAGTATTGCCATGTGATGACCTGAGACCTTTTAATGACATTCTTCTCCTGTAAAAGGTGTTTCTGTATTCAGCTTTCTTCCTCCTACTGTTTTAGCTGTTAGAGCCATGAAAAAAACCCTCTTTTTAAAAAGTAAGGTAGCCTTTCTAAACTTCCTTTGCTCTTGTAATAGATTTAACTATTTTTGCCTAACAGTTCAAAACTTATTTGATTCAGTAAACTAGGAGAAAATTGGAAACTTTGACTACAGTTATGCAAACATAATGCTGTAAGGCTTGTTCCTGCTCCTGCCATGACAGACCATGCTGACAAGTGAAAATGTGAGGAGTTAATGCTTCCAGAATGCATGATAATGGTAATTCATGGTACTGTCCTCTTTCCCTTCTCTGTTCTCAGTCTTCATCTCTGCTGGTGGTGACAGTTCCTCTCACTTTCTCAAAAGCATTGAAGACACCTTACCTCCCATGTTCTCCTATCTCTGTCTGGCCAAGTATGTTTATATGAATTTTTATATGTGGATTTTTGCAGCAGAGGTTTGCTATACTCAGGTTCCAGTATGGGAGGACACTGCTCTTGGAGGTGAATGCAGCAGAATTATAAAGCAGCCCAAAAGCAGGGACTGCACCTCGCTGGGCTGTGAGGTTAATGATTTAAACGTGGCCAGTCGTTTCTTCTTGCCTCTTTTCTGTTGCCAAACCCTGAGCAGGCTCAAGTACTTCCTCTGTGCCAAACTGTCGTGAGGAACATTTCAGATAAATTAGCATATCAATCCTACAACATACACCAGCAGGCTTAGCACTGATCATCCCCATGAGACTTGCAAGGTGGTGGCCAGTGTGGTGAAGTACATATGCCCCCCCCCCCCCCGCTGCTCTGGAAGCTGGGAAGGGATCCTGTCACAGGAAAAGCTGAATTTCAGCTTTTGTAAATTGGCACAACTCTGGCTGCTTTGGACACTGGTCTTGGACAGATATCACCCAGTTCTGGCAAGATTTGTTCAAGGCGACCTGTTTCTGAGGAGCATCTCTGGCGATGTAAACTGCTGTCGTATTTAGTCTTGCGATTGTTTTTAGTAATTCACGCACATTTTCTGGATACAAAAGGTTGCATACATGCTGTCAGTATGTTGGGGATTTATCTGGAAGTTGTAGGTTCCCTGCTTATCACCCTGAATGAAGTGAAGGTGTCATACCTACGTAAATGGAATCTATGCACTGATCCGATTATTGTATTTTTCAGAGTTGTAAATATCCAGGTGACCTAAGTAAGGCAGTAACTAATACGAGGTATTTAGTTGATAATTTTAACTGTTTGTTGGTTTTCTTCCAATCTCTTACCCAGAAACTGTACACTGTTTTCAGAGAAGATTTGTATTTACTTTAAGAAGTATACCATTGCTCAAATGTAATAAAAAAAGTTGGACATTTTTCCTCCCACAATATTCCAGTAGCCACAGATCTGCCGAAAGAGTGTACTGGGCTGTGAACTCTTCTAATGAGCAAAGACTAAAACTTTATTTGACTAATTAACAGTCTCACTAGCAATAGCAACATTTAATATGGCACGAAATTACTGAATTACTCCACACAGGCCCAACTTCTGTTTTCAAGAATCTGTTATATTTTGGCCATCTGATCATTGTACCATGGTCAACACTTTTTATTTTTGTGGCATTTCTTTTGATGTCTAATACGTTCGTTCAATGCAACATGGATATTTTCATTCTTACTTGAAAGGATGAATGAAAATGCAACTGGGGGCAAAATCTTTTCAGCAGTATCCTTTAAATTACCTCTTTGTAAAAACATGTGTCAAAGCAGGGTAGAGGTGCTGAAATTAAAGTTTGATATTCTTTGTGCCTATAGTCAGATTTATTTGTTTTGAATTCAGTATGAATATGAAGCACAAAGAAATATTGTTGATTGCAACTTTTTTCCAAGTTAAACAAGTTCAAATATGCTCTGAATGCATAATGCCCTTAAAATTTCTAAGGATGGGCATTATATATGTATACCTATGAGCAATTTTAAGGGGAACAAGTTTAGATAATATGAAAAAATGTGAGGGCACTCTGGAAAAGAAATCTTCCAGTGAAGGACAGAATAATAACAATCATCAGTTCTAGCAGCTACTTGCTATTGGGATCATACAAGCATGTGCTCCACATCTGTTAAACTGAACAAGAAACCTACTTTCTGGGGAAATAATTTCAACCAAAAGCAAACCCCAGAATGCCTGCAAACATCACTACATCACTATTATTGATTTTTTTTTTTTTTTTTTTTGTTAGCTGTTTTCAAAAGTTTGAAAAGTTAGAGAAGGAAGGGATATTGCCTGAAGGATTTGACTACTACTGAGACTCAGGATCTCTGAAGTCCCCTCAGCCCATGTGATGCCTGTAAGGCATGCCAACACTTGCTGTTTTCATTAAGTTGCTGCTGGTGGTGAAGCGGGAGTGATTGTCTCTTGAGACAAATGTTATGTAGATGTCTGCTCTCTAATTTATTCTCAGCTGTGTTTTCTTAGTAAAAATAATAATTTGAAGTTTGGAAGGAAAGTTGTTATTGGAATAAAAAGACTTTACACTCAAAACCCAAATTTTCCCAGTGTCCTGGCAGAAATGGTATCTGCACATACACAAATGTTGAGGTTAGAAGCTCAATGAGTTTGCTGTGCATCTGTTGACAAATGCACAGAAACTCTTGCCCTTTTTTCTCATTTCCCAGTGCTGACTGAAACATTGCTGGTTGTAATTGCAAGACTCCTTGAATTCCTGTTGAATTTATTGCTAGCCACAGCTGATCAAATAGCCTGCTCCTTCCCATACCTTCTGCTCTGTAAGAATCCTCATTGTTTGGACCTGGCAACGATCATCCATGCATTTGTCACCTCCAGTTGCATTACTGGGTCTCTATAGGAAAATGATGCCTGTTGTCCACTGGTACCAAACAAAATTGCCTGACTTTTTCAACACTCGGTCTTCCAGGAATATATTGCTGCTATATTCACAGTCCTGCATTATGTCCTGGCCAGCTTCCAATGCCGGTTTATGATCTTGGTCCTAACCTTTAACAAAATTATTAGCTTAAGGCCAAGCTAACTTGAATAAAAACAAATTTAACCTACGAACCTTCTCAGTGTCTGTGTGCCTTGAAAGATGCAGGCTACAAACCCCGTAAGTGAAGGATGTGAGGGTATAATTTCACAAGGTAATGGCATCAGCCAAGAAGACAGATTCTTGTCTAGTAATTTAAATCTCTGTGCTTTGGCTCACCGTCTAGCAGGTGATTTGTTTCTGAAGCGCATCATTTCAGTGGTAGGGCTTATACTGTGAATCCACAAACCATTGCACTGGTTCAAATGGGAGGATGGTAAACTGTGCAAGCAGGGCATGGGAGGCAAAATCAAGAACTTCTTACGCCAGGTTTGCCACCAAAGTAATTGCTTCCTGAATTACATCCTGAAAGTTGAAAAAAAAGTTGTCTTGAATTGTCTGTCAACAAATGTTGCCAAACCTTTCTGACACATAAAATGGAAATGCTGTGAGGTTGTTTTTAAGTTTGTGCCTGTCAAGTCTTCTCGTCTCTCCAAAACCCCCAATTACAAGATGGTAACTTAGGCAGAGTTTTGAGAAGCATTGGAAACTTGTGCATAAATTTGCTACCGCTGTTGTTTTTACCCAAAAAGGTGCCTGAATATTCTTGGGTTGGCTTGAAAGATAAGGCAATGTTGCAATGGTTACATGGCACTTGAAAGTAGGGTGTGTACCTGGAGCACACTCATATGAGTTATATCTTATAGTTCCACTGTGAATTCCATTCAAAACTGGCTGTTCTTTCTAATTGTTATTTTTTTCATTTAACAAATTCACCATGAACCTATGAAACAAATTGGATGACGTTTCCAAGGCTGGCTGGAAAACATTGTTAAAATTGATCAGTCCTATCACTATGTGTTACCTACAGCCCTATGTAAAAACATGAAGTGAGAATGAAATCAGTCTGGTATTAAAAATTAGTAATGAACTGTAATAAAACGGTAGCATATACTGAAATTTTACAGATCTCAGTCTTGAGAAGAATATTGACTGTTAGCTGTAGTTGCTCAAACTATTTGCTGAAAATATACTAGCCATAAGTAGAGATTGTGTACCGTGGGCAATTATACAAGATCATAATCATTATTTCTGGAATAACAAACAAGATGACTGAAATAACTTTGCTAATTTAGGAAAAAGCTGCTACCACAGCTACTTGAATCAAACCATATTCTTTGAGCTGCAATTTTTGGCACATAGAAATCAGTGAAAAGTCTCAGTTACATAATCTAGGTTGACCAAATAAAATCACAGTTTGGCACATAGTTATGTGGGTTTGCTAAAAGCAAACTAGAGAATTATTTTCCAAGGGCAGGCCTGGTGTATAAGGTTAACACGAGAAAAAAATAAAGCTGATTTGGTCCTCCTACCATTTATTTTCAAGGTTTTTTTGAACAAGAGTCACACATAAATGTCGTTTGAATCAAAGTTACTAAGCATGCATTTATTCAGTATAATGAAAATTGTATTGCTGCAAAACTCAGATTTATCAGTAAACGATGGTATTTGTGTTTACCACATGGTTATATGATAGACTTTAAACTTTGAAGATATTTACTGTAGTCCCAATGTAAGTAGTTTAATAAGGGCCAATGGATGAATGGTGGCAAGGAATTTCCTTTACCTAGCTGTACAACATGGACCAGTTTTCAAAGGTGAATTATTTTGTTTCACAATGGAGAGAAGAACCCAATGGCTCTTGTTGCAACTTTGAATTCAGGCTCAGCCAAAAGAAGCATTCATTGAAAATGTTTTAAACATAAAGTGTTCCAATTTGTTTTGAAGCATATAGTAAATTCAACACATAGAAAAGGCACGTGTGGAATGGCTCTATCTAAAAAATAATCTTAAGGGATGTGGTATAAAGTAATTCCCACATGCCAGCTACCTATAGCAGGCTTTTGATACTAGTGCGCTCAGCCTGTGACAACATCAAGGTGTCTATTTTTTCAGAGGTATTTGCCTTGTCTATCATCACAATATTACAGTTTTAATTACCTCATAGTGTTTCTTAGGAGCTCATTCAAGTTTCAGGTATCCTTTCCTCTGGTGGCACTGCCAGTACTAACTGCCCATGCATTACACCAGCATTCAGAGGAGGCAGCCCATGCGACAAGGAAGGCTCAGCTTGCGCTCTGTGGACTGCCTGTGAGAAGTCTGGAAAAGGGCAATGGAAAAATAATTGCTCTTCAGCTACTTGCATATGCCAGATTCCCAAAGGACTACAGTTCTTCTGGAAAATGTTTAGGGCTTTCTCATTCCCAGAGGGTTGAAAGCTGCACTGTGGTCAGAAGAAAGAAAAACTTTTGTGATTTAAGTGACAGGAAGAAAAGGACAAAAAGGGATATCCAGCGAACCTACTACTTGCTGTCTGACATGCTGTTTATTTATGTTTTATACTTCAGCTAAATGAGTCATGGCTTTAAATAAGAAAAGAACGGAACTGACAAATGACAGATGTGAGGTTCTCTCCAGAGTTATCTTCCCTGCAAACAGCCAACACAGTAATGGCTGAGAGAGAAGCTGAAAGCTCTTTCCAAACACCCTAAGAACACTTGAGAAGGCGAGCAGCTAGTTTAAGCTGGGAAACTAATGTGGACCAGGCAAGCAAACATGTTTTAATAACTGAATTTACTTTCCTTTTGCATTCATACTTAAGTGTTTTGCAAAGAAAGGCTGACCTGCACTGAATGATAACTATTATGTTAAGCTGATTTGCAGTGAAGTTTAGTCTTTAGGATCCACTAGGATCCACTCAATACAGTTCATTTTGACAGCTGTCAAAAAACTCCATTACCCATTCCTCAGTCAGTGACTTTCCTCATTCAGTAGTTTTTATTCTTTACAGTGTTGGTGCTAAATATGCAATTCCAAAAATTCTAAGTTATGTTTAAAAAATGTAATTATTTCAAATGTAATTTTAGGTAGAAAATGTATTAAGAAAAAACTATTTAAGTTGCAGAATTTTTTTTTTCAAAAGCAATGACTTACATTCTTCCTGATAAGCAGAAACCAATGCACGTTAAATAATTTTCTTTTTGAGTTGTTCCCTGAAGTAGCTTGGCTGTCATTAACTCGAGAATATCAAAGGCAGAGTAATTAGAAAATGACATTTTTATCCTGAACACAGGCAAAGTTCAGCTGTATCATATAAAACCAGTGATAAATGAAAATCGTACTACCATGTCCAGTAACCACTTTCTGCTCCCTCTCTCCTCTGTCTCACGTTCCTCCATCCCTCCCTGACCCACCAGCACAAGGTGAGGCAGGTTTCTGCTATCTGTGGACATCACTTGTAAATGGGTCCTTTGGCAGAGGACTTGCACTCTGCCCGGGCCTTGGACTGTGCACCAGACAGCAAGTCAGCTGGAGCCTGCGCTAGAGAAAACATTACTGCAGGCACCCTGCTTTTCCTTTAGTCTTCCTCAGGCCTCAGTTTGTCTGGTTAATATATCTTACTGGTCTGTTTTTCACTAGCAGATCAGAAGCCATTTTCACAGCAATGGCACCACCACAGATGATGTCCGTCGTACAGCTGTTTCCCTGTTCGGCGTGTCAGGGTCTCAGACTGAAGCGGCAGCTGATGTCAGGTAGGCTGGGCAGCGACACGGAAGGAACACCTCCCCGTTGAACGTAGTTGTGTCTTAAGGCTTTTTTTTTTTTTTTTTGCATTTAGTGACTCTTATAGGAAGTGGAAAACTTTTTATAATTCCTGGTTTGGGTTGATTTTTACTTTTCTGTGGATAAAAGTCATGGGAGAGCAATTTGCAAAGCTTGTCAAGTCTTGTCAGCCTGGAACCTGGAGTGAGGGATGAATGAAAACCTGAATGAGCAGGATTTGGCAGCTTGCCAGAGTTGTGAATGACAAGGCATGATGTTTACTAACGACCATCTCTATTTTCTGATCTGGGTCAAGTTATTAATTTTTTTTGTTGAGGCATTTAATATTTCAACACAATGGACTGAACAATATCCTAGAAAACTAAACACTGTTTGTCTTCTCAGAATTGTGGTTTTAATATTTTATGCTATTGCCAGCTTGAAAGTAGAAAATATAACCAGGCAAATTCTTCAGTAAAAGGGCAGCTGTATAAATAATGTAATTGCAGTCGGGTGTTGCAGTAGTCACAAATACAGGCAAATGAGCAACATACCTGTTGATTCAGATGACAGAGTAAATCTGAAGATATAGGAGCACAGGACTGGAAGCAAATGGAACTTAATGATCTTGATATTGCAGTGTGTCTGTGATACTGTATCTGCTACATCATGCAATCCCTTACAGAAGCTAATCTGTCTCTACTTTTGAAGGCTTTGTATCCTCTGCTCTTGTTCAGGAACCTCACTCTGAGAAGTTTTATAAGTAGAGGATGGCCATAGTGCATGAGATTGAAAATCCATCCAGTTTATTAGGTGTATCTGAGAGCGGCTTAGGCAAGCATGTTAACGTGGGGCAAGTATACACAGGTACTTCCTCAGCTGAATTTTCCACTGCAGCAATAAACACATCAGGTAGTAAATTTATGCTTTGTCAAATTTGTCTTTCCTTATTGCTCTGGTCCCTTTTGGAACCCACATTATGTTACGTGGAGGAAGCTCTCCCTGCTTTTTTGAACCTGATAACTGCTAGTTTCACTTTGTGCCCTGTTTTTAATTTTGTTTAGTGTTTGCTTAGTTTGGTTTTTTTTTTAAGAAACAACCATGCTCGCTTCACCAGCTTCTGTCACTCAGCATTCTTCTTTTAGACTTCTATTCTCCCTCCCCTTTAATCATGCCTTTCTAAGCTGAAGAGTTTTGGACATGAGAAAACTCAGTACCATTAGTCCTTCTTCTCTGCGCCTTTTCCAGTTTGGCTCCATTGTTTTTAAACTGAGAGGAATCAAAACTGCATACTGTGTTCAACATATTGGCATAACATAGGCTGATGCAGAGGCAAGATTTTGTAAACATGTTGACTTTTCCTGATTCTTAAACTAAATTTATTCCTCACATCTGTTTTTGGCCCAGCTGAGTTTTCCAGCTTAAATAGCTTTTCTTGTTCTCCACTGTTTATGTTCTTTAGGTGTTTGAAAAGAGCAATCAATTTCTCTCTCTGCAGTTATTTCAAACCCTTTCTGGGACAAGGGTACACTGAGTTGCTGCTGGGCTACAGAAGACTGTTCCCATGAGTTGTCCTATGCAAAACATCCATTCGTTTCTAAACAGTGAGGCTGGAGGGCTGCCCAGTGCATCTGCACAGCGTGGTTGCTTGGAGACACCAAAATCGCTGGCACAAGGCTCCTTTGGAAAGGCTCGTGTAGTGCTTGCTTTGCTATCAGCTTGTTAGAGACACACAGACCTGTCACTGCACTGCCAGGCTGATATAAGGAACATGTGGGCTTGCCTGTCCTCTGCCAGACCCTCATATCTGAGGGATGAGGTATCTGGGTGTGGGACTAGCAGTTTTCCCCAAGGCTCATCTGCTACGACCTTGTAGCTCACAAAAGGCAGAACAGCGCTTCTCCCTATCCAGGAGGTGGCACACAGCCCTCTTTCCCTGGCTCTTTCCTCCCCTTCTCTCCATCTTGTCCAGACCTTCTTCCTGGCATGATCCAGCCTGGCCTGGTATCCTCAGCACAGCTATACGGGGCAAGACACTTCACTGCGTGGTGTTGGGAGAACGAGGAGCTGTTTAGATGCGAACTCTCTCCCCCCATGGCCCCATATCAGGGTGCATGTGTCATCTAGTGGCACACACTTTATCTTAGGCAAGAGCTGATGGGAAGAAAAGAAAACCTATGCAATGGATTTGCTATGGCGGGAGGGAGTTGTAGTCTAGTGGAAAAAAACACTGGCCTAATGCCCGAGTCCCATGCCTGGTTTTGTTTACGGAATAACCTTTAGCAAATCATATCTCTTTGTACCTCAGCTTCCCCCTCAATAACATTTTACTGCTCTTCGTTGTCAAGCGTTTGAATGTCGATTGATGACAGAGTCTGTGGGCCGTGCCATATGGCATTCCAGAGGCATCACAAGCACTTGCATGGGGTACATGCCTGCTATTAACTGCTGTTGTTATTCTCTCCTTTCTAACATAAAGAAGGGCTCCTTATTAAAACCAGTCTTTGTACACCAATATTACATCTGGGACTGCAGCCAGTAGTTCATTCTGGATATGGGAGAAATGGGAAACCTCAAACCTTAGGAACTTCTCTAGGGATTTACTGAGGAGAAGTTGTTACACAATTGCCTCATCTGTGGCCCCAATACCTTCGGAACCAGGGCGAAGATTTCAAGGGAGCTCTGCGACACTTATCTCCCGGCATCACCCTACAAGATCCTCTTAGCAGCTTTGAGCAAACTCAGGCTGAAAACCTGCTCTGCTGGGGAAGTGGTGGAGCTGTGTTCAAGTTAAATAGCAAGAGGTTGTATTAGCTTAGCCCTGGTGCTACATTAAGATGACTATGTGTCTTTTGTGTGGTAGCTGCAGCTGCTTGCAGCTGGCTCCCAGGATGCGCAGAGCTTGCTTGTGTCTCCCCACAATGGGCAGACAGTTTGACCACGCTGTTCAAATTTAGTTTGAGAAGGATGATGATCTTCAAGCTTGATAACAAAACATTAGGCTTCCTCTGGGCTGGATGTGACTTGGAATCTGAATTTGCTATCCTTCAGCTGGAGACCCCTGTGAGTGGTACCCCCCATGCTGCTTTCCCCTGGCCTTGCCTGTGATGCTTGATTGCACCTCTGCTCAGTGGCACGCTTGGCTGCATCCTTGGTGGCCACGGCTCCTGTGGTGCCTTGAGCTTGCGGCACCACCATGCTCCTAGGGACTTGCTAACCTCTAGCTGATGGCTATGGATGGGATTGCTACCGGCACTGTGAAATATGAGGTGGTTTGGCTCCTGTCCCTGTATGGAGGTGGTGTGTCAAAGATAGAAACGATGTTGCCAGCAAGTGTCCTTTCTCTTTTTTTCCTCCTCCACCCTCTTCTGAAGTTGAGAAGAGTGTCTGAAATCCCCCAGTGGGACTAAGATATATGTTGGGGATACCAAGTCAGACTACCCCATGTGCCTTCTGTCCATGCTCCAAGACAGTGCTGGGTAAATTAGTCTGATCTGAAAGTCATAAAGCTGGATTTGTGTACATGGACCTTAAGTAGCCCCCAAAAGATAATTAGAATTTCTTTTCAGCCGCAAGAAAGGACATGGTTCCCCACCTATGGTCCAGTGTATTTATCTTGATTAAAATGGATTGATGAGTGGTTAAACAGGCTCTCATTTTTGTTGCATGCTCATAAATACTGATTAGAGATTTAATTTGCTTGACTGTGTGTATGAAAATGCAGAAACGTTTAGAGAGAAAAATGAACATAATGCATTTTCTGGGGGTCCAGTTCATGTGCATGCAGAACTATCTTTCTGTTTATCTTCCTTCTCCTCTCTGTCCTGGGGAATACGCAGGATCAAACATGAGCTTGTCCAAGGCTTTTAAACAAATACAGCTTTTCTAGAAAACTCTTTGCACTACCAGGGAGAGATGGATGAGGTGCTTGATTTAATTTTTGAGGATTTGGGAAACCTCTAACTTGTGTTCAGGCATGAGACTTTCTGTTTTACTGGATTTTTTGGCAAAATGTCTTTTCCTATTTCAACTAAATACTTCATTTACCAAATGAAGGACTGGAACCATGCATGAAGCCATGGTCAAAACACTCCTTGAAAAAAATGCAAAGTTCTCTGCCATTGATTCCTTAATAGGCTGAATATTTTTTTTTCACATAAAATGATCTAAACAATATAAAAAGTTCATTGTGGGCAGCATACAATGTAATGACAGCTGTGAAATATTAAATAGCAGAGATTTGATTCATAACTATTTTTCTTGTCTCCATTACATTCAGGATAAAACTACTTAGATTCATTTTGCAGTGTTTACTTTGTAAACCACTCACACTCCTACAAAACAAAGATCACAGTGGCCCTGAATACATTTCTGTAATGTGAAAAATGAATTGTGCCCAAAATACTTATTGATACTGACACTGCTTAAAAATCAGATTGCTCCATTGCACTTCAGTTAATTTAAGATTCCCAGGATTTTTTACACAATTCAATTTTTAATGCCCAGATTTGTTCCAGAAAACTCCTGCTTTTTTTTTTTTTTTTTATGAACTTGTTGTTTCCCACTTTCTTGGCCTTTTTTATCCTTGGATTACACTGAGGAAGTTGCTTTTGTGTGTCAAGACTCTCGACACGGGGTTTGTCAAGTGTTGTAAAAGTGTATGTTGTACCAGCATACAAAGATTCAAGTCTCTTCAGGCTCTCAAAAGAGTTGAAAGTGATGGCAATTGAACACCTACCTTCTTCTGCAAATCTCATGTCTCTTATCGGTAGTTTAGGTACCTATATAAGCTTCCTGTAGCATAACACCACCCGAGTGCATAAAATTCCCCAAAAATCTGGTCTTTGGTGATTGCATCGACCTGTGATAGCTTTTTGTTGTTTCAGCCTTAGGCTGCAATTCTGTAACTGACAGTGAAAATCCTACACATCTCTTTCTAGTTGGTTATGGCATTTGGTTATTTAATAATTTAATAATATTTTTAAGTCTTCTGGAACTGGATCCACTTTTAACCTATTGTTCAAAAGCAAGATATAACCTAGTGCCTGAAGGGAGAAATAAGCTCATTTTTTTTCCCACATGGACTGTGAGAGTGAGACTCCATCTCTTCCCACTCCTGTTTTTCCCCCCCCAGTCTCATTCTTGCCACTGCTTTTGCCAGCCCACTGACCACCTCGTTAGTCTGATGTGACCCTGTGTGACAAATTGTACTTATTCCTCTTCCATACCTGCTGCCTAAAGGAAGCAATAACTGGTAGCCCTCTCTTTTCTCATGTCTGGACAGCCTTTCTTTTTCTGCCCCCTTGATTCATAACCCTTAGGATGTTACCAAAACCTTGTTTGGAGATTAACCTATATTCTACAGATTAATGTGTAGGCTTGCAGAATGTGTTCAGACAAATTTTGGTTCCTGTTTCATTGTCTACCAATGACATGTATGTGCTGACATGATGTGCTGTGACATTTGATTCATGGAGATACATTAACTGAAAGTAAATTAGCCAACCTGTCATAGAAGTGATCATCATCATCTTTAGCCAGGTCGAAAGCAACTCCCAAACCCTTAAAAGCACAGAATTCAATTGCCTCTTTATAATGTTGATCCTGGCATTTTCAATATGCATTCAGTTAAATGCCCTAAACCAATTTATTCATAAGGATTATACCCTGGAATCTGCCTATACCTTGAAATCTGTGTTTTTGCAGATATATCTCCTTCTGTAAATTTTATTTTTGGGGACAGCAGGTGGTAACATGAATAAAAGCAGCAGAAGTGTGCTAGCATGAGCCTCTTGCTGCTTAGCACATTGTGCTACCCTTTCTAGCTGGAATTATGCAAACATTAAAAAGGAAGAATAATGATTTAATATTCTAATTGAAAGAAAGAAATGACTCATTCAGAGCAAGCTGATCTAATTTAGAATAATACGGGTTACGTGAAATTAATTGCACCTAACTAAATCATGGTGCAATAGCATCTTAGCAGGGTCAACAGTATTAAAAAGCACTTAAACGATACACAGGTTATAGCCAAAGAGGCCGATTATCATTCACATGAGCCCCACATTGCCTGTGCCTGGCCATATTAAGGGGCCTGTGATTTATCCCTACTTGAATACTGTGTGGATTGTTTAAAGTAGAGTGGTGTACAGGGGACTTCATAAGCTCATTTTTTTCTCCTTTCTGAAATAATTTCATCTTTAAATTAGAAAACTGCTGCCAATCAGACCAAACATCTAGGGGATAGAGCATGTTTTGATCTAATAAAACCTTCTGGGGTTTAGAGGGACCAATCCAGCTCCTTTTCAAATCATAGCAAAGTAGCAAACACCCAGATCAAAAAGGGTAGGATTAGCCATTTCCTGAGATTTTTGTAAGTGGTGGTGTACACTGCCTTTCACTGAGACTAGTACTTGTTAAGTCATCAGATGGTTTTTGAAAATCTAGTCCATGGCTTTCATAGAAGTGTGATTGTTTTAATTACCTTCTCAGAGAAAGTGCAGATTAATCACAGTAGGAAGACTCTTACACAAAAAAAAAGCCTGAGAGTCTAATTCTAATTTCATCAAAAAGGATAAGAAATATTTTATATCCAGGTGGGCAGCCTTCATCTCACTCTGTGGATTTGGTCTGAAAGCTCTTTTGTGGAAGGGAACTATGGGGCCAAGCAATACTACCAAATTTTGTTAATACTTTTATGTTGATCTCCCCTAGATATTTCTGTTGCAGTCTATCTTTCCAAGGTTTCTTATTCTATTCATCAGCTTTTTTCCCAAGTAATTTCTCAGCAACACTGCCTTGCATTTGAAGTGGTTATTTTTTCCTTTGTAAATCCTTTGGAACTTGTAAAAGGATTTTTAAAGGGTTGCAAATACTAATCTTATATAGAAAAACTCATCAAATAGAATTGAATATGGCATCTTCTACTTAACTGTTACTGCTGGCATTTGGTCTAACAGGAGTTATGATTTTTGTGTTTTTGCAAGAGGGTGAAAAGGGAGTCATTCAGATGCTTTGCTCCAGAGTATGTAATATCCAGCCTTTAAAGCTTGTAAAATGTCAGAACATATATTAACTATTTTTTCCAGTATCTTTTCAGAAGGCAAAAGGCATTCTACAAGATGTAGCAGCTATAAAGCATGAAATCCACTGTCCTAAAGCACAATATGGATCATTGCAACAACCTATGACAAGTGAACTGTGCTGAACTCCTTCTAGGACTAACAAAATTGTTGCCTACCCATGGATGGGCATGGGTGGCATGCTTCCTACAGTCCACTGTCAGGGTAGCATGGCATTTGCTAACTGTTCCCAGTATCAGAGTACAAAAGGGAGAATAATCTGCCAATTATTCAACCCTGCCGCAGATCTCAAGCTCTTTTGGTGAGCTGGGTGCATGTACTGAAGCATAGCTTCCTGGAAGACAGAAGCTGTTGGTTTGAGCTTTGAAGTGAGAAGTCATGCAAATGTTACCTTGCATCTGAAGTGCCCTATCATCCATTGAGTCCTCCCGTATCCAGAATGGGACAGACTCTCTTTCCTCTCTGGAACTTATTGAATTGCGGGAAGTAGAGTCTTGTTCCACTCTCTTTCAGATTAAACAGTGGAACTATTTCTCTTTGCAGCTGGCTGTCACCAAACAATTCCCTCGGAGAGGGCAGATTAATTGGAGGGGCTACTTACGGACAGCAGTTTCCAGTATTTGTTTTCTGGTGTCCAGTATGAGGTGATTTCTGCAGGCTGAGTTCTACGAACTGTGTTTAGTATTGCTTCCATCAGCTCTGTGGATACTTAACAGGAGCAGGGTGCAGCACTGAGGGAGAGAAAATACATGTGTTAATATTTTTTCCTTGCCCATTGCTGGTGGCAGGGTTTCTGCTGCAAAGGAAGACTGATGTATTACATGGAAGAGAAGGTAGATTTTGAGTCTTAAGTCAGCACTCTCACAGGAGCTGACAGAGGACAAGTCTTCAGTTTTCACCCTGTGCTTCTTCTGAAACGTCCGGTGCCTGGAGTTCATGTTTGCTGCAGTAGCAAGAGAAATAATCAAAGTGTGTAAGGCAGGCTAGAGGGCTGCCTTGACCTTTGGCTTGTTAGAATTATGCCCCTGAGCGCCTCTTTGACAACCTGAGGTGACCCAACAAGAAAGACAATTGCTCTGTATTTTTCAATTTCAGAGGCTGGCACTTGGCCGCACGTATCTGGAGCAACCCAAGTGAGGTTTCCTCTCAAGCTGGTGTATGTGTATTTCTGAGGACTCAGACCTGTGGAAGATTTTTGATGGACTTGAATTTCTTGCATAGCTCAAAGAGCAGGGAGGCAGGACTGGCATGAAAATGCAAGTATTTGAACTTTAAACAAGGTGGCTGATACCTCTTTTTAATGCAGTTAGAGTTAATTTGGAGTGGCCTGTAACTTCCACAGAGTATTCCTATGGGTTTAATAGACTTTCATTAGTGGTGAGGTTAATCTTGGATAGATCACAAGCTGACTTGTTTTCCACTGTGAGGTGAGTGAAAGTTTTCACCCCCAGAACATTAGCAGTTGAGACACAATTGGGCTCTTAAAAGCTGAATGCTGTTTGATGCCAGGGTTGGTACCAAACCTACAACTACGTTTGGTAATAATGAGGAGAACAAGACAAGGTGATGATGAAATACCAGCCTTTTTGATGCTTCACTTAACTGACTGAGTGTTGGCTTTGATGTTAAGACTGAGGTCAGTGCTGGTAAGGTTGCCATACCATGACTGATATCGACGCTTATATTAGCACTGAATCTTCTCAGCATAGCAATTGCCTGTATGATCAATGCGTTATTAGCCCACACTAATTGGTCTGTTAACGGGGTTTTGGAACTTATTCTTTTGGGACTGAGTTTGTTTCTTGAAGACAGAGCCAGACAGTGGATCACCAGCCTATATCCTACTTGTAATTTTTCACAAAGCACTCAGGCAACTCGAGCTTTTGTGCATCAGATTAGCAGCTGCCTGTTAAGGAAAATTGGTGTATGTGCCTGACCAGTGATGCACCGTTGTGAGGCTGTGGAAGTTGTGTTTGGGACTCTGACTTCAGGCATGGCTTAGAGTTTTCATGAACTCTTTCTCCTTCATGTCTATTATCAAACTGTGTTTATTACCTTTTGTTTTATAGCTTTTAGTAATTATCTAGTGATACCTGATACAAATGCAAAGCACAAGAAATGGACCTAGTTTTCAATAAGCTTTTCAAAAGATGATTGGTGAATCAGTAAGTTTTCACTTGGCAAGAAGGTAGGATCCTAGTATCTTGCTTACAGAAATTTAATGAGCTCATTTCACTTTTTAAAGTACATTTTCTAAGATAAGTTTCTCTTTCAGAAATAATTTAGGGTCATTTATGTAACTGAATACTTGACATATAGAACTGCAGCATTATATGCTTTAGGGAAGAACTTTCCCTGAGGTGTATTTGATACTTGAAAATGAGTGACTGAAATTTTGACAGATAGTCATTATAGGTCAAACAGCTCAAATCTCTACTTGACAACATCAAATTATAATGATTATAAATAGAAACATTTAAAATTACTGCGAGCATTACAGTATGATAATCCTCATATCAAAGTATTTTAATAATATTCAATACACCAAATCATAACAGTAACTTAAATTTAAAAAGTTAATGACAGTTCTTATAAGCTCTTTCTTCCAAAATGGTGCAGCTTCCCTTGTCAATCCCTGTGACACCATATTCTGCATTTCCCTGGAAAGGCTTAGATCCAAAGATTCCCTCAGTTTTTACTTGGCATCTAGAACTGAATCTGTTGTTTTGTGATAAACGGCTCTTGACTTGAGAGGGAAAAGAGAGAAGATATTGTAGTACAGACATTTAATACAATGTTTTGTAAATGACAAGGCTGAATACTAGTATTAAGAGAAAGAAAGAAAATGAGAGTTGGACTATCAGGAAGTGAAATTACTTTTATATTTTACTTCTTGAATAAAAGTGTGGAAATTACCCTGCCTGCTCTTAGATGGAGAATTCATTCCGGTGCAAGCTGAACAGAGGCATAACAGCTAAAAGTTGTGCAAGATAATAGGTCTTTTACAATTAGATAAGGCTTTGTGTCACAGTCAACCACAGTCTTAAAAAACAGTACAACAATCATGACTTAAAGTGAAAGAACAAGCAAGAGGTATTCAGGATTTCTGATACATTTGGGCCTGACCAGACAGCTAGCTGAAAGATTTTAGATGAAAGAAAATATTTACTATTGGAATCCTTTCACTGTAATGGTAAATGAGGTTTACATGAGGTTTAGAACTGATTTTTGGATACGAGTCTTCTGGAAATCATTGAAAGAAATGAAAAGGACATGAGGCTACAAGGAGTGAGGATATTTGCATCATGGTGCTGTCCCCATTGTTTCCCGATCAGTTCATTACAGCTGATCTGAGGACAATAGAAATAAATTTGTGGCTGGGCATGGTGAAAACTGTTTGTTGAGGAATTTGTGACTATTTCTAATGAATGGGACTGGGGCAGGGTTTAGACGCGATATTGAATCAGAAGATGAGGAAATTTAATTTCACATTAGGGGAAACTATGGCAGTTGATAACTGGTGGCAAAAAGTAGCTGGTTTTCTGTGTATGTGAATAAAAGAGAATACCAATTGGAATTGTCACTGGAAAGAGGAAAGATTTAGAGAAATGAGGATGGATGGATGGATGAACTGCTTCTCAGCACATGCATGTGGAAGGAACTTAAAAACCTAATCAACATATGGCTTAGCATTTTGGCATATATATGAATGATACTTGCACATATGTACATAATCACTACTTAATTTTGTAGATTAAACCCACTCTTCAAATAAAAAAAACCCAACAAGTTAAATAGTATATCTGTTTTTTTAAGTTGTGGAGCTGTTGACTGTCTTCTTTTTTTGTTTCATTTGCATGACGAGAAAGAACAGGGGAGGAAAGGAAGGACAGTAGAAGAAAACCAATACATTTAAATTCTTTCCTTTGAGCATTCTGCTAGCTGCAGCTTATTTCTTATTCCACAAGTTCCTCAGTAAACGTTTCTGGATGACAAATGGCAAGAGAAGTCAAAGTGCCTAAAAGAGTAAGTCCTAGCCCAGCACAGACTTTGTTAGAAAAGCTTCATTTGCGGTAGGAAGAAAAGCCAGGAAGGAGCCCAAGGGAAGGTTGTCAGAAAGTGGGGTAAAAAGTAAATGGAGGTAAGTGTCACATGCATCGAGACCTATTAGAAATGTGTTCTTTTGAGGGAAGCGATCAATTTCTCAAGGTGATTTTAAAAGGCTCTTGCTCAATGACCCAATTTCTGTGCCAGCTGTACAATTTGAGGGGCTGCGATACAGTGCAGAGGATAGAAACTGTAAATCAAATAATGTCAAACCAGCCTTAGCAACAAAGTCTTGGTTTGGGTGAATAAGAACCTGCACTGGGGTGGGTTGCTGCTTTTTCCAGAAGACATAAATTTAGTCTCCATGTTAATTCTGCACTGTATGTTAATATCACTGACAGATGGGTCTGGGTTATAAAACTAAGCAGGGATCACTAAATCCAGAGGTGTGCATGAACCCAACCATGGAGACATAAGGCTCCATAAGAATACAGATTTTCAGCCAGCAGTGTTTATCGGCAGAGTCACACAGTATGAGACAAAACATTTTGAAGTTAGCCCACACACTAGGTTAACATAATTTATTTTCTGTTCAACCACTCCAACATACTTTGCAACTGTGTGCAACTCTATTTTACATATTGATGCTTTTCCTAATAAATACTGTTTTGTGGAAGCTGCCTGTCATCACATGCACGAAGAAGATGAGACAATAGGCAGAAATAGGTATACACTGATAAGACCAACCTTGAGCTGTATCCTTAGTTACCGACTAACTAAGATTCTAGTCCAATTAGTGTCGAGTTTTCCCTTATCTAAGAGAATTTACAGTTTCTTTGTCTAAATGTATAAAAGCATGTAAACCTAAAGATGAGGATTTAGCCTCAGTGCTCTCCCCAAACATATGTTCTCAATAAACAGCAAGTGCTCTAACTAAATTTATGTTTCAGAGACTGCTTTGACAATTTTAATAGCTACTTTATTTTTGACTTAACCTAAAATTACCTAATGATGATGGTAAGCTGTTCCATTCCTTTGAATAATGATCCTAAAAGCTGTGGTACTAACATGGATTAGAAGTGAGCGCATCCCCAATGTATCTACCAAAGGATCCAAGGCTAATATGGTTTACTAGTCATTAGTTGCAGTGGCTGTTTAAAAGCTGGTAACACGGATCTGAAAGGAATTGTCTCTTCCAAAGTCTTTCAAAATGTCAAGGGAGTGAAAGAGGAGGAAAGGGATTCTTTCTGTTAGTAGTTTTGTCATCTATTTCTTTTGCCTGAACTAGACAATGTGGAAGGAAAAGTTTGTTTTAAAATTTCTGTTTTAGAATTACACAATAAGTATTTGCTTTCTCAGTGTTCAAAATGTGTGCTGTTCACAGTTTTTACAAACTCCACGCTCAGTTTACAAAACTTATGCAAAACTATGTATGCACATTCTTTCTTGTTGGCTTTTTTTCACAGTAGCCATACACGGATCTTATTGCTCGCTATTAAAAGGGAAAAAAACAGAGTGCTTCTTTTAGCTTTGTAAGAGAAGAGGTTACCACCTGTGCACAAAATGACTGGCAGTATTTTTCAGTCTGCAGAAAATTCACTGTCCTTTTTGAATGAGAAGTGTCATACTGATGAATCATCTAGGCAAAAAAAAAATAGCATACGATGGCATGAAGAAATGAGTGTTTTTGACAGAGTGCAATCTGGTACAACTCATATTTCACCACTTTCCATGCTTATCAGTCTGGAGGTTTGTGACAAAAGAATATATAATTTCTTTGAAGTCAAAGTAAAATTACTGGCAAACCCAAGACTTGATCTGTGTTCAAGTTGCAAGGGTTGTTTTACTGGGATTCTAGATACAGAAGTATAATATTTCTTTCAAAAGGCTGTTTTATACCTCTTCTGTTAAGAATCAAGGCAAGACTGCCTTCTTACACATGCACACCCTCTCTTTCCAGTTTTAGAGAAAACACGCTTACACAATGGGTCCTTTTGCTGAAGGCCTGAAGGACAGTGGGGAGAGTCAGAGCAGCCCCATATTTAATTAGTAGGAGGCTTAATTTTTTCAGTTAAGAATAATGAAAAATGCACTGTTTTTATATAGTCAGTTATTTGTTAGAATATTTTGGTTTTTTCAAACCCTGTTTTATATTTGTAAACACATCAGGTTCACAAATAATAATCAGAGGAACAGAAAAGTGCCTTGTAATTTATTATTATCTATAAAGGTGTGTACAGGCTAATAATAGTCTTTATTTTACAGCACACTACAGCATCTCAAATTTAGAACAGAGATTAATTTGTTAAGTATTACAAAGATTATGTAACGGTATGACCTATGTCCCATTGACGTAAATATCAAAACTCCATAGACTTCAATGGAAACAGAAATGGATTTGGAGGTGGATGATAAAAGATATGGAAAATCATCATTAAAAACTGAAAAAAAGACATGCAGGAGAATACAAGATATGTGTGTATATATATATTTTGGCAAGCAAGGCAGCAGTGAAATTGCTCAAATCTACAAAGTAAGAAAGTCAATTAAGGAAAAAAAAAAAAAACATTTCTTTCAAAAGGCTGTTTTATACCTCTTCTGTTAAGAACCAAGGCAAGACTGCCTTCTTACACATGCACACCCTCTCTTTCCAGTTCTAGAGAAAACACGCTCACACAATGGGTCCTTTTGCTGAAGGCCTGAAGGACAGTGGGGAGAGTCAGAGCAGCCCCATATTGCTTTGCTTTGTGGACTGCAGGAAGCAGCAGGAGCCAGCAGCAGCCGTGCAGGTTGCAGGATAAGGCAGAACACTAGTTGCCTGCCCTGAGAAGTAAGCAACACTTTTCCCTACCTACCAATCATTTGTAGCCCGGGGAAGCAAAGAAGTCATTTCAGCAGGTTTTACATGAGGTCACCTTTTGTAACTCAACCCTTTTTACTCCAAATATAATTTTATTCAGAGCAACGAGCTGGGTAATACGATTACTAGCAATTTGCTGTGTCACTTGTATGATGTCCACGCTGTTACTGCTTCAGACAAGAGGATCAATAATGCTCATAGAGAATGAAAGTTTCTGTAAATCCTACATTTATCTTCTCCATGTGGGTAAATATTCAAGATAAATGTTATCTGTAAAATTACCTGCATCATGCCTTTCTTTGCATGCAAAAACCAGCTAAATCTGCAGCAGATGTAATGGCATACTTCATAGCCTACAGCTTCAAGATTTGTTCATATTATGGAGATTAACCATTCAGACATTTAATGCTGTTTGATTACTTGTAATGAGCAATCATAGTAACAAAATATGGATAGATGCAAAACCAATATCTGTGTTAACCATAAGCCCTGATTATTTGCAGTACTTAGGTGAGAGCTTATTCCCCTTTGTTTGTTAAGTTCCTCATACGCTTGGATGCTTTTGCAATGAATAACACAACACTGCAGTCCACGGTGACAAAGACTGGCCTTCTCCATGCTTGGCGCTTCTTTATTTATAATAGGAATGAAACCTGCTGAAATGCATCTGGTTTATTTGTTAATAGAAGAGCTTCTAAATGAGGTTTCTGGTATTAACACAAGGCGGGGGGAGACGAGGGAAAAAGAAAAGAGGTATAGGAAAGGGTGTATGAACAGAGTACAAAAAGGTGGCTTTAGGCTACACCTGGTGCAGTTTGTGTACAGTCCAAGCGAAGGTGCGAGGAAAATTGAATCCAAAAGGAGTCTCTCTGTGCTATGGAGCATAAGCTCAGCAGGATCATTATAGGACTAAAAGAGCGAGCTTTTCTAGCCAACAAGGCAGGCCTAAGAGAAGGTGAAAGCTGTCTGAATGTTAGGAACTAAGTCGGTCTGATGAGCGTTTGCCTTCCGGAACAAGGCTTAGAAAACCTGTCAGCGAGGGAGCCTGATTACATTGGTCTCAAGGGGAAAACGCAGGGCCATACTGCACCAAGGAAGGGTGACAGGGCCCTTTCACGATGGGGTAATAAAGGGAATCTTAATTCTTTGCCATGGAGCTATACCTTAAAGGAGGATTGTCAGCATTTGGAGGACTGACTTGTGCAGATTGGAATACATACATTAACAGCGCAGGCACGGGAATTTCTCTCCATTGATTTCCACTTAACATAAATATTTAAATTTGCAGCATTCTCCCAGGTGATGTTGTTTCCTTATGAAACATCTGTCACTGTGGGGAGGGGGAAGTGTTGCCAGAACAGTTTTCCTTATTATTGCCTTCTCTGGATCCTTTTTGATAATTTATTATGTGACTGATTAAAAACAAGTTCTTGCTATTAAGTGTATTATCACACGGTACAAAGTGGGTATACCTGTGCTAGTGAGAAAGACGTAGGGGGCAATTTAAAACAGGCTGGAAGTCAAATCAGTGCATATTTTCAACTCGACCTCTTTGTTAGACCTTAACTCCCCTTATTATCCATATTTAAACTGCAGCAGCATTTTCTCAACTACTGTTGCAGCCAGTTAGCTAAGCACACCTTAGTAGCTTAAGTAACCTTACCTAATTAGCCTAGCCAGCTAGGTTGAGTGGGATGGGATTCTGTCAAGCCTCCTCTGGGAAGAGCGGTTATACTGCTGGTGAACGTCTGCCTGGGAAAGGAATCCTCCGGAGCCTCCTAGGATCTCAGTGAGTTCAATGGCCAAAAGTTTGGAAAATTACTTTTCTCTTTGAGCTTCGGCTCATCATCACGCGGGGCCCTGCAGCGGTGTTGGCGCAGAGGGGGCTGGAAAGGCAGATAAAATCCCCCCCCCCGCTGCCTTGTGAGGGCTGGGCACGGAGCAGCAGCAGCATGACCCGCTGTGGGTGGCATGGGTCTCCCCTCACGCAGAAGGCCACGTACCTACTGCACAATCTCTTTTGTTTCCCTCTCAGCCTGAGGCAAACGTGGCTCGGTCCTTTCGGCTCCCGCCTCGGTCACGTCGCGCCTCCGCCGCGCTGAGGAGACACGCGCCGGGAGGGACGGCCAGCTGCCGCGGGCCCGCGCTGCGCGCTGATTGGCTGCCGCCCACGCGCCGCGGGGCTCGCTGGCCACGGCAGCCGGCGGAGGCTGCGGGCGCCGCCGCCGCCTCGAAGTTCGCAGCTGAGCGGAGCTGGTCGCGCTGCCGCCGCCCCGTCCCCCGCGGGCTGCTCCCGGCTCTGCGCGCCCCTGCCGCCGCTTCTCCGCCCTCCTCCCCGCGCCCCGTCCGGCTGCTTCGCCCCGCGCCCCGGCAGAGCGCCGGAGGGGCGGCGGTCCCGGTCCAGCGATGGCGGGGCGCGGGCGGCGGCGCTGAGGGGGGCTATGGAGGACGGCGCCATGCGGTCCCTGAACATCACCCCGGAGCAGTTCGCGCAGCTCCTGCGGGACAACAACGTGACGCGGGAGCAGTTCATCGCCCTCTACGGGCTGCAGCCGCTGGTGTACATCCCGGAGCTGCCGGGGCGCACCAAGGTGGCCTTCGTCCTCATCTGCGTGCTCATCTTCGCCCTGGCGCTCTTCGGCAACTGCCTGGTGCTCTACGTGGTGACCCGCAGCAAAGCCATGAGGACCGTCACCAACATCTTCATCTGCTCCCTGGCGCTCAGCGACCTGCTCATCGCTTTCTTCTGCGTCCCCTTCACCATGTTGCAGAACATCTCCTCCAACTGGCTCGGCGGTGGGTGCCGGGGCCGGGGCGGGCAGTCCCGGGCCGTTACGGCTTCGGCGGCCGTTGGAGGGAGGTGGAGGGGGGGGCAGTGCTTGCGGCCAGCGCCGCCTCTGAGACCCCCGCTCCCTCCCGCCGTCTGGGAGGGACCCCCAGGGGCGCGCGCTGTTCCCGCCGCGAGCCCCGGGCCGCCTCGGCCGTTGGGGCGGCTCCTCCGCTGAGGAGAAGGCGCGCGACCGCCTCGCTGTGGGGGGGCCGCCGTCCTCCCTCAGGGCAGCGGTGTTCCCGCGCTCCCCTGCGGAGCTCGTCGTGCTCGCACAGGGGTCAAACTCTTCGGTGAAAACTTAAAACGTCTGCCGCTGGCAGCGTTCAGGCGTTCGTAGACTTTTATCGCAGGATTCGGGCGCTATTTCCAGGTGTGTAGTTCAGTAACCTCAGCCTCCCGTCAGCTGCTTTTCCGCAGAGTTAAATCATGGCTACACCACTCCCTGTGGTTAATGGTAACGTTTATGTAAAACCCAGTGCTCTTTCATGCTTGTATTCGTTAAAAGTTGCAGTATGTGTGTGAGAAACTACGTCGTGTGGTGCTGATGAGGGAGTCTTGCGGTACTTTCTCTTTTTTTCTAAGTAATGAAATCTGTCTGGCGAGTGAAGTATCAGTCTTTATTCAGCTTAAGTTCCTCTGACAGCAGTCGACTAGGAGTCAGACCTCCTTAACCTGTCGTGAGGAAAAAGAATGCGTCCTTGGAGAAATAGGGGAATGAGAACACGCGGAATTTATGTTGAAATGATGCATTATTTATAAGATACGCTTATATCTTGGGAATTATGTTGTATTCCCGTTGATGTGAAGGACCTTTGGGCAAGAACTCCTTGATGAATTCTGATTTTTTTTCTGAATTTTTTCTGAATTATTTCTGAATATTTTTTCTGAATTTTTTTGAAAGATTTTTTTTTTCTTTTTTATGCTTCCCAGTTCCAAAGTAGTAAAGTAACAAAAAGACAAAGATGAAATAACACTGTAAATGGTATTTATCTTCCTTTTCTTGGTCTTAAAACGGTGTTTGATCATAAGTGGAAAAATAAAAGTCATGTTTTTACACAAAGTAGCAGATAACATCTTGTACAATCACAAATTGAAATATTTTGAAAAATATTTCAAAATATTTTTCAATATGAAAATATTTCAGTATGAACAGAAAGAATGTTCATAAAGTGACACGGTTATGTTTCAATTTCCAAGGCTTCCTGTGCTTATATTGTTGGGAGACCGTGAACGTTACCTTCAGAACATGGAGATTTAATTCCAGTACATCCCTTGGACTAGAATGTAGGGTGGGAATTGCCAGGTCAGAGGAGACTTGAAAAGCATTTGGATACCTAACCCAATGTGAAGTGGGCTTTATTTTTGTCTGAAAACCAGGAACTTTCTGGGAGAAGTGACTCCGGGGGTGCTGATAGTAAGGACAACTGTTTTATTTTCTTACGAGCTGTCTTTGGGGGAGATAATCACTGTTTTAAGACAGTACAGATGTTGAACCCCAAAACTAATAAGGATGTGTAAATAAAAATAATGGAATAAATTGATAGGTATACTGCTGTGCCTTCCTTTTGGCTATTGTTGTTCCAGTTCTCCTTGCTCAAAGAAGAATACAGCATAAAGTTACTGGTGGCATCAAGAGATCTCACGTAAAGAGAAGAGGACTGAATTGAGTAGCTTTTCCTAATTATAAGGGTGTGATTTTTCTCACTCATAAGGAAGACCCTGGTCTGTCAGCTTGAGCAGACATCTGACCAGAATCAACTAAAAGTTGGGTGGGATGAAGCCTCCACCTGAGGTGAATTACAGCAGATATGGCACAGGCATGTGGAACAGTATGGGGAAAGTACGTATGTTTCCATTTACCTTCTGTTACTGAGGATGCTTGACAAAAATCTAGAAGTAGTGAATGTAAAAGGTTGCAAAAAATACTTTTAGATATCAGTAGTTCATAGTTCAGGGTACTTCATAATGTTCTGTGGATTTTACCGTACTTTTTGTCTACCCTCTTT
Source organism: Platalea leucorodia (assembly GCF_965183815.1). Taxonomy (NCBI): domain Eukaryota; kingdom Metazoa; phylum Chordata; class Aves; order Pelecaniformes; family Threskiornithidae; genus Platalea; species Platalea leucorodia. The sequence continues at coordinate 6,843,305 of NC_138828.1, read as the reverse complement.
TCTGTGCTAGAGCATCTTTAGTACAAGGGGATCCATAGATCCCATTGACTTTGATAGTCCTGGTAAGATAATTAGCTCTAACACAGTATTGGGAGGACATAATGAGTAACATAATTGATGGGTGTTATCCTTCCCTGTTGGGGGGTGTGTGTGTGTGAAGTAAAATTCAGGAAAACAAATGAGATGTAAACTGATGGTATCCCAAGGGTATCTGATTCCTGAGGCTTACACTGTGAAGCATGAATGGTGATTACAGTTATACTGCAAATCAGAGCCTGCCCATCTGGGAGGAGTCTTTTCCTTGCTGGCTTTACTGGTTTATTTTTCCTTTTGCCTTTCATTTTGTAGTCTGAAAAAGCTTATCCTCATCCACCTTAATGCAACATCTCTCAGTAGTGCAAGCTCCAACTCTGTTAAGAAAAAGGTATTTGAGTATGTGATATATCCCTGCTGGAAAAAGTGGTGCATCCTGAGACACTTGATGCTAGAAGTACCTTTGCGTTTCTGAGCATTTAGTCACTTTATATTTTGATTTAGCTGCATTTGCATCACTAAAACAAGCATCTGTACTAGGCGATGTGAACTGAGACATGAGTATGTTTTGTACTTGTCTTTGATTTGGAACTGGTCATTATTTCCATGCTCATATGTGTGTATTTGTGTTGCTGTCTCTTCCTTTCCCCTTCAGAAACCCACAGCAGAATGGGAGAGGTAAGGGGAAAACTGCAAACACTCTAGACTGTAGAGGCAGAACATACAAACATAACAACAGCCACAGTTTCAGAGTGGCTGTTATCTTTTAAGACATTATGGGATGCTATCAGAAAGGACTAACTGCCATTTTGGTCCTTCTAAAGTGAAGGGTGAAACACTTTCACCCCAAAGGGTTCCAGGTGTGAATAGTTCACAATAGGACTCCAAGGAGAATGTTAACAGCTGGTGATGTAAAGTAATCCAAATTGTGGATGGTAAAATGGCTGCTCTAATAGGTAGTGTTTGTCAGAATTCTTTAGAAACTGAAGATTTCTCACGTTCGCTGCGTTACACTTATCAGGACTTAATTCAGTTCTGACAGATGGGAAAAACTAAAGCACTGGCATGACTTTTTCCACAGTATATTCATTAATACATCTTAATTTCACGTACAATTTAGCAACTGCAGTTTCAAGAAGCTGCATGTGTGCCTCACTTTGCCTGGTGGTTATGCAGCATTAACACAGACCTGCTGGCTCTACGTGGTCAGCAACTGGGAGCAGCACCATATTGACCAAAAATGGGTGAATCGGTCTCAGTTTTGATTCTCTGATCTCTTAAGAATCTGTGTAGCTGTGTGAGACTGTAATAGTGGCAGTATGCGATTTAATTTCTGAATTTGTACTTTGCAACTAAAATGGCTGTAACTTCTAGGGGAACTTTTAATAAAAATCCTGCAAGCTAATCTCTCTCTAATGTGGAAGATACTGCGGAAGAAAATGAAAATTGTGGCTTTGGCATAAATGATCACTGGGATCATATTTATCGGTAAGAGGAAGATAAAATGGAAACTTGAGTAAGGGGCAAATTGATGCATACAGCAAAGGTAGTCTTGGTGCAGACTGAAGCAATTGAGGATTTGCTCTCATGTGATCACAGGTAGGAGGCAGCAGTAGTGGTCTCATTGTCATACTGATGGCAGCACTGTTAAAGATAAATTTGGGCTTTTGTCTCTGGGCCAAATATTACAAGAGTCGCTTTATTTTCTGACACTGCTTAGTTAGCTGAGTAACAGCAATATCTTTACAGAACTGCCTGGAGCGACTGGAGAATTACCTTTAATGTTGTGTGATACAATAGCCCTGGCAAAAGATACAGGCAAAACATCAGGTGACGGTAGACCTAGCACTGTGCTACATCTTTCTTATGAATTTTGCATCTTATCAGTTAGAATATGTATTCTCAAGTATCAGAGAGTGGCTTTTCCTCTCATTTAGAGCGTAGTGAGCCATCTGAGGCACTACTTGAACACACAGCAGCATTTGAGATGCCCTTGCATATCTTGTCTGCCTTCCAGCTGCCACTCAGGAGAGGGGTGGGTCCTCTGTACGTTGCTGTCACATCTGGCACTCCTTGACGTGGCAGTTTCCTCTTCTCTAAAGGCTTGGCTGAAAACCAAGTGCATCTTATACCCAGTTGAGTATTTAGGGTGCTTTCTGTTCTTTGCCAAATATCTTGTATCAAGCAGTGTGTTACCTTACTTACAACTTTCCTGTGTGAGAATGCAAAAACATTCCTTACTAAGGGATTAAAATTAAATCTTAGCAATGAAAATCACTGGGCCTTTTGTGTCCAGTATTCTTGGATACCTCTGTAAAATCTCATTTCTGTTCTTCAGTGAGACGTTAGAAACTTCTTCACTTTGACTTGCTTCTGGAATGTTCTTTGATACCGAAGAGTTTCCAAATACTCTTGAACTCTGCTGATACACTATTAGGGTTAATACTAGACAGTAAAACTGGACGTGAGACATCCAGGTATTTGAATCTCCAGTTTTAAAGCTTTTTTTAAACTTCCCTGTTTAAGTTGTCTTGACTTGCTGTAAATCAGGTCAGGGACACAAGAGCATTCTTCACTTGCCTCCTGCAGTGTGAGAGGTTATGTCTCAGGATTGATCCGCTTCTGTAAGAGCGGGGTGATTTTTGTAATTCTATCTGTAATGGTGAAATCTTGCCTTATCCTTCATTCACCATGCCCTGCTATTGTTTATTTTGGGGTATTTGCTTATCAGTAGGGGCAAGAATAAAATTCTTTATGAAGATGATTTGAGAAAGGGTTATACAGTGAATGCCTTGGTAACGGAAATAACAGGCTTAGGTTTTTTTATATATAATATATTGGCAGGGCGTTTTGCTTAAAAGCGGCAAAACAATGCTGACAAAAGGAAACTTATTCTACTCACATGTTTGGTAGAGGGAATTTCTTACTGCAAGTTGGGCATGTCGTTAATTAGTGTAGATATTAAACGCAATGACTGATGTGAAATATTTTGCTGTTACATTAATCGGGCAAAGAAATAAAGCAAGTTTTAGGGTATGGATAATTGGTTAGTGTTTCATGTGAGGTGGTGGTTATATCCTTTTCCTTGGTAAAAACACCTGGCAATCTCTGCTTTGCATCGAGTGAACAGGACCGTGTTTGCCATGTCCTGTTTTGTTCCCTACTAGTGAGTCTCCTTTCTCTTTTCAGAAGAGATCTGGATCTTTAACCTCTATCCCTGCCAAAAATACCCACCTGTACTACTTGTTGTTTATACCACAATTGCAGACAGTAGTTTACTGCAGTAGTTTTGTGCTCTAGTGCTGTGCTGCACAGCTATCCTGCATCTTTGCATGTTCGTATTTGTTTTTTTCTCACCAATTGCTGTGTTTTGAAATAAGCTGCTGATCCAAGTTTGCCTGAAGGCTGTGGTGCCCATTTCAGTGGCTTCGTAAACCCACGGGCAGAGAAGCTGCCTTGGAGGGAAGGGGGAAGGAGGGTAGACAGTGTGGAATACTTTGGTCAGCTACCCAAGATGTGCGGTCCACAGTTTCAAATTGCAGGAGAGAGGGAATGGTGTGGTCTCCATCTTGCACTGGTGCGTGGTCTAATTCCATGGGCTCATGCCATACCATTTTTACCTCAGCTGCTGTAGTTGACCATAAACAGACTTAAACTACCACAGGTCTACTTTCAAGTGCTACGCTTGTGCCTTTTTCTGGGCAGATGTATGTATAATGTCCTTTATCCTGTATAGGTAACGGTGAGAGACTTGTGCATCGCAGATGGTAAACTACTAAGGATGTAAAATGCCTGTATACCCGAGAATCGATACAGAACAATGCATTGCGCAAGTATCAAGAACCATTAGGGATATTAGCTGTATGGTGATGACTGACTTGTTTTCTGCCCTGAAGTTACAAAATATAAAAAAGACCCTTCCCTTGCTTGCATTAAGTGAGCTGGAGAGAACTGGTTTACAAGCTGGGATAGAGATTTCAGTGCAAGGGCTTGGTCAATAACATTAACAGAGGAAGGAACAATTTAACTTTTATCTGAGAATAGCTTTAGGATTTTGCCTTTATTACCCTAATAAAAGAAAAAACGATCTTTTAAATGGGTGATGAAATGACTAATCATAGTTACAGGCACAGCATCTGATAATGAAGTTGTGAAGCATTGTTTAAGGGAATACCATTTATATTTGCAGCCCTCTGAATGTGTTATCATTGGGGAAAACCAATCATTGCTTGAATAATCTATACATTTTTCAGCAGTGCATAAGGAATACTTTTAGGAACCTCTTAGCTTCTTGAAAAGAAGCAATTAGTTATTTTCTTTCACAGTATTCCTTTGCAAATTATTTTCTTTAGAAAAATAGATGGTGTCTGTAGTTTGAAAACATAGACTATATAATTTATAGTATCAAAAGACTTGGAGAAAGTCTTCAGCAATTATCTAAGCAGTTTGGAATGGCTGGTATATATTTCTAAATAAAATCATGAAAGTTTTGAAAACTAAGAAGAGACTGTGTGTGGAAAACGTTCCCTATTCTGTCAAGTACAATGACCACTGATATCTCGGGATTGAAGCCCATTCAAACACATTAAGGATGGTGGAGCTGGATCTCAAATCTGTTGACATCAGATTTTCACTGAAGTTGATGACTTTTCATTTGGCCGTGGCTTCTAAACACTGTATTCCTTTCTCCTCGCCCCCCCATCTGTTTCAAACACTCATGCGAAGGAGAGTTGATTTCCTTGCTAAACAATCACGTAACCTTGGTGACGTTTTGCATTTGAAACACCAACTGCCTCATGATTTCAGAAGATGGAAAGCGTTTGTATAGTGAGTGACAATTCAGGGCAAGCAAAAGAGCCCTAAAGCGATATGGTGATGTTAATACAATTTGATGGTCAGAGAGCCTGGGCTTGGTGGCATGAGAAGGTTCAGGGAGGTTGAAATACTGTTCTATTTTTACTATTGATATGTAGAGGCTTTTTGAGTAGCTTTTAGCTACCGTCCTTTTGAAAATTTCATGTTATTTCTTGGTTATAAGAACGTGAGTGGCTGTTTTGCTTTGGCCACAAAGGTTTGGTCCACCAAGGAACCAAAATGCATGCCATGTAACTCAGAGCGGGTGTTTCTGTTTCAGCCAACTGTGCCTAATGAAAAACATCCTGTTTCACATTTCTGGAAGTGCTACTGTCACTCCTCATTCAGCTCAGTAGGATCAATCTGTAGACATTATGTAGATTCTTCCTTTTACAACCTTTTTAACAGTTACTTACATATAGCTTAGGTGATCACTCACTGTGCATTTGTCTTCAAAGAGAGGAAGTAAGGAGTTTCTGCAGCCTTTTCTCCTGGGTGTTCAGCTAAAGGCATAGTGGTAGTCTGTGCTCTTTGGCATTGTAGTTACTGGGAAGAAAATGAGAAGATATCAGTAAAAGGCAATGAAAATCTGGGAGTTTAGGAGTTACTACCTGATGAACTCAGGTATTCTGTTTGCTCTTTGAATAGTTGGGCACAAGTGGGAAATTCCACCGGGCTCATATAACTTCAGTGAAAGTCGCCGTCTCATTTTGTTACTTACCTAGAGTAAGAGAGCGATACTTCTTTGCTTCCTTAGGGTACCCTGGAATGCTGGGACTTCAGTGAAGGAATAGTGCATTACAGGAAAACCCCTATAATGGAGTATGGACTTTATTTAACTCTGACTTTTTTCAAACTATAAGAAACAGCATATGGTGAAAGGTTTTTCTTTTGCCACAGCTCCAGCACTCAAACTTGAACTCATTTCTTTAGTGAAACAGGAAATTAAACATTTCTTTCATGCACAAATTTTGCTTTTCTGTTCATGTTGTTTGTATCAGGAGTCACTTCTACCTTAGTGAAGAAAAAACTTGAAACTGATAGTGGGAACTCTCCTTTTGATTCAAAGGAGTAGGATTTGGATTTGGCTGGAGATCATTTTCTCTCTGCTTTACTCGTGGCAGTAAGCCAGAGATGGTGTGCCATAGCCTCTTCTTTGGTTGTATTCACCATTTGCCACGTGCAAAGAAGGTGTGATTTGAGCTTGCTTTTTGTCGTCTCACTACAGAAGTTTTCAACACACTGGTTGAAGAACTATAAATGTAACTGAGTGGATCTGGTGCTTGTATGTGTAGCACATCGGGTACTGGGTGTAGTGAGAAACTGATGAGATGCTGAGTTAATAAGATAGTGGCTGTGTTTCATGAGGGGTTTACTTTGTGCTTACTGAAGCCAAGGAGGAAGTGGGGGGAATTTTATGGTATAAATTGCAGTCGATGCCAGCTGTCAATATGTCTTGTCTTGCTCTTTCTGACACCCTGGCAAAATACATACTAGATGAGAAACAGACATGCAGCCCAGTGCATCTTCTTCCATACAGTTCCTACTGACCATGCTAAGGTTTCATTCGAGTAGCTTGAAATTGGGCTGCATGGTACATTTTTGTTTTGTTTTAAGCCACATCTGTGTGCACATTCACAGTGTTGCTGGTATTGAATATATACTTGAAAGGTACTTGACTTCCATCCTTTGCCCCTTGCCCTCCCCTTCGCTTTTTGGAGCCACAGAAAAAGTGATATTTTGGGGCAGCTAGAATTGATAAGGCCAGTAGCAAACCAGTTCCTTCTTGTAAGCTACAGTGGCTTTTACCCTGGCCTAGTAGACAAAAGTTTTCCTGTTGCTTGTTCCCTTCATGGAGGGCAGGATTAAGCTTTGATAGTTTCCTGCTTGTTTTCTTTCTGTTTTCATTGCTTTTATTGCTTAAGGTGTCTGTAGCCTTTTAAAGCTTGACTTACAATTGGATCAGATATTCCTTTGGCTATTTTGAGTTTATGGATTATATCTGGGTAAAGTATAATTAATGATCAAGTGAGGGAAATAACCCCAGTTGTTGCTGAAGTGAATAGCTGATACTGAACTGTAAGAATGTCAGGAAATGGTGAGAATGTGGGTATACAAAATTGTCTCAGGGTCAGAAATATGGTCAGAAAATGAGTAAATGAGAAGTAGGTTGGGAAGGGCATTAACATAAGATTTTTGAGAGAGAGTAATTTACACCACAGTCTCTAAGATGGTTGGGACTGGAGAATGAGTATTGGAGAATGACTAATATGTTCAGAGTTGAATATGTACTTTTGGGAAGCTATAGCAGCAATGAAATCTGAAGATCTGTGCTAGCTGTGCATACATACAGTGGGAACCTATACAACTGAAAATGCAGACAGGAAACTGTATTTAATTTGGACAGTGTAATTAACATAATGTGTTAATCAGGAAAGAGGGAGACGTGGAGAATGGAAAGATGATGAAGAGGTTGAATTTCTCCGCTTATGTTACGCTTCTTAGAGGACTCCTGTATATATATTGCTTGGCAGAATAATGCGTTAAGTGCCAAGTATACAAGTAGAGTGGTATTTAAATGACTAGAAGGAATGTATTTGCAACAGCAGAAAAGGTAAACTTTTAAACAGGTCACACTAAGACCTTCATAAAACTGGAGAGTAATCTGCCAAGATAAAAAGATAATAAATATCCCTGTAACTTGGCACATTTGAAAACAGATGATGGAAGACTCGGTCAAAAGTGAAATAGGAGTGTCTCAGCCTGATACAGAGCAAGCAAATATGTCCTTAGAAGTCTTGGTTTTGCAAATGTAGTGTGTACGGCAGAAGAATGACTATTGAAAGCTGCATTTGACAAATAGCTGAAATAGGTGACTTGGCAGTTTAGCTGTTAAAATAAATCTAAGAATATCAGTCTGTTCTTTTTGCACAATAGCACTTTAGTAATGAAGTCTAGTATTAGTAACTTTTTCATGAACTGCAACAGTTGCATACCTTACTTTCTGACTATTGCAGGTGCCTTCGCTTGCAAGATGGTACCATTTGTTCAATCCACTGCTATTGTAACTGAGATTCTTACAATGACCTGCATTGCTGTGGAAAGACACCAGGGAATTGTGCATCCGCTAAAAATGAAATGGCAGTACACCAATAAAAGGGCTTTCACGATGCTTGGTAAGATTTTAGGTATCTCCAGTAATCATGTGTATAGAGAAATAATCTTCTGTGTAGCTGGTGTAGATGGGATGACAGAACAGAAGGCACTGATATGACTAGTGATTCAGAGGTAGAGTTAATGATAAGTCTGGTAATGTTTATAAAATAGCTCAAGGATACTGCCTATATGTGTAGTAATTACTAGTCAAAACGCTGACGATAAAGTTAGGATCTGAAGTCAAAGATTTACTTAACCAAACTCTGATAAACCTTTGGCAGCCTTCTCTTTCTTTTTTTCTTTTTTAAGAAAGGTTCAAAATGTACAAGCACTGCTAAAGCAATGTCAAAGCTGTAAGTGGTCCTTCCCTTGTAACACAAAGAGAACACACATAATGCTGCTCATGCAAATTAAGTTGCCTTTACATTTGAATACCAATAAATGAAGGTAGCTTGAGAGAAAGAAAACTGATAACGAAAGAGCGTGCTGTTATTGATGTGAATGTTGACTGATGTATGCCTCATAGAAAACTTTGTTCTTTATTTAAATTGTCTGCTTTGCCTGACTTTTTAAAGATGAAGTTATTAAACTGTTCATACGACAACTTATGCTGCTTGTTGTGCAAAGTATTAAAAAATGTATTTGTTTACAGGCATAGTCTGGTTGCTGGCAGTTATTGTTGGGTCACCTATGTGGCATGTGCAACGGCTTGAGGTATGTTAGGTGAAATGGGAATTTACGTTTTAAACTCGGTTCTTGCTGGATCTTTTTGTATCTTTAGCAATGAATTTGAATAAACTCCTAAGAAATGAGGGTGGGATAAGAGAAGTGGGGCTTTTGTTCTGTGTGCCAGCATGAGAAAGGCTAAAGATTAGGAATTGCATGCACTGGAAGAAGGACTACCAGCAGGGACTAGTCATGTCTACCCTCCCCGGTTATGTCGAAGAGCAGTAATTACATCTATGACTTCCACTGTGCACACAGCAGTGTAGGGTTTAGATTACTGTTTCATGATGACATAGTGTTCTCCGAGATTTGGAAGAACTGTGCCTCATTTAAAGTGTAATTAGCTGCCCATTATAGTTTAAGGAGTTACTGTACACTTTTGGAGGGGTGGAAAAAAAAAAAGCCTGTCAGAATCTGCTGCTTGTGAGTCTGAATGTTAACAAATCCTTTTTTTTTTTTTAAATGACTAATATGTGACGTTTCTGTACACCCATCTTTACTTGCAAAATGCATAGCCAAAGTCTCCTTTGAAAGTCCTTGTTTAAAAAAAAAAAGTTTTGAGGAGGAGTGCAAATCGGAGCATCTCCTGACCTCTCTTTGTCAACTTGGATCAACCCAACACTTGATGTGGAGAAGTGCTTGGAAGGATTTTGTCACTTTGAAAAGTCTCTGTTGAATTGTGGTTGTTGTATTAAGAGCAAGGAATATTTGAATGCGATTGGTTTTTACACTTGGGGTGAACACTGTAGTGACTCATCTCCTTTACACTTGTTGCAGGTTAAATATGACTTTTTATATGAAAAAGCATATGTTTGTTGCTTGGAAGAATGGGCCAGCCCGATTTATCAGAAGATATATACGACCTTTATTCTTGTTATACTCTTCCTTCTTCCACTGATGTTGATGCTTTTTTTGTACACTAAAATTGGCTATGAACTCTGGATTAAGAAACGAGTGGGAGATGCTTCAGTTCTTCAAACCATTCATGGGAGTGAAATGTCTAAAATATCAAGGTTTGTAAAGTAAATTACAGTTGGAACTTTGACTTCTAGAAAACTTCTTTTTTCCCTGACAGTTCTTGAAAACCAGTGCCAAAAAAAAAAAAAAAAAAATCTTTCCTTATCTATTGGGAAGTTTAAAAGCACAGACCAGATTTTTAAAGCTAGCTAGTTATTTAACACTTAGATACTCAATTAAATGCAACTTAAACAGATTGTTTTCTTCAAAGTATAGTATAGCCACACCTTGGAAGTCAAGCCCTTTCAATAAATCTCATGTTATACATTGTGAAACACTTGTTTTTAAAAGATGTAGGCTGTGAGTTAGAATATGACTCGGGGAAAATGCTGCTACATTATTTCCATATGTTCTATGGAAAGTTCTTTATATAATTCTGAGACTGTGAACACTGCTTTATGATTCTATTATAAGTTAAATTGTCATAGGGGAAAAAATCAGAATTAATTTAAAAACTACTTTGGTACAGTTTAACTTGATATAGCTTCCAAAGAGTTTTGAGTATTCTCAGCTGTGTTTGTGTGAGACTGTCCAGATCGTAGTGCTCTATCTGAAAAGTTATGAAAATCAATAATTATCAACTTTGCTATTTAGCACTAACTATGGGCTACCCTTAATATTGCCTCATGTTTTTTCCTTTCATTAGGAAAATTGATCTGTTGCCTGATGTGTTAGAAACCTCTAACAGTTCTGCTCATTGAGGAGAGTGTCAGCTTAAGTATTGACTGTAAAGAGAATACTGACAAGCAGCTTAAAGATAAACGATTCCTTAGATATTTGCCGAACAAAGTGCCTAAGGAAGGGGATCCTTGTAAGTCAAAACTGAAAGAGGGTGCAATCTTACAGGAGTTAAGGTGACATGCAATCTTCGGGCTACTCCTCAGCTTATTTTCACACAGTGGGGAGAAGATCCTGTAATTGCTACCAGTGAAGTGCTGCTGCTTTAGCTCAAGTGAGAGATCCATCTTGGGATCTATAAATGTAGTTATATGAATTATATATCGATTTGGGGATGACAATAAATTCATGTATACCTTGAGTTTGTGAGATATTACAGTGGAGGCAGGGAGTGTGTTTCTTGCTCTTATTCCAGCGCTTCAACTACCAGCAAAGGTTGAATGTTGCAGATGTAGTTACACTTACGCTCTATCAAATTCTCTGTGTAATCAGGTGCCGTGGGTATGGCCAGTGCTCCCAGATCTAGGAAGGGACTCTTGTTTTTTGAGCTGTTAATGGAATTTCACGTGTTTTTTTCCTTCCTATCTCTTACTATTGGAATTGCATCTGCTTGAATAGCGTGAAAATACCTTGCAAGATATGCTAATGTCTGCTTGCTGCAGCTACAAAGTGCATGCTTTCCCAAAAGAAAGAAGTAAAAGGTGTTAATTGATGTACTACATTTATATGATGCTGCATTTTTGTTTCAAAAGGAATTGTGTACTTCTGAGCATTCTTCCAGGGTTTCATTTGCATCTGCAATCATCAGAACACATTTAAAGATCTAACTTGAAGAGACACATCTAACCACCAGTTAATTCTTAGTGATTCAGTATGGAATGTCTTGATGCAATTTCAGGAAGAAGAAGCGAGCAATTGTTATGATGGTGACAGTGGTGTTTCTCTTTGCAGTCTGTTGGGCCCCTTTCCATGTGATTCACATGATGATAGAATACAGTGAGTATCTGCCATGTGTTATACAATAAAGACTTTCTTAGTTTTTTTCATAATGGAACTACAGGTTGTGAAAAGCTAGTGCTGCTGCAGCATTCAGCTATAGAATACCTTCTAGCAAAGGTTAATGTTGTGATTCTAAGTCCCAGATCACTGTCTTGTAATAGAGATACATAGCCAACAACAGATGAATTACTCTGAAGTTGATGAGTGATAGACAGATCTGCAGTCCTCGCAGAAAATGAATACATTTCAAAAAATCTCTTATCAAATTTGTTTGGGAGATACCCTGTATCTGAGATAATCTTGTGTGTCAGCCAGATCTCTTCCTCCCTGCTGTGTGAATTAAGAAAAAAGATAATCTTTGTGTCTTGCTGTAAACCCTACTGAACTTTGTTGCAGGGTGGGTGGGAGTGAACCCAAACTCTCTACCAGCTCTTTTAGAATGTAAGCTCTTTAGAAAGGAGATTGTCATTGCTTCTCAATTTGTACAGCACATAATCCAGTCGTGAAAAGGTGGTTTGCTAGGCCTTACAAGACTCAAGTAAAAAACAGACTTGACTATTAGGATGGTGAGCATATCTCTGTAGATTCTTTTTCTTTCTATATCTGTCATGCTACCCTCATTTGCTGAAAGGTCAAAAATACCTGGCTGGAAGGTAAAAGTTATTTCCAAGTACAAAACCTCTTGAACAAGTAACTTCTAAACTTCAAATTTATTTTTAATTTAATGTGTGAAGACTTCTATTTGCATCCACTTCAGTTGTCATACTGCTTTGAGTTAAACTGCTATGAAATATTTATCCCTTCACTTGCCCTGGTTTTAACGAGGTAGACATACTGGAAATATAAATACTGGACATCATAGTGATAATACCCAATGAATCCAGTTGAACTTTTTCAGTGTTCTGGAGTGGATACTAGCTTGGAAATGCCCTCAATGCTTATTATCTTTGCTTTTTGCTATTTGCCCTGTTCTCTGGGGTCTTGCACTGTTCTCCCATCTCCTGCATGGGTACTGGGATAGCATATGGGACTATGCAGCAGACTATGTGTAGGAGCAAGAGGAAGTTTTCAGTAGTTGTACTCTGCTTGCCAAAGGCAGCAGCTGTTTCTTTGTCTTCTATCACAAATAAGGTTGTAGCAAATAAATAAGTAGTCCTGCAGCCAGTCAGCTGAACCAAATGATGCTTATGCCTGGGCCGAATCAGAAGTGCAGAAGCTATAACTATTAACATTGCCTGGGTTGTCGCATGTTAAGGTTGCCCATAACACTCCATGAACTGTTTGCTCTCTTTTCTAATTTCAGGAATTATTTCAGGTGCTACAAGGCCTTTATTTTACTTGGCATGTAAACCTTTATAGTGCTTACCCAAAGTTTGGTTGCTGAGTATTTGAATTCAAAGAATTCAGTCCTCTGTGATCTCAATGATTAAAGAGTGAGAGATGTGACCAGGAAGATACCAGATTACCTCCATGAGCTGATCTGTGTCAGCACAGAGAAAGAAGGCATGTATGGTCAGTGAGAAGACAGGGATTGGTGTTAAAGGACTTACACATTTGATATGGACACGAAACACAGAGCCAGAACAACAACTTGAATAAACAAGGCCTATACTTAGCAGACTGGAAGCTTTCTGTCACTTGGCCGTTGGGCAAGTTTTTTGGCTCATAAATTGCCTCTTTCGAATGACTCTCTCCTTACATATACACAAAGCAGGGCTATGTGGTAGATCTTGGTCTTTACTTGCTGATGAAACCCTGTTGCTAATATTAAGAACCTCCAGCAAGGTCTTTTGTTGATTTTAAACAAAAGCTTCTAATGCCAGACTGGATATAAATAGGCTAAGTAGTAGGCATTTATGCCATTCTGTGCTTACAGCATATTTCCTTTTTCCTTTCCAGGTAATTTTGAAAAGGAGTATGATGATGTGACAGTCAAAATGATCTTTGCAATCGTCCAGATTATAGGATTCTTCAATTCTATTTGCAACCCTATCGTGTATGCTTTCATGAATGAAAACTTCAAGAAAAATTTTTTGTCTGCCCTCTGCTTCTGCATTGTCAAAGAAAATGCATCACCAACCAGGCAACTTGGGAACTCGGGGATTACTATGAGGCGGCAAAAGGCAACTGTTTCTCAAGGAGATCCCGTTGACTCAAATGAATCCAGGAGGGAGGCGTTCAGCGATGGCAACATTGAAGTCAAGTTCTGTGATCAGCCAGCTTCAAAAAGGAATTTGAAAAGGCACCTTGCCTTATTCAGCTCTGAGCTTACTGTGCATTCTGCGTTAGGAAATGGACAGTAGCATCACAAAGGTTTTGAGAATGGAAAAAGTATTCTCTTTATATGATAACTTTGAATAAGCCATTTAAAATAGTTTTCTACTTTGCATGCTGAAATGAGGGGAAAAGTATTTTGTGGATTATTACAATGTTGGGATAATGGTTGAGAAAATTTAATACATTTTATAAGGATAAGGAGTAAAACTTTGGAAAACTATTACTGTATGATTTCCAGGAAAAAAAGAATTTTTTTCTTCCTAAGATAATTTAGGGCTTGTTTGCCCTCTGCTTTAGGTAAACCAAACAACTATTGCTTGCTGTGTTCATTCTGTGTCTGGATGCTGGCACACTGCCGGACCATACACAGCTGAATGCCAGAAGACAGGAACTATGGTGAGAGTGCACACTTTTTTTTGGACAACCTGGAAATCTGACATGGGTCTAATGTTGTAGGATCTGCTCTCTGCAGCTCTGAGGACAGAGGAGCTTCAGATCTGAGTTCAGGGAAAATACAGACTGAGATGCAATTCTATTTTGGAAAAAAAGTATATGAAAGAGCCAGCCAGAATTTAGCTCTGAAGAGATGAAGATTTAAACATTGCATGCATGTTCAGGTTTTATTAACAGGAAGCATATTAGAAATTAATTATGCATGCATAATTAATGTGCTGTTTTTACAGGTTAGTTCTTGGGTACAAATTTAAATGCCTGTGTACTGCCCTGTAAACTGCGTTGTTCTGCTGAAAAATGTAGAAGTTGAAAAAGTGCTGTACAAGAGTGTGCAGATGCTGGAGGTGTGGTCTGTAGAGTAAACACTGAATTTAACTTAGTCATGCTTGGATATGTGACTTACAGGTGGAAGGAGTGGTGTTGCCATTTTCCGGAGGGATATAAGGGCCAGATCCAGAGCCTGTTGGGACTCTACAGAAGACTTTCAATTGAATGTCACGGTCTTTTGATGAGACGCTTCTCTGAAGGCATGCATGCACAAATTTTTCTCTCTCCATCATCTTCGAAGTAGGTTAAGTACTAAGAACAGGGCCAGTGTTCTGTTATATTTAGGCTTCACAGTAAATTACGGGGATGAAATCCATATAAATTCTAAACATTTTTGCCTTCAGTGGGTCAAACTCAAAAATTGTAAAAGGATGCTTACAAATGTGAGACTGGGGGAAAAGTGTGGTCTAGAATGGTACGCTGTGATCTGATCTCATAAATAAGGCTTTGAAATACATAATTTGCAACTCCAGCTGCGGTTAGGTTGGATCCTTTAATAGCCTGTGAAATGTCGGTGCTCACTTCTATCATCCCTTGCCTTACCTAAGGGATGTTGGTGCTCCCTTGGCAGTAAATTTCAAGATTCTTTTACATTGCTACTTTACACTTCATTGTAAATGAAAACTTAGCCTAAATTATCCTTGTATAAATTGGAAGTAATCTGATCCTTCTGTAATGTTTACAAATTTCCATTGGAAAAGGCATTCTGATGCTGGTTGGTGACATACTCTATTTACATATATATTATTTATATTGTATGTGATACACTCCCATGTGATGACAGGAAGATTCCTGACTTGTCCTGACAGCCAGGAATTAAGAGCACTCCTATTTACATAAGCATATATATTAGATAAAGTAATTTTGGAGATCTGTGTCTGGGTAGAACAACACGAGTGAGGTCGGGTTCTGCTTTAGACAGTCATGCAGACACGGCCCTGTGCATTACCTTTGAATAACGCTGTAAGCAACAGCAACAATTTTTGCCTGCAATTACAACTGTGACTTCCTTTGAAGACCATTTCTGTCTTAGCTTGTCTTTCATCTTTGTAGACAGGGGTCTTTAGTAGAAAGTTTTCTGCCTTGGACAGTAGGGGCGAACTGTGGTTTATTACCATAGTTTTCCTCAGTTGGTGTAATGCGTATCTGGCTGATGATAAGAACTATGTGTTTTGACAGATTCTGTAACTGAAAAACAATTTATTTTAAGCTTTTTATTTATTTGCACTGCTAGTTTCAATGACAGATTTTAACAAGTATTTAACAAAAACTTCCAAATATTTTATGTTTTTGTTTTGTCTTATCTGTTTCTTCTGTTGTCTCATAAAATGTTACGTCAACAAGTAACTGTTGTAGTACTGTATTAACTTTTTCATTAAAATTCTTTTTTGGTATTGCTGGTGCTGTTTTGCCCTGGGAGTATCTGCACTAAACTTCATTCTTTGAGTCTCTCTCTGCTTAAAGATTCATATAAGCTTATATGTACTTTTTTAGTGATTAAATTCCAGTCCTGTTACAGGTGCCAGCTGTTACTGTAATCCCGAGAGATGTGATTTAAAGGACTTTACAGCATAAGGTGAGAAAGGACCAAAAAAAATCCAGTCTCTTGGTAAGAGAGAAATGGTAAATGTTTGAGCACATATATGTGTGGCTACGGTTAGACTAAATGTAAACCAAAGTACTAAAGACAGGTGTCCTAGTGTCCTTAATAGTAACTATATTATTTGTGCTTTTTGACACAGTAGTTTTCTCAGAGCCAGATAATCTTGTGAGACATCCTAGCTGCAGGGAATAGAAAACCCTTTATTGACTTAAGCAGAACCAAGATTTTCCTTTTTTTTTTTTTTTTTTTTTTTTTTTTTTTTTAATATGTCAGAGCTTCAGCTTTGATTTAACTAACAAAACAAATTGTTCTATTAAATGGGGTCAATTGTCAGTCAAGCTAGTAGCCTGCCTTTTGCAGTGGATCATATCATGTGTATCTGAGTGTGTGGCTGTAACTGAGTACTTCAAACCAGTGAAAGCTAGCACTGCTGTGGAAAGAACAGCCCTGCTGTCCTCCCAGCTTGCCTGCTTATTCCCATCTTACATTAACAGAATTGCATGGTGAATCTGATCAGAAAAATTACTGGCTGATGATTTTACTGGAGAACAGAAAAGATAATCATGCTCATTTCCCTAAACTGAGAATATTTATCAAAACTGTTGTGTTCTTTGAGGAAAAATGCTTCCTCAAAAAAGTTTCTTTCTAATATCTTAGTTACAAATCACTTATAGTTTCTTTGCCTTTGCTCGAATTAAAGGGAAACTTATTTTATTCTCAGCTATAAGGGACTAAGCCTTAAAGTTATGATGAGATGATGCTAGGAACTGGCATGTGGATGAAGACAGGAGCCTGAAAGGACACATTCAGCTGAACAGAGACTCTGGAAATTTGAATGGACCAGGAAAAAGTGTCAGATGTGTGGTCTTGCTCGACAGAAATCAGAGAGTTATAAACAAGGAAAACAGTGAGTAGAAGGGAGTGAACCCTCTCAGAAAC
Source organism: Platalea leucorodia (assembly GCF_965183815.1). Lineage (NCBI taxonomy): Eukaryota > Metazoa > Chordata > Aves > Pelecaniformes > Threskiornithidae > Platalea > Platalea leucorodia. Next base: position 6,826,243 of record NC_138828.1, on the reverse strand, counting down.
TGACTGTAGCAGTGCATTTGCTACAGAATTCCTGTTCTTCGTGAGGGGGAAAAAAAAAAAAAGGATAGATATTAAGTGATATTAAGTGAGATTTCTTCCTGGCAGAATTCTTTTATTGTTTTGGGGAGGAAATAGTTTCACAGGGCATCAGATGGATTCATTTGTGGGTATGATTTTAAGCTTTAGAAATAGGTACTGGGCTGTAATACTTTTGTAATTCTGTAATACAGTTTGGCAATGTGTTAGTCCTGTCTATATACTGATTACATGATTAGCTAAAATTTAGTGGTCGTATATGCTGCTTGCAGAGTCTTTGAGTATGGTAGAAGCTATTAAAACGAGTGATACAGAAGAGGGGAAGGGACACCTGAGAGATGAGAGAAATATGCAAAGAGTGTTGAAGACGAGAACTAGGTTATTATTGCCCAGAAAAGAAAAGGAGTAAGTAGATGAAGGGATTTAGTAGAGCTAGTGACTTAGAGAGATGGGATAGGAAGATAGTCATGGCAAGCTATATTTTTGTAGGGATATATTTCTATATTTTATAGGGATTTATTTATTATTATGTTTTTATTAGGGATGATCTGAGTGTTACAAAAGTTGGGAAAGTTTAGAAACTATTTAGAGAGCAGTTTTGGGAATGGGACAGCATCTAAATGCACAGGGCAAAAGGTTGGGAAGAGTGAAAGCTGCCCTTCTGGTGCTCCTCCAAGTGGAAGTGGTGGAATGGAGCAGGAGCTCCACCAGGGCGAGGAGGAGACAGGGCATTGGGAGCATGGTCCAATTGTGTCAAACTTACCTGGTGAGAACCGGAGGAGGTTTTCCTGAAACAGCAGAAAGAAGAGGATTAGAATGATTGATCTCTGCATCCTGGTTAGCAGATTACATCTCATGTTTGTTTTAAGGTTTTCAAAACTACAGACTTTTCAATGCAGGTTCTCCTTTATGTTGTAGATTAATTCTGATTAACAACAGCGTTCTAAAGCTTATATCTTTCTGAGAAACAGGGGTTTAATGCAGAAACTCAACAGGGGGTTAGATTGTATATATTCCTTCAGAAACATTCACATAACAATTTCTTTTATTTCTGTCTATACTGAAAGTCCTGCTTTGACACTTCAAAACTGGCTTCCAGGAGTCTTGCTGAAAATTCAAGCCATCGTTAGCTTCCTCTGTGGAAGCTCCAGTGAAGCTGATGCATTATGAAGTTATTTTTAAAATCTCTGGTGACTTGAGATGAGAAAGAATCCATGCTATTAATATTTAGTTAATTTATTGCAAGTGGCTCTAGTTCCTCAAACCTGTCAAGATGTGAAGTCCTGCTCAAATGTTATGCAGATTTTTCTCTGATCCTGTAATAGATTCTGATTTCAATTGCTATCTCCAATGCTGCTATTAGGATGTGATACTATCTTTACCAGCTTCCGATTACTGCTGCTTACCATACATAGGTATTGTTTCTTGTTCTGGGATTTCTGGGTTTTGCTGTCTTGCCAAAAGTGGCAATTCTTGTCTTACGGACTTGTCTGTAAGCAGCTGCAGTGAATAGAGCTGCCTCATCCAGTCTCATTTTATAGAGGCATGAATATGTCTGTTTTAAAAAATGATACTTAAATATTTATGATGTTTGCATTAAAAAAAAAAATCACACTGGAGTAAATTAGTGTTTAAGGCACTCCTTGACCTGATGCAACCGTAGGTGAAGCTTGGTGTGTTTCCTCAGATTGAGCAGAACTAATGGTGAAATACATGCTTACCTTGGATTCAGCAACCGATCTGTAACACTGTAATAGGATCATCTGGAGGAATACATTAAGAGTGTAGTAGTCTGCTCTCCCCCAGAGTCACATACTGTTTTATTATGAGAGTTTAACCCCCCCCAAACTTTTCAGCCACATCAGTACAACAAAACACAGTCAATCAAAAGCAGTAAAACCCGGTTCCTTTCATTCCTAGAAATAAAGACTAACAGTCCTGCAAGTCAAGCTGAGATACCATCTGTTTTGCTGCAATAGTGCTGTCCTACAAGCCAGGATGGATTTTGAGAAGGTTTAAGGATATTTGCACGTAACACATTCATAAAAGGCTTCTAGAAATTTAGTAGAGATACAGACAAACTTTTAGAAATTGCACCTGTGCCCTGTAGCGTGCTTAAAGCTCAAACCAAGACTTGAAAGATGTCTGCTGCCTGAAAAATGTTACTTGAATTTTGTTGACAGATCAGCCTTCTGTGGAATACAAAGCTTTCTATGAAAAGCTCTTATTTTCTTACATTTTTCATTTTTTCTCAAAGCAGAAACTTCTGCTTATTTCTTACTCTTTGGAAGAATAATCTTAAAACCTGTGCCCCAAACATCATCCGTTTATGTCACTTGCTGGTGAAAAATGGGAAAACCTCAACTTGAAATGTTCCCAGTAAAAAAAAAAAAAAAAAAAAAAAAAAAAGCAAAACCAAAAGGTATTTCCAGCCATATCAAAAGAAACAGCTTAAGAGCTTCAGTAATGTATACAAGTATTTGTGTGTTTTTTGAAGCAGCCCTATGTAGCTGGACAGCAGAAGAAGATACTTGTCTTTCCTGACAGCTATGTCTTTGTTTGCTCTGTTTGCCAGAATACAAGTGCCTTTGGATGCTTAACTTTGTCCTTGTACAGAATTCACGATGTGTGAGTGTAAATGTGTACTTTCATGCCTCTGTAAACTGGAAATTCTGGTTTTCAGACTTGAAATGATTTTTTCCTACATCTTAAACTTACAGCTTTAATCACATTCAGTTTCTTATTTAGACCATCTTTCCCCCCTGCCCCTGAGCAAAGCCTTAATTAAATAATTTAAAATTTAAGACAAGGTGTCCACAATTCTCTTGTTATGTCTTGGAAATATGTGAGAAGGATTTCAGGCTTTTTCAGTGCACTTGTAGCTGATTTGTAAATTAATTTCATTTTCCCATCTGAAATAGGTGTCCTTGCTACTTGTATTTATGCGACCTTGATAAACATTTTGATGTATGTACATATAACTGTTACAGGATCAGACATAGTTTTCCAGCAGTATCACAGGTGCACTGATTTAATTTGACTTTCTGCTTCAACAGGTTGTCCAAGCAAAAATTCTACAAGATTGAACTGAATTTTCCAGTGTTGAAGAATGAATTCTTGACTGAATAAATGTGTTGGTTTTGGCTGGGGTAGAGTTAATATTCATGGTAGCTAGTAGGGGGCTATATTTTGGATTTGTGCTGGAAACAGTTTTCATAACAGAGATGTTCTCGTTACTGCTGAGCAGTGCTTACACAGAGTCAAGGCCTTTTCTGCTTCTCTCACCACCCCACCAGCGAGCTGGGGTGCACAAGAAGCTGGTCAGCCAGGACAGCTGACCCCAACTGACCAAAGGGGTATTCCATACCATATGATGTATATAAAGTTGGGGGAAGAAGAAGGAAGGGGGGGCACGTTCGGAGTGATGGTGTTTTTTCTTCCCAAGTAACTGTTCCATGTGATGGAGCCCTGCTTTCCTGGAGATGGCTGAACACCTGCCTGCCGGTGGGAAGTAGTGAATGAATTCCATGTTTTGCTTTGCTCATGCACACAGCTTTTGCTTTACCTATTAAACTGTCTGTATCTCAGCCCACGAGTTTTCTCTTTTACCTTTCTGATTCTGTCCCCCATCCCACTGGGGAGAGAAAGGGGCCTGAAGTTTTCTCAAATTTCTACAAAAAACTTGTAAACCTGTGCCTCTGCTTACCAGTACCCAGACAACTAAGCCCCTGCTGGCAGACAAGGTCAGGACCAAAATTCCTGCTGATGTCAGAGCAAGAAGTAGAGTTTATGAATAACAAACTCGGTATAAAACAAACCTGAATGAGTACTATTTGCAGCACAGTCTGAAGTAAAGCGTTCACCAGAGGTGTGATGAAAGGCTAGCGGTATGAATACTGAGAAGGTTATTGGTCAGGTTGGAGCTTATATGCTTTCTGCTGTGGAGCAGATTTGATTTCAAAATAGGTGGAGGAGCAGGTATAACTGTGGTAAGATAATGAATGTATACTGAGTTGGGATCTAGATGGAGGCAGTCTCTTTGCATGGAAACGTGTACCCATAAGGAAATGTCCGGTAGATAACATAGAGTTGGGTAATAAATTAAAAAACAAAACAAGAACAAAATAAACTCTGCTGTACTGTGAAAGATCTGCTGTACAAATCAGCTTTAACAAGCTTATGAATTGCCTACTCTTCATTTTAGATGTCTTTCCCTAGTGTCCAGATTCTGCTGTGAGGGGTGAGAAAGCTGCTAACTGGACTGTGTTGGATTCACTTAGTGAAGAGGCTGAATTATAGATCTCAATTTGTATGAGGGCTACTTCTTTCTGTACTTTGCTTTTTGATATTCCAGTGACATCCCCGGGAACCTTGTGCTTTCAGAATCATCGAACTCTGTAGTTATCTGTTGCTTAAGATCACTCTTTCCTAATGGTCAACTTCATTTAGTAGGAAGTCACAATTTGACTTCTGCCTTCTGCCTTACTCCTTTTTCTTGCCTCATCAGTTTGTTTTCCTTTTCCACTTAGTCTCTGTCCTTTTTTGTTGTTGTTGCTTTCCCTGAAGCAATTCCTTGAGTTCCCTCTGACCCCCTTTTATGACTATCTCTTTTTTGCAGATTAGAATAACCAGGCAATGAATTTTGATGAAGAAGTGAAACAGTCCTGTGTTTTAGAATTTGTATTCCATCAAGGCTGACCATCAGATGTATGAACTGCATTTCTAGTCCTTATTTCAGGCTGTCTGCACCCTTGGGAAGACTTGGCCCACTGGTTACGTTTGGCTTGCCTATGCTAAGAAAACTTGCAATTATTGAGACACCTGCACTTGTCTAACAAAAGGTTTGCATATATTAGGCAGGCTGGAGATCCACTAAGAGGCGTGCATGCAGCTGTCGGGCAGACACTTGGCATCAGGCCTGGGTGCAGCTGTAATGACAGTGAAGGTGGTGAGATGGGGCAGTGTGGAGAGATGTGCAGCAATGCATGATGTGGGCTGAGCCAGGCAGCACTGGCAGAGTTGTTAAGGCCCCTGTGGTAAAATAGATCAGCTCCACTTGACATCGTTGGCATAAACAAGAGATGTTTTCTGCCTTTCCATCTGGCCCACTGAGTACATGAAGAAAATGTAACTTGCATCAGCTCAAGCTTCCAGGTGCTTATTAATGCTTTCTTCCCGGTAGCTTGCGTGTAGTATATATTGTTATTTCTGAATTTGACTTTATATATTTCCATTGACATTCTATTTCTAATGCTACTTATTGACATATTTCTATTTACATATTCTATTTCTTTGACTTTACATATTTTTAATTTCTAGGAAGTTAAGGCTTCAATGATGTGCCAGCTGCACTGGGATAGTTGATTTTTTTTTTTTTGCTTCAAATACTATGCGTGGATGTCCGTCTTGATTGTACAGATGACAGCTGAACTATGGCATATAAAAAGGTCCAGTAACTTTCTTCTGGGAGTCCGTAAAATACACTCTGTGTAGCGTCTTGTGTGTGTGTGAGAACAGAAATGTAATGTTCTTCTGCTTCTCACCTCTTGCCTCTAACATATGGTTTCCATAGGCACATCTCTTAAGCACCCAACTTAGCTATTATTAGGTTTGGTCCCTAGCTGAAGGGTCTTAAAGACCATGCAATCTGAGAACAAATAGCTAGAAAATAGATAGCATCAAATAGATAACATCTCCATGGGTAAAGTATAAAAATATATCCTACTAAATATCATATTAAAGCTGCTTCCTCAGTCAGACTTGAATTTTGAAGAGCAGATTTGTGGCAAAAACGTCTGAAAAATGTTTTTTGCTTTCTGCAACTCTACGGTTTTGTTGTGGCCTCACTCAGGCTGTAGATGGCACCGTTGCTGCACATGAAAAGCCATCTTGGTCTTACTCTTCCAGTCACCTTACTCCTAAGAGAATTGTTATCCTGTAGGATAACAGGCTTTTGAAAGCATCTATTTGATGATAGGATTTGGTAAGAGTTTGACAGAGCTCCTCTCTCCCTTGAATTAGTATTAGGAAGAAACATGGAGACAGGTGCTGGATTTTTTTTTTTCTTTGTGCGATGGTGCTTTGAAATGCATTGGTTACACAGCTCTTATTTCTCTAATAGTGCTAATAAAGACTGGGTCTCTTATTTCAGTTCGCAGTGAGAGCTGCGTGTGACAAGGAATTTCTTAAAGCATTTCCTTATTTTCATCTTTGGGGTTTCTGTGTTATTTTCTGTGATACTGCTAACAAGGCTACTATAGCCATGATGTATTTTGGAGGATACTGAAGTTGAAAACCTACACTTTTCTGGTTTTGTCAGCTTAAACATCTAAATCCACTCTTGGAACTTTATAATGATGTTTTTCGCTGCAGAAAGAGGATGTCACTGGCAGGAAAGGGAATGGGTCTGCTCCGATACGAGGGAGGGTGCAGTATGAGGTCCTTTGGGCTTAGCCATGGCCTTAAACAGTGGGAGGACAAAAACCTGAGCTAAGGAGTTAGAGCTGATGAGTGACTAAGGATCAACAGTATAAACAATCCAATAGAAATTGGTTTTGGTTTTGGCTTTTTTTTTCCAAGTCTTACCTGAGATGTTTTAAGTGTTCCTTTCTGAGAGGAACATCTGAAAGTCATCCTCTTTGCTTTGGAAAACTTCTGTTTTTGAAAACAAACAAATACCACAGTTTCTGTCTGTCTTGTTTTTGAAATTGAGCACTTGAAACATAAATTAGTCAATGGACCTACAAAAAAATAGAGATCAAGGCTCTCTGAAATCCTTCAGACAACTAATTTCCAGACTCCCTGGAGTGTACTAAAAGGCCCATAGCTGTAGATATCCTGCTTCCCAAATCTGGTGATATAGTGGGGGGAAGCCAAAGGGGAAATGGAGCGGGGGGAGAATAAAGAGTTATTTATTAACAATCAGGAGAAATCTTAGTTCTGAAATGGTGAACTCACAAATGTAGAGGTTCTCAAAAAGTGATGTTTTTTATTACAGTCTCCACAGATATTAACTAAAACATGTTATACACAAAAAAAGCCTCTAAAATCTCAAAACCGGTGGGGGAACATTGCTATTAAAGTTAAAAAAGCAAAAAATACCCTTGTGTAGGGAAACACATTATAAAATACAAGTCTTGCCATAGTGATATAAGTTAACGCTCCAAAAATACTAGAGCAAATGAACAAATTATTATATGAACCTGTTAAGAGTGTAAATGGAGGATAAGAATCCTGGCTATCCAAAGTAACACAAACCATGAGAAAAAGTGGGAAGTCTTTGTCATAATTTGCACCATGCTCATGAATTGATAAAGTTCTTCAAAGAGTTGTCGATGCATGTTTATAAAGTCTGAAGTAGAATAAAATCACTTTATTGATGAGGAGGGAGAAGCATAGAAGGACATAGCCACAAAAGTGGTTTGTTTTGTTTGTTTGCAAAGTAACCTAAAGAGGCAAAGGTACTTGCTGAGTTTACAGTAATGAGCTATTTTGAATGGGAATAGTTGATAATAACATGAAAAACAAGGTAAACACTGCTTTTGTTTGTTTGTTTTTTAAGGAATATATTTAGGAAATGTTACTTTTTTTTAGCATGTGGTATTTTCCTCTCCAAAGTAAACTTACACAGTTTTGAGGTTAAAGAGAAAAATATCAAGAATGCCGTTAATTCATTCATCAGCTATAAAGAGGATCCAAAACACAGCCAGCAGTAAAGGAAGCTTTAGTTCTACTAGTTTGTCTTGGGACAATTTGGGTTGGATGTTCTTGGAAAGCAATGATATTCCAGTTTGTCAGAGTTGCTTGTTCCAGTCATTGATAATGGGCAATGCCGTTTTGTTTCCATTGCTTTTGCAGTAGGCATCTTATTACTTCCTGTTTTTTTGATATATTTTAGAGATCACAGATGCTTCTGGAGCTTTTGTTCCTAGAAGCTGTCCTGCAGTTGTTGGTATCTGGTTCGTTTACGTCTGACAGGTGACCCTGAGCTATTGAGAAACTGCCTCTGTATGAAATACATGAAGCCTTATGCTAAATAGTCTTATTTTTACTCATCCATGCAGAATAACTTAGTTGCTCATTCTAGGAAATGTAAAATGACTGCCTCCTGGGGATCGTATTTGGACATGTTAATAGGTTGTTACTACTGCTGTCATGGGATAAAGTACAAATCAATCAGATAAAACACTTTACCTCCACCTGAGACCATACTTACATTTTGTATTAACTGTATACTGGGTGAATAGACCCAATATGATATACGTGCTATACTTCTTATTAAATAGTTTCTGTATTGTGTTGATATGTGTGTGTATATATTCTGTATCCTAAACTCTTTGTCCCATAAAGCCAGTATTTGGTCCATAAGAAAGATGGTACGCAAAGCCCTCATATTTCCCATGTATAAGCTAGTTACAGCTGTCTTCCCAATTTAAGTGGAGACATTTTAAATTTGATTTTTTTTTTTCGATTTTAGTTAGCAGCAGAAATCCTTTCTATGTAAAATTTCTAATGGCATTTAAAGTTATTTGATTTTAAAGACTATGCATAAATGTAGATTTTATTTATTTATTTATTTATTTTTTCTTTTTTTCCTTTGATCATACACATGGGACTTGGTGTCAGCCAACATGGCTGTTTCTTGGAGTGGAACCGCCCATAGAGAGCAAGCAGCCTCCCTGCAGGAGTGCTCAGAAGTCTTTTCTCAGCTGGTCTGAACTCTTTGCTCCTATTTGGAAAGTCTCTTCAGTCTCAAAAATAGTCATGGGAAGCTCTGGGAGTGTCCTCTTTCTAGCTTTCCTCCCAATATTTTATTCAGTTGTTGTCCTAAGCATAAAGGCAGCATGAAGACCTTCCAGTTCTATCATATGGTTGTCAGCGTTTTGTGGGTGGCCAGCAGCTAAGCACCCACACAGCTGCTTGATTGCTTCCCTCTGGCACGCTCCCCCCAGTCTTTATTGCTGAGCATGATGTTTTTGGGAAGCTTTAGTAAGTTTTCTACCGAGAAACATCTAGTTAGACGTGCCATGAGGACCTTAACTTCTGTTTTTTCAAGCTCTTCCTTGCATAAAATACTTGCCGAACCATTGCCATAAGCTGTATGAGTCCCTTTAGAGGGCAAAATTGGCTGTTCAGATATGACCTTTTAGAGATGTTTTCCCGGCACAATCTTTTATTTCAGGATCTGTTAGGGCAGAATACAACTTTTTAGCAGACTTAAGCCTGAAGCATGAATCCACAGCCCTAATTCTTATTTTAGGTGTGCAATTTAGTGCGGTTTTGTGATGACAAAATGGCTGAAAACCCCCATGTGGTTTCATTCTTGTTTAAGAGTCTCTTTGTGCAGGCTGGATTGTGTAGTGAGGACAAGGTTTACTAGCAGTTACATTGCCTGCTATTGCTTTGCAAAAATTTGATGGATTGTCTCGGCCTTCCTGCTTCTCGTGAAGAATGAAGTAAGGGGGAAGTGATCATTTAAGGGATTCTGTTGAAGAAATAAGGGACAGTCCCTAACAGCTAAAAATTAATCAGCTTAGGTCAGCCCTATGGATCACAGCATGGGCACGTAGGACTTGGCTGCTTGCATCATGGGTGGCATTCTGTGGAAGCTGACTAATTTCTGCAGCAATTAAGGACAGTGCACTGGCTGCTAGGCAATAAGCAATGCAAGTCATTACACCTGGTGTACTTGAGTCTTTTTGGAGCAGGTGAGTGCTAGGTCAGTGATATGCCTCTGCAGTGTTCATCTGTGAGTAAATGTCATCTACTAAGGCTGTAAATCATACTGATTTCTCAGAGAACAGCAAAAATTAGGCACTGAAATGTAATTTCTACTTGAGAGCTGTGGGTCAAAGATGGTTTTCAAATGTTAATTAACCCTTATCTCAAGTGAGATGTGATTTTTTTCAAAAAGGGAAATATGGGGGGAGGTGGAAGGGGGAATAATTTTTTTATCCAACACAGTAGTTTTGAATTCATACTTTGTTCATACAGTGTTCAATAGAAAAGGCCTTAAGCCATAACTGTAAACGAGTATACTAGCATGCCATCATATCTGATGATAACAGATATTTGCAAAACATCTGTGTAGCTTTCAGGGACAGGTGTGATGATTGGTAAAAAATGGGTATAAAACTGTGAATTATGAAAATAAAGTACAATGAGACAAAACATCTTTCCTGGTATTAGCGTGAAACTGAGGCAGAGCTGATGATTGATTTTTGTTCCTCTTTCTATATTAGGAGTCTGAAAAGGGGGGCAGCGCATCTTCTGCTGACTCCCACTATGTAAAACTTTAGAAGCCATCGCAAATTTCTTGAGCTGGTTCATTAAACGGTGATGCCTAAAGTTGACTTGCATTTCCCATTGATCTGTATGTACTTGGTTCATTCACTGTTTAAATTATTGCCTTAGCTGCTTAATAGGCCACAGCTTAAAGGATAGCGCTGCACAAGCACGCTTCTGCTCAGACATAAACTCCTTTTTCATGTTTTCAAAGCTGTCTGTAACATGCTTCATAGGAAGGGGAAGCAAAGATAGGGGAGGGTGTTTGAGGAGGATTTTGGCTGATGCATCTCTAGTGACACCTTGTGGGATGTTTCACAGAATCGTCTGTAACTCATTTTTGAGGAAGAAATAAACTGGAAGGCTTGTTGGGCAAAAGGTTGCCCAAAGACTCCACATGGGATATGGTTCAACTTCTACACCCATCTATGGTTTTTCAGGATTGTGTTTGTAACTTGTAGTTAGTAGACAGGATGACATAGACAACATCAAAGATGCAATTTTGCAACTAAGGACAGCAGAGAACTAAAAGATGACACTTTTGTTGTCAGATTTTATGGCAACTGTTGGATTTTTCCTTCAATGCAGTTTCTGGTATTACAACTTTATGAGCTAAATCTTCAGGTTTAAAATTGAGATTTCAGAACTAATAAAGCAAATTATTTCAATAAGTAGTTAATTAAATCAGCTAAGCAGAAATCTAGCAATTCTTAGGATTTTCATTGCTATAGAAATTCCATTTCTTTATACATTACAAGCAAAAAAAAAAATAGACTATTTGTCCTAATCTTAACTAATTTAATTGTTGTTGATATTCTCTACTGTTGTCTCTTGGAATAATTTATGCTCTAACTCTGCACTGGCAACATCTGTACAGGCATCTAGCGATTTGCTCCCCTCTTGAATTGTCTGATCTTGTACTCAGGCCTTCCAACAAACTTAGCAGGTTAGCATACTCCATGAGTGTGCTGGTTACATTGCCTTGTCAGAAACATTTTGCTGTTGCTGCAGAGGCAGTTTGGATGGAGACTCTGTAGTCTGATAAATAAGACTTTTGCTGTAAGTAGTGAAAGGCTGTAGGTGTTGTACTGGCCTGACAATGGAGTGTCTCAGGGCTTATCTGGCCTTTAGCTAGCTTTTGCTATGGATGTTGCTTAATAGCTAGGCAATTGTTTATTCCTGACCTATCTGAGCTTTGCTCTGTAAAAACTTTATTTAAATACCTGAGAACCTAGATGTAATCACTTAACAAATCCTTTATGTTAGTTGGGGCTGGGGTGGACTGTGTTGTAATTTGAAACTAAAACTGGTAGCTGAATTGGAGAGAGCTGTCTGTGTTAAGAAAACATAAACATAACCCCAAGGGACTCCCAACACCAGTGATGAATGCCTCCCGCTTAAAATCTTACCTGTAAATCTTAACTGTATTATTAACCATAAGTCTAAGTGGACTAGTAATAATAGCTTGTGTTTCAGTTAGAATGCTAAGATTTTAATTAGATTAACTGTTTCCCTGGATTTTAGACTGATAGCATATAGAGTACTCTTTATTGAACAGCTGAAAATAATTACTGTTCTTACTGAATTCTTCGGTTATACAATCAGACTGCCCAGTCCTGCTCCCTGGAACAAAAAAAAAGTACCAAAACCTTTAACTGATCTTTCACAAACAGGAGTTAAAGTGGAAACTCTGTAAACAGCCTCCTGGCTTTTGATTTTTGACACGGACTTTTTTTTCCTTTCCCCCCCTAAGGTGAAAGGATAAAGTCATTTGAAAGCAACTTCGCAATGCAGACCCAGCTACTAATTCAACAAGATTTCAAATTAGACTGGTCTTCTAATGACATATTCTCAGCAAAGAGTGATAGAGGTAATGCATCTGAAATAAGGGTCCTGTGGACTTATAACTGATGCTGAAGCTTATATTTTCCTTGAAACATTAAACACAATACAGGCCAGCACCAAGAAAAAGTGTGGAGGAAGACACATTTGACTGGTCAAAGCACTCTGGCATGCTTCTTCAACTTTGTTTCCTTGTTTTCTACTGCACCAAGGAAGAATAACTTCCTTTTAATTTCTTTGCTATGAAATCTAGTAACTCAGCAGCTTTAAAAATAACAACTATCACAGTTTCATCTTCACTGGCTATGTGCCACTGAAGTTGTTCTTGGATTTTGAGGACTAGCAGTAGTCGTAAATCCATAAGGAAGCCATAGGTTGAAAGTCACCCTTTTCTTCTGCAGGGCATGTGAGTGATATGAACAATAACAGTTAGATGCTTGTTTCTGCTCCAATGAGGGTAATAGTGAACTTCACTTTTCAGTTCAGCAGATTCAGGACCACGCTGTAGATGCAGGACAGATGCAGGGTAGGAGAAGAGGGCTGGAGGAGACCATTTCCAAAGGTGCTCAAAATCCAAGTGCGCACAGCTGATGAGGCAAACCTGGGCAGCGGAGAGAATAAGGTGAGTGCTAAAACCACTTGTTGTTTCTTTTGCAGGCTAATATTTGAGAAAACAAATGTTTTGCTGAGCCAAGTGTATTGCACCTCAGAAATAGAGTCCTGTGTGCATGTGGCATACCTGCATACAAGAGAATATCTATTATAAGTCCTTCTTTAAAATAAAAAATAACTGTTAGTAAAGAATAAGAGTAATTGTGCTTATAAAATAATAAGAGAAATAGTGTAGTTTCACCGAACATGCCTTCCGAATTTCTGCTTCATCTGCTTTTCTTTTATATAGAGAACATTTTTCTGCTCTCTACTGTTATTCCTGGGTAATTTGGTACTAAGTTTTGTGGTTTTTTTTTTTCTTCACAATGTGTTGGCCTCTCCTTTGGCATAACAAGACTTAGCTTCATTATGTAAAACGCATTTGAGTTGGCTGACATAAAACTCAGTATCTGGCTCATAGTTAATACCAACAAAAAACACAGTGATGTAATTTATTCAAGGCCTACATGAAATGGTCTCACTGAGATTATTTTTACGTATTATCTCCTTGATAAATGCTAACATTTTCTGTGAAGGAAGTATCTTTCATAATGAATTTTCTTTTTTTGTGGTGCTTTGAGGATAACTTACATATTGCCTTCAGTACAGCTCTGAAAACTGCTGCTAACGCTGAAAAAATGAATGTCAACCTGTTAAAGGGTTGATCCCTCAAGTTATTTGTTTTACATTTTAAGTACACTAAAAATGTCTTTTAAATACCTACTGGTGATGCTAAATGAGGGCATGAGAAAAATAGCACAACAGGGGAATTGAAGAATAGTAGGATTCTTTTTTAACACTTGAATCAGTATCTCATCACTGGGGTAATTAGTGTAACTGAACTAAAAATGCAAGGGGCAAAATTATATTGATTTCTATAGTGAATAGTATATTTTATATTTAGATGTTAAACAAATGCACACACTCATGCTCCTCCTAGTGAATTCAGTCAGTTCAGTTTGCTGGTTTGATTATAAGCTTTTTCTGAGAGGCAGCCTGATGAATGGCATGAATAGGAATTCATTGCTTCCCAGAAACTTGATAAAAATGAGCTATACAGATACACTTTCTCCTGTTGAATTTGCTCTTCCTTAGTCCATTCAAGTGTTACACATTTTACTCTCTGTGTGTGTATACATATAGTATTACTTAGAAATAAATTTTCACTTTTTAAAATAAATACATTTAGATTCACTTCAGAGTGAAACATTCAGAAATAGAAATTATGAGAATCAGTTGCAGCTGACATGATTTAGATGGACTCAGTACATTGCTCATTGTCCTGTCTGGTAAAGGTTTGCTGTTCTGAAGAAAAAATGGTAGGGGAAAAAAACCCAAAGAAATAATTTTTTTTTTTTTCTGTTCAAAAACGAGTATTTAGAAAACTTTAATCAACATCTCACTATCAAAGAGTTCATTTTTGAGAACCTTCTGGTGATTTTCACCTACTAATTGTAGGGACCTTTTTCCCTACTTTGTGGTAGTGGAGTAACTATTTTGGCTAGATGTGTGGAAGACCTGTTTCCTGTTGCTTGCTCTCATTTTGTGAAAAGTGCAAAGTCTGGGGATAACTGAAGTCTTCTGTACAGCACCACTTATGAAATGGATCTCTTTTCTGTCCTCAGCTATACACTGGTTGCAACTTCACCTATCTGGCATCTCAGCCTACTTTGCCCTGGTCAGAAGAATATGAATCCCAGCTTACCCTGGGGGAACAGAGCAGGCGAGACTGAGCAGGCTAAAAGAGGCTGAAACAAATTCTTACACTAGCAAGAGCCTGGTCTCCAGCAGCTCACCTCGTCACAAATGGCTCTTGATGTGAACTCTCACACTGGAGCTTTTTGCTGGCAGAAGGCACTCACTTGGCACGAGCTCTGCCATTTGGTTGGACACCACAGGAGAGGACTACTGGGGAACAGACCTCAGGAGCTCTGATCCCAGAATGGCTTGCATTCATAGAGTGTGTTTTGGATGTGTGGCTAGTTGATTTCAGCTGAGTTTTGAAGCCAGTTGCAGTGGCTTTCCAAAAGTGAAACAGTAATAGTATACTGGAGGAGAATGCTGCATGAGCACTCAGAAACAGGTAGACAACTGGGGATGCAAAATGAGATACTGCCTGGCAGGCAGGCATTCAAGCTATGGATGTGATCAGAGCCCAACATAAGAAAGTCTGTTTTGCTTGGGGACAGGGGGAAGAATAGTTGTCTATCTATCTGGATTGCATGATTTAACACAATTGTAGTAGGGAGCCGCTGCAGGAAGGATGGAGGTGAGGAGGGTGCTGTCCCCAGGTGCTGCTCTGCAGCGGTTCAGCAGCTGGTTGAGACATAGATGGTTCACTGGCAGAACAACCCCTGGTTTTATCCTCTGCCTGCTGATATTCCCCCCAATAACATGACGCCACTGCGAACATAGTGGTGCACTAGTGCTCTGTGAGAACCTCGCACGCTGAGCAGTCACCCAGTTACTAAAAATCCTAATTGCTAGCATTTGTATTCAAGGCAGAAGGCGTCCCCTGTTTGTACAGCCTACATATGAAACACCCCACGTAGTTTGTAACCACCCTCCTACTTTCACTGTGCGTGGGAGTTTGTCTTTACTAGAAACAGTAATTGCAAAAATGACCTTCATACTTACTGAAAGCAGTAGACTGCTCCACTCTGACTCATGGAATGAGCCTAGATATTGGGTAATGGCTTGCTGCTTGATAACATGTTTCTCTATTGTCTTGTGCAATAGTTAAACCGAAGCCTAGTTCTGTGTCAGATACAATATTGTAGGCGATGTGTATGACAGTTCTGTCTGCCAGGATCTAGGATGAAGCGAAAACTACAAAACCGCTGCTGACTGATGAAAGCAGCCTTGCGTTGGCTCAGCTGGGTTTCATAGCGAAGGCTCACATTTTAGCGTGTCTTCTAGTTTCGGTTTTAGAATAACAAATCCAGTTTGGATCATGCACCTCTAGCTGAAATAAAAGCCATTACTTTTATTCTGTAATCATATTGCCTTCCTAGTGGATCCTTGGGCTCCCTCTTTGCTGTTATCTTAGCTGATTTTTGTTTTCTGTAATGTTCATTGGTGTTTTACTTCAGTAGGAAATCCCCTTTTTTAAATGCCTTGTAGTGAGTCACTGCTGCTGTTTGCTTCAAGCTGAAGGGGATTCCACTATAAAATTGTATTATTGCTAAAATATAATCCTGTTCCATTGCGTAGGTTGTAGTTTAAAACAGAAAGGTTTGGGGGAGTTGTAGGGTAAGCAAGCAATGTTGTTGCTAGTTTTGTTTATTAAATTGGGGATTATTGGCAATTCCAGTAAGAAGTAAGCACCTTTGAAGTTTAATAGATCAAAACCGATCTCAGACTGAAAATATTATTCAGCAGTTATGTATCTCTGAAGTTCTGTACAAAAAAAACCAACAAAAACAAAAAAACAACCAAAAAACCAAACCAAAAACAACCCCAAAAAACAACCCCAGACCATAATAGTTCATGTGTTCCCAGCAATGAATATTAAGATTTTTTCAGCAAGAAGCACAGTTGGTTTGGCCTTTTTTTTTTTTTTTTTTTTGGTGTATGTATGTTCATTATGAATTCAAAATTGAATTGCTTTAAAAATGTTTGTTTCGGGCATGGAAGATTGCTTTGAATTTCCTTCTTTCGTTATAAATCTGACTATCCTTGTATCTATATTACTGTTGGTTTTGCCCCTGTTACTTTAAGCTGGCGTCTTGTGAAACCGTCATCTATCGCTTTCCTTTATCTGGAGTAGCTGCTGCAACTCTGTCATGCTGGATTTTTGATCACATTTCAAATCTCTTGTGTGTGTACCCAGGAGATGGAAATTTCAATTTGCAGTAGCCTTTGGTCCTGCCTTCTCATGTCTGCAGAGATACGCAGACAATCCAGGTGTATCCTCTGAACACTTACTTTGCTCCTCCTTTCAGCTCTGGATTTCCTTCCTTATTTTCAGAGTTTACCCGAGAACTTCTACAGGCTGTAATCCAGACTTCCCCCATTCTGCCTGTGACAGCTACTTCTGCACTCAGCACTAGGTGAGACAACTTGTTCTTTGCTGCTTTTGGACTCTGAAAGTCCTGGCAATCTTTTTTTTTTTTTTTTTTTCTTCCTTGTCCCTTTCTGGTTTTATCTGTCATTTAAACACAACTCAGCAATTCCCATTCTACTCTAGGCTGTCTAGTAAGTGGTGGTTATATATTGAGATACGGTGGTTACTGAGCACTGAAAAGGACCATGAGGTTGCCGAAGGCCCCACTCTAACACTCGAGTTTAAAAAGAGTCTCACTACTGGTTTTACAGCATATTGCTGTAAAGGAAATAAGTTAATAAAAGCCACAAAGATGTACAATTTCCCATAGCCTTTGACTAATGCTTTAAGAGAAAGAACATTTAAAAAAATACTCTTAACTGAAGGTGAGGGGATTTCCTTAGGAAGAATGCTTTTAAGGGGCCTTGCTCTGAACCAGTGACCTCGGGAGGCAGTCGTTTCCTTATAGTGTGAGGAGTGCTCTGTGCTGATGAATGGGAGGACATAGACAGCTCCATCCCTCAACCCCCAAAATGCTTTTGGGTTTACCTCTCTTCAAAGGTATTTAAGTGCTAAAGACTCAGAATTTTATACCAATGCCCTACATTGCCTAATTCACTTAGCTGCCATCCTCTTAGGGTAACAGGACCAAAGGAGCTGGGCTATCTCGCAGGACAGCATATACTGTGCACCGGGGCAGTGTGGTTCAGAAGCACTCAGCTGGGTCCCTGTGGAGACACGCTGGGTCTGGAAGCTGAGCAGCTTGGCTGGTGCAGGTCAGGCTTCTCCAGCGAAGGTCACTGGCGAGTAAAGCCAGGCTTCCCCATTACCCCATGCAGGTGAGAGTGTCTCAGGGTCCAACGGTGCAGACTTGTCTCATGTTATGCTGAGCAGAAACTGTTAAGCCCCATCACAGTGCAACACCCACGTGGGTCTGGGGGAGTCAAAGCCAGGTTTGGGTGGAGTGATTTGTCCATGTCTCCAGGGTCCAGAGGCCTGGCTGCGGAACGGAGGCGTTTGTGTGAACTGGAAGCGTGGTGGCCCAAGCTGGCTGTTCACAGGAGTCGGGTTGGGAGTCTGCAACTGTGGTGTGGCTTAGACTCAAGCCTGGATACAGCGTGGATACTGGGAGCTGACCGGTTGAGTGCGTTCTTGACAGTTCCAAATGGTGTTTAGGTGCATAGCATGGAGTCTGGCTGATTTGGAAAATTTGGACCTGAGTGCTTTTATTGCTTCTGAAAAGGGAAAAGATTCAATGCATCTTGTAGAAATTTTGAAAATAGCACCCCATTTATGTAGTGAGATCTCTACATAGACAATTAAGGTCACTTTGGATTAGACTGTGAACTGCTAATAGTCAAATATTTTCTTTTCATTTCTATGACCGTTACTATTTTTCTCCTGTGGTAGAATGTCTCATCTGAATAATCCTCTCACATGTATTCAGTTGCTTTTCAATGGCCATCTTCGGTTTGCAAATGCTGAATATGCTTTTTTAGGAAATCAGGTTGAACTAACTTGAATGCTTGCAAACATTTGAAAGACTTGCAGGTAGTAATGGGATATTTATCAGACTCACGGGCTCTCTACTGTGGTTTAAGACTTCGTTAAAAGTAGGATGCACAGAGAGATACTGCAAAAGTTTAGAGTGAGGTTAAAATTAATAGGTAGATATATATCCCTACTTTATAAAATAATCTTCAGTAGTTAATCTTTTTTCTAGGTTGCAATTGCTGAGAAAGTACGTAAGGGTAGTAAAACTATACGTTTTCTACAGCATCCTAGTGCTCCAAGCACTTGTCTCTTTTTTTTTCTTTTTTTTTTTCTTTTTTTTTTTCTTTTTAAGGGAAAAAAGAGAAGAAATAAAAAAAGAAGGACCTTATGCCCACTACAGCAAATGGCTTTTCCCTACATAATTTATAAAAATTAATCATTTTAACAATGTTTTTCTTTACCGTTCAAAGAATTTTTACATTTTTCTTGATTGTTCCCCAATGCCTATATACTGCCTCTGTCTATGTTTTATGAGTAAAATCTGAATAACACAAGGGTACAGTTTCCATACAATTAAGGTCATATGAGGTGGAAATTGCAGCCTAAGATCAGGAGTTCCTTCATTTTTATAGTCCTTTCTTTTGGTAACAGGAAACAGCTCTAAGGCAGTTTTCTTCTAGGACGATAGGAATGTTTGCCTTTATAGATTTTGTGTGTGTGTGTGTGTGTGTCTCCGCGTGCTTACGTGATGGAGAGCTGCATTAGAAATACTTGGATCTGGCTTCTAACAACGAGAGAGCTCTCTCTCTAATGTGGTTATTAGCTTTACCACACACTTGTATGTCTTGCACAACCATATAGCAAAGTTGTAAGCAGGTACTATTCTTGATTTCACAAAAAGGGAAAATTAGATTCATATGCTTAATGGGGCAGGGGGGGAACTTCTGCTTCAGTGTTATGATGAATATTAGTAGTTGTGGAAAAGGTCATCAGATCCTCCAGAGAAGCTGAGAAAGAGTACAATTCTCATCTGAAATGTAATAGACGTGTCACCCCTCACCACCTTCCTCTCATCCAAAGTGCTGTCCACCAACACCCAGTATACCTCCTACGAGATGCCTTCACTTCCCCTGTTTGCCCTTGGTCAGCTGCAAACCCAGGCGAAGGCATCTTCCTCTATTCAGCCACCTGTGCTGATGGCAAACACTAGCTCACACTGGGTACATCAGGCCTTACTTCCTTTTTCCTTTCATTTTTAACCCAGACTCTTGTAGCTCCTGTACTCAGTTGACAATTTACAACCTATAATAGCGGTGGTAGCTGACAAAGGCAGGCTAAGCTTACTGTACAATTCTGTTTTATATTATTGTGTATTACCTTATGCAGTATCATTCTAGTGTTTCCTTACCGTGATAATCAACTTCCAGTGGTGCTTTAGTTAATGTGACCAAAACATCTGCTGTGCTTGAATTCCACAGAGCTGTATACAGAGGGACAAGCAAACATAGTGAAGGGAGTGGCTAGTTTTTGTAAAGTTCTTTAACATATTTTGAAACACACATTTTTGTACAGTCTATCTTAGAAAGACATGTTAGCGTCAAGAGTGCGAGCCTTACACTTAGGGTGGGCAGCGTTGGGGTTTGTGATAATCTTTCATTCTTTCCATGATCTTGAACTTAGCTTTGAACGTCTTGCAGTCTGTCCTTGGCCCTTTCTGTGGAGGTATCTGCTGTTCCAGGTGAACGTAGTAACTCACTGCACTCCCTTGCTGCTGAGAAGAAAATCAGAGACCAGGAACTTAGTTTTGTGGTAGATCATCTTGTTGAGAAAATTCTCTGTACTGTTTTGTAGTAGTATAAGGTATGTAAGTCCTCCAGGCTCTGTGCCTGGTCTTGTTGTAGCTCAGCCAAGAAATGGCAAAGGCAGAAAAGTGTCTGCACCTTGCAGTTTTTGGCAGTCACTGAATCTGGGTGAAAATGCTTTGCCTCATCCAAAAAAACGCTGTCTCCATGAGGTAAAGGTCACGTTTCTGTCAAACCACTAGATGTTGCTTTAAAATTTCACTGACATATAGAGTAGGAAACTTAGTATAACTTCATGGTTGACTTTTCTCTCTTGTTAATTGGCAAGCAGGTTAAACTATGTATGGACAGGAAAGAAATCTTTCTGAAGCTTATGCAGAAAGAGAAATCCCTTTCATGGAGGATTCAGACATTGCCTAAAATTAGATTTAATTCCAGTTTGGACCAGAATTTAAACACTGCAATATTTCAGTAAAAAAAAGTGGTGGTAGAAATCAATGGGTGGGCAACCAGCTGGAGAACAAGGTGGCCTTGTTGGCCAGAAACAAGGTTTCTAGTCAAACTTCCTTGACACTAAGCTGTGTGCTTAAAGTTTGTGGAATTGACAAATGTGATGAAAGTGATGTTCTGCTGGAACCTGCTGCTGGCCTGCTGTAAAGCCTGTTTTCATACTTGCTATCGTATCAACTTCATAAACATCTTCAAGAAAATCCAGTGAAATAGCATAAGAATATATTTGAGTAATAATAAAGAATTGATGGAATCACCGTCTGAGACCTCATAAAGGAGCTGTGGCATTTCCAATTTTTCTGTAAGGAAGGGAGAATTTGTTGTGGGTGGTCTTTCATTCGTGGCTAAGCAGTAAGCCACACAGGGAGCAGGAACAAAATGGGTGGGAAGTGCCTTGACTTCTGGTACATCTCAGGCAAAAACTGTTTGAGTCCAAATTAAAATCAAAGCGTTTCACTAAAATTTAGGGTAGAACTGGGTAGCAGTATCTTCTTCCCTGGGAAAGTAACTTCTGTGAGCACAAAAATGTGTTTCAGTTCTGTATGAAATGTGGACAAGAGGTACCCTCACCTTTAACTCTTTAGTTTACCTCAAAAGCATGACAGCTGGGGTTGACTGTCTCATATTGCTACTTCTTGATCTGGGGCATGTGAACCTGTTTAAGAAATATATAAATAAAAAAGAGGATAGCAGCCAATCTATTCCTGAGTGAAGCAGAAGAGAGTATTTTAGCTTGACAAAAATATAAGTGCGTGGGAGCAGTTCTCATTCTTGCACCAAAAAAGAGAGGAGGACGGCTGTAGACAGCCAGTGAATAAAGCTCGTGTCTAGAACAACAGGCTGCCTTGTTTCAGCAGAATGAATTCCTAATGCCCTAAGTGTGGTATCAAAGTACAAACTTAAAACTAAATCTCAGAAACTTCCTGGACAGCAAATCTGTCTTCACCTTCCTCTCCAGAATACTGGAGTCCCAAACTGTTTCGAGCACTTTCAAAATTGATATTTTTCCAGTCTTCTTTCTTCCTTGTAGTGGCCTTTTCTCTTCTGAGTAATACTTACATGGCAGTTAAGCCCTTTACAAGTCACCTAGGATCCAGTACTTTAAGCTGCTGTCTTTGCATTATATTAAATTTTCTCTAACTCATTTCCTTATTTTTCCCCTATGGAAAGCCCCTAAACAAACAGTTCTTCAGTGGACAATAAAATAATTTGAATGGCAGCCATCCAATCCGGACTTTCTCTAGATAAGTGGCTTGGGTATGCATAAGAAGCAATGAAATTTTTATTCTTCAGTTATATATGGTGTAGCCAAAGGGGTTTTCCTCTTCTGAATGGGGGGAGTGGGGAGGTCAGGTAAAAAGATGCATATGTGCTTTCTGCTGTACCCCCACAATTTTCCACTGGAGGTTAAGAGAAAGGGTTCCCCCTTCAATTTTTCCATAGACTACTTTTCTCTGCCTCCACAAAACATTTTGTTGTGCCTGCTTTGCTGTGATGAAAATGTCATTACTTTCACATCACTAACATTTACAGGAGTTAAAAATGAAACAGTATAATTGTTTGAGTCAAGGTGGCTGTTAAGCTGGTGTTAACAGGAGAGGAAGAGCCCACGTTTTCATCTCCTCTTCTCTGGAAGCAGCAAGGATGCTGTTCCCTGTTAGTATCTGCAGAAGGCAGCTGTTGCTGCAGCGGAGAGAACAGCGCATCCCTCCCTGTGCATGCGTCGGGCATGGCTGTTGAGAGGAGCTAGAAGTAACCCAGCATCAGAGTAAACGTGTGTGGCTCAGAAAGACTCCAGTTAAAATGTTTGTAAGCATTTTGCGTTTTATTCAGGGAATGCTTCCCAGAATAAATTGGCATCTTTGGTCACTTCTCTTAACTCATGGGATGGCATGCAGCCTTTTAGCTAAGAAGGCACCTGACCTTAAAGGCTTAACAGTCCTGGCTTTGCCTGGTCCTGGGTGAGGAGAAATCTGATCATTCCTGGCCTCCCTGGCAGAAACCACAGTGGTGCAGTTGAACAGGTGACGGGTATTAAACCCAGGAACAGCACACATGGGAAGTTTTAATTTAGCCCCATCATTGTTGCTGAGCTGACAGATGATGACAAAATGACAACAACAACCCCCTGAACTGTTTCTAGTCCCATAGAAATTAAGCATGTTGGTCAGTCCAAAGTCAAAAGCTGTGTTTGAGTGCCGTGAAAGCCAAAAATGTATAAGGCTAAATTCACTGTACTCTGTGTGAGTGCATTGCTGAGGAAGAAGTAATGCTATTCCCTTGTTACTCAGTCATCCAGTGGAAAAAGCATTTCCCCTCAGAGGTGTATCTCTTGGCTTTGATTTCTTTTGCTGCTTGGAAGGATTTGAGTACATGCCACTTGCCTCCTGAGATACGTGCTTTAGCAGTTTGCTACTGAGCTTTTGCTGGTGGGTTGCTTTCAAACGTCCCCTGTGGAGGCTGTTCTGCTTTTTATAAATGCTTATGTGAAACTAAACTAGAGATCAGAGTAAGAAAAAGTGACTGATGTGGAGCTGAGTGAATAGGATGCTGTTCTGAGAAGTGGAAGTGTTGGTGCCGTTGTTTTTGGGGTTTTATTTATTTATTTATTTATTTATTTATTATTTTAACCAGGCAGACAATAAATCTGAATTCTCTTGGTAGATGTCTGAACCATCAAACTAAAGTCATTAACATTTTCTCCAACAAAGTAACAGTAAATATTTCATATGTAGTGGAAGACTATTATTGCAAAAGACTGGAGAAATCACCCTGCAACTCCAGCAGTTAAAACATTTATCCAGGAGGTACAAACACAGTTAAACTCCCTTCAGGGAAAGGCAGGCGAAAGAGTTGAACCTTGGTCTTCCACATCCTGACCCTGGCCTATTGTTTCTTCTGCTGTAATTGCAAATGCCTCCAGAATAGTTTTGTTTCAACAAAACTGCAGTGAATTGAACACGAATTTGCAAATGGTGATTGCAAGTGTAAATGGTTTGATGGAAAAACATCCACCCTGCTCTACTGAGCAGCTGTGGTATTTCTGCTAGGAGGATGAAAATGCTCTCAGGGCAGTTAGATCACTAGTATTTCCAACCCAGAAGACAACAGGAGTCTCCTAAAAATGTCAGAATGGTTTCTACTCCTTGGTGCAAAACTGCAAAAATTGTTGTCATCAAAACCGAAACCAATACAAGAATCAGGCTTAAAGATGAACGTTTTTCTGAACATACCTATCATGAATCTTTCACTTCTAGCTAACATCGTGGCAATGTTAATTTTTATCATCTGTGAAACTTGATTAATCAACTCCTGTGTGCAGTGGACTATAGCCTGAAATGAATAGTATACTCCTGAAAATGCTGCATCACTTCTTGTCCGGGTAGAAGGGAAGACGTTTCTGCAGTCTCTACCTCTCTACGCCTTCTTCCTCAGAGAGGAAATCAGATACGACAACGTAGTGTTTCTCGTTGGGGGCAGAGCTGAATGTCACTTCTGATGAGGAGACTGTAGCCGGTTGAACTGAGCGCTGATTCTGTAGGGAAACGTTTAGAATAACTTCTAACTAAAATGCATTCCTAGAAATGGGTCCCTGACCTATCTGCCCCTTACAGTAAATTATTCTACTTCTAGATTAATATTTGTGTTCTATACCTTTTGAGTTGATGCAACTTTTCCACCGTGCTAGACCGCCGCTTTTCCCACAGAGCAGCTTTTGCTGGTGCGTGGGCGTACCATTGTGTCACTGTTCCATGGTAATCTGAAGAACGAGAGGGAATCCTCTGTGGTCTCTTACAAGCAGTGCTTTCAAGTAGATCTGTGTGGGCTGTGTTTGTTTGAGAGATATGAATATGCTCTCAACGTTAGAATGACTTTAAGAAAGGGGTTTCCCTAAGCCTGGGGTGTAGGTTAAACCTTGAGAGAGATCGATCTATATATATATTAGCCTCCAAACCACTTAGTTCTCATTTGATTCAGAGGACCTTTATTGAGACTAGTACATCCTAATCTAGCAGCACAGAGAGGAGCACCTTCCCTAAATATGGTGAGTAACCTCTGCATTAATTTGAAGCTTGTATCAGTGGGTCTCTACCTAGCCTCAGAATGAAGTCATGTGCCTCTTTTCCCTTGTCATGTACCAAAGAGACCTCAAATCCAAAACCTGATATTGTAAAAGAAGTTTTTTATTTAAATTACTTTTTAATTTCTTTATAATTTTTATATAGAATTGCTATAGCGGAGTTCTTTTACTTTCTTTTCGTGTACAAAGCTGGACAATGAAAGGTACAGGAATAGCGAAGGTTTATGGCCATATAGAGCATTAAGGCTATGTCAAACAGTTATTTTGGGGTAAATCTAGTGATACAAAGATTCAGTGCACCTGTACTGAGTTTGACCCACATTTCTTCCTCAGATAACGCTTCTGCTGGGACCTTTGGAAGTTTTACCTGGTCTGTAGAGTTTGGGATGTCTGCTGTACTACTGACTCTGACTGGAGCAGGCACAGGATTCCTTTAGGAATCTGTCATTAGGAGATGGGCCCTTCATCCACATCTGCTACAAATTGTTTTCTACAATCCATATAGCATTTGAGGGTGGGCTAGGACTCTGGGCTAGGTGGTATTTTGCTTGCCTTGTTGCTGTAAATTGGCATTAACGCTGTGTCTTGGAAAAAGTTTTGATGCATTCCAGCCGTGAGTAAGGAATACTTGGAGTCACAGTATGATAAATTTCAAGTGGTCTGTTTTGGATTAGTAAGTATAAATGAGGTGAGCTATGAGGACTAGATGAGGTTTGTGTAGAGGGAGAAGAAAACAAACATGCGTGTGCTTGTTCCCCTCCTTGTTTTAATTATTTCTTTGATAAAAATGTAAAGCTGTAGTACTTCTATCCATCGTAGTGAGAAGTAACCCTTGTTTTCAGAACCAGTGGCATTTGCTGCCAGAGGGCACACATACCCATTGTGCTAGGGCAGCTGTAGGAACTCCAGACTGCTCTACCTCCCCCCTCTCAAAATGAAGCAAAAGTTGCCAGTACACCTGTGAGGATTACAAAATTCACACAGCAAACCATTTAGAAGCCTGGAGAATGGGAGCTTCTTAAAGGGTCATCTTCCCTTGACTTGCTTCTGGATCCTTAGTACACCAAGATATGCTGCCGGCAGAGTCCTAATTTCTAGCAGCAGTGGTACCGCGTTTCCAGAAGTGTGGGCATACTAGAATGTATGGAAAGCTACACGCATTTTGGAGTTGCTTAGGACTGGTGTTCCTGCCAGCCAAGCAATGCTAAGGTTTCTTTGCAACTGACTTGTTAGATTGTTCCTACCTTTCTATGGACTCTTCTTTTTCTTTTTTTTGTTCTGGGATTTTGAAGCTTGGCTGGAGAGCATGAAATTTAAATAGAGCTGTATTCCTCATCTAAATCAGATCCTTCTTATCTTCTCACTTCTCAGTTAAACTTCTATTCTTGCAGTTGCACAACTTGTTGTAGGTAGGTCTGCTTATATCTTGAATTCTTTTCTTCCAGCCTTGGAGCGATCTCCTTTCTGTTACTGTGCTACCTCTTTATACTGCAGAGACTCTATTCCAAAGTCATTGGAGTTGATAGATCCTAAATCTTTTCTCTCTTGGCTTGGATGGCACAAGAAAGTTCCATTGCTTCTCTTTCCTATCACAACATCGCAGTTTCACTGTAGTGAGATCTCCATTAAAAATTGTTCAGAAAAACCATCTTGGGCACTATCAATGAATATCATTGTTATTAATCTCGCTTTTATCCTGCAGCATTTTTCCTTCTCACTCCTGTATTTTATATCTTGGAAAGTTTCCTGTCTGTACTTTGGCAGTGAATAATAATAAAGAGCCATTTTTTTACTGCATAGTTTAAAGATGACATTTAAGAAATACTTAAGTATTTCCTTCTTATCTTGCCCACCTCCAAATAATTTGTCGTGCTAATTAAAGTTGGGTACAGATAATGAAAAAATACCATTGGAATGGCTCATACAGTGCTATTCCATGAAATACACCTAGTTTGCAAACGTTTTTCTGAAGATCTGTATACTTGGCAGATTTCTGTGTATTTGACAGATGTGTGATTGCTTGATAAATGAATTTTAAACAAAGATATTTATTGTTGAGGGTTTTATTTTATCAACATATTTTATACTTTTTTTGAACTAATTTTTATTCTATTAACAACAGTTTGCTTTCACAGAAATTGCATACAATAGGTATGTCCAAAGTATCATTGACTTTGTCCCCAGACCTGTGTACGCTGATTAACTTCAGTTGAACCTAACATTTTCCAGTGAAGAAAAGATCTCTTCTAAAAGTATTAAAAATGAGGAGTCTGTGTGCAGTATCTGAAAATCAGTGACAGGCTGCATTTAAATATCGGAGGGGCTCAAATAACTTGAAAGTTAACATTTGTTTCAAAACACGGAAAAATGTTGGGATTTTCTTTAGGTGACATCTTCGGTTGTCATCATACATCTTCTAGCAACTTCTTAACATGTTGTAAACCTCCCCCAAAATAGAAAAGCTTAAATCCTCCCAACTCCTGAACTCATAACCTTATAATAACTAGAGGTTAGTATTTTCATTTTTTTTTTTTTTTTTAATGGCCTCTGATGATGGGAGAGAGAGGGTGACTACCAGAATCCAGAGAAGTACTGAGGGTGTTTTGAGGTATGCTGTGTGTGGCTTTGATGGCTTGATGATATTTATGACTTCCTCTGGTCACTTCTTACACGACTCTTTTGCATGTTGGAATTGCAGTCATGATATTTTTGGCACTGAACTTATAGCCTTTCAAATTAGCTTGTATGCTTTAAACTCATCTGTGTAGATGCCCGTGTGGAGTGACTGACATGGTAAGCTCAAATGCAGAAGTCTGTGTCACCCCAGCCGTGGGTATGACTGTGGTTGCTTTTTGGTAACATTTGTGCCACTGATTTCTACTTGAAGAAGGGATTTATACTCATTGGGGAATAATTTTCTCACTTTTAGATGTAGTTCTCGAGATCTTCAATCCAAAGATGTTTAGAAATTGTTAAATGGACCGATTTCCAAAGAGAGAAATATGCCTGAAAATTGGTTTTCTCTCTGTTTTAACTTAAGAAAAAAGTGATATGTTGATTTTTAACAAGGCCATGTAGTTTAAAACAGTGTTTTGTACCCACCATTTAAACTAGTTTGTGTGTGTCAACGGAAGCATTTTCACACACCCAGTGGTGGAGAACCAGCACTTGTGGGACCGAAGAACTATACAGCAGGCACTGTCTATCTCTGCGAAGTCACCCTGCTACATCCAGTACGACAAAGCAAATGCAGAGATTACGCTGCACATTTTCCTTCCTGGACCGGAGCCAAAAACCCCACAGTGCAGAGCCTCTCTGGAGTCCCATCTGCTCCATGCTGAAAGCCTGGTGTTCAGTTTTGGGTAGAAATTGTGTGTTCAGCCTTTAATTGGCTCATTCCTCAGTCTGGTCCACTTCAAGGGGTTTCTGTTGTTTTGGGTTTTAATTTGCTTCAGTTGCTCAGTAGTTTGAGATGATCTCAAGAAACGTAAATAGACTGCTTATCAAGTTGTGGATATCACAGCTTCGTAGGAGGGCATCTGTGAATTAAGTTCCTCGGAGTGATTGTTATTCTGAATCTACTCTTACCCTGACCAAGGAGAATTGTACTTAATGGTGAGATCAGTTTTAAGTATTTGGCATTAAATCTTCCTGCATCACGCAGGACAGGTACCAGTTTCATTTTATCTGAAGCAAATCAGGCAAGACAGAACTGAGGAACCTAACTATTTTTTATTTTTGGCAAAAATCAAACTTCATATTTTAAATTTTGGTTAGAAACTGTCTAATATTGAAGTTTCAGCACTTTATCAGGAAACAAGGGGGGAGGAGAGGACTGGCAGATCCTGCTGTGTTTGTCTGTGGCTTTTCTTGTGCTGCATTTACATGACTGAAGCTGCATTTTCAGTGAAGAGCGTTGGATGCAAAAGCAGAAAGATGTGTAAGGCAATGGCTGGTTCAAGGCTGGCTGCACTGCACACTCGTGCTATTATGAGTACCAAACCTGGGAATATCTAGGTAGGAGGAAATCACAGAAATATTACATTTGGCTTCTTCAGAGCAAAAAAATGTTGAAGGCTTTAGTCCTGTTTCAGATCAGTTGCAGTGAGTGTTGCTTAGGATCTCTTTCATCAAATGCTTTTTTATTTCTTCAGTTGTTCTTCCATGTTGATCACATTTACAGTAATAGTCCATTTCTCCCTCCCACTCCTCCTACGCAACAGCCACACACAGATAATGTATAGCCTACTGGCTTGTTTATCAACAGCATTTATGATTATATATGTTCCACTCTGTTTTGGAGCTATTTTGCAATATGGGCAATACTTAAATGAGGTAAGTTTACTCGGCCTGGCTGTGAAAGGCCCTGGATCTTGCGCAATACAAAAATGGGTATCATTGAAAGGGTAACTTGCTAATGGGTTTATTCCTTATGTATAATTTGCTGGTATGTACTTCCATTTATTTGGCATGCTGTCTGTTTTCTGCTCCCTCCTCTGTGACGATATGTCTTTTTATGGTAGTGGTCTGTAAAATTGAATCATTGAGCTGATCTAGGCAGGAGAAACAAAAGAAAACAAAAATCTTTCCTTTCTCTGCCTCTTTTAGGCTGGCTCATTTCTGACATTCATTTTACATTGTGTTCCCACAAAATATTGCTTTGGTACAAGTGAAGAACAAGTGAATTACAGAGTGACTTTGGGGAAAATGAGCAAAGGTTTGGGAAAATAGGATGCTCTTAAGCTAGAACTAGACTTGGAGAAAGAAACAGAATGGGCCAAAAGCAGCACAGGATTTAACATTTACAATACAGATGGTTGTGAAACGCATTTTGGATAACATTTTGAAACTCCAACATGATGACTGCCTGTCTGGCTGTGATCGTTTTTATAATTAAGATTTTATTAGAATTAGTGAGTCTTGTCATTCTCGAACGATGTATTTTTTTTCTCATGAAAAACTTATTTGTTTTTAATGCAAATTAATACCCCATCCAAAAAGTGCTTTTTTTTTTTGCCTATTTGGGTATATCTAGGAAGTACTTAGGGCTTGGAGCACTGATAAATTTGGTGGGCAAGCACAAAGGAAATTTTGCATGCTTTTTACCAAACATTTTCAATTATTGTGAAAGCCCATAAATCTGTGAGGAAAACTGATCCTGTTTTACTTCAGGGTGTTCCTGTTCTTAAAAGCCTTGACAGAAAGCAGAAAATTTATGTAATTCTGAGCAATCCTTTGCATGACCATTATAACCCCCTATTTTCTACAGAGCCTTAATTCTTTGAAGTAGCTGAATTTTATCCATCTCGGCTTCAATTTGTCTAATCTAATGAAAGCCTACAGCATTAAATAGCATATTATAGTGGTAAAAACTTATGGTTGTTTTAATTACGAACACTTGCATGTGGTACAATAACCTAGTTGCATCTCTCTTGTTCAGTTTCATCACATTTAGGTTTAGCATAACCTGTGCTGCCAACACAGGTCAGACTCATTGCAGTAAATTTTTTGTTGTGAAGAATAAAAATTGATTTAAAAAAAAAATTTAAAGAAGCCTTTCAGAACTGACACGCTTTACCAAAAAACCCATGAGAAATGAAAGGCAAAGCCGTTACTCTGTATCAACAGTCCCTTGCGCTTCAATAGTTTGGGAAACAGTGGAGGCAAATCAAAGCAGGTGGCAATGCTGCTTAGCTGACACTAGCCTGACCATGCTCAGCTGGGTGGATCATGCCAGCTATCACTGCAGATAACTTTTTTCTACTTTTTCTCATATCTCAGACTGGGTAGAGGAGGGTGGATGTACTCCCATGCTACGATAATGAAATGGCTTCTGATAGCTGGGCTGGCTTGTATAGATATGCATTAAATCAAGGTGCCCAGCACTGAGGGACGCGCTGCAAAATCTGCATATGACTAAGAGTCAGGAGATACGTACAACGGACCTTGTCAAGCCACAGGGGAGGGGACCCCCCCACCCCAGCAGATGTTAGCAGTAGGACTTCTGGAGAACTGCTTGTTTATGCTGGCTGGGTGTGCAGCAGGGCCATGCAGTGATTTGGGAATTGTTGGCTTTAGCAGCTCCTTTCCATGTGCTTCCCCGGCTTGGCAGAGCAGGGCCACGGAAAACCCAGAGCACTCAGTATACCATCCCAGGGTGCTCCCCAGCAGGGAGCGTGCAGCACCCCTTCCCTGTGGGCCCCCGAATCTGGCTCACTATCCTGTCACTGCAGAACCAGGAAGTGACATGTCTAATAAATAAATGCCTTTTTCTATGTTCTTCACTGCTTTTTTTTCTTTTCAGTTTTTCAGAACTTTCTTTGCTTCTTGCATGAATTTGACCAACATAGGTTACTTTTCAGTAACATCTAACCTGTGTCCCTTTAACATGGCCTGTGTTTCAGCACACGGGCTGCGATACTGTATGTAACTTGGCAAATGCATCCGAGACTGCTGAAAGGTCTAAGCCCAGTGGGATAAATTAGAAATGGAGTAGCAGTCTGAATTTTGTGGTGGTTTTTTTTGTTTGTTTGTGGTTTTTTTTAATTTAGATGAGTATGGTCAGATTTCATTTAGTCATTTTGTTTTATTTTTTGTTGTTTCAGTGGTGGTAGGGAGTGTTCATTCTAGGTCAATATTTTTCAAATTTTATGTTTTTAAGTGAGACACCTAAAGGCCAAGTTTAGGCACTCTGAAATAAGGCTTAATTCTCATTAGTACCCAGTGTCTGCAGCTCCCATTGAAATCAAACTAATACAGCTTTCCATACTTCAACATGTTTTTGTTATGATTAAACAGACAGTCATAAAACTCAGACAAGCTGGAATCAAGTTTCATGTGAAACTGAATTGACATTTTTTCTTAATAGGATCCTTGTAATTAGTGATTACCAGATGCATTTTAAATGTGTGAAATGCCTGCAGGAATGGGAATTAAGAGGGGGGAGGGGTACCAAACACCTCAGATCTTCTCCTGGCAACCTTTCTTTTTAAATTTCTGCTCTGGACATAGATGAAGCAGCATGGTTTCTATAAAATGTTCAGCTGTGGTTTCACATTAAGTTGATGTTACCAATAGAGTGAGTGACTTGTAATTGAAAACTTATTTGCTTATAAATAGCAGGTTTCGCTCTTGATGGCTCCTCACTTTATTTCAGTGGTCATATTGCTGTCCTTACGATAGGTGTTAGGAACCTGCCGGTTTTCTAATTCCAGCAACTACCATAATGCTATTGTTTGTCATTTTGATCTAAAGAGAAGAATAAGACTTCTGGGCTCCTTATCTGATGAACTAGAGATGTCCCACATAGCCTGAAGAAACATACCCAGGGCTGTTACCAGCCTGCAGCACAG
Source organism: Platalea leucorodia (assembly GCF_965183815.1). Taxonomy (NCBI): domain Eukaryota; kingdom Metazoa; phylum Chordata; class Aves; order Pelecaniformes; family Threskiornithidae; genus Platalea; species Platalea leucorodia. The sequence goes on along the minus strand of NC_138828.1, from coordinate 6,794,146 downwards.
GAGCAGAATGACTCCTCTGGATGCGGTGGTGTTGGCTCATTCTTTGTACCATCTGTTCTCTCACTTGTGATGGAGAGGTGGTGGTACGTCATAAAATAAAAAAAGATGGCTTTTTTCCCTGTTTGGAGTTTTCATCCAAAAGGGAATATCTAAATGTGGACTGCTTACTGTTACCCTGATGCGTGTCCTTTTCTCTGGGAGGGGTGCTTTTTTTCTTCTCTACTTTCTCTTTGGAAATGCGGTGCTGGACAGTAGCTGTCTCTGACCAGAGGGAAGCTTGTTAGGAGCTTGTATAGTTCTTGACCACTGCACTCGTGCACAATAACTCACACATGGCTCCTTTTCTCTTCTCTCCAAGTGATCTAGATCAGACTCATTACTCAAATTCTCTTAAATTTGGAGCAGTAGTTTTACTGGAAACTTCCATGAAGCATATGAATTTTCGGGTCAATGTGAGGACATGCTTGAACCCTAGAGTATTTAAGGTAGTTGATTCTTTTATGATGAATAATAAAAGCCCTTCTTGCAACACTTCCAATGTTCCTGCAAGTGCTGACAGCTCTGCTCCTTGGGTAGATTCTTGCCACCACAGCCAGAAACTGTTATTGCTCCTACCCTTGCAACACTGTCCTTGACAGAGTGGTGGACTTAAGAGAGGATGATGCTGGGAAGGAGGAAGTAGATTCCTGGCTTGCTTGTCAGCTGTTTATGGTATATGAAGAGGAAAACAGAAATGCAGGCAAGACATGGTTATCTCTTCTCATTGTAATCGTGTACTTAATTTTTCTTTCTTGATAGTTAATCTTTTTCTTTCCTCTTAAAGTCTGCTTTTTTTCCTCCCTGTTTCTAACAGATTCACTGTGAGCAGCTCAAAAGGAAGAATAAAGATGCAGAGGATTGTCTAGAATTGTGCCCCCATCAGTGTGTTGAGATGGAAAGGTATTAACTATCTTAATTTTACATGGAGAAACTTCTTTTATTTTTATTTTTTAAAAAGTAATTTACATAACGTTATTGGAAATGTATAGTTGAGTGTTTCCTGCATATGTCAATCAATTTATCTTCCAGAGACCCAGGTCAATACTTTTTTTTTTTTTTTTTTTTTCCTGCTTTAATCAGTCCTGTGGAGATCTGTATCAGTTCTGTTTAAATAAGTGAAAGATGGAAATTTTCTGTACTGAGAAGAGCAAAATCATAGAGAATAGTGTAGGTTGGAAGGGACCCTCTGGAGGTCATCTGGACTGACCTCCTGCTCAAAGCAGGGCTAGCTGGGTCAGGTTACTCGGGGCCTGTCTACGTGAGTTTCAAATATCTCCAAGTAGGGAGATTTCACAACCTCTTTGGGCACCTGCTTCTTCACGAACTAATATTAGTTCTACTGCTAATGGCAGTAAAAGAGGTTGTACTGTAGGATTACAGATAAAGAGATCACATTATGGCTACAGCCTCTAATGAGGCTGTGATGTTGGCAATGCCTTTCTAAGACTGTCAGTGAGTAATAAGGAGCTTTAAGAAAATTAATAATGCTGAGTACTTCAGTGAATACTGCTGTATTCATCAAGATAATTTCTGGCCAAAAAAAAAAATCGAGGTAGCTGAGTGATTAAAAGGTAGCTTTAAAAAGTATTAAGTATAGTGCATGGATTTGAGAGAGAGATAAAAAGAAAAATTGTTTTAAGATAACTGTAGATTGTTCGGGGAAGTTTAAGAAATAATACCCTACCCTTCTTTCTTTCTGTGAGAAGCATTTTTTTCTCAGGTTAGTTTATTGTGAAATAACTGGATTTGAAATCCCTTGTGGACTGGGATTTCCCATTTTTTCAAGACATTGTGAGCTGCTGCCTGTGCAGTTTGACTCCAGCCTGTCTCTGTGAAGGGAGGGAGGCACCAGGTTCCTGTCTGGCAATGGTATCCCTGGTATGCCAGTCGCTGACAGTTCAAGCCCTGGACCAGTGACGCAGACAGCCGTGCAGCGAGCTTCCTCTGCCTTTCAGCTTGGCTGCCTAACAGCTACCACAGGCAAGAAGTTGGCTTGACTTAACAGAGCTGGTTGTCCTCCGTCAGCTACTGTATGTTAAATTTCCTGGCTGCATTTCCAAATGGTGTTCATCTGTTTATTCTACTTGCGCTGTTAGCAGATCGCTGAAAATATCTCAGGTCTGTGTGGGAGACACTGACCCAAATGAATCACAGACTTGTCTTCCTCCAAGGGGGCAGCCCAGCTGTGAGCCCAGGTCAGTAAGGTGTTGGTGATGCATCCAAATCCTGGCCAAGGCTGAACTAGGAGGCAAAATGGGCTGTGCGTAGGTCTTGTTCTGTTCGTGGTGATGCCTGATTTGGGTAAAGAAAGAATAGTGGTGTAAAGTACCAGCTAAAAATGACAACCATGTAATTGCATCAGAATCACAGCTTTCCACAGAAATGAGTACGTGTAAGATCTGAATAGACTTGTGGTGCTCAGGCTGTATCTGTGGAGTGAGCAGCCAGTTAAGCTGTAGCTGTGGGGCAAGCAGCCAGTCCAGAAAGGGCCGTGGGAGGGGAACCATTTCAAAAAGGCTGTGTCTAGGAGAGTGTCCTAAAAGGGGTGCAAGCTTTTCTAGCTATTGGTCTTCATAGAGAAAGAGCAAGCACTTGAAAACATCTCGATTTGTCTTCCTTCTTGTTGTTTAACTCTTAGTTTTCAGTTCTTTCAACACTTTCCTGCCATCTCCCACCAGCTTTCTGCATGTGCGCATTTCAGTGGGGGAATTCATTTGCTCAGAAAGCACACACTCCTTGGTGGCTGTGCTTGGCCGAGCTTTCTGTTTGATTGATTTTCATGGCAAAACTTCAATTCCCTTTCCACTAGTGATCCACATGCAGCTACATGAGTCCTGGGTGATGAGTCTGGGTGACAGTGCTCCATTTACTGCTTCTTCAGAGAGACAGTCATCTGTAAGATGCTCATGGCTCATTTAAAGCCTGAGAAAGTTGGTGAAAATAATTTAATTGGCTTCCCTGAGGTTTGAACTCAGCCCCAATGCTGTCCATCAGGAAGAAATTCAATTACAGTCTTGGTAGTATAATGAAGCAGAAGATCCAAGTGAAAGGGGGATGATGTTATTTTCCTGACGTGCAGGCTGTATAGGGTACAGAAGTGAGGCGGCAGCATTGAAACCCAGTCCCGAAGGACAGGAACCTCCAGCCACGGAGGGGAGCAGCACCGTGTGATAAGTAACATGCCATTTAATGCAAACCAGCTAGTTGTCGTCTTCTTGCATGTTGCATATTTGTTGAGGGGAATAGTCAAAGTCTGGGAGACAGTAAGTGCCTGTATATCAGTAGCTTTACTTCTCTCTTCACTGAGATGGGACAGGTTCTAGGTGCAGCTTCAATTAATCACTGGGGCCTTTTTTTTTTTTTGGCTTATTTTCAGAGAAACCAGATGTGTTTCCATTAAGAACATGCACCTCTTTTGTTGTTGTGATTTGTGTAATTCTTAAAATTAAGTAAAACTATTAAAGAATAATTGTTTCTGTTCACGTTAACGCACACAGCTTCTCCAGATGTGGCATTTGACAGCCAAACAGCTGCTGGCTATTAAATGTGCCTTAAAAGCTCCATTCCTTTGTCGTAAAGGGAACAGAAGTGTAGGGACGTTTATGGGGTGATAGGCAGATGTTTTGGCTACATCAGATTTGAGCGAAAGTTTAAGTGGTTTCTCTGCTATAGTTGCAGTACGTACATGTTTTAACCCTTATCATACACCTTGCCTTATGGAGCTTTCTTCTTGGGACTGGAGTGAGATTATTGCTAATCTCACACTTAACCTCCCAAGTGACAGTGCCAGCACTTTTTTTGCAACGTCTGGGACATCTCACTCCAAAGACAATGCAGTTCAGCTAGGTGGATCTCAGCTGCTGCTGGTGGCTGGCTTTCCAGCTATGCTTTTGAAATGTTGGGTGATTCTTTTTTTTTTTTTTGTGAAACTTGAGTTAAAAAATTAAGTTGGAAATAATTTGAAATAATGGGTTGCTTTTTTATTTCAACTTTCTTTTTAAGTATATCCTCATAATCGTCAAAGGCAGGTGTTCTTTTTGTGTTTGTACCAGCACAGTGCACTTAATGCCCAATAAACTGTTTTTTATGGTGGTACATGTGAGGTGGGACAGAGAACTAGTGGAGCTCAATTTCAAGAGATCTGGCTCAAATTCCCAAGCCTAAACTCTGAGCGGAGATCGGCTCGCTGGGTGTTGAGTACTGGAATAGCACCACTGATCCTTAGGGAGCTGCACCACATTGTAACTATTCTCTATCAGCTCAGAATCTACTAAACTTGTGAGAGCTCATGAGGCTGCAAAAAATTTTTGTCTGTAACAAAAGTCTTTTTGTTTTCTTGGCAAAATTTTGTTCTTCCTGTTGCTTGTTGGACTGGAAATTCTTTGTTATTTGGTCTTAACTGGATAAGATTTTAATATTAAAATCTCAATGGATTTACATGACAAAAATCTTAAGAACTCTACAAAACTGAATTAAGAAAGAGCGAAAATCCTGTAAAAATCCTATGGAACATAAAAGAATAGGCTAGTTCTACAGATAAACTCTCATTTTTAAGAATTACATGTCTAATTTTATTCCTATTTTAAGTCTATTTCTAGTATAAATTAAATATTCTGTAATCCAAGTCTCATTCTCTCCTGTATTCTAAAGGCCTCTTTCTGAAATGAAGGGTATTATCATTAATAGGGGAAATATTAGCTGAAACGGTTTGAAATTTGTCACGTTTTTTAATTTATCTGAACCACTTCATCGTCCATAATTCAAATACAGAAATTTATTTCTTTCTGTGGATCTGCTCCTTAGGCTTAGCCAAGCAAGAATTCTACGTCCCAAATGCCCACCCAAGGGGATGAAGCATGTGTTTAACCCCAAGACTCTGGAATTCATTTCCCGTCAAAATATGACTCCGTGGCGTTGGCGTCTGGCTGTAAATCCTGGCTTAAAACCTTTTATCACAATTGTTTATGGTGTGTATTTGTGCTTTCACCAATCACAGGAGAATGATCCCAGCACACCAGCCTTGAAATTATTATTTCAAATAGAGTTACATGACTTTGGTGTTAATATTTTGCAATAAATGCCTTGGGACATTTTGTAGGTATGTCCATTGTTGCCACGTAACTGCTATTAGTGAGTAATAATGCCAGTGTCCAGTGAAAACCAGGGAGAGCCAAGAGCTCAGAAATGGTACCAGCTGCAGAGCTGGGACTCTGCATGGGGCTTGTACCTGGCTATTTGATAAACATATATTTCTTGGCCATCAATCTATGCTGCTACAAGCCCAAAGCATGTGACTCATCAAAAGAGCATGGAGCAGGGCACCAGGAGCTGAACTGGTTGCCGCTCCATTATGAAAATGCATATTAGTGGGAGTCGTTCCGTCTTCTGCTGCTTCTCCTTGACCAGGAAAAGATGGACTGCAAGGAGTGTCCACACCTCATGCTTCCTTTTTGGTGCCATCATATTCTGGCTTTAGTGATCGTTTTGGGCCAAATACAGGTTTTGCTCTGGCTCAGTTACATGCATAATTTAATAAAATTCCCTGTGAGTGTACAACCAACACTTCTTTGCCTAACCCTGTGAGGGCAGACAGACCAGCATGGTTTATTTACTAGCATTATTTATTTATTGAGTAGGAATTTCAGTCCCATTCACACAAAAAGCATGTGCTGGGCACAATTTTTGTTCTGACTCCTGGCTAAAAAACTGAATTGCTGTAAAAAGTATGCAACCATTTATACATAATTCATTACAAAAAGCCGATAGAGCCTAGAAATTGAAATGATGCAAAGATGTACCATAGAGCAAAAAGTGAAAACCATTTTAAAGGCAGCTAGGAGAATGCGTGGGAGAAATGAAAATACCTTTAATGTGGTGCACATTAGTCTCTAGCAGTGAAATCCTGCATGGATATGGCAACTTGCAAACCAAAGAGGACAGACCTAATTTCTTATTCTTGGAGGACATGGCTAGAGGTTATTGGCTACAACTTTTCAGATATGGCATGGAAATTATGAGTAAGGTTGGGCTCTCTCCTTTTCCTGCAAGCTGCTAAAATGTATGCTGGGAGACCAGCTCCCTTCATTACATCTGTAGGTTCTGCTTCCATGTGAAATGCCTTAATTTTCCCAAAAAAAAGGAAATTTAGCAACTAACTTAAAGTTTACAAAGAGGAGTTGATACTCTAATCTTTTATTGGCTTCTGCATTAATCATAGCATACTATGTAAGGAGGATGAGTTATGTATTTTTTGTCTCTTCATATAGTTTAGAAAGCTTTTGCACATAGAAGGGATATACTTTGTCCCATATGACCACATGAAAATGCTTTTAATATTCTCTGATGATTGGTTTTACAAAACATGAAAAACTGTATCTCCCAAATTTGAATGGATTTCTTTTTTCTGATTTTTTCTAACAGATTGCCTATTTGCATAATTTAGTTATTAAAAACTGAAATACCTAATTTTAGAAAATGTTGGCAACAGTGTAGAACAGCAAGGGTATTAATGGTGCAGAAACGTACCTGTGAACTTCACAAAACCAAAAGTGGTTTTGAAAAAATTGCTTTCTGCAGAAGCTAAATGCTGTGTGCCCTCTAGAGCTCACCAGGGGAAGCTCAGGTAATCATCAAGAACTGTCTTATTCTGGGGTAGCTCCTAATCACCAGTATCTTGAAGACATATTCAAGCACTCAGATCATCTGTGCGCTCTGAAAGTCCAGACTGTAAAATGGATCTATACCCCAGATATGATTAACGTTTTCCATCACAATAAATATATCCTTCCAATTATCAAAGTGGCTAATATTAAAATACAGGTAAATGGAGTAATAGTTTCTGGTCAGAAGACCTTAGCCTAAAAACTGAGGGAAAACCAAATGCACTGAGAAATCCAGTCAATGAAGTAATTTTCTGACTTTTGTGATGATGTCAAAACAAATGGATATTACAGAGTAGCGATCAATTTGTAGGGATTTGAGTCTTTTGCAGTTCCCTTTCTTTTATGCAGGCGCAGCCGGTTCCTGCTCTTGCCCAGGTACTCCTAAGCCTGGAAAGGAGAATGCAGAGAGACAGGGTGGGAGCAGCCAGAGGTGAACATGATTTACAGCCACAGCATCAGACAAACTATGGGGAGCAGAGCAGAGGAATGAACACTTCCTGGCTGAAAAGAAGTATTGAAAGCCAACCCACCATCTTTATGGGGTATTTCCCAGCTTGATTCACGCTCTGATCTCAGGAGGCTGTGGTCACACATCTCCCCTCGCTGTGGCTGAACCAGCAGCAGAGATGAGTGCAGCCTGCCTAAATACTTGCTGCTGCACTCTTGCCAGAGATTGCTGCCTGTCTTTCACTGTCCTCAGGACTGCACCTAGACATCGCTCCTTTATTTTGAATGGTTGTTTTAGTCTAGGCTGCTTTATTTGACTTAAAAGAGTTTAAGAAACGTTGACTACTTTGACCAAGCCAGGTGAGTGGGTTGTGCTGGCAGTTGAGGATGGTAATTTGCAGTAGAAAGGCAGTGAAGGTGGAAAGTGGCTGGGACCGTAGAGGAGGTAAACTCTTTGGCTGACTTTGCTGCAGCTGGAGCAGGATGTGCGACTGCAACCCTGGGCAGTGAGCAAAATACTCTTTACCAGAAGCCACATGTAGGGCCAGAGTTTTTTCTCTCAGCTAAGCAGTAAGCTGGTTTCCCTACTGATCTCACACAGGACGTGTGTGGAGCAAGGAAAGAGGAGAGCAACTAGCCTACCTTTGGTTCGTTGCCTAAGGACAGATAAAAAAATGATCTTTTGAAAGCTAAGTCTGAAAATATTGGCCTGTGGTTTTAGCAGCTCTGTCTTAAATCCCTCAATACTGCTCAGTAACGTTTCACCTCACTTTACTTAACCTCTCCCTTCCTTTTGCCACATTTCTAGGCGCTCTAAGGAGGCTGCAGTGATAATTTCTCCCTTACTATGTAAATATAATTTCATGTACTTTTCCTAAAACTGCATTACGAGTGACTGCTTCTGTGCTGTGGCTTTTTGACTCTCCTGAGCATCCTCAAAAGCACCGAGTGCTCTCCACAGTGCATATTCAATTCTGTTACACAAAGCAATCTCAGGCTGGGTTAGGCATGGGAGTCCAAATGAGCTGAAGATGCTGTTTTCCAGGGAAGTGCACTTGAGAGAAAAGGGGTGTTGCTACTTATGTTGCAAAGTTTGCACTATGTAGCTGATTAAAAATGAAGGCTATAAGCAGAGTGCTTGTTCATGCTGCTGCTGGAGAATTTATTGCCTGGGAACCTTAGCACAGAACTGCTTAAAAAAGAAAAAATGCCACTCACACTGGTCTATCCAGGATTTTGCAATATTTAGCAAGACAGAGAAGGGCTGGATTTCTTTTGCAAGGTTCCTTGTTTTCCTTCTGTAGTTTTCTTCACGAGCTGCCACATGGCGCCCATGCTGCTGGGGCTCACCTGCCACCCACACACAGCTGAGGCTTTGAAAACTGCCACGAGCATTCAGAGCAGCGGCAGTTTGCTGCACTGCCGTGAGGCTCAGAAAATCTGCATCGAGAAGGTCTTTCTCTTAATCGTCATGGCTTTAAAAGGGACTTACGGCTAGTTAAAGCAGTCTAACAAAAGACAATACTCTCTTCAGTTGGGTACTCTGTTTCTTTGAACTCGCACTAGTTGCTATATTGGTTTAAAAAAAAAGCAAAAGCTTAGCACGAAGAAATATCTTTCTACAGAGAAGAAAAATTATGTGATGTGTTCTAGTGCCTCAGGACCTTCCAGCGCTAAAAAACCCTGGCCTTGGGTCCTTGTGTAAAAGTCCTATTTCCCTATGCCATAGGTCTAGCTCTCAAAACACATCCAAATATCTTGTTTCTGCCATGAAACTTTTTTTTTTTTGGTGCAGGCTGGCTTCATGGCAGCTCTGAAACTGCCATGAAATTCCAGCTTGTCCAACTACTAGGCAGCAAGTCAAAAAAAACCAACCAAACAAAAAAAACCTAGAGTTTTACTTGTCCTTATTTGCTACTGTAGGTATTTTATTGTAGTACCTCTGCAAATGATTTTTGCATTCATGCTAAATGAAAATATATTTCTGTTATAGTCTCTGTGTTGTAAATACAGACAATAAAATGAATCATTTTATGCTATCAGCACGAAATTCGCCAGACTTATTTACTCTTGTGATTAGGATAGATGGGTTTGTTTATTGGATAATTTTATCAATTGCCCTCCAAGAGTTTCCTTAGAACCTGCAGTGTGATCCCTGTGGATTGCCTGTCTAAACTGCAATAAGTATAACTGATAAATTCTTACTGCTTTCAGTTTTTCTGGTAGTTCAAATGAAGAATTTAGTATTTTCTGCCTAAATCAAGAAGTAATCTTGTTATAACAGGTTGGTAATCCTTTTGAGCCTTGCAGTTTGCTTTCTGGTCGTGCATTACTTTTATTTAGTGTTGGTTTAAGCTGATTAGGAAATGAAGGTCTGAGCTTGCAAAAGACATGAGTATTTCTTGAAAACTTGGGTTGGGTCTAGGGCTCTTTGGGGTTTGTTTTAATTATGCCTCAGTCCATTCTCTGAAAGTCACATTCCCCCATTACAGTGTCTCAAGTGAATCAGCCCTAATTGCTAATTAGTTCTGTGAATTTGGAGCAAGCCCTTAAGTGCACCTAAGTCCTGTGTGTCCTTAGCAGAGAGGCTGAAAGAAAAGAATTTTCCCACCAAACATATAGCATTTTAGTGTTCACAACAGAGCAATTTTTATAAGATATGAATGTTTTTAAAAGGACCTTTCAGGAAAAAGGATTTGAAAATGCATTACGAAGTGTTATAGAAAACAAAATGTGCCATCAAAAAGCTTTTGTGAACTGAACACCTAGTTTGGAGTTCAAAACCAATTTAACCATTTTGATTGCATTTTTGTTGAAGTTGAATATAAAATTCTTGAAACTCTGGGTGGGTGGGGTTGAGGGCACATGACAGTCTTCATATAATTCCCAAAAGGGTTGACTTCGATTTTGTAGACACAAGGAGGTAAAATTCATAAAGACTGCTTGTTTAAATGTTTTAAATTAATTTCTGCCACAAAGCACTTGGAGATTGCCTGTGTGACACTGCTCTAATGCCCTCTGATTGCATAGCAGGGAGGAAGGTAGCAGGAGCTCAGTGCAGGACTAGCTCTGCTGTCTGCGTTGTCACATTCAGAAGACAGCTGACAAAGTTACCTTCTCTGCACTTCAAGTTTTGGTGTAAAGTTTAACATTGCTATTTCTTTCCAAGCAGGTGTGAAAGTAAAGAGCTTGATGTTGAAATAAGGAACCTGATAGAGAAGAATGTTAATCAGTTGTGTGAGGACCCCGAACCCATTGCCCAAGAGAGTCCGAACCCTCACAGAACTTTGTGTTCCCTTAAGGTAAGGGCAGTCTGCTTTTGCAATGTTTATCTGCCAGGAAAGAACGTTCAGGGGATGTTCCCTGGGTGACTTGATTATGCATGAAACTTTTTGATTTCTGAAATGATGCAATGAACTTGCTACACATTTTTTTTTTTTTTTCTGATACAGCTGCTTTCTGTTATGAGGAAGACTGAGTGAGAAGATATGTTCTATAGTGCTTTAAAGGGTCAGCTAAACCCACTGATTATCCAAAGTGCCACCCACTATAGCCAGCTGTGCCTTTTGGATGACACACATCCACAAAACTGTATATCCCAAGAGCACTGACATTTCTTTAGGTTGTTGTGTGTGGTAGTTCTGATTTAATTGAGGATGAGCAGAGGTGTCGGGGCCAAAGATCTTCAGCAGTGTCAGAAAGGCTTTTAGATAAATAGGAAGAAAGAAGAAGAAAAACGATGATTCAAACCCACGCTTCTGTGGTATTACAAACAGAAAATTGTAAGCCACCTGCTAAGATGGTCGTCTTTGCTTGCAGTGAAGCAGCGGTTAACAAGTATGACAGAAACTTGTTCTAGGTTTCCCTCTCGGTTTCCCTCCTCTCCCCTGAAATAGCAAGCTGCTTTTTATCGTGCAGTAGGAGGGCAAAAGGAAATTCCTGTTTTCTGCAAAGTGGGAAAGGGAGGAGTGAGAGGTGTGGAGGAGAGGAGTGATTAAGCCATGAATGCCATCCACCTGCAAGAGATGACACACTTACCTGTGTGTGTGACTCCACTACAGGGGGTGGGCGGGGGGGGAGGAAACCTCTGAAGGCTGCGCCCCGAGGCGCGATGCAGGAAATTGATGAGGAGGTAAAGGAGAGATGACTCTCTTCTATGAAATCCGAAATTACACATAGCTCCTTTTGCATGTAAACCGCTATCTCCAAAATGACTCATGACCTCAGGGCATGAAGCTGAGCTGAGCCTAACGAGATGCCCCAGGGTTAGACTAGTGGGATTAGAAACAGTGAGAGAGAAGCCACAAGGAGAAATGGGGATTCCCGGCCCCAGGGGAGGAATCAGCACGGTGAAAAGGAAGTCAGTGCAGAACAGAGTAGCATTGAGTTATGAAATTACAGGGCAGAATAGCAAGCCACAAATTGTGGAAATGCCTGGTCCCCCATGTTAGCCTCCCTCCAACAGAAGGAGGTGTAGGAAAAGATTTGGGGGGTGTGGGGAGGAAAAAGAAAGGATATGCTCACCTCAACTGTTTCCATGGAGTGCTTCAGCTGTGTGTGTGTGTGTGTGTTTGTGTATGTGTGGTTTTCATAGGTTAAAGGAGGAAGGTTTATGATATTTCCACACTAGAAATATACTGGGTATTTTTTATCTATGCTTTTAAGTCAAACAGCTTTTCACTTGGCTGGTTATTGACTTGGACTTCAAGTGCATGACAGCTTGACAGTTGTGATGATAAGCTCCAACAACTTCAGTATAAGATGCTAGAGTACATACATCAGATTCTGTGTTTTGAAAAATGAGGTAATATTTTTAACAAACCTAGTATACTTTCAGTTACAAAGGTTATAAAATAGTATTTAAAAAAAAAAAAAAAAAAAAAAAAAAACAAAACCAAAAACAACAAACCAGAAGATGTCAGTTTGTGAAATGAAATGCTGATTTAGACTTAAAATGAGGCGAAAATTCTTTAGGAATTAGGAAAAAGATAATAATGAAACAAAAGTGTACTCTTGCCTATAGTGTTGGTCATTCATCAGGAAGTTATTTGGCAGAGCCAGCAAGTCATTTTTATTCTGTAACTTTTTTTCTGGAGTGAAGAGTATAAATTGCACACTGCAAAATGGCATTTCCCTCTGAGCTTAAATTGCTTTTGAGACTGTTACGTGGAAATGTCTGTAAACAAATTCCCTTTTTCACCAGGATTTTTTTTCCATTAAAATATATAATATTATTGTGGTTTTAAAGGCAAATATTTGAGAAAGAGAAAATGTAGGTCTACAGAATGAACTAATTCTCAGCACATCCTTCAGCCTATGATTCCTTTATCCGTAGTACTTTAATTGCAGCTTGTCATGATGCTATGTTCCCTGCTCTGGGAGAGGGAAAAGAGGAAGGAGATTACAGAGAAACATCCTTACAGGCAGGTCACAGCAATTAGAGCCTGTTGGTGTACTCTGGTCCCTGACACCCATATATGGTTCATTGGTCTAATATAAGGGACTTGAGTGCCTGTGTCCCTATATGTAGTTTGTCTAGGTGAGCAAACTGTCTGGGCTTTTTTAAGTGTTAAGTTGAAATGAGAGGTGAGACATTAGTATGGCATCATTATTTTACACTGATTTAAGCTCTCAGTTTAATGAAATGTGTTTACTTTTGCTAGGGACATTGACCAAAAAAGGGAAACATACAATGAAATCTTTCACTGATCAGAACAATTGATAATTTCTAATTCAGATCTACTTATCTATTCCCCCGTCTTCTGTAACATCACTTATTGCTGCGATGTGCAGCAGGAGTGATGTGAACAAAGATTGCAAGCTCCAGTCCTGCAGAGACCATAGTCTGCGAAAATGCCTGTCCTCAAAATGTGCCGCAGGAAGGAAAGGGTTCCTTGTTCTGTCTTCCACAGAGGGTGAAACTGAAGGCCAAAACTGTCAAGCAATTTGCTGTTTTAATATAAGAACTCAAAGAAACATATTTCTTACCACAAAAAAGCAGCTTCCTTTTTCAAATTTAAGAATAAAGCTGATTACATTCAACTGGAATAAGCTAGACTAAATATTATGCATCAAAATACAAATATTACTAAAAGGTACTCAGGCAGAGTGTTTTCAGTATGTTTAGGGCTTCATCAAGATTCTACACACAAGAAGGATGTTTTCTGGGGGAGGCGAGGGTGGAAAAAAGTATCAAATAGGAAGGGAAGAACAGCAACTAAAATAATTAGTGGTGTGTCAACATAAAGTAAAGCCGACAGAGATAATATATTTTACGGGATCAATTGGTAAAAAACCAAAAACAAAACAACAACAAAACAATAAACTTTCAAGCACCTAAACTGATTTGGGTATTGAAGTGAGAAAGAAAAAAATTTCATTTAAGGGCTATCTGTACTTGCAACAACTATGTTGTAAAACTCAAAATAGCCTGTTTGCTACAGTTACAAATTATCATCCAATTATTGTTCCATGAAACTGGGATTTTCATCATCAGGCCTGAGTCTGCAAATGCTTAGGTACTTGAGTAGCCATGCTCTTATGGTTAGTCTCATGGGCGATGATGGAAAACAGTGGATAAAGCAAATCCTGAAACAGAAGCCTGTGCCGTGTTTTACTTACTCTGAAACCACATCTTGCTTTAATTTTATCTGGTTCCCACATATTAAGGCACACATTTGCATCTGCACATATTTTTCTATCAGAGCGAGTACATAACTGAACAGCACAAAAGGTTGAGGCTGACATAGTTATTTAAGGGAAAATCCCTTTCTAGCACACTTCTCTGGGTGAAGCACGTGGACCAGGTTTCGACAGGAAAGGGCAGATTTTTCTTCTGGTTTAAGAGCTGATTTTATTCTTCAACTAAAATCTCTCATTTTTTACCATTTCACCATGTGCACCAGAATGGGAAAAGGGGTTGCAATGGATATTGTAGCAAGCACTGCTGGCATAAAAACAGCTTCAGGAATAAAGCCAAAAGCAAAGCTCAACCAAAATGTAAGCAAACAGAAGGCTCCCCAAAAGCCACCAAATCTTAACCCAAGTAATCTCGGAGTAAATCTAGCTTCTACAATTCTGCAACTGAACAGTATAATGAACAAACAAACAAACAACCCTAACAAACCTCACAGCAGATACCTGATCCGCTAGGAAGGAAGAAAAAAAAAAGATGATGATTTTACCATTTTACTTGGATCAACCATTTTGATGGTTCTTGGTTTCACTGCAGTTACTGAACAGACAGAATTTTCAGAAGTGACAAGTGGCTTTCATTATCTTAATTTGTGAGTGCCTATCTTGTAATACTGTAACAGAAGCCTTTCCCAGAATAAAGATCCAGCACTCTGAAAATGAGAACTTTTATCTTCTTGTGGTGCTGATGCTTGTGAGAGGGTTCGGTGTTGGCCACAACTCCAGGGCTTTGATTTTTTTTCTCCCATTGCAAGCTTCCCAAAGATGACTAAAAGGCTTTTATGCTCAGAGAGGTCAGGTCTTCCTAGAATACAAACTAAAATAATTCTCTTTTTTAAACAGGGGAAAAAAAAAACCCAACCTCAAAGCTGCTACTAATAGAAATTACAGAATATCATAGAAATAGAATAGAAATTAATAAAAGGCTTCTAAGCACTTCAGCCCACTTTGGCCTTGCAGGTGGGATTGTATGCTGCCACTTGTGAGTTAACTCTGTGAGTTTCTGAGGGGCAGCAAATCCTGCCTGGTCCCGTTTGCTTGCTGGGAAGCTTTTTCCATACCTGGTAGCTGACTGGCTTATTCCTGCTCCTCACAGCAGCCCCTCTACAGGAGGTTCTGGCTCCCAGCTCCCTGACAGGCATTCCTGGCAGCCACACTCCAAAGTATCTGGAACTTTCTTCCCTGCGTGTGCTCAAACCAATTGCCATAAAAGAGGATTTTTTCAGTCACCTTCACCTCAGTCTTTAAAGTAATACAAGACAGCTGTGAACAAAAATGAAAGATAAATCAGGTACCATCCGTCATAATGATCAGAGCTGCGTGATGAGTTTTGAAAAATACACGGCCAGTTCTTTTCTGTCACCATTGCCTGTAGCATGGACAAAAATGATAAATGCTAAGGATAATGCTTCATAGGCTAAGTAGGCAAGTATGAATGGGGAGAAAAAAAGGAGTGTGAAGAGTGGGAGAAAGTTGGGTAAAGGTCTTACTAAGAATTCATGCTGATTAAGAGAATTTAAATGTTTTAAATTATGATTCACAGCCATTACAGAAGATTTCAGGCTATTAGTCAAACTTGCAGGTGCAGGTTTGCTCACTATAATATTTTCTTAATACATTTAATCATGTTTTGACCAGTCACTGTAATAGAGAGAGCAGTGGAAGTCAAGGAACAGGAGGGCTCACGTGGACATTAAGAAAGCATTTTTTATAATACACGTAGAAGAGATATTATCAACCATTCTTCTAGGAGGAGCCAGATCTGAGCAGCTCTCCAAAGACAGAATGTGATCACTCTTGTTGTATTAACTTCATTTTCTTAAGCTACCAAACTCCACTTGCTCGTCTGGAGAGCAGACTCTGCTCCATTTCTCTCCTTTGTTTTCCATATTTACTTAAACTATGCTCAAATGTAAAGAAAAGTTTGTTTATATTCAGTAGTGGTTGATGCTACAATTACAAGTCACAGCCCAGCAGCAGGAGTAAGGATGTATTGTCTCCTTGTTTGGGATGGAACATGCAAAGGAAGTGACTTTCTGGAGAGAGAGTGGAAGGAGAAATAAGGCATGAGAAAAAGATGAAAAGAGAATGTAAGTTACTTATGCTTTTGTTCTAAAATGTGTGATGGACCCCAGCTAGATAAAGGCCTGTATGTCTCTGTATTTTAGGGAGGCTATAAAAAGTAATACAACTCCATCCACTGCAAACTATGGTGTAGTTTTACAGGTGTTTATGGAGAAGTCAGAGGCAGTTATACTGTAAGAAGTTGCCAAGTTTATATTTCTCCACTCAGAGACTATTCCCTGTAGTCTGTTTTCTTGTGATTTGTTTTTTTTTTTTAGTGTAACCAGTAAATGCCATGACACAGACTGACTTATTCATTTAAAGAGAAGAGATGAAATAATCAGGGAAATTGAGGTTCATGCAAGCATCAGGTTGGGATTTATAAAACTTGCTGACCAGTTTGTCACTGTTGTTACATCACATTTAGCAAGTCTTGATTTTGCATGTTAGTGGCTAAAGTAGGTATGATTTCACCACAGTAAAATCTGATTTTTAGTTGTCTGTGACGAGAGAGTGAATAGATTTTTCCCCCCAAGCCCTTTACTGCAGTGTTAGAGATGGTGCTAATTTGCATGGCAGTGCCCAGCATGCATGTAGTCGGGGTACTGCCCACATCTGAGGTGCCGTTTCTGTCCGTGGCTGCCAGAGCGGCTCAGGCAGCTCCTGGGGAGCACTCGCCTTCATTAGCACCGATGGACGTACTCTTAGCACAGTGCATGGCTGACATCATTCCCACTGTGCAGAACATGCACCCTTGGTTTCTCCTCGGATGTCTTCTCTGTAGGCATTTTCCAAACAGCGTGACACCTAGCAAACATACACTGCCTTGCCTTTGGACAACACTGCTAAGTCTGTGTTTTCCTCCAAAATTTACTTTCCTGGTGTTTTGTGCAGACCTGTTCACACTTTGCAGACACCCTCTTCAGCTGTCCTTTTTGCTTCCTGTGAAGCTTCCTGAGCTTCCTGTGACTGGGTAGCACTAGGACAAATTTTCCTCTGAAATCTTCAACTGGTCTGGTTATGTTTTGCAGGCTGGAAAATTTTAATAGCTTTTTGAAAGTTTGCTTGGATCTGTAAACATTTTTTTAGGTTTGCGACTGCATTTACAGTCTGGTCTTCAACTAGAATCTCCAAGCAATTTAAAACTGCATATTTGATTCAATAGTTTCAAACCCAATATAAATGCCTTAAAAATGTTTTTCTTTTTTTGACTTCTGAAGTCTGACAGTTGTTGAAAAGAGTCCTCCTTTCAAGGATTTTTATGTATCTCAGATTTCTGAAGTGCTGTTGTACAACTAAGTTGTTCTTCATTGTGTAGCAGTAGACTGATAAACAAATGTAGTGTCTTTATCTCTGCAATACCAAAGAAAATGGATGTTGTCATCTCCCTGTCTTCATTTTCAGTGCTATTAACTGTCTTCACTGAGAGAGACAACAATTTTGCTTCAACCTCTCCCAGTTTTTGCTGGAAGAATACCACCACCTCTGAAAAGCTTGAGCTTTTGTTCCCTACGCATCGGTATTTCTTCTATTCATATAGATTTCAGACATACTCTTCTCTTTCCAATACGTGGAATACGTCTTATGTGGCAATCAGTCCAGAAAAGCACTTGTGAGGGAGGGAACAAGGTACCTATCTCCCACCGAGCTGCTCACACAACTGAACAGCACTATTGTTCTTGAACAGCACATTGTCGCCCTCGAGATGTATTTCCTATCAAGTCTTTTAAAAGGCATTTGACGTTAGGCACTGTGCGAAGGGGCATCAGCGTTATCCGTATGAATGCTAATCTTGCCTAGCTAGGCACTGAAGAGTACTTAATGTCATTTCTATTCTGTCATGTTTTGTATAAAATACTTGTAGTGAAGAGCAACAGCTAAGATGATGCAAGAAAATTTGGCATTGTTTCTAACGTGTATACATAGGGTGGAAGGCCAGTAGCAAAGCTAAGAGCTTCCACACGGGCATTCGTGGCTCAGAGCTTATTGATTGTTAGTAGGGAGCAATATGTCTTTCAAACAAGACAGTAATGTTAGGTGAAAGATTTGCCCCGTAAATGAGGCCAGTATAAATTGCATTCACTGACAGTGCCAAACTGCACGCAAACAACAGCTGTTTCAGCAAACAGCGAAACTTGACTCAAAACTCTTATGCATAGCCCTAGTGTGGGAAAGGACAACAGCTATGGCTGCTCAGTCCCTATGGTGGGCTCATACAGAGTGAAAATGGGCGAATGTGCAGGTCATTTTGGCATGGAAAGGCGGAGACGCGGAGATGCTGTTGTTGTTCTAGCCTCTACTCTTCTAGGAGCTTCACCTTTTCCCCCAGGTCTCCCCAGCTCTCTGTGTGTCATGGGCGGAGGGGGAGAGCAGAAAGGAACAGTGTTGCAACTAATTAAAGTCCCTATAAATGGCACCTTAAAAGCCTTCAGTCCAAGAGAGAATCATTCACTTCAGTAGTGGTTAATATGGTCATTAAGATATCAACAGCAAAGGACTTGTTGTCCTAATGCCCACCTAGCCTTTCCAGGAAACTACTCCGCTTTCCAGGAGACTCTTTTGAACTAGGTAATGGTAACAATTGTGTGCACTCCCGGGGCTTAGCCTCATCCTCTCTTCAAAGTAATTTGAGCACTAATAGCTTTCAGGTGGGAGCTGTGATTCTCAAGTAGGGCTGTGCCCTGGGTTTGCTCTTCTGTCCCTGCCGCAGGGACCACTCAGCACCTCACCTAGCACATCGCAGCGCGCTGTTGTGAGGAAATCAGAAACTGGGGCTGGTTTACCTTAGTAGGCCAGACCATAAAACGCAGCCATTCAACCTAAGCTTTCTCCCAAAGCTTAGCTGCTGCTGGAATGGGGGTGGGACTGCTGAGCATGGGAGCCGGCATAAGGGAAGGTGTCTGTACTTGAGAATCCTTGCCCTCGAGGAGCACATGTGCAACGTGGAAGTTCTCTGATTGTATTTTTATGAATCAGATGTTCAATGTTGGTACTTTATAGACAGACTCTGTTTCCATGAGTTTATAATCTGTAGGACTGTAGCAGGTCAGCGCAAGGTAGCAGGACATTGTGAGAAGACAATAGATCATTGCTGTTTGTGTCATTTGTGCCTAGTTACAGTACCCTCTCCTTCAGCAGCTGCCTCTTGACTCTTCATCAGCCCTAACTTTAGTACAGTCAGAACACAAAATTATGCAGTGGCAGCTTGCTAATGGATGCTGCAGACACAGCTGTGACAGACAGATGGACAGACCGTGGGTGAAAGGAGACATCATCATTCTCTGATCTGACAGTAACATCTGGATGACCTTTAGCATTCAGTTGGTCTGTTTCCCTATGTCTATAAGAGGGTTATTGCCTACTTCTGCAAAGATCTTTGAAGTCATTAGGTGTAAGCTTTGATTTGACATAAACTTTTAATAATATTATAATACTTGGTCTCATTTTTAAAATCCGTGGTGTTTCCTCTTCCTTCTCCACTATGGAGATTTTATGGTTTATCTGTTACTATATTCTCTCAGGTAGCACAGTACGTTTATTCATTTTTAGAAGCTGACCTTCTCGCACGTCCGTTTCCTGGGGGAAGGCCTTCCTGTTTCACTCAACCTTGCTTTCGTGATACACGTACAGAGGTTCACTTTGTTCCATTGCCTGGCAGCTACTGGCTCGTATTTCTTACAACATATTAATCACTACAGAAATGTCAAGAAATGCAATTGTGGAAATTTCTGTTGTGTTATCAGCCAGGAGTTCTTCCTTCTGTAAACTGATGCTGTACCTGGGAGGGATATGCTCAAAGACTAGTTCTGGTATAGGTACAGATGAAATGCTTTTAATTTTTGATGGGTAGGATGAGTCCTATGTAGAATCTAAAATGTCTTTATTAAAATAATGCTTGTTTTTTAATTTCTCTCTTCGTACCCCACGAGTTTTCCAGCTGCTCCATAAACCAGGAAAAAATAAAAAGAACATCAGGGCAGGGAGGATATATTTCATATGCAAATATTCTAAAATAGTAGCTTTCTTCCAAATTGGGTTTTGTATTTTGCAAAAGAGGATTTACTTAGTCATACATTATGGACCAGAGATCTGGAATGTGGCTGTTAAATTCCAGCGTTTCACAGGATTACTTTACTTTGTCGAAATCCTTTCTTGGAAATTGAAAGAACTCCCACAGATTTATATTATTTTATGTCAAATTTCATAGACTAGCTTTCTTTCCATTCCTTGAAAAGGAAATAAGGAACCTCTGCCCTCACTGAAAAAGCCTCAGACCCTGGGATCTTTCCACAATAAGGAAAATGATTTTTCTTTCACGCTTCCTTCTTCAATCCATCGTTATTCAGAATTCCAAGACTGAAAACAACAATGCTTTGCATTTTTCTATTTCGTCCTGACTTTGTATGTGAAGTCTGTGGAAGCCTCTTTGTTAATCTTTCCTGTGAGTTTAACTTGCTAAGGTTAACCTCTTTTTCCAAATGGGAAACTAAGACACAAGTCTGAAGTGTTGAGTTCCTTGAGTACGAAAGTGAAGACACAAATAGCTTGAAGCTAGATCTGTGCTTAGATAAGGTAAGTACTAGAACTGCAAATACAATGTCCTTAGGAGAAGAATAACAGTACCAGTAATTCTTCATCTTTGTGCAGCTTTTCTTCAGGGAAAATAAATCAATTTTCCAGTTATGGTTTTCCCCTAAATATCTTGGGGTTTGTACAAGTGTGCTTTTCCCCATAGCTGTTAACAGACTTCACTGTTACTCTTTTATAAGCATGACTCACTAATTTTTCTATCATGATAGTTCACACTGTCTTAGTGCCACTTAATACTTGTCATACTTATGTAAGTCCTTTTTTACAACTGGAAGCAGGGATAGAAAACCCTGTCCTCTTATTTACTGAAAAAACATACCCTTCCTTCCCTTATACATGCAACTTCCTCTCTCGGGGTGAATTGGCCAGTTGATTGCAATTTACATGCACAATAGGCAGAGTACTGCCTTGCCCGGCATATTAGTCATAGGCAGTGTGCTTCAACCCTTCTGGGAAGCCCCCGCCAGGAAGGAGGAAAAGGTTAAAATCAAAATTCCACCACTTATTTTTGAACCTTGGCTGCTTCCACAGGCAGCACTCGCAGATCTTCTGGGTCTTAATGCAATTCTCCTGCTCCTTTAGCCAACGTAAAGTATCTATTTCATTGCTCTTCTTCTTCCAAAGACCTGTAGTGAAACAAATGCTCAAGGCCGTCTTGGATGCGCATGGGCAGGCGTGAGTGACATGGAAGCCCCAGCAGACCCACTAGAAGTAAGTGACTGTTTTGGCTGTCCTCTGACATGCTGTCTGATTATCAGGAATGGCTTGAGCTGGTGTAGGTATCATGTGTGTCACTTTGTAGATTGACAATTATGGGCTCATTTTTGTGTTCCAGTAGATTTGTCTGACTGATTTGCGCTGTTTAAGAGTGGAAGGAAATGTTAGAAATATTTTTGGATACGGCATTCTTAGAAAGAAAACGTGCCCTAGTGTTTCCCTCCTGCCCCCCAAAGTATCTGGTCATTTTAATTTGTTGTTATACAAAGGGTAGACAGTGGTTCATTTTAGTGACCCAACAACTTCTGTGAGCAGTATTCGGGTCAGTTGGTGTCAAGTGTATACATAGCTGTTAGATTTGTGATGGAAGCCCAGATTCTGAAAACAATTCAACATGTGAATAACTCCATTGACTGCCAGGTAATTGCTTCAGATACTTTAAGTTAAACATGTCGATGAACTTCTACAGGAAGAGGGATTAAGTGTTTTCTAGCATGGAAGTTGAGTGCTCCACATTAGAGCTCAGCAGGACTGGCCATGGGGCAAATACGTGGTCAGGATTTTTGCCTGTGAAAAGACACAACAAAACTGATCTTCTTCATTGGTATTTGGCATTAAATTCTCTAGCTGAAGAAAATAAATTTGTTTCAGGAGATTTAAGACCTCGGAAGTGCTCACGCTTTTATTCTAGTTTCTCATAGATTGGTGGAGAATTTAGGGAGAAAAAAAAAAAAAATCACTGACCAGGTATCTGAACATAGTATGTTTTATTTTTATGAGCATGTATCTTTTTTCCAGTACAGTTTTCTTGATATATAACTATATATATCTCTATATATGTCTCTCTAATAGGTCACATGTTCATGACAACCCATAGAAACTTCTTGGAAATTATGATATACGACATTGCCGTTATAAAAATGAGGGTTTAGCTGCTGTTGTCCTGCATGGGCAAAACTCCACATTTTAAAAAATGGAACAATTGCAGACTGATTTCCTAATTTCTCCAAATGGCCTATTCGTTTTCTGTATTGCTTGTTTTGAACCCATTGTGCTAAAGTTTATTGCCTTGGGCCTGCAAGCACTTACCAGGGGCAATACTAGTAATTATTCTAGTTCTTGTAAATGAAGGGAATTACTTACGCCCACTTCAACTTATGCTCAACTTCTGTGGCTTGTACTACTTGTTTGTATTACCATCTGTAAGATAATTAAAATCCTGTTTTGTCTTCTGTGTCTCAGATGGTACAAATAGACATAATTTTGTTTATTTCTGTGTCCGTTTGCATAATGTTTCAATTAAAACACAGACTAAGCAGGGTTAAAGCAGATGTACGCTTCAGAATCTGCTGTCAGCAGGTGTAAAGGTACTGAAATAGAAATGCACTGTAGGAAAATGTTGCTGTTCGAGTTTCTTTGCATGCACGTGGCAGTGTAGATGGGAATTTTGTATAATAATCATGATTTGAAGAGAGGATGCTGAAAGCGTTCATTTTTTAACGTTTCTTTTCTCCAGTCAAGGCACGTATTACTGACCAAGAAGAAGACTGTATCAGCCAATTCTCTGGAACAACAGATCCTCTCACTGGAGAGACAGAGGCGAGAGGTAGTCTTAAGTTTACCCTTAACCTTTACAGATATAACCTCTAGGACAGACATTACATCAGTAATATGCCCGGGGCAGGTAATCACTGAATGTGTTATCACTGTTACTTACACTGTGTTTATGCTGCAGTTGGTTTTACCTGCCAGTCCAGCAAGGTCTATGTTTTTCCTGTGGGACTCTCATCCTGCACTCTTGTGAGACAATTTCTATGTGGAGACTTTCCGCTTTGCATTTCTTCACAGCCCGAAGTGTGCAAGCACTTAAAATTTTGTTTAAACTAGTTCCTATAGTCCTACTTCTCTCTACCAAGCTAGGCAGAGTTATATTTGGAGAACTGTTCCTAAAAACAAATGATGACTTATTGTAATGCGGCTGTGAATCTAGAAGAGCAGAGATTTTTACGGTACAAAGGGCAAATTTTCTTAATGATCACTATTGTAAAGGCCAAGGAACCACCGTGAGTAGTAGCTGGAGGTGTCTTAGTCACAGGTAGCAGCAAACTGGAAGCCGTTCTTTTGCTGAGCATCCTAAAGAGTGACCCTATACCCTACAAAGCAAAATGCGTCAGAGGGACCTATTTGGCTTTCTCCAATAAAAATGCATGCACACTGACTTCACTCCTACCACTTACATGCGTGGTGTTAGCCAGTCTTCCCATCTTGCATGTGTACGCTTGTTCAGTTTAGTGGTACTGAGAAAGGCAAGTGGGGTTTGCACCCAGTAGTAATTGCAGTCAATAGGAGTCTTCAATTCACTCGTTTGAAGTCAGACCTTCTAATTGGAAATATGTTTATGGAACTTAAAGCAAACTGACAAGAAAGTCCTTGGCCATTTAGGAGTTGCAGCTTAGGATTTGTACAGCATTGATTCACCTGTAGCTTATTGTGTATTTGCATGCTTCCTGAATGTTACTTCCTGAACATTCATGTACTTTAACTGAAATACCAAATCACTGGCAGATGGGCCATAAAGCTTGCCAAACCTTAAACTTGCTTTTTCTGAAATGAGCTGGCCAGATAATGAGGAGGTTGTGAACACTCATAGCTGGAGGGTTAGAATGCCCATCTATTTTTTATTTATTGACAATGTTGAAATAAGGGTTATTTACTGTGACTTCCTGATAATTACAGCTTCTGGAGGTGAACAAGCAATGGGATCATCAATGTAGAAGTATGAAACAG
Source organism: Platalea leucorodia (assembly GCF_965183815.1). NCBI lineage: Eukaryota > Metazoa > Chordata > Aves > Pelecaniformes > Threskiornithidae > Platalea > Platalea leucorodia. The sequence goes on along the minus strand of NC_138828.1, from coordinate 6,770,147 downwards.
CTTTATGAAAAACAGGTAACAATGTTGACTACTTCTATTGGAAAATGTATGCCACCTGCTCATAGTTAAGTCTGTGCTTAAATACCAACCAGCCATAGCTATAGTAAATATCCTGGGGGGGAAAGACATCATGTTTACTTTGTCTTTAGCTGACAAATTACAAAAGCTTCATCACATAAAAATGAAGCTAATGTGTGTACAGTCTTCAGTAGGACAAAATAACCAGAGAAGCAGGGCATCTCTAAAATAGAAGGGACCAGGGTGGACATGACAGCAGAGATCTTCATGGCCTCCACAAGGTAGTAAAAATTGCTCATACTTCCGAGCGCGATTAACTGAAAATTAGCCTGCAGTGCCTGGTGTGCCCAGCCACTGACCTGCATCATCACATATCTGTTGGTTCTTGTCCCATCTCTTGTGGCTGTCTTCTGAAGCCTGGAAGCTCAGTGGGGCTCCCTGTGATGGGGGACCTCTCAGATAAATCCTCCATGAATGCTGCCTTCTATAAGCAGAGAGACTTTTTTCCTTTCGAGAAACTGCTCTGTACAAAAGCCCTTCATTTAAAAAAAAGTAAATAAATACTTTTTATTTCCTTTTTTTTTTTTTTTTGTCAAGATCTTGTTGGCATAGCTTTCATTCCTTGCTTGTGGCTGTGTGGCATCTTTGCTGCAGACATTATAATCAGCTGCCTAATGAAGCTGGCTGCTTACAATTTTGCCAGGTATTCCAAAAACCAAGTTGTTCATTGACTGACACTTCTCATCTCCTATTTTCTTCTGTGGAAAGGAAGTTTGCAGAATGACCTCATGTGCTTATCAGGAAAATTTTCTCTCTAATATTTTCCAGTAAGTTTTACTGAGATCTGGATCATTTCTTTGATTTTTTTTTTTCCCCCCCCTTTCTTTCCCCAAAGAGAAGAGGAATTTAAATGGCTCTTCCTCATTTAATATGGGACCGTTTTATGCCTCTGGCTAGATCATTTGGATGTGCACCCCTACAGAGGGAGTCCAAACTGCAAAAGGAAAAAAAAAGAATATTAAAATGGAAAATTCATTTGGAGAGACAGACGCATGGTAGCTGTCCTTCAGCAGCAAAACAGTGTGAGACCCAGCTGGGTTAACACCAACAGAGAATTTGCCCAGGATCATTAAGAGTCTCCACTGCAGGCAGAGCAGCAGAGCTTGGAGGTGGGGAGGGGAAAGTGAGTGGCTGGGGACTTCACACGCAACCAGATCCGCTCCTTCATGCCTATCTGCTGAGAGCTGAAAGGATTTGAAGGCACCTTCGAGGTGCTGTGCCTTTCAGGATCCCCAGTCAGCCCACCATGGTCTGTCACTTGCTTTTCAGCTGGCAGAAATGAAAGCAAAACTGGACGTGTCAGAGAGGAGAGTCACCGAGCTGGAGGAAGAGAGACATCAACAGCATCCAGAAGATGAGAGGTTGCGAGCCCTGGGCAGAGAGAGGCCGTTGCAGGAAATGGTAGGAGGGTGCACTCTGTTACCCTGTTTGTGCTCAGTGTGGAATGCTGTCTTGCCTTTCCCCTTTCTCTTCTTGCGAGTGGCAGGGCGTGGGTTGTTGCACAGCCGTGACATGAGATTGTGGTGTTGAGTGCTCTTCAGTATTGTAGCCAAGACAATGGCTGATCTTCTGTCTGATCAGAGAACTATGTATAGCGAGAGAGTCATTTCAATACAAATTGGCAGAGAGCACGGCATTAGTGTGCGTGGGAGAGTAAAGAGCAGATTGATATGAATACTGCAGAGATTTCTGTCCTTGCTGTTCAGTTCGGGGTGAATTGCTTTAATGCCTTTGAACAAAAATGCTACAGTGATTTCAAATGGAATAGGAACGTCATTGCAGATATTAGATGAAGTGCTTGGCAATAAATACTTGAAGGAATGAACTCAGCTCCAAACACCCACGTTTTGGTATTGACAATATAGGCTTTAATACATGTGCTAGCTATCTCAGCTCCCCGTAAATATTGGTGATGTAGTCAGTGCAGTTATTAGGGCTGAAAGTGCCTGGGCTGATCAGCCGCTCTAGAGCGGCATTCACCTCGCCCCGAGAGTGGTTGAGCACCTCTATCAGGACTCCTTAGGCACTGGCTCTCATGTAGGCATTCGCATCTAAAGCTAGATCCCTAAGCTGAATTCCCACCGCAGTAAAACCACCAACCCGAGTGACTGGCATATATATGTCCAACATATACACAAAACTTTGTGCCCCGTTCTACAAGCACCACAGAGTGGTGCTTCCTGTTCTCATTCTGCTTCATGGTATGACGCACTTTGTAACCTCTTGTAAGAGTTTCTGGATGGTGCTCTGATGGCTGAAGTCGGGCTTCTCTATCTGCTTAATAACATGAAACAAACCTGAAAACAAGTGACAGTCACATAATTTTCAGGCTCAGGTAAGACGTAAGTTAGCTGATGCAGGAGAAGAAATGCAAAGCCCTTAGCTTTTATCTTCGTAAGCAGAATATTCATCTTACTTGCTTTTATGGTATGGTCTTAGCTAAGCACGTGCTTGATTTCCAGCCAATAAGACTGTTTATGTGTTTTAAAGCAAACTATATCGTTATGTACTTGCTGAATCACTGCCTATATTTGCTCTGAGTGTGGATTCAATGCGAGACAATGCATCTTCCTGTTCATATTACTAAGGTTTTCACTGCCTGCCCTTTAATATATGATAGCTGTGAAAAATAGCCCTAGCTACCTTTTTGAAAAGGTAAGGATGAGCAGTACACTTGCCCAATTTTTTTACTACATACATGAATAATGAACAAAATGACAATATAATCCAAAAATCTCTTATGGGGACAGGTTAACCTGCATGGAACTTCAGCCTTACATCAGCAATTTCTTTACAAATTATATACTCAGCCAGTAAGTGCTTCTGTTTACTCTGAATTTCTTTACTTTTTGGATGTCATGCAGGGATGCAGGAGATTATACCTTTGCAGAGGTAGCTGCTAAAAGTAGAGATTTTTAAATGAGCAGCAAGGATTGTAACACCCATGTCAGCAGATGTACCAACTCAAGTTATCCTGTGCTGCGCACAGCGCAGGATGAAGAAAAAGCAGTGCCAGGGGATGATTCAGAAAAATGCATAAAGATACGTGCAGCTTGAAAGCACGTGAGCAGTCTTGTTGCTTTTAAGTTCAGCAGATGCGCAAGAGGCCCAAGCCAACAGATCTACCAAGATTAGATTTCCAGGGCTTTATGGGTTGTTTTTTTTCTGCAGCAGCTAACATTCTTTGTACCTGCATTTGGTTTTATACATATATGGGGGGTGTATGTGTGTGGGTTTTTTTGGTTGGTTGGTTGGTTTTTTTTCTTGACAGGTAACAACCCTTTCTTTTTTAAATGTTTTACTTACCGCCCTGTAGCCACAGAGCTGGGAGGGATTGTACAGGGCAATTGCCAGAGCAAAGTAATAAGGTGCTTGTTCTCTACTTGCTTGTCTAGTCCAGCAGCCTGACAGTACCTTTTAAATTTGTTTACTCAGAGTGGCAGTTCTCTGGGTGCTCTGCTGAGCCATTTAGGAAAACCAGCAGCACCAAACAACCCTGAGACAGATTACATGCTGCTGCTGTCTTACAGAGCTTTTTTTTTTTTTTTTTTTTTTTTTTTTAATGCACCTGGAGTTATGGCTCTCTCAGAATGATAATGTTGTGGACTTTAGCTGTTCCCATGTCCTCCATGGCCCACAGAGGAAAACTGACTGGTTTGGAGATTTAAATTTTTTTGTTGTTGTTGTTCTCTCTGGGCATGACTATGTACCCATAGACAGGAATCAAAGACCAACCTAGTCACTGGAAAGTCTAGGTGCCATAACACCTAAGATTCAGTGTTGAATAAGAAGCAATAAGACATAAGAATTCAGATGGTCCAAAAACCTGAACAAACTGGAAATTTTTAGTTATAAATGACCATGTTCTTGGAGATGACGGCCTCCAAGAAGGAGAATGTGTACTAGGAAAAGAGGATGGCAAAGGTGAAGAGAAAAGCATAGCTTTTGCCTATATGGATTTTAGTGTTTTGTTTTTCTTTAATATCTTAAAACACACATGCACATGCCAGCTTGAGCTAGCTCCTGAGTGAGTTCCTATACTTAATGCAGAGATACCCTGCTAATCTTGCCCAGTTTTTGGAGAAAATTAAATGTTCCAACTAACTTAGAACAAAGGAAAATAAAGCTAACTCATTTGTAAGCAACAGTTTTTCAAGGGTGTTTTTCTGTGGCTCAATTAGCACACGATGATGCACTTCTTATGAGCCCGAACAATAAATGCATAGTCGCTGGCTGCACAGAGATATGCCTGTTCCATGGGAAAAAAAGCATTCATATGGTGTCCTGTGCGTGTCGTTGTTGGATCTCATTTTTTAATCACATAAAGCAGCTGCAGAAGAATATTTGAAATACTTTCTTTTTTTGTAGAACAGGCCATTCTGTTTCATATGTCTAAACAGCTTTAGTCTAAGACGGTCTGGCAAAAGCGGGCTAGTGAGGAATGCATTACCCTGGGAGAGAAGTTTACACAATGGCACTTGCTTCAGGGCCTGATTTGGATCTTAGCTTCCTTCATGGTAAATTGAAATTAGCTGCGCTGAAAGCGATAGAAGAGCGTCAAACTTGAATTTTGGCAAATCTGTCCTAATAATTCCTATAATACCATCTTGAAAGACTAGTGTATAAATCCTGTTGCAAATAGGGACATCTTCCTGGTAATTTGCTGGGTTGGCAACAGCATAGGCACACGCGTTAGGAAGGGTCAAGCTCAAGTCACCAACAACTGTGATGCGGTCAAAGAAAGTGGATTTTGAAGCCTTGGTTGGTAGCTTGGTAATTCTTGAGCAGGCTGAGACCTGCCTCAGTCTCTCGTGTAGTGGAAAAAGCCCTCAGACTATGTGATACTGAGCTCTGGTTTTGTCTTTAATGTTGTATGACACTGGGAACGGCTGGAACTCCACCAGCGTTTAGCCCTGGCATTATGCTATGAGTACATAAGAGTAATGCAGGTTTGGGATGATCATCTGTACAGTACTGATCTGCTCGGCCTGCCAGCTTTCTCATGGCTTTGTGCAACGGCAGACTGTAGAGAGCAGGGATTTAGTTTGGCATGTTGTCTCTGTCTCATCATATGGTGAGTGGTCAAAACAATTTCAACAGACTTTATCATATCTGGGTTTTACTAACCGTCTGCCTTCCTGTTCCCTCCTTTCCCAGCTGTGTTTGGGGCAACGAAAATGCAGCACATCTGCCAGACAGCAGATATTCTGAAAATTGTTCTTGAAAAATGGTTCCATCTGCATTTCAGCAGCATCTTTCTGTATTTTTGCATCCCAGAAAGAAACGAAGGTCCTTAGTGAAGCTCTCCATGAAATGAAGGAAGAGAACAAGCTCCTGAAGCAGAAGAATGCGTCAATGATCAGAAAGAAAGAACACTATGAGTGTGAAATAAGTCGTCTCAATAAGGTACGAACGAGAGTGAGCCACTGACCAAGGCCTCTTCCTTTAATTCTAGGGTCTCTGTTGTCAAGCAGTGACACTACCAGATGCTCATCTTTTCAATCCTGGGTGAACAACCTGTTCACGGTAGCAAACTCATGATCACCGTTAGGGAGCTGGGGAAACAAGCAAGAATGTACTTTAGCTAATACCTGTGCATGCTGTTCTTGGTAGGTAGTAGGGTTGCAGTGTAACGAGGAAAGTTAAAAGAATCTCTGGCTTCTGCTGTGAAACCTCTCTATGTGTCGTATCTAAGCTCTTTCTACATTCTCCCTCCTTAGAACAAAAGGGAAATGGCATAAAAATGCTTCCATATGCATCCAGTGAAACACTGATTAAAAAAAAAAAAATCAGACATTTTAAAAACTGTTGTTTTATATATATTTCGTGTTTGAGAAAAATGGCTTCTCTTCACAAGACATGCTCCTGTCTTAATTTTTATATACATACATATATATATATTCATACATATAAGTATGCATGTGTATATGTGTCTCACTGAGGAAATTGCCATAAAATAGCTAAATGGGATTTATTTTTTTAATTGAGGGAAAGTAATAAATGTAGCTTTGTTTAATCAAAAGATCACACAAAGCAGTGGGTGTTTTCTAACAATTTTGTATTTCATGGTGAACCACAAACACTTCCTGAGGAAATGCACTGCAGTAACCATTGCTGTGTAACTTTAAGTGATACACAAGCTAAAGGGCCATGATGTGCAAAAGTCAAGGCAAAAAAGTAACGCCATCTTAAAAAATCTGACAGAATGTATCATCTCTAACTTTTTGAAATGCATTGACAGAACTTGCTCAAAGCCTCAGTGTAACTTTCATTCAAGGTCTTGTTTGTAAAACAACTTATTTCAGTGTTTTATTTTGCTGTCTTATGATGCAGTTGGAACTAAGACAGATGGGTAAATAGACCATACTTTCAGATGAAACATCAATTTCATGTAACCCACTTTCCCACGAGTAATACTTTACTGATTTTCTGTGTATTTGTGTTCTTCAAATCTCATGTCATGAATGCACATAAGACTGGAAGGGAACCTCTGTGCTCTTTTAAATCTAGTCCCCTGCTATTGCAGGTTCAGTGACTTGAAGCTCTTACAAATTCTCTGAAATCAAACAACTTTTTCCTTAAAATTACTTAAGCTCCTTCTACTGTGCTTCTTTTGGAAGACTGTTCTGGAACTGTAACTATTCTTTCATTAGATGCTTTCATCTGTTTTGATTGGGCTGAATTAATTCTGGCCAGATGATATTCATTTGTTCTTCTGATAGCAGTGTTGAACAGATCTGCTTCACTCCTTGCGTGAAGCAGATCTGTCCTCTCCATAAAGCAGAACTGTCCTCTGGTGAAAATACGATTGCTCTCAGGGGCACTTGCTCCTTCACGATAGATACAGAGAGCAACCATATTTCTGCTAGAGAACAGTTTAGCTAAGCTGACCTAGCTCTTTTGGTCTTTTAAAATACAACTATGCCTGCTAATATGCATGTTTTTTTCATCTTGGTCATTTTAAACTGCTTAGTTCTCCGTTTATGGAAGATGCCACTTCTTCTTTCTAAGTACATTAACCTTTTTACTTCAAGTACATTGATCTTTTTACTTTTGGCTTCATCCCACTTGGATCCCATCATCCAGAGTACCCAAAGTATAGAGTCCAATCTGATCCTACTTTGATGTCTGCAGCATGAAAGTGATGTTGCAATGCCATAGTAGTTTGTAATGCTATATCCCAAGATTCTTGGCTTTCCTGTGGTTGTTTCTATGTTCACCATATAGTTCAAATACAAGCCAAATTTCTGACTTATTTCATAACTTTGCTGCAGCATCATCTCAATTGCTATTTAAACATAGACTAATAAACCCTAATCTATTTCCCCTGTTAAGAAGAATCTGTTTTTTATGAAAGACATCAGGTTAAAAAGTGCTTTACTTCATGCCACTTCTCATGTCTATACTGCAGTTCTCTTCAAAATTTCCTCCCAAGCCTGGGACACTCTGGAGATTAGATTAAGAGGTTTCTAGGTGCACAGACCACTTATCCTTTTTGTAGCTTTGGAAACCAAGGTAGTTATTTTTCAGTCATACAGTTCCATTTTTGATGTTGAAAAACTCAGAAAACCTCTGTGCTGCTTGTCTTGCAATTTTAGGTTTCAGTTTTCAGTACTTCTGAATGAATGTTATTTAACGCCACATTAAGTTAAGCTCAGTTTAACTCAGTGAGCTGTGAGTTCTTTCTCATTGGTATGTCTTCCTTGCTGTTAGCCATCCTGCCACTGCCACAGTGCCCTACATTATCCTCCTTACTGTCTTTAGTCTTGCTTTCCTTTGTAATGCCTTCCTCATTGTACTGATTTTTATAGTGGGGGAAAAAATGTATAGTTATATGTATATAATTTATAATTTAGTTTCTTTTGCAACATACATCTCAGTGTGACTGTCTCTCTTACCCTTCACTTTATCTAAAAGCTACCAAAAGTGGTAGCTTTTGTTGGGATCAAATCCTTTCTCCAGTCCCTAAAGGCATTTTAATTTTTCTTCTTGAAATTATTAATCTAGCTGACACTCGAGCATTTTCCTACACAGTTTTTTTCAACTTCCTTGAGATATGGTTTTCTGGGGGTTAGGGGAGTGGTTTGTTTGGTTGGGTTTTTTTGTACTTTGATTTTTATAATGAAGTAGGAATAGCCAAATGATCTGCAAAAATTGCGTACAGGACCAATTATAGAAGATGCCTAGAAGTTCTTTGTCATTTCTCAAATTTGCTAATTTGAAATTACAAATCTTAGTTACCTATTTAAAATAGCTTATTTACTTTCAATTTGAAGTGTCTCATGATAATTTTATTCACAGTTTTTTAAAACCAGGGGAACAATAATATCATCATTTCTTCTGTAAATTACTCCAAACCAGCCCCGCCTTCTGTCAGTTCAGAGTGATGGGAGTTTTGAAAGAAAAATATTCCAGTTACATTTTTGAGTATTAGTTTTAGTAGGGTTTAGTCTCCATTTTATACTTGGGGACCCAAATCTCCTATAATGACATAATGCTCAATAATTTGCTATTGATCTAATAGCAACATTACAAAATTTTACTTTTTTTCCCCCCATACCTAGCACTTCTCAGCATGTCCCTTGCAATCTTTCCTCAAAGATTTTGATCTCAGTTCAGTAAGACCCTAAACCAGTTCAGCTTTATTCATGCTACAGTTTGTTATTTTATTTGAAGTAATAAAATGGGGTCTCACAGCCTTGCTTCCAAAAGCGGTTTTAAAAAATACCTTATTTTTCTCTACTGTTAACCTTTTGAAGACTGCATTTTCTGGATTTTTCTGGGGTTTTTTTCCACCATAATCCTGAGATGTAGAACCTCCTCAAAAAAAAAAAAAAACCAAACCAAACCAAAACAAAAAACCCTGAAGAACTGTCCAAATAGCTAATACATCTATATCATTATATGATTATAGGAAGTAAGCTGCAAGAAAAATCGTCAATATAGTGACATTTGTTCAAGAATTAGGAGAACTGTCAACAGCTTATGACTATACATACTTCAATTGTAAAGTTGCATTACCATTTGGTAATGTCAGGATGGCCATAATCAGTAAGATACTATCCTAGTGAAGGAGTTTTAACAGAAGACGGAGCCATATAAAAAGGGGGTACAGGAGATGACTGGGAAAATGGTATGTTGTGAAGGTAGGACACTCAGTTATCTTTGAATTAGAGCATCTGAAGCACTTCCGTTTGAGGGTGGTCAAATCTTAGAAGAGGTTGCTTGGAGAGGCTGTGAAATCACCCTCCTTGGAGGAGCTTAATACTCAGTTGGCAGGCCCTGAGCAACCTGACCTCCCTGGCCTGGCTCTGAGCAGGGGCTTGGACCTCTAGAGGTCCCTGCCACCCAAGTGAGTCTCATGATTCTGCAGTTGTCAGCAAGATTGAGATGTATGCCACGTAGGCAGGGGAAAGAAGAAATGTGTATTTCACTCATCTTTGTCCTCAGCAGTGCGCTTAGCAAACCACACGCTTGGGAAAGGATCTGGGTTGCAGTCAGCCAGGGAACGTATCATATGTACTGCGATATTGTCAGACTTCGCTGACTCTTGCTGCTGCTGGCGATCCATGCCCAATCTAAACGCCAATGTGAAACTTGTTCTTGTTATTTGTTTTACTATTTGTGCAGAGCACTGCAATGTCATAGCCTAAAAGGGATTAGCAGTGGCCCAAAGGGACAAAAGGAGGATTAATCAGTAAACTGTCTGTAATTAATTAATTGCAGATAGCTTATTGAGGATTAATCAGTAATCTTCATCTTCCAACGTTTATATTCAACCTTATTTATGTATTGACATGGCCCACAAACTTTGCCACTATTATACCAATTTCTCTTCTGCTCTATTCTTGGAGGCAGTAGCTCATTAGATAAAGGGCCTCCCTTTTCTCTTCTGTGCTCTGCATGGAAAGTGCTATTTTTTGTTAATTTTTTTTGTTGGCCTTCTGATAATTAATGCTAATCCTTGGGTTACTTCAGATACAGGTTCTCCTGCTTGGCCACTTCCCCCTCTGCCTCTTCCCCCTCCAAATTATCTTCCCTCCTTCCCTTATGGCATGAATGGAGTGTGGCCAGCAAGGGGGAGCTGGGGATCATTAGCAGGAATTGAAATTTCTAAAATGGATTAAGTTAGCTGAGTCCGTATCTTATGTGAGAGACATTGAAAAGTACTGAACGGTGAATATTTGTGCTAGAGTAAATAAGAAATATGTAAGTGTAGTGTGTGGTTATTGAAGGAGAGGGGTAAGACCGATTTAAAAATTATCCCAGTCCAAGGGAGAGCTGTGTAAAACTGTGAAAAATAAATTAAATCTGCAGAGAGCTATGGCAGAATTTGACTGAAGAGAACAAGAGTGTTATCAGTGTAGTGTGTGTATTCGTAACTCCCTCTAGTGACAAGCTATAGAGACTACATAACTTCCTCTCAACCAGAGGGTTTACTTCGGTTGCAGTTGAAGAAACTAGTACTCTTAGTGCAAAAAACGTTTCAGTCAGACTTTACTGTAGTCATATTTTTAGGCCATCTTTCAATATTGCTTTTATGTTCTTGGTTTTTTTGTTTACTTGGTTTCGGCCTCAGCTGAGTTTAGACACCTGTCTTTGTTTTCCCAAATTCTGACTTGCACAGGGAAATGGTGTTTATGAATGAGAGTTGCAGCTGTGATTTCTATACGTAAATGTTGGTTAAGGTTACAAGTAAAAGCACAATCCCCTAAATGGCACGGTCTCAAATTCATGGATGTAGTGTGGGCACTTTGAAAATTTGGACCTAGTCATGCATATATGTTATTCATGGGGTTTATATCCAGTGTATATAATTAAAGCAACTGCAAGTGAAGGGAAAACCCCCACAAGTCTGTGACTCATTCTAATCTGTTTATTTAGACGTCAAACATGCTAGTCATTTAAAAGGATTTTTTTCTTTTTTTTGATGTGGAGACTGTTTAGTAATTTTGCTGTTTGACGTTGCAGGCCCTTCTGGATGTGTTGAAAAAGCAGCACTCACCTGGTGTTGGGACTCCTTCAGAGAAGGGTGACAGGAACAGCCTTGAGGACATGAGGACCCAACTTGAAGTTCTCAGACAGCAGGTGAGAACAGCTGGAAGTAAGCCTGGATGGATTTCACACAGGATGATTTTGCCCTCTCCCAGGAATTGTGCCTGGTAGACTTGCTATGTAGAGCTTTTGACAGGAAGAACCAGTTTAGCCGTAGCCCATTCAAATGGTGTTTCCTAAGATGCTGTCATCACAGCAGTGTCCACGAAGTGAAACTGAGTCCTTGCAAAGGACTGGAGCAAGGACTTGTGTAGTACTTGAAGCAGCAGAATGGCTCTCCTGACTCCTGGAGATGTCGGGCCAGCTCTCTGCTAGGGGCTGAATTTCATCCAGAGGGAATGCTAAACTTCATTAATTACTGATTGTATCTTCTGCTCCTTTTTTCTTAGAAGTTGAAGGTTTAGTGAATTCTCTAAGAATCCTAGTCTTGAAAAATTAGAGCGTTGGCATTGCAATTTTTCAAAGTGTGAGGCAAAACATTTGCATCCATAACCTGCATACCAATCACTATAGAGAAGTGGTTTTTTTTTTTTAATCTTTGTTCTGAGGAATTCAAGTGCTTCGTGCACTCTTTTTCTTTCCATATGAAAGAATCTGTTTGAAAACATGATACGTCTCAGATAATTTTACATTTTAGGTCTGTCATCCTGGACAGTGTTAGCGTTAACATTATTGACACACAAATGGATGTGATCAGAATGGGAATTTTATTCAATGGGAATAAAATACTTGTTTCTGTCACGTTTGACAGCAGAGCCAGATTTTGCTCTCTAATGTAATGCTTGCCACATGCTGGAGAATAAAATCCTGCACTTGATTGTACAGTAATGAGTTATTTCATTCTACACAATAAAATAGAGTAAACCAATTTTTTTCAGAATTCTCATGGGGTATCCATTTTATGAATGTCTTTTTCTAGTTGTATAAATCAGTACAGTGAGTCCAGACTTCCTTCTGCACAAAATGGAGCAGAAGGCTCTAACTGTACGGAGGAGGGACTCTTGAGACAAACAGCAACGTGACAGTGTCTCACCAGAGCTTGGCTGCCATCAGCCCATCCCTGGCCACGACAGAAGAGATGAAGGCATTAATTCCTTGGGAGGTGTCCCCCTCTTTCTCAGGGCAACCGAATATATGGCAAAACTGTGACAAAGTGGTTCTTTTGCAGCTTCAGCAGATTGTACAACTGGGGAGCAGGAGGGAGGTGGGACAGCAGAGACAGAATCAGGAGAGAAGAAATGAGGAAATACTGAGGAGAGAGGCATGTAGATGGACAAGGGACACAAGAGACCTAGATTTCTGCAAGCGACAGGTTTGCCTCTGCTTCAGAGGGTCAGGGGTGTGCATGCCTCCTGCAGGTACAGGCTGTGGAGCCGAGTCCCCATGCGGCCACACAGAAAGCCTTTGTTCCTTCTACACAGTGTTATTCAGGAAGGGGGTTATATCTAGTGGGGGACCATCGGGTCCGAAAAAAACCTTGCAAAAATTAGCTGCAACAGGCAAGTCATGAAAATAATTTATAGAGCCCTGTGTTGACTTTTTTCTTCCCCTGAATTATTAACATTTCTTTAGTCCTCCTGTGAAGTCATAGTGCTGCTGCCAGCAAAAAGAAAACTGGATCTGTACGATTAGCAGGGCATGAGCCGCAGCAAGCATTTTCTTTGGAAACAGACTGTCAGTGGGCTTTAGTGACCAACCAAGAGGACCTGAAAGGACTTCTGAAAGTTCTGGTGGTGGTTCTCACCCCAACGTGCTTTTGCTGTTATTTGTCAGTAGAAGTGCCACCAACCTCGGGCTTCTTACCAGGTGGATGCCTGCCCGTTAGCTGAAGAGTTAAGCCAGTCAGCTTAGCACCGATTAATTTATGGATTTGTGTTTTGCTTCTGAATCTGTGTGTTTGCTGCCTGTGCCTGGGGTCATCAGATATTTTTTAATGGGATGAAGCACTATGATTCCTGGTGACATAAGAAGAGCTAAGCCATTGCATCCTTCAGTATTTGAAAGGCAGCTTATCTTCTAGGAACAGAGTCAAACCTCTGTATTTCCATTTTCAATTGTGTATATAACATTCCCCTCTACTTCTGCACTGGGGCAGGTAGAGTCCTTGGGCTGCAGTTTGAGAGGATGAATTAGAAGTCCTGTATTACAGACAAAAGGTACATGGGCCAATTATTGTTTTTTATATGTGCGGTTTCTAACATCTGGAGCGTGATAGCCTCCTACGTTGTTTTCCCCCCCCCCCACAGTGTTCCAGCCAAGGTCTAAATTCCTTGACAGTCCTGACTAGGCCATGTCTTCTGGTCGTTAATATGTGACCATGGCCCTAAATACTACCACTTATTCTGCACACATTAGTCCTTTGGGATGTGGCTAGACAGCTAGCGCTGTGGGTAGGGTAAAGCTGCAGACAACTACGAAAAGGTGTAAAGCAAAGCAGGCTCAAAGCCAACGGTATTCAGTGGGCTATAAAAAGGGAGTTATTTGATGATAGTGGCTCATCGTTAGGGTGGATAAGGTGATAACGTTCCGTCAGACTGCGTGCTAGAAGTCAGTTTTTTGTGCTGTGCCAGCACCTCCTGTCTCCACCAGGATGCTAACTGTTTGCATCTGAGATACAGGGGGAGTTAAAAGTGCTCATAATTGAAGAGAAAACTGAAAAGAATGTTGGTAAAATGTTTGTCCTACTGCTGTTTATCCTTTAAAAAGATGGATGTCTTTAGTACTTGCTATCTTATTTATAATATTTAAAACTGATATCTGCCAGTCAGCCTTTTAAATTACAAGCGTCTATGAATACTGAAGCTGTGGACTGTTTCAATTGATGGGTACCATTGGAAAACAGCCATTGCTTGTCACTTTAGTCATAAAAGAGATGAGGGAAACTTTTTGTTGCAGGATTGTAAAGAGGAGGGATCCTTTTGGAATGCACCCTGCTGCTTGGCCAGTTATTAAAAAGCAACCAAACAACAAAGTGGATGAAAATTTCCATTGTGGCTCTGCTGAAATTCACATACTCTGTCATAACGTTTGCAGGTACAAATATATGAAGAAGACTTCAGAAAGGAGAGATCTGACAGAGAAAGACTTAATGAGGAGAAAGAAGCATTGCAGAAAATTAATGAGAGATTACAGTCTCAACTGAGTAAACTAAACTCTCAGGTATGAGTCAAAAGAAAGTTTACCGTTGCCAGCACATGTGTATTTTATTTTTATTTTCTCACTTTCCACATAACCCAAGGTTTTCTGGCTTCCATTAATTGACATTGGATTTTATATGAGGTCACCACCTGGGATGAAATCATTCTGAAGTAATGCAGTAAGAAGATGAGAAATGATTAGAGATGACTTCCAAATTAAGTAGATGAAGGGAGTATTTATTGCAAAAGCTCTTCAAACATATCGTAAAATGAAGGGGGGGGAACCAAAAACAAATCCAGAGGACTGTTGATTGTTTCGCTGGCACTTGATATAAGAGATGTAACATCAAACCAACTTTTGAAATAAAAGCTTCTGTAATGAATCCTGACCTCTGCAGTGGAATTAGAGTGATGTTAATATCACTGAGGAAAAAAAATTGTCTCCATCCAAATTAGCTGAGCAGCCGCTGCAATAATTTTTTGTTGCAACATCCTTTTTATCTCTTAACAGTAGTGTCAGAACTCTGTTCACAGACATTCAGGAAGCCATAGTAAGATTATGGCATGCAAAATGCTGAGCTTTCTTAATCCTTGTTAAAAATGATGAAATTTTGAGGTTTCCTGTCTTGACAAAATTGTGCAATGCTTTAAAAGAATGGCCAATTACCAAAATGTTCTGTGATGATTTATTGTCCTCCCCAACATTGTTGTGAAACAGAAACTTCACTATTGTGTTATTCTCAACCAAGCCATGCATTGATACTAGTAGGGTCTTGCAGTAGTATCAGAGGCAAGGTGCTGCAAGTGCCCCTCACTCCCATCAGCTTCAGCGGGAGTGGAGAGCAGGTTTGGCATCCTGGCCGATGCTGGGCCCTGCTGCAGTAAGGCTCCAGACTTGTCAGTGCTTTTATGGGTACCTGGAAGCATTTCATGCAAGTACAGAAATAGCAATGCCAGAGGGAATGCCATGATTTGCCACTCAGGGCACCCCAGGCATATAGAAATACCTTGGACAAATCTGTTAGCATTGCATGCAATAACTTTCAGGTATGTTTCCCCCACCCACCAGCCCACTCCTGGGTGGTTCAATAAGGTAAAGACATTTTTTTGTAGGAGACAAAGTGTTCAAAGACACCTTCTTCCTATATATTTTTTGCTTTGTCTAGAGACTGTAAAAGACTAAATTTCTTGCACAACCCCAGTGGGTCAACGGACGCTGTGAGAACTTCTCACAGCAGTGACAGTGAAGAGGGGGACTACAAATGGGGCTAAAAAGCCTTTCCCACTCCTCCCCAGCTGCTCTGGACCAGGAGAAATGCCAGCAGTGCTGCACGTGTGTAACATACCCGAAGGGCTGTACAAGTGCTGTGTAATGTGTATGTACAATTTGACTGTCCCTGCATTGCATCGACAGTTTACACTAGAGATCATCTTGTTTGTCTCTTCCTGCCTTGGGATTTGATTAAACAGAGCTTGTGAAGGATTTTAAACATGAGAGAAACCATAGAGAATATTTATTAGTTTGTTTTCTTAAGTCAAATTATTTAGTTGTGACTCATCTTTTACCCCTCCTTGCTCTGTCCTTAGGCAAATTCCCGTTGACTCTGCTGGGACACAGAGGGCCTAAGAAAAGGCAGACCCAAATCTCGAGGCCATTGACTTTGGTCCTTTACCAAAATTATTTATTTTTCTTGTTATGCAAGTGCCTGTCCATGTAGTTCTGCTTCAAACTATTGAAAGCTACTGTGTGTAATGAAAATGTTTCTTGAATATAGAAAACACCCAGAAATGTGCTTGCCGTATCTTGAAACCAACATTTTGTCATATAAAAAGTGTCAAGACTCTGGTGTGGCATAAGTCAGCTTTCTTAAATAATTTTTTAAATCATCAACAGTCTGAAGGGTCTAAACAAACAGCGTTGCAACCCATGCTGAGAGAGGAGGGTTTCTTCCCCGTTGCTTTTTACTGATAAATTTGTATGTGAATATTCTATTGGTCGTCATATCCTGCTACTAATGCATTTCTTCTTGCTTTTCTTATCTTTTGACAGACAAAAGACCTCCCGGTACAGTCTGAGAGGCCCAGCTACCCACCTCCCCTCTTCCTCTCGCCATGTGTTAATTATGGGAGTTGTGGGTTGGTTCTTCACTATCAAGATCCTCGAGCACATCCAGCATCTCGCAGGGCACATGAGCAGCAACAGCACTCAGTAAGGTTCCCACCATCTCCCATTTCACAAGGGCACTGATTTTCTCACAGCATGGTGACCACAGGAGAATAACGTGGTGCTATCACACTGCCATCCTCACCAGTAACTAAATCTGTTGTTTCCCAGTTTCTGGCCAGTTCTGGATCAAGATTTTGTACTGGTTTTAGAATTAGCCCTAGGTCTGGAACAGCCTTCCTGATCTCTGTACAGTCTCTCTTCCCTTACTATCTCCCCCCAAATGGTGATTTTTCTCTTGGTAGTCGTGTTCTTTTCATCCGTCCTGTTCCAGTGTCTTCAGTACTGAATTGCACAGAGTACTGCCATGTGCAACTCAAAGTATAACGAACAGAAATCTGTGCACAAAGAGGAAAAATTGCAGCAATTTAAATATATGGTTGATGAGTTATACTTTAAGTATGTATTCTTAAATATTTTAAATTTACTGTGGCAAATGCTGTTTACCTACAATACCACTAAGAAGAAAAAGGGGATTATTATACATTTGTTTTCAATGATACTGGTGGTCATTCCTTAATTAAAAAAATAAGGTTGTTTGATTGGACTCTTGCTGATTTCTTAGATTAATTTACTTCCACGACACACATTCAGAGCTCTTCCTAGCTATATAGTTACCCAAATTCATAAATACGGATCTGGGCCTTGAACATAAATGATAATAACAAAAATGAGAACGTAGCTGTGGTCAGCATTATTCTGGTCTTTTCCCTCTATTTGGTCTAAGAAATCTTGTTGACTAATATGTCTTATTTCCGTGTCTTACACTGGGTATATTTTTCTGTGCCCCTGTCTTTGGAAAATTACTTTCCTTCTTCACTTACAGCTTCTGTGTTCATAGGTAATATAACTGTCCTGATGCCAGGCAATACTGCTGTAACCAGACTGCACAATCCAAGGTTCCCTGTACGCCTTTTGCGGGAGACAGACAAAATCAGGATTCACAATGCTCTTAAACTGCAAGGGTGAATTCCCAGATGCTTGTACCCAGTAGTGTCTTCCCTCTGGTACACTGCTGTGAAATGGGATTACGTGAGGAATAAGGTTCTACTGAGGGTGAAATACTCTGGCTCTGAATGCTTTAGGAATGCAATTTTCCCAAGCGAGCCTATGTATTGCAAAAAAAAAAAAAAAAAAATCAGCAGAAGTGCAAATTCTGTCTGAGTGTGGCTAACACAATGGGCAATTTGCCTTTTTTCCTGGCACACAACAGGGTCCTGTCTTCCTCAGCATGAAGAATAGGTTTGCACTAGGGCAGGTTATGTGAGGGGGAGTTATCTATTTCAAGGAAAATACTGCTTCAGAGAATGATATTTTTGAAGTGCTTTGGGTTATCTAAGTGGGCTGTGCTTGTTCAAATCTAGTGAGAATGCATTTATACATGGTGAATGTCATTTTAAATACACAATATCTGTTTCTGGCTATAAAGCTGTCACGTATGGAAAGATGCTCATTATTTGAGAAATTACAGCCGAATTTTTGCAAAACGCATATAAGGCTTTCAGACTGTAGAAATCTAACGAAAAAGCTGTGGTCAAACAAGTCATTTCTGTGCTTCAGGAGGGTGCTTATCTGCCTATTTATCAGAGTTGGAAGTATTGCAGAATGTTTTTCACTGCAATTTGGACACTGTCCCAGATTATTTTGGCTCTTCTCCCTGAACTTTCATCATCTGGGTTTCCAATTCTGCGAGGGATCACTGGGTTTACAACTTTGCCATTCCTGCCGGAGCACCGGGGTCAGTTTGACTGGTTGCTTTGTAACTCCCAGTTTCATTCTGAGTTTTCTTTGAAATTCTTTGTCTGTGTGAGTGCAGCGTTGCTGCTCTGAGCTTTTGATACCTCCCTGAGCAATTTGTTTAGCAACGAAGAAAGGTGTTAGAATTTAATGAGTGTCCTGAGTTAACATACGTAATCCTGTGTTTAGTCTGTGCTTTTGCTTTTTCGTTCTTTTTATATCTTGCACCTTTTTATTCCTTTTTACATTGTTAGTAGAAACATTTTGTTTAGTCTGACATGAAATACACTTCTTTTTTCTGAAATTCGTTCTAGTTTGCGTAGTGTAAGTACGTATGAAAGACAAGAGTAGATCAGAGAACAGAAAATTCAACAGAAACTCAAAAAAGCAATGCAAATAGGTGTATTTTGAGCCATTGGTAGAAAAACTACCTGTGCTTAAAGCAAAGCAGAGTCTTGCTTTGTATCAAAGCCTGTTTTGTTTGCCCACAAGCACAGAATTAGTTAATAATTCCTGTGGATGGTATAATTTAAGTGAAAATAGGATAGCTCCTTTTTTCCTGACAGTATATGAGAGTGCTTATTGCTGCGTAGTACGAATGATAGCATACATGAAAGTTAAATCTATTTTCTCTATCTACAGCTTTGTCCTGCCATTTTAATTTAGGCAAAACTTCTTTAGAAATCTATGAAATTTCTTTCCTACAAGTTGAAATCTGTAAGAGTCTCCTTGGGACTACTCAGGATTTTGTCAGAGTAATTTCTGCAAGAGAATAATTATTTTCCCAATTTAACTAATTTGAAGCAGTAATTACCTGGAATTTGACAAGCTTGCATGTGCTACTTAAACCAGATAGACAGCTTAATACAGCTTCAACTGAAATGTCTGGTCCCAAAATTGTTTTCTGTGGTGGTAATTTGCTACTCACCACGGTGTGTGGTATGAGCTATAAGGCAGTATTTCTCTCTTCCAGGATTTCCCTGGACAAAACCCTTTGCAGAGACATAACCTTCCCAGTACTTCCTCTTATAAGAAAAATGGGAATTTTTCCCACCCCACAGTATTTTCAAGAAGTTATTTCATAACAGCTAATGTTTTAGTAACACTAATGCTAACCTGTGGGGAAGGGAGGAGGGGAGAGAACTTTATTAAATGGGTTATTCCTGTCACACTGAAACGTGTTACAGATGTTACACGTATTCAGACTGGAACAGCTTCACCTGTCAGGTCAATGTGTACCAGGTTTCTCTGGGGTTCTTTAGTATCGAGAATGTGATGCCTGCTAGTATCTTCTGGAGTACTTTATTCCTTAGCCCTTTTAAAATCCAATTTGTTTCTGTTAATGTTTCTTTTGATCTGTGGGATCTAGAAAGGTTTACACCAATATTTCTACTCAGAGCAGCATCTAAACCACGTCATAAAAAAGGAAGCAAGCTGAAAGACTCGATCAGTGGAAATATAAAGCTAAATATAAGATTTTTTGTAAACTACTTTTGTATGACTAATAAAAAACTTCACAGCGCAATTATATTTTTATCATGTCACTGTTCTTTTGTTTGAAGTGTCTATGAAGTCCATATTGCTGTAATAATGTTTTATTGTTCTGTGCAGCCAGACTATCAGTGGTATGTTCCTGACCAGTTTCCGCCAGATGTGCAGCATAAGGCAAATGGTAAGACAACAGCTGTACAGAGCATATTTTAAATGTACTTTTTTAAAATGGGGGCCTTTTGAGGGATGTAGAATAAATTTTCTTATTTATCTGTTGAGTGCTTATATGACAGCTTTGCCTCAGAGCGATGAGGTTGCTGTATGTGCAACACAGGTGAGGTTTCTAATGTAATACCATCTACATTATGGCTTTCGGCTTCGTTGCAATTCATAA
Organism: Platalea leucorodia; assembly: GCF_965183815.1. Taxonomy (NCBI): domain Eukaryota; kingdom Metazoa; phylum Chordata; class Aves; order Pelecaniformes; family Threskiornithidae; genus Platalea; species Platalea leucorodia. Next base: position 6,750,031 of record NC_138828.1, on the reverse strand, counting down.
AATGTCTCTATTACACGTTATAGGATCACACATTTGCCTCATTAAACACCTAGCAATAGTCCTAAAGAAAAGATATCTTCATAGTTGTCCTTAGAGCTTCTGTTGCTCCAGCTAAGACTGAATTTAATGATGTGCTGAACCTGGGGACTAAGATGGGGCATATTTTAGAAGCCCTTGGTAACAAAGTACAGGCTTTAGGATGTTGTTTCACCTTAAAGGCAAAATGCCCATTGCTATTCTTGATCTGCTCTGATAGTTCAAGGTGCCAGGTCTGAAAATAAAATCATGTAAATGGACGAAGTTAATTAGTTGCCAAAGTGTCAGTGCAAACTATCTTTTGGAAACCAGGAGGAGTATTTAGTATTTGCACCTGGATTTGAAATCATGCCAAGTTTCTGGGTGTTTCAAAGTACTTGCTTCAGACCACTCAAAAGATGGATGCCAGAGAGCACAAGGGAGAAGGGACGTTGTTCTAGGTGGGAATCCGCCCTCTGGACCTTCTCCTTCAGAAACTCCTCTAAACCACCCCTTTTCTCTCAAAAGTCGTTGAGAATTATGGCACCTAAAGTTTTTTGTTTTGCTCTGTTCTCATGTCTCGTGGCCCTTTTGTAGAGGTACCATCATGACACATCACCCTGTGCTGCAGGGCCACCAGCAAAATTTGCTGGTCTACACTGCAGGAGCGTGTGTGCTTTGTGTGTCTGCCATTTCATGGTGCGAGTGGGTACCATATGGGGTGGCAGGGACTCATCACCAAAAGCTGTTTTGTAACATCTAGAAGAAGATGGCTACAGAGGAACTATTCCATAATTTATTGTCGTCCACATTTGCAGAGAAGAGAGGGTAGGGTGGGAACGTAGCTCGCCAAAATGGAGGATGAGCTTCCCATAATTACATGGCAACTGTTTGGAGGGTTCTGATGTGGTTGTAGGGAAAGTAGTGCTGTGACTGCAAGAGAGGACAGGAGATTAATTTTGTAGTTCCTCCCACTTAAACTCCAAGTGATTTACCGCACCAGAGAATACAGGGAGGATGTTTATAACAGTGAATGAAACAAGTCCGGCCACCAACTGCAGCTGTGGTCCAGGGCAGTACACTTAGGGGATCTGAAGAAAAAAGTTCTTCTTTTACCCTGCTTGATTATATGAGTTGAATTCTGGCTCCCTGAAAAAACTTTTTTTTTAAATCTGTGCTCTGTCTTTCTATTATTGTTCCTTGTCCAGAACATCTAAATACCTCTTTCTCAATGGGACAGTGAGTAGGACGCTTGGAGACTTCTCCCTTCCCTTTTTTCTTCAGTCCCCATAAAGAGGAATTCTCAATGAGTCACATCATAGTGCTGTGTAGGATGTCTGCTTTAACATCTTTGGGGCTCTTATTCTTTTTATCTTCGCTGATAAAACAAAGTTTATTTTATTAGCCATTGATCAGAGAAGTCCAACTTCTATCAATTAAAAGGCACTAGCCTGGGTTTATGTACTGTATATGGTCTGTATATACTAAATCTGCATTTAAGTGTTTTGAGAAAGCTTTCAAAGATAGAAACTCCAAGAATACATGATGGAAGTATTCTTGATGTTCCAATTGCTTTGTTCTGTTTTGTATCAGTGCTAATTACAATGGTGGGTTTAAATGAGCTAGTACATGCAGCAGCATTCCCGAGTCTCATTTCTCATCTTTCATTTCTTCATGAGGTGATAAACTGACCAATAAATCTTATCCCTTCTAAGACAGGGCTTCAGCATAGAAAAACAAAACAGCAATACAGCAACTTTTAGGCATGAGGCAGTTTCCTTTAGGAATGCTATTTCAATAGACTGATGTTTCTAGGGAAAACCCTTAAGTTTCCCTTAACTGAACAAATTTTCCTTTGATACTGGGTATTTTTTCTTAAGGAATAATTACGAAATACAGGTCACAGGTTGTAACTTTAGAGCTGAACACAAGTGAAATGAATTGGGAAACTGATTTTTTTTTTATGATATTACATCAAAAAAAGCCTGTTTTAAAGAGATCTGAAATCTGTGAGAGTGTCTACATCAACTCTAACTAGTTTGCTGTAATGTCATTGGGACTGCAAAGGCATATTGTCACCAAGGAGGAATTATTAATTTTTTTCTGCAGTTTTGTATAGATGTACCTAGATTGTGTTTTCCTCCCTGTCTCCCCTCTTTTGTGAGGGAGGAAGTTATTGGCACCCAGGTGCTTTGCTATCTGACTTAAGTTCTCCAGGTCCTTCTGTAACCAGCTGTGATCTCATGTTTTCTGCTTCTTGTGTAACCACGTCTGTTCTTTTCTTCTGACTGGCACCGTTTTTCTTAGCTGCTCCCGTGTTCAAAGGCGGCTATCTTAAGGGACTGCTGGCTCTGTGAAGCCTAGTTTGTCTTTCTGTTTTCTGTAAGAAACACCTCTTTGCCTGTATCTACAGAAACAGGATAATCACTGAAATATTTTTAAAATGAAAAAAAAAAAAAAAATCTGCTACAGAAATTTGATCAATCCTATTTGAGACTATTTTCCAAAGTTTCTATTCCAGTCTGTTATTTTCCCCACAGATCTATGTTTTGCTAGTTGGCAGAGGATCACTTAGGCACAAGTCTGAGGAGCAATGTTGCCTCCAGCACTGAACTTTCATGTAGCGTGATGGTTTGGATCTGGCACTTTTTGATTTGAGCCCTTTCTAATTAGCCTGGAAATAACTTCTTCAGAATACAGGAAGGATGAGAAGAATAGGGGGGCAAAATGAGAAGGGGAAGAAAAAAAAAAAAAAAAAAAAAAAAACCAACAAAACAAAACCAAACCTCTGTTCTTTTTTCCATTAAGCCTTTCTTTCCAAAACAAGAATGAACAAGATATATTCATTCCACGGTAGCAAGACAATGGTAATTATCTAAGTGAAATCCTGGCAATTTAGCTTTATGAAGAGAGTGAAGCTAAAGGGAGATGCTAAGGTTGTAGCTACGAAGTATGGCTTTATGCAAAAGCCTTGTGTGTTTGTTCAGAGTTTGGAGTAGTGAACACCACTTGTTACTTAATCAGGGCTACATCAGCTCCCTCCTTCTCTGAGGGTTTAACCCAGTTCCTCTCCTCCTGCTCTTTCATGCTGCAGTCTCATCAAGAGTTCAGTTTTCCACACCACTGCTGGGATCCAAACTGAATCCAGAAATATGCAACAGGCGGTTTGCAAATAGGAGGGTGTGGGCTGTATTCAGGTTTATTGGTCTGATTTTACTAGCATTTTCTTCCCATTTGCATCCAGAAAGTTTCATGTTGCACCTCTTGTTAAGCTGCTTAAAAACTCAGAAAACTCGTACCAGAGTTCAGCTTGTCTGTGAACATAAGTATTTCTTCTCCATATCTTCCCAAAGATTAAAATACTCCAGCTGAAAGCAGGCAGGGTGAAGAGATGGATAAGAACGTTTTGTGTCCAGCTCCGTAGGTGGGCTGGAAAGGAAATCAGGCTGCCAGGGAAAGACCACTCAGATAGTCCTCACAGGGCAACTGCCTGTCTGCAAAGCAGGATTAGGGGAAATCATCAGGATTCCAAAAAAGCAAAGGTGTTTCCTTGAAGGTCACAATAAAGAGAGAAGAGCAATGTGGAAAGGTAAGCGATGGGAGGCAGGTAGAGATTAAGGAAGAAGATGATGAGCTGTTGTCTCACTGCACCAGCAATTTATTTCCAAGAGACTAACTCTTCCTGCCTGCCTCTGGGCTGGTCCCTCCCCAGGTACTTTGCTGTGCAGAAAGCCTGGTCCTAAACTGTGCTTAAAGTCTTCCAGCTTAGCCTTGTTTGACCAGCAATGCTGCCTTTGGAGGGGCATTAGCTCCTAAGTCTCTCCGTGCTGTCACTCAGCATTCCTGGAACTTTTCTGATCTTTTCATTCTGATCCTTTCATTCTTGGTTGTGGGGGTTTTGGGGGTTTTTTTTGTTGTTTTTCTCCTCCCCCCCCCCCCCCTTTTTAAGGAGCAAGGCAGAAAGATTTCCAGCAAGTGTACTTAATGTCACTTTATTTGGCAAGCAGTGTTGACTTCCTTCCTTATCCAACTGTGCAAAATTGAAAAGACAGTTGAAAAAAAAGATTGATTTTGGAGATTTTCCCTGAACCCAGTTTTTTAATGAAAAATTCTCTGGAAAAGAGGTTTATTGCTCAAAGCCAACTCAGAGCAAGAGCCCTTTTGCATGCCACAACTGCTGGCATGTATTGCCTTTTTCACTTCCAAAATTAATCTTACTGTATTTGTTTTCTTGGCAGAAAGATTCTCGGTACATGTATTTAAGAACCCCAGTTACCCCTTCAGAACATCAGATATAACTACCGGATTTCTTTGACGTAAACCGTACATTTTTGTTTTGGATCCAGTTATGCTAGGCACAGGGAGAAGCCAAAACGTAGCCCTACACCTGCCTCTCAGTTCAAGGGGTAGCTCTGGAGGCTTGTGGGAGAGGTGAGAGCAGCGGGTCACCACCTTGTCTTGGCACGCATGGGGAAAGCAGAAATCAACCTGCAAAGCCCTAAGGATGCCCAGATGAGCACATGAAGGAGCATAATGTGTCCGCTTACTTTCATTATAATATCATCTCTTGTTCCCTTCCACACTGCTGCTTTCCAGATTTTTGCCCTCAAGGTAGCTACTTGGCTGCTAATGTTGTTGTAATTACAGCTAATTGGAAGAGGAGGAGGGAGAAGTGTGGGGTGTTCTGCTGAAAATAATGACATCTGTAGGGAAGGGGGGGGGAAATGAAAAACTGAAAAATGGATTTGTGGAGCTCTTGAATGAAAACCAGGCAGAAAAAAAGTCACTGACGTCTTAATTTTCCTGGAAAAAAATCCCAGACCCTAAACATTTTTGGTATTAGCCTGTCCTCAGTGCATACTTTACAGTAGAAATTATCAGTGCTCCCCACTAGTCAAGACAGATTTAATTAGCAGCTTGCCATCCCCACTAGGAATGAAAATGTGATTATTTTCAGGATTTTTACGGATACAACGTGATTTCTGCTACTGCAATGTAACAAAAAGGCCATTAGCACACCTTTAAGTCCTAACTCCAGAACATGAGAATTTGCCTTTTTTAGAAAGGTATTGCTTTTAAAAGTCAACTTGAGCTAAAAATCACAGAATGTGTTGTAGTTTTTCAGAGTACCAGGCAGAAAAGTCTCATGTGAAGAGGAACAGGATATGTAATTTAATCAGCTGCATGATTTGATAATTTCATTTCTATGAAACAATGTATCAGGATTTATCATTCTGTACCCATTAGATTTTAAATGGCTTCACACACACTGGCATTTTTTTTTCCTTTGAGAATGAAACACAGGGAAGAATCAAGGCATTTAAGGGAACTTGCCTGAAAGGGGATGTCGATGGTGATCTTCTGGTGATAGGTGATGCGGTGGCTGTTTTCATTAAATCATTCTCTTTCCTGATGACTCGATGAAGCATTCATCTGCTATCTGGAAATATCCTTAGTTCCAAATTGACCATCTAAGGAAGCGATGTAAAAATTCGTTCTATGCCATTTGCATAGAACTTTAGGAGCCAAAAGCATCTTGGCATAAGCAGGGTGACCTCAGTGTGTCCCAGTGGGCCTCGGGATGGGGAAGGAACAAAAATAAGTGAAGGACATCCCCACTATACAGCTGCCTGAGGTGTTTGAATATCCAAGTCCTCTCTTTTTTCTTCCCCCCCCCCCCCCCCCCCCCCAAATTATATTGTTATATGAATACCAACATTTGATGTGAAGTGTGGAAGCACATTTCTTGTTAGAAAAGTTTTGTTCCACTGTCTTTGTTGTTATAGGAGGCTATTTGCATGAAATGAAATGAACACACAAATATCTATATTTATCTACCTTGCACAAAGAACCAGTCTGCTAATTGTTGCTCTTCCTGGCTTCTGTGAAAAAAATAACTTGAATTTTAGCCCTGGTAGCACCTGCAAGGAAAAGGTGTCACCAAAATCAATGATTCACGGTACTGCTGCTTGCTACAACTGTGGACCTTTTGGATCAAGTTTTCTTTCATATACATTTGGATATCGTCAGCACTGTGGGTTTGGACATGAATGATGGGGTTACTGTGTAGCAGCTGCAGAGCAATTCTCCTAGGCAAATTCAAAACCCTGCTGGAAATATTTCACTCTTAATGTTCCTCTTGTAAGCAAAATACTGTGTGCACTTGTGTGTGTGCTACTAGCGATGTGTTACAGCGTTTCCAGAATCTTTTGAAACTTCAGGAAGGAAGTATGTGTTACACCGGCAACAGTATATTTCCTTTCTTAGATTTTATTTTGTTTTCCTAGCTTGAGTGAGTTACTATCAAACACATCTTTGAACCACAGACACCTACTTAGCAGTAGGTACTACTACCTAATTCTTCCCTCTGTCATACTTACCTCCTCTCTTGGGTGCACCTAATGCTAATGTATGCCTATGACCACTGCTGAATGTCAGCTGTTCTTTTTAGAGGTCTAGAAAGATTTTACATGGAGGCTTTAGGTTACAAGACCCTACTGTTTTCTCTATATCAACAATCAGGACTAGATGAAAGTCGAGGGAGAGAGAGACTACTAATGCACTGTATGATAGCCCTACCCTCTTTTGCTTCTTCACACTTGCTGTCGTTTGTGTTGGATTGATTACAGGCTTGTAATGATGTACAGTATTGGCACCGGGGGGGGTATGTCTGTATGTGTGACACAATAGAGGGAAATTAATCATAAGCAAGTTGCATTTCTCAATGTCAAAATAATTTGTATTGATACACTTTTGCAGATTCATCCTCGGAGAAGGGAGCCCATCGCTGACAGCCTGTGACCTGGAGAAGTGTAGACCAAAGGCTGCACGCTAGTCTTGGAACTTCATTATTCTGTTTTGTTCTGGGTTTTTTTTGCCCCTAGCTCCTTATCTCTTCAGTGCATGTTATTTATGCCTCGTGAAATCCCTGCGAGGACAATAGAAAAGCAGATCATACAGGCTAGTGATCCTCATGATCCAGTTAAACTCTGCTGGGAAGCGTTACTGCCCTTTGTTCTGAAGATGCTGTTTGTGCTGCCTATGAGAATCTGTTAAAAAGCCTTATGAGAAAAGATGCAGCTATTGCTGGGGATTCAGAGGCAGTCACATCTGGTTTGAATTCAAGAGCTTATAAGCCCAATAGTGTTGTGATATTTTTTTGTTTGAGAATTATAGTCTGTCTTATTTGATTCCAGGGAATGATTCGTTGATATACCATCTTGAATTCTGTACTCTTTTTCTTGATTGTTTGGTAAAAAAGGAAATCTGCTTCACTGTTTTAACACATTTGTGTAATTGTAAGCAGGGTACCGCTGATACCAGGCCAGGTAGAAGGTGCCTACTTCCCTTTTTGAGTCAAGGCCAGCTCGTGTGAATCCTTTCTCCAGCTCTCCTTGTTTTGGCTCCAAAATGATATGAAAAACGTAATCACAGTTTTTCTGTGTGTACTTATTTGTATCAGAAGAATTTTAGTAGGAATACTTAATGGGTTTAACTTCTCAGTGAAAATCGCTTTGTATTTCCAAATGATTCTTGTAATGAATCTGAACATTGTTGTATAACCTCTAACCTGAGAATAAAACCTGGCTTTTTAAATGAAATTGTATTTAAACCATGAAATTTTTTCAGAAAATTGTGGTGAATGGATGTTCAGCAAACATCACCTGATAATCTACTTGCAAGATTGTCTCTTCCCTTCAGGCAGGTACCCGAACCTGATGGGATCCCACCTGAAAGAAGGAACTGAGATTTTTGCACCATAAGGCCGCATGAGATGTCCTGTGTGCTTTCCTTATAGCTTGGAAGTAGTTAATGTGAGTTTAAATTCCCACACAAACAGCTTTTTGAGCTGTACGAAGACAGTTATCAGAGATCGCCTGCATGTGTCATTTCTGCTTTTAGAACAGGTATTTGCATTCTCATCAATATACAAAGGCCTGTGCATTAAAATAACAACCTTACAGGATTAAACATATTTAGCACTTGATTTTGGACACAATAGGGAATAGCCCATGGGAAAGGATTTTTCTGCTGTTACATTTTACAGCGATGCTGCTTTTGCCCACACTAATGAAAGAAACGACGCTCTGAACTTGTAATATTGACTCAGGAAGAACACAAGGAAAGCACCGAGCGAACCGGCCTCTGGAGAGAAATTGCTTTTTCATGAACTATTGAAAATTAGAGTCTGATTGCAACATTAGCTACAGAATAAACTCCTGAGTCTCTGTTAGAGAGAGAGGAGTGTTTATCTCTGCATGAATTTGGAGCTGGCTTACAGACACTATAGCAGCAGATAGTTTAACCAGCAAACAATATAACCACACTACTCCTGATTAGTGATTTGGCTAAGGGTGAGATCATGGAAAATGCTAATGTGGTGCCTTCGGAAAATCCAATTATAATGTAACCTAATTCAATGCGAGCTCTCAGCAGGTGACCAGTGCTGTGGGCAGAGCACCCCGCACTCAAAGATGTTGTGAATCCTCAGAACAGACGAGCTTCTGTGTGGTTGGTGTGGGAGGCAACAAGCCCCCGTTTCATTCATTTCCACTGTTTTCCCCAACTAACCGCGAAGGTTTGCGCCTTCCATTTGTGGCGCTTAACTCGTTATCTGACAACTTGTGCATGCTTTATCTGGCCCAAGCAGATGATTCAACGTGAGCCATTCACAGTCAGAAAATAGAGTTTGCAGGGCTATCTTTTGTTTTTTTTCTCTGTTTAGTCACAGGCTTTTAATGTTTGGCTGGCTTGGGCACAAGACTGTAAACCTTGACTCACACAGATCCTAATCATGCTAAGTGTGGGGTATTCCTTGTATTATATGATAGAGAACGTGTATCTTTTAATATGCATATAAAATGCCTGTACAGTTGATTTTCCTCTTGATTTTCTTGTAATGATGTATGTTTCCCAAATGCAGGTGCTGTCATCTATTTGATTTAGCCTTGTCAGACTCAAAACACCCCCGAAGGATACACTTTCTGCAATGACCCAGACAAGTTTGAGGGGGTGAGTTATTTTAGATAAAATCAACCGTAGTACTCATAACAGGCATTTTTCCTTCCCCGAGCTTTGCCGAAACTGGGCATCAGCACTCCTAGGTCTTCCTCTGGCCTTTTAAAGAACCTTCTGGCATTTCCCAATCTTTGTTACATATTTTATTTTCCAAACACCTGCCAAATTTTCCATCTGTTTCTTCCTATTTACCTTTCTCCGATAGTCTTGTGTATCAGTGGTGAGCAGACCAATTTCACAGTAAGGGCTGTAAATGTGTTTGTGAAAGGCCTTTTCTTTTTTCCTTCCTTTTCTTGTGGGAACTGCTCAGGGTTTGGGAATATTGGAATTACTATGCATGTTGCAAGAGGAGCAATTCATACACAGAGAGTAACTTTTATTTCATACCGGACCCAGCACTTATTCGAATACTTGAAGCTATGAGCTACATCCATGGTTTGTGCCCCCCAATTTCCTCTCTCACGGTGGCTTGGGGAAACAAAAAAAGCATAAAGTGATTCTCTGTCAAAACTTTTCAGCAGTTTAAGGGGATATTTTCACTTGTCCAGCAGAAAGACAAATGTGACCTGGCCAGGTTTGTCCTGCATCGGTGCTGGCCAGTCTGCTCACCAGTCGAGATGTATCAGGAATGCTTGAATCGTATCCCTGTGCGACCGACTCAACAGCCATATTAAAAATGCTTACAAGGTAAGGTTAAACTTTTAGGTATACGGTAAGGAACTGACCCATAATGAAGCTGATTACTTAGCATGTTAAAATGATGGGGGAGGTCCAGGCGTTGGTCATGATCAGCCCTTGGAAAGCCTTGTTACTTCTGGTGGGAGCGCACGTGTTGACATGTGTTTGTATGGATTCTGAATGGCGAGTTATGACAGCTAATAGACACACAACATTTTATTAAATAACAGATCTGGGGGAACATTTTATATATGTTTTGGCATGGGTTTCTGTAGACTTTTCTTCTAAACTGAACTTTTTCCACTTGGTTGCAGTGTTATATACTAAACGTTGTGGAGAAATTTTCATTTCTATGAATGAGAGCAAGTCTTCATCTGTCAAGTTAAATTATCTGCTTACAATATTATTTTACATTATTTTCAACACGATATGCTGGATTCACTAAATGATGTTTTGATTACCGTAACAGTAATTATCCAACATTAAAATAGGAGCACCTTTGAACTCTTGGACTCATTAACACAAATGAGGTACGTAAAAGCTTGGAGTCTTTGAGGAAGTTTTGTCCCATCCTTTATTTTTCCTGTGTGTGTGTCTTTTTTTTTTGTTTGTTTTGTTTTTGTTTTTTAACCCTTGTGGAGCTAGCAGATGTGACACCAGCATTTTGCTGACTTGAAGTTTTTTGTTTTGATTCACCACTATTTTACTTCCCAGGTATTTTAAGCTCTGTGCCTTGTCAAAAATAGATGCTGTTCTAAAACTGTCTTTTTCTTCTGAAGGCCTGAAGTGCTATTGGTGACAGTCAGGCCAATGCTTATTCTGTTCTATTTCTATAGATATTTCTTTCTACTCTTATACATACATAATGTGTGGCATGATATGAAGATTTCATTGGTGATAAGTAAGTTGTTTGTCTTTATAAATCACTAAATAGCATTGCTGCTTAGTCTCAGGCTATCATTTGTTTTAGGAAGGAAAAGTTTTTACTTTGAAATTGCTGGTAAAAGCTGAGAGATGTTTGAATTGCCTCAGAAACTGGATACAAGAGGGAGTGGATTCTTGATAATGCTGTAGGCAAAGCACGTGGGGTGCCCCAAATACACACCTATGCTACCCTATAATAGGAAAGCTAGATATCACAGCTCAGGATGATTTGATAGATTACAAGCAAAATCCTGGATCATGTTACTTTCCTCCTTGAATCCAATCACTAGTTTTTTATCTTTTACTGCATCAATATTAGAGTTTTTGTCCAAATAATAAACCTTCCTCTCTCATTCATCTCCCACATAACATTTCACTCTCTCAGGCTCTCCCAGTTTCTTATCTTTCCTCTTGCCTTCCACAGCACGGCTTTTGTGTCCTAGATGAGATGATGTCGCTATTGCGGAGTCTTCAGCTTCTGCCTGTCAGAAACACCTCTGTCTTCCTTCAAATCTCTCCTGTAACCCCATTTCCCAACTTCTCTGTATGATTGATTTCTAAACCTTCTGTACTTGCAATGGCCTTTCAAATTCTGGCATACCATTCTTGTTTGTCTTTTAATAATATTTAGGAGAAGGTCAGGGCTTTATTTTCTAGATCCACTGGCAAGGAATGCCATTCTACAATCCCATAAGAGGGATTAATGTGTTATCCACTGCAATGCAAAGTGTTACGTTGTTATACATAGACTCACAAATTATAGTAAGAACACAACATCAACAAAAATATTTTCTTCTGAGATGAAATGAATTATATAAATAGTAGAACTAGAAATGCATGGGGAATGCTGTGGGTGAAAGAATGCACTGTACCCTTTGGTTCTGGTTCCCCACACCCTAAGACTTGCACCTCATTAGCTCCACGTCATACTGCCAACCTCCTACCAGTCATTGCTCTGTCAGCATTTCACTGTCCATGACAACATGTTTTTGGGGAATTAGGATTATGGGATGCCCAAAATTTCCAGTCCTCATCCACCTCTCCCTTTCTGTAGTCTAGAATAGAATGAGAAAAAGCTGGTGTTTTATGACAATACCTTTTGGTCAAGCAAAGCTCAGCTGCACCAGCTCCCCCTATTCTTCCCCCTATAATAGACTGGGAACGCAGCTTTACCCTAATGAACTAGAAATTCTGCCTTGCCCATACCACCCTGTGCTGAGATTAGAGAGTACTTCTAATCAGGCTGAAGTTATCTCTCTTGTTTAAAAAAAAAAAATCCTGAAGTTTTAAAAATGGTTTCTGTGTTTTAACTTTGTTGTGAGAATAACAGAAGAATTTCTCTGATTTTTGCAGATGCAAGTTTAAAGGTCTGCAAGACACCACAGGGTGGAAAGTATTTTTTTGATTAATAAAACATTTCCCACCAGGAGCCAGGATGCTGGCTAATGCTGTGTTTTCACTTATGGCAGCAACAGCCTTGCTTCCACCTGCCCTATAAATGGGGAACACCCAGGTGCTTCCTGTTGCAGGGCTGCTTATGCAAGAGCAAAGGGTCCATGCTGGCCACCGACCATGAAATGGGCTGGTGGTGGTGAGAGCAGGGCTGAGGGCAACGAGGGCAGGCAGGTAGGGTACGTGATGGGGCACCATTCCTGATACAATCTGTTGATTGCTGTAGGAGTTAAGATCTTGCAAGGCTGAGACCACAGATTGCAACTTTGTTGGTCTAATGGGATGTGTCAGACCAAGGGGGGTCTGGAGCTCTTCCCATGGCCAAGGGAAAGGATTTGGAGAAGGGAAATCTCGTGGAGCGAAAGCAGGATGTGTGCTCCTAATGTTTGTATCGCATGACCTGATGAAGAGAGAAGTCACAGCTTTGACGAAGGGTAAAGCCCCTTTGTTGGCATTTTCATCATCAGGTTGGTTTCTTTCATTTAATTATTTGATTTAGTTGAGAAGAGAGAGGGAGATGTTTTAATTTTCTTGGAGGAAGTTTTCATTTTGTGCCTTCCTGTGTTCAGGCACCCTGTATCTCAGCTCTTAGTCGTGTAAATCCCAAGTTAATCCTTTTAAGGCAACAGCATTACCCTGTACAGCTGGCACACGCATAGGTCCTTTGCAAGTTATTCACAAAACCAGTTCTCTCTCTGACTAAATGTAGCAGTCACTTAAAACTGTTACTTAAGGCTAGGAACAAAGCACCAGCCAGATTATTTCCCTATGCTAAAAGTTGGGAAAGAGCTGCATTTTTCTGAAAATTGAAATAAGAGCTGGTCTTTTTGTAATTCCTATTCTTTTTCCCTCTTTCTCCGCAATGCCAAATTTGCAGCCTGTCCTTTCTAGGCATGACCCAGCATGGAATCTGTAGAAATAAAGTGTCAGAAGAAACCATCCTGGTTGTGCTGGATGGAAGGACTAGCAAAGATACCAGAAAAACACAGCCATCAACACCAAAGAGCAGGATATTTCAAATAAAATTATTTCTGCATAAATGACCTGTTCAGGCACCAAAACAGCTTTGGAGGGGCAGTCGATCTCCCCGTATTTTCAGCTTTCTTTTAGGAAGGAATATTATGGCCGTACAGGAGAAAAGCCGATCACTGATGAACTGGTATGACAATGCTGTCTTACATTGGCAGTGGCAAGGGAGGGATTACTTTATTCCCTGTTATAATTCCCCTGTGGTCATGCGTTACTGAGGGTGGGGATGCCAAACAGGGGACTTGGAGCCTCCAGTGATGTACTTGCTGTAGAAGGGAAGGGAACTCACTAAAATCAGGTTGAAGGCATGAATATTGCATTGCAGTTAGCTAAAAGCAGGCTTGAGTCTGGCTCAGTAATGCCAGCAAAATTGATTGCTCACAGGGATTGTTCCTAATCCTTACTAGTGACAATTAAAATTCAAAGCGTGTGTGTGATGTTGTTATCTCACCATTCATGACTTCTGAAGAGACATCTGACTTCCCTGAGGATTTGGGTGTGGTTGGGTCAGAGCACTGTAGCTGCTTTTCTATTTCCGTCTGATAAATTAATAACTCAGGACTTTGAAACACAGCTAAGAAAAAGCTGCAAAACCAGAAAACCTCACCACCAAATCAAACCCACTGTGTTACAGGGTGACCTCTGTGAACCACAATTCTGCATTACAAGATACCTGTTGGGCAACTGGAAAAAAAAAATCCCCAGGAAAAAAAAAAGGCAATTAATCTGAATGTGCTGTTAATTTAATAGCATTCCCATGGGGAGCCTTAGACAGTGCTACTATTCACAAGCTTACCATAACGTCCTACTGTTCCACAGATGCTTGTGACAGGCTCCACTTTTTCACGCTGGTTCCTCTGAGGTCCTTTGCTTTGGAGTCACAGCAAACCATCTATTTGTATTTTATGAGTCAAACGAGGTTTATGGAAAGTAAAATTCCCATTGGAAGTGAACGTAGAAAGGTGGTGCTGTACCGCCAGGAAACTTTTCCAAATAACTGAATTCTTATTAATAGAAGTTTTCACTTCGATGAATGCAAACATTCAAGCTATAGCATATTGTGAGGCTCTCTGTATCTGAAAGCACAGACAAGAGACATGGGAAAGGCAAACAAAAAAACCCTCTGAGTAGTACCAGGGAGGATATTAATAAGGAAGGAACATCTCTTACAAGTTTCTTGTTTGTTCTGATTCATTCAGCCTGTTCCGCCCAATTTTGTTTAGTTTCTGTATGTAAACATCACTGCTGTTTACGAGCAATATTTCATTTTGTTTTAGAACAGCTTAATCTTATGAAGGCCATAAGCCTTTCTTCATCTGAGAAGAAAATGATACAGACATTGCACCTCGATTTATGTATGCTAGTAGGGCGTAACACTGACACAATATTTCATGACCACTAAGCGGATGTCATTCATCTTGGTCAATTGTTCTCAAAAATACTACATTTCAGTCGCAGGCATCTAAATCTCCATTAAATTCTTCAGGCTACTTTAAACTTCTGCAGATTAGTCCCTGAAATTCTGCAGACTTTCTGCCTCTGAAGTCCCCAGAAACCTGGTGGGGCTCTGCAGAGCCAGGCTGATTCTGACTTTGCTAAACTGCATGGGTTTTCCTTGCTCTACAGGAAGAATGCATGTAAATAACTCAGGTTCTTCCAGGTGGTCTACGGACTCCACGTGCAGGTGGTGACATTCGTGCACATGTGAACACATCCCAGTTTGTGCTCATGTGTGTGCTTGCATATGTATATTATACACACAGAAAATAAGTGTTCAGTTATGAAGGTTTGAGTGTAAGAGCCAAACATATAAATATACATGCTCTTTTCTCTAGGAAAGAAATCTAGCAAGATTGCTAAAACTTTTAACCTGCCCACATAACAAAAGCCAGTATGCCATGTTCCTAGGGGAGAGCATTGTAGTAAGAGAAAATGAAGATTTCTTTTTAATCTGGAGTTCAGGCTTCACCAGGCTCTAATTTTAAGTCTTCCCAGGCTGAGCAGCTTTGGCTGTGTTAACGATGTGTTGTATTCAGGGCTGGCAGAGTCCGCTCCCTGCCACCATGCTTGCTTTCTCAGCGCCGGCTTTCTGTTTATACACTGGTGAGGGAAAAGTGCATTTCCATTGATTTTTATTTACTCTTTTATAAGAGTACTTTGAATTTACTAGAACAGTTTAATTGGGCTCCAAAGCGGTCTGTCCCGCTCACAAAAGCGTACTGTTGTTCCACTTCTGTTTTTCCTTTCGGGATGGGGGGCCTCCAGAGCTAAACCACCATCTCCTCTCTGCCCGCAGGCTGTGGAAAAGCTCGTGGTGGAAAAGCTCGCCTCTGTGAGCGTTGCTGGAGTGGCGATGGGCAGCGGACACCTTTCCTCTCCTTGGCCTCCTTCACCCAGCGGCGTGCGGTGTTTCAGCAGGAGGGAGGTCAGTGCCTCTCCAGCAGAGCTGTGCTCACAGCAGAGAGGAAGGCTGGATTTGTCTGAAATTACGTAATTTTAGACAAGCCTGAAAAACCACTTCTGTCAATTTAAACACCTTTCCTTTGTAGTGGGAAAGTACAGTATAAAAGCTGGCTTCCCCAAAGGCTTCCCGGGCCATTCCTTCACCTCACAGAGCTGGTTTCCATTGTGCAAGGCACAAGCTCTTCACTACGGGGAGTGGATTATTTTTAGGAGTTCCCAAACACGGGTATAACCCTGCCTTACCCTTGCATGGAGGAGAAGGGGCCCAGGCAGAACAGGTCCATGCTCTTGGCCTCATTTCCTACAAAGCAGCGTTTATGAAGCTGTGCTGGCTGTGTGCGTGCATGTACCTGACAGTGCATGCGTCTGCCAGGCCTTCCCAGGGACTTTGTAACATCTATGAAATGTCATATTTGCTAGCTTCAGTCAAATTTGATAGAAAGCCAGCAGGTCTCAAGGGTGTTAGCTTCCTAGAGGTGGGCAGGCAGAAGATAGGGGAACCTCTTAGCTCAAGGAAATCTCAGTGTGAACTCTGGGCTTATTAGACAGCAGAGAATTGACACGGGACCTCAGACAGGTGAGACCTGTCCCTAGGAGACCCAGCTTCAGCAACCCAGGGCCACGCTGCCTGTTTGATCTCTATCCCTGATCCCACAGGTTGCAGAGCTGGTGACACTTTTCTGAGGGAGAGAGGCAGGCCATAACGAATAAATGCGGAATGCGTATGTTATGCACTGTGGACACTCAGATAATTACGGCGTTAGTGTGATGCTTTTCTTGATTTTACAGTCTGCATGATCTGAATCTTGCAGAGTTAGGCACGCGATCAATTTCTGCCTGAGTGGTTATACTACAGACCATACACACATTTTTCTGATATATGTATTGTTTCCATAAGAGTATTTTGTTTCATACTCTTCATTTTGTATAGGAACAGCTGCCTTTCAGAAGGCTGCCTGATAAAGCCATAAAAGGCAGATAGGTGGGTAAGACTGATCAATCTTTATTTCCATTATGGTCATATAACACAAGACAGGGTTACATAAGGTTACATTCATGTAACATGATAGGCTGGTTTTCCTGTGTTTCCAGTTGTCTAGTGTTTCAGCAAAAGAAAGCTCCATCTTTATTCAGCGCCTTGAAGGTGTATCACAAGGGGAGTCCATACTGAAATAGTGTAACCTCATGTATAAAATTAAGCCCGGTGCATTCCTCTATTTAGGGAACTGAGGCTTTTATATTTTTGTAGTCATTCATTGATGAAATCATATGTCAGTAGAACAGTAATATAAGAACATAAAATGTCAGTAATATATGTGCACATTCACGTATGTATACATAAAAATCAGGACAGGAAATGTAATTCCATAGGCATTGTGGCTTCAGAACATGGAGTCCAACCTATCCATTTTCATCAGTGGGAACTTAGTCTGAATAAGGGTATCAAAATATAGTCACTGCTGTACAGACTCATCTCTGTTTTGGAGATCATAAAATTCTTCAAACAACTGCATATGTGACTTTACACTGGGAAGTAGCTTTATTGATTCTAGAGGGAATGAGCACATAAAATGTAGAACATTTGTAATCCAGATCCAGGCCAATTCAGAGGAAATCTGTAATGTTATCAATAAGCAGGCGAACGTTATCAATTAGTGAATGATAAATGAGTTGATGGGCTGGCAGCTAATCTAGACAATAAATTGAAATGTCATTGATGCCAGGCTGAAGTTAGCACAGCTGAAGTGCTTTGATGCTGGCCTTCCCTTGAATCAGCAATGGGAATTTTGTGGACATGGTCATCATCATTTGATGGTTTCACGAGAAACCATGCTATCTTCTCTGGAGAAGTGGGACGTAATAAGCAGCACCCGAGGATGCTGCCTTGTCTGCGGAGTGCCAGACCTTTACTGAAGCAGCATTGCCTTGCTGTGGCTAAGCTGTAGCTGGTGCTAATGCTGTCTCCCTCTTTAGTTCTCCATCATCCCATTTCTTTCTTAACAGGAGTAAAATATCATTTGAAAACAAATGTGCTGCATCTTATCCCACTTTCAAAGATTATGACGTCGATGGGGAGAATAAGTGGCTTTTAAGCTGTACATTTCCTATTTGGCTTTTGCTTGGTTTTAAAATGCTGTTTCCTTTCTCTTTCTCCTTGCTGAGACAACACTCGCAAATCTTAGAAAGCAACCCTGCGCCCTTGAAAGACCTGTTCTCTCAGCAACGCTGGGGATATTGCCAGGTAGGGGATGTCCTTTTTTTTGGGGACTTGTCCTTGGGACAACTGGTAGCATCAACTGTTGGTTGTATGTGAAGGTATTGCATGACTTTGCCCTCTCTGCCTGTGTTAGCTGGTTAGCACTGTGCAAATACTCTGTATACAGTGTGATGGAACGCTATCCTCTCCCAGGGGGCACCTGTTTGCCACAGGGACCTCCTTTTCCAAGTTTGGATTCTGATAATCCCCAGAAACATTAGCAAAAGAGAAAGGGAAGAAAGAAGAGCTACTTGTGGACCCCAAGAGAAAGTGGATTCCAGTAAGAAACCTGGGGCTTGTGAAATTTTTGCCTACACGTTTCTTGTATTCAGTGTAAGAGTTTTTTTAAGCAGCGATCTTAGTAACATTCCTCAAAGCCTTCCGCACAGCAGGTCGTGGTGTTTACAGACAATAAATGCTGGTTCTGTGTGGAGGGGTGGGAGAAGAAACTAGGGTTGGAAAATACTTCGTTGGCTTGTACGAAAAACCTTGAAGCTAGTGCTGAGAAAAATAATTATCTTTAAGAAAACAATTCCATTTGGAATAGTAATATCCCAAAAGTATTTCCAGCCACTTAGTTCAGGGGTGCTCTTTCCACTCTGACTCTCTGATTTAGTTGACTGCCTGTGTTCCTCCAGCTGGTGTAATAAAAATGAGAGGAAAGATTAAATAACTGTATCCCGTCAATTCCTCCTTGGCCCTTACAGCTTCAGTAGTAAGCTCATCTGCACAAATTTCTTAATGTCTTGAGGCAGGCTCTCCCGTGGGCTTTCCTGAGGACCACACACAGACATTCTGTTCTCTTCTCGCATTTTTCTGTTAATTGCCCATCTTCTAATAAGCAGTCCTTGCACTTATCAAGAGTCGCAAATAACTTCTTTTGAATAGCTCTGATGTGCTTAGCTACAAGGAAATTGTAAATAGAAAGCGTCTCTGTTGTGCCTTTTGCTCCTCACAACATATGAATACTATGAAAAAACAGACAAACTAGTCAGGCTTGTTGACTACACACGCACATCTGAGGCTATGTGCAAGCCATTCACATAGCCATATGAATCCTGCTACCCTGCCCAATTTGTGGAGGCTCCTACCAGAGAACACAGCGAGTGCTTCTGATGGCAAACAAGTTACGTGCATTCCCACATGCTGTATTCTTTAGTCAGAGACAAATTTCTGCTGTTATATAAGATGTTAGGTTTTAAGCTGTGCATAATTGTGTTCTGTATCGTTTCGATCTTGTGTGTTTTTAAATTTTGCCTTCCTGGCCAATGCAATTTATTACAATTAACTTCTAATCTTCTGCATTGGTCTTTATCTTCTATTCACTTGAGACGGGAAGCAATTATAGATCTTTGAAATAGATGTCCTACTTAGACTCAGCAAAATATCTTTAACAGGATCCGGTGTTTAATAAGAGAGGATTAAAAACTATGGTAACATCCCAAAGTGCAAACTTTGGAACTTTGTGGTTCCTGAGCTGTGCTGCCTCTCATCGATGCAGCCAGGTGCAGTAGCTGGAGAAGGTGCTTAGGGATCAGAGCTCCTGTCACTGGTTTGCCGTGGAACCAGCAGTAAGTCCCACCTGGCTCAGGTTGTTGTCTAAAGACAGTCACCGAGTGCCATCTGAGATGCCGCTGGGTATCCGAAACACTGCAGAGATGGTACTGGGCAATGGGAGGCTTATGCCCTTCAGTACAGGCAGCTATGGCCAAATAGGACCCCCTGAGATGTCTCAGAGAGTTTTAGGTGCCTCTTATCAGGAAACTCAAGTAGCTTTTGTCTCCCTGTGTCTTGTTTTCTCCATCAGTAAAGACCACGATACTGGTTGCACAGGGATGTTGTAAGGCTTGACATTGGAAAATGCATTTAAGAGAACTCCATAGGTTCTCTTCAGTGCACAGAAAGTCAGAGACTCTCTCTGACATAAATCTGTTTATGCCTTTCCTCTGCGAGAGCTGAACAGCTGGGCAGGGTGAGCTTTTGGTTAGTTGTCCTTTGAACGCACAGTCAGGGTGGACCAAAGCCAGACCAACTCTGTGGCAAAGCGCTGATGCTGGACGGCCGGTCCTGTCGATTCTCGTTGGAGGGGTTTGTAACTCTGGGTTTGACCCTGAGGACCAAAATCAATCCCCTGAAGTAGATTATGGCAGAAATTCCTATGTGTCGTTGAGGCACCTAAATTTGGCCCTGTGAGGGCTGGCTGGATGCTTCGGTGTTTTGGGGAAAGTCCACCAGATGGAGCTCTTGTTTGAGGGATAAAGCTCCTGCAGGCGGCTGCAGAAGCTGAGAAAATGGGACATAGACCTCGTTTTTATTGGATTGTTTCACGTAACGGGGTTGAATTGAGCAAGCCTGGCTTCCCAAGCGCTTGTTTTTAACGGGAAACGTTTAACACTAAAGATATGGAAAAAGGAAATGTATTTTTGCGGCTAGAAGTGCTTGAAGCTTTCATTGATGTTTTCATTTTCTTGTTGCTGACTTATTTTGCAGAACTGTTTTAGCACTCATTCCCTCAAATCTTTATGTCCCTTAGTATGCTTCCCATATTTAATTATAATAATTACACCCCTTAGCTATTAAACCCATATAAAATCAAAGCACCAGAAAACTTGCTTAATGGTTTGGAGGGAAAAAAATGTACAATCGGGGTGTGAGAAGGAAAAGTATTCAACCTTAAACTTAGTTACCTAAAAGACAGCTAATAAAACTTTAGAGTGTGGCAAAGAAAGCAGAATTAAGCATGTCTTAGTCTGTGAAGTTTTCTGAAAGACGTCATCAGTGAATTCAGAGGTCCAGCTACATGCCATTGCCACCGGGACCGTGCTAGTTTGGTATGCACGTCACCTCTCAGATTCGTGCCTCAAAAGCTTTTAAAAACACATTTTTAGAAGCACATTTGTTATTCATGTAATCAAACAAC
Organism: Platalea leucorodia; assembly: GCF_965183815.1. NCBI lineage: Eukaryota > Metazoa > Chordata > Aves > Pelecaniformes > Threskiornithidae > Platalea > Platalea leucorodia. Next base: position 6,729,275 of record NC_138828.1, on the reverse strand, counting down.
TACACTAATACATCAGAGAGCAATGTAAACACTCCGGCTATGAGGACATTATGCTTATCTTCAACATGGGTGGTACCAGCACTGATGAGATTTGGCCCCTGCTCCATGCAGCGTGAGGTAGTGATAAGCCACGTTCTTCTTGGAAAGCAAAATGAATGGATATCACTAATTTCACCTTCTAATGAGACAGTCAAGTCACTGCAGCCCACCTCCATTCTCCGTAACACAACGTAGCCATCCTGGTGGCACCAGGATGTCCTGGGGGTAATGTTAAGCTGAATTTGACTCACTTGCTATCGGCTTTGTTTTAAGCTCCACCAACCAACCAAAAAATGTGTTCATACCGAACAACCTCTAGTTTCAGACAACACGAAGCAGGCCTACTGCCTCATGCCATGGGATTTCTGGGTTTGTGAGAGTAAAAACAGTCAGATGATCTTTTATTCTAAATCATGTAGGATGACCTTCCCTTCAATAATGCCTTTAGAAGAACCATTTTATAGCTCGCCATCCCACTCTGCTGTTGCCTGGAGCTCTCCTCTGCTCTGTATAAGTGAATGCCAGCACACAAAACACTGCTGCTAATTGCTGGGTACTACTGGGTACACGTGAATAAGAAAAAAGGAGCATACGTGAGTTAACGTAGCTGGATGTATACTTTAAGTGCTGTGTGGCGGCTAGTTGTAGTTTTACAGTAGCCAGCTGTTGCACCATGCTTAATTTAATCTCTTTTTGTATTGTTACAGCCCATAGTGCAGACTTTGAAAATGGATCAAGCTGAAACCGGGGGCTCCCCAGAGGAGAAAGGTTAAGAGTTCATTTCCTCGTTGGTCCTTATCAGTAATTATGGAGAATCAAATCTTAGCTCTGATATATTTCAGATTCTCCCAGCAATGGTGTCATCTGGTCAATGACTGACAATTTCCCCTTTGCTCTTTCTTTTCCAGTGTTTTCTGTCTATTAAGTAAATTGTATATTCCGATTTCCTAGGAATCATGGGTGTCTGCTGATTAAATACAGTGACATGGGTCAATGCTTATTCAGGGCTATTTGACCAAGAGAGAGCCAGCCCTACTCCACACAGCAACGTTATGTGCCATAGATGTACAAAAATGCTAAGCATTCTGAGTATCTTCATGTTACATTCACCTTGGGATCTTCTAGGAAAATCCAAAAGGAAAAATGTTGCCATGAGGGTGATTTTCTGCTGAGTTTGTAAATTGTTTTTTTTTCTTGTTGTCATTGGCTAACCAGAAGGGAAGAAGTCTCAGTCTTGAAATGGGAGCCGAGGATATCGAAAGCTGATCTTCACCTTGAGGGAGGAAAGAGAAGAAAAGGAAGATGCGGAGATTGGTGCAGTGGATTCTTCAGTGGCCTGGAAGGCATTAGGACGCTACAGACTCCCTTTGTCTGTCCTGTGTGAAGGCAAATCCTTCTCAGTCAGGTGTCATCAGATAAAGCCAAAATCAGTTCCTCAAATCGGTTCTAGTGTTCTGCCACGTAAGTTACAATCTTTTTATTTCAGATAAGTACTTATGGAGTCCTCAAACTGGCCCTAAAAATTGCAATTACTATTTCTGCACTGAGGTTTTATGATGAACAGAATGACCTATTTGTCCATGTTCACGCAGAAGCTATATGTACAGCTGAAGTTTAGGACACATGAAGCATTAAATGCAAAAAAAAAATGTTAATGTTTAGTTTAAAATACCATTTTTGAACAGCTGATTCGTGTTGCCAAGGAAAGAATTTGTTGCTCCATTGTGTGAGTGTGTGATCGAAAATAGTGACTTGAATTTACACTTTGCGGTGACATGTCTAAAACAATTATTTTTTCAGGACAGAAATATAACAAGAATTCAGGTCTGGGCTGTGTCTGTGGGAACACCTAGTCGCATAAGACTTAAAGGGTGAGTGTTCTAGATCAAAGTAGCCTATACTTATAATATGTTTAATTATCATACCATTCTCCTTTATTAAATTCATTTGTTTTAATTAGAGGAGTAGATATTTTGCATCAGAGTTTAAGGGGTCTATTGGGCACTCAAGATTAAATCAATGGTTTGTTAACAATTATCTGGGAAGTAGATTAGATTATTTAAATTCTGCAAAATATCATTTTTCTTAGTAGAATAAAGTCAGGATTAAGAAATAATGCTTGGAGCGCGAGAGCTCTGCTTGTCATTATTTTTCACATGCAGATTTGGGTTTTTACAGTAAAATCATTCATCTTAAATCTGCTTTTATAATATTATATCAAATTTGGGAAAATAAAACAAGTGCTACAGTAGTGTCTAACAGCAGGTGTTTTCCAGTGATGATATGGGAAATGCCAATGCTGACTCCTTGGACCATATTTTAGATTTGTGTTTTATTTTTGTGCTGTTGGAGCAAAAAAATCTTGTTAATCAGTTCATAAAACAGTAGGATTAAAAAGAATGCACTGGAGGTGTGAAACAGTCAACACCAAGAGATTTTAAAGATTAGCTTAATAAATAAAACATAATTGGATAAAATCGGCAAGTAACGAGTTAAGGGCAGCCCAAATGTGTAATTTCTTGGGGTCAGTGGCAATGCATCAGTTTACACCACAGCTGGGTAAAGCCTAACGGGCAGGTAACAGGGTGTTGCGAAATTGTATTAACCATGCTCTGCTGTTCAGGTGTCTTGTTTTATCCTTCTCCCACCAGCACTTTTAAGGAGAAATATCGAGTTAAATCGCAAGCTGCACGCCAACTGCTGCACGTGCTTTTGATTTTTCTCAAGATAGGGGAAAGAAAATGTCTCTTATTAAAACAAGAAACCGTAATTGAGGCAAGGAGGGAGCCGGCAGAGCGTTTGCAGGATGCTCACGCCACCCTGCCGCTGGTCGCAGTAGCTCCGGGTTTTTGGTGGAAGTGTGCTGGGCGTGCTGCTCCTTGCCTGCCCCGGCTGTGTTTGGCAAAGCAGCAGTGCACCAGGGGAAGAGGTTCTCACAGGCTCGTGCTTTGCCCAGACCTGAAAGGCCGTTGCCTCTCACACACAGGTCACTCTGCTTCAAGCAGCACCCGCTTGCTGCCTAATGGGCAGAAGAAAAACTTGACCTCTTGCTCGGGTGAAACCTGTGGCTCAGCCTCAGGCAAGCAAAACCCAGTAAGCAACATCAGCATTTCTACTGAAAGTAGGAGCATCATCTCTACGCTTACAGCAAATGATTTCAGTTTTATCGCTTACCTGTACGCTGTCACTGCTTCGACCCCACTTGGGCTTTCACGTGTCGCTCCGCTGGGGAAGGCAGCGGCAGCTACCGAGCCAGACGCTTCCTAGATGCCTCTTGAGGCCCCTGCTGCCCAGCCCATTCCTCTTCCGAGAGAGTGAGCACTGTGTGATGCTGCATAACTAAAACCCATCATGGCCTAGGAGGCATAATTGATTGATTAGCCCGCTTTAGCATCTCAGTTTCTGAGGTTAATAAAAAATGATACCCCTTCCCTAGCAACAAATGCTTATCGATGGATTACTGATAACAGACCTTCAGATCTGCATCACAATGAGAACCACATAATTGGGCAGAAAAAAATATATATACATGCAATTAAACACACACATGCAAGCACAGACAATGTCATCTGCCCTCCATATCAAATGCACAGCAGCACTGGGTGCTAAAATTTGCAATGAATTATTTATATGATGAATTATCCCTCTTTCCTCCTAGAATATCCAATTGCCCATTTCCATTTTTGTTTCGGAAAGATTTATTATTCAGATTTATTCACTGGATAGCTTATTAAACATTTCCTCCTCTTTTTCTCCATAATACATAACATGCATCTTGTTTTCTGGTAGCACCTATCCATCCGCTCTAATAGGGTCTCCCAGCGTGGTGAAACCGTGAAGAGCGCAATTGCTACCCAGACAGTTTACAGTCGCCTTTGTGAACCAATTACAGATGTTCCAAATTTTGGATATTTATTTGCTCACTTAAGGCAAAACAGTTTCAGCCCCCGAGTAAGCGATCCACAGCTACAGACAAAGATTGCGACTGCACGCGAATGAATAATTTGGTTCTCATCAGTATTTAGCGTGCGGCTCTTGACATTCCTTCTTGCGCCCGTTTTTGCTGGTAAAACTCAGTTCCCTGGAAGCCTTTGAGAGAGAGTGGAAGGAGAAGATGAGTGCCCAAAGCCAAGTCGCTTAGAGGCTTGCCGATCTTCTTCGCCTTTCGTTTCTCAGTTTTCTCAGGAACGGCGTTTTACAGTCGAAGACTTCTCGCCCTGAATGTTGTACACTGCCATGCCTGAGACCTGTTCCTATAAAGATTGTGCAAACATGAATCATCCCTGAATGGATTCAGGGGATAGCATTTCCATACCGATTTCCTAGGTGCTGGGAATAGTACCTGGGACAGTTAAATGGATTTAAAAGGAATCACCTACTCACAAGAATTTTCCATATTTTGGGCTTTCATTGTTTGGTTTCCATTTAGCTGGCTGCCCTAGTACCTCCTAGGCATTCATGTAATTTTCAGCATTTAAATCCCAAATCTGCCTTCCATATCTGTGTTTACTATTTTTGTACTTTGTAAATTTTGAGAACACCGAATCTTGTTCTGCAAGTGTTTTAACTCTTCCTCTGGCTGGGAGTCACTCTGTGCTATGCTTTAAATCATGATAGAGATTTACAGTTGCAATAGAGGTGGAGCTGCAAGCATCCAAAAAAAGAGTTACCGATACGCAGAGGAGTCGGTGTTCACATACCTCAGTAAATAATATCCCAGGGATGTCATCTTCCTTCCCCTGAAATCACAAACAGTAATACCCTCTAAGAACAATAGCACTAAAACTGTCCTCGGGTTAAAAATAATCGGTTTGCCTGCGTGTGAAGCGCACAGTCTCAAGAGCTCTTTGGCTGGGTAGCAATATTTTACCTCTAATGACCTCAAACCGGAGCCAGCCATTTTCGCAGGCTCTACAGAATACTGTTGTGCCACGAATCGTACCCAAAGGTAGCTGCCTGCCTTCACCTGAGCACATCCCTCTCGGCTGGCTCCTCCACGCTCCAAAGCCTTGGGGAAAAACTAGTGAGATTGCATCGGGTTTTCTTTACTAATTTTGGCTTTCTTATTTAGTCAGATTCTCCCATTTTTGGATGATTCAATCTCTGCGTCTTCTGCAGCAGAAGAGGAGCACATGTAGTTTACTGAGGGTTTTTTTTTTCTTCCATTGAGGTGTTGCAGTTGGAGCCAAACGATCCTCTGGAAAGGAAGAAGTCGGGATGCTGTGTGCGAATACCAGGTATTTTTAGGTTCTCCTTAAACATGCATAAATGAATTCTAAACTTCTGTGTCTTTCCTCCCTTTCCCAAGCTCCTACCCTTGAACCTATTTGAAAACAATATAGTTGTGAAATATGTAAAAATAGGGACATGAAAACAGAAGGATAACTGGATGGGGGCTCCCATGGGGCTCTTTTTCTTAATCCTGGGTTTCTTTCAGTGAACTTCCATTTTTGAGCAGACCCTTGGGCAGAGCGCTCGCTGGCTTGCAGTGAGCGACCCAGCTACTCTGTGAGTTGACAGAGTAGGAGGTAAGTGGCAGTAACTAACGGCAATTAGCAGAGGTCTGGACAGCTACGTGTCCCTGAAGACGTGAGCTCTTTTGGGGGCTGTGTCTTCACAGAGTGAAGCTGATTGTCAGCCTACAGAATATGACAATTTGCATCCCTCCACTGAGGCTTCGCTGTCAGATTTGCTCAGCAGTCTTGCGAAAAAGGAGGTTTTATTTTATTTTTGTTCCCCAAATCTGTTGAAGTAGTAGGGAAGGAATGATTACCTTCAGGGAAATTACCCATCGGCTGCTATTGGTAATAACTTGTTTAATGCTTATGTAGCACTTGACGTTTTTATGACTGATGCGCCAAAAAAGAAACAAAAAAAGAGGGGGGGGGGGGGTGTTTTTAAATGGCAAAGGATACTTTCTGCCTTTTCGTTGCAGCTGCCAGGTAATAGTAAGAAAAATGTCCCTTGCTCCCCGAACCTGAAAGCTGCCTTTGATCACAACGTAAGGCGGGAGAAGGCGAGGAGCTGCACACGCAGCTTCGCGACCCATTTGCTAAATTGCAGGAGGGTTTCATCCACCCCATTTCTCACGCATCCCCGACCGCCTCTCCACCCCGCTCGCCCGCGTCCCTCGCTCCTGGGATGTTCCGCAGCGTTCCCACAACCCCTTCCACCGGCGGCTGCCTGAAAAAGCGAAGCGGGAGCGCTGCCCCCCCCTTTCTCCCACGGCGTTCCCTGCTCCCCCCCGAGCCACCCCGTCCCGACTTTCAGGCGGGATCACACTCCCAAGATGGATGTGGAGTAGCTTCTGCCAGCGGAGCGGCGGAGCCGACCGCGGCACAAAGCCGGGGACCCCCCCCAAGGCCCGGGGCCGGGGCTCCCCCGCGGGACCGCCCCTCCGCGGAGCGGCGCGGTGGCGGGGCGGAGCGGCCGCGCCCGCGGGGCACCCCCGCCCCCAGCAGCGACCGGCGCCGCTCCGCGCCCTTCCGCGCCTCTCCGCGCCCCTCTTGCAAACTTTTACCGTTCCTCCCGGGAGGCCAAGTCGGGGCCGTGCCCTCTCCCCGGGCGGCGGCGGGTGCCCTAAGGGGGGGGCTCCCGGCTCTTTTTCCCTGGTTTTATTGTTTTTCCTCCTTTTTTTTTTTTTTTTTTTCCCCGCGGGGAGGGGTGGGGAAGGGGAAGGGGCTATAAAGCGCGAAGGGACGTGCGTGACACAGTCCCCGTTGCAGCCCGTCCCCGCCGGAGCGCGGGGTTAGGTAAACACCCACCCCCCCCCCCCCCTAAAAAAAAAAAAAAAAAAAAGCCTCCCCCCCCACCCCTCCGCGGGAGGGACAGAACGGGACGGGATCGGACACCGCAAGGTAAGAACCGGCACCGGGCCGGGGGAGCGGGGCCGCCGGGGCAGCCCCGTCGGGGGCGGGCGGGGGGCTCGGTTCCCCCCCGCCCCGCCTGCGGGACCTCTCGTCCCGGCACCGCTCCGCGGTGATGCTGCCGGTAGGACCTGGGCGCCCTCTCGGATCCCCCCTTCCCCTTTGAGGTTTTGGGTTTTCCTCCCCGGTTTTGCTCTCTTTCAGCCCGCGGCGGCCGGTGCCCCGCAGCCTGGGCTGCCGCCGGGAGCCCCGGCTCGTCCTGCGGCTGCCGCTGAGCGGGTCTCTGCCAGGCGGGCAACGGCTCCGGCTTCGCTAGCATCGTACTTTGTTTTCGGGGGGAAAAAAAACAGAAAAAGTGCCTACCAAAAAAAGTAGATGGAAAACTCAACGGTGGAATTTAAGTGCTGAGATTTGCTACGTGCAGCTTGGGTTGTGTTTTTCTTTCAACAGTGCAGAGACAATGGCTACAAAGCGTTGTTTAATCACTTGCAGATATAACTTTTATGTATTTAAACCTCCACAGTTAAAGGCTAGCGCAGATTCTTGAAAAGCAGCGATTCTTTGAGCGTTTTTTTTCTGGATGTATTTAACACTTGAGTGGTAATGTGCCCCGATTCCTCAGAAGGGTTAGCTTGGTGCCAGGGATGAGCGTGATCTCGTCTGTGCCGCGGCTGCTCTGGAAATCATCCCGGCGGGCACCTATGTGAGCGAGGCAGCCCCTGTGAGGCTGCTTTCCGAGAGCGGGTTGTGAGCTTGTCGCCTCCCTTGGACTTTCCCTCCCCACCAAAGGATCTGGTTAGCATCTAGTTAAAATCTTTAATTAAAACGCTTAAATGGTATCGCTGAGCTTGCGGCTTGACTGAGCTGCAGGAGGCGAGCTCAGAGGGGAGGCAAGGTCCCCAGCGTAAATACACAGATCCCCCTGGCCCGGCTGGCTGTTGGTGAGCAGATACCAGGCGCCGTTCAGTGACAGAAGCGTGGCACCGTGTTTCCATCGGAGCATCCTACAGTCAGGCTGCCTTGGCAGCTCCATCGGGTACCGTCTTACAGTGGGTTTCTAGCCTAAGTGCGCCCGTTTCATGCTTGGTCGAGCCGGTGGAGTTGTATCTTTGTAAAACTGGAAGAGACGAGAGTGATTTGAGGGTGAATTCCTCCCTGGGCGGTTGGCGGCGAGTGATTTATACGCTAGTGACCCTGGCAAGGCACCGCTGGCTTGGCCATAAGCTGGTTTTCGTAAAAATAGCGCTTGGGTGTTAGACATCGTCAGCACCCTGAGCTGTGCTGTAAGGGAGTGGGGAGAAAAACTTTGTAATTCTGTTCAGCCTACTTCAAAAATCGCTGATTCTTAGCTATTTTAGGAATGGCATTTCAGATTGCTTCTTGTCAGGAATGCCTCATCCTCCCAGCCCCGCTCTCCTACCTCATAGCAAAATGCATACCTGCAAGAGGAGAGCTGCCGAGGTCAGCTTTCTAGTACCACTACAAATCTCTGTGAGTACTTAATGTCCAGAATTTAAAACTTGTTAATATTTGGAGGAGGAGAGAACTTTTTAAAACCGATTTTATGTTCTATTTCAATCATTAAAAATGTGATGAAGCAGAAATGCACATCATGTATGGGTACTGTATGGATGTATTTGGGGTCCTGTGGCTGTGTTTCGTCCTGTTGTGAGGAGAATGATACCTGTTCCTTGTGGACTTTCTGTGTCGGCAGATAACGAGCCCCTCTTAATTTGGAAGAGCTTTATAATACATCTAAAAATCCCTTTAGCCTTGTCACGTTTCTGTGATGAGGACTGCGGGTGCATCACGCTGTCCTCGTTTCTGTGCGGCCCCGGAGAGAAAACCCATTGACTTTTCTGCTATGGAGGGTGGACACCGCAGCGTGTCACCGCAGCATGTCACCACAGCGTGTCATCGCAGCCCCGCCAGCGAGGCGACACAAACACGACTGTCCTGGGGCGCGAGCCACACCTGGCAGGCGGTGGCACACGCGTGACGTGCTGCTGGCGTCACTGGCTGGTGGGTTACCTCACGCCCCAGCCCCCTGGGGGAGTTTGGGGTTAGGCAATCAGATGCGCAGTTTGAGAGGGAATTTGAACGCCGTGTAGGATGCTGATCCCGCAGAGATTAATACCGGGCCCCTTTTTTAATTTTAAGAAGGTTGTCACAGAGGTGAGGCAGAGCTGTGTAGGATCGCCCTGCGCGCCTGTTTTGTTGTGGATGACTACTTCAGAAACGCCAAGGAAAAGCATTTAGGTTTCCTCAATGTTTATAAATACAATATGGTGCAAACTGTCAAGCAAGCTGTTCAAAATCACGTAACGCCTGTGCTGCCTTCCCTGTTCGGCTCGAATGCCTTCACCACATACTCGGTGTTCATCCGACGTTTAAAGCTCCCGGCACGCAGCTCTGGCCCATCTGCCACGGTTTTTCCAGCGCGCCTTTCCTCCTCCTGCGCGGTGGGTTGGGGACGTGGCGGTGTGGGCAGGGTCGATGATGCGGCTCTGCTTGTGCCAGGACCCGCTCGTTGGAGCCCTGGGCCTCCTTCGGCGCCACACTGCTCCTGGATGGCTCAGCTGCCCTGAAGCGTCCCGGCTCGTATGCCAAAACTGCGTGTAGGGGCAGAAATGGTGTCTTCAGGTCGGCTTTGTCTTCCTTAGAAGGTTTGTCCACTTTAGAAGCCCCCTGAAAACGAAGGGGTAACCCCTTTCCTGGGAGGTGCCCTGCGAGCCGAAACTAGTGATGGGTGGGTTAACGGTGCCGGGGGAGCAGGGGCTCACCTTGGCTGCGCAATGTGGTTTCGAGCCTCCGGCTGCGCGGTGGCCTTCCGCTCCCCGTGCCGCGGCTTCGGTAGGGCTGGATGGAGCCTGTTCGCTGGACGTTTTGCTCTGAAGTGTGCCAAGGTCTTCTGCCTTCATATATATAAAAAGATGAGATGTTTATTAAACTCAGACCCTGCTTTTTCTTCTACAATTTATGTTCCGAAAGGCTGGTAATAAACAGTTTATTAAAAAGAAATCCTGATATATTTCTGCAAATTTCTGCAAGCTGGTACCAAACGGTTTTGTAGGAGACCACCTTTTATGCTTCCCATGGCAGTTTAAAAGATTGCTAGAAAAATAATCCAGAATCTAAGCAGGTTTGGATAAAGGCAAGCCAGGACTGTACGTCAGGGTATGTGGTGCTTTTATGCAGCGAAGCGGTGGATTTTACCACAGAACATCTGGGTACTGGCTTCAGTTACAGCACAGATTTTAGTGGGATAACAAGTCTTGTTTGGCTTCACGTTCATTTTGAAGTCACTAAACTTTATATGAATAATAAAACTGTAAGCCCATTACTTCACTATTTTCAAGGGGCTATTGCAGTCCTCCTTCAGGGTCTTGCATCTTTCTAGAGCTGGTTTGATTTTGTTTTACTAAGTGGGTATTTATCTTTTCAGTCCCCGGCTTGCTTTCGCGGGAGGCAGGTTTACTAATTTGTATCGATGGACACACCAGAGATGGCGGGTTTCCATTCGACCTTGCCGAACGTGCACGTTTTCTGCATTAAGGGCAGTCTAATGAAAACTGCACGTTGCTCCTTCAGTGCATTCAGAGGGCCTGATGTTATTAACGTGGAAGATTACATAGCCACGCTGGGCTACCAGTTCAACCACTCGTGAGAGTTAAAATAACGGGGGAGGTTTTTCTTTCTTTTTCCTGTTTGATTATAAAATGCAGAGGAGGAGGGTAGACCTGACTGAAGGAGGGAAGGGCCTCCTCCTTCATGTAAGAAAACAAGTTTGCAGGCCCTTACACAAGGGTGCACATACTGGTGGGAATGCCCAGCATTGAGGATGATAACCTAGACTAATTATATATCAAGAAAATAAGGAAAATAAGGCTTGTGTGAGAGTGTATAGACAGCCCATGAGACTAATGTTTACCTTGCTTACGGAGAACCCGGTGTGATACCGAATGCTGTTGAGCTCGGTATTTGGTGTTAATGGCTGTACAGGCAGGAGTGAAAGGAGAATAAATCAGAATTACGTTAAAGGAAAGAGAATCTCTTAGGTAAGACCAGCGGGAAGGGACTCAAGTACTGCTTGAGCTGTGTTAAATAACGAGGGGTGCAGTGAGTGAGCATTGCCTTGGAGAAAAGGCAGAGTACAGAAGCTGTGTTCCCCATGCTTTGTTTTACATCGTGACTGAGAATACGCTACTTCTATGACAAAAATCTTCAGGAGATCAAACAGGGAGAGTTTCTGCCTGAGAAAATGACTCAGATAAGTTAATGCTTATGGATGGATGGAAGGAGCTTTGAAGGCTGAGGAGATGTTATGTTTGAAAACTTTAACAAGATGTCATTAGGAGAAGGAAGTATTTGCCCTTAGATCAGGAAATAGGTCAGGGTAATAAATCATAACTCCAGGAGAACGTGCCTAAAGCTGGAAATAAATTAAGAGGGAGAGAGTAAATATTAAAAAGAAGCTTGTTCTTTCAGAATTAATTTTCTGAATTGCAGTATGCAAGGACACCCACTGAACGGGAGGAAGATAAATGTTAACACAGAGCTGTAACAGGAACTAGCTGAAAATCTCGTGACTGCGTAGATGGCTTTGATTGCACCCTGGGGAGCACATCGGTTGAGCGGGACATGTCAGAAGCAGGCAAAGCGTCCTCTTTTTCAGTTCATGTGTGAGATAGCTGATACTATAACTTCATCAAAAACATGATGATCTTCTGGGGGACATTTTACAGGATGGGTTTTAAATGCTGTTCGAGTAATCAGCAACACGAGCAGTCTGAGAACCCAGCCCCCAGTCCACGTCTGCTTCGATAAACAAAAGTATACCTGAGTTACCAGAGGGATGCAGGCAAATCCTGCGCAGAGCATCTTTCGGTGGGCTGTGTCCTTCCACCCGGGCAGGGGTGGGCGCTCAGGTAACTGCAGCATTTTCAGCATTTCCCAGAGATTGCTCAAGAGCATGCGGGGTTGTTGGGCTTTTGGCCCAAATCGGGACCGCTCTGGTTTTAGGGTAATTAAATTCAGTAGTTGGAGAGATGTTTGTTGCTTGTGTGACAGCTGAGATAAGAAGCAGTGGTTACTTACTGCGAGCACCTGGAAATCTGAAAAACAAAAGGCAATAATTTATCTTTCCTACTTCATTCCCCCCTCCGCGGGTCCGGATATGAGTGCCCCTCCAGCATGACCCTCGCACGCTCACAACGTGACACACTGCCGAGGCCAACACTTCCCCTGTGATTTACAGGGGAAAAGCATTGTTCGCCTAATTGAGTGTATTTCTCTTTTTTTATTTATTTTTTAAGGAAAAGTAACTTTAAAGGGGTTGAAACTTTATTAGGGTGTGAGAATAATGATGCTTTTCATCTTTCTCACTTTTATCTTGCTCAGTACCAAAATAGAGCAGCGCTAGACCAGCCGCCGCTCTTGCTGCAAAGGCCAGCGGGGAGGTGGGAGGCGCAATGGGATCGCAGGTTCCCTGCACACGTCTGCAGGGATTATTAAACAGGGTAGATGGTTTTACAAAGCAACCAGAATATCATGAAGACATGAGCTCGCTCGCTCTCTTTCGCTACTTTGTTTAGGTGCAGCAGATTTGCCGCTAATTTGTTTATAGTCAAACAGTCTAAATGTGTCTCAGCATTTTGAAATCCAGAAACCTGATGCAAATTAAGCAGTTTACAGATCGGGATGATGATGGTGCGGGAAAGCCAAGTGTCTCGGAGCTGCCAGCTGGTTTCTGAATGTGAAGGAAAATATCAGTGAGCAGCGTTAACGGTTTCTAGTCCCTATTCTTTCTCTTCCTTTGGCTACTAAATCTGCATTTAACTCCCCGTGGGCTTTTTCTCCTGGGTAAGAATTACTTACTTGAGTATGATTTGTACGACTAATAGGATCTTATCCTTATTTGGGGAAGACCCTGGGGGCTCTCTCAAACTGATTTTTCAGTAATGAGAAATAATGAATAAAAATCTAATAGTCCTAGGGAGTATTAAAGTTACAATTTTGCAGGGAAGATTTAATGTCAGTCAATTAAAACTTTTATAATCCTGTTATAGTACAATAGTTGGAAAAAATTCATACTAGGAAAAGTAAGTAGGTTTTAAGACCCTTTCACATCATGTGAACAAGTCTAACTTAATGTAACATTTGAATTAAGCAAGTATTTTAAAGCAAGAGTATAAGACATCTCTTGCAAATGTGTGATAGTAGGGCGGCAGGCTCAGGGAGAGAAACGTGCTATGTTAATTTACAGAGCGCCTTCTAATTCCCACTTGTTTAAGAAAAAGCAAAGCGTTTATAAGAAAATCCAGGCAATTAGGGCTTTAGCTAGAAAACAGAAAATTCATACACGTCAGCGAGACATACTTCCAGTAGGCCAAAACATGCTTCTGGCTCAACCTTTTGCTCACTGGGTTCATGGCTGTCCCCACTCAGCACTATGGGCTCGGCGTGGTTTTGTTCAGCTGGGGACTGCGCGGACCCCGACTCGCGGCCCTCGGTGAAATGTGCACGTGGGGAGCGAAGCGGGACCCGGGGGTGTCGTCCCCATGGGCAGAGCCCCCCGCCCAGCTCCAGCCCAGACCTCTTGGGCCTGTTGAAATGCCTTGAGGGGACAAAGCACCAAAGAGCAGACGCTTTTTTGAATTTACAGCTTTTTGGTTTTTACAATGCAATATTAATGGTGATGTTGAAATGACGCTTTGTCCTTTAGCAGTAACTTTCATCCAAGGATCCTACAGCTGTTTCCAGTTGCTAGCAAAGGACACCCCCAGAAGGCAGCGCTGGGTCCCACGCCACAGCTCTCACCACGTCTTCCCCCTTTGGGAAAGGAAATGCCCTTGGCATGTATTTCAGCCATCTCTGAATGCAGAAATTCCTTTCCCCTTCTTGCCCCTTCTTTCTTTCCCCTTCTTCTTCCTTCTTGTCCTTGCTGTCAGCTGAGGATGTATGGTTACCATAAGAAGGCCTGAAGGTTTTGGGGTTGTTTGGATGTTCGCTCACCCATGACAGTCTGGCTTATCCGCCCGTATGTGTTCCCTTTGCTTTTGTTCGCAGTAACTAGATAAAGGACTAACCTTTCGCCTGCCAGCCTGGACAAATAAACACTGGCCCAGCAGTAGAGTGGAGCTGAAACCGACCCTTTCGATAATCTGATTTTTGAGATCCCTTATCACAGCTTTGCAGTTGACCCTGGCAGGTTTGAAACTCTTGCGGCACATCCCTTCAGAACGCCCATCTTTTCACACTTGGGAAAGGCTTTTTAGCTTGGTCGTGCAGAAGTCCACTGCTTAGAAACCCCAAAAAGTGTTAGAAAGCCACCCTGAAGACTGGCAGCTCCCAAACACGTTCCTATCCTGCTTTGGTATGATGGGCTGGTGGCTGGCGAGCTGTGGTTGGACTCGCGGTTGTCTTGTAACCTCTTCAGCATGTGTCAGCTCTGACCGTAGGCCCACCTGTGGCAGCAATCTCCGTGGCTGTGCTTCACCGTCTCTCTGGGCATGTACCATTTTGCCCTTTGGAGGCGAATCCTTTCTCCATCGCGTGGCTCCTTAGCCCTGGAGACATTCAGTGATGCTGGGTGAGCAGTGCCCTGCAGTGCCTGCTAAGCGGCTCAGGGCAGGCACGTGGGCTGCATGGGTCTGTAGCTCCTCCGGCGCCTGGCCACGCTTGTCCCAAATCTTTTGTCGGCTTCTCAGCAGCTGCAACAGCCTTGAGTAACCTTGGGAGCCATCCCGCACCATACATGCACTCTCCTCCTGCGAGGGTCCCCGCTCCCTCATGAACATCGGGTGCTGTGGTTTGTCCCAGTGACTAGCAGGAGGATTAGGAAATGGGGGACGGAGCCTCCATGCACGGGTCTGGGCGGGATGAATCTCCCTCACCTCGCCATCCAAAGGGCAGGCTGTTGCGGGAGGCAGAAATTTGGATTTTCTCTGGAGGCGTCGGGAAGTGTCAGGCACCGCAGGGCATGACCACAGGTAGTTGCGTCGAGAAATTTGGAGCAGCTAATGTTCTTTGCTGACGATTTTCACTAATTTACTGAGTTGGTCTCTATAGGAATCTGTTTTTTTTTAAAGCAGGATGTTAAGGAAATAAATGTCGGTAGGCAAAATTTAGCCAGTGTGAGCATTCCTGCTTTTTCTCGTCCCTACCCACACAGCCTATAGAAGCGAGCATGCGAAAGAGGTAGTTTTCTGAACGACACACAGGAGAAGTGGCAAGGCTGATAGTCCTCCCTGTGATGTGGTTCCCTCGCAGTGGGCCATCCTCTGCTCTCGGCCACCGCAGCCTCTGAGGAAGTCACCAGAGCTAATGGTGTGACTTAAGAAAGGGGCTGTGCTGCTTTCTAGGGATCAGCATGGGGGACGATACCCACGCTGGGTCTTGGGAAGTCTTTGCTCCTGTAACTGTGGCTGAGGTCTGCTAGCTCTAACGCTGAGCAGGCTGGTAGAAATATGTAAATATCAATATCTTGAGCACTACATTTGATACTTTTCATTTTCAAACACTTGACAAATGTTTACATATTTTCAGCAGCCCTTTTCCAACTAGGGAAAATGAGACACGGCATCTGTGAATTACTGTGATATGTAACAAATCATTATGAGAGAGCACCTTAAGAGTTCATTAAGGACTTGTAGGGCCTAGGATTTCCTTTACATGCCTTTAAAGCTGAAGGCAGATGATATTAAAGCTGAATCCCATTTTGAACAGCAAGTTCAATCAGAAAAATTTGGATTCTGATGATAATTAAGGAATTGGAAATTTTGGGGGATCACCTATCGGCGTGACGTGTTACTGTGCTCATGGGCTAGTCTCTCGATTTGGTAGAAAAAGTCATAGTTTCTTTGAAGTTAGCTGAGGATCTCGATTACGTAATTTGGGTGTAACTAAAAGCAACACAAGTATAAGATTGAAAAAATATAGGAAAGAACAGAATAAAATAGAAATAACTTTTTTCCCCTGTTCATATAAATTCTGTTTTCTCCGTGTCCCATATCTGGTTAACTACAAGTGTTCCCGTGTTGAAAAAAACCTAGAATCCAACCTTACAACTGCATTTGGTGCCAGATGCCCGCTACAGTTTCTACGTGAGTTCCCGTGGCTGCGTCTTTGCTCTGAGATATCCACCGCCCCTGCACACCACTGCGGGACACTGTCCTGGCCGCAGCACAGGGATGCGGTCGCTTCCCCGGGGGCTGGAGAATCGCCTCTTGGGCACGAGCACCCTAATAGGGGTCATCACTGAAGCTGCTGTCCTGCTTCGCTCTTCCAGCTGCCAGAGGGCTTTCTGGAGAGCCGCTGCTGTTACTCTCTCTGCTATTGCAGGCATTACTGGTCGTTACTGGTTAGCCTGGTAGCACTGAGAAATCCCAGGCAGTAAAAAGGAAGATATGGTAAAATTGCAAATGAGAATTTCTGAATAGCCGTTGCAGGAAAAGCGTGTGCGCAGAGGTAGGGAAGTGGGCATGAATACTAATGTGCTTGGGCTGGCTGTGGTTTGTACTCCTGTGTACGCGTGTGGTGGTGTTCCTGACGCTGAAAAAAACTGCATGTCTGATGGAAGCTGAGGGAATCGGCCTCTGTGCACTTAAGAGGGTTTCAAAATAGTCAGTGATTTCCCCTTTTTTAATCATCTACCAAAAAGTAGAAGGGAGGAGGCGCATAAGCAATTCCAGTCTGCTCATTCCACAAAACACGAGCGCTCTGGTTGTTGCTGGAGCTGCTGGAGTCTCAGCTTCCCCCTGCTCCTGCCCTGCACGTTGCGCCAGTGACCCGCAGCCCCTTGCCTGTCACTGCCTCTCCCGCAGCTCCCTGCCCTGTAACAAACACCTTGTCGGCTGCGGGCAGCTGCCAGGCAAGGGGTATTCCCCAGGCCCTAGGAGTGGCTCAAGCAACTTTAACTCCTTCGGTAGTTAATGTAGTTAATAACTTTATTTTTATGTTTTGGTGCTTTCCAAAGGTCTTTCTGACCTCCAGCCGTAAGCCCCGGCGGTCTGAGGACGCGACGGCAGGATGCATGGACCCCGGTTCTGCTCCTGCTCTTTATCATACCCTGACAGTTTAGTCATCCCTGTCCCTCGTGGGTTTTGGCAAGGGCATTTACGCATAATGTCATTCAGAAGTATTCCAGAGAACCAGTGGGAAACTCCGTACCAAATACCAACATGCTTGTGTTGGTTGTAATTTGTAATTGTTCGTATGTGTTCCTCCCCGCTAATCCCTTTGCTGAAATTCATTATGGAGAGACAGTAACACACACTCAGAGAGCTGTGCTGAAGGCAGAATGACTTGGCCGAGGAAAGTAGCTATTGTTTTATGATTAAAGGAAAGGATTATATTGGGATTTCCTTGAACAAGGAAAGTCGCTGCCCCACTTTTATTGCTTGTAACAAGGGGATAATAATTACTCTCCGTTGTAAAACACCTCCAGATCTTGCGATGAAAGATTTGTGGTAGAGCTGCGTGGCATTCAGGGTTGGTTATCTTAAATGGCCTGGAGTTGTGCAAACTAAGATTTCTCTGCCTTATCTTATTTCTTCTGCTGGGGCTCAAACCCTGCTCAGACTTTGGAAAAAATTCCCCTTCTCCGAGTTGGGCATCTGACATGAGATTTTCCTCTGGAAGAGCTGGTACCAGTCACCCATCCCGTGACGCTTGCCCTCTCCACGAGCGATGTCCGGCCACCTGGGGATTTTGTACGGGCTTGGGAGGATGGGCCAGTATGATGGTAAGGGTACAGGCCAGCCCGCGCCGGAGCGGCCAAGGGAAGTGGAGCTCGGCACGGGGAGCGAGCTCCCAGCTGGCTGCCACCCAGTGCTCCAGTGCATCGCTTCTTCCCATGCCACTGCCGTCCCCTCGCAAGGAGAGGTGTGGGAGAACAACTGAGCATTGTAGCAGAGATCACTGTTTGTTTGGTTTTGACACTCACCGCTGAGTCGCGTGGGTCGAGATGGCTGTGAAGGACAGAAACGTTGGTATGTGGTCTCTGATTAAAAAAAGAAAAACTACTCGGCATTTCCTCAAGTGTCCCAAATGGCATCTCCTGGCTCAGCTGGTTTTTGAAGCACCCAGCTTCCACCAGCTCCAGGATGGCGATTTCGATGTAATCAGAGTTGAATCTGTTTCCAGTAAAAGTGGAAAAATAAATAAGGCTCAGTTTAGAAACAAAATAGTCCATGTAAAATTTGATTTTTGATACCATATCTCCCTGAGTATGTTTGCTTTTCAACATGTCTAATTTGAGACAGCTCTGTATTTTACAGTGTTACCCCTTTGGAGTTAACCTCTCCCCTAAATTTTAGTTCGTTGCCACTGTTGTTCATTAAGATTTGGTGGAAATGTACCCTTATTTCTTTGTACCTTCTTATTTTTACATAGTTGGATTTTTTCCCCATGCTACTGTGATTTGCTTTGCTAAAACAACACTCTCAGCAAAGGAAAATCGTGGGTTGAATTGGAATTGCAAGAGGTGGTCAGTTAATCCACAGATTATTGACACGGTGGACTCTAAATGCTTCAAAGGCACCATTATAGTCCATCGTGTCCATGCGTACTTAGGGAGCTTTAATCCACGGATTACAGGTCCGCAAATTCTCCTGCCCTCCCAGTTACAGCTGGTACTGCCAATGGGAGCTGCCATGTCAAGCTGGCTGCGGTGCTACACAAAAATATTTTTTTAAAATCCACTGAGACAGCGATACACCCCTGTGTCCCTGCTGGGGCTGCGTTCCTCGTCCCCACCCTGTTCCGTGGGGAAAGGCTTTGGGCCAGTGCACATCTCAGGCGGAGGGGCTGGCCGAGTTCCTGGGGAGGCTCCCACAGCCCGGCGTGGCCCGTGCTTTTCCCCAGGCACCAGGCAAGACCAGACAACAAGTTTTCAGGAGTGCTACTTTAAAAAAAAAAAAAAAAAATTAACCACAAATGAAAAGCATACCAAACGTTTTCCAGATCCTTTAGGGAATAGTAAGTATTAAATGGCAGGCCTTCCCTTTGCCCCTCTGGTCTCCCCCTAAACAAACAAACTGAGCAGCTCCCAGTAAATACTTACAATTTCAAAGGCATTATTTTCCCTTGTTTGCAAGTTAAAAATAACTAATTGTATTACAGTCGAAATTGGTAGGTGCTTTTAAACTCCTCTGTTGCTGAGGTGATAACTCTGCATGCTGAGGTGCATATATTTGTGTTATATATCTCTGGAAATGAAGTGTATAATGGAAAAGCTCACAGCCTCTTTACTTGCAGTGTTCCTAGAAGTCAAAGTTGTCACACAGTGCTCTTTTATTTCCAAAGCTGAACTTAAATCACGTCAATAAATCTACAGACTTATTACGAGATGCAGCATGGGTAATGTAAACAACCAAAAAAAAAAAAAAAAAACAACACACCAGAGTTTAAAAATAGGACATAAGGAGGGAAAAAAGTTAACCATCCATACAATAAAAAGAGAAGAAATGCAACACAAAAGCACTGTGGCAGGCAGTGCCTTGAAATTATCCTCACTAAATTACAGTCATGCACTTTCCACTCTCTGTAATTAAACATTAGGGTTTATTTATTCCAGATGCATTTCCTTCAGGTAAACCCAGATCTTTTGTTTTGTTTTGTTATTGTAAATCCTTTACAGGTCTCTGTGACCTGCAGACAGTTGGGAAGTAAAGCAAATGATTTCCATAGATCCAGGCACTTGAAGATGACTTGTGGAGAGTACTGGCACCGCACATGGTGAATCTCATACTCTTGCTCCCTTTTTACGGAGCGTAGGTATATTCGGTGACATGGCGCCGTCCTGAGCGTGTCTGTGTGTGAAATAAATGCCCAACGAAGTCCGAACAGGAGTACACAACTGCTTTGATCCCAAACAGCCAAACAAAATGGATTCTCGGCTCGCTGGGTGGGATTTCTGTGATGGGATGTAAACGGGGAGCTTCTGATACCTCGTGGGGTACACCCTGTGCAACCGCTGTGCTTTTGCTGGAAAAAACCAGCTTGCTTAGGGCAGACAGAAAATACTGTAGGCCTGATGGGCAAAATCAAAAATGGGGTGATTTTATCCGCCCCTAAGGCCACCTGTTTCTGGCTTTGGTTGAGGGTGCGCAGCCTGCAGGAAGAGCCTGTGAGGTGCTGCCGCAGCTCCAGATGATTTGTCCCCTGACTTGGAACCTAAGCTGGTTGCAAATCCCATTATCCTCTCCGTTTCTGCTTATAATTGGAGTTTACCTAGATATTTGCAGGCCTTTCATATAGATGAAGGTTGTTATGCAAAGGCCTTAATGGCTGGACAGAGGGCTTCTGTATGTGGGATTTTGGAAAGGTCAAGTGAGGCTCACTGCCCGAGTGGAAATTATTAAAAAGATAGGAATGAATTGTAATCATCGTAAAATCTATGATCCGATTTAATGATAATTTTCTTGTATGTGCTTATAGCTCAAATTTATAAAATAGCCAGACCGATGCTTTTGTTTATTTATACTTTCTGAAGGAACAAAAAAAGCCAAACCTCTGGCAAAGTGGTAAATTTGGAGGTGTTTAAAATAATTTATGTCCCACTCCAAATGTACAGCATGCATTTTTCATCTGTTGATCTATTTAAATACATACAGGTTCATTAAGTAAACCTCTCCTGAGTTGTGGCTGTTGTTGTCGGAGTGTTTGTGCAGCCAGGAGCTGCTCACCTGGGGACAGGGCTGCCACCTGCCAGGTTAAAGTAAAAGAAAACCAGCATCGCTCAGCCTGCCTGGGCTCGGCGCCCAGCGGGCAAAACTGGGTGGCCCTGTCCAGCTGGAAGGTGGGCCGGGAGCAGCCCTAGCCGGCAGGAGATGGGGAGCCCCTGGATGCTCCCTGCTCACAGCCCGGCTCCCCGAAGTGGGTCAGTCTGCAGGGAGGGAAAAGACAAGGCGGGGGGAAAAAGAGAAAAGGAAGAAAAAAGAAAACTTATTTTTCCCTTTCTGTTGGAAATGAAAGAATGTACAAGCGAGTCATATTTTCCCAAGGACGTTTTTCAGTGTTGCTCTTGTTGCTGGTCTAAAGCCGGTGGTGTTGGCACGTGCCATCCTGGGCCCTCCAAGCCGTGGCAGGCTTTTACCGTTCATTTCGTGCCATGCTGGTGGTCGCTGTGTGGGATCCCCCTCCCCTCTAGCAACGCCGGGAAGGGAAGGTTGGTGTCCCGGTCCCTTTCCCCTGTGCCAGGGTGCGACCTCCTGGGACCAGGGGTGCCAGCTTTGTCCCGTAGCCGCCGCTCGGCCCCCGCTCCTTGCCCCGCAGCCAGCCTCAGTAAACTGACGGGGAGGCTTGCCTTCGCGCTCGGGTTTAAGGCTCAGTTTAGAGAGAGTTTGAGGAAAAAGCGAGAGGTAAAGATGGGCCATTAGAGGGCACTTTTGCAATCCTGGAGAAGGAAAACGGTGCTTATTATTTCACTTAGGACTGTTTATTTTGGCGCTCTCTTAAATTCAGTGATAAACAGCAGGCAAATCCCTCCAGTCAGCAGGAATATATCAATAAAATATTGACTCAGAGTTTAAAAGAAAAGAAAACAAGACGAACTTGTAGAAAAGCGAATAAAAGGCATGTAGGAGGTGGCACAGTCTGGAGAATAAGCAACCGCACAACATATTTCACGTAATTTGTATGGCTTTACAGTGCAGCGCTTGGGCCTCAGCTCATACCTGGCTTCTAAAAATGAAACCGGCTTGGAGCACGGCACACCGAGACAAGAAAATTGTTTGGTGGAAGTTTCCAAGGGCTGGGTGGGAGAGCACAAATTCACGTGCTCGCATCTAGCAACTGCATTTTCTGAGGGACTCTCTCAAAGTCATTGCCCAGCGGTGAGCTTGCCCAGAAAGAAACACGGCACAACTAAATGATTTTTTTGCTTTCCTCTTGATGTTTTGCATGAGTAAACGATGGAGGATTTAGCTTAGAACTCCGCCAAATTATAATGAGTGCACTGCAAAAAATAAAATCTGTTTATTAACTGGTGTGAAAGGGCGGTATAACACTGACAGCATGGTTTCCAAAAACTGTGAGTGAGTTTTGGATGCCTCTTTGCTGTTGAGGTGTCCCGCTTTTGGAAGTGTCGTGCATGAAAATTGGATATGTGAAAATGAAAACGTTCAAAATCTTATTCACTTGTAAATGAACAAAGATTATAAAACTTTTCTTTTTCAGTAACAGTTGCCAACTTTGCAACATGTTTCATGCATGGGATGGGCCGGTGCTGCCTGCCCAGGCTGGGCAGGGATCACAGAGCTAACCATAATGTGTCTTTTGTAGTTATTTTTAAGCCAAAAGGCTTTTACAATTAAAGAAATCCGAGACAAATCTGTACCTTGTCGCCACACTGCGGTTGTTAACAGGGACAGAAACGCTGTCTACAGGAGTTTTTTAAGTGAATTAACTAGTGAAATTATTTAAGAAGTGAAGCTTAGCCTGGGTAGTCCTGTAATCAAAAATCGTTTATTTTAATAGCGGTTACGTTGCACTGGAACTGACTATGGGAATATAAGAGATTGCAATTTCAAGGGGTTCATGTGGAGGACGCTGTCTGCAGAAAGCCTTAGAGTTTCTTACCTAACCAAATAATCTGCTCTAACTGTTGTGATTAAGTTGGAAAGCATTTCTTCCCTGTTGGCCAACGATAATACTTGAAAAATCAATAAACAGCGTGTTAGAGCACACGAAACTCATCCTGCTTTCTGTGAGAGGAGGTTTCTGCTGACTTCGGTGACTCAAGTCAGCAAGTATTTTGATGGACGATCTTTGCTCCAAAAGGTCAAATGTCATTAACTTTGCTGATAAGTATCAACACTTCAGTCTGAATGCGAGGAAATATGTCTGTTGTCATCAAAAGCTGAGACAGGACCTGGTTGGGATAAATTTTGGCAAACACTGGGAAAGCTAAATCAGGATTTAACTGTAAGTAGCAATTGCGTGTCTTAGGTAAAGCCCTTTACTCCTTTCCCTTCCGTGGGGCAGAGCACTGCAGTAACCTGTTAATAAAACATCCCAAACAATAACAAAGTGCACAACTGGAGACCTGTGAGTGCCAGAGATGAAGCATTACAAGCCCTGCAAATGGGCCCTGGCTCTGTGTTGCTGTCACCAGGTTATCGCCAAATAAATAAGGTTGTAGCCTTCTCCAACTGCAAAATAACTTTTGGCAGCCTCGGCACAGGCAGGGCTTCCCCGCAAGATGGCGGGGCCGTCGACCGGCAAGCTCGTGGCCAGGCTCCCTGGCACGCTTGCCGCTCGCTCGCAGGGGGCATGGGGCTCCTCCACGGTCTCCATGCCCACCTGGGACATGACCGCAGGGGAAGCTCTGCCAGGTGAACCTCAAGCATTCGCTTTCATCTTTCCTGTGGTTTTCCACTCAGGAAGGGGAGGATCTGGCTGCAAATATAGGAATATGCGGCGGGCCGGGGAGGGAGAAAGCTGAGGAAGGCGTAGCAGCCCTTGGTGTGGGGGAAGGCACGAGTGAAAGGAGGCAAAGATAAAATTGCATCCTGGCGAGGAAGTTTTCAGTACGCGTCACTTGTGGCTTACAGATACTTCGAGGTTTGCTACGTATTTTCTCTTCCTTCTTGCATCACCAGTTTCAGTAGGAAAATAGAGAGATGAAGGACAGGGATGGAGCTGGACAGCAGGAGTGGGAGAAAACAGTAGAAAGCGGAGCAGGAATGAGCTGAGGTAAAATAACAATGACGTTAGAGACAGAGGAAGCAACATGAAGGCGAAAATAGCCCTCTGTAGGCCTTGCCGGTGTCAGGAGACCTGCTGTCGTACACGTGGATGGCTATGCTTAGCTGTACTGGGAGCAGCGCGTACACAAATTCCCACACTTGGGATGCTGGCGCCCACAGCGAGCTTCGGCAAGGACGTGGTGATGAGGAGAGGGGCAGAGGCTGGCAGGCTGCTGGCCGCTTGCCTCTGTGAAGAGGAGGGCAGGAAGGGGCGTGCGGGGATTTTGGGGCCGCCGGGGAGTGGAGTCTTGCTGAAAGCTCCCAGAGGGTCAGAGAGGGTGGGCTAGGCAGGAGGAGGGTCCTGCACCGCGACCACACCGGCCTCCAGTGGCTCCTTTGGGGTTTTTGGAAGGTAAAGCTGTGGAAGGGGGAAGGAGGAGGCTGCTAGGGCTTCCCTCAGGGGCGCCTGTTTATATTTTCATAAAGTGCTTGAAGGGGAAGAGCAATTTTCTTATGGCTTAGACTACATCATGCCACTTCTCGAGGAGCTTTATGTTTGCTATTTTTACATAAAATATTAGGGAAAGGTCAAGTGGAGGGGAAAA
Source organism: Platalea leucorodia (assembly GCF_965183815.1). NCBI lineage: Eukaryota > Metazoa > Chordata > Aves > Pelecaniformes > Threskiornithidae > Platalea > Platalea leucorodia. The sequence goes on along the minus strand of NC_138828.1, from coordinate 6,705,074 downwards.
AAACCCCAATCTTGACAGCAGATTTGATCTTAAAGGTAAAAAGAAAGAGTTTGTTACAAAGCCATAGTTAACTTACAGTGCAGTACAAGGAGCGGTGCATGACTGCACATTCAGCCAAGTAACAACAAGATAAAAACTGTTCCTGCCAGCTCAGATTTTTGTCATGCTTCTCCCTAAAGCCAGTGGCTAACCCAGTTTAGGTAATGGCTTAAACCTCCTCTTTCTAATTTTAAAAAATGTTGTCATTTAGCAATTTAAACTCGCTATACTCGTACCAGAAATGGGCTTTGTTTCCCCGCTTTAACCCCCCCATACCAGAGCCATTACATATGAGATCATCTACTGTACGGAAAGGAGATTTCCAGTCTGCCCCACTGTATATTTGGGTATATATAATGGGTAGTCATTACTGACCTAGTTGTAGACATAATAATGAAAGGCTGAGATTATGAATTATTATGCCTAATTTGTAAGGGATTCTCTGCTTTTGTGTTTTGCAATTCCCATCAGGCTTGAGGATTAAGCCCTGCTGAATTACATGCTAATACTAATGTGCCTTGAATATGTGTGGGTTTACATCACATGTTTTCCTAATTCACTATTTTTATAAAGAACAATTTCACTGGAAATATTTATTTTTCAAAGGATTGTTAGAAGCCCAACCAGAATCTCTGAAAGAAAGTGATGTACCCTCCATCTGCTCTGTGCTTACTCTAGCTCCCATGTCCAGCGAGCTCTATTTCTGCTATGGCAAAACATCAAACTGTAGCTCTACCAAAGTATGTGGAAGGCTTTTGCTCTTTGTTAATGAGAAGGAGAGATACCAATTTGCAACCAGTGTGCGGGCTTGCTTTCAATTACAGTTCAAGATGGAAAAAACCCCTTATTTACATACTTTATCCAAGCACTGTGACGATGCAAGCTTAGTCCTTACAATAGGTATTCCTAGTGCTTGTACGGCAGTGCAGTGAAGGTGCCTGCAAAACATGAAATGCAGGAGACGTTGTTATAGGTATGCCCGTGTTTCAGCAGTAAATCAGCCCACAAGGGCCACGGAAGTTTGCAGCTAGCCGAGTGAGCCACCGCGGGTCACGAATAAACCGGTCCTTCGCCACGGTCTTGCCCACTAGCGTGGGACAAGCTGGCGGCTGCTCCTGTCTGCGTGTGGTGCAGCCCCCTCACGTGGGACTCCCTCTCGTTGCTGTAGGATGCTCCTGCTGCGCTGCCCGCTGCTGCTGCTGCTGCTGCCGCTCAGCTCCAGGCCCCAGAAGTTACCTACCAGAGATGAGGAACTCTTCCAAATGCAGATCCGGGACAAAGCGTTTTTTCATGATTCATCAGTCATCCCAGATGGAGCCGAAATTAGCAGCTACCTCTTCCGAGACACCCCTAAAAGGTATTTCTGTCCGGCTCAAGTGAGGAAGTTGTACTTTGAAGATACTAGCTTTATTTGCTGGGTGTTTTTAAACAAAAATTGGATCTAAACCAGAAAAATTCAATTGCCAGTGTTCTGTCTGGTGAAGTAAGTAACTATGAGAGTTTCCATCCCAATCTGGCCTCCCCAGCTGAGGGTCTATCCAATTTACTTGATTTCTGGGATAAACCCAGAGCTCCCACAGACCGCAAAAGTTCCCTGAAGTGGGGCCACAAACCATGCCTGGAAGCAAAGGGAGCGGGAAGGAAATTAGAAACTACAGGCTTACCCCACCACACTGGTCTCTCTTCATTATTTCATATTGTGCTTTAAAGAAGCAGTGTAAGCCAGTCTGGTCTGAACTCCCCACTTCCCAAACTCAACCCTATGGGTCAGAAAATACCAAGGTTAGACTGGGGAAGAACCTGAGGCTCCAGGGAGTTCAGGGAAAACTAGCATTGCCACCTTTCTCCTCATAGCTTACACCTCCTTCAGCCTTCCACGGTGAGAAACACTTTACAATAAATGACGCATAGTGCTTGGAGGGATGCAGGAGGACAGCTGAAGGTGCGTGTATCTATACGTGCTTCTAGAGCACTCACCTGGACATAGCATAAAATGAGCATCCTGCTTTGAAGAGCATATCCCTGAATTCCAGGAAAGATCCCGTTTCCCTCATTTATACCTTTGTGACCATTTATGCTGTATATAGTTAGTGTAGGGGTGAAAAGGGAAGCTGATGGAGGGGAGGGCAGGCGGCCAGAAACCCCTCTGCCGTGTCTTGGCAAGCAAAGTGTGAACTCTGCAGCACCGTTTTAGAGGGGGGGACTCCCCTCACCTCCTTAGCTCTCGCCCAGCAGCCTTTCCATATTCCCTCTGCACACGCTTGCCTGTAAGTAACGCTTTTGTCTCTGTTGCCCCACCAAGATCAACCCTGATCGTGTCAAGTCAGTCCCTGCCGGTTGGCTGCCATCAGGATTTACTGACGTGTGGGTCTGTTAACCTTCCCCTAGGTATTTCTTCGTGGTTGAAGAGGACAACACTCCCTTAGCAGTGACAGTGACACCATGCGATGCCCCTCTGGAGTGGAAACTGAGTGTGCAAGAGCTCCCAGAGGAAGCCAGTGGAGAAAGTTCAGGTAACAAACCATCGACAACTTCCCTTGTGCCTCAGAGACCTGCTTTTCTCCTGGATTTGAAGCCCCTCAAACTGGTCTCAGTGTGACACTGAGTCTCACAGCAGGCCCATTTTTATGATCTCCTGCTGTTTGGATCTTCAGCCCCAGTCCTGCCGTTGTGCAGGAAACTGGCAGCAGGTAGCAAAATGACAAGGAATAGGGCTGTAAGAAAGTAAAAGTAAAAGCTGAGGTTGTAGTTAGAGAGTGCACTGGATGCTGCCACAACAAACTGTGTTTGCCCAGAGTAACTTGGTTTCATGGGGGCTTTGCTGTGAGCTGTGTACACAAGATAAGAACTGGAGAGACAGGGCTGGCATTGCAGCAGGGCCAAGCTTGCCCCTTTGAGGGGACTCATCTGTAGACATGGACCTTATTTGGAAATAGCCATATAACTGCTACTCGAGAGAGAAAAGGTCTTTGGCTTCCAGAGCCTCTCGCACAAGTGCTAAAATGTCATACACACATTGTATGGTATACACAGCTTTGGCCCCCACTGCATTTAGCCACAAAATTTTAGCATAACTCCGAGGGCTGAAGCTAAGGGCCCAGGTCCGGCAACAGGCAGCAGAGTCGGTTCCCCCTGGGTAACTGTATGGCATCTGCAAGTTGGGTTCTTGAAGCACGCTAGTGGAAGGTATTAGCCATTCGCGAGACTCCATTAATACTGGTCAGGTGCAATTTCTATTGCATTTGGTTTTAACCTGAATGCCAAACCAATTTGCCTCTCTGATTTGACAGAAGTATTAATTACATCTTCCTCAGAAGATAAAACCTTTCTTTTTCATCTCACTTTTGTATTTTATGTAGAAGAATCCATTAAGAGTTTTATTTTCTCGTATTCGCAGATTGTGTCTGTACAAATGCTTTTCTTTGCTTGTAATCTAGGTGAACCGGAACCTCTTGAGCAACAGAAACAGCAGATTACTAATGAGGAAGGCACCGAGCTGTTCTCTTACAAAGGCAATGATGTTGAGTACTTTGTGTCCTCTAGTTCCCCATCTGGTTTGTACCAACTAGATCTGCTGTCGACAGAGAAAGATACACATTTCAAAGTGTACGCAACCACTACTCCAGAGTCAGACCAACCTTATCCTGAATTACCTTACGATCCCAGAATCGATGTCACTTCTCTGGGACGTACAACAGTGACGCTGGCGTGGAAACCAAGTCCCACCGCCTCCTTACTGAAGCAGCCAATTCAGTATTGCATAGTCATCAATAAAGAACACAATTTCAAAAGCCTCTGTGCTGTTGAAGCCAAGCTCAGTTCTGATGATGCCTTCATGATGGCTCCAAAACCAGGTCTGGATTTCAGTCCATTTGACTTTGCCCATTTTGGCTTCCCCTCGGACAACAACTCTGGCAAAGAACGTGGTTTCCTAAAATCATCATCAAAGTTTGGGCGCCAAACGCCCTCAAAGCCGAGAGTTGACCTGCATAAAGTTTGTATCGGGAACAAGAACATCTTCACAGTGTCTGACCTGAAGCCCGACACGCAGTACTACTTTGACATGTTTGCGGTAAATACCAACACTAACATGAGCACCGCCTATGTTGGCACCTTTGCCAGAACGAAGGAGGAGGCTAAACAGAAAACAGTCGAACTGAAGGACGGCAAAGTTACAGATGTGTTCATCAAGAGAAAGGGAGCCAAATTTCTACGGTTTGCTCCCGTTTCATCTCACCAAAAAGTCACCTTCTCCATTCATTCATGCCTGGATGCTGTTCAGATCCAAGTTAGAAGAGATGGAAAACTTCTCTTGTCTCAAAATGTGGAGGGTGTGCGGCAGTTCCAGCTTCGGGGAAAAGCAAAAGCTAAATACCTCATTAGGCTGAAAGGAAGCAAAAAAGGTGCTTCTATGCTGAAGATCCTGGCTACGACAAGGCCTAACAAGCAGTCGTTTCCTTCTCTTCCTGAAGATACGCGAATCAAAGCTTTTGACAAACTCCGCACGTGTTCTTCGGTCACGGTGGCGTGGCTGGGCACACAGGAGAGAAACAAATTCTGCATCTACAAAAGGGAAGTGGATGACAATTACAATGAAGAGCAGAAGAAAAGAGAGCAGAACCAGTGCTTAGGTCCAGATACGAGGAAGAAATTGGAAAAGGTTCTCTGTAAATACTTCCACAGCCAGAACATCCAAAAAGCAGTGACCACAGAGACAATCAGAGGCCTGCAGCCTGGCAAGTCCTACCTGCTGGACGTTTATGTGATCGGGCACGGTGGGCACTCTGTGAAATATCAGAGCAAATTGGTGAAAACGAGGAAGTTCTGTTAGTGCCCCTGTACATAGAAATATATGGAACTCCCGTCTGAACACTATGCTACTTCCAAGTATACAGATTGACTACTTGCACAGCTGAGAAGTTGTGACCTGTATTTGTACTGTGTAGAAAAGATATCAACTTGTATATTTATGTTTACATAAGTAACTGGAGGAACTGAGGCTGGTGCTCTCTGGTAGCATCTGGCAACGCTGTTATCGTGTGTCCGGTGACCCACATGTGATGCTCAGTAGATGTCCAAGGTAGCAGGAAACCTTGAAGGGATTGGCACTCCTTTGCTTCCATATTGCATGAACTGCTTCTAAATTATTTTATACTTAAGAGGCTGAGATAGATCATTCGTCCACCTTGTTATCCACACGCAAAACTCACAGACAGACACCTTTTCTCTCAGTGTAGATGGTAGGGTTCCTGTAAATTATTTTATAGAGTCTTGTTTTAAATGTTTATGTTTCTATGATTGTAAACTATTAAAATATCTCCCCAATAAATTACAGATCTAAACTAAGTATTAACTGGGCTGCACATGAAGCAGTTTCATTGCTAATGTAAATTCTTACCTAGCTGATTTTCATGTTTAAATACTGTATGTATTTCATGTACAAAGTTGCCATAACGTTATATTCCTGTACATAAAATTAAAAATATTAGATTATATATTGTTTCTTTTTTCTTGACATTCTAAGGGGGCAAACAGACTTGGGGACAGAAGAGGCGTGCTGAAGCTTGAACTGAATTCAGCTAGGACGTGCCTCTCTCTTGCTATTCTTCGTCTTTTTGGCAAGGTGACTGAAGTCCAGTAGAATTCATGATGTTACCGAGTCAGTCAAAATCTGCAAGGGAGCGCAGGCCAGCGAAGGAGGGGTGTTTGTGGCATGCTCTGGGTCTGCAGTGATACAAGCCCTAAAGGAGCAGGACAGCACAGAGGAGCTTGACTTGTCCCGGGTGAGAACGGATCCTGTTTCATCGTGGTTGCGAGTGCCGCCAGCGCTCCGCAAGGAGCTCACAGTCCGAGTTAGAGAGACCATACAATTCAAACAAATAACACACCAGAGAACCAGTTGGTTTTTTTGTTAGATTATCATTGAAAACATTTGCTTTCTGGATGCTGCTGGTTTTGACCGCAGTAATAATAAGCTGAGAGGATTTTTTTTTTTCCAGTGACAAAAATGGTACTGCTAAGGGAAAAAAAGTGTACTGTCATTTAAATTGCAGTTATTTCCATTGTGTAGATTTCTTTAAAGTATTAAATGTCTCGATCTCATCTTTTCTAAATTTTCTTATTTGTCTTTCCACACGTCACCTTTATTGACTCAAAAACTTGTATAGAGTTGCTTAATGGAAAACACACTTCTGAGAAGCAGCTAGACCGGCCCCATTTCAAGTGGCTAGGAGCCGGACACGTGCTGCCTCAATGCCAATATAGTCCGGGTCAGGGCCTCAGGACAGGTAACTGAGACCTTTTTGTCTTGGTCCCATCGTACGCATCAGCCCGCAGCACTCAGGCAGTGGATGTCAGGGCTTATTCAAAGACAGTCTCTGTCTCTTCCTTAGGTGCCTGTCCACAAAACGTCTCACTGCTGTGACTTTAGCACCTGCAGCCCCCTCGGGGCTCTGAAGATGAGGGAAAGGGACCAAAATCCACGTAAAGGCCGAAAGCAGATTCCTCCTAGGCTGCTCGCAGGGGAGGCAAGAACTCTCCATCCCTGCAGAGGTGAGCTCCAGTTTTCCTTGGCCCCAGAGTGCTGAGCTCTTCAGGTTTTCCTTTCTGCTGCCCCCAGCACGTTTCAGTTTGCAGACGGGTGGGCGGCAGCAGGGTTTCGTGGCTGCGCAAGCTCCCACGCTGTTCCACAGGCCGAGTTTGCTGTGACGATTCTCCAAGAAAGAGGCAGATACTGCATGAAGGCTGATCAGAAGATGCCCGCTATGTTTAATGTAATTATATAATAAACCGAATAATTGAAATTTAGATTTCTCCAGAGATGATCTCCTTTCCTCATTGGAAAACATCTCTCTGATTTCTTAAAGCGAATGGCTTCAGTCACACATGCCTGCTAGATGACTGTGTCGGGGCCTAGGTGAGCAGTAGGTGACTACAGCTGGGAATCCCTCAAGAACGGGACTGTGGTATGTGTGTTAGATCGCTGGTTGCCGGGGGATGCTTTCCCTACATTTCGCTGTCCAAAAAGCTACTGAATCCTTTAGTTAAAGGCAACACTTTTGAGCATTTCTCTGTTCGCCACTGCCATTTTTGTGGGGAATGGTACCCCTCCCATTGGCTTATTACGATGTTTACTCGAAAACATGTTTCATCACCATTCCAGCATTATTTGTTCCCTTTAGCCAGATTTCTCTGTTTGGATATTCATCCAGCTCACTTGGCTTTTCTGCCTGCTAACCACTTACGTTTGCAGTACGTCACAAAATGAAAAAATTCCCCAAGATGCGTGCATCTTCTATTTCTGAACACTACATTTTCATAGAAAAATGTCACAATATTTGTCTTTATTCCCACTGGAATTCTTCATTTCCCAAACAACTAGCTCTATTTATTCTTCTGGATGAAACCGAGACTGTACTAGTATCACATCTACTAATCATCCTGTTATTATTCAGGTCTTAATGGAGTCAAGTGGCTCTGAGAGAGGCAGTTTTTATTTTGAAGGCTGGAGTAAAAATAAGGGCACCAGTCTTTATGCAGTGCAAATATAAGTCACCCTTAAGTGGGAGGTGACTGAAGTGGGTATTAAAGTAAAACAGGTATCGTCGACTGGGAAAGCTCCCGACTGAGTGTTTGTGAAGCAGAGAGCCCACGTAAGGAGTCACAGCATGGGAGACCGAAGAGCTTTCCTCATGCCCCATCGCTGCCAGTCAGCCTGGCCATGAATGCAGTTCAGGCTATATGTGCCTTCATCCTCTGGCTTACCTCATCACCAGTGTACAGCTTTCTGTCTACCGAGAAGTAAAACAAATCTGCAGACTCATTTTACGTGGGCCACAGAACAACACTAACTTCGAACTGCTGCCCTGCCTTGGGTCAGACTTAGTCACAGATCTGGATCCTGTTATTAATCCGCTGTCACATCTGTATCCCTAGTTTCACATCAAAACATATATGAAAAACTTCTTAAAGAATATAATAGTTGGATACCTGGCATAAAAGGTCAAAAAAACCCCGGTATATCACGTTCACATACAAATATAACAAATATATAACATATAAAATTTTTTTTAAGCACAAGGCTGGAGAGGTAATTAAAATAGAAACATAAGCTTGGAAATAGAAGGTTAAATGGAGTTCAGCATTTGTATTGATGGTATGTGTCCCTTTGGGAAACAAAATGCCTTGCCGGAATATGCAGTTGAGGAACATGCAGGGCTATAGGAAAGCAGCATACAGTGGCCCACCCTGGTGGCAGCGCCGCGTTAAGGCGTATCTACTGCAGGACTGTGTAACAGAGAAGAAATTCTCTACAGATTTCTTTGGTGGTGTTTGTTTCAAAACGAGTAAAAAGTCATTGAGCCATTGCATACCACAGCAAGATAATCTTCAGCACCTTCATCAATCAAAGTGGAGCTTATCTAATTTTACTGATTTACTTACTGATAAATCTGGCAGCAGCCTTACAATGTAAGCTTCAAAGAGCCCAAAGGACAAAACGGTCCGTGAGTTACAGAACACAAGGTTATGATGGTAGCAAAACTGCGGAATCAATCAGTCAGTTACGCACACAGACATACAACTTCATTTCAAGAACTCTGCTTGTAAAAACAACATAGGGGTCTCAAAGCCGTATTTGTTTGGGTTCTAGAGTAGCAATTTTAAGACTGATAACAGGGAGAAAGAAAATCCTTATTTGGAACAGCAAACATGTTTTTTACCTTAGCACTTGACCAAAAAAAAATGCAATAGTTGTGGTTGCTCAAAGTCTTTTGAATATTTAGCTTTCAAGTTACCATGTTTGAATACATTCAGTTAAATGGGATGTGAAAATGTATGTTATATCATCCAGTACATAAACAACGATGAGCAACTGTGTACCAGGAACCTTGAACTCTTCTTTCTCTCCCTCTCTCTGGTTGGAAACCTATTCATAAACCTTTGTGATAGCAGAGATCAGCCCTCAAGTTTAGTGGCAGTCCACACATCTTTGGTCTGACTGACCACACAGAGATTGTCCCAGATCTGCACAGATGTACTCTACCTATTAATTTATTCAAATTACTGTGACTTCAGAGTTATTTAGAAGTAAAGACGTATTTCAGTAAAGTGTATCGTTTACACTTGGCTTGCACTGAGCAGGGAACATGAGGCTGAAGGCTGGTGTACACTGTGAAAAGCTTTTAGCACAGGTTAAAGACTGGCAGTCATCAAATGTTACTCATATACTAGTAAGCTGTTGGTCTTTGACAGAGCCTTAGGAAAAGTCAGTATTCGCCCACCCGTTTGGCACAGTTAGAGAAGCCGTCTCTTCCATTTTCTACAAGTGGTACTCATTTTTATCTTGTCTTGTAAAAAATATACTGCTGCTAATAAAACAGCAACAAACCTTGTACTCGTGAGTACAGCGTTTAGTTCAAACACCAATTGTCATGTAGTTCTGCTAATCTCACCAGCGAGCCTTCTCAGGTTTTAAGGCCGCTTTCAACAAGCACTTCAGGTCAAAGAGTTACTCCAGGGAGACCTTCTTTTTATGTCTCAGATAAAAGAATTCAAACCCACAGTTTCGGCACGAACGCATATTTTATCTTCCCGCTTGGCCAGCACCAAGAACATAATTCATGTTTGAAAAGCGCAGCGTCTCCTCGCAGTGTTTTTGTCTGCTTCAGAAGCGCAAGCCCATTTCCCAGAGAAGTCAAACAAACTCACTCTTGGCATCATGAATGAAATCAGCAAATGAAGAAACTCTGCTGGGAAGGGTTACTTTGCTGAGAGCACTGCGTGCTGACTTTTGGTCCAGGGGGCGACTCTCAAAGCAGCCTGTCTGGCAATTTCCCCCGGTTTGTGTATCAACGTAATTAGTAGCTACCTGGTACAATTAATGTCAGTTGGGTCCCTGTCTTGTAACGTGATGCTCTGTGTCCACACAGGGACCTGCTGTGGCTGGAAGTCAGCGCAGGGGCAGGGGTTCCCCTAAGCAGATCTCATTTCAGGATTTGGGCTTTAAACTGTGAGGCCCTCTAGAGAGTACAAGGACCGTGTGAATTGACAGCATTTGATAAATAAATGTGTAGACTAATTTACATTGTTTCTTTGGCCAAAAACGTATTTTACTATTTGGGAAAAGGAGGTTGGTTGGCTTCTTTTTCCACCAATAGTAATCTGTATTCTTCTTAACCACATAAAGTGGAGAATTTAGCTGTGTATTTCCACTCCTGTTTCCCTTTTCCAATTTCATTTTGCAAGCATTCCTGCAGGTCCAAGCTAAAATGAACAGATAAAGTCTTGGCATATGCAAAGAAAATATTTTATAAGATTCTGGATGCCAAAGTATACATGAAGTTCTTGCCCTAGTGCGGAAAGTTAGGAAGGACCGGAGTACTCCTGAGGTATTAACATTTTCTTTTATGTCCTCTTCCATTTCATAATGTTTGCTATTACTTAAAAGGTCTCCTGGCATTCCCGCAATGTTAGGAGGCTAGAGAAATGTGAATGTTTTTTTCTTGCCTATTACACACTTTTTATTTTTTTGCCTGTTACTTCTTGCTGCTGGTTTTCATTCAAACACATCTGCTTAGAAGGTGCAGCGGATAAGATGCCCAGTTTTGCCCAATAAACAAACTCAGAGCAATTTCACTTCCTCTTCTGGGAGGCAAGTAACAACGATCGTGTTAAAAACCACGGGGCTGTGGCCTATCAGCAAAGCCACCTACTGAGGCCATAGAAACCTGAGGAAAACCCTCTAAAAAACCCTTTCTCTGCTGGCCCTCCCTCTTACATAGACTTTTTATAGCAGCATGGGTACAAAACAAAACCACACCAAAGAAAATGGCTTTTTCCATCTGCTTTTACCTCACTTTCACTGATTTAAGCAGCTACACAGAGCACAAGCCAGTTCTGCAGGGAAATGTCAGCCTGCTCTCCAGAGCGTGCGGCTCCCCATCGGCCCGGCAGAGCCTGGGAGGATGCAGCTGGGTTTCATTACCAGCCCCACCACTGGGGCCAGGTGACCCTGCTTCCGCTAACAAGCCTTTTAACATGAACTATAAAAGATGCCTGTCCTGCCTTAGGAGGAGGGAAGGTAAGAGTAAGTTGTTAGAAGTAGGTAAGTCAGCCTGTCTTTGCCTTTTTAAGTTTGTTTTTAAGTACAAGGAGAATTTTCAGATCTGTAGGGCTTTGGGCTTGTTTTTTGGCTTTGCCAGGCAGAATTATTTTTTCTTTTTGTGATACTGGAATTTCAGCCAGTTATTTGTGAGTGGTTTGTAAATGTGGCCCTATTAAAAGAAAATATTTCCCTCTTCTCTCCTGTCTGAAAAGTGTATGTACTTCTTGCCTGTACTAGGTTTCCTGAGCTGGTTAACTTCACGCATTAAGGGGTTTAACATAAACTATGATGTCGTCTTACTTTAGAAAACAAACAAAAGAATTCTGGAAGTCTTTCTCTGCTTTCTGAGTAACCAATGACTAAGTACTTCATATCATAAATGTGTGTTGATAACGTAATGGCAAAGCTATTAAAAGGCTGATACAGAGGAAATAATTAGTTGCTGGTTGTGGTGGGTATTAATGCTGTGTTGGCACATATGCTGATTCTCATTTGTTTTGTCCACCCCTGCTATGCCTGTATTTTAATGCTGGGTTCAGATAGTACGTCAGGCTTTTCTTACGTGGCAGTAAGGGTAGGCTCTAGGCTGTTTAAGGCTACAGGTATTCAGAGGGTTAATTTGTTTTGATCTGAATAGGAATGAAACATATCTGTATGATTTGCATACATGTATTTGTATTACTTAGCTATTTAATTACAGTGCTAGCTATGTACTTAGTGATTGAAGTAAGATGGAAGACATGGAGTAAATTTTCTTAAAAATATAGAATTTGTCTTGGCTTTTGCTCTATCAGGCAGAGGTGTGAGCGTTTTCTCTGATGTTGTTACAGCCCCTAAGTATTACTGGGAAAAAATCTCTTGCTCCAGACAGCTGAAATAAAATCTTCAGTTTTTGAAGTCAATGGATTGCTTTCTTGACTACATCAGGCTTGTACTATAATCAGTGTTGTTCTACAAATGGTTTTAGTGTAGGCAAACTAAAAAGGCCACATCCTAGATTCAGCAGATGCTAATGCATCTTCCCACTAGAGCGAATCATGTTTGGTGTGTGTGGACTAGTTTTACGTGAGGCTTTTCCAGAAGGCATTAGTTCTCATCAAACTTACTCCTACTAGCAGGGTCAAGCCATCACTGAACGCTTTTGAAAAACCTGCCCTAGGTACTCTGAATGCCACGTAAGCGATGGCAGATACAGAATTTGACAGGGTGGTTTTGACAGGAGAGGTTACACACTATTTGTGTCATGTTGCAAGTGAAACCTCTCTGTTATTAGTAATATGTAGTATAACACCTGTTAGAAGTAAGCAGGCCTGTGCTTAGTTGTTTCACTTTATTAAGAGAAATGTGCATTTGTAGCAACAGGCAGCTGAAATAACTGTAAATTTCTGCTCCAATGGGTTAGCTTAAATAAATGTTGACAGGATTATTAACTATTAATCTTATAATGCATACCTTCCTAAGGGACCTGAATTCACGTTTCAGTTGAGCCAAAATACTTTTTCTAAGCCTAGCAAGTCTGGTAGTGCAGGGTCTGACTGACCAGGTGAAATCTGTTTGTAAGATGAGAGTAGGACTGCTTCTTCATTAAATCACAAATGGGAAACACTGCTTTAGCTTGCTTTGCTTCTAGAATGAGAGACAAATTATTCTGCTTATTCCTAAAGTAAAAGTATGGGGGTTTTGGATGGGTGAAAAAGATCAGAGACTCTGGATTAGAAAATGATCTGATGTCTGGTGCTCAGTGGTTTAACTTAATTCCTAATTCATACCTATGTTGTTACCTATGCCGTTCCACACCTGGGATTGCACGCTATTTCACGTGAAACAGTGGGATATAGAACAAAAACTGAGACTTAAAAGTTTTGTAAAGTAAAAGATTTTAATTTTCCCTTTTCCCCCCAATTTCTTTAAGTGTTAATGTTTACAGCACATTCATTTCTACTCGACTTCCCCACCCCCCTGCCTTTTCAAGCTGCTGTTCTACAAATGTTGCATTTTCCTGTTCAGCTGCAGCTGGTTCTGGCTGTGTAATTTAAACCTATATGTAGAGGAGAAGCTAGGCTTTTCACATCATTTCCATATTAAACCTTTTCCCCAGTAGCTCCATGTTATTGAGGAGAGCCTTTCATTTGTTGTCTTTAGGTACTTTACAGATTTTAGAGTTTCAGTGAATCTGTGAAAGGCTACAATAGCAACTGATAACATTCAGAGATGGTTTAGTCTTCTAAATAAGTGTCTAGACTGGCTTATAAACTTGTGGTATTAATCCTGTCGGAGATGCAAGTTCTTACTTTATTTAACCTGTTCAATGGTTCCAAAGCCTTCTTTGGAAGAATGCTTTTATTGCTTCTCTAAAGTCCACGTAACTGGTTATAATAATCATAATCCTCAGCTTCCCTGGACAACCACTGCTGATACCAGGAACATACTGCTCCCCCCCCCCTCCCCCCCCTTTTTATTAAGCCATTTCTTTTAAAAAAAAAAAGTTTATAAATGCAAGTTTAAGTGACCTGATAACACTGATAGGTTTTTGGATGCAGCTAGTTATTACTTTCCAGCACAACTTGCTCTTTAATGGTAGTTATCTGTCCGTTTACCACAAAAAAGACTTATCTATATCATAATATGCATGAGTGAATAATGAAGGCATAGTTGGCATTCTGATCTTGCAGCCATTGTGTATTTTGGAAAGTCTGCTGATCTACAGTTTGATTTCTGCCTGCTGAAAAGCGTAGAGTTGAGGTACCTTTTGATGAACTGTTAGATAAATGTTTATCATTCACTTCAAGAAGATATCTTCTCCTCCTCTGAAGACTTTCCTTACTGATCCGTAATTTCCTCCGTACTGTGAGAAAACTGAAAAAGAACAGGTGGAAATGTTATTACTTGAATACTTGCTGTTTATAGACATAAACTAGTATGCCTATTAAAAAGGATGCTACATCTGAAAGCCAGATAACTTAGCAGGGAGGGATGATGTTGGCAGGAGGGTGTTCCCTTTCAGGCAGTTAAGCATGGTTCTTATGTTGCTCCTTGGTGGAACCAGGACTTACTCATCCTCTGTGTCCTGGGGAATTAAGTCTTTGAGGACACAAGGATGAAGACCCTGCTGAGTGTAGGCAGGGCTTGCACACAGGCTGTGGGCACTCTTGGTATTTTTCCTCCCACGCACCCATGCGTATGCCAGCTGCAGTCTGGCCCCATTATTATTACTGTGTTTATTCTTCTCAATTTCCCATCACACAACTGGGAAGTTGAATGCGAAATAAAAGCAAATACATTCACTTCAAGTTGTTTTGCATAGTGTTATAATTAGAAGCTGGAGACAACTCTCTCCCTTTGTTGCTCAATAGTGAGGCATTGTTCCTCCTCTTGGTTTTTCTTTTCCCAAGTACTGTCTCTTCATAGCCGTTCTTTCACAGACCAAAAGTAGTGTTGGGTTTTTTTTAATGTTTGACACATCTAATGGGCAGGTATACTAAGTGAATGCATATATTGTGCTGTTCTAGAGAACTGGGTTAGTCTGTCTTGAGAGCAGGCGCAGCTGCAGCTTGCCTGCAGATGTTGACCGGACGGACAGTTGCTCGTGAGTGATTCCATTAAATTTCCTCACATCCCTTTCTTTTTGAGTCATGTTGGGCAACTGCTCCTGACCTCTAATGGCTTCCTTATGTTCTTTCACCCTCTCTTGTTCAAACTGTGCAGCTGGCTGCCGGGGAGGACAGCACAGTGACAATGGCTGGTGCGAGACGGTTTGCAGGCAGATGACGCGTGACAGTGTATAGACAATACAGTGGTTCTCTTTCCTCTGTAATTGGTGCCTGCTGAGTGCCGGGTAATTTGTCTCATGCCCTCTCCAGAGAGGGTGGAGCAGACCTAAAGGATGCAGAGAGAACACAGTGCCTGCTGATTTGGTTTGAGCAGTAGGGTAAAGCAAGTTACAGCTGTTTCTGGATCCTGTTTAGTCGTAGGTTCCCTGTTGGTACTGACAATCATGCCCCTTTTATCATCATGTTTTGGAGATATTTGGTCACTTTCCTCTGGCCTTGCTCAAGTGGCATTCAGCTGATTGTATAATAACTCAGTCTGGCATTCACAGCATGCTTTGCAGGAGGCTCTGCCCAGAGGTTTTGATGAGCAGCTCCTAGTTCGCATGAAATATGGGAGAAGTGGAGAAAGACTGGAAAGTTACGAAATCCTTTTTATCAGAGTCTTATGATGACTTTACATCCAAGTGTGAAGGAGTTGCTTCTGACATCACCGCTGTTTCTGAGCTCGAATTTTGTCTTTGTGCATAGTTTGATGCTGTCCCTCTCTCACCCTTCCCTACGAGGTACAGCTTGACAAAGCCACTACTTATATGCTGCACATAGTAGCGAAGTATTTATCATAATTAAGCAAAACACCAAAATACCTCTGTTGTTTAAAAAAAAAAAAGTAAAATCTCTGACCAGAGCTCTGAGGTAGGTCTGTCCAGACCTCTTCCCTCAAAGAGCTTTTAAACTTAAACCTCAGGTTTTCTTTGAACAAAGCCTACATGAGACAAACCTCTTAAAACAGAGATGAGAGAGGGAGAAAAGACAGACTAGACATGGGGAAGGGTTTATAAACAAATCTCCTGCTGCTCACTTTGTCCTCGCTTCCAGTCTTGGTTTCAGTCAGCTCTGTAGCTTTTGGGCTTGAAGCAGACTGCAAGTTCATTCTGGTCCCTTGTGAGTTTTTTTTCCATTGTCACTAGGGCTTGTTTCTAGTTTCTCCTGCTGCTCTTGGCTATCTCCTGAGCCTGAACTGCATGCTCATGTCTCCTTGCTGTTTGCTTCTCCCCCCCCCCCCTTAAGCACACCCAGTAGCTCTCAAATGAAGATACTGCATCCTTTTCCCTGCAGAGGGGCCCACTTGGCTCCGTCACTCTCTTTAAAGGAAGATAATACACCAAGAGAAACAAATAAATTGAATACTGTCTGTCCTAGCCCCTAACAGAGACATTTTTCTGGAAAAAGAAGGGTATGTCCTGATAAATGTGAACTGTACAATATAAATATTTAGCTACTGTTACCTCATCTGTTAATGAAACATTTGAAACAGCCAGAAAACAAAGTTGTTTGTGTGCTTGTTTATATGATTTTTCTAATACTCTTTTCCATCTCAAAATACAAAAGGCAGGGTTTTGAGTTCTCATATAACGAAGAAAACGTACAGTTACCCACACCTCCAGTTTGTGCAAAGGTTAACTGGGAGATCTCTGACTGCCTTGTACCTCAGGTGGAATTTGTGCTTTTGAGTCCTTAATTGCTATTTTTTTTTGTTGTTGTCTAGGCTGCTTATTTCTGCTAGTTCAGCAGAGATCCTCATAATGAAGAGTGGAGGTTCAGTATTTGGGGTATTTTCTGCATGGGATGAATAATTTTGCTGACGTTTGGTACTGTTGCAGTAGGCCTCCTGTGTGAATGTAAGTGTAGGTGTCTGCTCAGTGTAGGTGCTTAATCGGATTAAGAGGAAATAACTGATGGGTAATGATCTGATGAGGGGTTCCTGAGAAGTATGACAAGTCTTGGTCTGCTAAAGTAATGCAGCTCACACACTACTCTGCACAATGAATATGGTTGCTTTTGTCCTACTCCAGTCTAAAACTTCCTAATGAGTTCAGAGAAGTTGTTATGGCAGAAACATACCCATCTGTAAATTAACCACTAGTTTAATGAAAAGTTACACAAGTCTATAACATCTAACCAGTTCCATAACAACTAGAGGAACAGCAAGATACTTCACAATATGAAGACAAACAATGATATTGAGGAGGAGGAACGTACATGAAAGAAACAATCAGACAACAATAACAAGAATAGAGGCACATTTTCATTAAATGAAAACATATTAAACAATGACCTTTCTGACAAACCACAGAAATAGCAAACATGCAGCCTTTTTAATAACAGTTTCATACTGGAGTTTTGCACACATACCCCCTGGAAGCTTAATGCAGTCCAAATGTCTGTCCCCTGGACAAGGCCTATGGGTATGTGCTCTCTGGCTGAACGAACAAGTGAAAGCTTGCAGGTTACTCAAAGCTGCAGGGAATCCACGTTCCTGATTATCCTTCTCTCCATTTGAATGATTTTTTTCTCATTTGATGTTTTCTTCGTCCTTGTCATTGTTTTTATGGCTTGGAAATGAAGGGGAGAGGGGGAACAAAATTGTTAGTAAATGACCTGTCATAAAAGGTATGCTTAGTCTGTTAAAAATGACTTGTCTTTGAATTTAGTCCAAGGCAGCATCTAGTTCCTACTGATGTTAGGCTGCTGTAGCACTCATCAATGTCATATTGCATTTGAAATGGATAAATGCCTTGATTTATATGATGACAGGGTTTCTGATTGCTTTGTCCCATTAGGCAGATACTGTAAGCTGGAGAGGGGGGACAAAATAGCATGTGGGACGATACCAAAATCAGTAGGTGTTCCTTCTTAGACTTCTCAAAAAAGTAGATTTCTTATGAAGAAAGTATTTCAGCTTTATTTTTTTCGTTTATTGAACCCTTTTTAATTCTTACTTCTTGCTAACAGCTTTCACTGATGGGATCCATCAGGTCAAATAACCATCTGGTTCTTAAATCAGAGGTTATTATGTGACTTTAATATGTCATAACAATATCTATTAATAACGAATTTTCAAAAGCCAAGTCAAGAGCATTAGAGATTAATTGCATTCAACTAAGTGTAGACTATAAGAGTTAAAATCCGTGCAATGGACAAATGCTTCACCTACGTCTACTTAATGTTTTGGTCCTGACCTTTTGCATTGTTCTAGTTTTCTCCTATGTCTTTTATCATAGTTCAATGTTAGTTGTTATAACTATTCTCCAACCTTCAAAATTTCATCAGAAGTAATGGTTATGCCTATTGCCTACAAGTCTGTGAAGACGCAAACCACATGAGATGAAAATATACTACTGTCATTCTTATTTGATCGTGTTTTATCAGAATTAAAATGTATGGTATATAGCCCAGTAACTCTTATTGCAGTTTGTAAACTAAATGGAAGTAATGCACTGTCAAGAACTATTGCACAAATGATAAAATTAAGCAACTCCAAATAGAAAAAAAGATGGTTTCTTGCTAAGAAAGCACGAGAAGGGAAAGGGAGACTTTGCTTCTGTTGTTCTTTGCTGGGGGCTCTGTGTGTATAGATGTGTGCCTGTGCCTCCATGAGGAGCAGACTGGGTGGGTTCAAAAATCCACTGGTGAGACTGGCAGGACTGGAGCAGCAGCTGCGTATTGAGTGCTCTGCATCCACTGTGCTTTCCTCTCTCCCACTTCTCCCTTAGGCTCCCTTCCTGCTGTAAAAATAACCTCGCTTAGGCACAGATCAGGCGAAACCATGCTAGTTGTGTTGTATCCCGTGACTCTGTGCAGGTTAATGCTTTTCATCCACGTTAACAGAACGACGAAGCGTGTTCCGCATGCAGGTTGGCCACAGCCGCGTTGTACAACAAGGGCTAACTACGGCTACTTCTCAAGTGTAGACAGGGCTTCATTCAGCCTTTCTGTGATGAATTATTATAGTTTGGGCAGACTTTCATACAGTTTCAGAAATGGCATGTTAATGTCTTGTACCTCTTGAAAGACACACTTTTAAATAAGATGCAGCTGCATTGTATTTGCAGTCCATTCCCGTGCTGCTTTATGAGAAAAGATGACTAACTCATTTACGGCAATACTGAGCAGTAATAACTTTAAATTTATGGGGCACCCAGTGTCTAGATGCCTTAGGGCGCCTGACAGGCTATAACTTAAAATGTAACTTTAAAAAAAGCAGTGTGATTTAACACAATAGAACTGATGGAGAAACAGAAACCCTATTGTGTGATAAATAGAACAGCATCCCACAAACAGTATCAAACCCAAACTCTCTGCAGCCTGACCCAGAGGGGTGCCATTGTTTTCGCTGAAATGTCAGAGAGGAGTACACACTTGAGCTAAGGGAAAGCATTTATATAGGCAGGCTTCGCACGTGGTAAAACAGAACCAGCTACAGCTTTAGACTGAGCGGTAGGATTTGTTGGTCTTGTTAACCGAGGATGAATACTTCAGAAAGGAAGCAACGTAGTGGCAGACATCTTTCAAATGTCTTTCTATAGCTATTGCTTTTCTTCAAAAAGCGTGCTTTTCAAAGTACACTTGTCATCTTATTAATCATTAGATTAATCTCTACATATATACATGTACCTTTTTCTCAGTCCCTCTTCTCTACTAATTTCAGATAGTTACAGAACTCCTTGCTGACTTTAATCTGCTCTCAAAATCAGCTTCTGCCCCAAGGTGTAGGTTTAACAGGCTTGTATCAAGCTTTTGTATCGGCTTCTGTTCTTGGTGAGCAGTGGAAGTAGTTCCTGAGAGTGTGCCGTGTGAGATCCTTTCCCCCAATTATTTCAGAGTCTCCAGACATCTCTGCTTTGTGAAGCGAAGTAGACCTGTAAAGTTTAAATAGAAGGCTTTGTGTGAAAGAGTGAACTTTTTTGAATCATTTTACACTGCTTGTAAGGAAGAACATAATTCTTATTTCTGTTTCAATTTTGAAAACATAAGAATAATGAAGGGAATAGAAAGAAAAATTATATTATTGTCTTCAATCCTTCTAGCGCTTTCAAAACTGAGTAACTTCACTAAGCAGTGTTAAGCTGCACAAAATATTTGTAATAACACAACTTAATCTTTGAAATGGCTGTTGGTTTTCTTCATTTTTCTTTTATTGTTTGATTGTTTTTTCTAGTGTACATAAGTCATTTTACAGTTTATCTTTATAGACCTTGGCAATAATATCCAAAAATCATTTGAGCCAGAGTTGTAGACTTGATGATTGCTGCTTCTTACATTTTTTAGAGCCTAGTCTGACATCTTGTATAATACAGACTTGGAAATAAGACTCCTACAGTTAAATAAATTATCCCACTAAGTATTGTGAAAGACTATCATGTGTAATTTTTCTTTCGAACAACAACAGAAGTACTGTCTGTAGTTTTCTTATTTGATATTGTGACTGTATCCAGAGGGTGGGGGAGTGGAATTAGGCAGTCTCTAGAGTCTGGCATACAATTGCCAACACAGTGCATTTCACAATCTTGTATCTACTTCATGGCCACGCCAGTAAAATAATGTTAACAAGAAATACAGTGCCCCAAGAAGTGTGCTAGCCAGAAACTTACACGTTATGGCATCAAAAAATCTTTCTATTTGTCTGATGGATAGTGAAATTTTAGATAGTTGTGATCTAAAAATGTGTTATTTACAAAGATTAATAGAGTATATGGGAGGACATATCTTAATTTTACAGAAATTGATTCTATTCAGCCAGTGGTCAAAAATCAGAACAATTGTTGAAATCGGTTCTTCAGAATGTTACGACATTTGTTTTCTTAAGTATCACCAATACCCAATCTCATTTTTGTAAGATAACTCTTCTGTTTATTTGAAGTTCTGCAAAGCTATAGGCTATATGGCTGGATGTGTTGCTTAAAAACAAAACAAGCCTATACAGCACATACCAACAGGTAACTTGCAGCTCTGTTTGTCTCTGATCCTACGTTTTCAGCTGACTTGACTTTGAATTCTGAATGTTTGGGACAGAGCTGCTGAGTACCTGTGGTGTTAGATGGAATATAATGAGGATTATATATATGGTACCCCTGATTATGCAGGTCCTTAGGCCATATAAAGCAGCGCATGTCCATGGGTGTTGGTGAAGCTTGTTCTGCTGAGGCCTGAGGGTGGAAAACTCTGATTTGTTTTAAGCTCTTATATGCAGGACTGGCTTCTGGCTTCTTTTCAGAATACAACATGTGTTTGGATGGAGTGAAGCAAAGATCCACAGAAGAATTCAAGTCTCTGTCCTCCAGGCCTGTGTTAAAGCAGTAAGAATTTCCCATTCTTCCAGAAGAATTTGTTACAGCACTGAGAAGTAAGTATTTCCTGGGGGATTATGTTGCCAACTGAGAAAGTGACTTTCATGGAGGACAGGCAGGTAGGAGACTGAAAACCAAGGAAAGCACTAAGGTGTGTTTAGGATAGTTCTTGCTCATTCTTAAGTTAGTAGCTCTCATTTTGGTGTGTGCTCTAAGGAAACGTTCTTTGAAGAGTTCATATAACACTTCCAAAAAGGTTTAGAACGATATTTAATTTTTATATTTGGATTTAAAAAACTCTACGTTGTTTCTGTTTGTCAAGGAAAAAAAAAAACCAAACCAAACTGTATTCTTAAAATTGACTAGAACATTTTTTTTTTTTGCCATGTTGATGCAACTTTCCCAAATCTTTTATTACAACCTTGCAATTTATAGATGGCATAGAATTACCAGAAATATAACATCATTTAAAATTAAAAAAAAAAAAAAAAAATTACAGAATGACTAAGGAATGGTATAGGAATGTGCTGCAGATTAGAGATAAAGCAGAGCTCAATACAAAATAATTCTATTTTGCAGAAGTAGTCACAGGACACAGTCCTCCTTGCAACATTGTACTGTGCACAGGACTCAAAACCTGAAAGAAACAACATTCCATTTATGGGGCTGAATGTCATATTGCCTCTTATGAGATACACCTCAAATTATGTCGTGTGCTGATTTCAGCTGTTCTAAAAATAGCCAAAACCCAGGAAAAAAAACTCAATAGCCTTCTAAACACTACTCCCAGATACTAGACCCCTGAAGTCAATGAGAATTCTCTTTGCATTTCAAATCTACTGCCTCCACCCCTAATGGTTTGGCCACCTGGCTTTTTTGTCTAATATCTCGGGTCAAATACCATTGATAGCTGTGAATTCAACACTTCATAAAAGGGGGGGGGGGGGGGGGGGGAATCAGGGTCTGTAAATACTGGAGGTATGTGCTGATCCTTGAAATGTGTGATCTCTTTGAATTCAAAGTCTACAAGATAGACTGAAGTGGTGCTGACGGTGAGACCAGTGGTGAATTGAGAAGGATTCATGGAAAAAGAGTTTTGAAGGGGGGTGAGAGGAAGTATTTGGTGGCTAAAAGTTGAGGGTCTTTTTCCAGCAGAAGGGAATACTAGAAATGCCAAAATGAAGCAGGAATGAAGGCAAGATGTGAGTAAAGAAGCTGGAAAGGTGCTGGAAGGGAAAGTAGCAGGTATGCAGGCTGCAGTGCAAGAAGGTAATACTTGAACGTGGGATATGGTCTAAGATGACTAAAACTATGTAAGTATTGCCTCTTAGGTGGACCCGGGAATTAGGCTTAGCTCCCCAACTAAGTGATGTAGATCTATTTGTGTTCCTGTTTCCTGTAGGCCTTGGAGCAAACTGTTCTCTTGTGCGACCTGGGGAATTAAATCGCTCCAGCTCACAGCTGGGGAAGAAGCTAACAAGTATGTAGTGAGGATAATAAGCGGGCTTAAGCCCTCCGCTGGTGGTTCAGACACAGCTAAAGAGCATACTGAAAGGTAGAAGCTAGTGGACATTCATGCTGTTGAAAAGAAGGTAAGTCAGTGCTGTTCTTCTGAGAATGGGAGGAAGATGGTGAGGCCAAAAGGCATAATAATTATGTGAAAGATGACCTGAGACAAGCCTCTGAGCAAAGGACAGGACAGATTTTGAAAACGTGCTTAGAGTGCCAAAATGATTTTTCCGTAGCTGGCAGTTCTGAGAAATATCTTCTGCGTGTATGCAGCCATTCTCCAAGGATTTAAAAGCATTTTGTGTAGCAGCTTTATGATACTCTATGTAGCGGAGTGCTAAAGATTCATGGTGAAATGAAAATATGAATATCCAATACCCTGTGGCAGACATAAAAGGCAGAGGTCAGTAATGAGAGTTGCCATCCATCTGCTATAATAATATTAACAATATAAGTTCATAGTACAGTAGTCAGCTGTCTTCCTGCTACAGGAAAAACCAACACGGTGTTCCAGCTTCCATGTCCTGTTCAGGAATGGTGGAAAAATACTTCACAGCGTTAAAACTCTTTCAAGGTTTTATAAAGAATTTATTGTGTGGTTGGACTGCCAAATATGATGAGTTCAATGACGGGCACAGAGCAGGTACTGAAAGGGAGCCTAATTTCTATGTTATTTCAACCAATAAAAATAGTTGCAGAGAGTAGGACTCAGCTTGGTGACAAAGCTCGTCTTACATGAAGATCCCTCTCAAGATTAGGTTGCAAGTAGGAGAGGAAGTAGGTAAGTTTAAGACATATTGCTCCCCAACGGAGCATATGATCAACTCAGTGCAAGGCCTAATGGGAAATGGGGCCTGAGAAGGTATGACCTTTATGCAATGGGGCATGTATGTGAATGGTTAGGGTTGAAGGAGGTAGCTCACCAGGGAGAAGCTGGATCTGGAAAGTCACTTTCCATTGATGAAGGAAAAAAAAAAAAGGGTGAGCTGATCCTGAAGGGGCTAACAGGAAAAACAGGGTGGGTGAGATCAGTTTAGGAAGTCACTCTTGAGCTGAAACAGGATATCACTGAGCTGAGGAAAACACTTCTAGAATGCATAAGGATGTGGCCCACGAGTTCATTTGCTGCTGCATAAAGTGATTCAGTCAGTTCCTGTCACTAATAAAAATAATGGAGACGGCTTACGCTAAATGTTTTAAAATAAGTATTTTGGAGTCTTCTGCTCCAATTTCTGAATTTCCAAGATTCCCTAAGTTCATGTTTTTCTGGGTTCTTTTATATTGGCGCGTAACATGAGTATACAAATTGTATTCTCTATCCTTTTTGCTTCTGTTCTGTAGCTATGAAATCTTTCCACTATTGAACTGCAACCTGTTTTAATAGATCACACCTTCAATTTGTCAAGATAAAAATGTAAACACTACAAGGCTCAGGGCAGAGCCTGCTAGTCTAAGTGAGTTGCTGTTACTCAGCATTTTTAACCATTTTCTACTAGCTCTTTAGACTTCTTTCCTATATTGCTTACTTGAAGTTGTCATGTGAGATAGCAGCAAAAATCTACTATAGTGTAATTATATTGTGCTGCTTTTAGGTCTGTATGACGTGGATTAATTAAGTGGTCATTACTTAATACATCACTATGAAACCTGAATTACTAGCTTAATCTGGTACTTAGTCACTTAATATTTTGTCTTAAGAATTCTTTTTACACTCTAGTTTAAAAACCTCTGAAACAATAGGAGTGAACACTTAATACGCAATCAGCTTGGGAATGGAAATGCAAACACATGTATGTATTTTAATATTTTCAAAGGGGAAGGGGAAAATTCTTAGTTCTGAAATCTTGGCGCTAACTTCCAGGACTTCAAATATCTGAGAAACAAACTTTGACAGTAACTACTCTGTACATGTAAGCAAAGAAAGAGACATAAGTTAAAAACTAATCTTACCATTTACTGCTTTGCATGACCTTGAGTATCGCAACACAAGAAGTCTGTATTGGTTTACAGACAAACGAAAAAGCCAACTGTGCGTTGATTAGAAGAGAGATTTGGTGGGGAAATACTTTTTTTAAGTTGGAATGTTTACTGAATTCAAAAAAACTCTGAAAGAATCAGTGTAGAAAAAAAACAACAAGCCACAAAAAAAGAAAGCAGTCCTTAAAAATAGCTCTGAAAGGAATTTTCCTCAGCAAATCAAAGTGCATTAGGGAAAGAATAAATTAAGTTTTTCAGATCGCCAGAAAATACAGACAAAACAAACAGAACTGGAGAAAAAAAAAAAAAACCAAACCTGAGACACTGAGTAGATGGGGCTTATTGTCATATTTACAAAAGGCACATTTCATTGTTTAGGAAAGTAGATTGTCTTAGATCTAAGAGATTGAGTTTTTAGTTGGTAGTATAACATATGGTTTCAGTTGACTCCATGTCAACACAATTTGTTCCAGGTACTTAGAGTCACTGTGCCTGGTGATTACTAGTAGCAAGGGTGCCATTGTCCCCAAAGCAGGGCAGACTTTAAAGGCATATGCAGCTCTTACTAAGCTCTGCTAGTTAATTTGCTGCTTCTGTTTCTAAATCTTTCATTTGAGAGTATTACACTTCTTGGATTTGTTTTCAGAAACAATAGAAGAGTCATTGTGTCTGCATGTGCTGGACTAAAGCAACATGGTTTCATATTCAGCTTGTCAGTATTGTATACCATAGTTGCTGCTATTGGCTTTAAAGAAGGGGAGGATTTTTCCCATCTATATTAGTTGGTTTCTTTGGGGAATGGAGTACTTAAAAAAAAAAAAAAAAAAAAGTATTTTAGGGTGCACTCTATATAACTGAGAAAAGAACAAAAAAACCCTGAGAGGTCTGTATGCTGTTCCTCTTCTCATCCTCCCCTCAGATTCTGTCATTAGACAAGCTGAACCTTTTGCTTCCTCAAAACTTCAACACAGAATGAGAAAGTGCAAAGCCCTTTTTCCATCTTGGTCCAGATACTGCAGTGTAGAAGGTCTGGGAAGTCATTTACACTGAAAAAAGAACAATGATCCCATACAAAGTTAATGACCTTGTACCTAGTCAGAGAAATGGGCTTGGCAAATTCCAGGGAAATATCTGACCGAAACCTTTGCATACCTGGTCAAAGCTAAACATTACTTGCACACTGGAAATATTCAGATGTACATGAACAAAGAGGAAATAGTCTGACAATATTGTAAGTGTCCTGTAAATGGGGTACAATCCACGTAAGCCAAAGATTGCTTTTAAAGTGCTGCTCCTGATCTTACTGGGTTAAGAGAAAGTGGATGGGGCTGGAAAGGAGATATGTAGGTCCAGGAAGGAAGTTTTCAAACCAGTAGCTGCAAACTTGATTAATCTGCACTGCAGAAATGTTTTGTGGACCAGTGAATGTACAAACTGGGAAGGGGGAGCCATTACCATGAACATCGCCCTTTCTCGGATCTGTCAGCTGCCAGAATCAAATTCTGGTATTGCTATGGATGCTGAAAAGCTGATATTCTAATACTTAAGGATGCAAGGAACTCTTTAAAGGATTAAAAAAAAACCAAAAACCCACCACCAAAACCAACACATTTGCGCCTCTGATTTCAGTCCAACTGCCTGAGGGGCAGGAGGAGGGAGGGAGGAAGGAAGGAAGGAAATGTGAAGTCCCTGAAAACCGTTAGGGATGATACTACACCATCTAAGCAAGGGATTAGCTATGAAAAGCCATCCTTTCTTCTGGAGAACACATTTTCTTTCTAAGCGGCCGCATACTTCAGCGGCTGGCATGTTTACTTCTGGAATCTTGAAGACCATTTTTGTCTTAAATCTTTGTTTCTTAGAATGTGACATGTTAACTTATTAAGTATGAGTCTTAATTAGCTGTTCCTCGGGTGGAGGGAGTATCATACCCTGCTTCTGGTATGATGTTGCAACAAGTATTGTAACTCCAGACAACAACTCTTGTAATTATTTTGTTTGTCACCACACGTGGATTCCTGCCATGGAATTTCATTTGGGGCACAGCAGCTTCCATGACTACACAAGAGCTTTCTTCTGAAAATACCTCTTTCTCTTTCCAAGCAAGTTATGTAAATAGTTCCTGACACCACTAGGCTTAAAATCTGAAGGCTGTTGGATGCCCTTGTGTTTCTCCTTGGTGTTCTATGTAGTTCTAAACAAGCAACTACAGAGCAACAGAGAAACAGTGGGTCAACACATTCAGCTTCTCTGTGCTAGGTTGCAAATGAGTTATAGCTCAGTGTTTGCTCTTTGAGGAGGGGTGAGATTTTTTTGAACTGCTTGGCATTGTGCAGGCTGTGGATATGCCTGAGGATAGACGTAGAAAGCTTTACAGCTCCATATTAACCTAAGCATAACTAACTCAATGTATGACCAAGCAATTAAAGTAAAAAGCAGAACTACAGGAAAGCAAGATGTATGAAGGGCATCCTCTGTTAAGTCAGTTTGAAGTAGTCTGCAAGATAACACGTATAAGGACTTACTATGTAAATATTAAAGGTATCTTGATTTAGGAAGTAAGATAATGAAAGAAGGAATTAAGAATATCTAACTTACAATAATTGCTCTGTGTTAAGCTTATGACAGTTCAAATTGTATATTATGCCTCATAATTTTCTTTGTTACTTGTGGTTCATTATTATTTATCTACTATGTTATTTGGTTAAGGTTACCACCAAAATGTGTTTTTTATTTAATGCATTGCTTCAGAATAAACTGTTTTACTTGAGGTATATTCCTCAGACTTCTTTGAATCCCCAACAATTCATTTGACTGGTTCAGTTGAAATTAATGCTAAAACTATCAAAGCATTTTTCTTAAAAGAATTAGGCCAATAAAAATGGAACCCAGCTGTTCCCATGTATTTCTTTCCATATTTTTTGCTATTTTGTAAATAGCAGCTGAAGCATGTGCAGAGTGTTAAGAATGCAAAACAAAAGTGATGAGGCTACCTTCATAACACTAGGAAACAAAACATTACAATTGTGCACATGAAATGACTAAAACTGTAATGAAGCAGATAAAACAGAAACCCTGCAAATTATAGTAGCAACTGGGAAAGAATGATTAATTAAACTTACCTCTAAGACTTTTCCAAAAGCCCTGTGCTGGCATGGTACAAGCAACTTTGAGCTCAAAGGGGGAATCAAAAACCCAAACCAAACACCCTCACCCCCTGGGGGGAAAAAAAAAAAAAAGAAAACCTCTATGTTTGAGGCTTGTTCAGTGACTGGTGCCAAGTTTGAGAAGTCCTTTATTCTACCTTTAAACCTCCTAGTTGCGTTAATTGAAATGTATTTTATGTATCTCAAACAGTGAATATGCTCATGTTCGTGGCAGTGTGGTTTTATGATTAGAATCAAGTGCATTATATGCAGTAGAACTGAAAACATGAATCTTGCCCGCTTTCATGCTTCCTTACAAACTCAATGTTCCTTCAGGAAGAGGAAAGAACTCACTGAGACCTCCCACATCTGGGTGGTTGTAAGATTTCACAATGAAACAGTAATATTTTTCACTCTTTCCATATAACTTTGTACTGTCATTTCAACAGTGTTTTTTTTTAATACTCTGGATTAATTCCAGTTTGCAACACAAGGTGAAACCTGTGTGTGATTTCATGTTTGGAATCTGTTCCACAGTGGACCCTCTTTACAGTCTATTTTCCAGGATTCTGGCTAAAGAGAAAATGGATATTTGAAATCTTGCAAGACCCTATTGAGTATGCCTATCCTTAATTATAGGAACTAATAACTTTACCTTGTGTACATATCAAAGCTACTCTCCTCCTGTTTTTGGAGTAACATCTACTGCTGTTTAGCCTGGCTGTGGTAGATCAACTCTGTTGAATAATGAGTGTTGTCGTTAATCTGGGCTGAGGCCTCTCAGACAAGTCGTTTGTGTTTTCTCTGGGTGACTGTGGTTTCTGCATGCGATCTTTTGTCCGAGTTGTGCACATCACCCAGTTTCTCAGACATTGTTTTAGAGCATGAGTGCCACCCATCAGTTCAGTTAAGCCACCTAGACAGCATTTTGGCAATGAAGTCGGTTGTTTCTGTGAGCACAAACATTCCTGGATTAATTGTCACCCTCCCCTCAATTGCACCTGGTTAGTGCAAGTGCCAAGAAACGAATACTTGAAAACAGAGCAAAGAAAGTTACTGGGGCAGGTGTTTCTGTTGCTTAGGAGTGGGGAACTTGAAGAAAGCAAGCCAGTAAGTGTGGGGAAGGGTGGTGATTTAATGGCACAGGATAGATACTACCTGCTGAAATATTTAGTGCAAAGATACCTTTTGTTTGGCAGTGACCTTCTGAGAAGAAATCGAAGGGTCAATATGGATCATGATACAGAGACTGAAAGCCAGTTGATAAGAGTGCTTTTGGAAGGTGCACACCAACGCATACTTCTCCGTCTCTGGGAAAATGGGCTGGAAATGAACAGACAAAAGTTTTTCCTGCACTTTGTTCAACAGAGCTTCTACTAAGAAAGTAGAAAGCTATTTGCCTGTTCTATGCTATCTGGTGGCATGTGTGTGTGGAAAGTGCCCTGGAAGCATTTCTTTGTGCCTAGGCACTAGGGGTTCATGGCTCACAAGTCTGAGACTCGGTCAGCACGGAGAAGTTCTGTCAGTGTAGTTGTGTCACACAATTGATTCCTTCATGCTCCCAAGTGCCGCCAGCTATGCCAGCAAACCCTGGTGTATCTGCAGCGCTTTTAACAGAAGTGTGCATTCACTGGTTCACGTGGTCACTTTAGAGATGACTTAGCTATGGCAGCAAGAAAATTCCTCTCACTGGTTTATGCTGCATCCTCAGTTGAAGGCGACACTGGCATAGATGCATTCTACAATCAATTTTGTTCGTGACAAACAGAGGACTGCAGGAGGCTAGATGCCCCTATACTACCTATGTATTAAATATAAAACAGAGTTATGTTGAAACTTACAGGGCTCCACTCTTGCCATTGACTAGTGATCAACATACATTCAAGCATGATGTGATGTCTTTCATCTTTGTTCTGTCCAATTTGATTCATTCGGACCTTTCAGACCTCACCCTCCTTGCACCTGCAGCTAGGACAGAATAGAACTGAGCTGTAACACGTCTGCTCAAGTAGCAGTTGTCAGCTTCCTGCTCAACAAGGCTGACTTTATTTCCCCCCAGTGGCCCTTGTATGAACCAGAAAGGACAAATACCAACAGTGCATGAAGCCCATTTATAAGACCTAATGGTCAGTGGCTGATTAATTTAAATAATTTAAAAAAATGCTAGTACAAGTGGCCAGGCAGTTGTGACTATCCGATTAATTTCACAACACCCATTCCACTACCTTTTGTAGTCTCTCCTTTTGAGAGACTGGCATCGGTTTTGTCCAATGCTATAGCATCTTTCCTATTTTGCTTAAACTGAATGAGATACAGATAACTGCATTTCACGTTGGAATAATAATGGATGAAGTTTATAAATGAAAATAATTAGTCTTGCCTACTTCAAGACCTTAAAACCAAAACATGTAAATGCATTGCAAATTATGCTGTACTATTTCTGTGAAGTTAAATGTAATCTTTTAAGGTTCAAGATGTAACACCCCCAAGTTCTTTTTTTTTTGTTTTGTTTTTTTAAGAGAAAAATACCAAGGCCTTCATAAAGTGGAAAATGATTTTAAAATATTCATAGCCCTTGGAAAAGGTCAAAGACAGGGAAAATGATGCCAACATTTTAATCTGATATATATTAAGACAGATTGGCCTCCATTCAAGAAGGTGTTCTAGTCTACAAAAATATTAAGTATGTTCAATTATGCATATGGAAGCTTTGCAGCTGGATCTTAACTAAAAGAATAGTTAAATTTTGCTCTTACTCTTAAAACTGAAGCAGTTGGCCCAGACAACTTAATTCCTCTCTGTTCAATGTATTTGTTTTTGAGGTGTTAGAATTCTTACTTACATAGATCTAGATAGTCCATTTTCATTCTTTTTATTTTTTACTAAATTAACAGTCAGTGTCCAGGCTATCAATCTAGGTGTAAAACCTGGGTGTCTGATTGTTCTCATTCCCAAAGGCATTCTTCCAACCATGTCCTTGGACTCTCTCTTCCTTTTGTTCTTCTTGTCAAAGTGAGGGCCTCATCTAATTTTCCAGAGCAGTTGCTCATATATTGAATGGTATCAGGCAGCACTATATACATATTTGTGTACATACATGTATGTTGGCGAGAATATACATCACCTTTGTTAAGATTTTTTTAAAACCTTTATGATATCTACCATCTGACTCTGTAGATACTAAACACAAAATGGCATCATTGTGCACAATATATAAGGGCGCTAGAAAGTAGCCAAAGGGAGTCTCATGTCCAGCTGTTTTGTTCTGTTGGGGTTTTTTTTATTTTATTTTTCCCTAGATGTCTGCCTATGGACTGGCAGAAATCCAACTGATCCAAAATAATACATACAGTTTCATGGTGATCTGTTCACTGTCATGTTGTAACTAGAACTCTGGACGTTATTTCGTTCCTTCCAACTGACACCAGTACAAAATTTTTCTAATGATTTGGTGGGAACTAGAAGCTTTTAATACTTGTACTATTTATACATCTGTTAATGTCTCTGGAAGAATAGTAAGAGAAAGAGGCTGTTACGCTTCAGTGGTCTAATTATTAATATTAGCAGCACAATTTTAAAATATGTCTATAAATATAGCATTTTTCAGTTTTTTTTTTTCCTTTTCCCTCTGCTTGCCTCACTTGTATTAGTACTTGCTTTTTACTGCATAATCAGATGTAACCAAATACCTTTTCCAACTACAACACTGTTTCAATTTAGAGAGCAACAATATGTATGATGCGGGCTGACATCCCAACCAAAATTATTCAGCTTTCTAGAAGAAGTTCCATGTTGGGTATTGCAGTTTCATGAAAAAGAGTACTGGTGTGATGTTAGCAACCTGCTAAAGTGTAACTTCTTTTTCCCTGTACAAACTGGATTGTGTGTAGTGATTAATCAGAATACAATGCCCCTGCT
The DNA here is from genome assembly GCF_965183815.1 of Platalea leucorodia. NCBI lineage: Eukaryota > Metazoa > Chordata > Aves > Pelecaniformes > Threskiornithidae > Platalea > Platalea leucorodia. Next base: position 6,673,483 of record NC_138828.1, on the reverse strand, counting down.
GGGTACGTTGTAAGAATATATAGGATGTTACTCTTTAGACAAAAACAGTGTTATGTTTAGGTTCCTTTAGGATTGCTAAATTTCTGGCATTCCATATGATTTCCGTTGAAAACAATCCCCAAAAAGTGAAGGATTACGTAGTTTCAAAAGTGAATCTAAATCTGGATTCACCCATTCCTGCAATACGAAAATAAGGAGGATAAATCTGAGTGATGTTTGAGAAAACATAGTGCTCATGGAAAGTGTTATGTAGCATTGAAGTGTTTGGGTATTGTTTCTGATGAGAATACCCCTGTTCTCTTAAGCAGTCTTATCTATAAGTACCAGCAGATTTGTATTTTGGCATGTATGTGAGAGGTCCCAGCTCTTAAAAAAACAAAATTCTGGATTTTTGTGACAGGGTGAAGCCCATCTGCCTCTGTTGGGCTTCACAATCGACTCCATCTCTCAAATCCGAGTCCCAGCGCTGCCTGCTCACCTCTCTCCTCTCACGCCTGCCTTTAGGTTACACCGCTGCAGAAACCCGAGTGAAAAGCCAACCCACCGACCAAGGCCAGTCGCCAGAACGGTGCCAGACCACAAGGCCGTCCACCACGGGATGATGAAGAGCCATTTGCTCTGGAAAGGAAAGCCAACCTACAGGTGAGGAACCCACCCTTACGCCTCTTTGCAGAGCACGCCGCTTCTGCCTTAGCCCACGGCGACACGTTAGGAGACCGCCAGCGCCACGTCCTGTGCCAGGGCGTGTGGTTGGGACCAGGCCCCAGCAGCGGGAGCGCTGGAAACCCCACGGCCTCGTATCTCCTGTCACGACACTCGCACGACGCTAGTTAACAAACGCGCGCGCAGCGGCCGGGCGCCCCTCGACGGCGCGAAGCCCCCGAGCGCGGGCAGCCGGGCTCTGCCTCGCTCCCGCCGGCGGCCGCTGCCCCGCCCCGTCCTGTCGCGCCGCGGTCCCGCTGCCCGGCCGCGGCGGGGGCCTCGCCGGCCGCCTGGCTCCTCCCCTCTTCCTCAGGAGCCGGGAAAGCCCCGCAACCAGCCCCTCTTCCTGCCCCCTCCCCCGGTTTCCCTCTTTCTCTCTCTCCCGGTGGGATGGAAGTCCCCGGTAATCCTCCTCCCCGGTAGCAGGCGGCGGCCCGAGTCGGTGCAAAATGCTGGGCATGTACGTGCCGGATAGGTTTGCCCTGAAGTCGTCCAAAGTGCAGGACGGGATGGGGCTCTACACGGCCCGCAGAGTCAAAAAGGTGGGTGATGGCCGGGCGAGCGGGGTGAGGGCCTGTCCCGGCCCGGCGGGGAGCGGCTGCCACGTATCACAGGAGAGCGGGGCGGCTCCTCCGCCCCTCGCCGCCGCCGGCCGCGCTGCCGCCCTCAAACTTTACCTCAGCCCCGCTTTGTCGGCGCCGCCTCCGCTTCTGTCCGCCCGGGCTCCCTCTCCTCAGGGGAGGCACCGCCCGCCCCCCCCCCCCCCCCCCCCCCCCCCCCCGATAAGAAGGAGCCTCCCGGGGCGCTGCCGCTTGAGGCGGGAAACGGGCGCGGCGGCCTGGCGGGCCGGGCTGCCGACTGCCCTGCGGGGTCGGCGGAGGGTTTTCTCTGTGGGTTTGGGGTTTTTGGGTTTTTTTGTTTTGTTTTGTTTTCCTGTTTCTTTTAATTTTGTGTTTCTGGCACTGTTCTGAGGGCAGAGCTCCCCCGGGCGGGGCGGCCTCCGTCGTTATCGGCTGGCTTCAGACCGCGGTGCGCCTCTGAGGTAGAGGATGGTACCTCAGAGGTACCTGAGCCGCAGGCTCCTGTCGCCTCCCTGCTCCTAGAGCTCGGCGGGATGGCTGATTTAATTCATCGTTTCAGGGTGATAAAGCCGGGCCCGTGAAAGATGTGATTCAGCTGAACTGCAGATCTCTCATACCCTGACCAGGTCATGTCCCTTGACACCTCATAATTCAATTGAAAGCCTCTTGATTATCTGAAATCCCAATTATAACTATCTAGGTGGCTCGTTTGAACAGATAAAGGCATACTTAAAGTTATGAACCCTGCATTAGTATACAGTTCTATGTATTTCGCATGTTTTGCTTTCCATTTTTGTCCTGGTTTTGGCTTTGAGTGGGCTGAGAGGGGCTGCCTAATTTTTCAGTGGCTTCATCAACAAGGCTTAGACACCATGTGGTAGGGGTCTCTCGTTTTTAAGGTGTCCCTGAGTGTTAATGGGAGGTGGAAGGGGAACAATTTTATATCACTTGGCTTAAATTTTTTCCACTCTGAGGTTCTGAACTTCCATTTGAAAACTTTGGGAGTTCACACAGCAAGGAAGGTTGTGCAGTATTAGCATATATTAGTCCTTGGACTCTAAAGTAGAGTGAGCTCTAGAGCGAAGCTCATGGAAATCATCATCCCCATGTCAATATAAATTCTAAAGGTCAGTTCAGAGTTCAGGATCTGAGCCCCCTTCCTTTACTCTGTTGTCAATTGAAGCGTTAGAGCTGCATGCTAGGAAAAATAGGGCGTTTTCTTGCCTGAATTACTCCACATTGCTTTTGAACTCTCTTTATACAGGCAAAATATATGCTGTCAGAGCTCTGCATGCGCAGCTTTGCCGGTCTGAGCGCATCATACAGGACATAGTAGCAAAAGTGAAAGGTTGCAAGTGTGACCTGTATTGCCTGTGGAATGCAGAAGGTAGAGGCAGTTGTAGTAAGATCTATTTGTATTGGGAGTGTCTGGTGTCAGTGTTTGTTACAGGCTTGTCCTTTGTTTGGCAGTGAATCCTCTGTGCTAGTAGCACAGACAGTTGTGGTATGTAAAGCCCTGATCAGAAGTATGTGTCTGACAGGCAGACTTTGCTCTTTGATAGACTGAGGAACCAGCTCTTGAGTTGCTCTGTGGGCAGTGGTTGAAACAGGCATTCCTAAAAATGGTTAGAGACCTAAGCAGTGTGTTGCCACAGCTGTTCAGAGAAGGGTGGATGTGTAAATAACACAGGTGATATGTTGGATGTAGCCAGACTATGTGTTACTCTTTTCCACGCAAAGAAAAATCACATTTGAAGCGCTCTCAACATTCTCCTGTCCAGTAATGAGGCAGCGGTACTACACTTCATGGCTAGGATACAGAGTAGCTAATAGCCGCTAAATGAATTCCTTGGAGCTTTGGGATTGGGAAGAGGTGTTGAATATGGCACTTAATTGTGAAGTAAGATCTTATGTCCCTGAGTAGCAAATACTGCACCATTTTCTCTCTATTGCTATCACACAACTGCAGTTCTCTTAACTGAAAGTTAAACACATTTCAGATGATCTTATAATCAGAAATTGGAGTACCAACTCTCCAAGTGCTAAATAATCATGAAATAGGCCTCTGAAAATTCTGCTATTAGCAAAGTTTTGGTAATAATACATTTTGAACTGCTGTTGTCTGCCATCTGCTTTTGCGCCTTTAGGCTGTGCTTTCAAGCTTTTGTCTGTAATTATAAAAGGTGGAAACTTTTTGTTTTGTTTTGTTACCAAAACTGTGATTCTCTTGTAATTTTTTTTTTTCCTCCAACAGCTGGCCTTTCGTTACAGCACCAGTATCATTAGGCCCTCGGTATAATCATCAGAGAGCCACTACGTTTCTCAGTGTTTTGCTGCAACTGGAAGATTAGTCACTTCTGCTTTCTTAAAAGCAACTGTGGAAAATAGCTTTTTTAACACATGAATGATGTGCCTATCATATCTTGGACCATTTCTGTGGTTGACTTTAGACTGTGTTGTATGCCTCGCTTTTATTGATCAGAGAGGAAGCTGAAGTCTTGGTATGTTTTTGATCAATATATATTGGCATATGACAGCATGTTTATCAACTAGGATTAATAAATATATAAATATATATGAAGAAAATGCTCTGAAAGGCTAAATGAATAGTTACACTTATCCCCCTGGACCCTTGTGTTCCAAGACATCGGGTTTTGCTGTCTCTAATTTTGGCTTTCTCTCCAAATTTGAGAAGCTATAACAAGTGCTCAGAAGTCTGAATCACCTACTGTTCATGTTACATTTACTTTACACTTAGAGGTGGACATCTTGCCTTTTGCTATTGTTTTGAGCTTCTAGGTGGTCCTAAACATAATGCAGTAGAAGTTTATTGATTTGGAGTAGCGGAAGTAGGAATGATGTGTGGTGTTTCTTGTTTTGAGTCAGTATGCAGTATTAAGCTGTTGCTGTGCTTCGTCCTAGAGGTGATGTGTGCTTCAGTGATGAGTAAAACTAACCCTGTAGGTGCTTTATAAGGTATGTAGGGATCCTTTGGATTGCTAGGATGAAAGTATTACTGAGGTGAGGGTTGTGGAAGCCTCCAGAGTAGTTAAGGAAGAAGTTAATCTCTTCATGCCCTCTTCAAAAGCGTTATTCTTCTATTGAAGTGAGTATGGGAAACTAGCTTTTTCAGGTTCCTTATTCATTATGTCTTCAACTAATGTCAGTTTTAAATTTATGGATTTTTTTTTTCCTTTTTATTTTCATAGAACTAATCTAAATTATAGTCCAATAAGCTTCTTTTCATCTTGATAATTGCTATGAGTAATGAGAGAGTCTGCAGATGTACTTATGCCCTCTCTTAGAGCTCAGCAATTGTAGTGAGCTGCTTTCCTTTTTGCACCAAAACTACTTGTTGCTTTCTAAGTGAATGGGAAAAGCCAGTTCAGCCTGGCAGGAGGTGTCTGCTCCAGACAGGGCCTACCTTATCTTTACTGAGCTAGATAGGACCATACATTTCCAGAGCAGATTTCTTCTGCCGCCATCTTGACTCTTCTTCCTCCTCAATCTAAGCAAACAATGCAGTCTAAGCAAATGGCCTCCCATGTAATATCTGCATGGCCCCTGTTAGACAGCAATATGTTCGCTGGGGTGGCACGCAGCATAAGCTGAGAACGTTGACGGCTGCACACATAGAACTGTATTGACCTATTGTCACCTTCATTGCCGATGAAGCTAAAAGAAGGAAATTTCAGTTTGAGTATTAAATCCCAGGATTTGTGAAGCTGGCAGGGGAGGAATCATGACCTCATTTGACTAGCAAAACGATGAAGGGTGGTATGGAGATCAGTGAGAAGTGAAGGAGATGAAGCTCCATAGTGCCAGCTTTTGCTATCACTGCCATATTTGTGTCTTGATGACTGCTCTGGGCTCCAGTTGTTTTCTGCTGTTCTTATCTTTTTACTTTCTGCTTTGCTGTTCTTTCTAATGAAATCTTAGTTGTACACGTTTTAAAATATTGCTACTCAGTTCTATTGCCTTGTTATACGATGCCAATTTTCTTTTCCTTTGTTTATTACCTCTTCAGGTTTAATTTTAAATACCAGATTTTTTTTTTATTTGGTTGGTTGTTTCTAAGAGGAATGATCCTGGAAGTTTTTCATTCCACTTCTTCCTCTGCACTCTACCTGTGGACAGTCTGCAAAAACTACGCAAGAGGGAAAACGTGTAGCAGGCTGTTTCTGGGATCATGGAAAGTGCCTGGGAGAAGGGACATGTGGACAAGATAGCTACTTTTACTGGCCAAAATATTGTTATTTTTTAAAGAAACACCAAAGTTGCTTTTCATTATATAGTAATAATCTCTAATGCTTAAAAGTACGTAGAGCTGTTTGATCTGAATACTGCCTAAAGGAACATAGCAGTATGCATTCCAGTTTGTAGGGCTTGTCACTGCAAATAAGGACAAGGGCAGGGAAAAGTTAGGCCTGTGTAAGAAGAAAGTCCTATTTAAATAATTTAGCCCACTGCTGGTGTGACATCTGTGAAGGAAAAAAACACCAATATCCAAAACTTTTAGAAGAACATATCAATGGATGCTTTCACAGCATGCATTTTGACTAGCAGGTGGTATAACATTTTAATTTTGTTTATGAAGGCTTGAATTAATTCATAGACATGTGCATACTCCCTATGTTTTTAAATGAAACTCTCTGTATGATCAAAACCTCAGTTATTCAGTGTTTTGATTTGTGGCACTTCAAAAATTAGTGTTGTAAATAATCTTGCAAATAAATCTAATGTAAACTTTGTGCTTGCCAAATACCTTACGTTTTAGTTGGATGTCTATTGCAAGGTACTTCCTGAAAATCTTACAAGAAATGTAAGAAATTTGACTTAAAAATTTCAGCCTTATTTAAAATAAAGAAAAACTGTGTTTCCCAAAGGGGAAATAAGCATGTAGAGGAAAGGTATGGCTTTAAGAGATCCTCCAAGCTATGAAAAGAATGGGAATGAGTGTGAAGGTGAACCCTCAAGGATGCGCACATTCTTGGCCTATAGTAGGATGACAAAGGAAAACTGTCCGTTTCCATTTGAAGCTAAAAATGATACCTCTGCTGGAGTTTGGTAATTCACTTGCCTTTTTCTCCCTCCCACTGATTCTTCTTCTTTTATAATTATTCCTTAGGGTGAAAAATTCGGCCCGTTCGCAGGCGAGAAGCGAATGCCACAGGAACTGGATGAGAACACAGACTGCAGGCTCATGTGGGAAGTGAGTAGTCTAGAGTGACATCATCACACCTAGCCAAAAGTGTTCTCAGAATTGTTTACTCTAACAAATCTCCCCCCACCCTGCTTAAAGGTACTGTAGGGAGATTTTGTACTCATTGGTGCTTTTAAAATATGCTTTTTGGGCAAAGGGGGATTGACTTCTTTAAAACAATAAAGAAATAGCAAATGATAGTTTCTAGTCCATGAAGTGTGAAAAATATCAAGTCAAGCAAAACATAAGAATATAACAACATTGTGAAAAGTTATTGAAAAATGTGAAAATAAAAAAAAATTAATTTGACTATGGGAAGATGATTGTAAGTAACTGAGATACTGATTTATGCTGATCAACAGGTGTCAGCTCATAGCTTCCTCCAACTGTAACATAAAACATTTCCTGCTGTGACACTTGTGCTAGGGTTTGGCAATTGTATGATAAGTGAAGGTTTTAAATTTTTAGCAACTTTGTAATGCAGTGTGTAGTTGTGAGATCTTTAGCAAAATAAAAACCTGGTGCTGTGAGCAGATGAAGGCATAATGAGCGTCAGGGCTCTTCTAAACTTTTTTATATGCATTAGGCAGCAATAGTAGTTTATATACTACATCTTGTAATTAGGTCCTTAACCCATCCTAGTTCCTGTCATAGCTGTGTTTACCCGTAGCAAAAATCTATCTGAGTTTACCAGTTGAGGAGATTACACTAACTGAAAAATACTTGCAATAACAACGTTTCCAACTTGTTATAAACACCTGCTTTTTGGTGCTTCTGTTCCATCATTGTAATCTTTCTTTCCTGCTGTAGTTCTTTGAGCAGAATTCCTTTCCTTTTTTCTTTCCCTCCCCAGCCAAGAAGTTTCTATGGAATGCCTCTTTAGTCCTGTTTTACAATGAGAAGGGGACTCATTTCATACTTTTTCACCTTTCTATGGTTAGAGGTGGAAGGATGACTGTTATTTTTATGTTGTGTGGCACTGTACAAAAAAGCTTATGTTTGACATCTGGCTTAAAGCACTATCTGTGCATTTATTATAAAATAAATGTTTGTTTGAAAAAAACCTCTAGCATTAACATCTCTGAGCAGCTTATAAAGAGAGCTGATGTTGATATGGTCTTAGCAGAGCTAAAATAAATAGCTTCTACACCCTGGAACAATGAGTGAGAGAACGCTAAAAAACCCCAAAACTCAATATAAATACAGTGAGTGGCCAGATTTTTAACGGGTCTTAACACAAGTCTGTGAATCCTTGTGCCTTTGTTCCCCCCCTCCCCCCCCCCCCTTTTTTTTTTTCCTCTTTTAACCTAGGGTGTGCCCAAAATAGTCTTTCCCAGAGAGGAGGTGTGGATAATTCGTTCCCCTCTCTCCTTTGCTTATGTACTTAGAGCAACTGGTTTCATCTTCTTTGTTCTCAGCTGAAAACAAAACAATACAATGTGCTTCTGTTATAAATGTTTGCTGAATACACGACATGTTAATGTGCCCTGGCTCACTTGCCTTTTCATGATGTTTCTGCAGGTTATTTTAAATCAATAAAATAGTCGAGCCTAGAACAAGGTTTTCGGAAGGGATTGTGGGTGGATTATAGCAACGAGAAGGTCTTTAAGTTTGTTGGAAAGCCATATGATTTTCCAGATGCCTCATTGCTGATGATTAAATAAGATTTATCTGCTTCTGTAAGACAGAAAATAAAAGGCAAATACATGTATTTACTGATGACACTAATATGACCCCATCGACAGCAAATCAGAAAATGAGTTTTTTATGAGCTGTTCTAAAACCATTTCGTAATATCTTACTGTAACCTAGTTTTGAGAGCCTTGAAAAGATTCCTGCATACTGAATTTTATGACTTCCTGGATGTTTGAACCCAAGTTGTTCAAGATTACTGAAGTTGATCTGAATGTGAGCTTTATAATATGATGTAAATCATGCTGAGAGTAGTCTTGAGTTGAAAATAGAGACTAGGAATGCAGAAAGTAAAAAGTTAAACAGTCCAAGTAGATGGTTGTTCCAGAGACTGTGGGAGGCAGTCACAGTAACTAGCCAAGTTTGTGTGTAGTCAGCTGTACCAAAGATATTAAAAATAGTTAATTTGAAGACAATTGGATGAAAGCACACTAAAGCACACTAAAGTCTGATGGCAGTCAAAAAAAATGTGTTTTCAGAGAGGACACCTTTAGAAAGAAGGCTAAGTAGTTGAGGCTTTTTATAAGTCAAGGAAAAATGAACGTGAGTGGAACATTTCTTTTCTTGGTTTGTGATGCCTGGGATCTGAACTTCAATTTTGTGGAATAGTTTTCTGTGAAGAAGTTTACCACACGCATTTCTAGTTGTGTAGAGTTGTGGTCTGTGATGTGGTCTGTTTTGATCAAGCTATTCCTTTTTCTCTGAGACCAGCATTGTGAGTTGGCATCTTTAAGTCGTCAGAGAATTGTACACATTATGTTTTCTTTTGGTCTTTGGGAAAACATGGAACCCAAAAGAATTTATTGGGTCCAGTGATTTTGTTAAATAAAGTTCTGAGGATGTTAGAGTTTGTGTTTAAATTAAATATGGCAGAATGCTATTAGTCTGCCTGTAACTTGCATAGTTTTGAAGAAATCAAAGGTTTACACTTGCTCGTTCAACAGATTGCAGTGGATTGGGGCGGGGGGAAGCATCCTTGATCTTGCTGTTATCTTTGTAAAGAGCTGCATGCTGAAATGTTTTATTTACAACTGATGTGAAAGGGAAAAAACCCAAACCTGTGCTAACCATGTAGTTAGGAGTAATAGTAAAAAGCCAAGAAAATGTCCAAATGGCTTTGTGCTTTTTCTTTCTTTCTGTCAAAAAACCACCTCCCCTTATCCCCCAGCCCCCATGTTGTTATCTCTCAGACTGAATTGCATGCTGTGCTAGTTAAGTAAGCAGCTAGTTGTTGGTGATGAATTGAGAGTTTTGTTCTTATTCTTAGCTGACACCTTGATTAAATACTGCTTTGTTGGTCTATATCAGTATACTTGGCATAGCAATTTTAAATTATGTCTGTTTGCTGGAGGAGCAAGTGCTTTGAGGCAAGAACAGAACAATCTTTGGGTATTAAAGTTCACAGAAGTTTTTGCCTCTGGAAGCTCAGATCTCCCTTTGCAAAGGGGAGATGTCTGCTCAGTTTATTTTCTTTATTGTCCCTAACCAAGAAAGTGGTATTCATTTCGCTCCTATTGGATTGTGGCAAGCATATACTTTTGGTGATGACTTTGGCAAATGTTAAAACAGGGAGGGCTGGAAAGCCTTAGTCCTTCTTCAAATACTCTGACATACCATGAAGAAATATTGGTCAGGATTGGATGGCACGTAATACTCTCTGTAATGCAGAACGTTACATATTCCAGGTTTGGTTTCTGTCTGTCTGCCAAGATTATGCTTTCTTCATTGTTATATTAAAACAGAGAAGAACAGAAACATGCTGGAAATCAGTCTTTCAATGGAAGCTAATGTTCACGTTTGTTTATATGAGGAAATGAAATGAACTTATGTTTCTGCTACTTAAGTCTCATCACTTTTGCAGTGACAATTGTTTTCAGTTAAATAAGCCTGCCTAAAAATTTGTGAAGGCAATAGATAATCTGCTATTGGCTACAACCAGCTTTAGATCAGAGCTTTAATGTTTAGGATTGAGGTATGAGAAGTCAAATGCTTTAAGCTAATGGTCGTGTGTTTTTTGTGTGTGTTTGTTTTTTTTTCTTTGATATCTTGCCTGTAAAATGTGGTTCTGGCATAGGAATGCTTTTACATACAAGGCATTAAGTCAAATTATGTCCTGAGTTTCATGATAAAATAACTCCTAATTTGAAGAATTCTGTATTTGCTCTCAAGATGAATGTAATATTAGAAATGTAGTTCTTAGCAATTTTTTCTGTGTGAAGACTACCTTCCCAGTCATTACTTCTCAGATAGTATTTACATGTAAAATTATTTGCTTTTAATGTTTTTGTGTGAATCTTTGTTTAATTTTCAGACATGTTTTTGTTTTTCTAATTTCATAGAGAAATCCACCTGGATGCATTTTTATGCAAGTTGCATTGAAAATAACTTCTGCCACGCATAACAATCAGACATTGATGCCCTATCTCAGTTGCAAGTTTGTGTCCTAGATTTTCAATTTTGTTAAATTAATCCCCACTGGGGTAGATAGGTGTCCAAAGTATTTATGAATATTCTTACTAGTTTGTTTATTTAGCTAAATTTCAATAATCAGCTCTTTTAAAGCTTGATTTAGTTGTCTTTATTCATGTCAAGTGTATGACTTTGTTTTAATTTTAGTGACTTTTGGAACAGGCACCTTAATGATCTTCTGGTTTTGGTGATGAGAAGAATCTACTCCTGAAAGTGACTGTGTTCCTCACATCTTCAGTTATGTGATTTAAGATGTTAGGAAGCACATGTTGATAGGTTGAGGTGCTAGTATCCTAATCTGAGCTTGTTATAGAAGACCACACACAATTTGCTTAAGGAGATTTCGGTACCCTTCCAGTGAACATGAAGTTCAACCCTTCTTGTCAAAGCTCCACAAAATGTTAGCAGCAATCTAGGAATGAGTTTTCTGAACCATTCTGTCTCTGACAAGGTCAAATAACGCCATGCAGCAGCAGGAGCTTTGTTAACATGAAAAAACTGTTGTTCTATATTTTGTCTGAAGAAGAATGTAACATGCTGTCTATGTCCCAATAATTCTTAATGAGTAAGCAAATCAACAGTTGCTGCCTCAGGTTTCCTTTGCAGGTGTTATTTTAATACTTTCTACAGCAATGTTAAAATGTGAGTTTCTACTCTGCAGTGAGCTCTGTGATGGAGGTCTGAAATGGAGGATGCAGAAGTGTTACAATCTAGCTGTTTTATACTATTAACAATAAAAATCATGTTTTCAGCTAATCAAAAAAAATGCAATGCAGAAAACAGTACTTTTCTTTACATGATTGTTTGACCGAACATGGATTTTTAGATTTATAAATGTTTGGAAAATGGTTTCCAGAAAGCAGACAGTGTGTTTACTGCCTTCAGCAAAGATAACCATCTGCTTATTTTCAGTGGAGTTTTTTTTCTTCTTCTCTTGCCAGGTGTGCATGGTAGAGCGTTTGCAATTGCACTCATGAGCATTTTGAAGTAGCATACATGACAACTTCGGATGTATTTTGAAAATCTGGAGATAATTTCACTGCAGCATGAAAGGCTAGCAGATGGAGTAGTGCATGTTGTTGATGGGCATTACAAGCAGCTTAGACATTATTTAGGCCTGTGCAGGGTTTCATATGGTAGCTTATACAATGACTAGGGGCACATTTTTTCCTGAATACTTGTATAGTGACGTGGTGTTTGTTAATGTGGCATAATTCAATGATGTCCTGATTGATCTTGAGGTAAAACCCCCTGTGTTGTAACAGTGTGTGTCAGGTATTTCATCTTACTGTGAAGACATTTGACTAAATTAGTTCAGTGACACCTTTTGTGTTGATTCTCAAGAAAACAATTCTTAGGCACCTCAATTTGAGGTGCTCTCATGTCTGGTGGATGCTTTGGATATGTGTATGCATTTTAGGTGTTTGATTGTAGTGAGTGGCCAAATATTGAGGGTGTTGTCATAAAATGGAAAGATATCTTGCCATGGGTTATCAGGCATCAATTTGAATCAGCCTTGTTCTAGGCTCATGCCAAAGTCTCCTATACTTAAATGTGAAACAAATCGCCACTTAATTACGTAGCCTGGGAAGTCAAAGGTGACTGCATGTCTGGTAGCATCATTCACTGGTAACAGAAACTCCAAGTTATCTCCATTGGTTACAGAAACTACAGGAACATCTTGGTCTCGGTGATTGAAAGGGCCTCAGCAATAAATGGGTCCTAGACCAAGATGGTCTATTGAACTACAGCAGGCAGCCTCAACTTTTGTGGATTTACCCCTTTATTTAGAGGAAATAGGGATAAGGACCTGTTTCCTGTTTTTAAACAAAATAAAACATTGTAGTATGACATCATCTACTGGTGGCTAGGCTTTTGAGGTCTATTTCTAGCTCTTTCACTGAACTTAACCGTAGGCGTATCGTACAATCCTCGGTCTCTGTTGACCTATCAAGATGACTGAATCCTTTATTATTTAGCAGTGGTCTCATGACTTAAGAGCATTTTTAGTTTGGTGGCCTTAGGAAAATCAGTTAGAAATACTTTTGTACTTGAGTTCAGGTCCTGTTAAAGTAGTTTTTAAAATCCTTTCTGGATTAACCACTGTAGCTTGAGAATCTTAAGGAACACACCTCAAGCTAACTGGATGATTTTGCTTAGTTCAGGTAATACCAACTGCATAGAAACTGGGAAAATAACATTCAAACATGGAATTATTCATGTAGACACGTGACAGGTTCGAATGTCACAATTTTAAAATACAAATATGTTCACTAGCATTGCAAAATTGATACTACTTCATAAAATTGTCAGGGAACTTCAGTCCTGTAAAAATCTTTTGCCTCTATTTTAAGTACCTTATAAATATAAAAGATTGTAACAGTTCAGATGTGTGTGGGAAATGCAGTAGTTTTCTTGCAGATGCATTAAGAGAATCTTCCTTAAAGAATTTTCTGCTTTAGTTTGTGATATACAAAAGTATTTTTCATTTCCTCTCTGCAAAAGACATCCTCAGTTTTCCAACGATTTCCTGCCAGCAGTAGTTGTGGTGGGCAGGTTGTCCTGAAGATTCTTGGGGTGGTTGGGTAATTGGAAAGCAGTCCCCTGGGAGCAGACTGGAAGCTTTGTGGCAGAATGAATCCTGTTTAGTTCTCCAGGTCTCATATGGGGTAAGTGGTAAGCAGATGTGTGGGAATATTTGTAAAAGAGGGTTCTTGGAGGTAAAGAAGGCCAAGAAACCTTATTCAATATGGGGAGTTTTTTCTGTCGTGCTCCAGAAATGTACACGCTGAGTCCTAGCTCTGTGGTGTAGAGAGGTAAATTGCAGTATCTTTAAGTTTCTTGAGGAGCACGTAAGCAGCTTGACACCGTCATCCCATTTTCTTCCCTTGCTATTACAGCTGGTGCAACTGCCAGCGTTGGGGGGAGATACCGAAGCTGCGCAGTACATTTCTCATGCTTTCCAGTGTCACTGATGGAGGAGCGCAGGAGGGAAAATTCCTTGTTGCTGTGGCTAGCAGAATTGTGTGGGCCTACAGTGCAACATCTGTCTTAGTGACAGCCGGCTCTGATCCTGTCTCCTTGGATATCAGATTTACAGGCAGACCCAGGTGTAAGCATTTTAGCTTGTATTTGTTGATATATCTTTGAATTAAACTGGTTTTCTTGTTTGGTGATCGTGCCACAAAGCAGAAGGATGACCGAGGACTTTAGTGGACCGTTATTGGACGGAGCACCCTTTGGGACATATTCCAAACTTCATTTTGATTCATTAATAGTTCAATATGGAAGATATTTAGGTGCACTTACTTTAAACTGAATACTATGTAGAGTCTAGCTGTTTATTCCATTTAACTTACATGATTACCTTGTACTGGCTTTGAGTTTGAGAAATATATTTGCAAAGCAAGAGCTGGTCTTTTTATTTGTTTGTTTAAAATATTGATTAAGTTTGGGATTCACTGCCATGGTGCTCAAAGATTGGCTGTTCATTTAGGAAACTCACCTATCCATGCAACCGGTGAGAAAAGGCGTGGTAAATATCACCAGTCTAGTCTGTGTTAAGTACAGTGTTTTGACTGTTTTTCTTCCTCACATCTGTGTATTTGATGCAGCATTATTTCTTTATGAGGTGAAAAAAGCAATAGAAAATATAGCACCTCTTTAAGGGATTTATTGTATTCTTTTATCAATAGTTTCCTTATGTGTTAAGTCTTTGCTTTGTGTTTGATAATCTCTTTATGGATTGGCAGAGACTGAGAAAGCACAACTGGGATGATCGTGTATCATTGAAGTGACTATAAATTATTCTTATATAATTTAAGGATCAAGCAAATGAAGAAGAATGGCTGAGAAGGTAGATAGTGTAACGTATGGTTTCTATAATAGGATCTTGATTGCTTCTCTTTCCAACTCAAGTCAAGATCTGATGGAAGCCACCCATGGTGGGCTTCTATAACCCATGCTTTGGTAGCTAAATCACAAAGCGATTAGCTTGACTTTACTCAAAGATGCTAATTTGCAATGTTAACCATTTTCGCTCAAAGTGAGGTTCTGCTCTGTGGTTTACCTATTTAGAACTGGATGATTATTGCAGTAGAATCAATGCAGTGCTTCTGCTTGGCAAGTGGCTTTTCAGGAGGTGAATACACCGTTAGCATATATTTTTGTGTAAATTTGGAGCTTATTTTTATGGTTTGATTGCACTCATTCTGCCCATGTTCCTAATTAAAACAACGGTTCCGGTAAGGAGCAGGCATTACTTCCCAAGGTGATAGTCACAGAGTGACAGAATGGCTGAGGTTGGAAGGGACCTCTGGAGGTCATCTGGTCCAGCCCCCCTGCTCAAGCAGGGCCACCTAAAGCCAGCTGCCCGGGACAGCTTTTGAGTATCTACGTCTTTGAGGATGGAGACTACACAACCTCTCTGGGAAACCCATTGCAGTGATTAGTGTTAGATAGTACTGTTTCCAGGTGCATTTAAATATGTAGGTTTGACACTTTTCACTGTGGTTAATCTGTGTGTTTGAAAGTAAAACAACTTTTAAAGTTTGAAATATTGGCACTTGTTCATGATGTGTCCTTCTTGGAAGACCAGTAATAAATTTTGAAGACTTTTATTTGTTTGCAGAACTATAGTAGGTTTTTTTGTTTTAATCTGAGAACAACATGCTGTCACCAGCTATTATTGTAATGGAATACAGTTTTTTTCTTTCTAATGGTATCCTAAATGTTTAGGTAATCTAAGCAGTCATACTGAAGAAATATGATATTGCATCTATTAGAAACAAACACAGCAAGAATGTGAGCAATTTAAATACAAAGCCATGAAGACAATCTAATTTTGATCTTACATAGCTGAAATCCCCAGCTCTTAGGAAATACCTGCTCTGGATACTTCTTGTTGACAGATGAAAAAGAAAATATGTTCATTATATAAATAAATCACATGGAATAATAGTGTGGCTGTATGACCTTTTTGCGTGGTGCTCTATCTTCTGTATCAGTGGAGATTCAAGTGATCTATTATTTAAAACAAAACAAGCCATTTTTTATATGACAGTGGCAGCTGTATTTTTTCAGCAGTATGTCTTTGTGTTTTGAGGGGGAAGAATGACTTGGTTAATATTAATTTTCTTTTTCTATTATTTTCATTTTTTCAATGTAAACTAGAATTTTGTCACAGTCGGAAATTCTGTGGATCTCTAATGACAGCCAAAAGCTCGTGATATGGAGATGACTTATCCTGTGTGCGCAATTCTTTTTTTAAAGTGGCTTCTTCACTTAGTGGACAAAACCTGAACATGTTTGTTTCCTCTACTAAATAATTTATATTCTTTCACCTACTAATTTGTTTACTGAAATAATCTTCTATTCTGATAAAATTTCAGCCAAGCATAGTTTAAGACTGACTGCTATTTGTTGAGGCTACATATTTAAATTTCCTTTAGAGAGGCATATATAAAAGATGTTCAAGTGAACTGTAAAATAGGATATATGGAATGAATAAATACAATTATATTGGTCCTTGATCTGAAGATAGATCTCCATCCAAGGGCAAGATGGATTTTGCCCTTGCTAAAGGAAAAAGAAACAAACCCCAAAACTAAAAAAACCAAAGACTTGAAAGGGCAATGAGGAACATGGTTTTCAATAAATGTTTTATAAGTTTCTGGGATATTTAGGATTGGTGTGGGGCAGTAAGAGTTAACAGTAATTAAAGCATATCTACTGGATTTGGAATTTATATGAAGAAGAAAAGTTATATTTGGTGATAAAGAAGCAAAAAGAGGATTTAGTGATGAAGTAGTTAGATGGGAATGGAGACAGAACTGATAATTCAGGTTGGAAGTTGGTTGAGCAACTGGTAAGATTACAAAAGAGGGAAGAGGCAAAGACAGTGGAAAAGTTGAATTCGGATATGGACATATCTGTTTGTAATGGTTGCCAGTTAAGGTTGAGATGCTTCTGGAAATGTGAAAGTAGGTAGAAATAGATGGATTTAGGAATTGGCCGTAGAGGGTGAAGAATATCTGCTAGAACATAATGAGCAAAGGACAAGTGAGTCAAGAAGAATATCAAGTATGAAGAAAAGTGAAGGGTGAAGAAGTATTAGGGCAAAGATCACTGAATGGACATGGGTGATTGCAGGAATACGGAAACTCACAAACAAGAGCCTGAACTCAGTGGTGTTGGAACCAAATGGTGGCTGGAATAGCACAAGATTAGAGAATGTCCTATCCCTTTTGTCCGGAAGAAAGTTACTGTTGGCCTTGTCTGTAGTGCCAGCAGAAGAGAAAAGCTGCAAAGTGAGCTGAGTGAGTTAGAGGATGTATAGGTTGTGGAAGAAAATGGTCCACTCTTGGACAGTGTGTTGGAGAAGGAAGGTAGGACAGTAATAGTGAGTTGTGAGGAAAGGAAAAGGAATTGGAGACAGGAGAGCTTACAACCTTAATTTGGAGAAAGTGATGAGAGACAGACTGAATGACAAAAGACAGGAAGGTATGAGAAGAATTAGGTAGACTGTAGGAGTAAAATGCTGGGATCAGAACACGTGAAGGAGGAGAACTCAGAAAGCAAAACTGGAGAAGGGATGATAGGGTTGGAATGGGAAAGGACCTCTCAGGTTGTATTGGTTTCTGGCAAGATCATAAAGAAAAAGAGGACTGAAAGGAACAAAGAGAGAGGAAAGAACACGAGCACCAGTCACCATACTGTCAGATTAGGGAGACCCAGGAGTCAGGCATAATACTCGCTTACTAAAGGAAAGGCTAAGAAAAGAGAGGAATGAAGCTCAATAAAGGAAGCTGACACCAGTTGCTGGATTTGAGTTGCCCCCCTATTCTGCTGTGAATAAATACACTTATAGAAAAAGGTGAATGTGCAGCACAGCTGTGAATACCCATTGAATGCAAGATTCACTTGCTGAGCACAAGTGTGCCTTAGTGTTTTACACGTTTGTGTGTGTTTGGTAAACAATTTTAATTTTGCTTGATTTTTTTTTTTTTTTAAATGTTTCAGGTTCGTGGGAATAAAGGTGAGGTCCTTTATATCCTGGATGCAAGCAATCCACGCCATTCTAATTGGCTGCGTTTTGTCCATGAGGCTCCATCGCAGGAACAGAAGAACCTGGCAGCCATCCAGGTAGATTTGGTGGATTCCTACCATTTGCTTCCAGTTATTGATTTACTAATTCGATCTCCTCTTTGGGCTTTATCTGTTGCAGTAAAATTGCAAGATCTGAGAAAAGTAGGAAACTGCTTTCCTTCTCCTACCTTTCTTTTTAGAAGTGAACTCTTGTGCTTAAATATAATACCAGAAATAAGATTGATAGGATGAAAGACCAAAGAGGTCCTCAGTTGGAATCTGATATTCTTTGAAAGGTTTGTATTAATCCACTGTGATGGAATTGCACTGAATCACATACATGAACTATTTCTCCTGGCTTAAAGTGAACAGTTTACATAAAAAAAAAAAAAAAAAAAAAATCCCAGAGTAGTTAACTCACTACTGCAACAGCAGTTTAATTTTCTCACCACAGCCTTATTCAGTCAAGTTAAGCTTTTGCCTGAATGTAGTTGTTTTCTTGTCATTGTGGAAATTAAAAAGATAACTAGGTAACTATATACCTGGCTGAATCAGGACTGATGATTTAGAGGCCTAGTTGTGTTTCATACCGAACTCAGTTATGGGCTTAGGTGTGTGGAAAGCAGAATGATGCATTTGCTTTATAGTTTAAAATTTATATATGAAAGTGTGACAGGTTTGAAAGCAAGCATGGTGCTTAAAATATTCTAGTAGGAAACAGAGAATTGAGGGATCTAATTATCTGATAGGATGATCAGGCAGTGCTTGAGGATAAGTTATTAAAAAAAGATAATTTTCTTTTTCTAGTCTTGGCCGTGCATCTGAATTTATCCAGCTTATTTTTACATTTTTATGTTTGTCATTTGCAGCATTCTGTGGTAATGAGTTTCATTGTTTTAATTACACATTATGTTGAAACATGATTCTGTTTTTCTTCTAGAAACTCCTTAATTTCACTTGATTCCCTAGTCCTTGTATCACAGCGAATAGTTACTTTATGTTCTTGTTTCTATGCCATCCTCGATTTTATAGAACCCTATTATATCCTTTCCCTCTTATTTGACGGCTCTTTTCTCAAGCTGAAGAGTCTTAGTGTGCTTAATCTCTCATTTTTGGAAGTGTTCTGTGACTTTGCAGGATGCAACAGAGACAGTGATATTTTTTGAGTTGCATGAGATGACTTTTTTCCAAGATTTGCCTGCAGATCCTTGACAAAAGAATTTAAAAACATAGTTTATTTCGAGGCCAAATGAGAAAATTTTTATTTTTCCTTGCCAAGAAAACAAAGTTAATTTCTGATGAAATAAAAAAGGAAAAAAATATTTTAAAGCTACTAAGTAGAAAAAGAATACTAGTAAAGCCCTAGCATGTCGTTCTGTGAAAGATGCTGTTCTCCACCCTGCACCTTCCCTCTATTTGTACTCCTGACACTCAGCACTAGTAATTTCAATTTCTGTGTTGATGACCTGTCCGGCTCCTTAAATCTCCTGCTCACCAGAGGAACTGTTTGCTTATTTGGATCTTAAGAGAGCACTGCCCAGTGGGATCGCTGCTGCCAGTTCCCCTGCAGACCTGGTATGAGGCTCCTTCCTCCTGTCCCAGTTGTCAGCTTTTCTGTGATTTCCATTCCACTGTTCTATCTCCTACCACGCCTCTTCTGCCTGGATTGTCTTCCATTATCACAGTAGTTGAATGCTGCTATTAGCAGTGTACTGCGCTGGGAAACCTAACTGGTTATCTGCCAGCCTTCACTTGATTTGCGCCTCCTGATTTCCAAAGCTCTAGTTTTACTGAATGTCAGTCTGTGACATGCCATCACATATTGCTGGCTGAACATGACTGCAGTCTTGCTGCTGATATTGTTTCCTTGGACCTTGTTGCTGTTCCTGTTTTGGGTCACTGTGGACAGCTTCATCATCTGCTTTTCCTCTGTGTCTGTACTCTAGGTTGTTGTCTTTGGTTCAGACCTCTTTAGATCTTAACATCCAGGCTACAATTGCATTTTGAGGGACGGATAAGAAAAAGCGTTCACTATTCATCCATTCAGCAAAATCTCTTGTCAGCACTGACTGAATAACTGCTTTATTATACTTTTCCTGATGTCTATGACAAGTCAGTGGTTAATTTAGTACGACCACTGCCTATGCAATTATTTCTGTATGTTTTGCTTCTGTCTTTGTCTTGCAGTTATATCAAGATCTATCAAAAGATGTGTTGTCCTGCTTATAGTACCAAATATGAAAGGTCCTCATACATGAGGAATCCTAGGCATTAGTCAGTGATTAGCATGTCATCAGTGCATAGGCAGTGTGATAGCAAATTACACTCAATGTTAGCAAACACAAAGTAAGGCTCACAAGAGGGAGCAGTGTGAACAATTGATGTTCATTATTATATTTTAAATAAAACACTTAGTAAAATGACCTGAACTTCTGAATAGAAGTTTTAATGGAATATCCAGTGCATACCAGTGGGGTTTTTGGTGATGAAAATGATTATTTAAATAAATAAATGGAAAGAAACTGTTATGCTGTATTGCATAATGTTATATCTTGCTTAGAGTGTGCTTAGTGCTTTTTGCATGCCTTTTTAAAGGATCATACTGGAGTTAAAGGATGGTTTAAAAAGAAGAAAGAGTGGCAAGAATATTAGTCCTATAAAAGCTTCCACAGGAAAAAAAAAGTTTGGAAAAATTACGGGGAAAAATAGAATAAATTTGATCAGCATGTACAAAATGATGAAAGTCTAGAGAAGGCAAACTTACAAAAACAAACAAAAATTTACTAAATTATCTCATAGGTTTTTTTAGTGCCGCCAATAATCAGCTGCCAAGGTAACCTGTGTATTCTGTGTGAGTGACCTTGAAGCTGTGTAGATAGGTATACATGTATTTAATTGCATATAACGTGAATAGGTACGACGTGTGTTGAAAAAAGCTGAGTAGGCACCTATTTCTTTGCAGGGTTTGATTTCACTTTAGTAGCTGGAGATGCAAATCCCAAAGCTCTGCTATTCCTTAAGGGGAAAAAAAACCCAATGCAGCCCACAAATTCTTCAGTATTTTAATTCCACAATCTTTGCCTTAATGATAAGCAGATTTAAGGCCACTTGGTGCGGTAGCACTTTGTTTTACGAAATCAGTGGGGAAAATATTGGTGGAATGTTTCCACTAATGCTACCCTCTAATTTGAATTGAGAGTTGTCTGTTTGCCACCAAGATGATAAAACGGTGCTTTACAAAGAGGAAGAAGTTATGTATTACATCAGTAAAGTTGTTTTAGCTTCATTATCGTTACTCAAGTTAACGTGGCTGTGGGAAAAAAAAGAGTTGCATTGCTGAACAAGTACCTAAAATAATTAAAAAAAAAAAAAGAAGAATTTGTAATACAGATTATGATATCAAACAAAAAAATTCTTAATCTTAAACCAACTGAATGATTACATATTATATAATAAAGTAGAATATGTCTGCACAGTTATGGAGAGGGCTAATTCGCTAACTAAGAGGAGAAAATAGAGTATTTAGAGATGGTTAGAGACTTTCTGTTCTAACCAGCACATTATAATTACCCTTGTGAAATGTAAATTTTCTCCAGACATTTGTATTTTATGAAGATTTTTGTGGGGTTGGCTGAATTTTTAAACAAGTATTTGATTTTTCTTTCTCGGTTCTACTGCTTATTCTTTAAAGTAAATCTTCAGCAGTGAATCTCACAAGCTAAAATTGATTAATGGAGAATATTTGACCAAGATTAACAATACTAGCCTATAAATTGTGAAAATAAAGTAAACCATAGTGGTAGAACAGGAGCTTCTCTTGCTTGTCCTAAATCTGTTCTACAAATGCTTAAGAACTTAACACTGGTTGTGTGCTTCACAGCTCCCCCTCTGCAATTTTCTAGGAGACTTTGTATGAACTAACAAAAATGTGAATGGAAAATAATGATTTCTTTGTTTATACCCGCTAATGCTAATTTCCACTAATTATCTTTCCCACTAGTTTTCTCTCCAGTCTCCAAATACTCCAACAGGAGCTTTTTGGTCTACTCTGAGAACTTTTCCAATCCTGATGGCATCAGTGATAAATGTTATAATCTCATATCCAAAATAAAGTGATTGATAATCAGTTTACTGTTTGCTGCCTAGTGCTCAGTATTCAGTTGAAAAGAAGATGAAGTGAATGCGTATGTCCCTATATGCAGATAAAATAAACCACATCCTGAGTCGACTGCAAAATATGATTAGTTAGTCATAGCTTAGCTGTACACAATGATCATGTTTAGACTCTGCAAAATGCTTCCTGTGGTGAAAAAGCAACTTAGAGGGCATGGGATTTTTTTTTTTTTTTAAGTAAGTTTGGTGGCTTTTTTGGGGGCTGTGTGGAATTTTTTTTGGCTTTTTTTGGGATGGGGTGTGGGTTTGTGTTGGTGTTTCGTGGTTTTTTTTGTTGTTGTTTGGTGTTTGGGTTTGTTTTTTTTTTTTTTTTTTTTTTTTTCCCCCCCTCCCTTTCCCTGTAATGCTACTTATTTTGTAAAACCCTGGTTCTGGTGGGAGCTCTTGGTGTTGTGGGGAGCGTGCTGGGTACTGAGTTCTGCCTCCGCTGCCAGGCAGCTGTGGTGTTTGGGTCGTCTTTGACTGGGAAGGCACAGGAAGGATTTTTAACAGCTGTGCAGTGAGTAATACCGCTGTGTGCCTGCTAGAGAAGGATGGGAAGGGTTAGAGGGTACCTGTGTATGTACCAATTGCTTTTCTGAGCATTTTGCACAGCTGAATTGCTGGAGGCTTCTCTAAGTTATTTCAAGTAGTGATTGAATGCGTTAATCCTCTACTGTATTTAAAGTAGCTTTAGAGTTACAACTTTTGCATTAATGGAAACTGTGTGAATTGTAATGTCTCTTGCCCTGGGCTATGCCTAGCTATTTACTTATAAATATGACTTCTGATCTGTAGCAAAAATGCATCGTAATTATCATAATCAAAAGGAAATGGCTCCTATTAAAAATACCACAGTTCTGTTTTTTCAGTTTTTAGACTGGTAGAGTATTATATTTTCAATATTCCTTTATCCAGAATGGATAAATTTATCTGTTAGTCAGTTGTAATTTTATTAAATACTCTCTGCTGGAGATTACTATGCAAAACAGATCCTGTTGTTAACATCAGAACTGTTTTATAAACAGAATTGCAGCCAGCTAGAGCTTTAAATTCAAATATTTTTTCATTAGCAAGCAGGCACTGAGAGGGTCTGCTGTAGCTTAGAAAACAGTGAGTTAGAATAATGAATGGCAGAAACTACTGTGAAGGAGAATATTTACTGTGAGGTGGCAGAGTGGTTTAAAGTCATATTTCACAATGTGTGTTTGTTAGTGTGTCATAATTCAATGATGTCCTGGTTGATCTTGAGGTAAAAAAACCCTGTGCAGTAACAGTAAATGTCTTCAGAGGAAGATTAGTATGTGAGAGAGACTGCTATAAGAAGTGTAGTAAAACTGGACTATCTAAAAAGCAAGAGTGAGAGGAGAAGACACAAGGAAAGCAAGCACAAACTGTGTTAGGCTGCTTAATAAATTTACATATTACAGGATAATTTTCAGGAGTACCTGAAACTTACTGGTGGCTTGAATGCTACAAAGGAAAGATGCATTTATTACACAGTGTAAGAAGTAACATGAACATAGTTGTTAACTTCCTGCATGCTCAGAGGGGAGAACTAGAAATATGCTCGATTCTTGAATTTCTTGTAGGAAAAAGGAGAAACTTTTAATTTTAGGGTCATATGCATTTATCTGTTGTTGAATACATACTAGTGCTGTTCAGGTATTCTGTTATTGAAGAGAAGAAATGAGAAGTTTCTGAAGAGTGAAATAAGTGTTTTTCTCCATGAGATGCGTTGAACTATACCTATTACATTTTTTATTTTTGCAATAGGAATCTCAGCAGTACCAAGAAACTGTGAGTGTGAAAATCATTTAGACCCTTCTCAGCACTGAGGTTACAGATTTTTTTTTTTTTTTTTTTTATTTAAATGTAACTCATTTCTGATTTTTAGGCTCTCTTAATACTAAGCTGGTGCATAGAGTGATGATACTAGGGTTCAAAAAGATCTACCATTCTTATCTCTCCATGGATTTCTAAGGGCCTCTTTTCCCAAGTTTTTCTATCACTGAGTGCTTTTTCTTGCTCAGATACCGTGTTACGAGGTAAAAATTTGGAATATGGTATTTGTTACGAGCACTACAATTTTTTCTTAAATTTCTGGGAAGGAAAAAAGAAGCGGTTTAGCATTATATGTTAAATATAACTTTTAAAGTCAATGTAGTTATTGTCATCTACTTCTGTTATTTTAGATGGGGAGCAGGGTGGTAGAGAGGCACGTGAAGGGAGGAAAGAAATCGCTGCAGGAATCAAATCCTTGCTACCTCAGAGCATTGAACTGCAGGTGTGTTTGGGAACGTAGGCAATTGTAAGGAAGACAGCAATAAGGAAGATGAACATGTTTGAATATGTGCAGGAAGATGTGTGCTTGTGTTATCTGCCAAGTCAAAAGGGTCGTTACTTTTTTCCCAAAGAAGCCAAGGCCTTTAAGAGACTGAGTTATTGGTCATCCAAAGCATGCTGGTGATTAGATCCTCCTCATGCTTGCTAATTACTCTGGCCCTGCTACTTCCATTTGTAGCTTCAAATATTCTTGTTTGCTGTGGGGAGTGATCTCATTACATTTGATATCAATGGAAGTATTTTCATCGTATTTGGAAGGCTTTAAATCTAAGTTGCTCAGTGAAAAACACACTGAACAGCTCTTGGGGGTGTTGAGCAGCATCAGGTGTGTGGACATTGCAAGTTAACAGAGAGTACTTGACATCTCTGACAGCATATGGTGCCATACAGGATGGTTCACTGCTGTTGAAAGCTTGTTCAGTTGCTGAGCTCAGTGGTTACCTGTGGCAGTGAAAGTCGCATACGTGCGCTGCTGTATAGGTTTTACATGGTTTTAAGTTTTACTAAGCCAGCATTTCTTAAAACAGTGAAATGCCACTTTAGTTCAAGATAGATTTGGAGTGGAACACTAAATCTGAGCATCTGTAAACTTTGGGGAAAATTGGGATTTAGATCCAAAGTGGAAGCTAATGCCTATGGCTTTGGCTTCCTCCTCATTTTGAGTTGAAAAAGGGAAAGAAATGAAAAATTAAGCTTTCTCAATAAGCATTAAAAATGCAGGGTCACTCCTGTGATGCTTTGGAAATGATGGAATGAGAATTGGTATTACTGGTAGGGTGGTTAACATTCTCTGCAACAGATTCATACTGAAAGCAGTATTCTCTAGATAGATTTGTACAAGGATGTTGTGGAATAGTTGAGGAGAGCATATATTAAAAGAGAAATGTTCTGGATGATGGGGCAGGGTGCACCCTCAGCAAGTTAGCTGATGACACAAAACTGGGAGGACTGGCTGATACACCAGGGGGCTGTGCTGCCTTCCAGAGGGTCCTCAACAAGACATGGGGAGAAATGGTCCAACAGGAACCTCCTGCAGCTCATCAAAGCGAAGTGCAACCTGGGGAGGAGTAACCCCATGCACATTTACCTGCTGGAGCCCAAGCAGCTGGAAAGCAGCTTTGCAGAAAGGTGTCTGGGGTTTTTAGTGCCTAGTGCCAGGACCAGAGGCACAAACTTAAACTCAGGACGTTCCCTCTGAACATCAAGAAATACTTTTCTTTTTTTTTTTTTTTTTTTTTTTTTTTTCCTGTGAGGGTGACTGAACACTGGCACACATTCCCCATAGAGGTTGTGGAGTCTCCTTCCTTAGAGATATTCAAAAGCCGTCTGGAAGTCCTGGCCAGTCTGCTCTAGGTGACCCTGCTTGAGCAGGGAGGTTGGATGAGATGACCTCCAGAGGTGCCTTCATTCTGTGATTCTGAAAGAAGGTATAAGTCAAGTTGGGAAACCTGTAGATTTCCTCTATGCAACCTCTCTAAAAAGAAAGATGTGAACACATTGCTCAAATCTAAGCAAACGGATTTTATTTTTGTAATTGATGGTTTGTATTTTCCACAGAGCCTCTAAAGGAGACTTCCAAGAGTAGGTTGCAGTGTCTCAGTTCAGGAACCTATAGGTTCCTTAATATCTGCCAGTACTGGAAGGGGTGCCATACTGGGTGTGTACAGAGCACGTGCCATTGAAATGCTGCTGATATCAAGCTTCCCAAGGCGGGGGGGCAAAAAAGTGTTTTACTTCTCACAACAAAAGCTTTCAGCAAGAAGAATAATCAAAAGTTTCAGTGCTTCTCTATAGAACCACCAGAACTGCATTGTTGCCAGAATTAGTTTTTTGAACTCTCACTTTAGTTATTTGTTCTCCCCACAGAGAAACAAGAATATTTTATTTTTAAGCTGGCAGACTGGAAAATGTGTACTGAATTGAAATGTACAGTGAAGGGTGGGAGAAATCCCCTTGGGGGGGCCGGAAATCTTCCAGTTCTCATTTGTATTGCTATTGTACACATCATTCAAATTCCTGAGGAGTTTAACTGCAAGATTTGGGTATATAGTATCATCACTGCAGTAAAACACGTTCTTCTGCAGATGGGAAGCTAAAAGCAATGGCTTCTAATTTAATGCAAGATAATAACTGTAACCAAAGAATTAAAAAAAGAAAAGAGTCTATCATAATACAGAACATTCAGCTGGAAAAATATTCTAACCTTCCCCGGGAGCGAGCACTAAAAACTGCAGTATGGTGTAAAAATGCAGGAGAAATGTAGGAATTGCCGTACTGGTTTAACCTCGTGCTCTGTTTAATCTCATGTTCATGTCTCAAAGGTTGTCTGCCTTAACACAAAGGTTGTCTACCTTAAGATGCAATACAGCACAATAGGAATAGATCAGTAGATAGAGCTGAGGCTTCTGCGTCTCCTTTGTGTGTGGTTCAGGTGCCGTACCTCGGATTAGATATAGTCTTGGTCCCTGGGCTGACTGTCTCCATTATAGATGTGGCGGTTTGTTGTTGTTGGTTTTCTGTTTTTGTGGTTGTGTGTGTTTGTTTGTTTGTTTGTTTTTTAAGAGAAGTCTCTCTGGGATCCATCTGCTTCCTGGCTGATGAGAGTCACAAACATGCTGAATGGGACAGGGATATGTGCCTTAGACAGTCAGGCATTTTCCAATGTATGAACTAGTGTGAAAACAAGAAGAGCTTCCCCCTGTCTCTGTGTCATCCATGTCCCCTTCCTTGCTTGAGAGGGGCAAGGGTCTGTTGGTCCCCAGCAGCACCTCTGGAAGGCTGCCTTGCTTCAGCCACTCCCCCAGGGTTACCTGATCTGCTCTCTCTCTTGGGAAGGCATCATTATTCCGATCGTGTCTTTCCTGGCACTGCATGCCCTTTTTGACCTTTCCTGTGCCTGAGCTTGCGGCTTGTCTTCTCCTGCCACAGCCCCCAAGAAATCACCTCCACACATTTCCTGGATTGGGGTTTCTGCCCTCGCAGGCCTTGCCGAGATTGGTTTTACTCTGGCAAACTTGACACCTTGGAGCTGCAGGCAAAGGTCAGGAAAGGGAGTGTGCTTGTTTGGAGAGGTGGCAAAGGAGAACTGGCAGAACAGGTAGGCTGAAGAGCTGGCTTGCTGCCAGGGAACTGGGTGTCGAGGGAAGCCAGGTAGTGCTTTAAGATGAGTGGTTGTGGGCACAGGGAAAAACTTGGTAAGGATTAGGAAGGCTGGGTTGGAGCCAGCTGGTCAGGCTCCGGAGGATGGAAAAGGCCTACACTCCCTCAGGTAACACAAGACTATGCTTCCTCCTCTTCTTCCTGTGTTTTCATCTTCAGGGGTGATGACGTGTATCTGTCTTACACTTCTGGATGAATGTGTAATGGGCCGTCAATGCTTCTTGGCCCATGTTCCCTGTCAGCCTCCCCTCTTAAAAAGGACACGTAAAGGTGCGTAACTGGATGGAAAAGCCAGGAATCTGAATGGGAGAGGTGCCTGTAGCGGAGCAAAAATGGGACAGCAAGAGCTGTTGGAACAAGAAAACTGTATTTGCTGGGCAGGTCAGTGTGGTGCACAGCCTTAAAGATGACAGTCGAGGCAGGGGGTGAGCGAAGCAAAGTGGAATAATAAACCAGGAATAGCCTGAAGGGAGGTTGTGATGCCACCATGACCAGCACTTGGAGTTTTCTCCCAAGGACCGTTGTGGCCTGCTGCAGGCGAACATTGTTAATGAAATGACCAGCACGGCCTAAGCAGATGGGCAGGTGGAACAACTGTAGATGTGTTCTTAGTAAATGGGAGGATTATTAAAATTATTTGAAAGATTTCTTACTACATTCACTGTGTCTATGTCTACATGCATGTAGATAAATGTACTTCGTGCAGGTGCTGCTGGTGCAGGGAGAGACTTAGAATTCTTTGTGGTTCTGGAGAACTTCCATTGGTTTCACTGAAAATGCTGCCCGAGGAGCTACTACAGTGTGGGTATATCTGGATTAATTAGCACTCTGAATACCTGACTACTAGCACTTGTTTGGCTGGAAAAGCCAAACAAATTAGCCTTGGAGGAGGAATGAGTTTGAGCTGCCTTTTAGTTTGGATTGGCACCGAAGCTAATTTCTTTTCAATGCAAATGCAACCAAGATCACTCAAGCATTGAGAGTCCTTAATACTTCTTCAATTAATCTTTTTACTAACTGAAAGTACACAAATGGGAAAGAACCAGGATGTTTTTAGACACAGAGAGCTATAAAGTAAGCCCCAGATGCCCATGAGGGAAGTGCAGAGATGGTGAGGATGCAGTAGTATTGATAAGAACTTGGTTGTTTGGATTCATGCACTTGTTCTAGGTTAACCTGAATTATTAGTTCTGGTTGCTGTTCTCCCAGATTTACTGTGTAGTGTAAGATGTGTCACGTATGATCTAATTGAAAGGTGTGCTCTTTGGTTCTTTAATGAGTAAGTTTGGGACTTTACTGTTGCCTGGGATACATGGCCTTTTTTTTTTTTTTTTTTTGGCAAGCCAGTAATAGGTATGTGCTTCCATTTATAAGGTTGCCTTGCTTTTAGAATAAAATTGTCCTAAACAGTGATATATTGGAGGTTTACCCCGGTGGTTTTATCCTGTCGAAGTGGAGACTGGGTGTAGAAAGACCCTTTACTTTCCCTTATGTCAAAAGTTTCGGTACATGATTTGTTTTGAGTTTAGACTGTAGTAATTTAAAGGTCTCTGCAACTTGGCAGAGGCATATGAAAAACAGCAATTTCTAGATGTATGCAAAAGTTAGGGTGGCATGCTGATAGATATCTGGACTGCAGAATATATCTTGAAAAAAATGCATAATTTGTTTTATTTTCAAATGCTGCTTTTGCGATAAGGACAGAAAAGTGGTGCGTCCTTGAAAGCAGCAGCTGTATCAAGTCTATTGAATTAAATAAGTTTCACTCTTGTGTGACAATATCTTGTGTAATATATAACACGCTTTCTAAAACTCAAGGAATGCTACATCCTTGTTGACAGTTTAAATTAATCTTAGTATATTACAAAAATTAAAAATTATTATCTCGTCCTTGTGCTATGAACCTTGTTGCAAAATATATGGCTAGATGTAGTGTAAAGATGCTTCAATTAACTTTTCTGGATGTTAATCAGATAAGCTTTAAGATTTATGATAGAACTTGGAAGTCTTCACTGTGTAAGAATGGGTCTCCTTTGGCGCTTTGGGTAGTACCTAAAGCAGTTGGTTCACATATGGCAAAAAAGCGCAGCTCTGTACATCAGCTTAGGAGGCTGCTCCACACTCCCCCCCAGCCAACCTTGGTAACTTTAGATAAACATTGTCAAAGACCAAAGCTGTTAGCTTATGTATCTATTTGGAAGCTTGTTCATTCATTGTGGAGAAGGTTTTGGAGCTTATTATTATGTAGTTTGTCCTCTCATGCAGAATACTGGCTGGATCTTTGGCTGTCTGTGGATCTGTGCATCTACACTGATTTAAACCAGCAGCAGGGTTTGATCTAGTGGTTTAAAGTGTGTTTTAGACATGTGCCTGCTAACTTGGTAGTGAAGGTAACTGACCAGGGTTGAAAGCCTGTTCCTGAAGAAGGCTGGAAATCTTTAAGAGAAAGAGAGAGAAAATAACACTATGTAAACATGCTACTGAAAGCTGGATTATAATTCGTGCAGCCAACGGGGGACAGAGCTAAAGCTGTATTGGTTATTTAAATTTGTTAGTTTTTCTAATACTCGAATGTTTAATTTTCAAACTCTGAAATTCTTGTCAGGCAGAGTGTGGCAGGAGAGGAGGACTTTAATACCACCCTAACAGGAGACGAGAACTTAACACCACCTGGTCTAGGCTACAGTGCAAATTGGTAAAGCCTCACAGGTGAGGCAGGGGTGTGTTTCCAGAATACCAGAATACAAGGGCACTTTATCCATGTGGCCTCACTAGGAAAGAAGTCTCAGAAAGGCTGTTCTAGCATTGTGCTCCCTGAGGAATGGAGCCAGCCCTTCCGTAGTTGAGGGCTAATATTAGTTCAGGGTCCCATACTAGTTTTTACTTTTTCTGACGTAATTATTCATTGTTTCTACTTACTGTTTGCAACAGGAAGGGGAAAATATTTTCTATCTGGCTGTGGAAGATATTGAAACAGACACAGAACTTCTGATTGGGTACTTGGACAGTGACATGGAAGAAGAGGAGGAGGAGGAGGAAGAAGTACCTGTTATCCACGACAATGAAGACAGTGGCAACAATAAAGAAGTGCAACCAACAGGTGAAAAAATTGCAGGTGAGCAATATGTAAAAAATGGGGTAACTTGACAGCTTAAAAGTTGTAACAAAGAAGAAAGAAAGAAACACTAACTGTATAGGATTGGGGAACTGGAAGGCTCCCCAGGTTTAGTCTGAGGTCTTGTATGATTTTTATCTCTTTATTTTGGTATGTGTTGAGGTTCTTTGCCTAATAAGAAGCAGCCAGTCCTGTGAATTACTGAGTGAATGAGTGAGCCTAGGTTTCATGAGAAGTTACAATTAATTTTTCAACTAAAGATGGAGTTCATTTCACCTGACATATAGTCTTATGAAAGCTAAGTTCTTCCTCTAAGAGGGGTAGTTTTCCCTCTTACTTAGATGAGAGAGAAATAAACCTTTTCATAAAGCTGTTCAGCTCATCGTAAGGTAAGATGTCTAAGAACAGGTAGGTGACAGGTGAGCTGACTGGTGAATTCTCAGCATCTTTATCAAAGTAGAGACAACCTGGATGACTAATTTAGGCTAACAGCCTAAGTCACACCCAACTTGATACTTTGCATCCATTTTCAGTAATGCTGATAGTAATCCACTCAAGATAGGCTCTCTATAATCCATTGAGAGACAATGTGTTTTGTGAATTTTGTGATTCCGTTTTGCATAATCTGTTTCTGGCAGAGAGTCTCTCTTAATGTAACCAAAATATTCCCTGAAAACTATTCCTTTACTGTTTTTGCCTCCAATCGTGCAGATCCCCTCACCTGTAAGGAGGACCATGCATGCCCAAACTGTGAATCCAGTTTTGCCAGCCAGGAGATTCTAGCTGAACATCTTCAGACTTTGCACCAAAAACCCAGTGAGGAAAAGGAATTTAAGTGCCGAAACTGTGGAAAGAAATTCCCTGTTAAACAAGCTCTACAAAGACAGTGAGTAGAAACAGGAGTGTTTTTTCAGGGATCATTTAAATCAATTTCATTTAATCATTTATTTCTCTTGGTTTAGTCACAAGTTAAGCTCTAGTTTTTATGCTTATGTATTTGTACCCTTACCTTTACATTAATCTTCTAATACGTTAATTTCTTGTATTTGTTGGAGACTTCAATTTGAATCGCAAAAATGTTGCTAATTTTTTGTGTTTTAAAACCATACACTGTAGACCAGATCAGAGCTGCTGTTTGGTGCAAAACCCTTGGTCTCCATCAGTGGACTATTCAGTAGTTTAGGAGATGTAATTTTTAAGCTGTGGGTGTCGTTACAGAATTAAAGTAAGATTTAGAAGAGTAAATGTAAAGTATTTGGGTGATGGAAAAAAACCAAATAGAAACATGAAAGATATGAGATTTAAGAGCATATCTTTACTGTCCTTGATATTGTAACTATGCAGTTTTGTTACTAAAATTTACAATTATACTTTTGTACAAAACCATAACTGTTTGTCTTTTCAGTATGTCAGCTCTATGTGAGCTCTGCGTTCTTTCACGGAAATAAATAAAATTATATAGCAGAGAAATATTTGGTGGAGGCAATTAAATATTTTGTCTTGAACTTAGACTTGTTCCTTCTAGTCTATAGTGGAAGTTGGATTTGTGCTGTATAGCTAGTTAAGTAAATTTTTACATCATGCAAAGTAAGATTAATTTGTGTGAAGGTACAGCAGTATGGTCCTGAGTCTTGCTGTCTATGCATTTTATTAGTCCCACTAAATTCCACGAGACTTCACATATGAAAGAAATTACTTGCCTACTTAAAGATTTGTAGAGCTGTATGTATGTTTTTAGCTACTGCAAGCCTGTGTGAGTTGTAGAATGTTCCTCTTATTTTTTTTTTTTTTTATTTTCTATTTTTCTTTAGTGTACTTCAGTGCACAGAGAATATCAGCCCAGGAGACTCTTCAAGAAGTTTTCAGTGCTCTGTTTGCAATACTTCCTTCAGCTCAGAATCGAGGTTTTGTGTCTGAGTTACTGGACTGCTGTCATATCATTGCTGGCCTCCCTTTGCATGTTAGCTTTCAAGCTTGTTAGTTTATGTGAATCCTAACAGTGAAAGAAGTCAAATGCTTTCATTCCTGTTTGCTGTAAGTAATGCATGAGGTGGCCTTGGAACTCTGCAGTGCAGCATGCGTTAAGCTCAGAGTACTTGCTGTGTGTCTGGTCTCTCTAGATACTGCTTTACATGTGGTGGTTTTTTTTGGTTTTTTTTTTTTTTGTTGTTTTTTTTTTTTTTTTTTTTTTACTGGTTATCCCATATAGTTATGAACAGCACAAGGAGGCATGCAGAGGGGATGCCAGATTCATATGCAAGGCAGATAGCTGCGGCAAGAGGTTCAAGAGTAAGGATGCCCTGAAAAAACATAAAGAAAACGTTCATAGCGGTAAGAAAGAGTTTAATGTTTCTTTGGGAAAAAAAACCCTTTAACATGTTCCTAGCCTTAAATTTGCAAATCAGACTAAACTTTGTCTTTGGTTTCTTTTTTAATGGATTCATTTGGTTCAAAAGGAAAATTAAGAAGTAATTAATTGCGAGAGTTGCAAGATTCCTCCTCCCCCAGGGAGAAATTATTGTATACCAGATGAATCATTAGTCTTCTGCAGAAAATGTAATAGGAATCTGGGGAAGTTTAAACTAGGCAAATAATAGATAAAGCAAAACACTTCAGTAGTGAGGAAAATCAACCACTGGCACAAACTGCTGCAGGAAGTGGTGAGTTCTTGATCTTTTGGTATTTTCAGGGCACAATGGGATGTCTTTCTGGAAGACATGCTTCACAAACGATTAGGCTTGATGAGGGTATTGCATAAAATTCTATAGCTTCTGTTGTGCAGGAAGCCAGACCAGACAATCCACTAGTCCCGTTAGGCCCTAGTGTTTTTATATCTGTGCACTGTGAATCAATAGTTTTCAATCAAACTTCACTCTGTTTTCATGAAAGGGCAAAATACTGCTCTCGGGTCCACAATGCAGATCTCAGTTCTGGCATTCTGCTCTCTCTGCATGTCCCCTCTCAATGTCAATGGAAGATCAGTGTGTGTGGGGACAGCAGAATACCAGAGCGCAAAGAAAACAGTCTTTAGTTGATGATGACAGCACTGAGATGCTTTGTAAGATTTTCATTACATGAAATCTCTTTCTTCTGCCAAACCCTTACAGCATACAGAAATCCTTCCATAACCATTCTTGTAAAAGATTATCTCCTTTTTTCAGTATTGGTAAGATTTTTTTTCATCCATGAGCATTGTTATGTTTAGGCTTAGCTTTGGTCAGTTACGGAGTGGTATACAAATTCCACAGTCCTCTTGAATGATCACTCCAGACATGACTGAGAGCAGACGCCTGGAGGATATTTTTGCTCTGCCTGCACAATGAGCAGAGCTTTTATTTTACCACTTGGGAGTCATAGAAATCACAACTGGTGTCAGTGCATGAAGGAAAATAAACCACTGCTGTTGAGGGACACTTGTAGAATTCCTTCCTGCCTTGTGTTACCTGGAGACAAGGGAAAGTAGAAAACATTGTTATGTGTGTTGCCTGTTACTCAGAGCTATGAACGGATCTTCACTATCACCTTTCTCTCCTCTGAAAAGGTCTCATTAATGTTCTTGTAAGTTGAAGTACTAAGTGTATTCCTGTATTTATTTGTATATCAGTATATATAAATACTTACCATAAGTTTTATAACAATAAATGCATATGTGAGATTAAGTACTTTGTTTATATTACAAATTTAAGTATTGGACCAATTGATTGACAGGGTACATTATAGTAAGAAGAATCAACATAATATGAATTCTTTAGGACAGCAAGAGCAGGAAAGATATAGAATGCTGAGAGTCTGAAAAATTGAGCTGGAAGCCATCTAATGAGTTCAGTTATGATCCATACTTCCTCTGTGCTTGACCAAGCAGTATTCACCTCCTCTTTTTTGTTCTGTGTCCATTCTTTTTAGCGTTCAATGTAATATGAACATTTTTTACACAAGTTAGGAAATATCTTGCATGGGCATGTAATTATAAACAAAGAATTAGGTTTGTGGTGGCTTTGTCTTGTAATAAAATAGCTTTGTGGGTTACTAAAATGAGTTTCAAAAGGTAAATAATAGATAAACACAATTAAATGCTCTGTCACTTTTTAAAGCCACTGTGAAAAGGGAAGGAAAATACATCTGGTAGCTGACCTGTAGCTTGTTTTGTAATTTACATTTTAGATGAGATTTGAATTCATGATCTGGTGCAAATACAATTTCCCAGTTAAAGACCATTAATGATATATTATTTTATATAGTAGAATGCTTAATGTTTTCTGAATAAAGAAAAATGGGAAATGGTTTTGACTTCAGTTTGGGATCTCTTGTCATTGCTGCACTAACTCCTCTATTGATTTCTGGAAGAAATCAACTGTTCAGTTATAAAGTGAGTTGTTCTTAGTTGTGCATTGTGCTCTTCATATTGGATTGGTGATGTGTGATAACATCTATTTGAAAGGGTTTTTTTGTTATTGTTCCAGTTTTCTTGATTTACATTCCATCGGTAACTGGTTTGTCGGACACCCGCAGAGAACTCCTGATATGGAACACTTTGAAGATGGGATACAAATGTAAAAATCTTATGTCAGTCAAATGACCTGTGAAAAGTCACAGACTCAGTGGAAATATTTAGGTTCTTTCTTAGCACTTCCTTTTTAAGATGTTGGTGGTATTTTGTTTCTGTTTCAGGAAATTCTAGGAAGAAGCTGATGTGTTCAGTGTGCAATAAGAAATGTTCCTCAGCAGCAAATCTCCAAGAGCATCGAAAGGTCAGTAAGATGAAGGGTAACCCACAGCAGGCTTTGACTTCACTAAGATGTGAGACTGTGGTGCTTAGGTCACTTGAAAGCTGCTGTAATGCAAACCTTTGGGTAATCCCTTTCGTGGTTACAAAAGCAATGTATTTTATTGTTGGTATTTATTTTTGCAGCCACAATTGGTTAAACCAAAAATTTTCCTAAAGTTTTAATGCATCTTTTACCAAATACAAAGATGTTTGTGCTTGTGCCATTTATGCATTCCAACATTAAGTCAAAGTTGCCTGCTGTTCTTCAGCATTATTAAACACTAAGCTAAATGTAAAAGTATGTTATGTAATGATAGGATACATACAGACCGTAAAATAGGTTCATGAGCCTTCAGTTCTTGTACAAAATACAATCAATCTTTCTTATTACTTTGTGACATACCAGTAAGGGTGTTATTTGTTATTTAGTATGCAGTAGTAAAAAAATTTCTTCCTCAAAACCAAATTTTTAATGTCTTTTTTTAATGCATGTAATCTTTTATAACCAGAACAGGAGGGGTTAACAATTTGAAAAGTATCTATTGGAAATAAGGGGGTTCATATAGAAATACAGATGGACTATGAATATGAGATTCTGAATCCATTATACCCAAAGGAAGTCCCTGCAAGATTAATTTGATAAATCACTAAAACTCAGGAGATTCTGTTTTTACAAAAAGCTGCATTGTGCTGTTTATCAGATTAACTGTAAGTCTTTAATAATGCCCTGGTTATAACCTGAATCCATTGAGGATATAGATGATATCAATTAAAATATGTTGTTGCAAAGGAAATGGTGGGGCCCCTCCTTTTTAATTTGTTTTTCTCCTTGCTTGTGTTACTATGGCCTGCATTTCTTGTCTAACAGGGCTATACTCTGTTACTCCTCAGACCAAATTGTGGTACGCCTTGCCACATGTAATGACGATTTTTACACATCAGTGCACCTTATGGTGGCCCTGAAAATGCAAAATATCATGGTTAGTGTGCCCATTTTCTTAAAATGTTTGTTTTGTTTCTGTAGTTGTACTTCTGTGCAGACGCTATGGCACACACTAACAAGCTTTTCAAGTAGCATTGATGGTAGATCAGTTGACTTATTCATTTACTCATCTTAAGAATCACCATGAAGATTTTGTGCATAAAACTTCTTTATTTCCTCTTCTTGATTGGCTCCTCTTTTAAGACATCCAGAAAATAGGTATTTCAGATTTACACACCTAGGTCAGATAGTGAAGGACATTGCCTGCAGGGCTCATGCCTTCTGTTTGTTTTCATTCCTTTGCTTTTGTAAGAAGTGGGGTGGGATCCATCACCAACATTGCCAAAAATATTTAGACAGGCAATAAAAAGAGTAAGAAAATAACAGGTTAAACAGGG
The DNA here is from genome assembly GCF_965183815.1 of Platalea leucorodia. NCBI lineage: Eukaryota > Metazoa > Chordata > Aves > Pelecaniformes > Threskiornithidae > Platalea > Platalea leucorodia. The sequence goes on along the minus strand of NC_138828.1, from coordinate 6,636,833 downwards.
AGGGAAAAATATTTTTTTTTTTTTTCCACCCATTTCCTCTCAATGTAAAGAAATAAAAGTAGAGAATAGAAAGGTAAAGTATAGGAGATAACAGAAAATAATCCCAAACAACAGAAAGAGAGAAGTCTGACAAACACAGAGAAAGAATGTAAAGAGGGTGGCTACAGGGGAGACTGAGATTTGTTTACACTCTGAAGACACGGTCATTCAGATATGTAGCTTTCATGTCATCTTTGATTTAAACCTATTTTTGGGTTTGTGTGTCTCATAGATTGCTTGTGCCTTAAATGTCTAAAGATAAGCCCTTTCTTAGCCATGCACAATTGAACTTTGCTGTGATCATCTTCTGCCCCTTAGCCTTACCCTATTGTTTTCCAGACTGTTGCTTGTATCATGCTAATTTTTGGTGGCCCAGCTTCCCCCCCCCCCCCCCCCTTTTTTTTGTTTCTCTCAATAAAGTCAAGGAAATGTAGGGCTGGAAGAGACCTCATGAGGTTTTCTAGCCCATTATATTTTGCAGAGGGGAGTAAGCATGTACCTAAATCATCCTAGATATGCAGCTTCATCTCCTGAAAAGTTCCACTAAAGAAAATTCTGCCACCTCCATAGATATCTCTTTGTATTCTGACTTTCAGCTTTAGTGCCATCAACTTCTTTGAATGTGTTCATTAGTCCAGTGTTTGTTTTTTCTGATGTCCTACTTAAATCTTCTTCTTTACTGCAAATTGAGTTACTTGCTCTTTGTCTTACCTGAGAGAATGCCAAGAAAAATTCACCGCTGTCGTCTTTGTAACAATTAGCATATTGCAAAGTTGTTATGAGCTCCATTTGCAATTCCTAGGCTGTAGAAATACCGTTCTTCATGCATCTGTTTTTCCAAACTACTTTTTCTTTTAGTAAGCTTTTTCTTCCTGTAGAATCTCTCTTTTTCACCTGTATGCTTCTTGAAGGCAGCTGCCCAAACAAGAGCAGTGATGCTCAGTTGAGCCCTCGGTAGTGCCAAGTGTAGTGGAATGATTGTCCTGAGTTTATTAATACAGAGAATATGTCTGTTAATATATCTCAGAATGACAGTGCTTTCTAACAGCAGCATCAATCTTGTTATTCATATTTTGTTAGGAATTCATTAATGTTTTCTGTAGTGGTGCTATGTAAACTGTTGGTCATCATTGTAGCATTTGTGCGTTTGATTTCTAAATACTGAGTGTTTTGGAGCTTCATTCAGAGCATGGAAATCATTTTGGATTCTGATCTTGTCTTCCTTAGCGATTACAGTTCTACCCAGAATAGTCTCATCTACATTTTTTATTTTATATTTGATTTCCAAAACTACTTACCATAATACAACCTTCCTCCTGCATGATGCCTACAAAACTTTAACAACAGTTATGATGTTGCTCCACTGATATTATTGCTTTTTGTGGTGATCAGTGTCTTTTTGTTTTCCATTCTCTCTATATCCACCTGTTCTCTTTTGTCTTATCCTCCAATTGTAAAGTGACATCCTTCTATCTGATATTATAGTAGTCCATGATTTGGGCTGCTAAGTGATATGGTAGTATTAAAAAAATAAATTCCCAGCAAATGCAACTCAGCTCCTGCTGTGCAGGAGCTTACAGAAGACTGGGTCACAGAATGAAAAAGTTTGTTGTAAAATCTCCTGTCTGATGTTTGTGATGTCTACTGCCAGAGCAAATGAAACACCATCTGAATGATATTCCGATACTAAGTTCTGAAGTTTAAGTAAAATGCAAAATTCAGTCATTCAATTATGATAATAGTGAGCAAGCAAAGAAGGGGAGTGTTGTCTTCATTGATGCAGATGCTTGCTAAAGGACTCCTTTTGTACCTTTGAATATAGGTGTCTCGTGTTTTGGATTTGAATTGCTCTCAGGAACTTAAACTTAAAAGTGAGCATATATATGTGAACAGCACAGGCTACCAGGCCTCTCCGCTGAGGCTCTACTGTTCTCTAAGTGGAAAGGATAGAAACATTCAAACAAACCCCAGCGTTGCTGGTTTCTTTTCCCAGGGTGATGCAGTCAGAATTGATCATGCTACACTACACTTACAATACTTGTAGGCAGCCTGGCGGGCGGGGGGGTATGTCTCTGGCTGTACAGCTGTGGGGTGAGTTTCTGACTCTGGTTGTAGGTAGGTGTTATCAGTGGTAAAGTAGCTAATTCTCCTGTTAAGAAAGAAGATTAGGGACACCTTTGAGTGTAAGGCAGTAAAGCTTTTTTGACTTTGGAAAAGGTCATAAAACAAATACCTGTATGAAACACAGGATTGTGCTTTGCTGGTAAGACTCATTTGTGCTGTTGCCCTTCTGGATTTCTTAGCAGATTTCTTATAGGAATCTGTAAAATTCCATTAAGAGGCATTCTGTAGCACAGTCTGCTGGAGAGAAAATGACAGCACCAAGAAGGATCCTAGTCATCATTTGTTCTAAGAGATTGAGAGTGTTTTATTGTTTGTGAAAAATCCTTGATTCTTTCTTAACTTTCTTTATTGTTGAGCTGGACTTCCTGCAAAATTATGGTGAGGAGGGTCACTCTTAAACATCATCTGTGATTCCCCCAGCCGCCTTTTTTCACTTGCCAGTTCCAGTGTCTCTGTGTTGGTTTTTTCTGCCCTTTTTGTTCAATACTGGGCAGTGTTTTCTTCTACTGTGCAATCTTTATTTTTCACAATCGCAAAGCCATGGAAAAGTAGAGGAAACCTAATTTTGAACACAGCTTTAAAACTGTCAATAACATTTAATAATTTCAGTTGGATGCAATATTCTCATGTCCTTGCTCTCTCAAAGCACTGCCTTCCAACAGTCTCATCCATTTCTTGGAGGGGTAGATTGAAATTCAAATTAGTTTTTGGAAAAGCTGATTATGGATTACTTGTATCTTCAAAGTTTTAGCTCAGTTTTGCCCCCAAAACTCTTTTGAATGATCTTTTGCTTTTCAGTAGACCTCATGGAAATTTTACAATTGTCAGTCCTGTAAGTGAAGGAGTATATTTATCTGAGCATATATTAATCTTGTTCAGATGCTTGCTGTTTTGTATAGCACTTAGCAAGTTGTTATCTGAAGGTGTAGCTCTTCAAATGCCTATGAAACAATTGTGTATTCTGACTTTAATGTAACAGAGGTTTATGCTGATAGCTGTTACAGCCCCCTAATGAGACTAATTTTGTTATATGAATAAATCATTGCATGAGCACTTGTCTGTGGTATTACAGCTTGTATACTCATAGAGCATGTTACTTGACAAGTTTTCTTAAAATGAAAATCTTTTTGAATATCATTATTCATAAAAATATTTGCTATATATTATTACTGGTGTTTTACCATGTAATTGTGCACTTTTCTAAAGAACTGATTAAAGAGTGCCAGCTATAGAATATATGCTTGATAGCTTCAGCTATTCGATGCACGTGCACACAAGTCTTTGTCTGATTCTTTTCTAAAGAACTGATTAAAGAGTATCAACTACAGAATACATGTTTGATAGCTGTAGCTTTTTAATGTACATGCACGGAAGTCTCTGTTGTGATGCAAATGTATTTAATGAGACTGTTTATTAAACAATGCTCATAAGTTGAAATCAGACATTTGTATAGTGTTAAAGCACAGTCTGGGTTCTGATGTATTAAGTGTGATGTTTAAGAATACCTTACAAGTTATTTCAAATAATTGTGTTGGGGGGGGGGGGATTCTCATAGCACTTGGTTGCAGAATTATGTAAGCTTCAGTCAACAACCTTAAGTAAAACTTTAGATCTTTTTGGAAGGGGTAGGATAGTAGCTTTTGTGTGGATATAAGAGAAATTAAACTGAAATGTACCTGGGTAAACAGAATATTTAGAGTGAATGATCTTCATTTGAGCTTAGCACCTGATTCTGTCTGAGCATTTCATGAAGCATCACTGTCCAAAGTGTGCAAGTTTGCAGAGATTGTAGGAAATGGCATAACCACTTTTTAGTTTATTAAAACATTTTAATTTGCTCTAAAGTTAGCTTGTGAGTAGCAGCATAAAAACATGGTGAGGCAGAATACTTACGGAGAATCTTTTTGGTTTTTTTTGTTTGTTTGTTTTAAGAGGAAGTCTTAGTTGAGCTTCTTTACTGTGCTGTCTGCAAATGTTTTTCATTAGAGTATTGTGTTGAGCCCTTGGCATTTGTTATTTTTAGCTGTTAGATTCTCCTACAGAAAGTCTATAGAGTTCTCCAAAAAAGCTGTATGAAATGTGATCTCTGGCCAATTTTGCTGTCTAAGGCTGCAGTTCCAAAAAGGCGAAATGTATGTTCAGTTGCACTGTAACTAGGTTGAGGGGAGGCTGCTGACAGCAAACGTAGTACAGAGCGGAAGGTGAATGGTAATCTTGACAGGTGGAGAACTATTTATGTGTTGTGATTTGGGGGAACAATAAATAACACAGGAATTTTTTTTTTTTTTTGATTGAGTATCAGAAGTTGTAGCTTTCAACTGCCTCTTCCATTTTTCCAACATTTAGTCCTTGATGACATTATGTGCTGTGATGTTGAAAATCCTGCTAACGCTTACTGCGTTGACAGCTTAAGAGACACTGCTGCCCCTCCACTGTCTTGCTTCTAAAAGCTTTTGAGAGAAACAATCCTGAAAGAGTTTGATAGTACTTGTTTTTTAAAATTCTTATGGCAGTTATGAAGTAGTTACTGTGTTATTTTTACTTATGTCTTATTGACCAGAAGGAAATGCTCTGAAAAGGTATTCTGCATCTGGTTTTTTAATGCTTTCATAATAATGATATTTTAAATGGATCTGATATTGCAGATTTGCATAACCTGTGTTTCTAAATATAGTTTTCATGATAATTTTTTGTTTGCAATTATGAATATTTATTTTTTGAGACATACTGTTGTTCACCAAGGGACTAGCAAGGGGGAAATCACAGAATATTCATGAGTATTAGTATAGCTACTGGCCAAGAAATAGTTACAGTCTGTTAGAGAATTTCTGTATATGTAAGAAGTGTGATCTTGTTTGACACACATATTTAATTATCATTAAACACTCATTTTGCAGGTCCATGAGATCTTTGAGTGTCGGGAATGCGATAAGAAATTTATTTCGGCTAACCAGCTGAAACGCCACATGATAACTCATTCAGGTAATGTACAAAAATAATACAAACCTGTATGTATGTATATATGTATTTAATACACATTGAATTTTAACCTGAATTAGTTTCTTATAGAAAGCTTGATGAATTCTGTGCTGTCCTGAGCTGTTCAAGCAAATCTCACGTTCCAAGGAAACCATCTAAGCTATCTTTTCTAAGCCTTTCAAAAATCCAAGCGTAATGCTATGGTCTTCTTCCTATTGCTGCTTTGTCAAGCTATTTTTTCATGCTAGCTGGGGTAGATGATGTCAGTTAGCTGGGATGGGGCAAAAGATTGCTACTTGGCTTATAGAGGAGGTGAAGAACCGGTGGTTGAAACTTCACGTTGAAGAGAAGAGGATGGGAGCTGGGGTATGCTGTCAGACAGAGATCTGTGATAAAAAGGGAAACATTCATTCATATATGTGTATTAGTGGATTCATGTGCACATAGTTTTCAGTCAGAGGAAATGCAGCTCATACTCCACACCACTCATAGGCCACACACAGATGTGGGCACACACAGATGTGTAGGCACACACATTGTGCCTCTCCTCTGCCAGAACAGGTCACTGTGAGCAGGGAGTGGCCTGTCCGTAGGTTTGGCGGTATGACACAAATTGGCTCTGCCAGGATTTCTGATCACTGCAATCTAGTGTTTCGATGGTCTTTCACCAGTGATTAGAAACATCAGTCAACACAATGGAAAGACAAATATTGTTCTGCCAAATACATTAGTATTTTAAAACTGCAGGTTTTTACACCTGCACAGGCTGTTGAAATTGAACTACTTTCTTGGTATCAGTCTGCACCAAAAGCTCATTTCTTGTAACGTAATCTCTATCGCAGAGGCTCCTAGCTTTCTTTTGACACTTTTGGATGAGCATTAATACAGTTAAGTTGCAGTCACCAGCTGAAGCATAAAGGCTTTTTGCATAGGAACTTTTGGTTTTGGAAGCTAATATGTATATTGTTAATTAAGTTTTAAAACATTTAAACTGTCATGCCCTCTTTCACATTTGTAATCTGGAAACAGAGTTTTCCTCTTTGAAGTCATTCTCTTTTGATTTAAGCTAATTAATCAGAATTTAGTTTTAGCAATGATTATTGCAAAGAATGTGCCAATTTCTTGAGATACACCATGGCTCATCTTTTGTGAAGTGACTTAACTATCTAACATAAAGGGCATTAGATGTCTTTCTAATTGGTTTAATCTTAATTGGGTTGACTTAATTGCAGAAATCTCTCTGAGGAGATGACTGTCTCTGCCTTTCATCTTCTCCCCCTGTATAAACAGGAGATTAAATGTCCCCCACTCATTTTCTGCAGAAAAACGCCCCTACACCTGCGAGGTTTGCAATAAGTCCTTCAAACGACTTGATCAAGTGACTGCACACAAAATAATACACAGTGAAGATAAACCTTATAAATGCAAGCTTTGTGGAAAGGGATTTGCCCACAGAAATGTTTACAAGAATCACAAGAAGGTAAAGCACTCTGCTGTTGTTGTTTACAGGTCTGCCAGCCTCAGATTTGCAGATTTTTTTTTTCTTTTAAGTAGTTCATCATTAAGCTCTGGCATGCTTATAAACATGGGATTAAAGTATTGGAGAATGTATTTTTTTTAGTGTTCTTTGTTATATACAAAACCTCAAAATACTAAATGAATTCTAGTGGAAAAAAAATACAAAACTGAAATAAGCAGAAGGAAATCACAGTTGCTTGGTTAAAAGCATCAAATAAATTCCCGTTTTGACTTTTCTGGGTTTTTTGTTCTTTTTTTTTTCTTTAATATTAGGTTATGAAGTTAAATGTAACTGATCTAAAATGTCTTCAATTTTTTTTTTTTTTTTTTTTTTTTTTTTTTTTAAAATCCCACATTTGAATAAAACTAAGTGTAGTCCTGTTGCAGTCATTGCTGGACTTAGCAGCAGATGCTTTCTAACTATACTGGATTTGCACTGCGTAACGTTCACACGTTAAAACATCATCAGAAGAAATGTTACCTGAAAAATAGGCTCATGAAGGGATGCTCCACTTCTGTTGATTTAAGCTCAAATCTGCTTGGCCTAATTTCTATAGTACCTGTCGTTATTTTTAACCTGGGGTTACATTTTTAACGGCAAGGCTGTATCCGTGACTGCTGTTTCAGAATTACAAGACTGTAAAAGAGAAAGGGAAAAAAAAAAAATTACCTGTCTGGTTTTGTGCCCAGTATTTGGAACCCTTTGCTCTTTTTTCTTTTCCTTTTCTTTACATTTTTTTAATACTACCCCTGTCTTTCCCCCTTTGATGAAACTGATATACCTATACTTACAAGTCTTTCGCACTTTGGCTCATATTATATGCCATCTGGGAATTTGGCACAGGATCTTTGCACCATCTCTTGCACTTTCAGCCATAAATCATGTAAAAGTAATAATAATGCCTCTCGTAGGATGAAATGGTGATGACTGTCTAAAACAGCAAGCATGCAGAAGCCTGCTGAAGGACAAGATTAGCTCCCATGTATGCTGTGATTGTATCTTATGTTTCAGACTTTATTAAGAAAATGGGGCAGAATCTCACAAAATGGATATATTCTAAGGAAAATGTATAAAATACTATCTGGAAAGATATTTCTTTATCTTAAATGAATACTTTTTACATGTTTCCTTATGTTAATTTGCAGTTGATGACTGGTAGGGACTTTGGGCTGAAAACAGACTTCAGGATTAAGTATGAATGAGTAAACACTTTGACCCAATTCTGTGTTTAAAGCATAAGCAAGGATTAGAGGCTCCACTTAACGGGAAAAATATTAAAATATTAAAACTTGGACAGATTTAGTGAGTACCTAATTTTGACAGAACTTAAAGCATGTTGGAATACTTATTTCCCAAACCTGTTTGCACATAGTACTGGCTGTAAGTCAATTCTGTCCTATAATGAAAGAAACTCATTCCTGTGTTTACATAAAGTTTACCCAAACAGCTGTGAACACCCATACGCATTTAGGTCTCTAATTTCACTTGCTAAATGAAGAGATGAGCACGAGAGACAGGAGACTGACATAGATGTCCTGAATTGCTTGTTTAGACACGCCTCTCTCCATTGGGTAACCAACGTAAACAAGGAGAGAGAGTAAATAAGAGGCGAGTATGGATGTGTATACACAGAACCAATTGTAAGGTGCAAGTCAAGGATGTGGCAGTTTGGTTGTCAAGATAGTTTTAAGTGCCGTGGTTTTGGGAGGGCTGCACTACTACTAGGGGAAGAGGATGATAGTTCTTTTGCTTGTTCACAGGAAAGTCGATCCAGTAACAGTGAAAATTTAAACCTTTATTATGTATCATACTTCTATGTATTTCTTCAGCTCGGGTTTTTAATGATTCTTTAGATGTGTATTCCTTTAAGACATCCTCCTAGGTTTCATTTTCTTTTGGAGAAAGAAAAGTTGGACTCTAAATAATTTCACAGTGCTTTTTTGAGTTCCAGGATGCAATTACGCTGTTAGTAGCAGGGAGCTTAGAAACCTACAATAGGAATGATAGGTATAGTAGTTAAAAACACTTAAATCAACCGCATTTAACAGAAAACACGCTTTCAAGTTTGATGGGAACACGCTTGAAAAAACTTTGGGTTTTACAGCAGAGCTACATACTTTTTATTTATAATAAGAAACAGGATACATACACATTTTGTGCCTTTGAATTCTTGTTTTGCGTTTTAGATGGAACCTTGTTGTTGCTGCTGTTTCTGCAATTCCTTTATGGGGGTTATTTAATCTGATTCTGTGTTGGAAGTGTCAGAATAAAAATGGCTACCACAACACGTGCTTTTAAACATCTTTCAGATGTGGGTGAATGTTGGGTCATTTCAAAGGTGCAGAAGGAGGTTAGTTCCACACTTTTCATAGGATTTCACTGGGAGATAGACAGTGGAGTTGCTAAGAATATATCTGCTCTGTTCAGTGAAGCATTGTGATGTGAACCCTAATTTAGCACTCATTACGCCCTTATAGCTACAGATCTGAGAGGCGGGAACTGTTAGTCTTCCTGTGGTACCTCTCTGATGTGCTGCTTCTGCATACAAGTACTACACTGCTCTGTGTAGGTGCATGTGCGAGCTTGCTTTGTCACTTGCTTGGAGATATCAGCACTGGGAAGTGTTACGTGATGTGGAACTACCTCAGATGTCTTCTGAAAAGCTTATACTATATGACTAAGTGTTCATACGAAGAAATACAGTTCCATTTTTGTGGCAAGAGAAGAGAATAGTATCTGAAACTGAGGCAAATGTAGTATTGGATTGTGCTACAGATAAAAGTAGTCACCTTTCATCCAGTTTAGACTGGATGAAGGTGCATGTTCTCTGCCATATAATGCAGATTACTTCCATACAGGAGAAAACGAAGTTTTTGTTCCATCTGCTCCTTTTTTTTGCTATTATAGAAGATGAGTTCAGAGAATAAAATATGAGAACATGACAGTGAGAAGAAATAGGTCTGCAGACACAGGATTTTAAGGGGTTTATGGTTAATCCAGGGTTATTTGGTCCCAGGGAGCATAATGAATTGAAACGACTGTATTCCCTCAGTTTCTTTACTGGGAATAAGTAGTCTTGGGCTGGGATTAAGTCTCCACAAATGCTATGGTAGGAAAAGCTGCCATGAAATATTCCGTAAGAGCCCATCTTCAGTTGCTTTGATCCTATGACTGTCCCCTGCTCTGACTGAATGGAAGACATCTCTGATCTGGAACCTATTAGTAGGACAAAAAAGGACAGTATTAGAACTAATACGCTTGTTTGGGGGAATACCTCTCCTCATTAAGATTTGTATGGCTTTTTGTAATAGACCTAGCTTGTTTCTGGACTGTTCACAAAAGAGGCAGATGATCTGTGTACCCTTGCATGTGGGTATGCCTAGTTAGGTGTTTTTGTTTGTAGTGAAGTTAAGATGTGCAGATGAATACTTGTATTTTGATCAAAAGACTAGGAGAACTGTCAAGGAGATGCTAAGAAGGAATTCTGTACAAATCACTGTGCTCTTCAGAACTATCACTCAAGTGGTGAGTGTTCTAAAACAGGGCATTTTTTAAATAAACAACGTGAATTTTGCGCTCGTGAAAGGTGCCAGATTGACAGCCCTAGAGACTGAACCCTTCTATTTATCCACAGAACAGGTACAGCACAGACAGCAGCACTGCGAGCTTCCCCACAGTGTCTCGTCAATATGTCTCAACCCTGTTCTGGAGGAACCACCTATTGAGGTGAGAAGGTAGTTCAGTCTCTTCATGTCCTGTCAATCCTTGGCCTGGCTGCTGAGACTGCCAAGCAGGGTGTCAACTAATGAAAACTATGATGTAAACCTGTAGAAGCTGGACTGAAACGTTCAGCAGATTCTATGTAACACGTGATATGTTCCACGCATTTGATGGTGCTCCAGTAGCCTTTTTGCTTTAAGTGATATTGACTGAGGTTAAGGAATTGACTTTGAGTCCAAAGCCTCTGCATACCATTGCAAGTACTCTAATGTTTTGGTACTGTTGTGTATGTAAGAGGACGTTTGTGTTAAAATCAATCTAGGTTCAAGGCCCTCAGTCTACATCTAAATAATTATGCTGACTCCCCACAGTCTCTTTTTTCTCTGTAGTTTACGGGGTAGCTATTAATGTCGTATGGTACTATGAATAGCAGAAAGAAATTATACAAATATGTACTATGCTAATATTTACCCGTAGTGTACAAAATTAACTCATTTACCTGCATATTATAAAACACTTACTGTCCATCCCCTTTTCCTCTTGACACTGCAGCTTCTACTTAAGGTCCTGGTGAGCTAATACAATGTTTAAACACTGATGCTTTGAAAGCTTGCTTTCCTTTGGAAAAATAGTAGGAAATTGCGTAGATAATAAATTGTACAGATTAATTTAGTATCTACAGTGGGATAGCACTTAATAGTACTAGGAAACAGGGGAAGTGCTTCAAAATTTACAAAAGTAGAATGAAGCTGGGTGTTTCCTAAGCTCCAGAAAAAGAAACCTGCTTCAGCAACTCTGCAGTTTGAGAGATTCATCTAAGCTTAGCCTTTTATTTATGGCTTTGAGGCTGTTTCTCAGCTACAATTAATTTTTCTACAGCAAACAAAAATCTTGGTACTGATGCTTCTATGGTTTGGTTTGTTTTGTTTTTCCTTTTTTTTTTTTTTCTTTTAATACAAGAAGCTGAAACAAGGATATGTAAGACTAGTCTCATGATTTGCCAAATTTTAGGTACTATCTTCAGATAATCAGATCAATTTTACCTTCAAACTTAACCGAGAAAAAGCGTTTTGTGTACATGTGTTTAGTTTTTTAAGGCATTTATTCATATTAGTAAGTACTTAAGGCCAATGTTAGTACTGATGAAGCAATGCAACTGAGCTTGTAGGTTTTTTGCCTTGGTTGTTCTATATTTTTGTTTCTGTTTACATGCACACCTCATGTAACAATTCTGAGGACTGGGAAGGTGCATTTATTAGGTAGCTGCTATGCTGACTTTCAGGATTCTGGATAATGGCAGAATGATTATTTTAATTCTTCATCCCCTGATGTTTCAAATTGCTATGATATCCCCTCCCGAATCCAGTCTAGAACACTAGCTATAATTATTGTAATGACAGCTAATTGATTTCCCTGAGCCTTTCCTCTGACATGTTGTCTTTCATCTGCAGACCCATTCTGAAGAGAGACCGTTCCAGTGTGAGGAATGCAAAGCTTTGTTCCGAACCCCATTCTCTCTACAAAGACATCTGTTAATCCATAACAGTAAGTGCTAAGTCAGAGAGGAAAAAGAGCTTCCTCAGTTCTCACATTTGACTGAGAAAAACAGACATATGGCACCTTGCTTCCAATATGCAACTTGCTATGTTAAATTCGTATTAAGATTCAACTTTAACTCCAGGGAGTTAGAAAATTCAGAGCCAAATTCAAACCTTGTCTTTAAATGCACTTAAATGCAAATCCAAATATGCTGTAGAAAATCTAGCAATGATTTGAGGTCTAATGACAAGAGATTTTTTTTTTTCTGCATTAAGTGTGATAGTGTTACCTCCCTTTTAAGAAAGGAGAAATGGAAGCAGAGATAACTTGGTGGCTTACTCCGCTTGTGCAGGTAATCTGGTTTAGAGCTTGAAACTGAGATTCTCTGTCCTGTGCCAGTCCAGGCTAATGTTTCCTGCCTCTGGCATAGAACTAGCAGCCCAGAGGAATGCTGTGGCCATTTTCCCTCATGAGTAACTTGTTCTTGGCATTCTGTACTGTTTTTTAACTTACTGTGTAAAGATTTATTTTTGGTGGAATTTTCTCCGTCTTTAATGTTTACAGAGCCCTAGACTGCCATTCAACCATGTGAATGTCAGCAATTTAGATTCTAGAAAATATTCACGGTCTAAAATCCTTGTAGCTTAGAAGACAGTGCTTTGATTTGGGGAATATTTACATTGGTATAATTAAAAAAACACAGACCTTTCTTTTTTTTATACCAGTATAACAATGTTTCTGTTAGATGAATTTTTAGACTGGCATGTTTTGTTCTTTTACAGTTATCTTTCAAAGCTTCTGCAATTTCACGAAGTGTTGAATTTTGTAAAATCTTTTTCCAATGTTAAATGACGGGGGAAAAAATTAAAACCCTGTGTATTCTAATGAACCAAGCATTTGCAGGATATCCAAAAGCGGTAATTCCCAGTATGCAGAATTGTAGGCCTTGGTAAAAGTCTCTCTAAAAACATGTACTTTGACTTTTTTTTCAAGAGGATGGGAGCTCAGGAAACGTGAGGTCTTTGAGTTAGGCTTGTGATTTGTGGCAGGTTTAGCTGTTCCTGAACCACCACTATTTAAGCGAATATTAAATATATCAGACTGTGAACTGCAGTGGCACAGACATGTCTAGTTAGTCTTCCTTGGTGCAAAAGGAGACATGTCTTGCTGAGGGACAGAGTAGTTGCTTGAAGGTGGTAACTTCTGCCATCTTAGCTAAAACTGTCTCCAAAATGAGTCAAAGCCTTAAACCAATAATATTTGGTTTTTTTTATTAATCACAGGGAAGATTTTTAAACCTTTTTTCCTTTGGAGGAAAAAAAAAAACAAACAACTGACCAACCTAACAGGGAGGCCTTAATATAGCAGAATATAAGCAAAGCTTCTATAGTCATATTGCGTCTCTCTTGTCTGTAGTCATATAAAAGAAGTGTTGACAGACCAATAGCAAAGTGAAAAGTGAAAGTCGTTACTAGGATGAACTGAAGAATAAACAGTTTTCAGTTCAGGGCTGTGCTTAAGACAAGGGGCTCTGCTGTCGTCTGAGAAGAGCTTGTGTTCCCAGTGAAGAAATGTAGAACTCTTTCCCCTCACGACCTAACTCCAAGACTGACAAGTTGTGCTGCCATGATAATGAGTTTCTCATATTTGAAATAACTCAGAATGATAGGCATTGTCCTGCTACAGCTGGATGATAGTTCCTCTCATAGCACTGAAATATACCTGTTCTATAAAAAAAGAAGAGAAACAAACCAGAATCTCTAGGTGTATTTAGCTGGCTTTACTATTCTGTGCTGTAGGAAAGAAAGAAGTGTTTGTAAAGCTTGAAACTTCTAGGGAAAACTGAAGTTCAGCCTACATCATATATTTTTAAAAAATGTAGTATCTCCTTGTTGTTTTAGAAGCAGGCACTCTGCAGAATGATGTAGAATGGCTTAAATTTTATTTTACAAACTGCATTTACTGGAAAAAATTATATTTCATAAACTCACTTTTCAGGTGTTCCTGTCCTGAAATTGGAAAAGGAGTCATGGATATAATTTTCAAAATTCAAGATCAAATATGTCTAACAAATAATTAAAAAAACCTTTTTTTTTTTTTTCCTCCTAAGTTCTAGCTGTGTAAATGTAACCTGTCTTCTAAGAGTCAGACAAGCTTTTTCTCTTAGGCATGCTGCTGATAATACTTTTAGTAATTGTGTTCTCATTATGCCATTGGCAATGCTGGGGCTAACCCTTTATTCTCAGCTGTAGTGTCTAGGAAGGATATATGACACATAAGTGTATGGTAGCTCATATTTGGCTAATACTAGCCCATGAGGCCGTAAGAGACCTGCCTAACAAGAATGAGTAATCCTGAGCATTTTTGCTTGGATCATTCAGTTGTCTAGGGTTGTGGAGACATACATGAAAAGGATTGCATTTGTTGAGAAGGACATCGTCCTTTCTATATATTTGCTTTCCAGAGTAAAAATCTACATGCAGAATGTTTGTTAGTAAGAGAAACAGTAATTAGCTCCTTCTACTGGGGTCAGCAGAAGTGGGCACTGAAGATTGCTCATTTCAAGTAAATCACAAGTACCCCTGATTTTCATTGTCTTGTTTTATCATAAGGAGAGTGCATCAGTGAGTAGATAAAGCCAGTCTCAGGAAAGACGCTCGCAATATGTTGTGTGTTTCTGGGGGAATGCACTGTAGGATATATTATAGCAGTGCTCTGTTTCCATCTTTGGAAGCATTTACGGATATTGATATTGTAGTTTCATGTCAAGTACTCTGAAAAAGTTTCCCTCCTTCAGTGGTTTCGAGAGCTGAAGTTGATGATATATTTTCTTGTTTACTTCCATTCTCTAGAGTGCCTAGGCCTGAAGAGAATCTGTGTATATCTTTTGCTATTTTATTTTGTAACAAACCTCTTGATCGAGCACAGTGCAAACCTGTTGACTGAAAATACATAATGGAAGTTCTTTCTTTATTATACAGTAATGTTAGAAATTTATTTGTTAACTTTAATATTACTCTTATCTGCCAGAGGCAGTGGAATGAGTTTGGTTTTTGGCAGTGATAGTTCTTAAGCAACAGACATGTTCTTACATTTACCATACGAAATCTGTTTTTTCTTTATCACAGCAATAAGGTATCATGAAATAGGTTGTGTAGCTCTACTTTTTTTCCTGCAGTATTCTACAAGAGGATTTCCAGAGCTGCTCAGGGAATTTAAGTACTCATATCATGTTGCAAGTGATTTGGACTTTTGCTTTATGCTGCTGAGGAACCTTCCAAAACTCCTTAGATAGTTGTGTATTAATGGTATTTTTTAATTAAGTTTTCACGTATCTGTGTTTTTTATTAAGTTTTCATGTATGTATTAAGTTTTCAGGTATCATGTATCTCATGTGTCATGGCTTAAAAAAAAAAAAGACAATACGTAAAGACTGTTAAGTGAACCAACTGTGAGTGGAGACAGTGTTCTGATGGCTGTTCTATAATGAGATATAGGGTTTCTGCTAAATAAGGAAGCTGAGGAGAAACACTGATTATTTGCCTTCCTCCAGGATAATGTTTGAAAAAAATACCCAATTCTAGGCTTCCCATTACTTTGCATGTTGAAAAATTTTGCTAAACTGAAGGCAGGACTTGGCTAAATAACGTACTTGGCATTGCAACTATATGTGGTTGAAGAGTATTATAATGTGTACACACAGAGGAGATATGGTTGAACAGTATGTTAGTTCTGAAATTCCCTGACTTTGGATGTTTTTTATTTGAAAACTAGTTGATCTTTTACAGCCTTATTATTTTTTGTTGTTGTTTGAAAGTCATTTATCTTCTCAAATCATAATAGAAGTGCAGTACAGAAAATGATAGGAATGATTGCAAACAAAACTTTAGGATAAAAAGGACAAATCCTCCTGAAACTCAACAAATGTCAAATCGTGTCTTAAACCATAATGAAATAATGTAAATTTATGGAAATCATACAAATATTTCTTACTTCAGAAGACATGGCGGTTTGTTCAAATTATGTCTGGTATTGCTTCATTTTTTTCAATTTATTTTCAGACTTGTAGCTAAGTTATAAGAGACGGAAAGAAACAAATGACTACCTAAAAAAAAGAAAAAAAATCCATGAAGCCTAGAAGTTTTTATTAGAAGTAACTTTTCAAAGAAATTACTTGATTACTTTCTACTTTCTTGATTTCCCAATGACACTTTTACCTGAGGTGATATTTCTTTTCTTTCTGTTCTCCGGACCCAGCTTTTCATTCGTCTTTGCCTTTGTTGATTTTTCTGAAACAATAAGCATTAGTGTATTTCCACAAAAATCTGGTATCTTTAAACCTTGTTTTTCTCTTTATAAGGTGAGAGGACCTTCAAGTGCGATCACTGTGATGCTACTTTCAAAAGAAAAGACACATTAAATGTTCATATTCAAGTAGTACATGATGGACATAAGAAATATAAGTGTGATCTCTGTGACAAAGCTTTTGTGACACCCTCAGTCCTGAAGAGTCATAAAAAAGTGAGTAGAATCAGTTCTATCAATTAATAGCTCTCTGTCAAGTATCCCCCAATGTTGCTGCTAGAGATATAAGTGATTTCTAAATAACTCTGTCTTAATCAAGAGGGCTTTAACGTTCATATCCCTAATGTCAGGGAATAAAAACTGTGCAAGTCCATCCAGTATTGAAATGATATCTCATTTACTCTTCCTTTAGCTGCAGCATGATATGTACTATGTGAGATAAGGATTTTATGATGTAATAAAGAATTTTATATCACTTCAATGTCTTTCATAGAAATAAGAATTAATTTCCCTATCTGAAGAGAGTCATGTGCAAAGCTTGAAACTTATAACTGAAGTAATCCAAAATTCTCCACTAAAAAAGCAGTCATAGTTATAAGGAAAAGTTATTCAATAGGCTGATAAATCTTCACTTCAGAATTGGGCATTGAAAGTACAGTGTGAAAAATGATGAGAACCCGTGTATGTAACTTACTTCAAGATGGTCTTGCTGTTGACCACACAGGTTGGATGGGACACTTTGTGATTATTTTTTAATCCATTTTGAAATTATTATTCTTATATCAGCAAGGTAGCCGATATAAGAAAAGCCTTAAATAGCCTTAAAAGCTTGATTTCAAAAGACAAGCTCAGTGTATGATTTAGTGTTAGTGACAATTAAAATATACTTCTCATGATCAAATCTCTAAATACAATCTGATTCTAGCACTTATTACAAACTAGATAGGATCCGGTATGCAATTTGTGTTGACTGAAATCACTGTCTGTCATACTTAAGATGAACTGATGGCTGAGTTCCATTCATTTGAGGCAGTCAGAAATCATATGCACAAATCTCCATAGAGACCTTTTAAAGCTCCAGTTCAAGTTTGCAACGGGAAAAGTTATACTAGGTTAGGTAAACTATTTTCAATACATTTCATAATATAAAAAAATTTCATAATTATAAGCTTTTAAAATTAGACGCATTTATGAAGATTAATTTTATTAGGTAACCAAACTATTGTTTGCTGGTTTAGAAACCACTATCACAGATATCAAACTGAAAAATAAGTGTTTTATTTTTGCAATCATGAAAATACACAAAGGTGAATTGGGCATTTTTAATAGTTACTATTTAGGAAATAGTAAGCTTAGGAACTGAAAAGAACTGAAAAGCCAGTTTATTTTGCCATTAATAATGAGATTTGTTTAGACATTTTAGAAGAAAATTGAAAGAACACCTGTAGCTAATTTCTTAGAATCTCTGCCTGATGTGATGGAGTAAAATATATAATGGAGACAATAGCGGTCAATGTCAATACAGTTAAAATATTCCACATTTCACTTCTTTTAAAGCTATGCTGAAGCTTTCATTCTTGTCTTTCCCCACCCCGTGTAGACTCACACAGGAGAAAAAGAGAAGATTTGCCCCTATTGCGGACAGAAGTTTGCAAGCAATGGAACACTGAGAGTTCATATTCGAAGCCACACAGGTACAGTATTGTTTATTGTTATGAACAGAGAAGACTTTCTAAATATATAACAAGGTATCTGCAAGTATGCCCACAATTTGTCTATCTACAAACAGAAATGCAAATTTACAGGTAGGCCTGACACAGCATCTTTTTCAGACATTTTACCTGCTTAATGTGTAAAACCAGATTCTATTCTCAACTGTAATTATGTATGAATGTGTGTGTATATATATATATATGAATAGTTATATGTATATACAATATTAATTCATCTCTGTGGCTGCTAAGGTGTTTTGAAACTCTGATTTCATATTAATGTAATGTCTGACCTTATCACAACCTGCATGTTACTCAAATTGGAATGTTCTACCTTGAGCATGCTTTAACTCAAAATTTATTTTCTGTTGCAACCTCTGACTCGTTCTGATCTCCTGATATTCCTGAGTCTGAGTTATGTAACTTATTTTATATTGCCACACAGATTGCATTACTTTTTCCCTATCATGTTACATATGTGCTTCTGTAAACACACTGAAAATAAATGAGTCATGTTGTCATGTTGATAGGTTTCATTTTGTGAGCTTATGCTTTCATTCAAGTAAGTGGTGGGCAACTGAAAGGGGTTTCTTTGTGATAATTTGTTTCCAACATATAATAGTATAGATTTCCCTTTGGCAGGCAAAGCATCAGGTAACAAATAGCTTTCCTATGACATTCCATTCACTTTGCATAAGCAAATTTGGTTTGCAGAGAGATGACAGAATTGGTGTTTTTTAATCATTTGGCTTTCTACTGTGTTTGGAAAAGTCTTAATCACTTCAGTCTATCAAGACCACCTGTTAAGATTACAGGTTTTACTAGTTTTTGATATATTGTGATTTTTGGATTTGACAGCTATAGATACTAGCAAATTTTTATCCTGTTCCTGCAGTCAGGATAAAAGGCTAAAATTGACTTTCATCTTTAGCTCTTATTCTTTACTAAATTCCATGTTTGGAAAATTTATCCCTCATAGCAGCTGTATAAAAACACGTACATATAAGCCTGTGTATATGCATTCTGCTGAGGTGGTTCATGTATACTGTATAATCAGACACAAAAGACAGTGAAGGTCAAAGCTGGCAAGACCCAGAATCGCAATGCAGCAGTTCTGTCCATTCCTCCTTTTTATTCTTGTTCTTTCTTCCACAACTCCACCTTATCCTTCCTGCACAATCTCTTTTTTTTTTTTTTTTTTTTTTTTCTTTTTCCCCCGCTTCCTGAAGACCCAACACTCATGGAGCATGTGGTATGACAATTTAGAGAGCCCTTGGGGACTGTGCCTTTTGGAAGGACCAACCACTTGCCCACCTGGGCTGTACTTTAATGAATCAGGTAGACAGGAGTAAAAGGAAGCATTCAGTAATATTGTTAGTTAGTCCCTCAGTTAGTTAGCGCATCAGTCCAGGCTTCTAGGAATAAGACTGTCTTGATTTCTGGTCTGTGTTAACTTTTTTCATGGAGTTATTTTGTTTTTTTAATTGTGGATATTTCTTTACTTTCACCTTGCCATCCCACGAGGAACTACATTACCCTTTAAGTTTCTGATATTTTGGCATACTAGACTTTCATGAAAATTAGGACTTTTATAGTTGTGGTTTGCCCCCCCCAGTGTTTAAAGGAATATCAAAATGTTACTCTACTTCTTCATTAAAATCTCTGGAATGTTACAATGTTTTTTGCAGGCAAGTCTGCTTTATTTACTTTACTAGTGTGGTGCTTTTGTTTTTTCTTATTTCACAGGCCCTTTCCTTAAACTTTAGGTATGTTTTCTGTGTACTATCAATGTTATACATCAGTTTGCACAGAGCAGAACGGCCCTAGTTTTTCAAGTTGATAGTGCAGTTAGCTCTTGGGGAGAATGCTTTATAGCTGTCTGAGTGAAAATGCTTTTCACACATGTGCTGCTACCAGTTACATTTAATGTTTCAGCTCTCTCAAGCAGGCTTTCCTAAATTTAGGAGTTAGGCTAAGGTGAAATTCGTGAAACCACACACCAGAGACCTCTAACCTTGACTAGAGAGCCTTGCAAAATTTGTAGGCACTATTCTATGAGAAACAGTAAACTATGACATTTTGAACTTACTTGAAGTAGAAAGGCACTGAAGATTTCCAGTACATTTGCAAATTAAATGTGGTGGAAGAAACTACCTTGCCAGCAGATGATACAGGTTGGAATTACGGGAATACGCAGTGTGAAAACAATTTAGGAAAGGATAACACTACAGAAGGAGGGAAACTTTCAAGGCCTCTTTCTTTACCCGAAAAGCTAGAAGCACTCATTTTAAAGACAGTTCCTAATTCAGGGAAAACGCCTTACTAAATTCATTTATAATGACCTGTGATAAATAAACTCTGATCCTCTCCTCTTCCAGTCTGGCTGCTATTGTGATGTCAATCACATTTTTGGTGGACAGTTTTGTGATTCACATCATTCACTGTGAGAATCAACTGAAATACATTTTCATGGTTGTTTTTGATGTCATTCTGATTCTTGACTGTTTCTTGATTATCCTGATAAAATGAGGGAGCGGGGCCGGAAAGAGAGGAGGGAAGGGGGGAGTTGCCACTAAGTTGTGACTTGTGGTTTAAAAAAAAAATCTGTAAGTTATATGGCAAAATGCTTTATGTGAGGTTTAGTGAGAAAATGCCATAGTTACATTCATGTTGTACTTCTGGAGAGGTGGTTTTGACTTGTGCTGTGCCTGAAGACTTCAGGCAAGTTGCTCGTGATCATAATACATGCAGACTAGCTGCAAGAGGAAATTGTTGTCCGATGTTCAGTGGGCCTGAGGAAGCATAGCTTTCTGAGGGATAGCTTGCATCATTTCCAAAGAAAGTAAGGGTAGTTGGTGAAGGGAATCCGTGTTATCTGCAAACAGTACAAAAAAAGTTGAATACTCATTTGATGGCCTTTAGTAATAAAGTTCACTGCATCATGAAAATCCTTGACAACTTTTCAGGGATTTTCTGAGCAATAAGAAATTTTCAGTTCATCAAACGGTGGAGCCACAAACTTATTTTATTCAGTGATGCATGTTTAGTTTCTAAATGTTGCAGTGTTGAATACTTCATTCTCTTGGTATCTATTAAATTCTGTGGTTTTGAATTAATCTGTTCAAAACTGTGCCCTCCCTTTTTTTGGTCAGACTTCAAAGTATCAGTTTTCATTGTCAGCTAGAAGTGAAGCAACCAGCCACCATCCGTTTTCAAGAGATAATTCGTCTTTGTGGATAAGCCTTCAGCTGGGGTTAAGCTTTTGGTGCAACTAAGCAGTACACCGTAAGTGTAAATATTGCAAAGACCTTCATGTCTTAGTGATTACAGCTGATTAGGTTTGAGGTCCTGATGCAGACGTTTGTGTTATCCCATTTTCTGTGCACCTGGTCAGCTAGACTTGGTTTTATTAGCTACTTGGTATAAGAGACTTTGTTCTGTATTTACAAAATAAAGCCAGGCAGAGTTATTTTAAAGAGAGTTGTGTATCAGGTTTTGTCCTTTTTTTATTTATAAAGCTGTTCTTTATAAAAGTCGGTTCTTGGGTACCCTCCTGGTTCTGCTTTGGAATTGTATTTTTGATACGCTTAATAATCCATATACAAAAAGAGATGCTCTTTGGGTTTTTGGCTTTTATTTAATATGCAGCATGTGTTCTTAAATATTGTTACTTACAGATGTATGCATGCTTCCTCGATAAGCAATTTTCTTCCCTCTTTTATCTTAGAGTAAGGCTCTGTAAATGAGCCCTAACAGTACTTGGCCTTTTGCAGAAACTGAGCTGGTTTGGGGTGAGTGAACATGTCTGCATGTGCATGTATAGAGGGAAGGGGTTGATGTTTGCATCTGAACCTAGCGTATTGCTCTGTAATTCATCATCTGGGTTTCGAGCCTTGGCATGACAGAGACAGCGCTCTGTAGGTCAGCTGAAACACTATAGCACATTCTCCCTCTGCTGTATCCTGTTGGTTTATGACTTCTTAGGGTCAGAGGGAGCTGGGGTTAATTCAGCAAAAGAATCCTCTGACTGTGATATAAATTCCTTGGCTTGTTCATAAATTGTAGAAGAAATTCTATGATCTGCTCCTTGCACTTGAAAACTGGGGGCCAGGAGGTTAATTACTTCCCTAAAGTTTCAAGCAACTTTCAGTGTTAACGGTTACTGCCTGCGGTTTGTGCAGCTTTGCAGTTGCCTTACACATAGGTATTTAAATACGTTAATTGCTGTCTCTTGTTTGTGTGTTTGTGTGTGTATGTGTTTGTGTGTGCCTATGTAATATATATACACATGCATTTTATCTGTCTGATATTTATACTGTTGCTTTCCTGATTACTGGTATCCTAATCCCTTCCATCTTTGGGATGTAGCACATCAACTTGTGGAACAAGAAAGTTATTGTGAGGTAGTTTATATTTGCACGTTAATTTATTTTTGAGTTTAAAGAATTCAGTGTTTTAACTGTAATTCTGTCCTTTCTTATGCTGTCTTTCACCTGCTCCGTTACCTAGAGGACTGGTGAGGGACAACTGATGACCATACATGTCTCCAGAAAATGCTTACACATGTAAATATAGGTTAAAATGTAACCTTATTTTGCTTTTTCCATCACATTTAGTCAAAGTCCTGATAAAAAGCCAGTAAGGTATCTATGACTTTACATCTGTCCTACGTGTTTTCTGAAAAGATTAATGTTTCGATTCTATACCATTTAAAAGTCATGACTTAATGTGGCATTCTTACACATTATATTCTCTGGTGTGTGGAAAAAGCAGCTTTATTTTGCAAGCATGAGTTGAGAAGGTTCTTTGTTAATTTGCTTCCATATACGTGAATAAAAGATAATACCAGCAGATTACATTAAAACAGCAAAAAGCATTCAGGCCGTGGACTTCCCTATCCTTTGTGTCAACACAGTTAAGCTTACCTTTTCAATTTCCATTTCCATAACTAAAGACTGTTTTATAAGCTCGTGAAAACATTTCATCATACTTGTCCCCATAAGTTTAGGTGCTGGTTGCCTTCTTGAGATGTGTCTCATTCTTTGCATTGAGAGCCTGGTGATCCTAACTTTGGTTAGGACTGGTTAGGTCTGGTCCTAACTTTGCCATTGTAGTCACATTTCTACAAGTTGATTAACTAGGCATTTGAGCATATTTTAAATCATATTTAAGGTCCACCTGTATAAAAATCTAGGTCCAAATTTTGCACTTTCATGTAAAAATTCCTGAGTAAACAAACAAGTTATTAGTTTGTGTAGTTATAATAAAAATCTTTGGTTATTAACAGTAGTGCAATCATCTATGAACATAAAAGACTTTAAAGTAGTTGAAGGAAGTAATGAGTTGAAGTACAGTATAACTTTTGTTTATTACTGTGTAAAATATGTCTCCAAAGTTTTAATACCTAAACAGGCAACTGGTTGTTCATGTACATAAGAAATAATGTACAACCAGGATCCTCATTCTAGCAAATCTTCTGGCAAATTACCTTATAAGTAATTTATATTTTCCTACATTAAAAAAAAGATAAAAGGGATGCTTGAAGGAACTTCCTCTCATATCACAATGAAGTATGTGAAAAAATGTATCTGTATCTAGTCAGTGAACAGCTTGCAAATGTCTACAGATAGGTTGTTTCTATTCAATAACTTATAAATGATCTCTCTTTTATCTACCAAATTTAAAAAGGAGCTTGCAGAAGGCCTCAAAGGTAAGGATTCTGCATTTCTAAACCTTTCAGTTTATACATCATTGTCCTATTTATCTCCAGACAACAGTTAAATCTTTTAAAAGTACCTGTAAAGTTTCATGCAGCTGTCAGCTTCTTGTCGTCTGCTTCCATGAATGAAGAAATGTTCTTATAAGGGATAGATTATTTGAATGCTAGTGACATCTTTAGATCAAATGAATTACTGATTGATTAATGTATACACTTTAAAAGATTTGGTTGACCATTGGGTTCACTGAAGTCATAGATGTTAATGCTTCATTCATAGGGAGACCAAATTGCTTAATTCCACTGATAGATGCAAAGAATGAAACTGTTTTATTCTTTAAAGTAAGTGTGTCGGGGTTTTTTGTGAGTAAAATCTTAATACCACTGTAGAACTGATGAGAGTCTGTAAGTAAGTAATAATGGTAATTATTTCATGCTTTACTGTACAGATTCAGATAGCCTTCTTATTTTTCTAGGGTCCTTTACTAGTCTTTATAATTCATTTAGTTACAAATAGCTAAAACCTCAATTATATAATGATATTTCTTATGGACCAGATAGGACAAACATTTTGACTATTGGTCTTAACTACAGGGAATCTGAATTATCTGAATAAACCCAAAACTTTGCAGAAAACAGACCTTCTCAGCTGTGAAAATACCGCTTCTGTGCTTCAGAGAATAAGACATGGCTAAGTACTTACAAGAAAGAGTATTAATAGAAAAAAAAATGGTTGAAGCAACTGGTTTTCCCTTATTTTGAAAAGAATAGCATTTGAGTTTTTTTCTTATTAAATATGTGACCGTTTTTAGTGAATGGGAAATGCATTTGGTTGACTTAAAAGCAATTCTAGTTCTCCCTTGTGCCTGGAAAATACACAAGTATTGGAGCTTGATTAGAAAGCATTCACAAATACACAGGCTTAGTGTTGTTAATCATTGGTGAAGGAAAAAAAAAAGCAGAAATATTTAATCTCTTGTCTTCTGAGTCTGCCAAGTTTGAATGTTTGTTGAAATGAAGAATGCGTAAGGAATGTCTCTAATTGACCCATACCTGAGTACTGTTTTTCCGTTTCTCTCGGGCAACAGGACTGTTCTCCTCAGAGCAGTCCAAGAGCTATCCCTTTCTTTGTCTGGCTGACTATGAGTGTAGAATTGCATGTATGTTTGGGGTTTCTGGGTCTTCTCTCAGCTGATGTCCGCAAGTATTTTATCTTACAAACCATGAAGTTGTTTGGTTCTTGGCATGAGAAAGCTACTCCTGTGTGAATACTTCTGTATCTTCTGAAGTGCTAAATTTGAGTGTTCAACGGTTGAAAATCAGGCAGGCCAGAATTTCGTATAGGCCAGATCACTGTTTTTATTGTCTAGTCCAGATTAAGACTAGTCCAGGTGTCGTAAAGAGAACAGCTACCTGCTGCAGTTGGCCAAGCTTCTTGATTACTTTCCCATTATTTTCCCTTCCTAGAATCCCTGGTCAAAATTAGAAAAATGCTTAAGAGACCTAGCGTATTAAATGCTTTTGAAAATGCTACTCGGTATCTAGAAAACTGCCACCTCTACACAAGAGGAAATTTGTTGTTTTGAAGAAGTGTTTGTCTTCTCAAGGGCCATTTGACATGCTGTACAACACCAGGGTGGTGAAATTTACTGAAAATTTTCTTCAAGTGTGAATATTTAATCTTCATTCAATAGTTGGTTTTCTGGCATTTTCTGATTTAAGTTCTGTTGAAATCACTTGGTTCCATGAGTTCCTATTTAACTTAATTTTAATTCCTAATGAAGTTCCTTTCATGTGAGAAATTGAGCTCTGTGTATCTTACATTTCTTTGTCTGTGTGTATGTATTTGTATAATACATTAACTGGGTTCTGTACAGTTAAGGACACAAACTTCCTTTTTAATTTGATGGGAACACCATATACAGAGCAACAGCAGCCAGGGTTAAATGTGTAAAGCTGTCAAGTGCTCTATATGAACAGATAATGTTCTAAAGCATGTGTCACAGATTATAATTTTGCTATATCCGTTAACCTTTTGCCCATCCTTACTTGCTGTTGAATGTTGTCATCACTCCAGATTATCTCTGACTAAAAAAGCCCTCTTGCAATTCCCATTCTGGGCTGCCCTGTTGATCACCTGGTGTGGAGCGTTGCATGTGTGATCCAGATGGCCCCCTTGCCTCCCAGTTCCTCTGCAGGTGAACTGCCTTCTTTCCACCACAGTTGGGCGATGGTGGAATCTCCCTTCTTCCCCTCTCCCCTACCCCAATCTTAAGTTAGGCCTTTAAAAAGGATTCTACTTTACCATAACTGTTCTGAAAATTGACATTTTGAAATAATACACTCAGAGAGAGAGATTTTTAGGAAATAATCTTCTAATCCCTATAATACATAGTTCAACATCTGAAAAGGAGCTATATTTAGAAGATGGTAAATGGTCTATGGAAGATTCTGAGGGACCACATTGCCATAATTAGTTGTTAATTTTTAAAAGAAAACCAAAGAAAACAATTCCTTTTAAGTTACATAGACTGCACGTGATCTGATGTTCAGTGCAATCTGTCATAAGTCTTTCTGATGTTAGTGAGTGTCGATCTAGACCAGTGGTGCTGAATACCCCAGCTGACCAAGCACAGACATATTAAAAAGTATAAAAAAATCCCTTGATAATTTCACTGTATAATTCAAATTCTTCATTCCTTAATACAGCAGTTTAGTTCCCATTAGGAGAGAAAGCCAGGCAATTTGTACATGAAGGCTAACATATGCACCTAAGAATTGCATACAAGTGACCAAGCAAGCCGCATGGGAATGGGGATGGTAAATATGACTAAATTTAACAGAATTAAATACAAGTAATGCCCATATACGGTTTGAAAGAGCTCTGTGAGGCTGCTTCCAAAACTGAATGTCATAGTTCATCAAATGCATACTTTTGCATGCTGTTGACCATCTTCTCTGTGCCTCTGTTTCTCTCTTTTGTTTTGCTGGTCTCTTCAGACACTTTTGTTACAGTCTCTTCAGATTAGGACTATTTCTTTGTTGCATGTTTCATTTGTCTCGTTTGATGGGAGTATATTTGTCACCTATAAAGTATGTATTTGTTTGATCTTACTTGAGGTCATTGTTTCAAAGTAATCACTAACATTGGTGTTTATATCGGGTTTCTGTCTGATTTTGTAATTACCTTTTTTGTGGCTAAGTTGACTACAAGAAATGCAAAATACAGTGTGAAAATAGCAACACATATGATTAATTTGAATTATTGCATCTCAAAGTCTTTATTAAATGTCTAGCTGTAGCCTCTGAAATCTTGAAGAACTAATGTGTATTTGGTTTTGTTCCTTACTTGTTTTGCTCCCAGGGGTATCTGAGTTTGGGAAAACTCACTGTAAGTACTGCCTTATGGCACCTTTGATTGCAAATGTATCGTGGGAAACTGTCCATCCTGAGTTGAATTGGAACTGAAGAATTTGGTGTTTAACTTCTTATGCTACATTAAGGTCTAATAGGTATTGTGATCTCAAGCTAGAGGTGTACATGCTTGAGAAAAAAAGATACCAATTCTGTCGTGACATGTTTCCAGATCAAAATCCCATGTGGTTTTCAATCATGGAATTGTTTTTCGTAATCCTTGTATTAGGGTTACATTTATTTTTATTATGTTAAAAGCTTTGTTTTTATTCATACAAAATCTGGAAGTAGAATGTCTAGACTTTGAATTATATTAAATCCACTGCAACTTATCCAAGGATTATTTATTTGGGGTTATTTGTACAGAAGTGCCATTAATGTGTTGAGCAGTTTGTTCTTGAACAGCAGGGACATGACAGTCAGCTGTAACTCGAGGGTAAACATAGCATTTATTACGTCTGTCTGTCTTGAATGTTTTAGTATTTTAATGATAGCCATTGTTCTTAGTTATTGTTGCATTCACAAGATTACTTCTGGGCATGTTGACTGGACAAGCTGTCAAATTAAGATGTATTTAATATGCCTACTGGATTTTGATACTGCACTAAAGTAGAAAGCCTGGTGAAATGTTTTAGTGAAAAGTGCAGATCATACTCTCAGTTGTGGTTTAATGGCAGAGTTGCAAACAGTAACATAGAAGGTCGGACATTTTTTCAGGTATTTTCCAAATGTGAAGTGTTAGGATTAAAGCTTGGTAGTGTATTTGGAAGTTAAGAGATTTTTTTCCCCCATGTTATCCATATTTTTTTATATAACTCAAATTTAAAAAAACAAACAAACAAAAAAACCAAACCAAACCAAACAAAAAACCAGCCGCCCTTACTTTGTGGAATAATACCTTTGAAAACTTACTCTACTATTGACTACAATGAAAAGGCATTGTAGTAAAAAAACAGCACACTGATTTACTTCAGTATGATACCCCTGGTAAGGATTTATCATTGCCACCAAACACAAAGATATTTCTATATTTTATGTATATTTTTATATAAAAAGATATTTACATAAAAATGCAGAGTGCAAATGGCATAATTGTTAATCAGCATCAGCCACTTTACCTAAGGTGCACCCCCTCTTAGTATGATGTTATCACACATTGACACCATACCTCATAAGCATGCTTCTAGCAGTAAATCCAAGAAGAAATTATAGTTTGTCATAGGGGAAATATCTTTCATTTATTTTGATGCTTAGTAACTTCTTTTTGTGAGGACAAGAGAAATAGATAGAGATACGTGACTTATAACACCATTTCATCTGCTCGTCTTAGTCATTCTTACTTTTAATCTCCTTGTAACAGATCCATTCCTTTTCTCATTAGAGAAGTTTTACATCTCTATATCTCCGAGTATTTATTGTGTGTGAGTTGATCTGAAGCCTGGTTTAATATTCCAATGCTTATAATTAATTTTGGTGGTCTTTGCTTGATTGCAGACAAATGCGAAAGCATTGATGGATAATGTCACCTTCCCAGGAGCTTTTATCACATTGCATTTGCTCTCCAGCTTTTTTTAGTGACAATTCTAAACTTTGTCAAAGCGCAAACCCCCTCGTTTGTGGACACTTGGAATAGTTCTGTATGAAACATTGCACTTCAGCAAACCTTCATGTGTGGGAGGAATATATTTAGCATTCATTATTTTGAATCTGTTTTTTCTCTGTTGTCATCTTATGCCATTTGCATCTCACAGCATTAGAGAAAGGATCCACTGCTCCTGCTTATCTTGCGGGACTTAAAGTGGGATAGACTGTGTAAGACTTCTCTTGGGGAACACCTGCTTCCCCAGTAGTCCCACTGACAGATCTGTTATTGGGATCATTCTTACGAGCAACTGACTGGTAGCATGAATAATGTTTGCCTGGTCTAGTTCTGAAGCAAGGAGGGAAGTTAATTTTTACCAGAGATAGAGAAGTTAATAAGTAGGATTGTAATAATCATGCCAAAATCTGCTGTCCGTAAGTTCAGACATCTAATCTAAATTAGTTGCCTGGACTCCTGATACAGTAAATAGAGAAAAAGATGCATAGACTGAGGGCATTCAGTTCTCAAACAGGCAACAAAGTTAGGCCCTTTCCAGAGAGCAATTCATCCTAACTTTTTAATCTTTAATTTCACTGGGATTCAGAACAACTAGTTAAAATTAGATATTACATTTTCACATGGCTGATGTCAAATGAGCGGAATCTTACTTTTTTTTACAGATCAAATAATTTTAAAATACAAGTTATTTTTTATTAAAAACAGTTATAAATATCCATATATTTCTTACACAGCAGTACAAACTCATCTTTGGACTGGTTACAGAGAAACTAAGAAATTTATTCTAAGAAATTTGGCTGTTGCAAGCACAGATTTGTTTTAAGTGGCTCACAGTTAATTTTGTAAAATCCTAAACCTCTGAGGTAGAAGTTACACATTTAAAAAATGCGTATGCACAGGGGAGACAGTTGCTTGTGTAAGCTCAAGGGCACTTGTGTAATTTTGGGCATACAAGCTACAAAGATTAGGCGAAAGAAAATAACATGAAAAATAAGAGCAACAGTAAAATTACTTGTGGTCATCTTTACTGACAATTATTAATGACACAAGTGCATGAGAAGTTGTTTATATAATTTAGAAAAATAGGATGTCACCAAGCATCAATGTCAAGTCAGAGCTTGCAGTCTGTGTTACATAGTAAACCTGATTTTTTGGAACAGCGGAGATTTTTGAAAATTTACAGAACATAACAGCTGCTCGAAGCCAGTCTTTTTCAGGTGTAACATGTTGATACAAAATCATACTGTTGCCCTCTACTGGCATCTGCTGAAAGCTCTTAAGGCCCTACTCATCAACTATTGTGGACTCCATGGTTAATTTCTGAAGGACACTTTTAATCCATTACAGACAAACTCAAAACCATCCTTTGAAAGCAAAAGTTTTTCCCTTTAAAGAGACTCGGGGGTGGGGGAGAGAGGGAGAAGGGGTACAACCTCTACCTGTCAACGCTCATCTGCTTACAAACTGCTGAAAGCTTTAACTTCTACATTCAAAAGCCCTAAAACATAAAAATGTCGGCTGAATTAATTAAATATTTGAGTAGTGACAACTGTTGGAGTGTTTGAATTTCAGAGGCATGGATTAAAGACATCGAGGGTCATGAGAGTATCATATTTCAAACTGCTCAATGAAAACACAGCTATAACACAGTGATTGTTGTCATCATCCTAAAAAAAAAAAAAAAAGCCAAATTCACACAATTGTGTTTTCTGAGAGATGGCAGAATACAAGAAGGAAATATTTGTATTTCACGAGTACTTTACTACACAGTTTTTTGCTGCTGTCATTAACAGTTATCTAAACAGTAATAAAAGACAGAAAAGGACAGAATAGTCTTATCTACTAAATAGTTTTTTTTTTTTTAATCCCCTTAAATAATCATCTAATCTCAGCTGCCCTCAAATCTCTACACAACCTGTGGCTATATGGAGATTTTATGTACAACAGTGGCTATCGGTTGATGAGCTGTACTGTGCTCACCATCGGTCCTTCTGAAGAGCTGTTTCTGTAAGCTGTCTCCATTACATACTTTTTGTGATCCTTTGACATCTGTTCCCAAGAAAGAAAACATCCAGTATCTTCCCTCTGAGCAATCATGGAGGAACACCTCACGCGGAGAAAAGATGAGAAGAGGGATGAGGCTTCCTTTCTCCAAGTCAAGATGAATATCGCTGTTATTAAGGACCCTGGAACTTTAAATGCTGATCTCTGTTACTGCCGCTCTCTTACACTCTGATCTTTGGCATATCCGTGAAATATGTCTGACTTTTTTTTTTAACTGTAAAATGTAGTTAATCTTACTTATGTATTTTCCAGGATTGAGTATGAGTGTTAATAAGTGTTTGACATCTGGACTATGTTGAATCTCTCTATACATGCAAAGCTGCTTTTATGAGCAGAAAGCTGTGCATTGACTTAGAATAGGCTTTGCTTAACTTGTGTTTTTAAATAAAGGTGTGTTACACCTTCAGCATTATGACTGTGTAGAAACAATTCCATTTTGTTAATAGAAAAATAATTATTGTATCTTAATTTGTTGAACTGTGTTTTTATACTAGAAACAACCTGATATTTGCTCTTAAAGCATTGTGTACAAAAAGAGGAGGCAATCGACTCAGGTTCCAGTGCATTGCCCAAAGAGTTAAAAATTAAAATGCCCTTGGGGAATTATAAAGCTTTATCACTTTTTCCAAATTATTGAGCTAGCTTAGAAACTCTTCACTCTCTGATTCTGAATAGCTCAGTATCCACATTATGCTAATGTGAATTTGGGAAAATCGATGCTAAATGACACCAGTTTAATGGAGCATTAAAATAAATACCTTTAAGATATGGGATGCTGCAAGGGCGATGCTAAGATCCTTCTGCTTCCATTTCGATCATAAATTGCGACACAAAAATTGTAGAAACTTTTGATTAACTAGCTTCTAACAGTTAGTTCAGATACAGCATTAAAAAAGAGTGGATCTTATATTTCATTGGCATTCTGACACCCAGAGAGCTCTAAAAATGACCAGATATGAAATAGAAGACATATTTGGGAGCAGTTAATGCCCAACCATAAAAGTGACCATGTGTAAGTCACTGTAGAATGTGGTTTGGGCAAGGGCAGTAGGTATTTTCTTTTTTTTTTTCCCCTTTCTTTTTTTTTCCAAGGCTCTCTATGTGATATATTGCTAGAACAAAACCAAGCAGCAAAGAGTAATATTTTGATCTAGGCCTGCATCCTGCTCAGGTGGACCTTTATTTGTAATTTTCCTAATGCTTAGATCTCTTCTTGTTTGAACTGAGTGTGAAGAAAAGGCCAGAAAAAAAAGTACTTCTGTTTGACAAATAACTGTGCTGCAATGCCTTCATATACTGAGGCCATATTTATGGATTCTGATGCTTTTCTTGTTTTCAGGTGAGCGTCCTTACCAGTGTCCTTACTGTGACAAAGCTTTCAGCAAGAATGATGGACTGAAGATGCATATTCGCACCCACACAAGGGTAAGTCCCCCACAAGGGTAAGTGTAGCTTAGTTTTTATGGTTAATTGAGGATTGTCTATGAATCATGTGTGGCGAAAAGCAAATAATTACTGTTTGTGTAGAGATTAGGCTATACCAACCAAGTTATTTTACGCTTATCAAAATAAGAGGCAAAGATTCAAGTCATTAACTGTTAAATTCTAATTATGACTCCCTTACTGACCATTTATTTTTGATGTGTTTGATTTCTTATATGTTGAAATAATAGCAGTGCTAACTTCTTCCTTTAACCTGTGGTTATTTATAGATATAAATTAATGTTTGTAATTGTTTACTGTGTAAACAATTCTGTAAAAGCTTCACTATTCTTCAAACTTCAATATCCAGTGCTTTGATTCTTACCATCCCCTTAAAGTCCAGTCACCGTAAACTTTTGTAAAGACTGTATTTTACTAACCGATGACAAATACTAAACTGCAAAATGACTGTATTTAACTTTTATTTAACTGAAGGCAAAATAAAAGGCAAATTGTAGATATCTCCAAGATTATTTTTGAACCTTGAGTCTCAGCCCAAAAGTTCTCTGTTTTAGGGAAAAGTGTTGTCATGTATGTATATTTACTAGAGGACAAAGGTGAGGTCTTGGCCCCACTCAGCCAACAAAGAAATGGAGAGCTGTCTTCAAACATCCGGATGTGAATTCCCTTAGTAAAGGGAGATCTCCAGGTGAAGTTCAGCTGGTCTAGCATTCCGTATACTACCTGCCTCTGGCCTCCCCATCCACCGTAAGAAACCAAACAAAAAGTTAGAAGTAAACTGTAGCTTTTACCGGTCATCCCTTGGGAGCTATTACTGCTAACAGAAGTCAAGGCATCCTTGAGGCCAAACCGAGAAAGTTCTTGGATCCTATTAGGAAACAGGGAGGGTGATAGTTAAGTTAGTAGTCTCCATATGCAAATCTGCGCACAGAATAGCTTTCTAAATAAGTAAAGATAAGATGCTTGTTTAATTCTCTACCATTCGAGCTAGGTCTTGAGGGTATTAACTGGAGGACCTAGATGAAGTTTTAGCTCGTGTACCCCAAACTTTAGTTTAGAAGTTATCAGTAGTGTGTGCAGTGCTTCCCGGTGATTCACTGGAGCAAGCTAGCCCCATGTTGTTAGTTGTTTCTCCTTCTTTCCAGCTGTTGAATCACTTTAAGAAGTGCTACAAAATCTTTTATGTTGTTACTGTCCCATATTACTGTTTTTGCACCAGGAGAAATTTCATTACCATATATGTTCTACATGGCTGTGAGTGGGAGGAGTGCTAAACAAGACCAGCTCTGAAATAGTGCCAATTTTACTTTTTCCTGATATGTCATACAGTTTGAGTAAAAACAACAAGCCCCCCAGCCTCTGTATAAAAAAATAGAGAAAAAAAGAATAATAAGCCTTTAGAGCCTGTAATGATGTATCTCTGTTGACAGTAGTGGTTTACACCAAGTGATGATTTCTTTCAAAATGCATGTTTCTGTGTGAGGTTAGAGAACTTCACAAACATTACTTCATTGCTTAAAAGCTGTAAATTAACTGATAGCAGTTATTTACAGCAGGAGTGCGTACCCTGCAGTCTCAGGAAGTGCAGTACTTTGGTGGAGGAAAGCTGTGCATTTTTTCTTGATAATTGTATATTTTTCTTAATAGTTGTATACATCAGTCCTGATTGCCTGCACAGTGCGGATAATAAAGCACTCGGATATATTATGGTAATACTTAAAAAAAATTAAGTCATTTCAAAGTAGAGATTTTTAATTGCACTGAATGGAAAGCTTATAGTTG
Source organism: Platalea leucorodia (assembly GCF_965183815.1). NCBI lineage: Eukaryota > Metazoa > Chordata > Aves > Pelecaniformes > Threskiornithidae > Platalea > Platalea leucorodia. Next base: position 6,602,877 of record NC_138828.1, on the reverse strand, counting down.
CTCAGTGTAATTTCTTGGGATGTTTCTTGCTCTTAGCTGTGCTCTGAAACATAATTATGCACCTTAGGAGAGAATTTTCTATTTTATTGTTGTTTGGCTGCTTACTACTACCTCTTCTATGTAACTTGTTGCTTACATATATTCCCAGACATCATCATATTTTGCCTCTGTTACAAGTAAGGGGGGAAAAAAAAAAAAAAATCTTTGAAATTTGCAGGCTGGCTCCAAAGTGCTTCTATAAAATTGGACTGAAAGACAAAAAGAAAATAATTTAAACACTGTTTATGAATGACAGAGGAACAATTCAACCAATGTTTGTTGTTTAACTAATAGGAAAGGGAAGAGTTAGGAAAACTTTTACAGAGTGGAGATTTCTTTTTAATCTATGTAGATGTAATCAGACAGACTTCATATTGCCCTAAGAACATAATTGCAATAAGAACGTAATAAAATTTGATTTCAAATGTTTCAGAAAATGTTCTGCTGTATTGTGTAGTCAAAATATCATCCTCACAGAAAGAAAGAACTCTGTTCACACCAAATGTGATACGAGTGTTTCCATATACTTGAGATGTCATGATCATCTAGATCTGAACAGGTCATATTTCAGTTTTTCTTCTTTGTGTGTGAGTGTGCTAAGCAGACTACTGGAAATCTTTACAGTTACACTAGAGGATTAAAATACGTAGGCACAACATGATTTTTTTAGACCTTGCTTTGGGGTTTTGATTGTTTTTGCTGTCATACTGTTTATATGCTACTCCTATTCCGAAGCTTTACAGTGAAGCCCATTCGTATATGAATGGCATTATATATTCATTTATCCCCCAAAGATATATTTTTTTACTTTGAGGTAATAAGAATCAATATTGATAATGTTAACATTACTAGCTCATTTTGAAAACTGAAGTCTGTTACTATAACTTTGCTTCTCCCAAGTTTCCCTGGTCCTCACACTTCAAGGCCTTATTCTATATCTAAATAGACCTGGATAGCTAAAAATTTTAAAGTCTTAGGAGGAAAAAAAAGTTGACTAGTAGTATTAATAAAAACAGTAGAACAGAAAGCAAAGCTTAGGATGAACTTTCACAGATTTTAAAGTCAGAAGGAGTGGTTATGCCAAGTCAGTTCTTTTGCAGAATATTATCCATGCAGTACTGTGGGATAATAAGCTGTAGTTTAATTGTTCAGATGAGTAACTATTAGTACAGGTATAGGGGAATAAATGCGTATTTTAGGTGGTGTGATTCAGATGTAAGTGAAAGGGAACAGAGTGGTGAAGGGAGTTTGGGTAATTGGAAGGAATAAGGGAAGATGGAGAGAGAAAATACTGAGAGGTAGGTTGAAAAGAGGCCATTATTTACAAGAGCACTTGTGTGCTTGGCAAGAATATGAAGATTTATTTAATGCTTGTATTAGGTTGATGCTTGTCAGTGATGTAGTGGTTGACATTCAGGATCTCATTAAGAGACACTGAAAAACTTAAATAATTGATCCTTGTGTGTTTGGTGGTGTTTACGCATGATTTTTAACTTAGTGTGTTGAGAGAAAAAAAAAAAGTAGAAAAATATCATCCAGGAAACAAAAAAAACCCAACAAACCTTTTAGTAGAGAGAACAGCTTTTTAGTATGTAGGCTATAGAATAGTTTTGTAGTGTCAAGATCACCTGCCTTGAGGTATTTCTGAACACAGGGATGCTAGCAAAGCTGAAATCTGTGCACTGAGATGCAGAACCCTTGATAGTTTTTGCCATGTACTTTAAGAGCAGGCAGGTCTGTCATTACGGCCTGAGGCGTCCTCTCTTCCTCCTTCCCGCCATTTCTTTCTCAGGCAGGTACATGCTACTTGCTGGAGGAAAAGGTGGGATTTCTCCAGTACTCTTGCTCGCTTGGTCAGGTTCTCTCTTTACTCTGTTTTGTAGAGGTGATTAAGAATTATGGATATTAAGATTGTTTACTTCACGAGGCTGATAGCCTAACATATTTGTGTGTAGTACTGATAGTTGAATTTCTAGCTTTGAGCATTTCAGATCTTTAACTAAGAACAATATAAGCTGAACTGAAAATTCTGAGGTATTTTCTGAAGTGAATGCACACAGTCACATTGTAGCACCTCTCTGGTGCTCAGGGTAGTCGTGGTCTAATTCTTCATTCTGGAAATCAGAGATTATGTGTATGTTAACAAGTAGCACAATGCAGCAGTAGGTATGTAAAGTGAAACAGTTGGTTCTGAGGGCCTGATGTTTATCTTCTGTGTGTTTCAAGGATTTTACTGCAGATTATGTGTAGTCTGGTCCTATGAACTGAATGCACAATAGCGCTCCCTGAAATGCGTTAAACCTTCTCGTTTAATTTTTTCCAAAAGGAATCCAGGTCACGTAGTTCAAAACATTTCGGAAGTGTGCACCAAAGCATGGTAACAGGGGACATTTGGGAAGTGTGCTTCAAAAATGCACACCTGATCCAAATATAAGCACTAAAAGAGATGTATTCTGACTGTACTATGTAAGAACTTTTCCTGTGAAGAAAGATTATACCTGTGCAGAAATAGCTTGAAGCTCCTCAGCGTGATACTAATTCACTATAACTTGTTCTGTGATCCCAGGTAATTTAAACAAAGACAAAACTAAAGATTAGGAAATAAAAAAATGTATTACGTTTGCCAGTGTTTATTTCTGTCAGTTCTAAGAACAAGAAAAGCCAGGAAGTCACACTTGAAATTTCTCTCTTCAAGCATCTGATGTGTTGACTTTTCAGAACAAAAGATTATGAAGATGTTGGCTATTCCTTTTCTTACCCGTTCCAACACATACATTTTATTTTCAAATTTATTCTTGCATGCAAAATAATTATGCAAAGAATAAATAACAAGGTGTATAAATCCCGAAAGTATTTTTGTATCAGCTAATCCTAGCAATGTGGAAATAAACATAATCATAGCACCCTTCCTTAAGGGCTATTCTTGTAAATATCTTGAAAAAAAGAGTCTGGTCTTTTGGCCAGAAAAATTGTGAAGTAGTTTAAAAGTAATAATATGATATTCAACAAGGAAAATGTCATTGTGTAGATTAAATCTAGATATATTTTACCAGTGGGATTAAATGCCAAACCTGATCCTGTGCATCAGGGAAGGCTGCTGGAAAAATCATTGTAGAAAGTTGATTAAGGTCTGGCAGCTGCTAAACTGAGTACAGCCTGGGTGGCCACAGGTGTCAGCTAAAACTCTGGAGTAAACAGAGAAGGTAAGCCAAAACCCCTACTGACAATGTAAGGAGAAGAAAATACCAACCACCTAATATTAAAATGTCACCTGATTACTGATTTGTTTCTATGAAAGTAGATGTGTTTGGTTTATGGTTTGTTTTTTTGTTTGGGTAGGGTTGGTTTTTTTTTTTTTTTTTTTCCTTAAGAAGAAGAAATACAACAGCCTAAGAAAACATAAATGAGGAACTCACTGAAGTTCTTGATGAAATGAATATATGGACCATATCAGCTTTGAGGAAATACATGCATCCTTCCAGCTTTCACAGTGCAGTAAACGTCAGCTCCTTCCTAAGGCTTTATTCAGTGCCTGGCATACTATTACATAGTTTGAGCTTAAACGTGTGGAGAAATTACTGTATGTAACTGCAATGTAATTGTTAATGTTTGGAAATATGATCATTGATAGGTGCCCACAGTTATTGTCATGTCAAATGGATGTTTTCATTAGTTCTGAAAATGGTAGTTTTATTACAGTTTGTTTTAGTTAAATACATGGCAGTGATGGAAAACAGAAAGAGTAGAAGCCAATTGCAGATTCTTTTTCATCACTTGGTTTGAATATTTCATATTTATACTTTGAAGGCATAACAGATACATGTAATTTTTATAGCCTGTTTAAAAATCTGATTTCTGGTGGTTGGAAGGCTTCTGTCTGTAATGTTCAAATTGTATGTTTCTAAGGTAATATTTTAAAATTAGAGAAATTGCAATGTATTAGTAGGTACATTTACTTGTTTTGTGCACAAGTGCCTAATATTTAAAAATGCATTAATCTTTAAGTATGTTTGAAAAAGCACCTAATATTCGGAGATTATACTGTAAGAAATAGAGGAAATTAAATGATAAGCATATTTTTGTAACTCTGCAATCAACTTCACTTGCCCATGCTTGAAATGCTTGGCCAGTGTGTATGTATATTTTTTATATATATACGTATATATATGTATTTGTATTTTTTATATATATATGTACATATATGTATATACAGACATACATATATATTTATATATGTGTGTTGCATGGAACTGGTCAATAGATTGCAGTTGATGTTATGCAGTTTCTGGACACTTAAGCTATCAGTACTCACAATACCATTTAGGAAGCTTTATCTCCTTTCTTGTTCATTTGAAGCTGGGCAGCTTGGATACCGTTAGCAGCGTAGCCTTAAAATTGCAAGGATTCGTGTGATCTAGTGGCTTGAGTATTGGATATGTTTTGAAGTCAGCTCTTGAACTCCTTAATCTCACAGTTAATTTGTTAGTGGTTGCTGAGAGTATTAGTCTGAAGCTTTTATGAATATGTCTGCATGGGCTGCAGTCATGTGACTTCAGTGTAAAGATATCCTTAGAAGCTAAAGATTTAAGGCCTGACACAGTATGTGCGAGAGTTAGCCAACCTTGAGTTTAATTTTGAGTATTATTTATGAATTTCATGGGAATAGGTATAAGCCATGATAAATATGGAAGCTAGGCAGTCTCCTGTAGAGGTTTTCTCTTCAAGTCAGTGTTTCAGCTTGCTGCTGGGACAGTACGAGAAGAAAACTGTCCTTATCCAGGTCCTGAGTTAAACAATCTTTCAAAGGCACTCATTTGGAACTTCACATGACCCACTCTATTCTTTTTTTTTAACCCAGAAGAATATTAAAATAAAATAATTTTTAGAAAATGCAAGAACAATATTGACAATTGTGACATAATTTCGCTTGTTCTGTATTTCCGAGGAATATTTGGCTTAAGAAAGTTTTAAAAAAGGTCATGTGTTCTAGAAACAGCATACCAAACTATTGCAAAAAAAAAAAACCCAAAACAAAAAAAAAAGAAAATTACATGGGGTACTAAATGTAGTCTTCTATGCACATGACAGTCTGTAATGAAATAATATGAGGTGTTGATTGAACTTTGAATTTTTTTTCAATATTACATTTTCTCTGTATTTCCCTATTGGTGAGACATGAGTGAGTTCCCAAACATCTGTCTGAGGATGATGACTTTGCCAGTGCTGTGGTTTCCTTGTCTGTGGAATCTGTGTTTGTATACAGAATATAGAAGGTTTGAATCCCACTGCACCTATATTTTCACACTCTTTTTTATGTAATGTTGACTGATGGTCATCTTTTCCTCATAGAGTGAAAATGTGGCGGTTTGTTTTTGTTGTTTTTTTTTTTTAATATATTGATACTGTTATTTTTCCAAGAGCAGATCAACATCTATTGAATTTTCATCATGGCTGATTAAATAAACCCTCCTTCACTAAATCTTAGGGGCCAAAATTACTTCAGTGGTTTAAAAAAAAAAACCAAAGAAACAAAAACTTTACAGATTGTAAATAGCAAATAGGCAGAACTACTGTGGAAAATGGGAAGTTAATGTAAATGTAAAGTTAAGTAAATGTAAAGTTAATGTAAAATAAAGTCCAACTAATTGCATATACTAGAGCTTTTGAAGAAACATACCTTTTTTCTTCTGGCAGGCATTTCAGTGAAGATGCAAGTTTTCATTTTCAGTACAAATTTTATTGCAAAAATTTCAGATTTTTTTTTTAAACCCTCAAAACTAAAAGAGAACTTTTCTAACAAAAACATCAGTCCCTTCTAATAAAAGTGACTTTTTTGTTCAAATTTGCCAAAATCCTTTTACAATTATTTCAACAGGAAAGTTTCTGTGCCTGCTCTAGTTGTTGGAAGTATTCTTTTAAAGGATTTTACTTCTCAACTGAGGAAATATGTACTTGTGAAGTGATCGTTTATTGAGTTTTAATCATGACAAGATTCAAATCCCTACTACTTCTGTAGAGTTGTAAATTCTCCTCAGCCTTTGTCTGTTGTCCTGTGTCGACATTACCTTAGTAATTTAATGCAAGTCTGATAATTAAGTAGACCTCTGTTTGTGGGTGAGCCACTTGCTGTAACTTGCCAAAACCTTCCAATTACTAAGAGAGCATCTTGTTAGTTCTTGCACTTTTTTCACACTTAAATACAAAACTGGACTCCATTAATTCACACCATCTGTGATCTTAAGTGACTTAGCTTCTCTTCTCAACAGGGGATGTGTTGCTAGTGGTGATGACCTAGCAGAATCAGTGATGGTTTTTTCCTGACATTAATCATCCTAGTCTGGTTTTAGGGCTGAAATGTAACTAAACATCAGATACATAAGCCACCCTTTTTTCGGTAGGCACTTTACTGTCTGTCTTACTGCACTATACCTCAATTCGCAGCCCTTTGATTAAGATGAAATCTGGTCTTTTAAAAAGAATTGAGCAACACATTGCATGTCACCACCTCATTGATAGTGAAACTACCCATCACTCTTCTTAAATGTAGAAAAAACCTGTGCATTGATACTGGAATTTGCCGAGGCTCAAAGGTCTATTAGCACAGCTGCTGTCTAACAGGTTTTCTTGTAAAGAACGATTCGCTTGGCCTGGCCCTCAGCATGGTCTGACACTGTCTGTGGGAGGTTTCTAGACCAAGCAGAAAGATCCATCCGATTCTCTAGGACTTATGTTACTCGTTCATCACTGTTCTGCTTAACTTTTGGTAGAAGTTTGCTGTTAGCGAGTCTGCAAGGTGGGTTGCTTATGGGTATGCATCATGAACCCTGTGTTAGCCTGCCTCTGGTTGGACTCTTTTCCAGGCCCCCGAGATCATGCTTTCCAGGCTGGTGTAGCCCTGCACCTTCAGTTCACATTCAGGTGGGGTTTTTGACAGGATGATACCTGTTCTGGTCACCATCTTCGATACATGCCGTGTACAACTGGCTGAAGAGCTCCTGAGTGTGGTTTGAGGGACACGTCAACGTTAATAGTTAGTAATGATTGAAAAAAAAGTGTTACTGGTATTAGGAAAAGGTTTAAAACACACAAAGCAAAGGGTTTATGTGAAATATGCAGGTGTCTTAACCTCATTACCTCAATGCCTAAGGTACCCTTTAGATAATGCTTCCTGAAGTCTGTATTTGTCACTGTCCTCCTGCTTTGTAAACAGATAACACCACTGTCTTTTCTGCATTTTCAGGTCGGTAAATCTATAGAATTTCCAGTTTTCTGTTTGAGAGGTCAGCTCTTGGTAGCTGCAAGCCTGACTAGTAGATTTTAATGTTGTCTGGCTGGTCGTTTGTTCGTTCTAGGCCACATTTTTCCATTCTTGCTGTTTTTTTCAAAACAATTTTTTTTTTTTTTACTGACCCTGTGTTCAAGTGATAATGCAAATACATTTAGCAGCAAATGATATTTATTAAGAATAATACAAACATTTTTGAATTCTCCACATAAGTTTTGAAAGCAGATTGTGATACTGTATTTACATCTCACATGCCTAATGTGTAGGCATTATAAGACTTTCTCTTTGGGAGCAAAGCTCTTTGTTTTAGAATAATGAAAGCAATTAAAAACAAGGAAAAAAATAGGTGAACTAAGGGATGATCTACGTATTTTAAAATAATATTTTGCTATCAAAAATACAAGCTGATATTTTCCTTTAGCTCTGTGTTTCCTTTTGCAAGAATAAATCTCACCCGAAAAAGTTCCATACCCGCTGTTTCCCAAGGAGTTTAGGTTGAGACCATTTCAGGCTTATTCAGGTTTTACCAAGAATTTTCATGTATGTACTGGGCCTTACTGTTCATTTGTCCAAAATAGGTTGTGTTTCTCTCCAGATTTGTCTGTTACGCAGATCTCAGTTTTGTATGTTTCCAGAGAAAAATAAAGATATATATATATATATTTTTTTTTTTTTTTTTAATCATTGCCATTATTCATGTCTGGCAATTTTCACACTCATGTCACAAGTGTAAATGTTTACATGTAATATAAGATTATGTTTAAATGTTTACAAGTAATATAAGATCTGATATGCTTTTCCTTGTTTCTCTGAACTTCTCTGAATGTTCAGTTTTCAGCATGTAGAAAATGCAGATCCAGCAAGTTGATAGTCATGTGAAACTTAACATGGTCAGTATGTCTTACCATGAGATGCTAGTAATTCTAGTGTGTGCTTAGATGTATGAACATGATCTACAAGAAGAAATGTGCAACATGTGAAATTCTGAAGTAAATCAGAAGTCAATCTGCTGAATTCAGTAGGATATAAAAAAATGAGCATGAGAGATTAGATCCTAGATATCTCTGGGATTTTAAGTATACTCTGTATGGCAATTTAAACCTAAGTGTTAAAAAGGATTATTGAGTAATATTTCTGTAGTCATAAGTTCACTTTCTGAGTAGTATGACTCTACAATCACTGTTGTAAATTAATTTAACCAAAAAAGTAAAGAATAAGATCTCCTGAGTGTGGGTTCAGTCCAGTTTTAACTTGTTTCTGCCACCTTGGAAAGAGTTACTAGAACTGTTCTTAACTCTCATTTATTTTAATCTTGAGCTATGATTTCTTTGGATATAGTCGTGTCTAGATTATGTTTTTATTGCCGTTGCTGTTGAGCTCATGTAATAGTTCTAAATTCAGATTTTAAAAGTTATTTGGAGATACTCCTACCAGTCATTCATGTTTTACCTGTGTAATCAATTTTACCAGGTTTACAGAAACAACCACATGCACTAGTGCTAAGCTAATATGCATAATGTATTTATATTTCTTAAGGGAGATACAGTCAACTACAGCAGCAGTTAGCAGTTCCAATATTCTGCATTTAAGTATTTCCATCTGTCGCGGTTGCAGGATACTCTGTACCCATGTTCTATCAATCTGTTAAAGGTGGTGTCAAATGGCCTTGAGAATTTGTCGTGTTCTGATGTCTTTCTAACGCAAAGCACAGTTTGCATAGAATCCAAGGTAGTCGTTTATGATGCAGCTATCCAGAGACAGATGAAGTGTGTATTGCAGGCACTGTTTTATTTGTCATTGTTGTTAAAATGTTGAATTCCTCTCGGTTTTAACGTAGTGAAGTGAAAATCATCAGAGATGGGAGCTTCTAAGTTAGCATACCAGTCTCACGGCGAAGCACCTTGCAGATTACCAAGTCCTATTTGGGCTCTCCTTGGCCTTTCTTTGTTTAGAGGCAGGAAGGTTATAAATCCTGATCTACGTATTTCTATTTATACCTGGTATACTTAAAAATGTAATATTAAATCACTGCAGTATCAGCTACATCCTGTCTCTCTCACTCTCCCTGCTCCCTTCCTCATTTCTATCATCAATACAAGAAAACACATGTAATCCTTTGGCTTTGCTGCCACCATAGTCATGGCCTGGCAGATGCTTTTTGAACAGAGGGTAGATTTATAGTACTAGTAGTTGCTAACTCCTCTGAAGTCAGACTTGTATGGTCTTCCCAATAACCTCCTGTTTTGTTGACAGCAGGTTTTTCCCTTTGCTTTATGTTTTGAATTTGTCCAGCTTTCGTCTAATCTGATCGTTGGTCCCTATTGTCCATTTGTGGTGGTATTAACTTTTTCAGACTTATTGCTGTGGTTTATATCTTTTTTTTTTTTCTGTCCACGTTTAGAGCAGTGGTGGTTATGCCAAGCCAACATCATCTTTTCCATGTTACAAATGTTGCCTTCTCCAAGTATTGTGCAATGGAAATTTGATATGAGGGGAAGAAGGGGGAGAGTGAAAAGGAAAAGCACAAACTGTTTTGTTTTGAAGAAATTAGTCTCTGAGAATGATCGCTTCTTCGAAACTGACAAAAAAGTCTTTTCCTCTGGAGAGAAACTTAGGGCCAAGTTTTGCTCTGGACAACACTACTGATTTTACTGAAACAGACACAAATGTGAATGAAGGGCAGCTTAGCTTAGTGGAGAGGGGGCTGATGTGAGTCAGAATTGTCTGCTGAAGTCACTGGAATATACAGATGTAAGGAATCTAAAATTAGATCAAAGATAGCTTTGGATGTGTTTCATGTACTACATGTGTGAATTTGAATACAAACGCCAAGGGGATGGTTAGATATACCCCTTTTTGCCATAGAGAATAATACAAATAGCCAAACACAGCCTTGGGGAAGATATTACAGCCCAGGTTTGTGACTTCAGCTTCCCAGAATTTATAATGGCTCTTTTTCCCGGATGGAAACCGGAAGTCCATTTAACTCTGCAATGAATAAGATAATCGTAATCAAGTTAACTCTTCAGATACCTGAAGAACAAGATGATAAAAAGGGAGCAAGTAACCCTGGTACAGTTTGCAATAATGAATGTTTTCATAGGTGTTTAAGATGTACACATCATATACTTTGCACTTTCTGTGGAACAACCTACACAGAGAAAGGCTGTTTGCAGAGCACTCACAGAAAATGTGGTTTATGTTAACCACAATGCAAAACCAATTAAGGGGGTGTTGCAGAAACCTGCTTTTCATATGGCTTATTCGTACATTTCCTTAAAAATTACAGACCTGCTCCATGAACTCTTTAGTCAGTCTAGCAAAATTCCCCATGACATGAAATTTTTGGTCTAGATGATGATTTTCTTTTTTTTAAGATCAGCTCAGACCTTTTTTAGGTATTTTGTTATGTTTTACTCTATACTGAAGAATCATGGAAATTACAAAATTAAGAGAATGATGAAAAAACACAAAGATGATAAACGTGTAAGGAGAATCTTGCACAGAAAAGCTCATTAGTGGCTTCTCTTTAGGCCAGTTTGATTATATGCAGCTGGGCAGTGTGTACTCAGCCTGTGTCAGTAGAAAGATTTGTCTTGCATCATACTGAAATGTACTTTATTTATCTCGTTATTTATTCATATCTGAAACTGAAATTGCTGGACAAATGCTTTTGCCTGTGTATACAGCTTATAACCTGGTTTTGGTGAGCTAGAGGATTCTTGCCACTAAAAGTTGAGATGTTTCTGCATGTAACACTGCCTTTTCTAGGAAACCTTGTGGGAGGGTAGCCCATCGCAACTAGAGCGAAATGAAGAACCCAGTCTTCACCCCTCCTGAGATCTCTGTACCTGCAACGAGCTTGGGACTTACCCAGAACAGCGCTGATTTATAGTCCATTGTATTACTTGTACGGTTTATGCCGAGTGCCTGGCAGGATGCAGCAATATACGGAGACCTGACTGTTCCCTACATACTCAGAATAGGAATTCAATAACCAGAGAATTTCTTCACTTCATAGCTTCACCACCTAAGCTGAGTTGTTCCTTCTCACTTATCCTTGGATCCCACATTATTTCCCAAAAGACCGCTAAGATTACTGCCTATTATTTGTTAATTCATGGACTTAGCATTTTTATTGCCTATTGATTTTCAGTCTTTGTTTTCAATTTAGTTTAGTAAAAAATGTTTACTTTGTTGCCTAAAATACCCATCTTTAGAACTTGAGCAATACAGAATTAGGGACCACAGAAAAAAGTAGGATGAGTGTGATTTAAATAAGTATAATTGTTTGCTGAAAATAAAGGTGCCTCTAGAGCATCAAAATTTTAGTGAGGCAATGTGCAGTGCCATAATACTAACTTTTACATTTAATTAATTTATTTAAATGTTGTTTTCAATACAGTTCTTCTGTAACTTTAGTGGAATAAAAGAGGAATTACACCTTATATAAAAGTTTCTGTATTAAGGAAGAACTTCAAAGAAGACAATCCTTATAAAAGTGGTTTTCCGTACATATCTCTAATTATTTATTAGATGTCAGTGAGCTTGCGACTTTTATAACATCATGTGTTACAGTAGCTGCTAACCAATAGTTCTAATAAAAATACAGATGGCTTGGTTGCCATCTGCACTTCTTTTGAGATTCTGGAATGAATATGTGATTAACCTTCTGTCACCACGTTTCAAAATAAGTTTTTTCTCTACCACAAGCTTTCCTTGTACCCCCCGCTTCCTCCCCTCACCTCTTCCCCTGCTTTGAAACGTGCTAACAAACCTGAGGTTTTTATAGATGCCTTACTTGTCTTTATGCTTTAAGCTTTTGTGGAGGATAAAGGAAAGTACATTGGAATTTTACGTTTCTGTACCTTTCACATTACAAAAAACAGACTCCCAAAATGGCTGGGTTTGAAAGACTGAAACAGATAATTAATTCATAAGTGGGTGTTGAAGTGGAAGCTGTCAGGCCACAGCTTTCCCAGCTTTCACTTAATCATTTGAAAGTAGTTTTCTGTTGTTTTCACTGACTGTAATCCCTTAGAGAGAATATAAAACTTGCACCATCCAGCATGGAATTCCGCTCCTTTAATGACTTGGGCTCTGTGTTGACTCACTTTCACTCACTTTAACTCACTGTTGTCATTCCATACAGGAAAAGCCGTACCAATGCTCAGAGTGTAACAAGGCTTTCAGTCAAAAGCGAGGCCTAGATGAGCACATGAGAACCCACACCGGAGAGAAGCCGTTTCAGTGTGATGTGAGTTGATCTATCGCTTTGTCTTCTTGACTTCAGTGCAGCAGCACGACTTAATTGCAGTGAGACTACGGCCTCGCACCTATTGGCCGTGGCGTAAAGTTACGCTTCATATGGTCTTTGATTGCCTGACTAATGAAAGACCATTCAGGGAACTTTATGTACCCTCTTCAGTTGCCCAGAGTGTTGCACACCCTTTTATTTTACGGTTTTGGATCCCTTAAGAGTTATTTTCACCATTATTAATGCAATTAATTGTTGTTGCAAGTTACAAATTCATACTCATTGGGTTCCCATATAAATTGTATGACAGTTTAATAGTTGGAGATTAGCTTATACAGGAAAGGCATTTAATTCATTACACAGAATCTGAATGCTTCTGATGTTGTTGAATGACAGAAATATGAATTCAGAATTTCCAATTTCTGTTTAGTGAAATCTGGTCTGATATTTTCAACATCTGCTCATAGTTGTTTTGTTTTTTTTTATTGTTCAATGAAGAAATCGTGGATGGTATGTATGCTTGCAGTGCTGAAATGCAGCATATCGTATTACAGTTCATAGATCACTGTCAAGTACCTTTCATTCAGCATACCCCATCCTGTATACAATGTGTCTCACAGCTTTTGGAAGGTAGGTGGGGAGGCTGAATGTGCAGAAACCTTTGGAAAAGACTGTCTTTCAGAATGATCAAATGCCAGAATTTAAGTTGTTGCTCAAGGATTTAGAGAAGGGCATCAGAATACGGTATAGAATTAGTATAGGTGCATTGTTTTGTGATACTAGTTCTTAATGAACTAGTCACAAGGGAACTGCCAGCTTTCAGTTATATCCTAGATGGCTCAGTCTGAACAATTGTAAATTTGTTCACAAATGTCTAAAACTAGGTACAAAATTAGAATAACCACTTGGCATGAAGGTCACAAGGGTCTGTTAATTGATCTGGCTTTTAATAAATAATCTGGTGACCTTTCATTGAGAATAAAATGTGTTAATTTAATGAAAAATATCAGCTGCAATATTTTGCTGATGTCTACAAGTCAGGAGATTCTTTTGGGATAATCTTAGCCTGGCTCTAGATAATACCTTGAGGATTTCTCTAATTCCAAATCATTGTCAATAACTTTTTCAGCTTTCAGATTGCTACACTGTTTATCAGCTGTTGGCTAGCTTGCAGTGTAAATGCAATTTTTCCCACACTGTGGATCCAAGATTCGCGGGTTTTGGATTCAGTGTGCTTTTTCAGACCAATTTGGGGTGGTAGTTATATTTTAGTCTTTTTTTTCTTTCTTTAGTTGAAAATAGGAGCTGTATGAAAACACACTTTCCTGCTTCAACTATTCCTTCAGTTTTCCTCATTAATTAGATAGAACTGTATTTTCCTAAATCGTAGTATTTCTGGAAACAGCTGTAATCCGTGTCTGGTCCTGGTCCTTCACTGAGAATTTTTATGTACCTTCATTTACTGGAGATTTTTTTTATACTTTATATTACTGCCATGTTTCACCAAAATTGTTCTTCAGCGCTAGTCCTTTGCCAGCTGCACATTGCAGAGATTGCTGACTTTAGGGGGTTTGGACATGAACAGCAGTTGCGTCTACTATTCATTCATACATTCTTCAGTTGCCCAGGTGCAACTGAAGAATAGTAAATGTCACCCAGAGCAGACCATTCCTCCAGAGCTGTCTCACCCATTGCATGTTACCAGATGTTTCAGTGGGAGTTACAGGAAAACCAGTAGTGGACAGTTACAGAAAAATGTACCTATGGGAGACATTTATTGTTGGCTCCCCAATACTAAAGATTGCTTTTTACACTCAAATATTCTCACCTACAATTTTTTATCCTTCTAAAGATAGCTGTAGATGTTCTCATGATTTTTCTTATAATGACTAGACTGGTAATTTATGGCAACAACTTCCACAAATTCTTAACTGTGGAAAGAGATTTTGGGGAGGGCTGAGTGTGTCAGGTTACTGCAATGGAATTTCAATAACTGTCTTTTAGTTCTTTCATTAACAGAAAGGGTTAATAGCTATTCTATTCATTGCTTTCTGTACATGTGCCGTGTTCCTTCTTAGTCAACTTCTCTGAAGTTGGTTCTCTTTCCAACACTTTGCATGATGACTTCCCATGTTCATAATCATTTTTGTTACCGTTTTCTGGATTTTTTCCCCCCATATCCATTGCACGTTTTAAGAGACTCATTGAAGTAATTGGGAAAGTCCATAAGTCCAATGCCCAGACCTACTAAGAATCCTTTAAAGATGAAAAACAAGCTATTTTTTTCAGTGATTAGCATATTCATAAATGTAAGCATACATGAAACCACACTGAAAGACAAAAGTCTTAAGAGGATTTGGGGGTTTTGGTCTTGTTTCCTACCTGGCATGAGAAGCAGTCATAGAAACTATTCAGCTCTTTCTTCTAAATAATGTATTAACATTTGCTGTCAGAATTTTCTTGGTTTCTTAGTACCGTTGGCATTTACAAACAGGAATTGCCTTCAGTGCCAAAGAATTGAAGAAAGAAAACTTTTGGCTGTTGAAAAATAATGTGTATTTTATGGGCTCAAGAATAGGCTTCACTTGACAACGCACCTCTCCCCACCTAATGTAAAGTATTACGTACCAATTTTTTTAGACTGCATTTTTGCTTCAAATAGAATTTTCTTCCAGAATCAGAAATAAAAGCCATGTCTTCTCTTCCTCTCTCACTCTCCTCTCTCTCAGGCATATGGAACAGACATTACAGTACAGGATTGTGCTACATGTAAACGTAATCCCTGTACCCTGTTTGATGAAGGTACTACAGTTTGTTTATGTAGCTATTTCTGTGTCTTATCAGTCAACAAAAGGTTTTCGGAACTTACTGCTAATGACTCAAAGCTCTCGCATCTCACTGATAGTAGTGGAAATTGAATATTCCCATTTTAAGGTGAAAATTTTAGTATATGTCACATAGGAAAGTGAAAATAACTGAAATATGGAAGTACAAAACGTGGTTTTTTTCCTAGTATATTAGATTTCTGTCCTCTGAAGACCAGCCTGTTTTTTACTGGAAGGCCAATTGAACTTCAGTTGCCTCAGAGACAACAGATTATTCTTTGGGGGCAGAAAGGTCAGCTACTGCCTGTCCTGGTTTCTTTCCAGTACAGTATTTCCCTCCACTCTGCCTTTAGCTGACCCTACACTTCCTTTCAAATGTCAGTCGTTACCATCCTCCCTACTTGATCAAAACTTTGATCATTTTGAAGAGATTGATTAGAGTTCAAGTACACATTAGCAACCATGGTTGTAAATCTATAAAATGTTAGTCTTGCTTATACAATTGAAATACGAAGCAAACTCTTAACAAAACCCGAGAACTTTTGTGCATAAGCACAGCACAAGATGTATCATATCTTTAAGTAATGAGCCTGTGCGTTCCATGTTCTTTTTGAAGAAGTTAGGAGGCAGAACATGCTAAAGCATTGAAGGAACAGCAGGACATATTATACTAGTCATGACACAGGCATTATAAATGAAAAAAATGTACTTTAAGACTGTGTTACAAGCTGTTTACTTTAAAAATGAAGAGGCATTTGTAAGATACACAGAACACATGTATCTTATATGTGTATATATCCTTGATCGATTTTCTGGCTTCCAAGAAACATGTTGTATGTACAAGTATATAATACTTTTAACATGTTGAGACTTGTGAGCAAGCATGACAGTTATTATTAGATAAACGTTATGAGTTCACTTTGTGTGTGTTTTGTGGAAGAGGAATAGAAAATGGTACTTGGCAAAAGCAATATTCAGACCTGACCAGTGGATGCTGTAAGTGACGTTCACTGTCGCATAACAAAAGGGTGACTGTTGCTTGGGTCTGAAAGAGGTAATTATACATTTAGGGAAAAAAGTTGGAGAGTTACAGTTGCTATATAAAAGTCCTCGGTATTACGTCATGCTATAAATTAAAAAATGTTCCATTGCAACAGCACATACATTGTTCTTGTCTGGGGAAAAATTTTTTTGGGTAGAAAACTTGCCTCTGGCAGTTGCCCTTTTTATGGTCATTATATGGTTTGGCCTTAATTGGCATAAAATACATATACTGCAGGTCAAGATTGTCTACTTGGATAGTCAGCTGTATTTGTCTGTCTTGGTTTCGAAAGGAGTCAATAATCATTCAGCATTTTCATTACTAGTTTGGTACAATATGAGTTTAAAACGTCATTTTCCTAAAGAGGGATTGTGCTGGGTTCCCTGAGTTTCCTCTGCATGGAAGACATTTTTGTCTGGAATGGACCTGGAATTCTAAGATTGCAAGCCTAAGGATGTTCATTCTTGTTTAATTATATGACTCTTGCCTATTTCGTTTGTCAAATCAGGAGCAGGGTTTTTTTTTTATTTTTTCTTTTTTATTTTTGGAAATTCATGCATACAATATGTACCTGGATAGAAGGTAAATGTGACAATATAACTGCACGATTTCAGTTGAATTGATGTCTTGCCTGCAGATTCTTAACTTTTCATGCTAACTTCTCTTGGCTGAGCTTGTGCTTAACCTTTCATTTTGACTTCAGTACAGGAAATTTTATAAGAAGCGATGGTTTTAGCATGGCAGAGTCCCTCATCCCAATAACCACTTATTCAAATGGCAGAATGAACCGGACTGCTTGGAGTACAGTGGAGGAAGGGAAGCAGCACACCAGATAATATGGCAAAGGAATTGCACCTTTATTTGCCAGACGTCTTCTGTTTTGTTGGCCAGGCAGAGGAAGACTGGAACAATGAGGTTTCCTCTACAATAATTATTAACCTTTCTTGCAGTCTTCAGAGCCCTTTTTTTCCTCACTCCTCCCTCCTTGCAATTTGAACTGATTTTTTAGGAACCTGCAGGTGTCATTCTGGAGGTCAGGAAGGAAATATTTCATTTGAGATCGAATTGACAGAGGCTTGTGATGTTTTGTCATAACTTTTTTATCTATCCCAGCTAGAATAATAGGTTTAAAAAAAAAACCCAACAACAAACAAAAAACACAACAACCCACAATATACCTGGGACACCTCAGTGTGTTGATATTTTGAAGACTGGGTCTTTTCTCCCTGCTCCCCTGCCACTGTGCCTATGGTACCACTGTTAATGTACGACATTGAAAGATACCAGACAGAGTAATAATCTTTAAGGTACTCTCTGAAGGAGTTATTCTTCCAAAGACCAGCTCGTTTATTAAGTATTGCAGGTATGTGTGGCTGTGGCCTCAGTGATGTAACATCAGGAGCGTTATACATGCTTGAAGTTCTAAGACTTCTTTTGTCTTTGCCTTGTCTTCACTGCCTTAGGTTTGTGATCTGTCCTTCAGCCTGAAGAAAATGTTGATCCGACACAAGCTGACTCACAACCCCAATCGACCGATGGCAGAATGCCAGCTTTGCCACAAGAAGTTTACAAGAAATGACTACCTCAAAGTGCACATGGAAAATGTCCATGGTGAAACTGACAGCTAATTACGGCGTGTATGAGAAGAATGGATCTCACGTTCCAAAGGGCTCCATTTGTCCATGTACAAGCTCCAGACTTCTCACCTGACTAGTAAGCATAGTCAGGAGAAACAACTGCAATGTGTTCACATGTTATCTTTCCCCACTTTTTTTTAATATACTAGTAGGATAAAAACCAAAGACATTCACCTGAAGTAAAACATAGCTTGAAAATGAAAAGCTGAAGATAAAAAATCTTTGGGAAAATTTTAGCCTCATTTAAAAAAAACAAAACCAAACAACAAAAAAACAAACAAACAAAAAAACTGCAAAAGAAAAAAAGCTTTAAGCAAACTTCACTTTCTCAATTACAGCCTTAGAAACTTAGATATTGGTAGCATTACCTGGAAATCTTGGACATTTGGAACTGAACCTTGGCTGTCTGCAACTGTATTTCTGTATCTAAGCTTCAAGAGTCAATTAAAATTCTTTAATTTGAAACCATGCAGAATTTGTCATTCTAATTGACTGCTGATTGCATCCAGGCACATTTTATTCAGATCTTAATTCTGCATTTTGTTGTAACATGATTTTGTCTCATTTTATTTACAGCTTTCTCATTACTACATGAAACTCATTAACTTGAATTGGTTCCTGAGATGCCAAAATGTATGGGTACAGAAACTGTGGAAATCTGTCACGTTAAGTATTTCTATATGAGCATTGAGGAGGATGTGTTTCTTCCGGTTACATGAAACAAGACTGAAGTGAAAACTTTGAGCAATTTAGTTTAAGTACTAAATTCATACTCATCATTGTGACTGGCAAGGCAAGTGGAAAGACATCTTAACAGAGTGGCTTGAGCAGCTACAGTTGCCTAGTTAACATGGATTAGATTTTCTGCTGAACAGCTGGTTCCCAGAGTATTTCTTACTGCTGAATCAGATGCCCTGGATTTCTTCATCCCACTTAACTATCTTTGTTTTCTTAATTCTGTTCAAGAGCACTGGGAAAAATACTGCTTTACAACTAAGTAACAATGAAATTCCTCGTGTTATCCGATTGTTTACCGCAGTAAAACTCTTGAAAAGAGTTCCCACAGGCCCTCTACGTACCACAGCTAGATAACCAAGAAATTTTTATCTACAAGGACAGTAAAACTGTAACTTCACAGGGTGACTGCATGTGAAATTCCTGAGTTATCAGTAGTTAATATTAAGGCTCTGTCATTAGTAAACTGTTCATATTCATTCTGGACCTGTCAAAGTTTTGTAAAATGAACTTGCATTGGGACATCTTGCTTCTAGTTTTCATGGGAAAAGAATTCAGCTTCTTTCTGAACTGCAGTGGGGGCAATTATGCTGAAATCAACAGCGTAATTCTTTATCTCACAGTAGACTCTACTCAAATCTGTTTATCACGTGGTAGATTTTCTACTCAGAAGAGCAGGAAAGAAATAGCAGTAGTAGTGTTGCTAGTGATGGCAATAACTAGCAATAGATGATGTTGATATGTTTAGTGATTAACACTTCCTTCTCTACTAATCATTTGGATCCCATTCTTCTGCATGGACATCTGTATGTTACATGTTCAGTTTTGAGACCCAGCATTGGATCCCAATAGTAATTTTTTCCAAAGCCGTTACTTTTCTCCAGAAAATAAGCAGAAGACACTGTTTTTCTCAGAAGCTGAAGACGGCATGCCACTAATAGGGATAATTGTAATTACAGGGTCTGTATCAGAGGGTCTTAGTTTTTTCTAGGAAGCCTCCTGTTTTGTTATGAGACTGTTTGTCTTCAACCTCCTTTCTTTTCTTTTGGAAGGCTATAACGCTCCATGACAACAGACTAATAAGTTTACAGCTGTCCTTCCCACTTACAAGGAAGTTGTACGCTCAAGTTTACAGGTTCCCTTTCTTAGCGAAACCAGGTCGCTTACTGCTAGCGATTCTAACAAAGTTGATCCGGGACAAGCAGGAACTGCCACTGTTTTCAGCATTATAGAAAACTTCAAAGTGATGTCTTCCAGTTTATTTCAAAGGTCCTTGGCTCAAGTTACATATGACTAGTTAGGCTTGGATGAGCCACTTGCAAGGTTTCTGCAGGCAAAGGGGTAACCTTCAGCTGTATTTGCAGATTTGAAATTGGAATCCAGTTTCCCCTAGGCTGATCTGTATTGAAAAAAGCATAAAGCATAGTAAAGCAACAGACATATGGTCCGGACCGTAATGTAATTGTATAAAATTGGCCACAGCAGTTACAGGGATGTAAATTCATATGAAGAGGATCCTGGAGAAGACCTGCATATGGAGAACCCAATTTCATATAATGTTGTTCTATAATGTATCAGTTCAGTGTGGAACAAGTGACTTAGGCGTTACACTGGTGTGTGGCAGCAAAGCGTATCACTACATGTATGTGTTACGTAATTTTGTGTTATGTTGTAACCTCTGTGGTGTTATGTAATAACCTTGATGCTCTTTTTCATTTTAATTAAATATAGAATTTATTTTCCTATAATTTTAGTAGGTTTTTTGCAGTATTAGTTTTGAAGGTGAACTGCATGGTTGGTTTTATGAATTAGAATTATTCAGTAATGCTTGAATATTTTATTGCATTCAGTTTGCCTGTTGAAATGCATACACTTAATTATTTCGAAATTGTTTAGGATTCCTGCAGATTTTGAAGAGGTGTAATTATGAATCTTTCACTTGTTTGTGACAACCACCTATGTGTAAAAGCATACTAAGTTATCTTCGTGCCCTTTTGTTTCCTGAGAGGTACGTGAAACTTGGAGTCTTTGCTAGTTCCATACAAACCATTTGTTCATATAAATCAAATATATTGTAAGTTTTTAAGACAAATATAGTAGAAATAGGCATTATAAAGTTGAGTAAAGAATATCTCCTCTCCTTATTTAGAGAGCTTTTGTTAGAGAGTTTATCAGACTGGTATATTTCTAGGTCCAGAGAACTTCAACTTATTGCTACAGTTATTGTGAAAATTAATATAAGTGTTCATCTAGCAAAATCTATTAGTACCATATAGTGAGATATCTGAGGGTGTTTTAACTCTATGTTCTTAATTATCTGCAAGGAGAATTAGGTTGGTGACTTGTCTGGGGTGGGACAACATGGCAAAGGTGACTTTTTTTCTTGTTTGTTTGCCTTTTTGACATTAAAATCAAGAATTCAGTCATAGAAAAATTGAGATTACAATTTTTTATATTTTTCTTCCTTTATATTTTTCCTTCTTCCATTTGGTCAATGCAAACTAAGGCACAGAGTACAGCAGAAGGAAATAAACAAACAAAAGAGAAAAAAAAGTTTAAAAGTGAAGATTTTCTAAGCCATTTTTCAGAGACAATGCTATTAAAACACAAAGAAGAAAACACTTTTGGGGAGGGAAAGGGGGGATATAATTTAATATATTTTACATATTTTGCATAGAGTTTTTGCCAGAGATCTTTGCTGCAAAGTTGTTTTACATGTTCAGGATTAATAACTTTGAGAAAAATAGCTACTTGCTGAAAGTCAGTACATGAAGAGGGGAATGTACTTTTTTTGTGTTTAAGTATTGCTGGATAAACTACAATATACATATTAAGATCAATCATGCTGTATGTAATCAACAACAGCAGTTAAGTAACTGAAGCTTTGATCTTGTTACTGGCTTCAATAGAACAAGAGATAGACAGGATCAATGTGCAAGTGAAAGACCTTCATGGGAAGCACAAGAAGTAGGTGCAGGAGGTTGAAGCCCAGCTCCAGGTGATGGCTCTTCGATCGTGTCCTCCAGGAACTTTCCTTGTGGGCTAAAGAGGCTGCAGATCTGCCTGAGCTCCCACAGAGCCAGCACCTGGCTTGGCAGCTGCAGGTGTTTCTATGGCAAGAACTGCCCTGTTCTTTCCATGAGGTGCTTGAATTTCTCATAGTCAGAGGTAATATGATTCAGATTACTGAATTCATGGTGGTGAACTGTATAATTGAGTTTATATGTAATGCAGACTTACCATTATGCAATATATTTCTCTTTGGTCATAGCTTTCTTAAAAACAAACAAACAAATAAACAAACAACAACAACAACAACAAAAAACAAAAACACAGACAAACCAAACGAACACAAAAACAAAGGAAAAAACCAAACCAAGAAATCCTTCTTTAAGTAAAAATTTCCATTGACAGTCTCCCACTTGGTATTATCTTTGGAAAAGACAGAGAACATTCCCTTCAGCTGATTTTGAGAAATAAGAATTTGAAACCTGTTGGTTTAAAGGTAACTGGTTTTGTGTGTGTGTGTGTGTGTGTTTGTATGTTTGTTTTGCTTTACTGTCTACTATGACAAACTGACAGAATTCGTCATTAGTTAAAATACTGACTTTTCCATGGTAAGTTGTGCCATGCAGAATAACACAAAAAGCTAGAGATATTCCTGAAATAGCGTGTAGTCACTGAAATTTCAGAAGGCTGTAATTTTTTTTTTTTTTTACCCTCCTATATTGTATAATTTTCTGCAGATCATAACATTCAATTTGTTCTCTTTATTTTTCCACTACAGTTAACCCCTCTTGGAGAGAACTCCATCTCTGATGTTAGGAACAGCAGCAAACTCGCTTGTTCCTTTTGCTTTCCATTCTCATCAGATGTATGGCCAAAAGCTGATACAAATCATTAATATGATAACATTAGCAAGTGCAGAGGATATTTATAATTCTCTTTTGTTTTATATGATTGTGAAGGATTTAATGCATCCTTTAGTTTACACTAGTAAGTTTTAATTAGAAATCAGACAAAGAAATAGTGTAAATTAACATGTGTGCTAGGCATTTTATGGCGTTATATTTGAACGTACAGACATAGTGTAGTCAAAGCAATTTGTATGTTCTGTGAGTTAATTTGTGATGTTGTTACAAGAATATGTTTCTGGTCTGTGTTTCAAATTGCAGCCTTTAGTGCTCTGCATTTGTGTCAATACATACCAATACCATTATCCTTCAAAGACCTCTGACTATAGTTTATTTTAATTTTTCAGTTTAAAAGACATAGCATGATAGTCCCTCTAAAGCATTACCTTTAGAGGTGGAGCAGCTCACTGTGCTGTTGTCAATGTATGATCAGGTCATAATAAAACGTTTTAAGTTCAGTTACATACTTGTTGCACAAAAGTATAGGGATTCCCTTCACAGTGAGATCTGAAATCTGCCTATTTGGGTTTTTTTAGGCTAGTGTTAGCTCAGAAGACGATAGCAGTTAGAGCTGTAAAGATACATTCTTGAACATGTTTGAATTCTGACAGCTTATTTTTGTCTCTTGTACATACTGTGGCACATCAAGAAGATGGAGTAATTTAAGGATGCGCAGCAGCAGCTGAAAAGTCATCACTGATAAACAGTTTCCTTGACCTGGAAAATTATTCGTTGAATATTTCAACCTGGGACTGCCAGGCTTATTTTTATTTAGTAGTTATTGTCTATTTTTTTAGTCTGTTTTATCTCCCATCCCCGTCCCCTTGTAAGCTGGAACTGAATCCATAACATGCTGTGAAGAAGGGCAGACAGTATACTGGCAAACCCCGTGTTTGCAAAAGCATTTGCTGCTTATGCTGTGTCACTTTCACCGAGCCCTATTTGTTCTGTTCAAGTAGCATGCCTCTTTGAGTTTGCTAACCTCAGCCACCTCTCATGTTACAACAGGAGTGTGATCAGAGGCTGTGCATGATATATAAACTGTCATCACCCTCCAGTGACGAAAGAAACCAGGGGGAAACACCCGCCCATGTCACAAGTGGAGGAGAAACTTGATGGTCCATTTGTCTTCATGGACTCCAGCTGAGGTAAGCAAGAAAATATTCTTGGATCTCCATCACTGCACATGTCCTGGGCCCGATCACCTCAGAAAAATCTAGATAGTAAGATGGAGGAATGAAAACAAAGCTGCTTTCACTTATCGGTAGAAATGTAGGCGGTATATGTTTTGATGCCTGCCTTGAAAGTGGTGGCAAGCGCGTCGTAGCTTAAACAAAAACAAAACCCTTTTGATTTGAGTGTGCGGCAGGAGTGGGCAAGTGTGTTATTGAGAAGTATGTTTGTTTTAAAGCAGAACTTTGACCACTTTTGTTGGAATTTTGGTTAACACAGTCGTTCTGTACTGCCTGTGCAATGATTGGTTGTAACTGGAGTCAACTGAGTCCTGAGAGGGTTCTCACTGCTCTCAGTCTTTGTCCTGAGTGGAATAGGATTTTGATAAATTACTTAAGCAGTATATCTCAGAAATGTATATGAGATGCATTGTGTGTACAAATTGAAACTGTTTAATTCAAGTAAATAATTTAGATGCCTACCACCTTCCTACTGTATACAACTGAAATCTCAGATCGGGTGTTTTGGGATGCTTTTGAAGGAAGAAAATGAAACCTGCTGGTGTTAGTCTGACTATGAGGTCCTTCCAACAGCTAACCCGAAGAAAACCTGGACTTAGGCATTATTCTTCAGTTAAGAAAGAGGAAAGTGGTAAGAGTTGCCACCTAGGTTTTTGAAATGGTGTGATCTTACAAGCATTTGACACAGGAATGCATGCATATGCATAAACTGTTACATAGGTCAGATGTATAAAAGACAGTCTAGCCTGAAAATGTGAGATCACAGTTTTGTAGAGCTCTGAAGCCTGATTCTGTGTGTGCTCCTGGAAATCAGTGGAATTTAAGTAAATTTTGGAATTTGGTTGCATTCTTAAGGTTTTTCTTAACAGGATGTCCTGGTAAGCAGGAACTCGGTTCTGTACAAATACAAACATAGATGGAAAACGGTTGCTCTTTGAGTCAATAGAGTCATTTGAGTGCAAGTGAGAAGAGAATGGAAACCTTTATCTTTAAAAATAAAACAAATTATGTTTAGCTGAGAAGGCATTTTAATAGAGCCATGGCTTCTGAGACCTTTTCACTCTCTGGAACAAGCATGAGGCCCCGGACAGGTGTCTGAGGAACTCCGAAGCATGTAGGTATTCTGTTCCAGGACCTGCTTGCTGACTGCCGCTTGGACAAACTGCTATATATATATATATGGTTTCCTTTTTTTTTTTTTTTTTTTTTTTTTCCCCCTCACCACTGTTTTCTTCCTGATTAGCCTCTGAGCTCTTCAAGACAAAATATCTCTCTTCTGCTTATATAGCCGCTTGCACTTGCGTTTGCTTAGTTACTGTACTGAATGTAGTAAGAATAGGAGCATTGCTTCGTAATTACTGACAGGGTAGTAGGACCTGATGGGGAAATCAGTATTTGAGGACTGTGAATTTAATGTGTCTACAAATAACCAGAAAACGCCCCAGTTTTAATTCTATTTTTCTTTTGTTTTAAAAAAAAAAAAAAAATTACAACAACAATCAGACAAAACTGCAGCCTTTTATTAATACGTCATGTTGGTTCTATGTAAGATTAATTTCTCATGAGACATACACATCTTGCATCACAAGTAAATACATGGTTAGTGATGGTGTTTCAGCTGTTGAGCAATACGGTTAACTTAAAACAGGTATACTTCAAATATCATTGATCATGTGTTCATATCCTTTAGCTATAAAATCCCTGAAGTAGCAGAAGTGTCCCTCAGCGTGTTTGTACAGCAGCTAGCATCAGGTAAATCTAGCAAGTAGTAAACTGTGAATAACTGGTTCACAATTTTCTCATTCCATTAGTTGCATGGCGAAGCAACATGTTTGCTGAACAATAATTGAAGAGAGGTTGTTTTCATTTCTGTTTTTCTTTGAGAAGGGCATTCAGCAAAAAGGAACCATTAATAAAAGCTGTTTGGGTTTGTGGTTTTTTTGGTTATCCTTGTACAAGGAAAAGACTGTAAGCCCTTAAATCCACAAGTTCATTTTCAGTTTAACAGCTGTTCAAACAAAACGGGGAGGAAGTGCTACAACAGGTAATGTTGCTGCTGGATTAGAGACCTTCACTACATCACTATGCTAACTCTTAGGTACTAATATTGTGGCCGTTTTCTGTGTCATGCCTCAGACTTTAAAATATTCTTCAACAAACTTTATCTGCCAAATTCGAGGTGGATCATAAATCCACTTCACAAGTCAAGAAGCACTAACATTGTTTCACAAAATGTCATCTTCTTTCTAAATGTTTTAAAACATGGAAGTCCATTTGTCTGGTATATGCTGACTTTTTTTAACATAGGTCATTTATATTGTGATAAAACTCAGAAGGATTCGTCTCTACATTATCTTCTACATCTGTATGCAATTTGTTCAGTTTCATAGTAGGTAGACTGGGATTGAATCTGCTGAGATGAAATACTAAAAGCCCTTTGGGCATGGAAGAAAAAAATTGTGATTACAGATCTCACTTTTGCTTTGTTTTCTTCCTTTATCTCTATCACTTAGAACTAAATTATTAAAAACTTTGAATAACAAAACTAAGGTTGAAAGTAGCTATTTAATCAAATTCAATCTAGAAAATGCAAGAGGAGGATGAATTATTAAACTAAAACTACACTAATCTTTACAAAAAGACAAGATGCACAGTTTCTGTGTTTGTTTACTGGAGCTTGCTGCTTCTGAACAGGGCTACTTGCTGCCTTTCCTTTTGGTTTTAAGCACAGAGTTTAGTTTATGATAACTAAACCTTGTCAGATGACACTGACAGCTTATGCAGAGGACATTGTCTACTGTTTTCCTTTTACAGAAGGAAAAGGTTGTTCAATTACTCGGATATTCTGGGCAAAGGGTGCCAAGGCTTGAGCTTTCATATCCGTTCTTGTGATTTGAGCAGCCTTGAGTCATGTAAGAACACCTTCTGTTAAATCTCTTCCTGTACTTTTGTTTTCTAAACTCACTGTCTGTGTCTGAGAGAAAATCCAGCAGTTGTTTTTAGTGACCTGGCCTAAGAGTTTTTCTCAAATGAGTGCAATGGAAAGTTTCTTCTGCCTTGAGGGTAGTAGTCAGTAAGCCAAGCAGGTGAGGTTATCCCTTTCTAAACTATCTCCTCACCCAGGTCCAAAATATTTGTGTGGGATGACAAGGCTGGGCTTAGCTCTTCAATATAGAAAAAGACCATAGGAACAGCAAGCCCTCTGCTAGAGCTACGAATGAGGCCAGCTGTACTGACCTGCAAACCAAAGCTTCTGTAAATTCTTCTGCCCACTCCTTTGCAGGGCAGCAAGGATGGTTGGAAGCAGTGATTTCTTCTCCTTGCTTTGATACTTTTCGTTACCTTAGCAATAGTACTAAGATAAGTAAGGTTTGAATGTGGCCTCAGTCTTCAAATGAGGATTGGAGTGGAAAAAAGCTATGAAATTAATGATTTGGACTCCGTTTTTGTTTTCTTGATTCTAAAAATCAGTCTGTAGAAAGCAGGCCGCCTGTGCCACCACAAAACTGAACGTCACTCAGCTGATCACTGGAGAGATGGCAAAGCGGCTGCCTGTTGCTTAAAAGTTAGCTGTTCTCAGTCAGATGGAAAAACTACTGTGATTGGTATGCAAGTTTATTGGTTTCTTTTTAAACTTAAAGAATTACTTTGTACCAGAATTATAACTTTCTGTTGTATATTTCAGTGATCTACTCTTTCAGCTGAGGTTTTCTCATTTTTTTTTTTAAATTGACAAGTATTACAAAGAATCATCCTACCTAAATTTCAGTTTACTAGCTACCAGCCAGGTTGATTGCTCGCTATGTACAGTGAACAGGGTTCTATTTTCTGAATCATTTTAGAATAAAGACTTTATTATATGTATTAGTATATCTTTATCTTTCAGGATTAGCTCATGATTTCGCTATAAAAGATGGTGTTTTCCCATTCAACCATGTACCATTCATCAATATTAAAATCCCATCAGTAAGCAGAAATACAGCTCTTAGCCAGTAAAACAGCTAGTTTCCAGTTAAATGTTACAAAGCAAGATTTTTCCAGAAATAGAAAATTAATAGTCAGATTGTGGAGTCCTTAGTCATGATTGTAAGTTGTTACTCCTGAGCATAATACTGATCATTGTATCAAGTTAATAGTAAGGTGAATACATTTATTAAACCTGAGAAAGCTTTACATGTATGTGTTTCCTAGCAGACTTCTTTAATAATTGCTGGTAACTTCCCCTGTGAATATAAAAGCCCAGTCAGCAGTCAATTCTGTAGTTGCAAGTTTCCTATGATTAATTGTGCTGTTTCCTAAATTAGAGTCCAGCAAGGTCTGCTCAGGATATGGGCTACTGTCGTATCCACAAAGATGTTCATTTTAGCTGTAGTTCATCTCTTTATCAATAGAGGATCAATACTTAAATGTTTTGCTTCAAAAGATGTTTTTAAAAAGATAAAAACAACTTATGAAGGCACTAATTCTAAAAGAATTTAGAGCTACATATTTGCTGTGCACTCAAAATGGCTGTGGCATTTGCCTTTGCTTTTTCTAAAAGCAGATCCTGGCTGGATAAAGTGACTGTTTTTACCATCTCTTTTTCTGCTCGGTATTCCTCGTGACATATTTTTAGAAGATCCAGACATAAAGAACAACATTTTCTAGAAACCAAGCAACAAAGATCTCAGATGAATCCTTTGGTCTATATTCCATTTCAGACTTACCTTAGGTGAATCCACAGCTGCTGTAGATTTTAGCAATATATAGTCTGAGAAAACTGAAAATGTTTTCTTGTTCTTATCTCATACTCCTTAATTCTGCTTTGGGAAGTTGATTTATACTGGTGTAAGAAAAATAAATTACTATAGCCAATACATATGCAAGTGTATCGTGGAATTCACTGTTTACAACAGGCACAAACAACATAGTTAAAAAGTTTACATATGTATGCACATACACAGATCAAAATGTGTACGCAGGAGGAAAGGGATGTTATGAATATGACTTAAATTTTACATAATGACTGAACAAGACAAATCCAGTCCACCTTTGTATTGGAAAGGATGAAAACCTGCTCCGCGTATTAGGCTGAGAACAGTCTGTCTCTGCCTTGTGTCTGTGAGGAAAAACTGACAGTAGTAAGAAGGCCTTTCATTGATGAGGTTCATTGAACAACCTGTTAATGAATCACGGGATATGGCTTCCATGTCCGCAGGCTAACAGAAGCATCCCTGCGTATGAATAGACTTCTCCAAAGTGTGAGTGACACATCTAATTTATATTGACCCTGTGGCTTGGATTCCCAAAACAGCTACATTGGAGTCCTTACTCTAATGGAGAAGAGTGAAAACTGAAAACCAATTTTTCATCTTCTAGATAATGATAACATTAGTAGAGAGGCTGCAGTGGGTGGCTTTCTCTCATATCAAATTGTGTCCTTACTTGGGCACCACAGAGAACAGGATTTAGAGCAGGGAATCCCTAATCAGGTAGGTGCTTACCTGCTTTGAAATGAAATCATTCTTCTGACTTTATACTGGTTACATGAGCCAACTTCCCTCTTGCCCTTTGTTTTCATATACTTTCCATGTGTTTTACAAGATGGATCTTGGCATCTAATTTGGGACTGTAGGTTCTGCTGGGTGAAAGAATGTCTGGGAGTAAGTCTATTTATGGCTGTAGCCCTGAATACTTGAATGTCTTTTGAAGATTGGCTTTAGGCTTCCAAGTCAGGTAGGACAATTTTGTCCTCTCCTGTCAGCAAACAGCATGAGATACTGTATGTGAGAAAACAAACTCTCCAATTGCAGCTCTATTTGAGTTAGGCTAGCTGTTGTACAAACTGATCATATCACCGCCAAGCTGAGGATGCAGGCTTCCTCTGTGTGTTTTTAAAAGTCATTATATCATTGGCAGCGATTAATGACTTTCCAGTTGAAATCAGTGAACAAATATGAATGACTAAATTGTGGTCATTTTGATTATCTGTGGAACCAAAGCAGGCCAGTTTCAGAACAAATGAAGAATTGTCTGAATCTGGTTAATAGGATTCATATTTTCACCATATGGCAAGGTTATATGTTTAAGTAAATGCAATCAGGAATCTAAATGCAATTATGAATCGAATTTCCCCTAGTAGGCAGTCAAATCCTTCTATTAAAAAACCCCCAAACTCACATGTATTTTAGAACACCAGGGTCTTGAGCTTCTTTTTATCTGTTGTCTATGTGTAGATTTTTTTACATTCATCAGTTTACCTATGCTTCTGCCCTCTTGTGGATTTTAAACGTATTAAATACTGTAGATTTATATTATCCAGGTTTTAAGACTACAAGTCTTTGTAATGATCTTAGGACTAATTTGCATTATCTAGAAAAAAAACAGCAGTGCATGTTCTAGGATCTGCTGCGTTTCTTACGAGTGCATTGTTTGACTAAAAGAATTGTTCTACCTACCCTCTGGTTTGGGAAGTTCTTTTGCTCTGTTTTTAAACCATATTTGTCAAACTGGCATAGCTGCCAGATCTTTTACATGTTGTTCTCATTTCTCATCCCCCTGCTGTCACACAGTTGCTCTTCAAATTTGACTGTCTTGTGAAAGCATGACTTGAAAGATAATGACCAGGCATATGAAATACCACTGATTTATTCAAAGCTTTGGGAACTTTTTCTAAGGTCATAAGGTGAACAGATCAGAGCCTCCTACAGCATAATACTTGGCCAATACTACCTATAATTTCTATCTAAAATGTTGCTGTGTGTGCAGAAATAGTAAATTGCTTCAAAGCTGGAGGCCAGGGATCACTCCTTGTGCTGAATACATCCAGGAGGATTACTGCATGTAAACCTGAAAGGTAGAACATGGTACATAATGCATAAAAATGGAAATCCAGGCCCAGATATTCAAAACATGACGTATACATTCTGTGGTTTTCTGAGTCATTCAAATTATCTGTCATTTTTATTGTGTTTCTGTTTTTTAAGCCAATGCATTTTTTAATTTTGCTACAGAACTAAGAGAAAGATGTGTGTTATGTTCATAGTGTGCAGCTGGGAACAGAAAAACTCAGCTGATGTAAAATGGCCTATCAGACAGTATCGTTGTGGCAATATAATGGTCAATGCAAAATAATTTAGATAGCCTCTTGGCTTACGTCTTGTAAAATATAACAGTCAAAGGACAAGAAAGGAGAAATAAATAGCATGGAGTCAAAGTTGGGAATTAAAAAATAAATGTGAAAAGTGAATTCTTGGAGAGAAATTTGAAATTTGAATTTGCTGGTTTCCTACAAGGAGGAGGTGTTCTAGCACCAGGGAGCATTCTGGAGGAGCAGTCTGAGGGGCTTTATAACAAAATGGAGGTAAACACAAAAGCCCAGTCTAATCTTGCTTTTTTTCCCTCTACAGTTTTCTATCACTGCTGCTGTCAGCAGCTCAACTAGCACAGCAGCCAGTGATACTAGAAAACTGTCTCTGGCAAGAGCTCCCCTTGATTGCACTATTTTATTGAAATCCTGTTCTCTTCTGGATGCACACAAACTGGCCTACTGGAAAAATTCAACATATTTCTGGTAGAAGCCATGAAAATTTGGGCAAAAAGCCATAGCAGAGATGTCCCTAAGCCATCGTGGAGTGTGAGTGGGTGACCATGGGGGTTGTTTTGTCTGCATTTTGCGTGTGGGTGGTGGCACGTGCCACTTGTCAGGCCCAGGCTCACACTGTCCAAGGTGCTGATGGCACCTGAGAGACGTGGACAACCTCTGCACCACAAAAGTGGGGACCTGCCTTCTGGGACCAGTAAACCCCCAGATAAAGGACAGATCTCTGAGCCAGGCTTTGTTCTGTTCTGCACAACAACATGGGATAAATAACTGTCAGAGCCTGTCTTACCGCCTGTGTTGGTATTGTGATAACCTCTATGCAGATGTGGTAAATAGCCATCAGAAAAGCATGCCTATCTGCATTTTGGCCTGAATGTCCCATTATCTTAACCTTATTCCTCTGTGCTTACATTTGCATCATTTGCATGATGTTGCAGAATAATTTTTCTGTTTATTTTTGAGAAAGGAGCAAAAATATTCAAAACATGAAAATTCATTTCTTGTTGGTTACTAAACTTTTATCGTGCAGTGTTGCTGCCTCATGTAGACCTGGTTCCTAACCTCTGTAATTTCTGAGGTCAAAACTTGTTTTTGTTGTTTTTCTTTGCCTTTTTTTTATGGTGTCTGTGGTCATTTTCATGCCTTCGGTTACGACTGCAGAGACTTTAGACGTCACTTTGGTGAAGGTGGAGGTAGTAGCTTGCTGTTATGAGTAATGAAACAACAGATAGAAAATGAGAGAGACAGAGGCATTGGAGTAAACTTATGCTATTTCTTTGGCAGAGATCACATAGACCACAACTTGTGGACCCAGGAAGATGCTGTGACGTGTATGGAAATGGACGTAAAATTCCATTAGTTGTATTTGAAATTATTTGCATTTGACATTACAGAGCATTTACATCTCTTGAAGTTGTAAACTCAGTTTTGGGTCTTGTGGCTCTAAGGAGATGTATTCTAAAAATGGATGGATTCTGGAGGCTGAACATGAAGATTTCGGATGTTTTACCTTTTCTCCAGCTAGGAGAGAGAGAAGCGTATTTTAAAAGAACATAAGTTGATTTCTCAAAATGGCACAATTTCTGAGTAGAAGCCCTCAGAAAGATGACAGGTATCACGAGACCTATAAAAAGTTCTGATAGGTGTCAAGGCTAGAATGGCAATAACAGTTGTTTAGTTACTTTTTTTTTTAAAAGCACCTTCATCTCTACACATGAAAACGACCACATAGATGTTGAACGGTGTTTTGATGATTAAGCCTTTATTATTGTTGTTATAACCATAAGTTTGTGTGTTATCATATGCTGTCCTGCTCTTCAGTATATGTATGGGTTTTTTTACTAACTACCTAGCACATACATGTGTGTATGTGTTCACCAAGACTCCAAGAAAACATTTAAATGCAGGTTGGACTTCTGTGAAAGTCCATAGGACTCAGATCTTTTTTAGAAAATAAGGAAGAGGCATTCAAACACCATCCTAAATAGGAAAGTAAGGGCGTGAGGAACTGAAACTTAAGGCTGTTTTTGACATACTTGTTCTTGCTAAGTAACAATTTACTTTGTAAATGTCTTGGGGGTTTTTTGTAAAGTGCTACTTATTCTGAATTAGTGATAAAAACTTTTCCACATATTTTAGTACTGACGACAAATTCCCTTATTCTGCCAACATAACATTTTCATTTTGCTGAAGAAGGCTTAAAGTCTGTTGCTCTTTTTTGCATCTCAACTTTCAATTCTACTAAATCTTTCAGTCACTTCTCTTTACATCTTTATTTTCAGCACATTTAGGCAATCTGTAGGGTTTTAAGTTGTTTTAGCTTGGGTCCATTGTGAGACATTAATATAGCTTTGACAAGGTACATGGTGTGGAACGTTTCGGTCTATAACACCAATAAAAACAGATGGGGGAGCAGAGCTGTGTATGACGTAAGGCACGCAAAAATGTGGATCTCGCCAATTAATCATGGCATGCTGCTGACAAATAAGTGACAGTAATTGATGCAGCCCTTTGAGAGACAATCTGGAACTACTGCAACCTGGGAAAGCTCATTCATTTCTTTTCCGAAGTTAGTGGTGAATAACAGCCCTACCTAATTGCTGCTCAGTGGTGCTTTATAAGGTAACAGTGTCAGTGACAAGCCAGGAAGTAAGAGAGCCTAGCAGTTAGAGCGCTATCTGGCTAAGTCTTGTCTGCGTTCTGTTTCTGCAAACTATTGATGTTTTCTTTTCAGTATATTGGCCATCAAAGGGCTGATGCACATCCATCTAAAGTGCATTTGAATATCTAAATGTGTTCTGTTAGGTTTTCTGCTTGACAATCTAATTATCAAAATGTTTTCATTATTTTTGTTCGTCTGATACACTTACGCTGTAGTATCAAGATTTCTAAGATGCCCAGCAGATTCCAGCAATAAAATGTGTGCACTCTGGTTAGATCTAACTTTCACTCTGTGCTTTGTTTTAGGTGAACTTGTCTGACTCAAAGTAAAGCCAGAAGGTCTTAGGGCTGTAAGAAATTGTCTAACTGTTTTAACAGGCAGTATGCCAGACCAAGGCAACATATATTCAAACCACTGTCTGCTGCTAAGGTCCACTTTGCAGAGCATTCCCTTTTTTGACAGCAGGGAGAGAAATCAAGGCTCCGTCCAGAACACTAGAACAAAGAGATATTTCTGCTGAATTTTCTCTCCAGTAGGCAGTGGCTGCTTCCATCACATTGAGCAAAAGTTCCTTCCAGAGCAACAATAGTCTGCCTCGGTTGTTACTGGAGTGAGGCCAAAATATTTCATTTCAGTGCAATAATATTTTTACAGCAAAAGAGCTGCTGAACAGGGCCTGCTAGGACTATCATATTTGCTGGCAGGGCCACCTCTTACCCAATCACGATTTAGATCTGCTGCCATCTCCTTGTAATTCAGGCCAGGGAAGATAGTATTCAAATCCCTGTTACTCCTGAATAAGCTCTCTGACGGTTTCCTTTTTTGCTTTTTTACCTCTCTTCTGCTGCAGCAGAACAGGTGTCCCCAGCTCTGAGAAAAGGAGGAGGTAGCCAGACAGGGGTGGCATAAATAGCCGTGTGGTAAGATGGGCGAGTAGGACGAGAGAGTGTTGAGGACTTCCAGCTCATTGCTCTGGTTGTTTCATTAAACAGAAGGGCAGCTAGTCAGGCGGTAACACTGGGTAAAGGAACTGGCATAATGACAGACCACCGTGGTCTACAGGAAAGAGGAAGTTTTCAGCAGTTTTCATGTAAGATTCTGCTGGCACTTTAGAAAGCAGGAATAATTGCTCCCATTTTTTGAATGTGGGAACTGAAGCACAAGGCAGTTAATTGCTCTATTTGCTGATAATCTGAACACTTGCATCTTCCATTGACTGAAACAAGAGCTGCAGAAACTTATGAGCTCTGTGAACCAAGTTGGTTACATCTGATTTGCCCAACCTCTGTAGTGATTCAGCAACAGAACAGAATGGAGGTCTAGATACAGATGTAAGGAGGGGAAAAGAGGAAAGCTGCTAATGAATCAGATGTTTCCTTACACTAAAAGCCCTTGCAGTGGCACTGGTGAGTTGGATCTTCCTACCTAAGCACTGCAGTTCCTCTGTGGCCACAAAAGACTGGTGTGAAGAGTTGGAGAGAGCTGGAAATGCTGCACAGAGCTGAGAAATGCGGATGTAGTCACCTGAATGTGAAGTGACTTGGGAAGAGGCAGCTCCCACATTGCCAGAGGGGCTGCACCTACCTCCAGTCTAATTCTTCAGAGCCCCACAACATGTCAGAGGATAATGCACATTTCACACAGGTATAAATGAGCATGCATTTGACAGGTTGCCTATACCAACCTGACCATTTGCATCCTTGTCACCAGGTTTCTGGCCAGGCATCAGAGCTACTGAAATCACAGCACAGCAATATTTCTGGATACTTGACAAGTTGGCAACATAAGTGAAAATACCCTATAGATTCAACCTCTCCCACAAGTTCTTTCCAGGTGATGCACCAATCTCCTTTTGTGAAACAAGGACTTAAGTAATAAATGTCCATTACTTAAAATACTTCATGATTTTGTGCTGACAACACCAT
Organism: Platalea leucorodia; assembly: GCF_965183815.1. NCBI lineage: Eukaryota > Metazoa > Chordata > Aves > Pelecaniformes > Threskiornithidae > Platalea > Platalea leucorodia. The sequence continues at coordinate 6,567,282 of NC_138828.1, read as the reverse complement.
CAATCCATAAGTACTATCATCTGTGTCCAGTCTGAAGGATTTTGAAGCATGGGCATGCCAAGAAAGGAGCAGTCACAGGGGCCTTTTTCAGCCTTGAAAATCTTAAATCATTCTGCTGAATAATGAGCTTATAGTATTGGCATACCCACAAATAAACCTGTAGTTAAAGCAGCGGTGTACAAAATTGAACATCTGGGAGTGCCTACGGAGATGGTTTTTTCAATGCAGTGTTGTGGGGATTGGTCAGTGGTAATTCCTGTCTTGCTGATAGTGTATTAAAGGTAGATCATCTCTTTTGGATGCACTACAAACTTTTCTGGATTTAGCTTCGGATTGGCAGAGCGCATTGTAAAGACATCAGGTCTTTTAGCGTGCATTATATCATCTAAGCACAAAACTGAATGAACCGTGCTTTGTTTTTCCACGCAACTCATCATCCAGCCTTTTCTTCTGGAAACACTCTAAATGATGCTTTACTTCCTTTTGTGAAAGCTCCAACTCCTGATTTTGGCTTTTTCTTTTTCTTTTTTTTTTTTTCCCCAGCTTGTGAGGTTTTTTCTTTTTCTTTTTTTATGCTTCTGTCCTGAGTTTTGAAGTGCTGTAGGCATTGGTGACTGACCAGCGGATTTTTTTTCTTCCTTCCATTTGGCCATATTTGCTTTTTGAACACATATTTACCTCTTTAGAGCCTGAATTTTTTCCTCACATCGTTCTTGTTGCTCTGATATTGCAGTGGTGTTGCTAGAATAACTAGCAAGAATGTGCTAGCAACAGACTGCAAGAATGCTATTCTTCTCCAGCGGAAATAGTCAAAATGTGGGGCTTTGCAGGGAATTTCCAGTAAGGGAGGAAACTGATGGCAATGTAAAGAAAATCTTCAATGAAATCTTACTTGTTTACGGGGAAGGTACAAAACTCTGTTTTTCTGAATACAGAAAAATAAAAAAAAAAAACCAACCAACCAAACAAAAACCAACCACCCAACCAACTAACCAAACAAAAAAACCCCAAACCCTAAAAAGTCTTTGAATGCAATTCCAAGAATTTCTTGGTAGTGGTCAGTATAAAATGCTCTCCTTCCATCAAAGCTTTTTTGTTTTTTTTAGGTATATGCACATGATTCTTGCTCTGACTTCCTGACTGACTGGCTTTGGTTTTCTTTTCTCTTGTCTGTACTGTTTTGCCTTCTCATTCAGATGTACAGATACACAGTTCTGCCAAAAAAAAAAAAATCCAGCAAAACATTTCCACCTGCATAGCTCAGGTTTTGAGGTGGCCTTGTATGCTGTTTTGCATCGCATGAAAGCAGGTCTAATGTTTAATCTATTTGACTCTCTAAAGCAGCTTTAATGGCCTTATGAAACTATCTTAAGTGAAAGGCCAGTGTTATTCCAACCCATCTTAATGAAGTTTAATCCAGTCTGCCACCTAATGACAAGATCCTTTTGACCCTGCATTTTACACTGGGGTTAGCAGAAGTAAAGATGTACAATAACAGAATGGCTTTTCTTCTCCTTGCAGCGCAGCTTATTTGCACCATCTGCTATTGTTACTGCATTACCTGCCCAAAATTGCTGATTTTATTGAAACAGCTTTTGCTGTCTGGTACTGAAGAGACCTCAAGTGTTTATTTGGTGGTACCTGGAGGGAGAACAGCAGCAATGGGACATTTTGGATTTTGTGTGCTTACTCTTAGTAAAAGTACCTCTTTGTGTGTACATGGTGAAGGACTCTGAGGTAAGCGTAGGCTACAAGCAGAAAGGCTACAGAAAAGAGACGTTTGTGGAACCTTAGGTAGCTTTCCATAGTTTTGTATGTAACCTTATGAGAGAATATCTTGGAGACTAGGAATAGGGTAAATGAGATGCAGAAGGAACTCATCATTTCGTCTCAGTTGAGGTGGTTTTGCATGTGAAGTAGAGGGAACTGGAATTTTAGCTGTTGCAAAAGTCCTGGCAAATGCCAGGAGTGTTTCCCTGGAAGACTTTACCGTTGTGTTCTCGGTTCCACTGAACCTTTTCTTTTATTTTAGTAGAATTCTTGGAGTAGATTAGGTATGATACAAAATCTCTTTCCCTCCAAGCTTTTTCCCCTCTTTGCCTTTTCCCTTCAGGTTGTTGTTGCTGTTACACGTCAGCTTCTCACCCTTTCCTGTCCTGGCTGTCTTTCTCTGTGTTTAGATCTTTCTCCAAGAAATCTGGAAAGATGCACTCATCTATTTTCCTTCCAAGCAGAAGAACCAAAGCACAAAATGAGTGGTGTATTCCCTGCTGATTTGACAACTTGAACCAATATTTTTCACAGTGTTTTTGCAGCCTTCCTCCAGAGGCACCTGCCAGATCTTGATCCCTGCTCAAACTCTCACTGCTGTGGCTATGCGCTGCTGTGGATTACTAGGATAAGATGTGACCTAGGAAAATGTGACTGCAAGTGGTAAAAGCAGGAATGTTTTTCTGTAGAGAAAAGTTAACACTTCCTTTGCATCTGAATCCATTATAACATAAGTAATTATGCAGAGTTCAAGGTCCCTAGAAAACTATGTTCTGATGTCTTTGACACACATTATAACATATTTTTAACTTTGATGCAATGTAGCCGTCACTATTTCCTGCATGCTATAGCTATTTTACTGAACTGCTGAAGTGCTGTTCTTTTTAAACCATGTTTTTCTAACATTTTCAGAGCTGCATGAGTAGAGGCAGTAGGCATTATTAGGTTCATTCAGAAGAGCACTTGAGACTGGCTGCTTGTGATTATGTGTCCAAGCAGTGACTGAGAGTATAGATACCGAGATGCTTAGTTCCTTACCACATTTGTAGTTACCTAACATTTCAGTATTTCCCAAAGAAGAAGCTGAATGAGAGCCACAAGTATTCATGACAGAAGGGGGCCTGGGGTCGGGTGATTGGGTGTCATGTGCCTCTGGGGGTGCTTCTCTGCCGCCTGCCTTACGCAGCGGTGAGGAGCCCATTGCGTGGCAGTGCCTGTGTAGGCTGCAGCTAGTGGCAGCGTTTTCTTAACATGACTTGTGGCCTCAGGAAACTAGCAAAGGCAATTACAAGATTAAATGTGGCATATTTATTAAAAGCATTTGTTAGTAATGTCGTGGTTTCTTTTTAGTTTTTGTTTTTGTTTATTAAATCTTACTTGTTTATTGCAGATATTTTGTTCATTATATCTTGTGGTGTTTTTTCCCTAAAGCATCTCCAGTTTGCATAAATGCTGTGTTTCTAGGGTTGGTCAGAATCTGCATGTGTGGAGGGCATTGGGTGGATTTTTGTGCATGTTTTCCTGTTCAATAAAGTTAGTACTAACACTGTAAGAGAACATTTGTTCTGAAAACCTTGTTTTCAGCTTGGAATAGTGTTTGGGTGTTACAAGAACAGTCAGCATTTTCCTGCCAGTTTGTACCTGAAACTAAGTGTGACTCTACGTAGAGTGTGATTTTTTTTCTTAATATGATAATAGTTCATTACTATGCTAAAGGATTTTGATTTGGGAAAAGACATGTTATGAACTGAAACCTCAATTGATAATGTTACTCTGTCAATTGATAATGTTACTCTAAGAATTACAGTTTTATTTGATGTGTGCACTGAGGTCGTCTGCTTGTTCTCCTCTACAGCCTGGGATGCTATTTTACGTTGCACTGTTTTGCACCTACCTAGTTAGTTATTCCTAACTAGTGAGCTTACAGTTTAGATTAATAGTTAAGAAAAAGGAAGAAAAATACTGTTTCTAATTTGTGGTTGATAAATGAGGAGTGAATTAACGAATCGGCCTGGCCATGCTCTGAAGTCTGTGGCAAAGCTAGAATTTGAAACTGTATTCTGAGTCAGCTATTAGATCGGACTCCTTGACTGGGAAGAGTTTCAGCTGTACAAAACCTTTTTTTTTTTTTTTTTGTACGGAGTAGTTTGAATGTCACCTAAGAAACCAAGTTCTCTTCTTGTTTTGACATGAACAACCGAGATTTCCTCTTTTGCTGGCAGACTTCATTAACTATGTGGCTTTTTTAATCACCAGGCGCTTGCCCAAAATAGCCTACACATTGTTGGAGCATCCTTACTGGTAGGAAGCATGACCTTCTCTCTGATACTGGGCCACCAAAAAGAATGTAGTAAATTTTAATGTGATTGTAACTTAGCCAGCATTTACATAAAAGAAAACAATGATCTTCTTGTTATGGAGATCATTAATGAAACATCAGCACTGGTCTGCAAATGCTACCATGTTGTGATCCAGCTGAAAAAACAGCCTTGTGTAACTTGAGTACGTTGCATAACACAGGAAGTGGAAAAACAAACTAAATTTTCAAGGGTTGTTTACATTTTAACTAGATCCGAATGAAAAGTCTACAGTGAACAGCTTTTTGAGTAATTTAACTGCTGTATCCTCTGAAAAAATATCTATGAGGCTGAATATATTCTTTCTCGCCTGTTCAATGCTGGTATTTGTGGTTGCATTTTTCAGCGTGTTAATCTAATGTTTGAAATTCAAATAGCATTGAATTTCAGATAAGTCATGTGGCAGTGTTTCTGTTTCCGATTGGAGAAGGGTATGAGTGCTCTGCGGTCAGGATTTGTAAGTGATTCAAAATTCATCTTCCTTAGGCAGTCAAGCATGTAACTTTGAAATTTGCTTACCAGTTAGTCTCTTAAAAGATAAAAGCAGTAAGTCACATCTTGTGATAGGCGAACTCATGTTCCAGTAAACTCATGGAAACATAATAATTTGCAGAACTTGCTTGATAGTTTTTATCTAGCTGTAGTTCAATGTGTTTCAATGCCAGTACATTCAAGACAAAGTCATTTCCCTCAGATAGTATCCTTCAGTTATATCTCACTGTGGAAAGGCAAAGTTGCAAAACTCAGCAAGATTTCAGGAGGAGGCAGTCAATCAAGAAATTCTGCAACTATTTCTTATAAGGTCTGCCATTTTCAAAAGTATTAAATTCCCATGAGGATCAAGTGTGTAAACAGTGATCTGAGCCTAGGTTCTGGCATTCAAGTCTGAAACGTTCATTAACAGCTTTAGAAGTCCTCCCCTGATATTTTTAAACTTCCCAGATCAGAGATTTCTTTAGGATGAGTTACAGCCTGTGGAAGTTTATCTTGTTATAAAGTTTTTGAAGGAAATTGCATCCAGGCAAAAAAGGGTAAAAACTGAATTGAAAGACTGAAAAATGAGAAAACTGAACTGCAAAATGAAACTGTCAGCTCTTGTTATGAGTGGTGTGTAAACTAACACATGCACAGAGTTCAAGAGACTTATGTTGACTTTTCATTAGCTGAAGATCTGTTTCTGTGACCCAGCTGAAGGGACACAGACATTGCTGACCAAAAAAAGATTGCTCAGCATCGACCAGCAGATCGATACTGGCCCATGTGTGAATTATTAATGGATAGGACAGCCATATTGTGAATTGTATTTTGTCTTTTATTAGCAGGAGAGGAGGGGAGGGTGCTGTGCTGGCTTATTTTAGTAAGTAGTATGGAGTTGTAATCTTTAAATTTCTTTTATGTACTGGACTGAACAAAATTGCAAGACATACTCTTATTATAGTTTCTTTTGTTATCATTAAAATTAATAGTGATCTGGTAAGCATCAACTTCAGTATAAAAAGAGGTGTTCTTTAGTCTCGTTAGCCTTCAGTGGATAAGCAAGAGGCACATAAGATCTGAGTCTTCTCAGGCATTACTTGGCATTGGATATTTTCTGCCAGCAGGACCCAAGGGTAGATGGTGAGAAAGCACTTGACAATGGATATAATTGCTGTATACCATGGGGCTAAATTAACATTCTCAACATACATTATCTGCTCAAATAAACTGTGTAATATTAAGTATGCAGTAAGTATTGTGGTTTATTTGATCAACAGAACTCTCCCGTTTCTCCCGTCCCTGCCCCCTAAGCCGCAGATGCAGCAGTGGGTTTTCAATTGAGTGAGGATACCACTATAATTTATGGTTGCCTGGAGATTATTCTTTGGATTTGGGTTAACTTAAAATTTGGCTATGTTTTTATAATTATTTTTTCCATTCTTTTATTTTCCCCATGTGCAAAAAATCTGGTTTTGATATATATTATTACCCATGTATTTAAAATATGTGACAATATGCAAACTGTATTTCAAATGGCCCCGCACTTGCCACTTTCCAACCTGGGTTAGATTTATAGGATAGCAGTATATCGTATTGTTTTGTATCACATTCTTGGACTGATGTGACACTTAGTTAATTTTAATACACAACACCCCCCCAACCCTCCATCTTTCTATATATAAAACAAATTTTATGAAACGCAGCAAATAGGTGAAAGATGCATGCTTCTTTAAAGGGCTGATTGTTTCAGGGAAAATATTCTATCTAGAGAGTTGATGAGATTAAACTATATGTGTTCCATTATCTTATTTGTCCTTTGTATTTCAGTAAAGTCTAGAGGTTCTTGACAGTTGCGCTAAGTGCTGTATGCACGGAATAAGAAAAGTGGTCTTCCCTGCAGTTGGAGAAGAAGGGAGAAATGAGCTGGATGTGAAGAACAATTGAAGAAAGCATAGCGTGTGCTTTGTAAACGTACGTTTTCTGGTTGTTTACCTTTATAATATACATGTGAAAACAAACTTTCCTGTTTTTTGTTGCTTTATTTCTTATTTCTCTCTTCAGTTAGAGTTCTCTCTTCCTAACCTTAATGCTTCTGTCTATATCCAGTAAAAATGATGTAAGGAATTAAAGATTTCATAAACAGAGGTGGGAAACCAGATGTGACAACCAAGACGTGCGATTTCGCCTTTGTGAAAATCTGACCCCATTCAGGCCAAAGGCTTTTTTTTTGTCTGCCATTGCTTTTGCAGCGATGTAGCTGGAAAGATCTCTAAATCAAATGTTTTTAAAGTATGCCAAGAAATAAAAATTTTTTAAAAATTTTATTCCTTCTGCGCCCATATCCTGATATAAAGTACTGATATGGATCTGAGCAAGTCTTAATTGAATGTGTGTGTGGCAAAAATTATTTAGGTACTAAGTATCTTAAAGATTATTTGACTGTACATGTGTTCAGAATATATATCCTACATACTTACAGGTGGATCCAAAAATTGTTAAAAGTGTGGGTCCAGCTCCACGAAATAAAAGTTGTAAATAGATGAGAAAGTAAAAAAGGGGAATAAAGGCAGAAATGTGGATATGTTTTAATTCCAAGTATTTTTAAAAAAAGAACTGTATTAGATTTACTGTAATTTTCTAGAAAACATGTACAAATGAAAGGGTCTTTGTAATGCTTAAATGTAGACCCAAAACATGTTGTTTACTGAAGCCCTGTTTAATTGCTTTCTAAACCTGGAAGGATATTAGTTGTTAGTAATACTGTTCCAGAGATGAGTAAAGTTTTGCAACTCTTTTGTTGCTGAAGGTGCCTTGTGCTTGACAAGATTGATCTTTCGTCTCGTGCTTGCAGCCTGTAGGGTGCATGTATTAGGCACGTAATTTCCTATATCTCTTGAAAGGCTCATGCCAGGAGTAGTCCTGGCAATACAACTAAGAGAAAAATCTTCTACATTCAGCACAACAGTAGTTGCCACTTTCGCTTAGAACAGGTACAAGGAGCTGATATCTGTTCCTTTTACCCACTATTTCAGTGACTGGAGCGCGCACACCGACCTTGGGAAACTTGTATTGAGTTTTGCCCTCTGGTTTTCCTATTTTGCAGAGAAACGGCCTGGAATAGAAGAGTTTGTTACGGTTTGGGATATGCTACTCTGAGGAGAGAGGGAGGCAGGCAGGTGCATCACTGTCCTTAAAAGATGGGTTTCGTGGCGGTCTTTATCCCTGGAAAAACTGTTTTTATAACCCAAGCCTCTGAATCCCAAAGTGGCAAAGGAATGACCCTTGCGTTTCTTTATGAACCTTGGCTTCTGACACTACAGCAAGGATGGTGTCTTAACAGCCAGAGGAGACAAAGACAACTTTCAGGTAAAAAACGTACATTGTTTTTTGCACTGCACTCTCTGTTTTATTTATTTTTTGTCTACTCTTCCGTTCATTCTCCTCATGTTTCTACATTTACAAATCTGAACAAGAAAAAACCCTAAATGTTTGCCACACTGGGAAGCAAGTAATTAGAAATCTAAAATGGCAAATGGCTGCATGGTTTGTTTATCCTCTGAATTAAAGGTGGATTTTTCTCTAAAGTACAAAAAATGCCTTTTTTTTAATAGAGAAAGAAAAAGGTATTTTCAGTGCAAAATGTTGTTTGACAACTGTAAACTACTGAATGCCTTATATTCTCAAGTTCAGTAGGAATACTTTGGAAACAGCTATAATCTAGAACTCTGAATAATTTACTGTGGCTACTTAATTCTGTGATCTGTCAGAGCCAGGCTGCAGTAATTGAAACTGAAGTAGCTTAGCCACTGGAACTGCATAAGACAATAGGAGTGAATGTATTTCAACAGAGTATAAGGGTTTGATCAAAGTTCTGTGCATTATCAAAAGTAATTCCCTGTTGTAACAGGAGATTGCCTGCTGATACACATGTTTTTAACAGATACCAAAGCCTATTTTCTATTATTTTTGCAGGAGGATGAACTTCTGTTCAACAGCCCATCCTTTAGTAGAAGTAAGTTCAAAGAAATGTCGAGCAAATGTCGCTAATCCTTTTGAATTAGTGGTGCAAGCTCACGAGGTCACTTGTAAAAGAGATGTAACATGCAGAAAACCTCTAATAAGTGAACATATGTTGTATGTAAAGCAAGAAGCAAAGTAAACTGGAACACTGACATGAAATTGAGCAGCATGTATTCTGTATCCACATCAAAGGTCTGGACGGAAGGCATTTGAGACAAAGACATGGAGCTGGTAATGTCTCTGTTTTTCTGGCTGTAGTATCAAATGTGAATGCGTTGTATTCCAATAGTCTGAACTTCAGCCTCTTAACATGGGTTCAGACTTGAGGAGATTTAGCATTAAGGGCACAGTTACAAATAATTGGGGGTATTTTGTTTGCTTGCTTGTTTGTTTACCTCCATGATCAAATTTATTACATTTGTGGATCTGGTGATATGCATTTAATGAAATCCCATGTACTAACCACCATTCAACATTTTTCTTTTTTTTTTTTTCTTCTGAATGGGCTAAGAGGTTGCATGCAAGAATTCTGATGCTTGTTGCAGTTGTATTAAAACGCACACATTCATTCTATGTTAGTTAATACTACTACAAATTAGCATGTAATGAATTTATCATCTTTTTTTTCTTGAACTAAGCAGAATGCATACCGATTGAGCCTGGTGCTTCATGACATTCAACCCTTTGCATTTGCTGCTTAGGTTTCTTTATAACCTGCTGTCATAATTAGGACAAAAGTAACTGGAAAAGGAGTGCAAAGACCTCTAAGTTAGCTCTGATTTGGAGAGGCTATAAGGTGCAGCTCAATACTGTGTAGATAAACTAGCATTGGTGCTTGAAGCAGCAGAGCCTAGCTCTTGGCCTGAGTTAGCAAACCCACTTTTCAGGTCGTCTTAATTTGGGAAAGGGCTGTGCAGTCTCAACGATATGGTTTCCAGATTTGAAGGTAGCTCAGTGCATCGTAGCTTTGGGTGTTCGCTTTGCAGTTTGTTCTGCGATGTAAATTCCTCTGTGATTTCATTGGAGGAGGGACAAAATATTGTCTGCTCCTAGAAATAAAGTGAGGTTATGTTGACTGTAAGATAGGTCGTGTTGTTTGAGTGCATATGCAGCACGGAACGACTGATTCATTGCTTGGCTGTGCTGGATGTAACCATTTTGTACCACTGCAAAATGAGTGTAAGACCCATGGCTTACACTGGGAGGTTTTTAAGTGCGCTTCACTTTTGTATTTATGGTTCTCTCTACATTTCTGAGTTTAGTGGCACTTCCAATGCAAAGCAGCTCTGGCAGACAGCCCAGAGAGGCTGCCCAGTCTGGGTAATGGGCGGACTGGGACTGCACTGCCTTGCACTGTACCCCAGTATCTAGTCATGATACACACTGTACATGTATGGACAGAAATGGTGAATGAAGACTGTAATATTCTGCCCTTGCTTAAAATTGAATACTTCTGGGAACTTATATATACATGTAATACCTGTCTTCTCAGATGTAATTGGCAGTTTAACTGAGGACCTTTGTACAATACAGTTTGTAATTTGATTTATTTTGAGTATCAGCTCTGGTGATCTCTTAGAAAATCACTCCGAAGTAACTCAGAAAATATTTCTCAAGAAATAAGTCTTTTGATATCTTCAAGGCATCAGTGTTATTCCCCATGCTCAGGATGAACAAAGAAATAAATTCTTTACATTCACTGGGATCACTTTTTTCTTTTCAAATGCAGGATGAGCACAGTGCCTCCAAAATGGCTAAGCATTACTGTGTGCACCATGTGTGTTTGGAGAGCAGAGCTTTTCACCCATCAGCTGTCCCTAAATACATCAGCTGGAATTAGGTGGCTATGGAGTCAGTAACGTTAAAATTCAGAGGGAGACACCGACATTGGCATAGGGCGATTTCTGGTCCTGGAGCTTTCATCCAAAGTGTACAATATTCTTGCTCTTTAATCAGAAGCAGATCTTGCCCTCCCAGCTGTCCCTGTACTCTTGCTCACATTCTTACATTAGTAGCGTGGGCCAGGCAGTGAAAACTTCATTTCCCATAATATCTTCAAGGAAATCCGTGGGATTATCGCCACCTGTTACCAGTGTGCAGCACTCAGATGCTGTTCCACTCTGGAAGGTGAGATAGAAAGTAAATGCAAATGTGAATGACAATTGCAGGAGTGGATGGCTGCAAGAGAGAGCCTTGCAGGTAGGATTTCCTGCCTCAGGACCCCTGTCTGGGTATCTCAGGGCTCTACACTTCAGTCCATGTTCTTCCTCTGTTTATTTCCCCCCCGTCATCTTTGTATACCTTTTCTGGTCTCTCCATGCCTCACTAATGCTTTTTGCTCTCATGTTTTCAATTTGTTTTCATAACAAAAAACCAAAAACCAACCAACAAACAAAAAGCTGAATTTATTGTAACAGATCCGAACGTGCAGATCCTGATACTGGTGAGGCACGCACTGTGGGTGGGATTCGGTTGCCTAAGCCCTGTTGTGCTCTGGAAGATGCCCTAGGGCAACTCACTTGGGCCTGCATTTGCCCAGAAGGGCACGAAGTCCTGTCTCATTTGTCAGCCCCATGGAGACATTTTCACATGCCCCGAGGCAGCTGAAATGGGCCTGGACACCTCTGTTTACACAACTGCATCTCACCCACAGTGAGGCATTGCACTCAGTGCAAAGGTTGAGAGAAAGTTTCCTGATTAGTTTTTTTAGACAGAAAAATGGGGATTGTGTGGTATGTACCTTTCCTGTGGGCAGAATTCCCAACAAAAGCTTGGTTGGTCAGCTCACGCATGCACGCACCCTGCCAGAGGGGAAAGAAACATTTTCCAACCAGTTTCATAGCAGCAGCTTACACCGGTGACTCCTGTGCTCTGTTGTACGTTACAAAGCCTTGCCTTTATAATGGAATAATGTGCTGTTTTGGAGGGTGGTTTCCACTGTTTGTGAATCCTACTTTTTGCCAGGAAAAAAAAAAAAAACAAACACAAACAAACCAACAAAATAGGAACAATTAGCAGAATAACAGGCAATAGCAGAAATGTTTGTCTTCCTATCATAACCCTAAATTGTTATAATATGAGTTCATCTGGAAATTGAATAATTGTGTCTTATTTTCTTAGTGATCTTAGAGCAAGTCATGAGAAGGTAAAGAACACCTGAATGTTTTAAAACAAAAGAGAATGTATTCCTGAAAGAATATGGAACAAATTGCTGTTCTGGCCCCTTCTTTTTGTTCTCTGCCTTGCCTTGTGCAGTCTTTGTGGAGAGTGCATAAGGATTTATTTAGAAATGCAACCCTCGCTCCTGTGATCATCTCCACATGGGGGCAGAGGTCTGTCTATCATTTTTGCTGGGTGGGGCTATTAATTTTGAAAAGATCTGGGTAACAGACAGCTTATATGTTTCTGATATTTCTTAATGTGGTTATGGTGGCTTGTGCTTCCCTCCTGTCGCTGAGGAGGGGATTTTCAAAAGTGCTCTGTTAGCCAGAGTCTGTTCCTATTAAAGACATCAGGGAGACTCTCCTGGGTGTAATGGAAGTTGAGATTGGACAATAATAATCAGTCGTTTTAAAGATCTCATAATTTTGTAAACAGCAGGTAGAATAGTTGAAATTACATACTTGGTATACAGGCAGTCTGTCAGCAGTTGCTGAGAAAACACATATGCCTGAATTCTGCACTGAGAAATAAATGTAGGTACTGGTGTGTGCTGACCAAAAGTCTTGCTTGACAATTTTTGTTGCGAGGCAAGAACGGAGGGAAAAGGGAAACCAAGGGTAGAATATATGCTGAGAACATAGATGCTTATCTCAAAAAAAAAAAAAAAAGATGAAAATTACTTTTTGTTACTTGTCTCCAGGTATTCTTGATTTCAGTATTGTCTTGTCATTATCCTATTACAATCCCCCCTTTTTTTTTCCTATGATTTATTCCATAGTATACTTAAGCAGCATCATGCATAGTTGAAAAATATTGGTATAATTTATACAATATATGAATAAAGGATGTTGGTGGAGGAAGTCCACCTAAGTCAACTAGAACAGGCAAAGTACAGAAAAGGTCTGACATTTTTTTTTGTGTTTCCTCTCAGTCACGTCATATTAGCTATGACATTGATTGTAGCTATTCTGATTGCCTGAAGATCCCACTAGCAATATTTTACCTGTAGCAGAAAATTTAATGTGGACACAATATGCATAAGTAGTGCCTGTCTCCAAGGAGAAGTTAAAAGGAGAGGAAGTAGATGTTCTTGAAGCACTCATGGTTTTTGCTGAAAGGGACAGGATTTATGTCCATCTGTTATATCAGTGCACTTTATATAAGTTATTTCAAGCCTTTTGGATGTTGTTAGTCCCAAGCAGAATTTTTTTGAGAACTGCTACAAGATGTTATAAGGGCCGTTCAATACTATTAAATGCTTTTCTGGCAACCTGTGATAGGACAGTTGAAGAACATTCAGATGATCAGGCCTCAGGCATTAACTGTATCATTCCTTGGACATAGCTTTTAACACCCAATTTATGAAACCCATTTGACCTTTCTGTACATTTATGGAAATCTGGTAGTGCAGTCTGACAGCCATGAGTTTTTGCTACCTTTTGAAATTTAGTTAGGAAAGCTGTTAGCTGGAAATCCATGATACAGTTTCCTGGTTTCTCTATGTTGGGATTAGTGTAATCAGATGAGTTTTCAAATTGGCTTGGACGGTGCCAATATTGAAGTATTTCTCCTGCAGCTATTCTAGTATCATCAGTATTTGTCAGTGATAGTTCCTCTTTAACACAATATTACATTTCTAGCTTATCTGTTCCCCCCCCCCAGCTTCTCTACATACATAACAATATATATCTCAGCTGTTTCATTCACGTTATTTTATTAGGAAAATGGGATATTTATCAGTCTGTATCGGTAGATTTCCTAGTAAAAGGATAAGGGGAGGAGTTTTCCTTTTTCTCAGCATCGGGCCTACAGATGTTTTTATTAATCAAGTTACTCTTCCAGGAACATTTGTCTTTATCTGACGCCTTGAAAGGTAGGGAGAAGTGATGCTGAATGTCCGATTTGCTCAGTCACATCTATCTTGTAAAAAGTTTCTGCACTTGATTGGAAGTTACTACGACAAATGTGAATAAAAGAGGGAGAGATAATTACTACTTTGCAATAATGAAAAATGTAATTGCAGAGTCAGTGCTACTGGCTAAATAAGCCAAAAGGGAGTCAAAAAATGTGCTAATGCTGCAGAGTTTGGTTCTGGATGACAAAGCTGAATTTGATCTTCCCTGTTGGTATTCTAGTATAGTATTCGAATCCCATCTCATTTCAGAGGGAACTGTGGCATTTTGATTTATTTTTGATATACAATCTATGGTTCCCTAAGCTAAGCAGAGTTTCTGGGGAAGGATGCAAGGTCCTTGTCAGAGGACATTGTTCCCAAGTCCCAAAATGGTCCTCTGCTTTACAAAAGTGAACAAGGCACGCTCTGGCACCTAGGTCTTTTTTCATTAGGCTTTATGGCAGTAAAATATTACCTCTGTCAGGGAAAAAAAAAAAAGAAATCCAAAATCCACATCTGACCACCTCTAGCCCCAGCTATAGGTCCTTGCTTAGGTTTACTAAGCCTCTTGTATCTGACTGAAGCCTGGAGCTGTTTAATGCAAAAGCTGTCAGGATTATCTTCCCCATAGCGTGGCTAAGCTGGGAAGTGGAGAACGAGTTCATCATCTGTCTCCTGGATGGCTTGCTCTGGGGAGTCCCTGGAGTCCCAGCTGGGATTTAAATCTTACTTGCTTTGGTGACAGCTCCGTCTGTTAGCCGTGGTGGCAGTCTCTGGGAATCATTCTTTCGTGCTCACAAGGGCTGTTTCTTCCCTGTGGTTAATTGCATTGAAGTGAGTTAAGTACTAAAGCAGAGTTCAGCAAGGAAACACACACCTTTTAAAAATGAACAGAACATTGACTTGTTATTTATACTGATCCATCGTGAGAACTCTTATGAAAAATTTAAAAAAAAAAAAATCATATCTTAGAACCATGCAACTCATGACAGTTGTGATGAGTTGTGAGCATAGAGCATATTTGGGATGGGATTGTTGTGACAGGTGTGACTTGCAAGGCAACATAGTGACCAACATTTGGGAAAAGAGATTTTTGTATTCTTTGACCCTGAACTAATTTACACGCTTACAGAGACTGCATACCTACTGGTGCTGACGACAGATGGCTCAGAATATTCTCACAGGAGAGCGTGAAGTAAAAAGGTAGACGGATAATTGCGTTCATACTATTGGTCCTGAAATCCAGAGTTGTTACAGGCTGCGAAGCAATGCAAAGAAAATAGTTGACCACAATGGATGTGTAGCAGTAACGAGGTGAAACTGCATTGCCCTTTTCACAGAATTGATAGAGTGTTTTAAATATTCCACTCTAAATCATTTGCTTAGGAGTAAATGAAAAGTCAGAGAGTCCTTGGGTGTGTGGTAAAAATGTTGTTAATTCAACTACTTAGCTGGGGTTGAAGAAGCCGCACAAATCTGAGGAGGACTGTCTTGTGCTTCATTTGTTTATGTTTAAAAGTTTATGCTTCCTCCCATTTGGTTTGGTCATTTTGTTGAATATATTCAACAGAGAAATAGGAACTGTGTGCAGTTGGAAGCATTTCCAGATGGGTTCTGTGTTACAAGTGGGAATATACTCTGTGGGATATTTTGGAGAAGGGATATATGCCAATATACAGAAATAAAGAGTATACTTATGGCTTGAAAGTACATTTAGCATAGGCGCTCATAGTAAATCCCCAGAATACACTTGAAGGAGCAGAATGCACTCTGAAAGCGGTGCTTCATCATCGTCACATATCGTTACTGCTAGTGCCTCCCTCCAAATAGTTTTCAAGGAGGCAGGAAATGTGGAGTGACAGTACGCTAGGGAATGCCTTGCCACCTCTCAAGCCACATGGCAAAATTTCTGCTCGAGAATTGATCTGTTTTGCTTCTAATCTTATATATGTAGAGCTGGGAAACACATACAAAGGGTATTACAGAACACAGCATCAAAAGAAAACCCTGATGTGTTGGCTCTACAAGCTTCCTCCAGGGGATTTTACAGAAACCATAGCTTCATATCTCATTGCACATGTCTAAATAAATATTAAAGACAAGCATTTTGCATAAGATAGGCTATGGTACAACAGCAAGTTTATTAATTTATTTGCCCCTGGCAGAAGCATTTCATGGCTGTAGTGATCATCTCCAATTATTTGTTACAGTGTCTTGACTTTTTTGAGTATTGTTTATCCAACAGTATTTACACAGAAGCTCATTTGTGAGAGGTTTTAACATTTTTAGAGGTTGAAGTTGGTATGTGTTTAACATACATGCAAGTTATTTTGGAAAATGAGGGCAAGACAGACCAAAACTGGCTGTAAACTGCTGCTGAATTCACAACAGGGAGTTGGACTTCCATGGGTTTTAATACTTCAGATTCCTCCCCAATCCTTTTTTTTCCCCTGTGGCAATTTTCACCAAAAACACATCTTATTTCCCCTTGGTGAGACAGACCTAAGCATTTCCTTGCTTTGAGAACATCCAAATTCCCTTAGCAGGCACCCAGGAATGTGTAATTTGAAAAAAAAAAAAAAAAAGTAGGGGAGTAAAAGAAAAATAAGATAGCTGCGAGGGTAATCCTGCATTCATAACCAATTCCAGAAAATAGAGGCAAATATAAACTGTCCTCTTGAGCGTAAAAACTTAGTCAGTAGGTAGGTATTTGCACTCAATAGGTATTTGCACATGTACATATTTGATAGGCCAGCATTTGATTTGCATCTCATATATACATACTACTAAAAGACAGGTATTTTTTCATCTTGTCTTGCAACAGGTACAGCTCTATGGAGATGACAAAAGGATAAATCTGATTCTCTCATCAGAAAGAGAATTCTTGGATATTTTTGTGCTCCCTCAAGAAAGAAATGAAGCATTCTTGTTCCTGCCTTGAACATCCTGTGAAAGGAAAAGGTAATGTTTCTAGAGTGTGTAAGATCTCATTTTGATATGGAAAATGCTGGGGGCCTTGTTCTATTCTGTAGCGATCTCCGTTCTGCCAGCAAATGCCAGAACATCCCTTAAATGTTTTCCAAAATTAATCTCATGGCCTATCATCCCATATTTCCCTCTGGAGGTCAAAAGGCTGCTGGATGGGTCTTTAGGTAGGGAAGAAAGGCTGCCAGATTCACAGCTGTGCAGATATCCTGTGCCCATGTGTGCAGAACATTTCAAACAGTGCACTCAGGGTGTGCCAGGGTTGGTTCAAGATGGACCGAAAATAGTTCGCACCTTTCCAGTGAGGATTGTCAGCCTGAGCAAACATCTGATGTTGTCCTGATGGGAACGCAGCTGTTCATTGATCGTAATGTGGCCCAATTTTCAAGGTCAGTCAATCAAATCCAAAAATCTTGTAGGATGAGCATCAGCTAGAATTGTTTTTGTTGGTGGTTTTTCATCCTGTTATTTGTGCTTTCTTCTTCTGGTGTAAGCAGCAGATAAAAGGCTTAAAAAGCCATGGAGAAACCTGCCATTAAGAGTTTTGGTATTGATCTGATATAAATGAATCTTTTAATATAGCTAATTTATTTATAAACAAGGGAGTATCCACAGAGGCAAAAAGTAGGGAGAACTTTAAAACAGCAAGATTGCCAAAGGACTAACGAGGCTCTTCCTCAGTATTGTTTGCCTGCTCAGGTTTTGAGGGAGGGTTGCTTTTTCATGAATTTGTCTGTGACCTGGAAGAGCCATGGTGACAAAGATTCTAAGATCATCCATAGTCATTCAAACCCCAGGGCAATGTTTGTTCTGTCTCTAACAAAGGCCAAGATATTGGATTATAACATAGTCCTTGCCATAAATTTAGTGTTTCATCTCTTTAAAACTATCAGTTTAGGTCATACTGCCATTGTGTTCTTTCAAAAGTCTTTACAATTGAAACCTTTCCAGAAGGCGAAAAATTAAATTTCCTGCCTGAAAAGTACTGAGAGAGAAAATCTGCCTTGTTTCCTGTTTCTCTTCAAAAACTCTACTGTTGGATAAAATATGCCAATTGCACTCTAGTTGGTAATATTTGCATCATGAACTGTTAAATGAAAGTTTTAATTCAGCAGCCTCTGATGAATTCTTTTCGTGCTACATACATTATTTTAGAAGTGACTTTATGTATCAGATTAAAAGGAAAAGTTGCTGTGACAATGAGAAATGCAAGTGCAATACCTCTGCAAGCAGTTCAGATTTATGATAACTCCAGGCATACTCCTGTTACCTCGTCAGTCCTTGTGTTATGTTGTTCCTTGTCTGAGGTGAAGAGCAAACTTCCTGAGAATGGAAGGTGTCTCCCCTGTATAAAAGCCCTGTCCAGACTAGAAGCACTGCAATGACTTTGTAATTAGTGGCAAACCTTAGAGTTTTTGACTGTTGCTTGGTGCTAGAATTGTAATTCTTGGATGCGTACGTAATTGCTCCATTGTGCAAGACGCGTGTTGTGAAGGTGATGTTCTCATTCCAGCAAGTTTTCAGCTTGAAATGATACAGCAGAAGTGGAGGTGTGAAGCAGCATCACAAAATGAGTCAAAGATTGATAAAAAGATTCAGTTACTGAATCTGATGTAGACTTGCATACAAAGTGAAAAGTCCTTTTTTTTTTTTTCCCCCAAAGCTGAAAAATTTGCAGGATTTTCTAAAAATATTCCTCATGTTGTGATTTTGTGAAGCAGATGTGTAAAGCAGATAAATTAATACTCAGAACAGCTAGCAAACATAATGCTTCAGCAGGCACAACTGTGGGAGAAAGAGCCTTTTTCTATGACAGTGATATTCCTGAAATATGGTAGGTGCAGTTATTTTCATATTCGGTAGTTCTTAACATTTCTGAAGTGGCTGAAGCAACTGGCTTGGCTCTAATGTAATGTACCCTTTGAAATGACAGTGTTTTGTAATCTTGTTGTTTGGTGATGAATATTTGCACATTTTCTTGGACTCGTTCCAGTAATTTACAAGGAGATGCTTTGTAGACTGTGGAAAACCCCAGAAAATTGCTTGACTGGTCTTACTCAGACAAACTGAAATAAACCTTCAATTCAAAGATATGATACATGCTATTCCTATTTTGAACACTGTACCTTCATCACATGTGACCTTGCTATTTGATGATTTGGCACAATGCCACAGAATAATTTGATGATCCACTGAAAATCGTGATTCTTTCATGTGGAAAACAATAAAAAGCATATGGTATCAATTATACTTCACTATTTCTCTGAGAATTCAAGCACCAGAAATAAAAAACACTGTCTGAAGACTTTGAATTTCCATTAACCGGAAACAGTTGGTATAAATTATTTTTACTGAAACTGCTCTACCAGTCCTGGGTAATAAAAGAAAAAATAACATTGGCATTTGATTGACTTCGTAGGTGCAAAATATGTCATGCTCAGAGGGAGCATAAAATTCCGGGTCGGGCAGTGGAATCATTTTATAGAATACCGTATTTGTCATGACGAAGCTTGGAAGAATGGGTTTCCTGTTACCTTAATTCCTACTGCATCTCTACAGAGCATGGTGATTTGCGTGATCAAATATACTGGATAATGAATATGATGAGTAGCTACAGTAAAAGTAGGAGGTAGGAAGGGAGGCTTCTAGAATAATAAGACTTTTGGTGGAAATCAAAGCTGAGTTATTCAAAGAAACAGTTTTATTAGCAGTGTATTTCTAAAACATGGCTTGGATGTGGGTTTTCGGAATTTCAGAGCTGTATGTATTTTGGTGCCTTACTCTCCTGGTGAGCACTTTCATCATAACTGACCTTATGGAAGTCAGTTACTATGCAGAGAGGGGGCTTTTGTTTCTTTGTTCTTTAATTTAAGATAGAATTACTCTGCAGAATCTAGAGTAGTTCTGATGTGGCAACATATCCAGTAAATTGCCATCAGACTTATATTACACTCTATTTGTCTTAACACCCAAGATTTATCTTTATTGCTTACTACCACATTTGGTAAATAGCATTTTTTCTATAGTTCCTGTAATAGGAACAACTCTTTGAAAGTAGCGGTGTGTACTCAAATAGAAACTTAAACTGAGCTGATGGTAGCTCTCAGATAGAAACTTAAACACAGTGCGTCTGGAATTATTATGGTAGAGCAACAAGCAAGTCAATAAAATGCTAGTTAACCAGAAACTAAAATAAGAAAGCAACTTAACTTTTGGACTTCTAAATTTTGTACATGAGGAATAGACTCTTATCCATGGTAAATATGACTGAAATCAGTAGGGTTGCTTGTGTAATTAAATACCACCTAGCATTAAGAGTTTATGTGCCTATAGATTTACAGTGTAGGTTTATTAGGCAATACTTACTACTTTCTATTTTTATTCTAGAACTGGAATTGCATGAAACAGAAATTGGCCTTCAAACTTGGTATAAGTCTCCCTGAATGGGTTAGCAGAGGAGGTGAATAAGTCAGTGCACAAGAATGGCTGAAGTTCAGAAACAAGAACAGAATTGCAAAATTGTGAAAACAGCAATGGAGAGAAAGGAAGCAACATTACACTGGAGCTTTTCATCTGTAGGTAAAGTCTGCCTGATGACTGATACCTGTAAAAGTGAGAAATTTGCTGTAGATTAAAAATAAACAAATGAAAAAATAAAAAAGCAGGTGAGGGCGATGAAAAGAAGCCAATAAATCCCTGAAAACTCCAGGTGGGCCTCTGTGGGCTTTTGTTAGCATTTGTTGACAAGCAAGACTCCATGTGCATGTCTTACTGTACTGCGGTTAGGATCATTGCTGTGTTAAAATATGCTATATTCTAAAGCTGTGGTGAGAGTAGCAGTAGCACTGAGAAATATAAGTGGACAAAAGAACTGTGTCCAATGCAGTTGTGATAAAAGATGATACTAAATATGTAATCTTTTTTTGCAGAGGGTCTTGTAGGAGCCTTGGGCACACAAGAAGAAAGAGATCCTATATAGGAGTTCGATAAAGAGTCATTGAGTGGCATGCTACCAAATTCCTCTATAAACAGCTGATTTTCAAGTTCCTGCTCATATCAGTTTAATGGAGTAACCATTATCCCATGTGCTGGTAAAATAATGTGCCAGTGATGAGAGGCTGGCACTAATGTAGCCTGTTTTTTTAGTTCAGGCAGAGCTACAAAGGTCCTTTGGTTTAGGGTTCTCTGTGCACCTCCCTTTCCTGATACATGACCTCATGAGCCCAGCTGCATAATTCTGGAAGCTAGTATTGGTGGTAGGAGCCTGGATCTCTTCCTTAAAGCTCGAGATCTGTCAGCCTATGTCCTGTTGTTGACCCTTGATGCGGGCTGAAAGTCTGGTCCATTATCTGGGCTGTGTTATCGCTGAGGACTGCCCCTTGGCTGCCCAAATGCACCAGTTTTGCCTGATGTCACTTCCAGGAGCCTGTGATTTGAAAGGTGACAAACAAAGCACCTTCCTGCTGATTCCTTCTGCAGCTTATTCCCTTTTAGGCTATGAAGATGATATCAGACCTTGGCAAAATTGGACTTCTAGGACTGTGCCCATAGCATGACTTTCTTCCTTTAGTTCTGGTTATTTGAAGGTGGGTGCATAGTTGCTCCCAATGCTTACACCTAAAGCAAATTCCGGCAACACCCATCTGAATTATGATCCTGAGGTCCTTATATTTGCCTTCTTGCCCAACCAATTATTTCTGGACATCCCCAAGAACAGAAGGGGCATGGGTAACTCACCTGAGAGGAGTCCTGCTCCGTACTGTCCCTTATTTGGGTCAGTTAACCCCCACGCCCACCTGGATCACCAGGCAGGGGTATTGTCTTAAAGTGCTTTCACTTAACTGGGCAATCATCAAGGTCTAAAGACCCTCCATCTTCCCTCTTCTGAGAGATGAGTGGCAGTGGTCTGATGGGAAATAGTGAGTTTTCTCTTTGAGGTATTTGGTGATAGAGAAATTTCGTAACAATTAACTGTAAATTACACCTATTTTCTGCAAATAGTTTTAGCTTTAGCACTGATGGACCAATATACAAGTGCTTTCACCAACATAGCCAAATTTAGTGATATTAAGAAAATCATATGTATTTGGAAAACATTAGGATTTATTTTTATGAAATAGCATCTGATAGTTAAACTGCCATATTTTTTCCAGGCTTCTTTCATTAGAGAGACTGATGACTATTGCTACAAATATCCCACAGAGTATTCAATTATGCTGGATCGAGGGTGAAAACGACGTGCCAGAAGCTACACAAGAGAGATGATGCACATTATTCTAATTTTATGAGGCTGTAGATCTTGGGAAAAGGAGAGATTTATAATGCCACTCCCTACAATAGTTAAGAAAGTGTGTGTCTGATTTATGTATATGTAGTGGCGAGATGGGGTAATTTACTGAAAATATCACAGAAATCAGAATCTCTGAATAAAAATGATCTGTGCAATCTGTGTTTTCTGAAGATACCTTGCAAAACTCCACATCTTCTACACTAGTCATGAGATAAAAGTTTATTCTTCAGATTGAAAAATGTCTTTCTTTACTTCGGTAGTCGGACATTGTTTTCTCTTTTGTTTACAGTGATTTGAAGCGAGTTAAAAATACACGTTGTATTCAGTGAAAAGCACCCTGATAAGCCATCAACACAATGATTTGTAAATCTTGCGTTCTGAATGAGAGCAGAAATTAGGTAGTGTTTCTTTACTTCAAACTAAGCATTGGCATGATTCAGCAGGTCAGTTAAGTGTATGCTTGCTGGTAGTTCATAAATGCCATTGAGATAACTTTTTTTTTTTTTTTTTTTAAGAAAAAGTCTTTTTTGTCTTTGGAGGACTTCGATGACTCAGGAGCAGAGAACAGTGGCAGACTTATATACTGTGTTGACTTGAGGTCAGGGACAACTGTATGTATGCAGATCTTGAGGCAGTTTGTTAAGGCAGGTTACTTTTCAAAATCTTTGAGACCAGATCTTGTAATTTTTTTTCCCTTCAATTACAATTCAAGATTCAGTCTTCAGATGACTATATGGACAGTGAAATAGTTTAATTCATTTGAATGAAGTGTATTTTTTGTATCCTTCAGGTTGCTTGCTTTCTGTGATAATTTGCTTTGCGCTTGTTCCAAGAGCACATAGAGAAAGCAAGCCCTGATTAAGAATAAAATGCAGTTTCGAAGAGAAATTATAGATAAAATTTGGCTGGTTTCAAGAGAAAGTGCAGGGACAGTAAATTAATACTTCTTGTTCTCATAACTGTTAATTAACACGTCAGGCTGTGTTGTAGGATTGATGAGACTGTCTCATCTGGCAACGTTTTCAAGGGAAAAACAGGTCTTGAGGTTGGGGGTTTTTTTTCTTCAAGTCTTCTCCATTTTCTCCAGCAAATTCTGGGTTTGATGCTGATCTCCATTCCAGTTGTTTTAGTCTAGGGAAACTCCACTGATGTTATGTAATATTATTTTGTTTTAATACAGGATTCAATCAGAAAATTAAAAATGGCACCGTTGTGTGTCTCGTATTTCCCATCGTTTGTATTCAGAGTAAATATCAGGAGTGCAGGTCTGGTTTTGGCTTCTTTCTCTGCAGGATTAATGGAATGTTTATTAATTCAGACTTTCTAAGAAATGTGAAAACTGGCTTCATTGCCTGATTCATAGTTCATTGATATCAGTGGTGGGATTCCCACTAATGGCAGTGACCTTTTGCCCCTCATAATTATTGCTAATCTAATAGCCTAGGCTTAAAGTGTGGAAGTAACTAACAATCTGGGTTCATGCAAGGGTGTTTGGTGTTTTTTTTCTTGGGTTTTTTTGGTGGTGGTTTTTTTTTTTTTTCCCCCCAACAAGACAAAAGAAAACAAACATCAAAAAGTTGTTGTTAGCTAGCAACAAGAGAGCAGAGGAATCAAAACTGTGTGTATCTATTTATAAATATGAAAACACAGCACCTGAAGAGTCAGTTCTAAAAGTAATTTAGTTTGCATGCTAATAACTTTTCAATGCACTGTTTATCTTCTAAAGCAAAAATCTCTATCTGGCAGATACAGATTATAATTAGTGTAGCTAAGTCTTTTAAACCCAAGTAGGGTAATCTAATTACAGTTAAACAAGGAAAAGTAAATGTGGCTTTGCAAGTTCATTTTCTTACTTGCTTCTCTAAAGAAAGAAAGCATCAGTAAATATCTCTTGGATATGTGATGTGACACTGTCAAGTTTTAAAGGATTTTTTTTACGGTTCTCCAGTGGTGTTACTTTTTGTTCCTACAAACTGGATAAAATCTTATGGCTGCTGTTACCTACATCTGTATTATTTATTTTCAATGAAGTGTTCTACTCCTAATATTTTTAACAGAGAAGGAAATATAGTATGTGAAAAACTAGTTCCCTTGAAATACATTTGAATCATACAGACATACTGTTTTATCCATATGCATGTGCCAGTCTGGCCACTGGCATAAGTTACTTCACGTGTATAATGTGTTTATTTGATGACTGCAGCAAATTTCTTCCTTTACCATGAGTAGTCCTGAGCATATCTCTTTCTCTCTCACCAGATGTGGTCATCCACCTGGAAGCAAAAAACTTAAATTAAGTGGACTCTACACGTAATATTTTATGATGATGTATTTGTGTAAGTATAGTTCTGCATTGTTTCTTGAAGCTTTTCTTCTCTTCCCCTAATCTCAATGTTTTACTTCGAATTTGTGCTCTTATAAATATATTGCTGGCCTATGCCATAAAGAGAAACAGATTTGTGCATCTGGTCATCCTCCTGGTAGCGCACGGACAATGTTACTGGGTATTCAGGAGAGACTTAGGACTCTCAAACTCTTATATCAAGATTGCAACTGAAGACAGACTTCTTTTTAATCACCTTTCTGTTTCCAGGGTTCATGTATGTATTTACAAAATGACAGAAGCAGCACATTATTCCGAAGTAAAGTTTGTATATCACCCTGTCAAATGCATGTATAGTATATTCTGTATTTCAGGATGGCAGAGAAAGAGTTTGTCTTCTCCAAGCCTCAGCAGTCCAGCTCTTCTCACAGTCATGTGAAAGGAAAGCCAGAAGTGAGAAATGTTTTGCAGAAAGCAAACAAGTAGTAATCAGTAAGAAGTCTTTGTTACGGGATCCCAGGACAGCCATGCACACAAGAATGAGGCCTCCCATACAACTTGGAACTGGGATATATGCACACCTGCACATAGCTCTGCGTGTGAAACGAGGACACCAAGAACTGGTAAGTACCATTTGCTTTTTATACCAAATTATGTACAAGCTTTTTGCTGCCTGGTGGTATTTTTTTCCCCTCTTTCTGAGTAAGTTTCTTCTAACGGTCGCAGGTGGCAGACCCCTTTTCTAAGCTTGTATTCTTGTGTGTCCTGAGACATCAAATGGAAATATTTGAGGTGGGGCAGTGAACTGAAGAGAGACAGGAATGCTATGCAAGTAGGATGAGGTTATTCCATGAGACTACTACTACTTTGAGAGAAAATACTAAGGGTGGGACTTGGGGGTTGTCGGTGCTGTACGAATGTGCGCTTGTGGGAAAGAAGGAAAAGTCATCTCTCATTGAATAGTCTCATCAAAACAAGTCTGTCTCATTTCTTTTTCTCTATTTTATATACGAGTCAAAAGTATATTTGGACAGCTTGAGTTAAATTCTGTTTTTTAGCTGGAACAGTACAGCTAAATCCTTGTGTACTGTGAATTGGCACCACTGCACTGAAATCAAGAAAGCTTCGTTGATTTACGTCAGCTGTTGCATCTTCTTAACTAGAAAAAAGCACAATGTAATGCATGTTGTAGGTGTCCAGATCCAAAATTTTTCAATTTGGTTCTTTAGCTAGCTTGTTTGGGTGACTGAAATATCCTGAAAAGTATATTAGAAAAAAAACAACTCATGAACTAAAATGAATATAACACTCCAGGTGCTTCTGATTGGGCTATATGCTGTGCCACAGTAGTCCTAAGGAATGCTTGCTTCATATATATGTTCTAAACATTATAATATTTAGTATAGCTCCTGTTTTGAGGAAGGATTATTTATGCCTAATCTTGCGTAGAGTAGAGAAATGGTAGGATAGGTATAAACAAGTGGTGTTTAAACTGAGGATATATACTGAATTTAACTATGGTACTAATGATACAAGAAGGTGCAAACTGCTAGAAATGGCATTCACAACTTTATAGGGTTTACTCAACAGGACAAACGCATCGCACCAAATTGATTGATTGATGCATGCCAAAGCCCACACAGGGGCAGACCTTGAATTACCTGCCACAGCGCTGTTTTGAAGCCTGGAGGAGCAGACTTTGAGGAAAGCATCTGTAAGAGGCACTGACCCCACACCCCCCCGGGATCAGAACTTGGGGGAAACCAGAAGCTGTTGGCCTTGAACAAAATGAGTGTAATTGGTCTCGTCTTGGGAGGAAGAACTATTTTCGCTGGCATGTTTCTTCCTCAACTTGGCAAACAGTAGTACGTTATGGTAAAAACTTGGAAGATTGTAGACCGTAGGCTGGCTGTGGGCTGTTGCCCATCTTTCATGTGATCCGTCTTCAATACCACAACATTTTTTCTTCACAAGATAGCGGGGTTACAAATAACATTTTTTTCTGATATTAAAATGGTTCCACGTTCTCTCCCCAGGCCAAGTTACCTCTTGAGCCAAGAAAGCTTCAATTTGGGTGCATGGAGCCAGGCACACACTGCTTTTGGCTGCATTTTCCAGGATTTGGCATTTATATTTCTGTCTGACTCTTTGCCTCCTGTTGTAGCTTGTCCTATTCTTACATTTACATGTGAAAAGTACTCTGGGTCTTGTGCCGGTATCCTGCAACTTAGGCTGCTTTATAATGGCCTAAAAAGGTATAAAAAAGGCTTCTTGGCATAACAGATCATCCAAACTATGCTGCCAGAGCTGACCCATCAGTGACAGCTACGCAGGAGGTCTTTGTGTCTTTACATGTTTAGCCATAACTTCAGAGCATCTTTGTTTCTCTGCTCCTAAGAGAAAGGGATGTGGGTTACAATGTCTTGTCACTGATTCCCTCTTCTGAAAGATTCTCAGGAGTAAGTGAAATCAAGAGCAGGATGGGCTTGTGTGGAGAGGAATGGTGTGAAAAGTGTTGTGAAAGGATAGAAGCAGAATGTGGGAGAAGGCTTTAGTTTAACATGCCAGTGAGTTAAGAATTTGGAATTTCAACCTCTCTTTATTCCCCAAAGTGAAAGATTGAAAACAAGAGGTTTAACTTTCCATTAAAACAAAAGCTTTAAGCATAATGATCTCCATCTGAGAGTAGGCATTGTTTTGGAGAACAGGACTCTCAGCCTTTCAGGCCAGTAAGAGCCTGCTGTGCCCACGGAGGTAGTGAAGGATGCGCGACCACATCCCTTATTGATAAGCATGGATTGTCTGCTCCTCACAATACAAAGCAGAGGTGAATATTGAAGCGGTGACATTGAAAAAAGCAATCAGAAAATTGCTTCTGGGGACCTTGTAAAATGAAGGTTAATTCTGCTGTTGAGCAAAAGTCCTCTGGCAGGTTGCTTAAACTGCACTCTTTTATCTGACAGTAGAACTGGCAGAGGAGGACAGCTTAGGGAAGAACGAGAGTTTTGGGATACTCCACCATGCCAAGACTGTGCAGAGCTTCATCCAGCTGCTAACAGCTGTTCTCTCCCTCCCTCCCTCCCTCCCTCCCTCCCTCTGAAAAAAGACTCATTTACCTGGAAGCTTGGAAAATAGCTCATCATTACTAGTCATGCAAGAAAGAGGGGGTCAGAGTGGGTATAGAGATTATTGGTCAGCTGGACTTTCAAAACTCAAGAACAAGTTTGCCTTGCATTTTGAATAAGGTTTCTTCTTATTTGAACTTCATGATGTCCTTGTTCCCTGTTTATTTTGGCAAGTTGCTAATTAGTAATACGATTCTTGTCTGTGATGGTTTATATAAAGTATCCACGTTCTTGAGCGCCCAAAACTCTTACTGGCTTTAATGCAGGTTTGTGTTACACTTGCAATTCATGACCAGGCTTCATTTTAGGCATCTATATTTAGTGGTTCTAAGGCACTGTTGAGGGAAAAGAATCTGCCCCAATAATACATCTCCAAAGAATGGTGGTGGTGTGAAACACGGTATTTATCGAACAATTTAGCACAGTGGCAGAGTAAATCAGTGCTGGGTATAAAAACATGCAGTTCTTGTAAAGTATATGTTACACTAAGTACCAAGATGATATGTTGCATTTCTAAGCCCTCTTTTTATCTTGAATATTACAATCAGATCTGTTAGTTGTTGCATTTGGAAACTGAAAAAAAAAAAAAAGTCACGTATAACACTGGGTCTCATGATTGTGCTAAGCCAGCCACAAACATCAGATGTATTTACAGATTAAAAATCAGGGAGAAGCAGCTCTTAAAATATGTCAGCAACAATAAAATGCATTTGTGTGACAAAATACACTTGCATTACTGTTAGATGAAACCAGATAAGCTTTCTAAGAGCTGGATGTGAAAATTCCATTTTTGAAAATCAATGAGACAGTAGTAATAAAAATACCATTATAATTTGAATCGAATTAGGGTCCTACACCAAAAGCGATACATTTAAACTCTCAGTTTTTCAGTCCTTATCTGTATTAAGTAATTCCAGACTAAAAAATGGCAAATGCAATTCAATGTTAATTGTAAACGGATAAGGTAAGCTGGAAAAATTCATTGAAAGTTATATGCATGTTGAAATATATCCTTTTTATGTTATGTGCCATATTATGGAAAGAAAAAACATAATTAGATCTATACTTTTACAGCCAAGTGACTTCTACAAATAAAAATGCACTTGCAGAATGAGATTTACTCCTGTGCAGAACTGCTAATGGAGATATAAGCACAATTACCCAAGTATCTGAACTATCTAAACAAATAGTTAGATGTGCCTCTATTTATATCTTCTCTCCGAATTTCAACTGCAGACCCAAAAATGCAGGCTCAAACTGATGCAAAATACGGGTGCAAATGAGACTATTGAGCCGAATGCAAATTTAAATAATAGAATAGTCTGCATCCATCTTCTGTTCTCTTGTATGTCACTTATTTTAGACTCTCATCTCTTCAGAGTAGGAGGAGATTAATACCAATTAATATATTTATTATGCTGTAGTTCAGTGCGTACCTCAAAAGACCAGTAATAAAGCCTGAAGGACCTAGACAATAATATGATGCAAACAACTGTTCTAGCTCCCCCACTAATTTATTTTCTAACATATAACCTGTGTTTGTTCCTGGAAGATAAGATCTGGGTTTAATTACATCCTTGGACAACCCATGCAAAATAAGAAATGGCAGGAAGGGGGGTACTTCAGGGAGCAAAATATTTGGGTGAACTTCCCCTTGTATATTTGGAGAAGCCTAGGACTTAAATTTCTCTGAAACATAAGCTGACTTTTCTTCCTCTCCCCGGAGAACCCATGAGTAATTGGTATGCAATAGTAGTAAATAATATATTCAGGTGTTTAATCCACAGTATTTCAGAGCACGTGGCACTTTACTTGTGCTCATGTCTCATCTTTGAAAAGCTATGCGAGAAATTAATTTAAGCCGTGAGAGTTCTTGAACATACCTGTATCACTCTGAAAAATGTGTTTTCCAAAATGGCTGGGGGATAGTAAACTGCCATTGACTACCTATAGGCTGTGTAACTGCCCCAGCCAGTGGGCTAAGCTCCTAGGCACCCAGGGCAGGCAAGTACAGAAATCTTCCCGTCTCCTCAGACCCACAAAAGGTATCTGTGCTATGCCCAAAAATCTCTTTTGCTCAGCAAGAGCAAAGTTACTATGTCAGCCTGCATCCTGAAATGATACGGATTTGGACTGCCAGGTCTTCAGCCCTTTTTTGTGTCAGAGGTTTGCCAGGAAAAATGATAAATAGTTTCAGCCGGAGAACCATGTGTTCTGTGCAAATGAAAGCAAATAGTTCTGGTGTTAATGGTCTCACTTGTCATTGAGCAAAACAAAGCTTTTGAAGCTAATTCAGAAATTTCCATCACATCAAAATGCAAGCTTAGCTGGCTCTGCTTACCTGTGTAGTGTTATTCTCATACATACACAAAATAGGATTGCCTTGACTCAAGATCTAACAAATATATCCTGATTTAGTGAAAGTCAGTTGGAAAACAGTGTTGAATCCAGGCTTCTTTATTCATTTTGAAAATGACTTGCTGGATGAATGTACCAAAACTTCAGAAACATTAGTGGTCATTAATGGAAAACTGCCCTTGCAGTATGTAACAGCAAGCCATGCTTTTAGCTCTGTGAGTCTTGCCTGGCTCTGGCACAACCTCCCAATCTACTACTTTTGTCATCCTCAGTCAGTTTTCAATACAGATGTTGCCTTATTTTTGAGATACAAAACAAACACAATTTAAAAAGCAAAGGATGTTCTTTCTGAAGATTGTAGAGATTTAAATCTACATTGCTCCTTCCCTTTAGAAAGCTCAAAGCATTTTACTAGCTTTAAATAGCAATGCTTTGTATCTGTCACCGTACCTGTCATTATCTCATTGTTAGGGTTTGTATGTTTGGTTAGTAACACATGCTCATTCGCCTGATTAGCACCATGCTTTAATTTCACTTAATAAGTATATTTCGGAGTCAGAATGATCTTCATCAACTAGAATAATTTAACTTTGCCATGTAGAATTAATTAAGACGAAGATTGTCAAATGAAATGTAAAAAATAATCAGTGGTTCTCATTAAGAGATAATAACAAGATTTTTTTTTTGTTTATCAGTTTTGTTTTCGTCCCAGCATCAAATTTTAAAAACTGTTACATGTTTTGAACATTCATTTTACTACATTTGATCTCATCTGGCACCATGCAAATAAATAAAATCCTTAACCTTCTTTTGACAACCA
Organism: Platalea leucorodia; assembly: GCF_965183815.1. Lineage (NCBI taxonomy): Eukaryota > Metazoa > Chordata > Aves > Pelecaniformes > Threskiornithidae > Platalea > Platalea leucorodia. The sequence goes on along the minus strand of NC_138828.1, from coordinate 6,536,701 downwards.
ATAATTAAGAGTGCAAACTAAATACTGAAAAAGAGCTTTAAGAATAGGTAGCTAATTTAGGCATACATCAGGAGTTTGATGAAATATGTAACACTTGAAAGATTAGCTGAAGCAGTCTCTCTTAGAACTTAATGACTGTCTCTAAGAACTGAGAGAGTCCTGGTACAATTTTGGGAGATTTGAGACAAGCAAATAAAGGAAGTGCTGTTAAGAGGGAAGAAGGAGGACCTGGGGAACTGTAGTCATCAAAGAATTGACTACCTTCAGTTCCCATTCAGAATGTCCTACTTTGGGAATCTAACCATCACTCTTGTCACGTTTAGGTCTTTTTTTGTTCTCTGCACATCAAAGTACTACACCTGGTGTTGCTCAGCATGTCACCTATGTGTCTGTACTAGATGTACCTACTTTGGTATCTAAAACTTTTTACTAAGGTCTAGTGGAATATATTTAGGCAACAAGACTGTGTGACTGTAATGTGGATGTCAGCTGGAACACTATTTCAGGCAGGGACCTGTTGCAAAAAAAAAAAAAAAAAAAAAAAAGTAACTTTCATTCTGGAGTATGTTAGTAGATATGTGATTTGTCAGAATGTATGTGTAACTGTGCTCAGTAGTGCTAGAAGCTTATTGGGAATATGGTGTGTAAGCACATTTAAGGTAGAGAAGTTAGAGTTCAGAGGAGAGTGTCAGGGCTGTAAGGATTTTAATTTGTTTTATAGAGGATAGAAGACTTGGTCCAGCTTTTCTCTTTTGATAAAACTGGATGCAAGAAGGATGGTGCTGACTGATTCTGCAGGGACAGGGCAAGAAGTAGTTTGCAGGAAAAAAACATTTTGATGTCAGGAAGAGCTGATCTCCTGAAACAGACAGCTATTCAAGGTGGCTGTAGAGTCTCTTCCTCTGGAGATTTTTAAGAACAAGGCAGACAAGTGTCTCCCAGGAGTGCTGGGATATACTTCCCCTGGCTGGGGAAACTACTTGGCACTTTCTCTCTGCCCATGTGCCTGTTTTCTTCCAAGGGTGAGCGGAGTATGGAGGAAGGCAGTAGGCGTTCATAAGGAGTGCACTTGCTTCATGGTATTGCTTCAGCCAAGGAGTCAAAGTTTGGCCTAAAACACTGTAATTTAGTAGAAGTTAAATAATAGTCATAAGATGAAAGGATATGTAGGTTAAAACACAGATGCGTGTTGAACTAGTACAGACATTGTGGACTGGAAAATAATTTTGCAAATACAAAACATTGGCTATGTTTCAAATCAGGGAGACTTTTCCGTCTTAAATGTGCAGTTTCTACATGATGGCAGCATCGTTTGTTTTCTGGATTTCCTTTGTGGTGTTACATTTCCAGGACTGTGGTAAACAAAAAGGTCATCGTAAACTGTTCAAGGAACATGAGCTTTTTGGGGTTAGAGATGTCATCCTGATTGCCTACAATTAAATCCAAGAAATAGAAATCTCACCCCTTCTAGCTCGTTATTGGGCAGTGAGCCCAATGAAGTAATTTTCCTTTTATTATGCAGCCAGTCCCGAACGTATAAATAGATTTGATGACTGCATGCTGTGGGTTGTTTTTGGGTTTGGTTTTGTTTTTTTTTTTTTCATTTTACGGATTTTATTCTGACTAGAGGCTATACAGTATGTTATGCTACCCATCAGACTTGGCTACAGAGTCAAGCTTGAAGAACACTGTTCTTTTCTTGCCAACTTATTCAGCCTACAGTCACTCAGCCTACAACAGCTTGTCAGCTCTACTGAAAAGAGCCAAATAAGAGTTTACCATAATGTTTCTTCCCCTTTTCCTTGCAAAAGACAGTACATTTCTTGAATCAGATTGGGCAGAAGTTCTTGTGGTACATGGCCAAGAGCTCTGTTAATCTCTCTTCTGTTCAGAAGAGGCAGCCTGGTCCTGTTAACTGTTGAGTGCTGAAGAGGAGCCAGGAAGAAAACAATTCTTTCTCGTGGAGTTACAGGAATGTTCTATTCGTAAAGCATCTATGTTTTTATGAGCTTCAGCAAACTAAACACAGAGGGAGATGTAATTTCCACCATTATGCTGTGGTGAAGAGAAACAGCACAGCCTAAGATCACAGAATGAAGGGCTACTGAACTGCACAGGAGGAAAAAACACTGTTGGGAATAAAATCCTCCAAAGGCATCTATGCAGCATGTGGCATCATTGTCTGATACAAGCGAAGAATGCTCATCAGAAATGCTCTCAGAGTAGCCCAAAAAACTGTGCAGGAAAAGCGCATTTCAAGATGAGGTTGGTCTGAGCACACTGCCAGCAACAGAACAGAAACACCAGCAAGAGGAATGAGGGATAACAGTAGAAGCAAACCTGGTGTCTGTGTTTTGGGAGAGACCTGCCTGTAGCTCTTCACACCTTAGATATCTCGGCATACCTATGGAGGACCATATGAAGCTAGCTAGTACCAGAATCCCACAGAATAATCCCTGGCAATTTAGCTTGATCACTCTTATGTACATTGTAGGCCACTCTTTGGGGTTGGAATGTTTTAAATTTGCTAGTAAGGGAACCCTAATCACGGCGCTTTTCACCTTTTGCAGTTTCCAGTTCTGAGAACCCATTGCATAGTAATTTTGCTGTTATGCATTTTAGCATGGCAAAGTACCCACTACATCATTTTATGTAAGCAGGCATCTTAGATTCCAGTATGCTGAATGAGTTAATGGCACAGGGGAGAGTCTGCATCTGGCTACTCCAGCCATGCCAGTGATGAACAGAAGAGCAGGGAGTGGTGAAAAAGCACGACAATAATTGTACCAGAATAAGAGCAGGACCATCATAACAGACCTCGACCATTGTTACAGCTCTAAAATTAGGGACATAATCATAATAAAAACCCTATATTCTAACTTAATTTAGGTTCTCCTAGAAGAGCTGCAGATGCTTTCGCCCCACAAACTGTGTTGCCTGGACAAATCTTCAGGAGTTGTATTTATCTGCATTGCCTGCTAGCCATGACAACACATGTGGCTGGGAAGGTTTTTGTGTTGTGGCCAGACAGCACTACAACTCATCTCTCCCTCTCCTTCTCTCTCTCTCCCTCCCTTTCTCTCCTCCCAGTCTCAGTCCCACTGGGGCTTTTCTTTAAAGTTCTGCTGCCAAATTTTCTGCTTCTCTCCTGTCAGGCGTTCTGCTTGTAAATTGCCAGAGCTCTCTTTTCTTCTAAGTGTTCACTTTTCTTTCTTCTCCTTTTCCCCAGTCATTCCTCATTTGTTTCCCGTTAAATCCCTTTTTGTGTCTCACTTTATTTTTTTCCCCTATTGTCATCTTGTGTAGCTTTTTCCTACAAGTTTCTGTAATTACAATTTGTTAGTGTATGTGTGATGTTCCCTTTTGCTTTGACTGATGTAGATTGCCTTTTGGAGCAAAGGTCAATGCAGTTTGTGCTTTCAGGTAACAAGTGCAATACCTCATGAAAATAACCTGGAAAGATTTATATCATAGAATCATTTAGGTTGGAAAAGACCTTTGAGATCATCAAGTCCAACCGTTAACCTAGCACTGCCAAGGCCACCACTGAACTATGTCCCTAAGCACCACATTGACACATCTTTTAAATACCTCCAGGGATGGGGACTCAATCGCTTCCTTGGGCAGCCTGTGCCAGTGCTTGACAACCCTTTCGATGAAGAAATTTTTCCTAATATCTAATCTAAACCTCCTCTGGCGCAACTTGAGGCCATTTCCTCTTGTCCCATCAAGGTGTGAATTGATTTGAATATTTTCAAACTATGTTTACTCAAAATTAAATTCTTCTTCTCCCTAAACTTCGCAAGTTATTGTGAAGAAATATTGGTAGAGGAAAAGAAAAATATTTTAGGAGTAGTTTTCTGCAGTATTATATGTTCTGCTGCTTTTCACAAATGAATAGGCGACTTTGAAGTGTTCTGTTAAGCTGAGAGCCAATATAGCATGAGAAATGGTGTCTTCTCTGTAAATGCTGAGATATGTGTTTTTTTAACACCAAGTACGCTATTATCAAAATGCTTCCTATCAGTTGTTGAAAACAACTTTCTCCATATTTGAGTAATGTTTTGTATTCTTTTATTTATCTAGGATGAGGAATAGCAGGAACACAAGAGATTTTCCTGGGAATGCATCCAAGAAGTGCTGGTGGAGGCTTTCTAGTTAATCAGTTTGCCAAAAGGAATACTTTTTCCAGCATGCAACACTATCCACTTAATTTTTCATTAGGCCTTTTAATGTAAGTACTATTAAAGCAAGCAGCTGTGATACGGAAATGTTAATTTATGCCAGGTCACTTGAAAGTCCTGACTTTTCATCTGTGCAGCAACAAACTGAACTATAGGTCCTGCACATTGCTAAACGATAGCAGCCACAACGCAGCCAGGTTGAGCTGTGCACTCCCTCAAACACCACACGCTTACTGCAGTCTTCCTTAAAGTTTGCTCTCTGTTCATATATCATAAGTGAGTGTTACTCATAAAGGATTTGAAGTCCCCAAGCATATGTGTCCACTTCCACCATTAAAGTGGATTCAGGTGCTTGGCATGGCTGTCTCCAGGCAGACTTTCCTTAAATAATTGATAGCTGCAGTCCCGCTGCCCATGGTTCTCTGTCTGGATGTACTCACGTTGCGTTTATAGGGCTTTCGTACAAGCCGCTGGCTGACAGAACGTGTGGTAAGGATCTCGCACTTTCTTTTATTAATGTGACCTATTTTCACATTCTCAGGTGACAAATTATGCCAAATGAGCTTTCTTACACATACTATGATATGATGTGAAATTTGTACGTCAACCACAGCTGTCCTGAAAATGTTGTAAAACTTTTAGTGGTGTGAGACACTGGGATTTGTTTGCCAGAAGATGTTGAATGAAAACAAGAGAGAGACATCTTAGAAATTAACCTTTCAGATATTTAACTGTGAAGAAATGTGTTGCATTTTGACTGACCTGTTTTCGTAAGAGATAGCTATAGTGCTCCTATGTGGTGTTACACTCAAAATCTTGTTACAGGCAAAAGGCAACATATCACATGAATTGAACCAAGAACTTACCATTAGTCTAGTTAATATTTTGTTACTCCAGTCAAACTTACCTAATTAATTCAAAAAAGCCTCATAAATGATATGGTAAAAATGTTACAGAAGAAAGTCTTCCCATTATCTACCCCTTTTCTCTGGCGTTATATTCACCCTTCCTCTGGGTCCTCAGGGTTCATTCCATTTGGTTTTGGTCTTACTCAAAAAGAAGGAGGTGTTTACAAAGACGTGTCAGCATACTGGGGACAAAAAGGGTTATTGTTTGTTACACAGTGACCTCCAGTTTGTTCCCTGGGTCCTCCTGTTTATACTTCATAAATAGATATGAAACTTGCTGTTTGCTTTGAGCACAGACTCGTATAGTTTGCGAGACCAGGCTTAGTAGACTTGCAGATATGATAGGTGCAAACAAAGCAAAACATTGCACTGGCTAGGCTGAGGTCAACTTTAAACAAGGCCTCGATGATACAATTCTATACAATTAATAATGGGTATTTGGTAGCCCTTGCAATGTAATGACTCTGGTTTCTTGATAAAGTTTGTTTTGTTTGAAAACCAAACTGTTTTATGACTTGCAAATGGAATGAACCATTTTTATTATAGCTGCACTAAGTACTATGTTGTGCTTTTCAGTTGCAATCGCAGCAGAGGAACTGCAGATGATGTTTTATGTCACAAAAGAATAGCTACTCTGTGTATTGGGGCTCCCTCGAGGAAAAAAGGTAATTTCTTTCTCTTAAACATTTTACTAATTTCATGGATATTTACAATTTTCAAAGTTGCTTTGGAAATTCTCTGCTGCAGCTCTGAAATTTTGAGGCCAAAACCAAAAATTGTTTAGAGACTGGGGGAACTGATTTGTGAAAACAATTTGGTAAACAGTTAAGTATTTCCCAAACAATGGGATATGAGTATAATTGCATATATTTGAAAGATATGAGTGCTTAAGTTAAAGAAGAGGACTAATATTATATCAACCTTGGGAATAGCTGATTCTGTTAGTTTTAATGAAGCATACTTTGGACCTCCCCTTATGGAGCTCTTGCAAAGAATTCATGAGAGTCCGTTGTTTCAAACAAGGTGTTTCGTTTTCCTGAAGACTAAAACACATATGACACGGTTCACTTTTATGTGCTTGGAACTACCTGGATGCTTTTGAAACTACCTTGTTCTTGAAAGCTTGAAAAATGCTGGTTTCGTCAGGATGATTCACATCTGTAACCTCCATTGATTTCAGTAATTTGCAGTCTCAGTCTCATCCTGTACCAGCTGTTCAGCTAGCTCAGTGTCATCTCCTTAACCACAGACAGCACTTGTTGCCTGACAGAAAGGAACTTTGTCTCTTTTTACATCTTTGCTCCCTCAGTCCATGTAGTGGACTAAAGTACTAAATGCTTGTTTGACCCCACGGTTAAGGACAGCTTTATTTCACAACAAGGTAAGGCCCATTTTTGTAGACAGGCCACTGAATTCTGTATACCTCTCGCACTATGACATAGATGTTTTGTGCCAGCGTTGTTTAAATTAAAAAAAAAAAGTTCCTTTATGCATTATGAAAGCAATAAATTTAGTACAGTAGCTTGTTCTGCATTTTTTTCTTTTGCTTGCTTACCATTATTAGCTCTGGATCATTTATTCTATTAAAAGCTGACTTATAGTTTTCAGTCGTATTCTGAAATATTCTGAAGTATTCTCAGTATGCTAAAGGCTACTGCATTAACAGTAACCTAGGTACCTGCATTTAAAAATTGTCCAATAGGGATAGTTTACTTTCACTGGTTATTATTTCAGGTATGTTTACAAAAAGGAGAAAAAAAATGGTTTGGTTTATTGTTGGTTCACATCTTCTGTGTTCTGCTAGCAAATCTGAGCACATGTTTTGTAAGGGTGAAAACCTAGAGATCCCAGAGCATGATTTTGCCACAGTCTTGGAGGCCAGAGAGCTACAAAACCCATTTTCCAGTCCTTAAATGATCATTTTATATCCTGAAGTAAGTAAGGTTGTAATTATACTGTTACTTTATTTTGTACCAGTAACTATGATCACCTTTTAGAGTGGGGATTGTGTGCATGGACCAGTATTAATTTTCTTCAGTTAGGATGACAACATGCTGCAGCAGACAGCACCATGAACAACATAAAGATGGGCTTTGGAGGGGAAACACAGTTTCTAGTTAAGGAAATACTGTTCACAACGAAAGGAATGCATTATAGCAGATGTTTTCACATCATTAGATGCTGCGTTCTGTTTTGTTTTGTTTTGTTTCTTTAGAAGGTATCACAGAGACTACTCCTGTCTAAGGACTACAATATTGACATTTCTTGAATGTAAAATGGCAAATAAGCACGGTTTGTGTCGGTTTTGAAGCTTTACCTTTCTCTTGTGCATCCTTTTGGTGACTATATGCCTATTTGCTGGACTGAAAAGCTGCAAAGTGTATGGGGCTTCAGTGCTTTCTTACCAGGAGGGTGGTATCTAATTGAATGGCCTCCACATGGATAGCAGTTACACATCTTGAAGTGTACTAGACTTCTGTCCCTCCATTTGCTGTGGAACCAGAATTTTACTATATTCAGATTGCTGCCTTCTTTTGTGTTTGGGTTTTGTTGTTGGTTTTATTTTTTTTTACTGTATCCATTTTTCACTGAAGGCCACAATCAATTGAAAAATCTTTGTCTGCTCTGATCTTCCCTCTTCAGGGAGAGTAAACCAGGGAATCAAACTAAATTGTAGCTGATGTGCCATCCTAATTCATGGTTTGCACTGTACTTTAGAAAAAAGAAGTATCATATAGGAAGGGTCTCAAATTTAATTCCGTATGTTTGACACAGTGCTTTCATAAAGGTACTGGCAGGTCTCAGCAGATGTGATGTGGTCACATTCACCGTTTTGCTGTAGAGCTCATGAGTGCAAGATGTGATGCCCTTGGAAAACCTGTAAAAACAGAAGGAATGCTACAGAAAGGCAATATTTTGCTGGGCCAAATTCCAAAGTATATGCTTTGATCTTGCAAATATATTTTGCATGTGAAGAGGAAATAAATTTGTGTATGTGACTGATTCTGCCCAGTGCAGTAGCACGCTTGCCCTCAGTGAGGGTCTGTGGAATCGTCCTTATTCTGATGCTGGTTCTGAGGTGTTCCCAGTCTGAGGGCAGAGGAGAGGGGAAGAGGGGTTATCTTGGGAGAAGGAAAACGAGATACCCTTTACAAGCCCATTTTAGTCATTGCTTGGCATAGAGCAGAGTCTTTAAAAGACACTTGTGTGTCTTGCATGAGCTCTGTATGGGAGAAGACACAGGGAGTGGTTGAACGACAGTGTGACAAACAGACGGACAGGGTGATGCTTGGTGATGGATTGGGAGGGACAGGTCAGTGCAAAGCTTGACGATTGGTATAAATTGTAGGGGAAAGAGCCGTGTCAGGTTTTGAAGTGGGAAAAGTTTTATGTGGTAGCAGATAAGTATCTGCAAGGGAACATGATCGAATGCTGAGCAAGGACGGCAGCTTGTGCTTGTTATGCCTGATGTGCTTTCGGGGCGGGGGAGTGGGCAAGAAAGGCAGCTTGGAAAGCCAGGAAAAGGAGTGACACAGTAGCTAGGACAGAGTAAGGATATGAAGAAGAAATTCGTGGTGGGGTGGAATGTAAACAACCGCCCTCAGAGCTGTCACGGAAGAGCAATCAATAAATAGAGTTCGTAGGTGGAGGCCCTGGATTTTATATGCCAGGTGAGCAATCTCCTACTGAATCTGCAGAATCCCTGAGGGGGCAGGGGTAAGGAAGAGGAAATGAAGACATGTCAAATATGAAAAATCATAACTTAGTGTTTGGCTACATTGTTGTCCAAGTCCATCTGTCACTGTAAGAAACCTCTATGACAAGCATGGATTTGTGATGAGAAGAGGCTACTACATCAGTCTTGGCTGCTGGTGTGTCTGAGAAAGCAAGCTGGCTGGATACAGTGACTCTGACATATATTCCCCCTTCTAATTAGAAATATTTTATAACCCACATCCCTAATGGAATTTGGGAGAAATTATTATGACAATGTATTGTTACAATGTATTGCAAGACCACAGTGGAATAATACTTTTAAAATTTAAACATTCTGCATCTGATCTAATATTGCAGCTAATCCATCAAAAATTGATCTTGAAGTCTCTCAAAAATGGCTGCTGCTGGTGTAAATGCTTGTAATGAATGCTAGCGTTGCCTTGCCAAATAGGAAAATGGTACTGTGTAAGACCTGAGAGCGACAAAAATAGATCAGTAGTTTGTGGGAAGATATCCCCAGGAACATCTGATGGGCACTGATCTTCATCTCTTCAGATGATCAGTGCTGCGGTTCCCCATGTCGAAATTAAGGTAGACGTTAAAGAAGTACCGTAGAATCATTAAAATAGGGTTTAAGAGCTAACCCCACTTGAGACAGGCCCAAGTATACCTAAACCACCACACATACACTGAAACTGGGGGCCTGCAATTGTTCCTGTCACGGCACTATTTTTTTTACAGTGATAAAAATGGCATTCCTATGCGTGTGCATTGGGGAGTCTTTTTTTTTTTTTTTCATGCAAAAGTCACTGCTATACGTTCTTTGATTTTTGTGAACAAAGCAAGAAGTATTGTAGAACAAATTTTACAAGTCAGCAGTGAGTTCCTGCTCTTAAAACCAAGTAAAGGTGAGATAAATTTTATTTCAAGAAACACTGCACCAAACCCAGAGATATGCTATATTTAAACAGTGAAACTATTGGACTAGCCAATCTACAGGCTTGCTGATCAACGAAACAGGAGCTTTAAAGCCTACAGATAATGTTGGCCTCATATGTAAATATGTTTCAGTCACACTAAGTTTTGTTACTTTTCTTAAAAGAGAATATTGAGAAAAAAGATCTTGGTACCGAGAATGGACAGAGCAATAGCAGAGTATATTAGCTGTGATGATTTATTTCTTTTCTAATGCTTTTGGGTGACACATTCTTGAAATATTAGTGAATTAGCTTCTCTCAGCTCAGCTGTTGGAGTTGTTGTTTCTCCTCTACAGGCATTTTGCTATGTCTCTGTCTGTCACTACATGTACTCACAAATGTAGTATTTCTTCTGGCCTCATATTTCACATGCAAACACAAAGAAGAGGAGTTTGGGCTATATATCAGGAAAAAGATTTTGCTGGAACAATTGCATTCCAGAAGAAACCGAAGCTAGTTAAGCTAAGTGGACTCTGTGAGCCATTTGGGAGCTAGCTAAACATCAGTGAAAATTATACAGGAAAGGAGTAATTCTGCAAAATGAAGTGTAGAAACTGGATAATACAGGCGATCATTTCTGATGAGGTCCTTACTGTCTATTATTCAGATAAAGAAAGACAATGGTCTAGTTAGTAGTTCTATGGAAAAAGAGAATTGAGTCACCAGCATTTGCAGAATCTCAGTGAGTAATAATTGCAATTTTTAAGCTATTACTTCACTCTTCAGGATTGTATTTGAAATGCAGAGAAAATGCTTTTGTTTACCAATGAAGATGCATGGAATTTCCACATGAAAGGTTCAGGTGCTGCTGGATAATGGCCTTTGTTATCAGTGGTTAAATTGCAGGAATTGAGTCAATCTCCTTCCCCAAAGCACATTTCAGTTAAATTGTAAGAACAGGAACTACTCACATTGCAGTAACATGGGCAGAATTTTCAGAACTAAGATTAGATAGCCTTTGCAGGTGAAGTAGTTATCCTGTGTTTTCTGCACAGTAATATTGAGTTCTCAACAGAAGTCTGCCTCTGGCCATGATTTTTGGCATTCTTTCCTATGGAGGTTTTCTGTTTCTAAACCAGTCATTTAGGGACTTCTCTATTAAAGCTCGTACAGGAGAAGAAGTGATAGAGAAGGAAGTAAGTAAACCCAAGGCAAATGTGCAGTTTGATTATTAGTACTTTCTCATTCTGGATTTTTTGTCACAGCTTTCAAAAACCATTTTAGAAGAGAAATAATTGTTACAATATCCAGGTCATTAATTGTCTGGGACTTCTAGGTTCTCAGATAAGCATGACAGTAATGGCTATTTGACAATATTTTCATAGCTTAAGAGATAGTTCAAGACTACGTCTCTTTTTTCACTACCCCATATGTTTTCCTTTTTCAAATAATTATGATTTAAAGCAACGTTACATGATTGTTGCTTCATTTAACCTTTGAGCTGGCAAGTAGATAAAGATGAAATGGATGATACAAGAATTAACTTTTAAATCGTAGAGCAGTAATTTAGAAACAGTGTAGAACAATCTAGTACATGCTGAATGTTTGACTTTTTTCATAAATGCATTATAATTCTCTGCTTGTTAAAGAGAAGAGAGCTATCTAGCAGTTACAGATGTCATCAGCTTTTGTCCAACAGCTATCAAGGACTGTATCCAACTTGAAAAGAACAGAATGGTTTAAATTATCTGTGAATAATGCAAGGCTTGGGATTAAGCTCTGTAACATAGGAGGACAAATTCTGCCACCTGCTATGGCTTTACAAACTCATTTTTTTGAAATACAGGTTTCTCATCTGACTAATTGAAAGTCCCATAATGTTTCTAAATAAAAGTAACAGCCGGAAATGTGAATTGAAGTGGTTATGCTGGGAAATCCAGTCTAATGACAAGTTCTTGTGTAGCCATGGGGGAAAAAAAAGAAAGGCAGAATAGTTGGCCAGTGGCATACAGGAAATTTGGTTACCAAACATTTATCTTGTAGAAGTGAAACAAACCCTCCATGGCCTACTTTACTATAGAGGATAATCAGCATATTAGCAGTCGGTGTGATATTCCATGGTAGATTGCACGAGTACGCTCTATATGGCCTAAACTCAAGTAACATTGGTGTGCCTTAAAAGGGCATGAGAAACTTCAGACCTAACTGAAGTATCAGCGTTTTTTGTTTCAAGAAAAAAATCGGATCAAAACCCACTTGAACCACAACGGAAGTTATTCGACCTCTACTAGTTTTCTGTCTAAGCGTGAGGTGTACTCTAGCAAGCACCTCCATTAAAATGGGGTTGTGACTGCAAGTTCAAAGCTGTAGTAGGAGTTCATTTTCATTAGTTTGGGATTGCGGTTTGTCCTTTTAAGTTAACAAGGTCTTGAAGAATCACAAAACTCTCAGCTCGCATCCTGGCAGGCAGATCATGCAGAAATGAGCTCTGAAATGTTTTCAGCTCTTCTGAATAATTAATTATAGCAACAGAGATTTTTCTGAACGGACTCTCAGTGCAAGGTATTCCATTGCATTATTCTTCTATAGAGTGCCAGTTTTTTTTCTTTGCACTCTTTATCTTGCATCCTTCTAAGCACATGCCGTTACCTTTTTTTGTACTACTTCATATTGCCATTATTGCTTCTTCCCTTGGTTAGGCCATTCCAGCGTAGACATTGCACCTGCTTAGATATCTTTAAAACTACCCCTACAAATCCCTAAATCCATTACAGATGCAAACAAGAACCATGCAGTGAGACACTCTGTCTTTTGGACACCAAATTGTCATCAAAAATTTCACCGTCACTTCTTCACCTGCTCATGTGGTACCCAGCTGTGCCTTGTTGGCTTTGCATTTGCCTGTAGTATGAGATTTGCTGTTCATTGCTGTTCAGAGATGAGATTTCCATTTCTGAAAGACTCAGTGTCAATCTTTAAGTTGGCCCCTGTGTGTTCTTCCAGAGACCATACAGAATTAGGTTTTGATGGGGGAGAAGGGAGCTTTTTTGTTCTTCTTCCATGTGCGCTAAAATATAAGTGCATATTGTAAAGAAAATATAGCTGTCTAAGGAAGCGGAGTGGATAGAGTGAAAACTTCTAACAACTTTGGAAGCCAGTATCTTTACGTGTTTTACATTATAGTTCACTATGTTAACACTTGGCCACGATGCTGTGCATCTCCTAATGCATCAGAATTATAGAAACATCTGGGCTAAATAGCTTCATGCCTATCCACTGAGAAAATTCACAAAGGATTCAATACTTTTTAAGATATTTCTTTTTATATCTAGGATAGTAGGTTACATTATGCTTATGTACCGATTTATGAAACACACAGGAACATTTTGTGTTTTTTTTTTTTTTTCTTCTTTTAGTCTTTAAGTACCTACAGGGCACATCTGTGCTTCTTTATTAAGAGCTACGTTATGACTGGACCTTGTGTGGCTACAGTGTGGGAGAGGGAGCAAAGATGTTCCTTTTCCCTTTGCGCAGCCCGCCAGAAGCCTGCCAAAAATTACAGACCTCTCCAGAGCCAGGAGTAATCCTTTAAAAGAAAGATGTTTCTGCTACATCTCTCTCCTTGCTGGCCAGGAGAGCTGGCTGACCATGTGGGAAAGTACCAAATTACCCTGCTGCAGCACAGCCAAGGCGCTCTGGTTTGAAGCCCCTTTGCTGCAGGCATTGCTTCCCACACACCGTCTGTCCCTGGCAGGCCCTCCTGGTTGGACTCCGCAGGAGCAGCATGTTCACTGGCATCCTCTGATCTTGCAGCAATGCTGTTCTGGGGACACCCAACCCTGTTTAAGTGTGTTTGTGTCCTACTGGTAGAGAGAGGACAGTCTGTAGCAGCCATTGAAATCTGCCTTTAGATGTCTTATAGGGCGTGCCCAACTCATGCAGTCTGTAATGATGTAAGTTGATCCCATCTAGTGTCAGAAGGGATTTTGGTTTCTAAAACTTCTCTGCCTCCCTGAAAAGTGTGCATGCTGTACATTGCACTGCTAGATAACCCTTATAAAAACCTAATAGCAAGCTGTTGTTTCCAGGTATGACTTTGGCCTATGCATTGCAGGTCAGCGTTATGCATCCTGAATTTCAGTCCAGCAGATGATCGATGCGGGAATCAGTCTGGCAGCACATAAGATGACTGCTGTTAAACTTTTATTATTGGGCAAGGCATACATCCTCGTTCCTAAAGAGGTGAGGGATTGCTACAGAGCTCTCCTTTTTTCCCCTGGAAGTATTGCATGTGCTGGATACATCCTTTGATTGCTTCTTCCTGGCTCTGAAAGCTCAGCCTTCATCTGGTGTTCAGGTTGGACTTCAAATGAGGCGAGAAGCTGGAGAAGAGATGTTTTGTATGTAAGAGACTGGATTGTCCTGATGGCCTTACCTTCCAAGGTAGCAAGTTTGCTTAAGTTAACTGCTTGATCGGGACGCAGTCCCAGACATGGATTAGAGAACTGCAGGGTTGAGGACACAGAGTCAGATTGGTACGAGGATGATGTCTTTCTGTGTGGAAAAGAGAATGTCATCATCCTTGAGTTTCTGTAAACGTCAGATAAAGCAAATTCAGCCATGCTTGTGTAGCATGAAGAATACGTATACTTTTTTTTTCAAGTCGGAGCCTCCAATTTTACTCACATTTGAGAGCAGTAAATTAAACTGTTTCTCATCGTGGCTGTTTCCAAATAGTCTGATACAAAATTTCTGTTCTGTGTCCTTAACTAACTTGAATGTCTTTTTTTTCTTCCAGTGAAAGCGATGATTTTCGCCTGCTGTACTGTTGTTAAGCTGATGTCATAAGCTCTTACGCTAATGGAAAATCAGTTAATGCAAAATACAGCAGCTTAAAGCAGAAAGGGGAGAGACCGACTGCAGAGCTGGGGGCAGCAATACCAGCTTGTCACCCAACGCTGATCTGCTTGAGTAGGAATGTGAACTTTGACTCCAGTGTCCATTCTCTCAAAGGTATGAATTTTGTGGGGTATAAATAAAGACCCTTCCTTCCCTGAGGGAGACCCTTCTATTTTGTGCTGACTTGCTCTTCACCAGGCCAAAGAAATGTAGATAAAGACACAAGAGCAGCAAGATATCCTGAGGATACACTAGAGGACTTGAACGCTATTTCTCTTGGCTGTGGAAGCCTGATTGCAATTTCTCTCTGTCTTGGGCTGAATACCTGAAGTAACAGGCTGCACCAGAGGTCTTGCCACTGTCTCGCTCTCCTGTGACAATGCTTGTTTCATTAACTAACTCTCATCAGCCTGGTGAAAACCTGTGGTGGTGTTGCCTGCATGGTGGAAACTTGGTCTCTTTCTTAGATTAACATCTGCAAACAGGGCCTTGTGACACAGCAAGCAATCTGCTATCTGTTTCTTTCTACTCACCAGAGTCAACTAAGTCTTGAAGTCTTGTTAACTTTTGCTTTGATCTATTTCTGTCACAGGAAGAAACTGATTTTCAGACATAGATCAGTAAATGTTCACACCCGTAGTGTGGGGAGTTAATCCATTTTACCTGCATATAAATGTCTTTTCTGGGGATCATTTTCAACACAAACTCTTATCTGATGTGTATTGTACATAAAGTTGTGTCATATGCTTCTGCAAATAATGGCTGCCCAGATGACTTCTGAGCATTTAGAGACAGCATGGTTCAACACTGAGAGAAGAATGCTAGCACATAGCGCTTCAGGTCACTGTGAATTTCCCAGCCTTAAAAAAAGCCATAAACAACTGTAAAACCTTTGTGATGAGGCCTCTGAGAGTGTTAGCTTCTCGGGGTGCGATGGGATTTTCTGTGACGAGAACAAAGCGCCTCTGTCTGAGGACTGAGCTTTCCTGGTGACTAATCTGAAGCTGTAGACTCAACCCCAACAGGAACTGGTTTCTCTGCTCTGTATTGCAGCTGCTGGGCACAGTTTGTTGACTTTACTCTCTCCAAACCTTATAATATGTGTACTTTAAAGAAAAAAAAGAAAAAGTCTCCTACAAACTTCAAAAGATGAAAGACACCACTTCATCAGTCTTCCACCTCTGAGTACAGGAAGAAAGTGCCAACATGCAACCATGGTTAGATTTAATGCATTGTTGCCAAGTATTCAGAAAATATATTGAGGAGTGCTATATGACTTTTGTATGCACTGGAATATAGATGTGGAAAGCATGAATGGAGCTTCGTTTCCTTCCTGTGACTGTGGTTTGTAATGACTTAGAATTGCTTAAAATGTTTTGTCAAAGTGTGAGATGTTGAAGAAAAAAATAATTTCATTGGTAGAAATTCTATTTTTCTTCCCTTTTTTGAGGTCATGGGCCAACAAGAAAGCACATCTCCCAATTCAAAAAGGGCAGATTTTATTCCTTTCCTCTATTTTTTTCAACCACCTCTTTTAATTCCTTCCAGAAAGAAGAAAATAATCCAAAGTACTATCATCATTTCATTTATTAAAATCAAGGAAAGCAGTTTGATTTTTTTTCTTTTCCTGCCAGCTTTAGCCGCAGTACAGAATGTTTCTGCCACCTGCTTTCCTCTCCATTGCTCATCAGCCTTGTACTGCCCCTTGCGACAACTGCTCATGTTCTGCCTTGAGAACCCACTGCTTCTGTAGTTTCTGAAACACCGTGATATAAATGTCCATATTGTAGCCATCTCCCAAAGGTGAAAAGCTTGGGTACATTACAGAGGTACACTTCTAACGTCAACCTGCGAGGTCTTCCACAGCGTATAACATTACCTGATTTTGAGAGCCACGTAAAGGTTCTTTTAATGGCATTTCTCATTATTACTTTCATCGTCAAATGAAGTAATAATGGTGAGTATCTGCTGGGAGGGTGGTACTTTGGGGTTGGTTTGTTTTTTATCCTGATTTGGGAAATAAAGAAAAATAATTTTTTGCCTGGAATAAATACCAGGGAAAAGACATAGCATAGTGTATTTCTTTGCATTAAATAGTAGATAGGTCATGTAGCTGGACTTGTGCAGTTGGCATTCCAGATGTTTTCAGACTTAAGTCCCCAAATGTGCTGGTGATTGGTGTGTTTTTTTAGCATTCAGAAATACCCATGTATCAGCGAGAATGAATTTCATGTTGTTTCTGCTTTGCGTCATTTTAGATGCACTTTTCTCTGCTATTTGTAGTGCTAAAACCAGTCCTGCATTTCAAAAATGCATAGTGCCAGGTGTCACATTCACACTGGTTAAGGAAATTATGAAAATTAAGTTCTTGTTCAACTAATAATATCCTATATAAAAATTGATATTCCAAAACAGGTTTCCTAGTGAAAAGTGACAATCACGCCAAGCTTCTCTGGGCAGCGTAGCACCGAGACTGTTCACATAGAACCTTCACGTTTGTGTTAAGAGACGTGGGCTCTGCATTCTCTGCTTTCCTAATGGCAAGAACTTCTGTGGAAAGTCGGAAGAACGAACTTGATTGCGCTGTACAACAGATTCAGCAAATATCGTCAGCATGCCTTCAGATGGCATTTTCACTGGAACGTCTGAAGACACCTTAAGGTAGGTGATGATTGTTACTTCTGTTTTACAGTTGGTAAAATTAAATCACTAGGGGTTTAAGTGGTCCGCCTGAAGATCAGATAATAAATCCAGAGCACGTTAAAAACGAAACTTCCCAGCTCTCAGCTTCTGGCAACATGGCTTCATTCAATAGAGAAGGAAAAACGTCCCCAAACCCTTTAATTAGTCATGGAAGAATTATATGTGCATGAATCTCATACACTTTCAGTTACGCAGTTATTTTTCATTGATGCAAAGCTATTCTGGGGTGTGAGTTCACGGGGAGAAAGGGTGACTAAGGTGAGAAGTGTTCAAACAGCTGAGCAAACTGCACATGCACTTTAAAATGCTGCAGGGTTTGTAAGTTCATAAAAGCTTCATAACTGTAAGGTTTATTTGCCAGCATACTAATTTTCCAAGGGAAATAGGAGAAGATGTGAGTTAATTAACCCTCCACTATACTGCATGTGCTATAACGCTGGAGAAATAGACTATTTTTCTTTTTGTCTGCATGTGTGTGATTGACCCATATCACGGTTATCTAGAGAGTTATGTAGCTATTAAGAAACAAAAAAACCCAAACCAAAAAACACAAGCAAGAGTGATACTAGGGTGTATTATGTTGAAAAGCTTCCAGTAGAGATAACTCATTATTAATGGTCTTGCACACAACAAGGGAACCTTTGGGGAACATTTTTCTGGATGACTATGTGCCATTTTTCTCATTGACCTGCAAGAAAGGTGCATTCATGCTGGAGCATATTTAGAGAAATGAACACGGAAGATAAGGAGAATGGAAGGAAAAACTTCCAAAACAGGATGAACAGTAAATGATATGGATAGTATCACAAAAAAGGACAGAAAGGCAGTATGACTACAGAAACTGGTATTTTCTAGAAGGAAGAGGGGAAAACCAACCATGTAAAAGACAAGGAATAGGTCATCAGTATTAGCCCTTGGGTGAAAATGAGAAGGTTTCTGTCCAACAAATGTTCAGACAGCAAGACTCCATGCTCCTGTTTCTGTGTGTGTTGTTTCATTTTGGGTGTTTTTTGGAGATGAAATCTGTGAAAAGGAATTTGTCAAGTGTCTAGCTATGGCAGCAGAAAACTACAGTCAGCACTTTGAGAGGTTCTTTCCAGTTTTGGGTCCCTAATCACAAGCAATGTTTACATGGTGCAAATGGAAGCAGCATTGGTCGTCTGAAAGAGACATGCTGCCTTGCTGCAAAAGAGTGTTTACTAAACGTTCTTGTAATCGGACCATCACTAAAGATGCATGTTCTCGGGGAAAAAGCAGAAAATCAGAGTTTTGTGGTGTTCTGAACATACAGCCCACAACCCATCACCAAATCAGTGAAATTAGTTTTTTCGTTAGCGATGGAATGACAAACAGGTGTCTTATTGTACATTTCAAAGCAAAATCTACAACTTTTCTTTTTTCTTTAGATGGAGTGATTTATTTTTCTGGTTTGAGTTTTGTTATGCAATCAATCTTCAAGAGAGTAACTTTTGTGGTTAGCATAGTATCGTTGGTGGGCTTTAATATAACTGGCAAGTATGATTCACAAAAAATTTGTATTTTACAGATAAGGTTTTTTGCGGGAAAAGTAATTTTTTCCACAAGACTCTGGAAGGATTTTATAATGCATATAAATGGAGTTTATTAACACTTTGGCAGATTTGTGACCCACGTTAATTTGTATAACTCACAATGTCTCACAGTGAATAGTCAAGTTTAGTACTCTTGGGCTCAGGTAAAGATTCCTGGATACATTTCTCTGACCCTGACCTCAGGCAGCATATTTTCTTAGACCAGAACATGTTTTCTCCAATAGGTGTGGGACAAAAGCATGTATATTGATCATGCCAGCTACTTCTATCTGATTTAAGGTATAATTCACATGCCTAAAGTGGATAGCAAATATAAAAGTGTCCAAACAGCTGCATAAGCTAAAGAGACATTTAAAAATAATGCCATTTGTAAGTTCATACCACCTCTTAACAGTAAGGCTTATTAGCCAGTGTAATAATTGTCCAAGGGAAGTAGTCGATGTGAATTAACCCTCCAGTATATTGCACACATTGTAGCACTGAAGAAAGTACCACATGGACCAGTCCTGAACTGCAAATGTTGAGTAAGCTCTTTTCTGCTGTGCGGCGAACACAGACTCCACCTTGCATCCAAATACCGAGACATTTGCAATAGAAGATTAGCACTACTGCTAGATAAATGGTGTTGATGAAATGTGGGATGGAAGGAGAGCAGTTTGTTTTGTCATAATTGTATGGGTTTGAGCGTTTAATTTAACCTTTTTATTTGCTGATGAGAAATCAAAAGCACTGGATCGTACAAGCACAGTGATTACCAGAGGCCCCTGCTTTAAATAAGTCATGATCAGCTTGCCCCAGGTCACCTATACCTACAGCAGTTTAGTAGTCCTCGTTATTTCTGTGTTTATTTTCCCATGCCTGTCATTGTGACAGGGTTAAAATAACAAAGATAATAAATATTCTTCTGTGTGTTTGTAGATTCAAAAAGAACCGAAAACTTCTCCAAAATATTAATGAAAAGGTTACCTCTATGAGGAGACCGAACCTGTTACTTCTGAGGCAGAAAAAAGAAAATTTTATATGCAGTTGATTTTTTTCAACTGTAAACTGTTATGCTGCTTTAAACAAGCACGATGATTTGGCAGTCTAGTATTAAGATAAATGTTCAGTGGTCTCAGTTAAGTCCCTTTCCAGCACTCGCTTCTCAGCATGCAGTTGTCTAAAATGCTGATGGCAATAGCTGGTGCAATTGTGAGGGATCTGAATGGGCACACTGATAAAGTACTCAGTAAAAAAGAAGTAGCTGATCAGTCCCATGGGCGGTCCTTTGCAATGTTTTGTTTACAGAAGTCTTCAATGTTATTTGTAGCAAAAGCGTACTTCTGACAGGAGGTTGTTTTGTTTTTTCTTAAATGTGCAATATCAGTTAGTAGGGAAGAGTCCAAAAGAGGAAGGTTCAAAGGGCTGGGGATTAAATCCATTAATATAATAGATCGTGTGCTTTTTCTGTGTGTAACAGAATAGTTGCGTTTCCTTCAAGGAAAAGAAAGGCTATTTGTCATTTAGAAAGATTGTCAACTGGTTATGTCACCTGAAGATAGATTTTTATCCTGGACTTGAAAACAGACTGCTCAGCTGAGTGGGTTTACTCCTGAGTGGATTCACTTGCCAGTGTGGGAGGCTACGGGCTAATCCAGGAAAGGGCTTTGGACACCTGAGACTGAAAGCAGTGGAACAGAAGCCAGTGAGTGTTACACCGTGAGCTCATCTACCAGCTGCCCTCTTGCTTGGTGTGCAAGCTTCCTGCACTTCTGGGGTTTCTATTCTGCATGCAGGCATTGCTCTCCAGTTGGCAGTGAGCCACAGGCAGGTCCATACACACCTCGCTGGAGCTCAGGAGGGCACCGTGTAGGTCATCTTTGGGACCAGCGGGCCTGCTTAGGGCAGAGAGGGTGCTGTGAATTAATTTCTATGTGTTGCCTGTTTCTGCTTTAGAAGAAGGCATTTGTGTTATAGCAACAGTGAAGAGTCTTTACAGGAATCGAGAATGCCATTTGCCAGGCGTTGTTCATGCCCACAGTGTGAATTGCCTTTTAGGAACCTGTGATTTAAATGTGGAAAGTAATCAGCATTCCTCGCTTGGGGGGAAAAAAGGGGAGCATCTTTGTTGACAGATGGGAAAAGAAGAGAAATTAGTGTACCAGCTGAGCAAAATTATCTTGCGAGTCTGTCCAAGATGCAAAGATCTCAGTGTGATTGAAAGGCCAAGTATTTAGTATGTTTTCCTTGGGACAGGAAGAAACAAGGCAGGTACAAGCCTTCAGAGTTGTTTGCAGGCTGAAGAGCGTTTGAGTTTAGCAGAAGGGGTTGGGTCACTCTAATAATTTTAGAAAGTTTCCAGATACTGGTGAGAGACTTGACAGCAGAATACCAGAAATATCAATCCAGATTAAACAGTCCTTGAGTTCACTTCTTTGCTTTTAACTTTCTCTTGAACGTCTGTGTTTTTTCCAGTAAAATTTTTGTAAGGCTAAGGTACAATAGACAACGATCCCTCTGTGGCAATGTTTCTTCTCCTTGATCTTGAAGGTATACTAATTTGAAAGAATCCTATATTTCTTGGCTTCCATAGTTTATTTACTGACATTGCCTCTGGTGCTTGTAGGAAGACCATAAGAGTATAGTACCGTGAGTAATGGTTCATCAGGGGGACTGATGAGCCCCCAGCAGGTCATCTGATGGCTGATGCCATGTTGCAGGAAACTTAGAGAAGCCCTTCAAATCATCAGGTACTTTTCTGTTTGAGGACTTGCTGCTACAGAGTTTCAAGATTTCCTTTGAATGGTTTATGATTGCTCTTTGTGTCTTGTGGGAGACCAGAGGCTGCTGTATAAAGCCAGTCTTATGGGAATCCTCACTGGTGTCCTACTAGAAATAATGTACAAGGTGCCATTGGAAAAAGATGGATTGCAGAAATACATATATATAGTGGATGATAAATACAGGTGGCAACAAAGAAACATTAAAAGAACCTGGTATAGGAAAGCTACAGAACTGACTGATCCAAACCCTCCTTCAGTAAAAATGAGTGTGGTCCATCGACTTTGGTTATTCCAGCAAAACACAGAGCTTAGCTTACCACATTTTCAGTTCGATCTAAACTTATAGAAAGTTTTACTGGAGACTTAAACTATACACCAAAACAAAAACCTTGAAAACTTCAAAATTTTACTGGTATTTATTTTTTCCCCATTCAGTCATTTCTGTGCAAATACATTTGTTCCATCAGCTGAGGACATAGGCAGATGAATTAGGATCCCTGAGCTAATAATCGTTCAGGTGGGGCCCTAAACTGAGAGAGGCAGAAAGCAAGCATGCTTCGTTATTCTCTTGAGAGTAAAACGCAAATAAAATGGGAGCGGGGGACTCTTTCTCCTTGGTGTTTTTCAGCCAGAGATTAATCCAAGTGGAGGCAGGACTGGCGTTCCCCGCAGCTGCCAGTGCGGAGAGGTTGAGCCAGAGCTTTCTGCAAGCCAAGTGGCTGCATGGTCAAGTGAGACTGGACCCTTAATCCCAACCATTTTTGGGTGTAGGATAGGATCCCTCAATGCTGTAGAAAACTCACTTTAGCTAAATGTACACCATTTAGGTGCTGGGTTTACCAGCCAGAGAGGCTGAAGCAGCAGGTGGGATCCACGTCTGCCTGCAGCACCCACCTCGCAGCAAGAGTCGTGCTGGCTGAGGAGGGGCAAGGAGGACCAGGCGCGGCGGTGGCCGGGGCAGCTCCAGCCACGCAGGGCGGGAAGGAGGAGCGGGGCTGCTCGGCCACGACGGGTGTTCCCCTCCAGCAGCGACCTGTGGTTCTTGGCAGCCCTGGGAAGAAAAGGGGTGACACCAGCCAGAGGAAGGGTTTCTGTTTTCAGTGCGCCAGCCAGCTTTTGGTTGCTGCTGCCAAAAATACAGATTTTATTAGTGCTGTGAAAAGAAACTCTGTTCAGGGGGTCTTTATTTTCAATTCCAGTTTAATTCAAGTCAATACTGCAAAGCATATTCCACTCTCCACTTACCCTAATGCCATTTCACAGCCTCTGGTGGAGCTGCCCTCATGTGACGGAGTAGAAGTGGGTTCTAGGTCTTTGGGGAGTCTGATCTGTTAGATCAGATTTGATGCGTGAATGTGCAAATTATGGGGGTGGGGGAGAGATGGGGGTAGGGAGAGGAAAGGCCTGGGATATGTGAACTGGTTTCAATAAGAGGCAGTATGAAATTTCATCCCCTTCTCAAGAAGAAACCAGCCTTTTCAAAATCTTTCCCATTTTTCCAAGCTTAAAGTAAATAAGTAAATAGCTCATGCTCCCACTTGTTGGCTTCAAATGGAACCCAGAACCGGGGAGTACAAAGGAGACACAAAAGGCCATTTAATGGCTTGAAAGAAAATATTTCCAAATGGCTCAGGATGAGGTAAGGTCAGTTCTTAAGAATTTCCCCATTTGGTTTCTGTAGTAGGGGATAGCAACTGAAGAATTTTGTTCAGCTATTCCTACATTTGCTGTATACCAAATAGCTATGCCAGGTCTTGAATAAAGAAATATTTAATTACTAAAACTTTATTTTACATTAGCTCTAAAAACTCATTTTGTTACTTCCTTTAATTATCTGAGCCAAATAAACATTGAAGAGTATCTCTCACTTTAATTCAGGACCTGATTCAGCAAGATAATTTAATTAAGCGTGAGTATAATTCACAGCACATTAGAAGTCCCACTGAAACCTACTTTTGCTGTTTTGCAGTTGTTTCAAGGCTGGTTTTATTTCTTGATGCACCAAGACAAGCCAAGCTTATTTTTTTCATTTCAACTCAAGTTGTGAGCAGGGGAGAAAGGCAATTTGAGGTTAAGTGGAGAAAAATTTTACAGACTACTTGGGGAAAACCTGAATTTTAAGTAGCAAAGGATGCAGAGGAGCCAGAAGCGTGCATGAGCTGGGTGTTTCTCAAGCTGCAGGTGGATGCTCATTGCCGTACGCGGCTGTACCCGAGGGGTTGCTGGTGCCGGGCCCAGACAGGTCTGCGAGGAGGGGGACACGAGGTGGCACTTTATTAAATACCCCAGCATCACACAGGGCTGGGCTGTGTTGTGCTCCTCACCAGAAGTGGCGAGCACGTAACTACCCCTTTTCGTGCTTTGCAATCATAAAACCTTTGCAAACACATGCGTTAGTCATCGTGTCCTGGGTGGAGGCAGGCGCAGGATCTCTGCTTGATTGCCCACCTCGCTTCCCTGGGTAGCTCTCAATGTCCCAGAGGAGTCTTTCTCTGCTGTCCCAAAAAGGCTGATGAAGCTGTGACAGAGCATTTGCCTGGAGGAATCTCTGTTAGAAAGTTACAAAGAAACACTCACCGTGATGTTAGCTTGGTTGGAATACTTATTTTTAAGATCCAGCTCGCTCAGAGTGTGGTCCTGCTCACTCTGGTATGATTAAGTCCGTTATGTTAAAAAAAAAAAAAAAAAATTATGACTGCATAAATTAGAAGAAACTTGGATCCTGTGCCTGCCTTTCAAGAAATTGTGAATGCAGTTTGGGAATTGACAAATATTTGGTATATAAATTGAAAACACACGGAGGAAAAATTGTATCTGTTGTTATGGATGCAACAATATTATAACTCACTTTGTTTTAGCTTAAATAGTGGTCTAGATAATGAAATACTTTATTTTGTTTAAAAGCTATTAAAATCATGCTATTAAAATTAGTGCCAGTCTTATAAGAAAACGTAGAAGAAACTTAGCCTATGTAAAATGTTTTTTATTTGAGGAAAATAGCTAAACAACTTTCTGGAGGTTTAGGGAAACTTTGACTGAACCCCTGGTCTAATGACACAGAAAATGCTGGAAGATTAGCATTTTAAAACAAATATTTTTTTGTGTAATACAAGAATAATTAATCACAACGTTAAAGGGGAAGGGATATAACAATGAAGCAATTTATCAAATGCAAATGCAGGGTTATGAATAGACTCCAAGAAAGCTCATAGCTCCTTGTCCAGAGCGCGTAGCGCAGAGCTACTTTCCCACCAAGTTAACATTATGTCACTAACAGAGTTGCTGGGAAACTGGAATACTTGCACATAGAAGATTTGTTTGAAAAATGTTTCCATTTTTTGATTCATCAACATGTAATTCTGAAAAAGATTTTTCTTTTTCTCTCCTTACCGACTCCCTTTTTCTGTTTCCCGAAATTTTCAAGTTGGAATCGTGCTGCCTCAAGTGAATGATGGTGCTTGGACACATTTTAACTTTGTAGAGTAACATTTAAATGCAAAATTGCTACTTAAAAAATAAATTACATAAATAGTTCTTTAAAAATAGCACTGCTATGCTTTCATGCAGGAAGAAAATCCTTTCAGTTGCTACCAATAGCTGTTGAGAGAATAATTCCTGAAAAGTTTGCCTGTTGGGTTTGGAAAGCGGAAGAGGCAGACAGAGTCTCTTTCTCAAGTATTTCATATTGAGAAACTTAATTTACGCTGGGAAAATACCCACAGTATAGTCAGAGAAAAGCTTGATCAAGCGGCAGCAATTCCTTCAGCTTACAACAGATAGAAAGGTGGGTGGTTTTTTGCATTGTTACCGGTCTTTAAAAGACGGATGAGTGTGAAGCAAAGGTATTAGTTGACCTGTAGCTTCTGAGTCCTGGCAGGATCAATGGCATAGCTGAACCACGTCAGGTCAGGCTGCCCCTCCAGGTCTTTTCCACTGTTGGGTGAGGGAGCGCGAACTACTGCCGCAGTGGTTTTCGTTTGCTCTCTCCTACACCGCTGTTCTCAATCAGCAGGTCGCTGTTGCTTGGTTAAGCATGTTTGCTTGGTTTGCCTGTTCAGCAAAACAAACCCCCAAAAAACCTCAAGAAATAGCTTGGCAGAATTGATTTCAGAAGCGGATCAGCTGGGATACACCTGGTCCTGCGGGAGTGTTTCCTCTAGGTGACTTTTTGCATTATTAAGCAGGATGTGGACGGTTCCTGCTGGCTCCTGCGCGTACTCACTGATCGCATTCAACTTACATGGACAACCTCAGCCTACGTAAGGTGTTGTGGAGCTGGGTTTGTCAGCCAATACTTTAAATTTTCAGTCCTTATTATTATTCAAAACTTTGCAAATGTTCAGAGCATTAAAATTAAAACACAGATTCAATATATCCCATCGTAAATAGGGCTTGAAAGGGAACGAATTTGCTATCTCCCTTTAATTCTTACGAGCTGTATTATTAGTCTCCAATTGATTGTTAAAGTTTTAACAGAGATTTAATATTGTATGTATTAATAGTCCTGAGGTACAGATATTGTGTCCTGATTTTCCACGGGGGATGTAACTAGTTGTATGAATTATCTCCTTGCACTAGGCACTGGTTTCATAATTCTGAGCCCTGTTCCCATCAGGTCCAACACAGACATTTCCTTGTCAGAAGACACAGCAATTTTTTCAATAAAAGTAGTTTGTGGATTCGTAACCTGGAGAGCTTTGTTTTTCAGCCATCTGGGGTGGCGAGGAACTGCTGGCCTCCCACGGGTGGACAAGGGGTGCACTATGAAAATTGAACTTGAAAAGAAAAAGGGAGAACTAATTTTTGAATTTTTGTATTTGAGTTTTAATAAGGCTTCTTACTGCAGCAAAAATTTGTAACATAAATAAAGATGAAATTGTACATACACATTTAAGTGCTGTTGAAATACAAGTTGATTGAGGAAAAAGGGAATGCCCCTTAATTGTCCCTGCAATACCTAACATGGACCACACTGTATAATGGGAAAAAATATTTAGCTGTTCGGGATGGTTTAATTGTACTGTGAATATGTCCAAAATCTGAAGCTGGGTAGCTGAAGTAGGATTGTCAGGATCTTTCTGAATGGCTTCTTTTCAGTTTACTCAAGCATCTTTGTTGTTTCTGTTTATGGTAGCAGCTCTTCTGTAATTTTAACTCTCCGCCTTTATCTGTAAAACGGCTTGTGGTGCTGGGAAGATAACTGAAATACCTGGGAACTGCAGAAATGTCTTCCAAGACACGATGCTCTCACAGAAGACGCTCGTTTGAGGGCATCAAGCATAAATAGCACTTTCTGTAATTTTTCCTGGATTATCTGACACCTTAATTTTTTTATTAGGTCCTTATCCTATGAGAGGAACAAACTTACTGCATCTAGGCGATTCATTATGATCTCCAAGATCTGAGACCCTGAATGTGCTATGCGGGATAATTAACTTAGTGCTTGTCAAAAATGCCATTCATCTGTTTCTCACTTGCCCTCTAGATTTAGCCTCTGCTGTGGTAGCTTAGCAGGCAGGCACTAAATGTGCGCATCTCTATTTGTTCCTGGATGCCTTGACTTTTGCCTGTTGCTGCTTTGTATTTAAATAAGCTCTAGATACTTTCCAGTCATATTCAGCATACTTCCCCTGTTTTTCCAGAGCAGGTGATCTATCAGTGGTAGCTCCAACAGTCATAAATTATTTTAACTGAATTATTTGTTTAATTTGCAGCACATCTTTTGTGAAACCTGGTCGGTCCGTGGCAACTACCAGATCACTCCTGTTTCTTTAGCTGCTTCTAATGGAGAAGTGCGACGTGCTTCTGAGTCAGCAAAGAGAACCCAGCACATTTTCCAACAGCCGGAGGAGCAGGCTCGGGAAAAAGACAGGCAAACCACTAATGAGCTAATAACAGTAAACAGAAAGGAGGAAGATCAAAGCGAAGCAGCTTGAAACAAAGGGCCAGGTGGACACCAGAAGGAAATGCTGAGCACTCTGTTGCTTTGGTGATGGGAGAGGACAACTTCAGAGCAAACACTTACATGTGTACAAGGAATGCATCAGCTAGCAAGATTGTGATGAATTTTTCAGAATGTATCCAAATTGTATTGCACAAACTTATAATTCCTGGCATACTAAAAGTCACAGCAGAGGTGCTTGTCTCAGTCTTGTCTCTGGCACTCTATGCTCTTCAGTGAGCTTAATGCTGTCCGAGGGGGTGGGGGTGTGGAAGAAACTACTTCCTTCTTCCTAACCACTCTTCACACGTCCGAAGACCACCGCAAAGCGGACTGCTTCTCTGCTCCTCAGCACAAGCAGCCCTAATCCTTCAGCCTTTTCTAATAAGCTGCCTTCCCCAGACCCCTCCTGTTCCTTGTTCCTGTTCTCCAGGTTTTTTTCTGCTCTGTCCACATCCTCTTGGGATGATGGTACCCACAGCTGAGCCTCCTGCTTCCCACCACCCAGCCAAATGCAAGCGTTATGCCATGTGTTTTACAGATGATACTTCTGTTTGTTTTTCCCAGAATGGTTTTCCATTTTTTCCCAGCAGCATGATATTGATGGCTCATTCCTATGATTTAATATATTATAGCTCAGTAGTGAAATGGTTGAGGGTTTGGTTTTTTTTTTCCTTTGGCTTTTCTTGCTGCTTTAAGAAAAAGAAAAAAAAGAAGTGCTACATGATCACGGGCAAATTTCGCTTATTTAATTTGTCAGTTTTCTCAATGCTAAGGTTGAAAAGCCACGTTCACAAAACTACCTGCCAGTGTCATGAATGCCACTGAGACTGTAGTGGGCTATCAGAAGAGTTGTATGGCTCCTTCTTCTGATCAGTCTCAGGCGAGAGGTTTGTGCTTGACTTCAGGTTTGTCTGTCTTCACAGAATAATTTAAATTGTGATTGTTTCTATTGGGTCTGAAGTCAGACTTTTGAAAGTGGAGTTTAAAATCTAGTCTTTATTTCTGTTTGTTTCAGGGAAGCAAAAACATTGCAGGCCCTTTGCTGTCTGTGTTGCAACAATCTGAGCTTCTTTTCAGCCAAAATGTTATCTGTGTGTCAAAGCTTTTTCTCTTGCTGTCAACAAATCCATTTTGATGGAAAGCTTGGTTTTGTTATACATGCTTAAAACTGTGTTTTACCTTGCAGGTCTACGCTGAAGCCATTAGGTCGTGAGAAATATCAGAGAGAGAAGTCCTGCAAAGCCATGATTTGTGTGCAAGCTGACACACTTCAAAAACCTGAACAGGAAAAAAGGGTATTTTTTAATTTTATTTTTAACACAATTTGGAAACAGATGAGCATGTAACCTCTTGTGACCAAACATATGTTAGTATGAAGTAGCAAACTTGTATGTTTGTTGCCCATTTCATGACTACAAGCTAAAAATATTTTGACATCACTAGTTAAAGTTTGATAAAGCTAATTATTGTTGTAGAAGCACCCAAGATGCTTGCCATGTTGGCTGCCTTTCAGTACATCCCACTGAATATTGCAGTGCTTTCCAGTCAGACATTAGAGATCATTTCATGAATGCATGTAACAACCTGGCAAAGTTTCCCGCCGCTGAATGTGCACTGGCTGCATAAATCCTTGGGTATTTATTCCTGTCTCTGTCATTTTCTTCTTAGGAAACCATTTAATACACAGACTATATCTTCTGCACACATTCAAGTGGTAAAAGGGAAAAAAAGAAAGAAAGAAAAAAAAATCTTCCAATAGCTCATTTTCATCTCATGTTTTGTGTTTCAAATAAGTTTGTGGATGTTGCAACAGCTGTAGGCTCTGCAAAGCAGAAGTGTCTCTTGATTTAGTCTGTGACATGATTTTGCTCATTCTTCCACTGCATCCTGAGCTCAGCATGTCCCAGTGTTGTTTGAGAGAGATACCGAGTCAGCTGGCGGCTTTTCCAATCAGCATTCCTCTCACCATGCCTTTCCCTACAGACAGCAACTTCTGTGTGATAAGGACAAGTTTTTGGCTCTGAGCATTCATCAAAAAGCACCATTCCTCTAATAAGTATGTTAAACTAAGATCTCTGATCCATGTCCAATTTGTCTCCTGCACAACACTCTTCTTAGTTTGCTGCTTTAATGCAGCAGGATCGGAAATAATCAGACTTTCAAACAATACCATGTGGCTGAGCACACAGTATAGAAACCAGAATGTTTGAAATTGTATCATTATCTGTATCATACAGACGGAGCAGCCCACGAGAGAGAGCTTTATATCACAAACATAGTGGTGGAAATCAGAGTCAGTCCTCTCGCTCCCCATCCTGCGTTCTGGGCAGTAGGTCAGACAACAGCATGAATGGTTCAAGGCTTCTTTGTTTAGCTTTTGGATTTTTTGTTTTTCTTTTTTCTTTTTTTGCTGCTTTTGTAGCTTATCCCTCCCTCTTCTCAACAGCCTACTCAAGGCTGATGTACTCCTGGTGGAACCAGACGCTCACTTTCATCCTAAGTCTGTTCTGCTTTTTTGCCAAATCTACTTCCAGCTTCAAACTGGTCAGGGGGAGCAGTGGTCATAGCCAGGCTGAGGTGGATGTTAGAAATTGAGAACAGGAGACTGTGATCTCTTACCAGCAACAAGAAAAGTCTGTAGACAGCTTAGCAGCCATCAGATCTGGAGATGGGATGGGGACTGAATACTGTGAGTGTTGCCGATTCATGCGGAATTATAGCAGAATGGGTATTTCTAACTTAAGGGGAAAAAAACCCTCCCAGTAAAGAATAGGGTTGGTTTAGTTCTTAGGACATTTAATGATGTACTGGCACATAGTAACTGCACTATAAATATAGTCTGAAAAAATACGAGCTTAGTTTGGAAGCTGCTCTCAGCTAAATTATGGGGTTTTGATCCTGACCTAAACTGATCCCACATGTTCCTGGATTCTCCCAACGTTTGAGTGCACAGTAAATCAACCGTAGTTTTTGCTTTTTATTGCAAAGAATGAACAGAAGAGATTGGGAATTATATGACTTGGGCATCTGTTTATCACATGGTTTAGGATTGTTTGATATCTTTTTAGCTTTAAGGTTTAAGTAAAGTTTAAAACAGGTATACATGATCAAAACTAGTTAACTAGCATCAGTTTACAGAAAGTAGTCTGGGGTTCACCAAAGCGTTCGTTTCAAAAATATTCAGTGCCTCTACAGAGAAGAATGCTAGTGCTGATCTTACAAGTATGAATGTGTTCTGCTCATACATATTTCTCATTATGGACTACATGAAAAAATAATACCATAGTAGCGAACAGTAAAGAAGAAAAAATATCAAGCAATTTCCTTGGTAATAATACCCAATGCTTTAAAGCAACAGCTATTGTACCCCTGGATTATGCTGCTTCTGCTTTGAAAAATGTGCACGTTCAATATTTCTTCCTTTTTCCTCTTCTAAGGCCATCTCTTACCTCTTCTTTGCTCCTCCTTGTTGTACCAACTTTAGTGGTGTTATTATAAGCAAGCATCTGTTCTGCAGCATGGATCTTAGCCTTCCCACCTCAACTCTAAAGCTCTTTGCATTTCTGTTCACAGACACGTTTTTTGTCATCTGATCCCTGCTCACTTGCCCTCCAGCCTTTTTTATTCTTAAGATATTTTGTACTTTTTGTTTTTGCAGCCTGTACCTGGTAACTTCTTCCTATTCTTTGGCTTCTTTTTTGCAAGTTTGGTTTTGTTTTCGTTTTTTGGGTTTGTTTTTTTGTTTTTTGTTTTTTTTTTTAACTTGAGAGTTGGTATTTATATTCTTTAATGGTAGTGTTGAAGTATGGCTGAACTATATTCTTGAACTTGGCTTTCCTAATGGACAGACTTTCCCCTCTGAAACGTTAGTCTTGCAGCATGATTTGTGTGAGCTGACTGCCCACACAAGTCTGTTGCCATGTGGGCTGTAGAGTCAGTTTGTCTGAAGCCTTACTCAGTAATTACCAGGTAATAAAAGTTAACTGCCCCATAAAACCACATGGAAGAACCATGCTATTGCTGGCTTGTCCTACTCAGCCGTCCTCTTCCTGTGTGCTGGATCTTTTGGGCAGGGGAAAGGACTAACCAAGGTCCCTCTTGGCTCTCTTCTCTGTGTTTCTATGATAACTGGTGACCTGGTTACGGGCTGCTGAAGTCAAGGCTCAGAGGACTTCTGTGACAAACTGGGAGCCTTAAGCAGTGAATCTGTACTAAACAGTTCCTATTTTATTTATCAGGGGAGGAAAAAAAAAGGTCACTCAGTCACTCCAAAGTTATCCACTAACACTTAGCTGTTTTCCAGGTGCCTTGAAAAATGTTTTGCCTAGTGATGCTTCAAAGCTAATCTACTGCAGCAGTAAATTAGCTGGTGTAGAGTGAAGGTGTCTAACATGGACCCAAACAGAGGGCAACTTTGCAACTCACCTAAATTGGTTATGACTCAAACTGGCAGAACTAGTCTTACTTCTCTAGTCCAGTGAGCGTGTATAATAGCTTTATGGAGAAATGAAAAATGTCAGGTGTCTACCAACCTGCTAACAGGATTTATATCGCTGTTGTAACTCGTAATTTATACTACTGTGATTCTGGTATCTTCTTTTATCATATGCGTCTTCTGCCTCGTTTTTTACTTCTCAATGAGATAACAATCCTTTTTTTTTTTTTTTTCTTTTTTTTTCTTTTTTCCCCTTTTTTATTACTAAGTACCTGAGATTTCAGTCTTCCTCAGGGGTTGCAGGTTTATCTGTGCAGAGTTCCTGGGTGAATTGTGAAGGAGTTTAAAAACTATACAGAAGATTATTAAAATGGAAGGTGGGTAACTTGGGAGGGGAGGCTGCTGAGTTGTAGAGTGAGGCAACCAGAAAGGATTTTAGGATGTCATTTAATCCATGCTCCCACCCCAAAGCAGAATACGTACACTAACATTCTTAATAGATGCTTGTCTAAACTGTCCTTAAATATCTTCAATAATGACAACCTGTCAGCTTCATTAGGCAACTGCTTACCCTTAATGTTAGAAAATTTTTCTTAATTTTGAGTCTAAGTATTCCAGGTTGCCATTTATGTCACGTCTGGATCCCAGATGTAACCTGTTTGGGATAGCGCAAAAGGAATTCAGCTTCTTTCCGGCTTATTGCACTGATTTTCCAGGAGTGGAAAAGGAGAGTAGCAACAATGTGAAAGTTACTTTCAGAATGAAGTAGCTATTTTCAATCCTTTTTATCAGATTGACCATTACAGTGCTGGTAATGCCAACAGACACTTCAGGGTCTCCCCTTTGCAAGAGGGATCACAGCTAAGCGTTTCCTGCACTGAAATCAAAATCCTGAGCCTTCTGCAATGGCTGCACATGGCCACTCTGCTTTTAGTTAAAAACCAACGAGCTGTTATGCTGAAATCTAGGCAAGGGAACTGTGAAGGGAAAACACATGAGAATGCCTTGATTAATAGCATCCCTAAATGACAATGGCTGTTTTATAGTTTTTATAAGGATTGTAGTGTTTCTCATATATAAAAAAGGACAAGATGTGGTTGTAATTAATAGAGAGGCTCTTTGTTGAAGCTGTTGACTGTAGGAAAGAACCCAAGGGTTTCTCAGGCTCCTCAGTTGTAAAACTAACTAAATGCATGTAGGGTTGCCTTGTGTCACTCCATGGCATCTTTCAAAGCTGTAATTAGCAGATACCTAATGAGTTGTGGCTACAGCGTGTGGATCAGATGACTCAAATATTTACTTTAGGCCTCTGATTCTCTTTCTTCACACAAGGGAGAATAATTTGGTTTTAATATTTAGAGACTCATTTTTATTTAGTCATCTTGCTTCAAAACTTCATTGTTTTCCAACAGTCTGTCAGACTGAGTCCTCTCTAGTGTCTTCAGCAGCAAGGTACATCTAAAACATTTACTGGTGAGAGTCCTTACTTCATTAAGCTTTTTTTTTTAAGTAGTTTGCCTGAAAGCCATATATTCACTACTATCGGTAGAGTCTGATGCATAAAATGCAGTTGGCCCTGTTGCAGTTGGCAGTTGGCAAATGACAGAGTGACATCATTACCCTCCTTGCATTTTTTAGCAAGATTGCAGCTGTCCCGTTGCTTCACAGTGGAACTTGTGAGTGTAGGACTGCATCTCGTTAATGGTGGGTGGAAACAAATCAAGCCAGGCTATATTTTTAGCTATAAAAGAGATGGGCAATTTCACCAACAGGGCAGGGTAAGAACATTTATGAATCCAGATCTTTGGCACAACAGACTCTTCTGCCATAGACCGTGAAGTGCGATGGCAGTAATAAGTTAGAAGTTTAGTCTTGCGAGCTCAGCCCAGTGTACAACACCTCTTTTTCTGTACTGACTTTGCGTTCCCCCTCCAAACTTTGTATCCATTTACCTGCCTGTGATGACTGAAGCACAGGGCAGACAAGTTTTATTATCATGTTGTGACTATGGAAGATCTTTTCAAAATGACCTGCTGCAAGAGTCAGCATTAAAATGTCACTATTCCTAAATGTCAGAATATGCAGGGCATGTGGGTAGCACAGCTATTTGCTATTTAGCCTTGGAGAGTATGATGGGAGTGTGGAAAGACTGAAAAATTAGGCTGTATCTGTTCTTTGTGGCCTAGATTGAGTGGTGCCAGATGATAGTGTAGCCCTTTATCTTAGCTAGGATGGGGTGGTTCTGCTTGAGAAACGTTGATGTCGCTGTGATGTGTCTGTGGGGCAGCAGCGATGAAATAGGAACATGATTCTCTAGCCTAGATTGGAAGATCGTAGGCTGGGTGTGGGGTGTGCAGCAGCAAACCCTCCCGTGCTTGGGTGCACATTGCACTCTGTAGGGCCAGGGAAGGTAAGGGATGATGACAGCTGTTCTTCCACTGATGTCTTTTTGGACAAAGGTTGTTAACACTTCACAATGTCAAGGAAGGGGTTGTTTGGAGGACAAGAGTTTGTGTGTCAGTTCAAACTCCCTAGTTCAAAGCCTTCCCGTTTTTGTCAGTCCATGTTATTCTACAGGCATTCCTTCCACAGTCTTTGCTTAGCCCATTTGAAAACTTTGAATAGTATCTTTGACAGTAATATCATATTGACTGTGTTTGAACTGACCTTGGTTCAGAAATTCCCTAATTGCTCCCTGTCCTCAGCCGCTTCCACCATAAAGAGTAAATATTCAGATAAGATTCACATATTGAACTAAATCAAAGATAAATATCTTTCGGTTAGCTATTTTTCTACACAGCTGGTTGTTCTTGAAGACTCTTCAAAGCCATTCTTAAAGAAAGAACTGCATGACTTCAGATGTGAGAACAACGATACATCTAGACACATAACTGCAAATAGCGTATTACAAGCAACTTCTATTGCATGTACCTGAAATGGATTTATTCCTGGAATCAGTGCTTTTCTTAGGCGTCTGTCTCAGGGGACCTGAACTGAATGTTCACCTGGTTTTGAATAAAGAAAGAACAAGTGTGGGGGAGGTTAGCATGTGCTGTAAGAGTATCTGTTTTATAACAGTCATGGTAGTCACAATGAACATGATTAATTTGTTCTTCAGCGCCAGCCACTCTCTTAATTCTTTAGATGGTGGCAAAGATGAATAGGGAGCAAGCTTCATCCTTCTGAAAAGCTGTGAATTTAAACAGTGCCAATCTCATAGTTACAGGCAGTTGACTGACTCACACGTGAGTTGCAATCAGAGCAGTAGTCCTTTACCTAACAGTGGTTTTTAATGTGCCAGTCTTATTTTTCCCTCAGCACAGTCATATTTCTTTCAGTGATGAAAAATGAGGACTCCTTTCTCCTTTATCAAATTTGCTTTAGTCTGTGGGCACTGAGTAATTCATATAAATTATGCAATTTATAGAAGATAGGCATTACTTTGGCTCCAAGTTTCCCCCAAAAACATGGGTTAGTTCTAACATCTTTGAGTCTACCCTCTCACTACCATCCAAACTCCTATAAAGCACTTTCACTTTTATTTTTAAATTTATCTTGATTTTTTATAAAATTACTGAGAAATTATGCCATTTGCCTCTGTAAGGCACACAAAAAATAAATTGATACATAAAACATGGCTGGTTATTCTCCACAGATTTTCTCTTCTCTTGACCCCCTGCTCTCCCTTCTGATGGGCAGTGTTGATTCCCTCTTGTCAAACTGCTGTTGGTTATTTTTTGCGGTCATCTATCTTGTCCATCAGATGTTGTTTATCTGGAGTGACGTGCATATCCACTAATTAGCAAAGTGACTTAGATATATAGTAGGTCTGCTTGTTTTTTAAGAGGCCTGGGCATTGCTGGGTTAAGTTGCATTCCTGTCTCTGCTCTTTGGATGTCTGTCAGGTAACAATTGTAAACTTTGGGCTGTATCTTACAAGCGGTCGTGAAGTTTGTTTGCTAATTTACACAGATGGTCAAAACAGGCAGGCAAAGTTTTGAAACACAGTGGTTGTCCTTTAAAGAGTTAAGATATTTTATAATGGTAGTTTGAAAACTCTCCAAATTGTATGTTGAGTAATGTGGCTGTGATTAGCAGAATTATGATTGACACAGTCAATTTATCTAAACTGACAAAAAAAAGGACTAATGCCTGTGCTTGAGAATTGGCATATGAGGGTTTGGCCAATCCACCTCAAAAGTATGGAAAATCTGTATTCCCTGCCTCAGTGAACAGGACTTGCTGCTGCTTAATCTACGTGAGGCTTCAGTGCACTATCTGGAGTGTGTATAGATGCTTACTTAAAATAGATGCGGTGATGTAAAGTATTAAATACACATCTTGTGTGGCATTTCAAGTCCCATTTGGATGTGAAATTGAAATTGTCATTTGTCATAACCCGAAATGAGATATAATTCACAGACAATGAAAAGTGTATTAAAGAAAAGGACACATGATTTGGTTGTACTTCTCACAAATAAAACCCAAGGTTACATAAACGCCCAAGGGACACTGCAAATGCATCTGGTGGCAATGCTAGAGCCAAACACCCGGTCTCCAACGTACCCTCCCAGTTCTGGATCTTCTGTCATTAATATACTAGAAATACTCTTTCTAGTGTGGGAAGATGACAATGATTTGCCATATAGTCTAAAGTTTTGGAGACGTGGGGCTTTTTTGGTTTTATTAACCTTGCGCAAAGCTTCATAACTAACTCGTGACTGGTGGGAACGCAAGTTTCCATGAAACATGAAGTAGCTAAATAATTTCTGTTAGTAATATAGCCTGCCTTGGCTGTCAGTCAAGCAGATCTTATTGTTCTATTGGTTGTTTTCAGACAATGTTTAATGGACTGAATTAGAGGAAAATGCCTCTTAGAAACAATCTTCTTGCTTTAAACATGTTTGTAATTCTCACTGGGAAAGTTTCCCCAGAATGATCTGTTTGGTATCTGTTTAAAATTAATGAGAAAATCCAGAGCTAAACCAGGTAATGAGAGTCAATTCATTACTTCAAGCTATAGGGAAAGTAATTCCCAACAGAATAATTTAGGCTATCGGCCTGCGGCCTACAGCTAAGAGAGTGAACTGCATAGTGTTATCTGCAACTGGGAACACAACAGTAGAAACTGCCTGAGCATCCCTGCTCCACCAGAGCTCACAACTTTCAAAGTAAATGGGTATGGTATGGTTAGGCAAAGGCTGGAAATAGTGAGCCTGAGAGATGCATGGCATGACGAGACACTTTCCGTTAAAGCCTTCTAGCTCTTGGTGAAGTCCTTGGGCAAAAATAGTTGTAATATTCCATCCTTTTCTTCCAAAGAGGTGACTCATGTCTGGGATCCTGCAACTTCTCCTAAAAGGGAAAGCCTGGAACTCCTGCTGTTGTAGAAGAACTGAATTCAATGTTTTTCCTCCCTTCAGACCAACATTTTTCACTGAACAAGAGAACTGGCAGATATTCTGTCAGTTTTCCATCTTGAAATTCCAAACCATTAAAAACCACAAAGCCTGTCTTTGAGTTTAAAGGTGGGACATGGATAAATGATGCAATTGTGTTTGCAGATGAATGGATGAATTGATCTTTAGGTCTTTTCAACTTGCTTGCAATGACTGATGCCAAATTAGCATTCAAAAAATATCAAACTGCCTTATAATTTACAAAGTAGCTGCCGAACTGTTAGTGCAACATAGTCAAAGGCTGTTTTACTTCTAATTGTGAGGGTTTGGGTATTTGTGCTGAATGAGAGGAATGGGCTGCTTTTAACCTAGCATGCCAGCCCTCTGCGGTCCGCCTCCCAATCTGCCAGCCAGTCTCCCCTTCATAACCTTGGAAACGGCTCAGCAATTTCAACCAAATTTGAGATGGGACTTAATCACCTTAATTGCCTATGAGGTTTATGAGCATTGGGAGCTGGATAGAAGGAAAAGATTCATGTTGGTGCCTGCACTGACAGAAGCACCATCAGAAACCATCAGTTACTCATGGGTTTGACAGGAGCTGCTGGGCCAGCCCATGTCTCCAGCTCCAGACTGACCACTGCAGGTATCTGCAACTCGGGCTGCTGTAGGGGAAGAGCAGATGGCCGGCCTTATTGCACTGGAAGGAGGTTTAAGGGACAAAGGGCAAAAATAGATAGGAAATCAAGTTCTGCTCGTGGAATAAACTTTTATTACTGGAATGGCAGAGCAGCCCCACAGGTCACTTTCTGTCAGGTGAGATCCCTCTCACCAATCTAGTTTTCAAATTAGGTATCAGTTTGGCATGTGCACCTTTTTCAGTTCTTTCTTTTCTCTACTGCAGGAGACTTCTTATAAATGTGATCAGGGATTCTATGAGTTTCTTTCATTTTAAAGACATTTATTGAACATATATAATAGCGGAGCGAGGGCATAACCAGTACTTGTATACCACATGTGGGGATCAAAACATAACTGGACTGGTATTTTACACTCTACGTATATTTTAATGTCCTTGTAAATTGTCTTCAGTTGACTTTGAAGATGGTCAGAGATTAAAATACCAAGTAACTGTGTTGTGAACAATATTCCAAGATACAGCAGCTGGCAAAGATAACACAATAGCTTAATTTCATAACTTGTGGCATGTCTCTGCAGAGTGGACATAATTTTAAAAAAATAATATAAAGATCACAATGCATGGATGTTATTGACAGATCAGTGAATGTAGAATCAAGTCGCAGCCAGTAAACTCCAACTTTTGTGCTCAGTTGGATAAGCGTTGGGGCAGATCAGCTCTTTTGAAATCTGGTAGATGCTTCTAGTTGTTGTTCAGTAACCTTTGAATTTGGCCCCTAAATAATAAGTGGAGGCTATTTACTCTGTGACTAATGCTTTGGTGGTCTAGAGCAGAGCGTGATGTGCTGATGTAGAAATAAGATACCCAGCAGCCTTGGCTGATGAGTGAATTTCAGCTTTCAGCCTGGCTGGGTGTTTTTGTTTATTTGTTCAGGGGAGGGGGGGAATACTGAAAAAATTATGCATTACAACAGTGAACAGTTGGCTGCAGCTCTCATCAAGAGACAAAGAAAGTCATGCCTAATGACTAAAACAGACAGCAGGTTGCAAATTTGGACTTCATGATGCATTCCAGTCAGTAACATGAAAGACAGGAAATATCTTACATGTGCTGCCTTTGGGGAACAAGAGAAGATATGGAGGTCAAGCGTGGCTCTACTACGTTTGCTGATAAATCTTTTCAGTAGTGGGGTTTTCCTTTATTTTTTTCTTTTTTTTTTTTTTCTTCTCCCCCCCACCCCAGCAGTGTGGTACTGCCTGCAAAGCAGTGGGAAGATCAAACGCCTTTCAGCCAGCTGCTCAACATTGGTCACTGCCTTCGGAGAACGATGAACCCATCAGTGCAGCTGAGCGCTGCTGTACATCACCCAGCACATGCAGAGGTAAGCTGCGAATGACCTTGAGCACTGTACCAACAGCGTTTGGCCAAGATCAGTAATAATGTCAATCCGTTATCTCCCGGTGCAGTCCAACAAGCTCCTGGAGACAGGGATGACTCTGGAGCAGTTTTTAACTGCTTGCTTTTGTGAAAGCACATCTAAATTCAATCTAGTGAAATTACTGCAATGTTAGAAACCTCTACTGTTATTAGGACTGATAGAGCCCTGCACCTGTATTCCTTTACCCTCTTTTGTAAAAGTAAGATAGTAGACTTAAGAGGGTGTCATTGTTTCTGGTATCAAAATTTGGGCAAGTCACTAGAAAAATGGTGATCTTGGTGTGGTAATGAACACCATAAAATCGTAGGTTTTTTCTTTATAAATCCTGAAAAGCTGTAAAAAATGGCAACCTTACAGTTGCTATCCAAACACATCAGAATATAGCAAATTACATCACGTGGTTCCTAATATTTTGGCTGTTATTGTTGGTACTAGAATGACATGTTAATGTTGGCTGCTTCACAGGTTACTGAGGAGCCGGATCCTTGTTCCAAACAGTTGTCATTTGGAAAAGGAAAGAGTAGAAATGAAGGCATGTTTCATGCAATCGATGGATTTCTCTTGCTCATCTATTTAATTACTTTAGTGTGGTGATAATGATGAAGATTTTCTATATGACCATAGTAAAAAATTAGCCCTTCTATGTCAGGAAGAATAAGGTGTCTAGACCTTTGGGTCAGAGAAAGTAAAGGGAAGAATATAGAGGTGCACAGGATGAATCTCACAGTAGAATATTTCTCCAGTAATTGCATTGGCTTCACAAGGTCTATAAGCGTGCTTAGATACAAGCGTGTGGTTAAGCACTTTGGGTCGGGACCAAGGTGTTTATGAATAGAAGCGACATAATTGTGTCCGTGGTGCTGCCAAGGTGTGCCCATGTGGTGTCAACGTGGACATGCTAACAGTTTAGATTAATGGTTTTGGCTGACTTTAAGTGAGAAATTGAGGGATTTTAGCTCTTCAGTGGGTAATTTTCTTTTAATTCATATTCAAGATATTTTCATCTGTCCTGTCAAGAAGTCACGGGAGATTTATGATTCTAGACTGTGCTACGAATGCATATATGCATGGGAAAAATAATAACCAGAATATACACAAAATGGTTGGTTCAAAATGTGTGCCAGAAAAAGAGAGAGAGAAGGCAAAAAGAGGGTGTGTTTTTTTTCTCAATTTCCTTAGAAGCTAAAGAAAACTCTTTTGTTTATTTTAAAATGCGTAAGCCTTTTTTCTGAGTCCTTTTTGAATGTTATAATAATCTGTGCAGTTTAGAAATACCAGGGCACAGTAAAGACAGGACTTCACCTATGCATACATAGGGTTTCAGCCAGCTGGGGCTGGAGACTTACCTAAGCAGCCAGTTATGTGCTGAACTGAAGTTCGTTCCTGTTTCAGCTGAAGTCAATAACAAAATTCCGAACAATTTCAATGTTATAGGGTAAGGGATGCAATCCCTGGTTTAGAGTACAATAAAAATCTACTGGAAGCCCAGAGAATCAGCCAAAAAATACTTTCCGAAGTCTGGATTTCTTCTGCACAATGAATTGTCAGAACATCTTGTTGCCCAACAAGGTACAAATTAGGTTGTTAGTTTCCCAGCTGCAAGTTATTGGTGTGGGGAATGACATGCATCAACAAAGCTGCTTGTGCATATATGTATTTCTAGACTTTAAAGAGCTAGTGACAAGGTAATTGTTTGATAGATGCAATATGTTATGGGATTGCTATCCAAATAACATGAACATCAATATTTGGTCACACTGTCAGCATATGAGCAATCTGTCCTCGAATTGTGTCTGAAAGCAACAAAACTACATTTTCTCAGAAAAAGTTGCATTTGCATGTTCAGTGGAGAAAAATCTCTGCTGGTGATAACACGTTGTGGTCAAGTTTCTCAAAATTGCTGAGTAACTTCTGCCAGACAAATACGCACTGAATATGTTCTGTGAAAACTAAGCATGCGCTTGGCTGGTAAAGCACAGCCGTACTCAGACATGCTTATTCTCCAAGTGAACTCAGGGAATGAGTCTTGAAATTCCAGTTCAGTGAGTTCAAACTCGCATTGCTCTGAGCAACACCGAGAGTTTACTGAATTACTGAATAGGATCGGTTGTTTTAATTTGAGTCTTTCAGAAAGCAAATTAGAAAAAAATCAGTCAGATCAATAACATTGAAAATGTCCATTATTATTATTATTATTATTTGGTCTGCTTGCATTTTTCTCCATAATAATGTTGTCATAAACATTTCCCTTGAAAGTATAAAGTGAACAACCCTTTTATTTTTCCAATCCAATGAATTTTTAGGAAGACTAACTGAGTAACATTTCCATAAATCAGAAAGCGTTAATGGTACCAGGCAGGAGGGAACTTGTTTGACAGCAGATTTCGCTCTTCTAGAACGCTCTTTTTCTGTGTTGTGTTTTTATGCAGTTGGGCCATCTATGAATTAAGTTAAAAGGCAGTTTTGAAGTACGAGGTAAGAAAATGATCAATACTAGATTTTAAAGCATTTAAGGAGACTTTGGCCTTAGCAGTATACGTCTTGTTAAACCAATGCATTAGAAGTGAGTTTACTTTGTATTAATAACAGATATAAGTAGGCTTGAAATTTCTGTAAAATGCCCATTCAC
Source organism: Platalea leucorodia (assembly GCF_965183815.1). Taxonomy (NCBI): domain Eukaryota; kingdom Metazoa; phylum Chordata; class Aves; order Pelecaniformes; family Threskiornithidae; genus Platalea; species Platalea leucorodia. Next base: position 6,494,555 of record NC_138828.1, on the reverse strand, counting down.
ATTTCCTGTGCACATCAGTGAAAGATAGCTGTGGTGTTTTCTCTCGTACTTTTCTGAATCAGCCAGCCTTTCTATTTAAACAGGCATTTTCAGTCCTTTACCAATGTATTTGAAAGCACGCCCCCAGCTAAGAACTGACATGCAGGGTCACATCCTAGGAGGCTGTTGGAAACGGGGCTATAGCATAGCATATACCTTTGGCACACACATATGTATAACATATCCCTTTTTATAAAAGGGATATGTTGTGGATTTTTGCATGTACGACTTATTTGCATGTGTATCTTATTAATGAGGCCTGGGGAGATCCCACACTCCGGTCTCACTCTTGCCACATCACCAGCAGCGTATCTAGCAAGGATATCTGCTCTTCTGTGGGGAGGGCAGCTGATTGTCATGGTCGTGTTGTAGCTGGACGTCTGGGGACGGTGTGATGTAGCAGCAGTCATTGCCGCACAGCCAGACACATCTGGTACGTGGCTGCGGTTCTTTCCCCTGCGGGATGTGTTTCCAGTTATGAAGGGGAAAATCGGCAGGACCCTCACTCAGGGAAGGGGAAGGCGGGGGCGGGCAGCTGAGCCGTTTTCCCAGGGTGCAGTCCTGCACCACTCGGTCGTGGAGAGGGGCCCCTCGGAAAAGGCTGGCAGGGTGTGGGCCGCCAGCCAGTGGTTTTCCTGCTGCAACAGGCCTTTGGTCTCTTTTTGCATGATATGAAAGCGTTGCTTTATTTGGACGTTTTGTAAAAAGCAGTTTGTATCATTTTTGAAGAGGTTTACAACACAACCACGTTCAAAACAAGACGCAAGGCCAACAAGCAAGGCCCAGCAGCTGGCTCAGGTGCTGACACCTGTGTGGCAATGGCTACCAAATGCTCAGCGTGAGCTGCCTTATCCCGTTTCTCAGCTCTGATACCATGTTGTCGTCTCCTTTGGTTGGTTGGTTGGTTGTTTTTCTGGGGGAGATTGTTTTGGTTTTTAAGTGTGCTGTAACCTCAGGCTTCAGCAAGGCAGTAAAGGGACTGTGTGATGACAAAAGCAAAATACATACCGGAAGGCTCTAAATTAACAAGGAGGTTGCTGTAGAAAACTTATTAAAAGCTGCGACCCTTTCTTTTGTGGACACACATTAAGTCTTTGCAAAATTCCTTCCCGTCCTCAGGGATACTTACAAACACGGCGAGCAGGTCCTCCTGCAGGTTGGGCTTCTTCACTGCTTATGCTAAATCATTAATAAATATCTTGAGTAACATGGGGCTTGACAGAGAATTGCAAGGCAGTTAGATCTTCACCTTGTGTCATTATAACATTAATATTTGCATCTAATTTTGGTTTTGGTCTCCTATTCCATTTTCGATGCAGAAAAGTGTTTCCCTCCCCTTCTATGTCATGCTTTGTCATGAGCCTACTGGGAACTGAAGTGAATGTTACCAAATCCCTCAGTCATCAGTATTGTTTCCTAAGCAATTCCCAGAGCTGGGAAATAAATGCAAGACCATTACACAGCAAATCAACAAAAAAATCACAGTTTTCTTTTGTAGATATCCAAGAGCGGAAAAAGCAAAACCATTAACCTGTTCATAATGCATTAGCCTGTTCATAACGCATTACCTTAGGCTCTATAGATACATACACCTTTATTAGACTTACTGTTAACAAATATTGCCAAAGGAAATGGATTCCTTTTCTTCAGGAAGTCTCCCTGATTATGAAGTTTTGTTTATGGCTTAAAAGATTATTTCAGCATCCTCCCACTCAGATGTTAGGGTCTTGAATCCTGCACCATAATTAGCTACATATGTGTACCAGAAGTCGTCGTTTTTATCTATAGTGGTCTGTCATACCTAGCTACCTTTAAGCTCATTGTTTCTTGTTTGTCGCTGTGTTCCTCTGTTTGTGAATGATTGCATTTGCCGAACACCTACAGCTAATGGTACAGAAGTGCAAGTCTTTAGAAATATGACAGAGAAATTAATCTTGGGAAAAACAGTATGGATTTTTAAATGTTAGTGCATTTAATAGAATCACATTGACCTTCAGAGAAGTTTCAAAATGGAAGATGCTCTGTCTTAGCCTACTATTGCTATATCTATGTTATATTGTAAAAGACGGGGTCACCTCTGGATAGGTCCTACAGAAAGGTTAGGTTCCTAAAGAAAGACAAAGAATAGTGCCAAAGTCCCAGCTGGGATCCAGACGCTCTTGCAGGGTGGTGCACTGACCTTCTGTGTGTATTTTTGTTCTGGTTTTCTTGGCTTCAGGTTCCCGAGGTGGGCAGAGTAACACCACAGCACATGCCCTGAGCTGCCCTTGCCAGCATTGCCTGTCACTCCTCAGGGATGTGGGCTGTTTGGAGGCCAGAAAGCGGCTCATCTTCCCCAAAGCCCATCTCTAATGTAAGTGCATCTTGTCTTTAAGTAAGAAGCAGTTAAATAAGGAGCAAAATCTGCATTTCTCCTGTAGCTTTTCATAAATCATTCCATATACAAGGGCAGATTTTCAGCAACAGAGACTGGTGTAGCTTAATCAAAAGCTTCATAGAGACCCGTGGATCAGAGCCATGCCAGCTTACAACAAGCTTTCAAAGGGGAACCACTCTGTTGCCTTCAAAGGGCACACAATAAGTGTGGTGTTTGTTAGGAAAAAAGTCCTGTGAGCTACAGAAACAAAGAAAATATCTTTATTAATCTGAAGAAAGCAAACACCTGGGACGTGCCTTGAAAGATATGCCAGCTGCTCATGCACCTTAGTTTGTTTTAGAGGGAAAGACAGGCAATAGGGCACTTCATTTTCAGATGCAGTTGGGCTGTGGCCACTGTGAAATAATTCTACAGTTGCTGACAAGAGAGTATTAAATCTTGGGTTGACTTAAATGAACTGAAAATGTTTCAGCAGGTCCTCGATCCCAAGCACGAGACACCAGTGTTTAATCCGCTCAGTTCCCGGATTTCCTTGTCCTCTTCTCCCTACATTTTTTTCCGTATTTCTTCTCTGAGTTATGTTTGTTTCATGATCTTTGTAAGCGTCAGGAGAGCCAGCAGGGCTGACGGAGGTAACTGAAGCTGGTACCTCCCCTGCGCAGGTTTCCAGCTGGTGTGTTTTCCTGTCTCACACCAGAGTCCCCAGGCTGGTCCCACTCAGATTAGATGACGTTATCAGCCACCGATCCAGCTCTTGCAGGGAGCTACATTTTCATGAACCGAAAAGGAAAGGATAAGCAGATCCTTGTTTTCTTTTTGTTCTGAGAGGGAGACACAAATGCTGGGATAAGACTGCATTGTCCATCCTTAAAAGAATGGTGTCCTTCCTCAGGGACAAATATGGGATTTGTATTCAAAATGTATTACCTGCTACTTTGTTTCACATTTGTCAAGCTGCGATAGCAAGGTCCAACCCGGAATAACCAAGACTGGCTATTTTTTGAAGGGCAAAAACTTACTGAGACTTTGAAGAGGGCTCATGCATTTAAAATCAGAAGTACCAAGGAAAAATTGACTTCTGAAAGTTCAAGGGCGGGAGTTGGGATATGCGAGGAGGTTGTCCTGGCCTTTCGGTTTGGAGTTTCACAGCCCGTGTTTACACTTACAAATGTGTATCTGTTGATTCAGTTCTTTACAGAGCTCTCGGCTGGGATAAACAGGCTGTGGGATGTGTGGGAGGGTCTTTGCCAGCAGCTAAAGTCTGTCTCAGAGGCCAAGCTGCCCATGGGGAAGGGGCTAGCTTATCCTGGTATTTGGATGGGATCAGTATTTGCACATCCGAATAGCAGGGCTCTGCATCCAAATTCCAGTTGAACGTCAGCTGTAACACGACCAAAATACAGGGAGAGCAGTACTGTGGCCTTATTGAATTCATGTTGGCACCTTGTCATTTGAAGCTTTTTTTCATGGACGTAAAGTAGAGCAGCTATTTACAAGGCACCCTAATTTTCTACCATCTATTTCAGTAATAGGCAAAAATACTTTAGACAGAAAAATCCTCTAATCAGATGTTCCTAATGAAGAATTACTGTGTGTCTTATACCATTCCCTTCAGGCTGTTGCTGTTGTTTAATAACTCAAGTATGTGATTTGTAGCATCCTTTTGGGGGAACTGTCCTACCACGTAACATCCTTTTTGGAAGGCTGTTTGCAATATGTAGCTGTGAGCTTCCTTCATTCAAATTCACGTTGCTTTAAAGCTGTTCCTCTGATATACACACACGTTTTGCTTACAGCAGTTTATCATTTTCCTTCTTGGGAAGCTTGCAGGGGTCTATTCGCATTTTTTTTTCTCCTAAGCTGAGAGTTTTAAACCTAAGGAAGACTGTGGGAGCGGTTTCCATTAAACTATTCCAAAATCAGGCTGTGGCACTGGAGCTGTTCCCTTAGAATAAATTCCACCTCAAATGGGTTTCATTGCACTCCAGGTTTTCCCTGATATTTTTCAGCTATGGGTGCATGTGAAATATTACGTATTATCCTTTGTTTAGTGCCACACCATACAGGATGTCCACTTGGCTGGTCCTGGGGTTAGAAAAAGCCTGAACTTGTACTTGACACTCTTTGTGGTTACACTCTTTCTGGTTACAGGGTCCTACATGCTTTCTTCTCTCTAGAAAATGGTTTGGTGTTATTGGTCTCTCTTTCCATTATTGCCCCATTTTTCTACTTTTAACATATTTTTCATTAGCATGCTATAATTCATGTTGAAATTCAGTGTACTTGCCCATATTTTAACTTCTTGGTCCGTTCTTGCATGAACTCTGACTTTACTCACACATAGGCAGCAGGTTAGCTCTAACAGATCTTACTGAGCATTTGTGGGTTTTATCATCATCTTTGGGCTAGACAAAAGGAAAAATAAAAAGGGGAGATGAAAGCACTCCCCTGTGCACACCCCGACAGGTTCCCAACCGGAACAGAGTGACAGTGACATCATGCCGGTCATTTTGTGCATCAGAGGGCCCATGGCAGAGCGAGGCATCTCCGTCAGCCCTAACCATTTTTTCCTTCCAGCCATCTACGGCCTCGGCACCAGTGGGACAGGATCCCCCCCTCCAGTCCTGTCCCATCTCTACAAGCTGACAAACCCTGGTATTGGCCCTCTGCCTAGATTTCCAAAAGGTAATTTGCTATTTTCTGACTCTGAAAACACATTTTGACCTGCCTGTGTTTCTGTAAATATCCTTTTTGCTTGTCACAGCTATTTCCATGATACAATGCCCGCTTGCATGGTGTCAAATAATTAGCAGGAACAAAAGAGAAAAATAATCAAGACTAGTGGTTTTTTTCCTGTTTTCTTGACTCTAGATGTTGCTCACTGAAGACGCAGATCTGGTGAAAAACAATGCTATCTAAAAAGAAAGCAATTTCCCTTACTCTCAGACTAGCATTAAAAAACAATCTCAAAACAAATTGATTCAAAGTTCTCGAAAAAAGGAATGTGTTTAAAGATGAATGGGAAGACATATGTTTTTGTAATGGATAATGCATTTTTAGGTAGTATAAATTTTATGAAAGTCATAAAGTTTTATGAATTTTAATGAACGTCACTCTCAGAAGAACTTAAATTGTATTGTCAGTATGTTATCTGGGAAAAGGTCACCAAATCTGTTCCTGAACAGAGGCATTTGCAAATGGGAGATTGCATAGGTTTGGAAAGAGAGTTTAAAGTAAATCCCTACATGCACTTCAGCATCTGCACTGAGGGAAATGCGCGGGCGATATAGCAAAACTAGTTGCCTGACTTCAGAATTCTTTTGGTTTTTCTCTGTGTCCAAAAACTAGCAAACCTCTATGCCATGCAGGTTTTACCTTTTGTCACAGGAATTTGAGACAAATTCCCTTTGGACAATGTCCCTTTCTTGAGACAAATAAGACCTGCTCGCTATTCTCATAAGCTGCACGTTGCTAAACTTCAGAGCCATAGCTGAACTTCAGAAAAAATGTCCCTGAAATCACTGTGTGTCTGTGTCCTAGGTGCTGGCTGGCACCCAACCCCCAGGTGTGCCTCCGCTGAGCTCAAAATACAGTACAGCAGTCACCTTGAGGTGCACGCTGAATTTAATTCCAGCTATAGCTAGGGACACAAACCATGTTATAATTACTGGTTCAAACCCCATTACGTTTATGGATTAAGCTTGCAGTATGATCCTGTGAAATGACACAAGATCTGTTTCAGCAGAAACTGGAAAGCAATGATTTTTACCAGTTTTTCTCCTGTTAACTTTAAACTGTTGACATGGTGCTAAATTCAGTATGCTGAAGGTGTTTCCATGTGTCACTTCTAATAGGATACAGGTGTCAGACAATTTGAGATTATTTCAAATCTAATTTTCCTAGAGTGAAGATACAAACAGTTACACCAGAAGCAGATGTTGGGCCTTTCTCACCCCTCTGAAATGTGGTTTGGCATCTGTCCAGACTGAGTCTATGGGGAAAAAGAGAAAATTCTATTTAATTTTAGCTTGCTTGGTTTCCTCCTTTCAAAATCTACATGAATGTGCAATAAAAAAAACCCATCCCTTTTCCCTCTGCTTACACAGGGACTAAGTATCTTGTTGCAAGCAGATGGAGTACAGGCAGGTTGGGACGTGAGTGCTTTTCTGTCTCCACGTTATCATTATGTGGCCCAAAATCTGGCACAAAATGCTATATTTTCCTTTTTGCCCTCTTGCCCCTACCTCTGTCAGTTACTTTTCTAGTGCATTGGTTGGAAGGAAGGGCCAGGAAACAGAGGTGGCAAGGACTGCGCCTAAACCACCAGTTTGGGGTCCTGCCCATTGACCTACCTGGGGGTGGTCACTGGGACTTGAGAGAAGCCCCAAGAGCATCTCCTTCCTTCTGCCTTCAAGCTGCTACGATTTTCTCTAACTTTCTTATTTTTTGAAGCGATGGTCCTTTTCCACCTTGTGTTGTTCCTGCAGTTTTACGTACGACTGGAAGTAAAATCTCAGCTATACGTCATGGATACAAAAACTAGATCCTTTTCTGGCACTGGGCTCTCCTGAGGATGGTGTGTGTTCTCCATCAGGAGTAGCTTCACTGAGTTTAGTTACACTTCATCAGAACTCATGTAGGTGACAGAAAAATTGAGCTCATAATCCTGGTATTACAACCTTGTAGAAAAGAAGACCCTATTCTGAGGTTCGCCGTGCAAATTTTGGTTTCTGCTGCTCAAATAACGTCTTTCTTCACCTGCTTCTAGAAAATGAATCTTAGGATTCTAAATCCCACTTGTGCTGCAACCATATTTAAAGTCAAATTACCATAAAATGCTACAGTTGAACAGTTTTAGTCCAAATAACCACACATGAAAAAAAAAATCTTTAAGGATTTCATAGAATATATTGTGGAAATGGCTGTCCATTTTTTTAATCAGTATTTGTTGGTCATGCAAATGCTACTGAAAAGTTGCCATCATAACTGAACAACAAATCCTTTAGAGTTAAGAGCCATAAATGTATACTGGGAAGTGAAGGAGCGGCGTATTTATATCACCCAGCCCTACGTGCCAGAGGAAGAAGGGCACGAAGTCCTTCCACGCACGGTGAGGACTCCACAGACTGGTAAATACACACGGGAAAAATCGGAAGATGGAGGACGGGAGGCATTAATGCCGCTGCTCGTCTGCGCGGTGTCGGTACAGATTGCGCCGGGAAGGTTCTCGAGTCAGCTCCCCGCCGAGGCCACCAACAGAGGTGGGTGAATATGATCAATAGAAAGCGTCAAGTGCTGGCTTGCGAATCAGAGGCAAAACTATGGAAACGCCATGCTGCAAATGGTGTCGTAACTGCGCTGCCAGGAAGTTATCTAGAGGCATTTGAAGACCAACCCGGTAACAGGAAATTAATCAAAAGCATTTTCAAGCGGATCCTCGGCCGGTGAGTGCTGCTGTGGCTATTTATACCGCTGAACTATGTCAATTTACCCCTGTTAAGGATCTGCTCGGATGTCAGATATTAGCCACTGCCAGAACAAGTGACCTTTCTGCACAGTACATTAAGAGAACAAAAAGATGGAAATTCCCGTTTTCCAAGCGTGGTCCAAATAAACCTCTGTGCTCTTGTTAAACCAGCTGCATTGAAGAGGAGTGATTATAACAAGCCTTTTTTTTAGCCTGCACCTGTCTCTCCTTCTGCAGCTGAGGACACACTAGAATCTACCTCCCTACAGACCTGATCCTGTAAAAGCTTCAGGTGCAAATTAAATTCATCATTATCCACACCTATTTTTACTTAACCACTTGAGGGGAAAAACCACCTGAAGGCCAGCAGTTACTGGAACACGCAGTAGCTAGTCATCTGCAGTGAAGAAAAGCTCCCCTTTTTCTCCATCCCCAAATAGATGAGTCTTTTTTTAGTTTTCATTCTTATGGCTGTCAAGGTCTTGCAAAGGAGAGAGGATCAGCTTTGAGCAGCCTTGCGTGGCCGTTAGCTGCAGGCAGCCTCTTCAGAAGGTGACAGCTTCGATCCCACCTAGGCGGGAAGGTTCCCTCTCGCTTTAGGCACAGCCACATGGATCAAGGCGGTAACTCCAGTTTATCAAGAAATATACAGGAAAGAAGTGTGCCAAACTACTGCAAAAAACATGTAAGTGTGATTTTTCTGAGGAATTTAAGACTTTTCTAGAGCAAAATTGGGTTCAGCATTGGCCCTGGAGAAATGGGAGACTGCAGAACTGTAATTTTTCCTCCTTTGTTGTAAAAATGATGAAGGTCCACAGAGTGCCATGAGGTATTCCACTTAGTCATTCTATGTAAACAAGCATTGGCATTTTTAAAGCGTGGGTTTCATTTAAAGTATTTCCCCTCTTTCATAGGAATAACTTCTTTATACTTGATTATTTTGCTCAGGTAATTCTTACACATTGATCACATCCACCTTTGGAGCTGAAGTTTCTCCATATTCCCTCAGTTGCTGTTCACTTACGAACATGCATAGTGCCAGCAGTTTGATTTCTGGCAGAGTGATACAAGAAAACTAATGGCTTCAAAGTTGGCACTATTGGCATTTTTTTTGATCCAAAATTATTGGATTTTTCATTCTTTAAAATGTGATGCCTGGAAACTGACTGGCACCATAAAAGCAAATTATTCTTTTTATGGTAAGTCAGACATGCCACATAATGGATATTTCTGGGGAAGAAAAAATCAAAGTAGAACTTGAATTGTTTTGTGACAAGATGCTGTATATGACTGAGGCGAGACAGCATGCTGCTCACTGAAAATTACTAGCCAAAAACTTGAGTAGCACTAAAACATGTCAAAACAGGGTAAGAATAATAAATTATTGTCAAACAAAATGCTGCTTTATGTTGACCCAAAATGTCACGCTAGGTTTTACCATATGACAATTAGGTACAAGGTTCTAAAAAGATTAATTTTCCAGGGAAGTTGTAGCTATTTCTATTGTAGATTAATTCTGGTCTTGTCACTGCCTACGTGAAATAAGGATAAAACTAGATTTTTCAGAATAATATTTTTAATGCAAATAATGGAAATGCATTTAATGCAAACAATATCCCCAAAAATGTCTTGTCACAGAATAAAAACCAAGCTAAACAAGAAATTTGGAAAACTGTCTTAAATATTTTAACAGATAAGTTTTAGAAAGATGCCAGATTTAGTGAGGATTTTTTTGCCCCCTGAAAATAGTTATTAAGGTATTTCTCTTCTATAACAGTAAGGCAGTCATTGTAAGTTTTTTAGATTGTTTTGTTGTTGTTTGGTTTAGGGTTTTGTTTTGTTTCGTTTTTAATTTCAAGGCAGTACTGGAACTTTGTGTAGTTTGATGCTCTGTCATGTGGGTTTTGGGCAGAATTACATCCACAAGTGTAGCCATTCAGGATTATGATTGCATGATAGAAAATGACTACTTCTGGCATACTAATGAGCCAGTGAATAGAGTCCATAAAAACTAGGGATATGAACCAGAAAATGTTATCATTAAATTTGTTTATGGTTATTTAATTTTAATTATAATACTTTAAAGCTATTTAAATCTACAGCTCCATCATATGTAAGTTAATGTAGCATATTTTGCAAAAATAATCAAGGCCTAGTAATATAGATCGCTACAGAGCCTGTAATTAAATCTTTGATGAGAGTTTCAAAGTGATTTTTAAATGTGCACGCGGCTTATAAAAAGTGCTTTACAAAAGCTCTACTTCTGTCATCATGACTTCACAAATGCTTCTCTGGCATTGTCCAAATTTAATTTTCATTCAAATTCTTAATGGAAATGTTTGTAATTGAGTAATTGCCTTGCAAATAAATATTCTCTGTAGGTAGGAAAAACAATTAATTTTCACACCTGTTTTCCTGCGTAAGTGATAACAAGGAATATTTTTCTACGGACCATAAAGGCCTTTAATACTACTAATGCCATTATGCCTTGCAGAATAGGGTGTTGGTGATACCCATTTCAGGCGTTTTCTTCTCTGAAGAGACGATACAGGGTCTTACAGCTGTAATTTTGGCACTATGACGATGGTTAAAGACAAGCTCACCCTGCCACTGACAACAGAATAAATCTCGCTGCTGTATGCACCTTGGGGAAGGATTTCACAAGCTGGAGGACGGTTTCTCTGCCATTTGCTGGTTTTTATTCTGTGGGAACCAGCGCGCACCATTTATCCATTACCCTCATCACAGGTTTTGTTCACAGCCCTGCCTTCTCAAACGGCGCTCAAAAAGCAGCACCCTTGCAGGGGTCCATCAGGAACGGTGCCATCTTGCCTATGTCAGCAAGCCCCCTGGCCCACCTGCACCTCTGACAGCAGAAAAAATGGGGTGGGAGATTATCGGTTTCGGGGTTTTTTTTCTGGAATAATTTCCTTGTAATTGAATGACATGTTTAAGACAGGCTTTCACTGCCTCATGTTACAACATAGGAGCTCGCAGGTTTCCAGTGATAAGCAGGCTGGCTGTAGGCAATTAGAAAACCTCAGGGTTTTAAGAGTCTAGTCACTAAAATATGTTACAGCTCAAGTCATTGTTTAACAATCTGAGTCTCTTACAGCTGTGAAACACTCCCATCATCAAGTAGGTCTCTGGGACTCCCCCAGGAACAGCAGGCTCTCGATATCCAGCTGCTAGGAACAAAAATAAATCTCTTTGAAGACTTATTTGCCATCACATTGTGCGAGGACTTAGAAAGGCTGAAATATTTTAATCATTAATCTCCATTCATCAAATCTTGTCATTCTTAACAAAACTCCAAAATAGTTTCAGCTGTGAGTTGAACGTCGATGACACCAAACTCTGTACTTCGATATCAGTTTTGTGGTTAAGATATGCCACACGCAAGACATGCCTGTTGCAATCGAAACAATTCCTGCCCATGCAGAGAGACTAGAGAGCATTTCATAACTCATCATTATTTATGCGCTTAGCTATCGGGGAGGGATAACAGCAGAACTTTAACAGCTATTGAACACAAGCCTCTATTAACCAGTATTATAATCTTTCTCGTTAATGGTCAAACACAGTGTTTGTTATCGTTACTCTGGTATAATACTAGCAGCCGTAATCACTGCTATTAGAAGTGATCACCTCAGAAATAGTCATTGCAGAAGCTTGGTTGGAAAAATGTCTTAATGCCTGATCAAAAACTCAACAGAACCTGCAGGTCTTTATTTCAGTGGGGTGTGAAGAAAACCCATTTTTCTCTCTCTTTTCCAAGCTGCTTGTTTTAAAGTAGTAACTGTTTCCTTTTTTTTCCCTCAAGATTTTTAATTTTTTACTGCTGACCTAAAAAGAAAGGAAATAAAAAACAAAGTCAAAGAAAATTTGGCTGTAGTTAAAACATTCCTTGACCTCTTCCTTGCTAGTACTTACATTTATTAGATAAATTAATAGCAAACGTGTTGCACAACTTAGAGGTGAGTTCTTAATGACTTAAAGACTTTTAGGCTGGCAAATGTTTCCAAACAGAGGGACCCCGGCATATTTCTTTAGACTGGTTTTCCTCATTGCGTTCCTTCTTTTTTATAAGCAATGTTTTGATTCTCCCAGCCTTCCACCCTTCTTTCTTGAGCAACCCAGAGACCATTAATGCTACATTTGTGATGCTGCACTAGTCTGTGATGTGCAGTCAGCAGAAGAAAAGGTTACCGCGTGTGGGAAAACACGCTCGGCCTCTATAGGCACAAATATCTGAAGTGTGCACTTCAAAGGAAGAGCAGTTTATTGCCGGCCAAGTTCATGGGTGTTGCATGAACATCCTAATGATTCTTTGCTCTTCTAGGAGACAAACTCCTCCAGGCTTCATGAAAACTTTGCATCAGCACTTCTTAATATAAAATAATATTTTTTTTATATATATATATTTTTTATATATAAATATATAAAATAATAAATTTGGACTTCTTGATAAAAGAGGGACGAAAAACCCTGCAATCATTTAGGGAGAAAAACCTTATCCCGCTTCAGAGACAAGATAACTTTCGGGGGTGCAGAAGTTAGATTGTCCTCCCAAATCGACACAGCATGGGAACGAGGAATAACAAGTCCTATCCCAGGAGTTATTTTATTTTCTTTTGAAGCATGAGCCAAAGTCCGTTGCAGGCTCCTGTGGAAATGTTCACATTAACATCAGTATTTAATTTTTTCTGGGTTTTGGATCTATTTGAAGAGGGACAGAGAATAATGTTAAAATTGCTATAAACTGTTAAAAATATTTTGACCTGCTCTTGAATTTTTTTTTTTTTTTAAACTTGTGTGGTTTTGACTATGGTTTTATTTATGCCCATTGCTGCAAGTAGGGATGAGAGCCTGGATAGTGCTAATGCAGAGCGACAAGGAGATGCCTGCAGTAGCCCCGCCGACCTCACCTTCTTTTTTAGTGCAGTTTTCCCCCAAGTTTTCTGTAGCTTCTGACTTTTTTATTTAATTATTCCCTTCCAGAGAAGATTTTTTTTCCTGTATCGTTATTTCCAAGAGCTTTCTGTCTGATTTATTTTCTATTTTCAGTACTCAATGAAGCAGAAAAACAATGTTAGTCTTTGGTGGCCAGGGAAAATAACAAAAGTTCGCGAAGGTGGTCTCCAGATGATACAGCCCTCGCCGAAGCAATCGCGCCGTTCTGCATTTCCCCCGACGAGGGAGCAAATCTACGACAGCAGCAGGGCTGGCAAGTGCAGGTAAGCTGCCTTCGTTGTGCTACGAAATCACAAGCACAAACACATTCCAGCTTTGGCAGTATTCAAGTAATGGCTATTACTGCTCCAGGGAGGAAATAATTAAAGCCATTTCTTGACTCTGACAGTTTGATACTGGTGGTTTTCAATAGCAAATTACCAACATCTGTACGGCAAAACTCAGCTACTGCAGCAATTATTCAGCAGGGCTAACCACAGAGGTGCTAGGACTTTTTCATTTTCTAGATGTCCCCTAGTTAGATGTGACCTACAATTGAGACCTAAACTACACATGATGGCAAAGTAGGTCTCTTGCGTTAGAAATGTAAATGAAACCATATGGGAAGCGTAATATTCTGTGAAAAACCCAGTGGCAAATGCATCAAAGACAGAAAATGAAAGACTGGAAAGACATCTGAATGGGTTTCTTAATTATGTAACAATTTCAAGTTTCCAGAGCAATTCAGAAGTAAAATTTATCCAATTCATTCAATTCCACAAAAATGGTGGCTTTTCATTCCCATAACTGTTTTGCATAGTAAACACAAAGAGAGTGTGACTGTACAAGCTGAAAACTCACGTCTGTGGCCCATAGGAGGCAAGACAACACTGCAAATTTTCATTGCTGGTGAAAGAAAAGGGTAGCAAAAAAGTTAAATCAGCTATGTATATCTCTAACTCAAGTATTTCTTTTTAAACGCAAGCTAGAAAGGATAATACAAATCTGAGCAGGAATGAGAGGCTGTGATATGAAATATATTTCGAAGAGAGAATTGGTTTTGGATTGATAATAAAAATACTGCCTTATTATTCCACTGCTTATGTTGTAACTAAGTGTCTGTCAGGGTTTTATGTTATAATCCACTTCGGTCAAGGATTTACTGACGTATGAAACTTTAGTTTAGTTTGTAAATTGGCACTCTGTCTTCAGCTCAGTTTCACTGTTATTTAAGCTTCAGAACCCGACCAAGGCATAGTACAATTGCTGTAAAAATATGCAGTCATTTTAAATTAGAGCTTCAAACTTCAGAAATCTTTTGGGTGGCCTGGTGGGGGATAAAAATAGCTTGTACACCCATCATCTGATAACTGAGAGGCTTCAAAATATCGCTGGAATCTCTGGTTGCTTTGGCTGAAAAGTGATGGCAGGACAGACGCAAGAAAGAATATGCTGATTTCTAAGATAACGAAGTAATGAACGCATTCTTTGCAAACATTTGAACTGTTTTAGTGCAAAGATGGAAGTATAATCCATTCCAAAATTAGCAGCCTGCCTGTTGAGAATTGCTCTACAGGGCAGATTGTCCTGGGTCCGCAGCTGGGTGGAACCCGCACTAATCCTGCCTCCAGCTACCTCACTGCCAAGGAAGGAGAAGAAAATTATGATCATGCATCAACCCCTTCTTGCCACGTAGTTACCAATGCATTGGCACGTAAGGGCAGATTGCCGGCTTTAGGAAATTTGCGATAAAGATTTTATAAAAACTGTGCAGTGTGGCATAACAGACAACTAAGAAGGAGTTGCTTTGCATGACTGTGCAGCCTGAACTGAGCCAAAAAATGTTACATGACCAAACACACAATTTGTTTTCATGTCTTCATTTCCTTTTTTAACATTTCCACATAAATACTATTTATAATAAGTAATAAATTTGTACTTCTGCCAAGAAATAAGCACATGGAGTTTGTTAAATTGTAGAAACTTGTATGTTGTAAGCACAAAGTGTAGAGAAAGGATGTATAACAGACAATTTTCTTTCATTTCAGTTGTCTTAGAACCATAAGAAACCAAACAGTAGTAAAGTAAACTTTAAATGCTGCTGATAGTCTTTATGGCCCTAATCAGCTAATTAGGCTGTGGAAAAAATCACCTGTAGACACTGGACAATTAAACCCTTGGTTCCCTTTAGAGAAGAGAGAAACATGCTTGAATTCTTAGGAAATCTGAGCAAGTTACTCAGAGTTAGATCAGTTTAATTTAGATATCAATATGTAGGTGCCAGTCAACTTAATAATACATTTAATTGATTGTAGGCAGTTATATTTTGAAATTGATAAGAAAGAGATCATCTCATTGTAATGATGCATTACCGTAACTATAGTATAGCAATTTTCAGTCCTCATTCCAAGCAGGTTATGGTCCGATTTAAGCAGCATCCATCATGCAAGTCCTGCTTCTAAACCTCAGGAAAAAGTAGGTCGCTACATTTTTTTGTGGTAGTACAAAATTCAAGTGCTGTGAAGAGAAATTAAATGCAAACTAAGTAGACTGGGAACTATTTGTACAGTTTTGAAAAGGAAGGGAAGCTGCTCTATACGCAGTCAGGTGTACATTATGTAGAAGAAAATAGCTAGGTGAATATTGCTTTTCACTCTTAATCTTCATTTGACACGAATGTGGACAGAGCAAGTCTAGATATTATATTCACATCAGTAGCACCTTAAGACATTGTGATGACTTATTGCAGTGAGACCCATACGAATCAATATTCGTTGGCCACTTACTTTAAGGCTACTTAATTAAGAGTAATAAGATGGCACAGCTTCCAGGCAAAGCCACAGTGCTTTGATTTATGAGCGTGTTTGGGGGAAAGGGGTAAGGAAAAGGTGTAACAGTTATCTTTATTTTGCAATTGAGATTTTTCTCCTGGAAAGTTGAATTAAGAGTTTAAAAAGAAGAACTGAATGAGTGCAATAAATAAACTAAAAGGGCTGTTTTGTCTGTATCTAGGATGTTTGAGAGGACTTTGGGCTTCTTACTAGGGTACCAAACTGTCTCATTGCATATCAGGGTCATCCCTGAGCATCCAGCATGAAGCTGTCTAATGTTAATGATAAAAGAAAATTACTTCCCTGTAACTGGGGTTGGAGTGAGCATAAGTTGCATCACTGTTTTGTCATGTTGGTTTTTTGTTTTGTGTTCCTGCTGGATGTATTTAATTCCACAAACATATCGAATGGTAGCTATTTATTTACAATGTCTCCATTTGGGGAAATCCACCAAGCTAATTTGAAGTGTATTTTTCCTAGGAATCTACATAATCCACTCCTTATTTTTACCTACCTCGTGATGCTTAGGGAGCAGTCAGGTTTTTATCAGGTTGGTTTAGGCAACAAGTTGTACTACATCTGACAGCCTTGTGTATTGTGTATGTTTGTTTGACTGGAGCCATGTGCAAGTTGCAGAGCAGAGAATCCAACCCACTGTGTCACTAACGAAACCCTGGAGCTTTGCACCTCCATGTATTTCTGTTTCTCAACGGCCAGTGAAGAGGAAAAGTAAGGGAAATCTCACAGAATGAATGCCGTAAGGAATTGTTTCTCATCTGCTCATGTTTACACGAAAATAAATATAGAGAATTATGTCTTTAAAAGTTCAAGCCTTTGAATGGAGGTTTGTGCTGAGCAGGCATAAGTCAAGAAGTCACTTGCAACAGAACTGGGTTTGTTTTTTATCATCACCTGCAATATCCTGAATCTCTGCTAGCTATTGCAAACAGTTTGGTGAGCAAGCAGATGAGATGTCAGAGGACAAAGTATCACTCTCTAAGGGGAAAGTCTTGGACATCGTTAAGATAAAGGCAAGGCGTAGTACAGAAAAGTGCGATTTAGGCAGTGAACTGATTTTCTTTTTATATAACATTTCTCCAAAAGCAAGAAACAAACCTTAGAAATTTTTTTTTTTACATCTGATGCTAGAAGAAACCAAACTTTGTTCATCTCCTTATTGTACTAAATGATCATTTGTGTTTTCTGAGCATTATAAATAAAGCTAGACAAGTCCATAGTTTCTGCACAATTTTACTGATAATCTTTTAATTGAAGTAATGATCTCGGCTGAAATCATCCACTGCATTCTCATTTTTTATGTTTTGTTTAAGTGTCTTAATTTCTAAAGACTGGCAGGCATCAGTTCTCCATATTCAAAAGATTGAATTTTGGAAGGTGTTGAAGCTTAGAAACTAGAGAACTTGCTGCTTGAAGTATTTCATCTTGAAGTTTTGTCAGGACTCTGAAAAATTATGCTTTGTTTCTTGAGTCATCTGTAAGGGACATTAAGTTCTCCCAACAAACATGTATTTGTAACGAGTTCTTGAGAATGAAAAATATTTTATTGAATACAGAGAGTATTCTTCACAAAACTCTTCAAATCACTTGCTTACTCATTCTTACCCTTCACCCATCATCATCATCATGTTTATGGCATCAGTGTTATGGTTCTTTGAGGGACAGTGTCACTGACTTTACGTTTCAGGAAAGACACAGAGGAGGGAACAGCTCTTTCCCGTCTCTTTCTGGTCCTGGCCATGGTTAAGGCAGAATGGTATTAATTTTTTCTCTGGGATTGCTTTAGTGACTATGCTTTAGTGACATATGAAAATATGTTTATTCATATATATGAAAGTAGAGGAAGAGCAATTGTGACAGAAACCTTCAAAGATGAGTATGTGTTATTCTCTGCCGCTCTGTGTTAGTGCTGGCAGAGCGCGTGTCCATGTTCCAGCAAACATTTGCACGGAGATTTAACTGGGCAGAAGCTCCCAGACTTTTGTGTGGGCGAAAACATTGCTGTCTTGTGATCTAGCATTAACACAGACAACACTAATAAACTGCAGTACTTATTGGGATGTTTCCCTGTCCTATTAAAAAAGAAAATTATATAAAGTAATATTTCTCTCCACTGCCATCTAGTGAAGTTATTACACTGTGTAAAGGCTTTGATACTCTCAGTTGAACATTGTAATAGCTAACTATATCTTAGTAGCACACGGGACTTTGTGCAGAAAATAGAGTTTGAATGCAGAGTAACTCTCATTCATCCTTAGGGTAGTAGCAAATAGTATAAAATAAATGAGATATAATAAATTTAATCATAGAATTCTAACAATGGTTATGATGATAGAGATACTCAAAAGGGTTTACGCATGTTATCAGAAGAGCAGAGGTGATTGGCAACACCTAGATTCAAAACACAGTTTTAAGTAAAGCAAGGACCAAATCTCTGCAGGCTGGTGGGATGGTTTAAATTCAGGCTTTTTTTGCAGAAAGTACACAGGTTTCCTAGCGGGGAAACCAATACAAGTTAAAAAATAAAAATGTAACTCCTGTGGCAAATTTATGGTTTCTGTTTTGTGAACCATCCTGAAAGACTTTAAGCTTTAGATGAAGTTATGGTCTGTTTTTACTGAAGGCTTCCAGAAAGTTTATTCTCACATAGCATATCCCTTCACTAAGGTCTGAAAGGGACCTCGGAGGTCATTTGGGCTTTGCCCTGCCCCAAATCAAGCTCATAATCAAGCAGCTATTACTCCCATCTTCATTTTCACTTATTTTTCAGAGTGTTGTCATGCAGCCCCTCAGTTTTCCCTAGCTTGAGCAGCTGTAATTCACTCCATCCTTTCAAATGTCTCTTATCATTCCTGACCTGCCTTTTTTTGTGTCTCATTTATCCGTCCGCATCTTCTACTTCAAGTCCATATCTTCAAGTCCACAGAGTGATGCTCACCAAAATCTTCACTGAAGTTCTTTGGCCTAGAACTGGAATCATGCTTTTTAAAAACAAGCTTCTGAGATTTTCAATAATCCCCGGGTCGTGTTGGACAAAACACACCGCGGGTGTGCTCTGACGGTTTTCCTGCTTCCACTGCCAGGCTGGGCACCTAACCGGGTTATGCTGTGAGCACATTACTGCTCTCCATTTCTGTTCAGCTCAATGAGATTGATTTTGTTTAAAGATCCTTGACTATTTTTGTAACATACAAGTAGGCCACCCCATCTTTTCCTGATAGAGGAAATAGCTAAAATAGGACATACAGCTCTGAAATCATTACTCGCTTCACGTATCATTTAGTGAGCAAAATCTCTCTATTAATACTCTTGTGAAAGTCGTCTTAAAATCAGAAGCTGTTCCCAGCACAAGAGACTAAAATTAATTTAAGTTGGAAAAAGACATAATATTAACATGATTTAGAAGAAGGAAAAATCAAAACAAGTGAAAACCAGATCCCTTTGGTGGTTGAAATCTGTATTTCCATTGCCATAGCGGAGCAGTATCTCTGCACTCTTGATTCATTTACCGTCTTTCCATTTCAGTTTCACAGGCACGATGGAAAAGCACTAATTCATACAAGGCTAATCTGTACACTTCTCTCTGTAGCTTTAGTAGTGGCGTGGTGGGTTGTTTATCTGTGTTTCAGTTTTGTTCTGCCAAGCTTATTTTCCACAAAATCCACTAGGCAGCATTTACTGGTAAAATTTGTGTGTATCCTTCAGCCCTAACCTATTAAATATTATCTTAAAATAGAAATGAAAGATGAGTTTGTATTTTAACTTGGGGTTAACTGCTGCAGTCTGTGCTTCCAGGCAGGAACTGTACATGTACAGACTTGCTGTATTTTCTAAAGTTGTGGAAAGGAAGTGAAGCAAACTGGTCATCTGGCAAATAAAAGACAAGTGCAGGGTGGAATAAGTTTCTGGTTATTATTTATTTTGGAGGAAACTCTTTTTTAAAGTCTTCCATTTAATCGTGTCATAAAGTGTAGATTATAGAACAGAATTTCTTAACTTTGTTTGCTAAAATGTTTGGGAAATTCAGGAGACTTTGAAAAATCTGATGCTTGTAGTTCTGAATGAGCTTGCTATATTCAGTAATTGGAGCCATATTTAAAGAAAAGAAAAATGCTTTCGTTTACTGAAGAAAGGCTAAATAGGATTGAGTTGTAGCCACTACTGCCCTGAGCCAAGCTAAGTGACTGAGAGGAGTTGTTTTACCTGTCTCTTGAGACAATGAATAACTGTCTTCTAAATAATCTTAAATCACACAGTCTGCGTGGGCATATTTACAGTATGCCGGGGTAGCCAGACAGGGACTATGGTGCTAAATATAAGTAAGCAGACAGTTTGGGTCATTGGCAACTTCAGTACTGATCTTTTGCTGAATAACATTTAATTTAAGCCAAATTGCATTTAAACTTCTTTGTTCAAGGACTTCCCTTCCTGAGTTAGAAGCAATGACATTTGAACACTTAATTGCATCTTGCCATAATACCTACACTTCATTTTTATTGGAAAAATACAGTTCTGAGTAGAAGACTTCAACCAGTGCATTATCTTTATTTACAGTTTCATCCAAAGTGTTGCAAGTGAATGGCATATAGAGAACCCTCAATGTGGCTCCGAAGCAGCCCTACTATCAATAAACAGCTAAGAAAGTACATTAGGTACTTAAAGATATCAAGCGCATCGGGAGGAAGAAAGAAATTTAATTTCTATGGTATCGCATGCTTCACATTGTATTCTCAACCAAAATTTTAATTGCTTGTTTTGAAGTTGCCAAGTAAGCTTTTAGTATTAAAAAGTTCTCTTTTGTTCGTTCCATGATTGTTTATGTTGGAGTTCACGTACTCCAAGCTCTTTTTTTATTTCCCCAAAAAAACATGAGAGCTTGTGGACGTTCCTACAGCTGATAAAGCAATTTAAATTGCCTTTATGTCTCAGGCTAGAAAGCAGTGTGGCAGATTAAATGGCATGCTCCCTTTTGAAAAGTAACAAGAAAGAAAAACTCCATGAGTGTAAAGCCACTTGTTCTTCACTTTGAGTAAGCTGCTTGATGGATAGGTAGCTATAGAAGAAGGCTGAATGCAGGGCATTTTATCGAGGCACAGGAAAGTTCAAGATTGATTACATCCCCTGCTTTTGCATAGTGCTTCTTCTACACATACTATAAAATCCAGACTGGAGAACAAAGGTAAAATACTGTAGGATGTGCTGAATATAATATGGCTTTGCACTGACTTCTAATGCTGTCTTCTTTTCATTGCATTATTGTTTTTAATTCCATACGGTAAAAATGTTCTATTGAAAAGATGAATCAAGCTGATCAGGTACATGAATATTCAGCTACACAGAATTACTGCAGTTGGATTTTATAAAGCCATACTACAGTTTCTCATTCTGCTAGTAAGTTGAATACTGTTCTGTTTCCACAAGAAAAAAGTAATAAAAAATGGGACATCAAGAATATATTTTAAATGGTTTCCCAGTGAAAAATATATGGATTGTACTTCTAGCTCCCAGTAACATATAGTATCTGCAGAAATGGCTTGGTTTTGGTCAAACTTTTCTAATCATGTATCAAAACAGATCTTTGTTGTTTGTTTATTTGGTTGGTTTTTCCTTAGAAGTTATCTTGGCCGCTATATCCTCTCTTCCTGCTTTCTAGTAGAGTAGTAACTGTATTCCACCTTGTACACAGGGTCTCCGTTACATGTAAAAATGGATGCATGTTAAAAAAAACATAGGGAGAAGGGAGAAAGATCTAAGTAACAAATTTTGAAGGTGATCCCGTCACATAAGAAGTGTCAGACCCAAGATCCACCTTCCCAACACCCTGTATCCTAAAACTGCCCAGAGTGAATACTTAGGGAGAGTGTAAGTATACACAAGCAAATAGTGATATTTCCCTGAATTCTTTCCTGGCATCTGTTGCTACACGGCTTAGGATCTTCCTGAGCCAGAGGTGGTGCAGGCTTGATCCAACTTTTGATGAATTTTTCTTCCATGAATTTTGCCACTCCCTCTCTGAATCCAAGGAAGCTTTTGGCATTCTGGTCCTGACTCTGCAACAACCTCTGTACGCCTGCTTTCGGTGGGTTGCAGGCTGGGGCAATTTTGGGGGTCCTGACTTCCCCTGACCAGGACTCCGTGCTTGCTTCCACGTGCACAGACTGTAGCTGGCGTACAGGCTCTCAGGGAGCCTGGTTCTTCTGAAGGAATGCCATAAAAGTAAAGACTTCTAGGGAAACTTATTTGCAGCCTACCTGTCTTAGACTCTGTTGGTGGACTTAAAAGTAATGTCATAACAATCACTTCATATTTGTAGAGAAAAGCAGAACTTGTCAGCAAATATTATTGTGCAAATTTATTTACAGTTTGCTTTTTCTTTGCATTTACTGAAACAGTAAGATGATCAAGAAAATTTTTTTAAAAAACGAATGAGTATTTTTTCCAGGAAGAAAGCGTAGAGATATTGCTAATAAGGGCAGATTCCTTTGATGTCAGGCCTCACGCTGCATAAACTTCATGGACCCATCATTAGTTCTTGTCATCTCTTAGGGTCTTTTGGCTTGGGGCCAAATAATTAATACAGTAGAGAGCTTCCAGCTAAAATAACAGCCTCTGCATCTTTATCTTCCCATCCATCAGGTTCTTGGTGGAAGATAGGGCTAATTTGTCACTCTACCCACTTGGAAAAGTTTGATAAATGGCTTAATTAGACTACTTTTTTTTTTTTTTTTTTTTTTTTTTAAAGAAATCATATTTCTTGAGAACTACAGGTTGGGAAAACAATGGTGACGGATTGAATTAGAAAAGAAAAATATTTTTTTCTTTGGTAAAGATCAGAGGAAACACAACCATTATGCAAGCGTGAGGAGAAGTGGAAAGAGTACAGTTGGTTGGAAGGAGTTTCAAGGAAAAAAAAAACCAAAGCACCCTAACACACAAGTGTTCTGTGAGCCGTGCAGTTACCCAAAGACTGCGGGCAGACTGCATCTCTACAGAAACATCAACCTGCAGAGTGCCATTTTAAATATGCTGCCCTCAAATTAGAGTGCACTTAAGCCTTTGTGTTTAGACCTCTGAAATAGATAACAAGGCACCATTTTACCTAAAAGAACATCTAAATGTATAATTAACTACCTCTGTTCAATGCTTTTTAAATCTTCCAGTGTGTCATCTGGACTGAAGGGCACCATGCTTTCCAGGAGGCTCCTGAGGTTAGTGCCTACGCCAGTCAAAGCGAGGGCTTTGCTTCAAATCTCATTCTTCAGTTTTGGAACAAAAAGGAGCTGGTCCAAGGCCACGTGCGATTCTTCTCTTGATGGGTCAAGGACTGAGCAAGTCCGGATCACAGTTTTCAAATGTTCCTGCTCAGAACATGCTAAAGGTAAAAGGATATTTGCATTTTCTCCTTTTTGTGAGGTTATTTCATGGCTTATGAAGCAAAAACCTATGTGGATTAAAATCAGTGGTTTGGCTTGTTTTTGCACTTTCAGGCAGAAAAAAGGGAGAGAGAAGCCGAGTAAAGTTCTTCTCGTGACTGTTGTTTCAACCACCCAAGTTTGCATAATTGTCCTTCCACTTTGCATGCATAATTATGACATGTATGCACATGTATTCACACATGTGGATGTGTCTGTAACAGCTGGCACATCTTAGCAAGTTAGATATGTCTGGACTTTGTATTTCTAATCATCTTTTTATGTAACTATTTCATTTGGGTCACCGAGGAAATATATTTCTCCTTTCTCTGGTCTGACATAAATTAACAAGGCAACAGACAAACTGCATCCTCCTTTTTTTGATAAACTGTCCAGAAATCGGATGTAATTCAGGAGTAATTTTAAAACTGTTTAACCTTTAGGCAGAACCTTATTTTAGTAAGGAAAAGACAAATATTTTTCAATTAAAAAGATTTAGAATCCTTTTCTCTGCGGTACACTAATCTGAAATGACACTGAGGGGTAATAGGCCTGGTATTAGTGCTTCCCTAAGGAAATGTCTTATCTTTTGCACTAAATTAACTGTGTCTTTCTCACACATCCTAAAGCTGTCAGTTTGGGCATTCTGTGTAAGGAAACTTCTTCTGATTTAAAGTTTCTGAGAAGAAAGGCAAAACAAATGTGTTTAAACAATAATGACCCCTTACGCCCCAATCTCCACAACCCTTTCTGAAGTGGACAGCCATTACCATTAAATCACTAACACTCCTGGAAAGGCCACGGGGACAGGTTGTGGGAGTAGCCTCTGCGTGGGTCAAATCCTGGAGGCATTACGCGTGTAAAGGCACAGCGGCAAATGCCAGGGTAAAGTGACAATGAATCAGGATAACAGAGAGGTCTGTGTAAGGGCACCATTAAAGAGAGTTTTGCTGACCAGCCTCCAGACAACCAGTACAGTTACAACCAGAAATGACTGCGGTTACTTATCTCTCCTGACTCCTTGGTGGCCTCTTTGAGACCCAATAATTGCGCTGCAAATGTTACATTGGAAGTGTTCTCCATCTCTGCAGGCCAAGGTCACCAAAATGGGACCTTGGTGACCCAGTGTCAAGAGCTCTTGAAACGGCAGTGAGTGGTGGAGCTGCACCATCCCACCTTGCAAGCCATGCCAGGAGCGTGAGCTCTTGAAGTGTGGGTGCAGACACCTCGCAACCACTTGACATGGAGTTTGGTACCTTCCCTGCACCAGTTTGCAATCTGAGGTGTGTAATAAGTCACCAGAAGCCTTGCCTGGGCTACTCTTGCTTGCTCTTCATTGCTGCTTTCACCTGGGACTGTGGCAGGAGGGCCATGCTGACCTCCAGCTCAGCAGATGTTGTTTGCAGAGCCAGTTTTGCAAAAAATGCCTCGTGCTATTCTGCATCACCCTGCTGTTGTCATCAGTTGCAAAGTGCCCTGTATTAGTGTTTGTAGAGAAGAGGTTTAAGTTGTGGCTTGTTGTGACTATGGGACATCTTTAATATAAAAGGGAAAAATTTAAAAAAGCATCTCATGACTATTTGATATTCCTGGCTATAGTTTATTTCTTTGTGCCATCTTTTTACTACCTTCTGTTAGAAAATCAAGACTGATACCCTGCAAACATTTTCCACCTCAGGGGAGCAATTTGGCACGCCCTGACTCACACGAACAGCGTAATGGTCATCGCTGGACCCGCTGTTACAGGTGAAGCTATTCATGCGCAGGTTTACAGGATCTGGTCCCAAGATAGTAACTGCCCATATCACTAGTGAACTGAAGATAAATTGTACTCGCAGCTTTAGATCTTCACTAGGAAATCTGATTTATCTAATTGCAGAATCTAGAAGTTCATCAAAGTGGCTACACATTGGGACATGAAAAGTGCATTTACAGGATTTTTTCTGCAATGAAGGGAAAAGAAGTCAAGCATTTTCTTCTGTATAAAGGAATGTCTTGGACATGAGGAAACCAAGGAGTATGTTGATCCCTGTGTTGTTGATTTGCTCTTTTAAAGTAAGTGAATATATGCAATATGTTTTACTGTATTTTAAAAATAAGAACTGTCAGAAATAAAACTCACTAACTCTAGAGTAATTCTTCTTGATTTAGAGCCAGTTGTGGATATTAATATTTTAAATTAATTCAATACGTTTTGAATTGCTCTGCCACTTAGTTTATTTGGAAACTAAAACCCTTTGTAACAAAAGAGCTAGACTGGTTTTAAGACAAACCGGTGTATAAGGACATGTAAAGCTTCAGACCATTAAAAAAGAAACTTCTGGACTATATAAATGACAATGATTTCAATTTATGTGCATTAGAAACAAAACCTAAAACTCTACAGGTACTTTGAAAAGAAATATAATTCTCCATACTTTCACCTTATGATTGGCAATAAAAAAAAATTTCATTCAATTTAAAGGAAACTCAAGGGTCAGAGGATGAGATTTCTACAGATATTGAGCATCCAGGAGAACGGGCAAGAGTGGATTGGACCTGGAAGTTTTGCAGCCAACTCTTTTGTAAATCCAGACATATTTACAGTTTTTAGCCTGCCTAAATTTGTTAGGATATGGCACAGAAGCAAGCACGTTCCATATTAGTAAATCAGTGCTACAGGGTGAAGAGTAGAGCTAATGGAAACACTGATCATGAAGTGGACACATAAACTGGTAGAAAGCTTTAGGCCTTTCCAGTATCACAGCTTTGCTGTGTTGTAGGACTAGAAATGATCAGTAGCTGGAAGCAGTCTTTAATATCTCCTATGAACTTGCGGTACTTAGTCTAATATGACCGTGATGCCTGACCTTCTCATGGTCAGTGATCTTGCAAGCTGTTGGTTCATTTAATGATTAGATGGTTCTCAAGCATTTAGGGAGATGAACTTGGCTTCTTCAAGTTGTCAGGTGTCCCGTCCCCCCCCTTTTTTTTCCTCCCCGTAGTTTGCTTCACGTAAAATAGGCTCAGATACTTTTTTACAGGTACATTTAATACCATTTGCAAAATGATTGTAAATCTGCCATCAATTTGCTTGTTTATATGTACGATCGTATAACTTTAGAAGAATCTGTTAGATGTGAGTAGAGGTGAATAGCTCATAACCTGTTAAAATTACTGTACAGAAGTCATATCTAGCAGACTGCCCTAAGACATGAAATGAAGCATACTTTTATTACTTAGCCTTACAGTAAAGATATAGTGAGTTTTATTCCAACCAAATTCTTAACTGTTTTATTTAGAGCCTGAGCTGAAATCTGTACTCTTAAGCTTTTCATAAAATGCTTGGAAAATAGACTTTTCAGTAAGGGTTTTCAAAATGATGCCTCCATTTTTGTCCAGCTGAAAAGTTTAGACTGAACAGAGGACAAACAGAAGCAAAGGGCCAGATTTATTGAAGCACAAAAAACCGCACAAATGGATCCCAGGTGGAGTTCGGTCATGAGTAAAGACTTCAGGATTTGGTCATAGTGACGACTGTGCAGATTACTTAGCTATAGACAAAGTTCACTTCTGGAAAGAGTAGATGGAATCTGTCACAGTAATGACCCTTTCCCTGAAATGAAGACTGCCAACCTTCCGCCCTCTCGTGACACGATAATCTTTGAACAGCAATTTTAGTTACGTGGAGCTCTAGCATTGGGATTTGTTAGATAAATGGGAATTTTGTTTAAGTAAATGTGTATTATTAATGGTGTGATCATTTGGGTGATAGCTTTTTTCAGATGGGAGAAGAATAACACAATTAGGAAAGTGCTTTATTGTCTCTCCAATGAGTTTGATAGTAACGGATCTTCTGGTTCCTCTGTGTAGAGAACCGGTACCCAATGCGGTTTTGTCTCGACATGGCCGCTGTGGCGCCACCCAGCGTCGCGCTTCGACAGCAGCGCTCTTCTGTACCCGTTGAGAGAAACAGCCCCGTGCGCCTGCGCAGGGGCAAAAGGCGCGAAAAGAGCCGAGGCGGGGCCGCGCGCCCGTGACAAACCGCACGGAGACGTTTGCCATCTGCGCGTGCGCCAGAGCCCCCAGGTGGGGAGCACACGTGCCCCTGGGCGGCGGCGGCGGCTGCGGCGCGCGCGCGACCGTTGCTTCGCTTCCTCCGCCCTCAGGCGCCCCCTCGGTCCCCGACGGAGCCTGAGGCCAGCGCAGACCCAGCGGAAGGTCCTCGGGAAGGTGGCGAAAGGCTCCTTCTTCTCTCTCTCTCTCCCTCCTTTTCCTCTCTTCCCTTGCCCTCCCTCATCCCTCCATTCTCTTCCCCCCCGCCAAATAAAAGTAAAAGGTCGTAGGACATCTGACCGATTTCAGCATCTTAATCTTGTCCTTGGGATCCTATCGAAACCTCCCCCGGCATTGGATCGGGACACTCTGGTCTAGTATACTGGCTGAGATTATCTCTGCCTGAAGTTTTTAGTCCGTTACATATTACTATGAATTAAATTAACTACATTTTCTTTTCAATACAGATTCTGATTGCTCCTGGGCTCTTTAAGAAAGCAAGAGGGAAACACACAGTGATGAGTGGATATAAAACCAAGAGCAAGGACATAAAGCAGAGGATATGTATGTACTCAAAATGGTTTATATATGTTTGCTTTGATCTTTAAATGTAAACCTAATGCTTATCGCAAGTTAGTAATTGCTTACCAGAGCCAGATTTGCCTTTCACTGTAGCATCAAACTTGAGGTAATGATAGCAGTATGAAAAATAGCTTCTAATTTGGCAACATGAAAAATAGCTTCTATGTCGTTAATGCTTTGGACTCTTTTGGCTTTTCTTTGCCTGTAGAACCAGAAATGAATGTATTATCCTTTCAAATGGCTTTGATAAATCTCATTCCCTTTAGGACTGAACATTCCTGAACATTTTCAAGCCTCACTGAGCTCTTTCAAACAAACATAAATTAATACTTTAGCTCAAAATTTATACTCCTGAGACCTAATTCCCCTTGCCTCTAGGAATATTCTAGTCATGTTCATTTGTGCAAAGTGACCATGTTGTTACTCTTCTGATGCCTTACATACCTGCTTTGTGCACTCAGGGAGGGACAGGGATCATGTGGGGCACTGAGCAGTGGGAAACAAAGACTCGAGTTTGATTCTGCAGTGTCCTACAGGGGCAAGTTGGATGGTTAGATGTCAGCCACCAATTTTAGATGGAAATCCAGGACACTTCTGTGCTTTATGTGAGGGCAAATGCAGGGTTAACCACTAGGTACTAGCTACTCTGTGATTTAGCATATCTCTGCTGAATTCAGGCTAAGGTGAACACACATATAGACAAGAGTTCACACCTCATAAATACTCATACACAAATATTTGCAAAATCGTTAATGGCAGAACATGATTCAGCTCTTTTGAAATAATTGAGCCGCCTGATTTATACCACTAATTTTCATTCACTGTGCTGTGCACTCCTGGAAGCTGACCCTGTTCACAAGGATGTGATACAGAAAACAGAAAATTGGGTTTTTTTCTGTAGGAAAAGTACCCCACTGAAAATAATATCAAACGTAAAGCACTACAGATCTCTACCAGCGTGCTGCAGTTCCACACAGCCAAGTTTTCATTTGGTTTTATGAATGTGCTAGGTACCACTCGACTTTGCTGATGTGCATGTTCATTTATATTCATGTGGACGGTGCTGGTCTGGTTAGAAACAACAGGATGTGCTGCTGGTCATCCACGCACACTGCGAGTGGCCGCTACCATCCCAGCATGCGGTGGGAATCCTTTGATCTAACTGGTTTGCTCGCTTGCAGCCTCCAGGCAGGGGCTCCAGAGGTGGAGAAGCGTACGGTGAGGAGCCGAGGGGACATTGTCCGCTGCCCACCCTGGCACCGCTCTGCGGGGCAGCTTCTGGCCAAGGTGCTTGTGGGGAGCTGGGGTGTCCAGGCTGCCTTTGGAGGGGACCCAAAAAAGCTGAGCCCTCCCTGCGTGTCTTCGTTGCACACTAGCTAGGCCTCCTGTGAGCGGATCCAAGCAGACAATGGGCAGTCGGTGAATTTGGCGTGGGAGAAGGTGGTTTTACAGGGCAACACGGGCACATCTGATCAGGTTTTGAATGGCTCCCTGATGGTGACCTCCATTTCTAGCTCTGTGGAAGGATATCTTAGCCAGCCACAATCCTTTCGGTTATGTGGCCCTCGGTCTTGGCCAAACAATTTTCTAAGGTGGCTGAGGTAAAAAAGTAAGAATTTTATTAACAATTCAGGTTTTATATTACGAGAGTTTGCTGTGAGATGGCTTATCTGAAGCCATTCTCCATTTTTCCTGTTTGGTTTTCTAACAGCCTACTATATCAAACCTGTATATTTACACAAGGAACATCCCAATTAGCAGTCTATGTCCAGTATTCAATGTTCATATAGTAGCTTAGGGGAGGTAAGTAGCTGACAAAGTGCATGAAGCTGATATAGACTTGATAGAAGGTGAATTCTTGTCCCAGAAAATCTTTGTAAGGAAATCGGTGCGCAGGAAGAAGGAAGGAATGATCCATCCCAGCTCAGACAGAGCCTGAAGCACCTGTATTATAGTTTAATAATTCATCTTTTCATGTTTAATCTTAAATTATATGTCCTAGTGATGTAGCAGTACTTGGATGAGTGAGATGGCACACCAGATAATATGAAAAAAAAAAAATCAAGAGAACAAGAAAAACACAATTTGTGCTTCGAATTATGACTCTTTCAGAATTAATGGGACTTTAAAAAAGGCTATCTGCTTTTTCCTTCGTGTGTGTGCTATGTCGTATAAACAGACTGAATTCTCTGGTTCAGGAACAAGGCTTCATATATGATATAGTACAGTTCTGAAGTACTGAGGTGTAATAGACAAAACCAATCTACAGTGAGATACCTCTAATTTGTCTTTTACTTTGCATTTGACCTGATGTTTGGCTGCTAAACAGTCATCCTGTAATTGGACTTATAAAATTACACACTCATTTCCTTTAGTGACAGGGAAACTGCTAAAGGAAGTCCCTGCCATACTCAGTTTAATTGAGATGATCATCCAAATGCACAGATGTTTATTCAAATCTCCCCTGGAAAAGGAATTGGGACTCTTCCAATCGTACGGCTCTGGCATTTCCAGTACTCTGGACAGGGCAGGATCCGTGCACAAATGCTCTCCCTTGCACTAAAGTATTGCTACGCTGTTCGTCTTAACTCAGCTCTAGCAAGGAGTGAAAAAATGAGGAAAAATGTTTTAAAGGAGCCTGCAAAATAATTTTTTTTCTCAAAGCCACCTGATTTTGTGATTAAAATGTGAAGTTTACATTATCTGCTATCCTATTCAAATTAATACGCGCATTCCTAACTCGCATGTTGTATTTTTGCATGTTATGGATCTAGTTAAATCTGGAAGCAGATAAATGCAATTCAAAATGAAATTAGACAGAGGTGACGCATAATATTAAATTTTAGTGCTTTCATATTCTGGCTTCCTATTAGATTTCATGTACTAAGTTTAAAATTTGCCAGTGCCGCTATGTTTATACTTAAGAGTTATTCCCTGCCATTGGTGCATTTTTACTAGTTATAAATTCAGTCATTTTCCTATTACATCTATTATCAACTGAATGCATTATATATTAAAAATTGACCTCCTAAACCTTTCCAGGTAAAACCCAACCAAACAAAACAAACTAATAGCAAGTAAATGTGATTTCAATAGCAGTGGTTTTATGGCAATTTAATTCTATTGATTTTAGAATTATACCTTTGGTATCATTGTCCTTTTTTTTTAAAAAAAAAAAAAAAAAAGGAGCTATAAGGAATTGTTATTATTGCTATGAAGGAATGTTCCATGGCCAGAAAAACTCTCTTTCTCACTAACCAATTCAGGCATTTCTAGAACACTGAGAATTGAACAAAATGGTTATTTTTAGGAACACAAATGTACCCCAGAACTTTGGAAAATTATGGACCACTGTGAGTACTCTGGG
This sequence comes from Platalea leucorodia, assembly GCF_965183815.1. Classification (NCBI taxonomy): domain Eukaryota; kingdom Metazoa; phylum Chordata; class Aves; order Pelecaniformes; family Threskiornithidae; genus Platalea; species Platalea leucorodia. The sequence goes on along the minus strand of NC_138828.1, from coordinate 6,463,474 downwards.
AGTTTCTGTACATAGGCAAAGGATTTCTGCCCTTCTACCCAAATATTTCTATTTACTTTTAGTGTGTATGTTATCCTTAATTTTTCTATTGTATTTGCACACCCCTCTTGAATTTTTTTTCAGGATTATGAAACAGGTAACGTTCAAAATTCACTTTTGCATTGTGCATACAAACTGACTGCAGAGAAGGCACTGTGGTTTTAAATTAAAGAAGAGGCGTTTAATCTAAAATCTATTCTAATATTTAATCTTAGAGGAGAGATTAATTTAAACAAAATACTAATCCAGTTTAAAAAGCAAAAGTTAAAGTTCAGAACAAGCTGTGAAAGCTCCGTATCTAAAATGGTTTAAGTGTCCTTTAAGAAACTTTGGCCCAGTGCCAACATATATCCACCCCCATATTATAACTCTATTTTGCAAAAAAAAAAAAAAAAAAAAAAAATCACCATTTGGGAGCTATATTTCCTCAGGTAACATTGGTAAAGCACATAAAATTCCTCCTGTTTAAGCCAATGTAAGCTTGTGAAATCTGTACACTTCTGTGAAGCATTTATAAAAATGCGGTGGTGTTGGACTCTGCCTGCAAAGGCCTTTCTGTGGTGAATGCCAGAAGAAGTACCATGTAGAGGACATATTTTTAATATTGACGAAAATGGAAAAAACAAGCTCAGCCAAATTTGTGCTCCAGGCTTGGACTGTGAACACTGCCAAACTCTCTCAGCTACGTCCAGCTGCAAAGGGCGGGAGTTCAAGAACTGCACAGTCTATCAATGGGTCCTATGTGCTTCTTACTGCCCTCACATCTGAATGTCCCACAGTCGTCTTCCTAACTCTTCTGTGTGATAAGGAGTGATAAAATTTCAGTTTAACAGAGAAGACCTGAGTTTCAAATGTACCAGCACTTTCCTCCCCAGTGGTGGAGGGGGCACCACCAAGGAGCGAGTGATTTCACTCACAGCCCAGACTTCTCTTTCTTTTCCCCTCTCTCCCCATTGAAAGTAGAGGGAGATGGGATGGTAGGTTAAACCAGGTGCCTCTCTTTTATATGGTTAAATTAGGAAAAATGAATCTACCTTAATTGACTTCCCCAGCAACACACATAATGGTTAGCTGGGGCAGTGACTGTTCCATCTGCTGGTATCCTAACTACAGATATCATAACGGTGGTCTTTCTCTTGGTGTATGAGTACGGAAGAATAGGCCTGTCGTGGTTTAACCCCAGTTGACCCAAACAAGAAGTTTTTTGTGTTTGGTTTGTTTTTAATGTGTTAAAAAAATCAATATGTTCTGATTGTCCTGGAATATTATTCTCAACCAAAGTCTTAACTTTTGAAAATAATAAGTTGTTTAGCTCTTTCTATCTTCCAGTTTTTTAATTTAGTTCAGTTCCAGCTTGAAAATAATTTCCTCTCTAGAGTTGTTTTCTTTATGAATCATATAATGAAAAAGAAATCCTTCAGCCCTGAATTTAAACACCCTCCCTCGGTACTGCTTCTCTTGTGGGCAGTGGCACCATTCGTGCAAGAGAGGTAATGAATACTTGCGTGATCTTGACTTTAGAACTAGCAATATCTCACACTGATACAAAGTGCCTTGAGAAAACAATAGGATAGGCTGGCACATGTGCCATAACATGTTAAATTAATGGAGCCAGGATAAATACCTAAAAATGCCACTATGTATTAAATTAATGTATCGGCAGTGAATGACTGCAATTCCCACCTCCTTGAATTTCAGGAAAGAACTTCCATTTTCCTGAAGGGCCTCTCTTTTAATACGGGGGCAACTGAGATTGATAAATAAGCAAGCAAAACCACAAGTCAAATGGTGCCAGGCTCCAGTCTGAATCTGCTGTGTGTGATCCCAACAGCCTCAAACAGCCAGCAGGCAATTACTGTTCACAACAGCAAGGCATTGCCAGGCTGCTAGGTCTGCTGTGATCATTTATCAGCTCCATGTTGAAAAATTCATCACTGTAACTGAAATTCATATTTTGTTCTGCTTCCCTGAAATAAAAGGTCAGCCCGTAACGTGGGGATAGCAGCACCTCTCCCCCCAGAACTTTACAAACCTTGCTGAAATCTTCCTTTGCCTTTTTTTCTTAATAATAACATGCACTGAGCACATACTACAAGGAAGGTTACTTCTGTCACGCAACAAAGTTAATAAAAAACCTGGTACAAAATTCTTACAGCATGTAACAAGTTTCCATTCATATAAATACATACATACTGGTTGTTGTTTACAAATGCTGAAACGTAGGATGGTAACATGCACTGACTCCTCAGGCACCTGAGCAGCAGACCGCTGCAGGGATTTTGCTGGTTATCCCCCACAGCATGGACATGGGGGAGTGGCAAGTTGGGCTGAGCATGAAGAGGGGGCTGTCTTGGAGAAGGTAACAAGGTCTGTTACGAGGAAATGGCCATTTTCACTAACATATCACAACTGAATACTTTGACCTTTTTAGTATTATCTTGACGATCAATACCCCGCTCTTTTGTACAATCTTGTGCTCTTAAACCCACATTGTATTACGTACATGCATAAGATATACATACTGCTATAAGATTTTATGTTGAGATTCCAAGTTTTAAAGCTATGCAGGACAAAAGCCTAGTCTGCATATTGCAAAGCCCACATGGAGTTTGTTTGAGGATGCTGTGATCAATATAAAATGGAGAGTATTTGTAGTTAAGACAAAATTAAATCTTAACTATCTTTTTCACAGAATGAACTTTCCTCTTACTGCTGAAATTACTAGCTGGGCTGCCAGGCACACCACCACTGAGAAACAGAAATTCCTTAGGTCTCCGCTGATGCTTTGTTTGTATCTGGCCTAACAGACAGAATGGAGTCTGGCCTGCAAAGTTATCATTATAATGTCAATATAAACATAATTACATTTTCTCCCGCAATGGAATTAGTGCCACTAGGAAACAAAATCATTTTAGGTTTCTCCTGCTGCGTTTGTATGAGCTTGGGGTCTAACTGGCAACCGGGGAAATTTGGCCTTTGTGCTTGAATAATGTAATGTGATGCTTTCCATTTCGAGATGAAATTACTACTAGTGGGATTTATGCCATAGGAAAAGAATTTTCGGTGCTAAATCTTTTGGTTGTTCAGGCTGCTTTGTCTCACCACATAAAGAATAGTTATTTACATGACTTCACGTACATAGATACACAGCTAGAGCTATGTATATATATATGTGTGTGTGTTGGTTTGGGATGTCTTTTTAGGGAAGTTAGTGTGAAAGATGTTGTGATGATGTGAATCATTATGCTGAGTGCAATTTCTATGGAAAAGATGATGAGCCTCCTCGTACCTATTCCCTGTATCCCTGAACACACTCGTTCTCTAAGACTTGGGAGGCGGATGAGGGATCTCAGCTGACAGCTCACCAGTTTTTCACCCGCTCTGAATACAAACTGCTCCGTCTCTAATGGGAGCACTCAGCAGTAAGCTCTGGGATGCTGCTCCCTGTGTCTCCTTACTGGGGACCCAGGCAGGGTGTGCTAAAGATTTCCTAGCAGGCCATGTGCCTGTGTTTTTCCTGCTGAAAGTGAGGACGGGGGATAGGAAAGGGGAAGGGCTTGGTTAACCGTGGACTTGCATTCTCTGTTTTAGTGTACAAGTCAATTAGGAAATAAATGAATCGCTGCAGATTCCTGGAGCGTTTCTGGTGCATCGGGAGATTTGCTTTTCCCTTAGTATCACAGAAAATATGGTATTAGCTTAGAGCAATGGTGAAGAGCTAATTCTCCCTATTTAAAATTGTACCTCCTATGCCGATATTGCAGTGGACTAAACTGTTCTGAAGTACGTTCTCAAATGAGATAAAATCAACAAACTGAAGCCAATTTTCCTTATACATAGCTATAAGACTCTTTAAAAACAGTCTGAAATGATGCTACATGATAGGTATTTCAGCTGCTGCTTTAGCGTTGTCCAACTGCAGTGATTTAGAGCAAAGCCTTGCCTGCATTTTGATGAAAGCAAGGGAAAATTTGTGCTCAGTCTTGCCTGGCCAGCGGGATTCTGAGTGCAAATCACGCCCATGTGCCGCCCTTATTCAGTGATAAGGGTACAAATAGGGTTGAGGGTAGGCTGGTGTTTTAGTTCAGATCAGAAGTGCGCTTCTGAAGCGACTTTCCTGATTTCTCCCACTTACCGTGCTTTTTCTTGCACTGCAGGTCAGAGCACATGAACCAGACTTTTGGGAGAAACCTACATGGGAAAGGTACTCCAGGAGGACGATTCCTGTGCTCCAGCCAGTCGGCACATGGGACCAGACTGAAAAACCTAACCAGGCGTACAATATGGACGTGGGGTCCTCATTACCAACTGTAGATCTGCTCCCGTTTGGCTCTTCAGCTTTCTAATGTAGAGACAGCTATCTGATGCCCAGAATCTATCAGCAGGTAAAAAAATATTATTGCATTACAGACTGTTGTTTTTACTACTAAAGTTGTTTCACATGAGCACTGGAAACTCTAAAATAGTATAATGCTCATCCCAAATAAATTATTCTCATCATTTAAATTTAAGGCGTTCAAATCCCTAGCACAGTTTTTTTTTCCTCCTCAGCCAAAGAAGCAACTCTGCTTTTGAGACTCTCTGATAGCATATGCATGCTGAAAAAAAAAAAATAATCTCCTTTCCACTATGACTTACATGCCAAACGTGCTTATTTACTCCTAGGTAGAATGAATCTTGTCTTTAATTACTTTTATACTAATTACATGCTTTTAATCTATGGTTTAGTGATTTATTAGTTACAGCTGCAGTGAGCAAAATAGACATAGGCTAGGGGAAATGCGTCCCTTTGTAGATGGCCGCTGTAGGTCCTTTTTAAATCCTACCAAGCCTTATGAGTTAAAGCCTAAGCACTTTATAGGCTTTGAACAAATGAGCCTATTTCAGTCTTTAAAGACTTCATTGCCGTCTCTCTGATAGATACACAGCACTCCCATTGTTCCTCACTTTAGATGTTAAGAAAGAAAAAAAGACTTGAGCCCAAAGCCCAACAAACTTGTCACAGAAAACTTTAGATCACATACTTTCAGAGAGGATTTTGTTCAAACATTCTGTATCGTTTGTAATTTTCCTCTTGTTTTTCTATCATTGCTATGAAATTGCAAGTGGGTCAGATTCCTAAAGTCAGGATAGGATAAATTAATTCACAAACTTTCTAGGTATCTGGATTTAAAATTTAGTTGGACCGATTTCTAGTATGTAAAAATTGTACACTTGTATCGCTCTTCCCTTCTGAACATCTGAAAACGACAACATTAAAGAATTAGTCCCCAGAGCATTATTATCCACTTCCATCTGATGCGATACAAAGAGGCTTGATGGCTTCTTCAATACACTGCGGTAAAGCTGGGAAAGGAACCCAGATGTCCTGGTTCCTCATCCTGTCCCTGAACCACAAACCACACGTCCTTGCCTTATTAGCGACAATCACAGCACATGAAAACAGACTATTTATATCTAAATATTTCATCTGTTCTCACTCATTATTCCCTAACTCACCAATGTAATTATGTTGGCAAGGCGACAGTATCTTTTTCCCAGTAAACGCAAACAGATTGTTAGGTTTTTCTGCTGAGTTACAAGCTGCAGAAGACGAGTTCCCAAATAACTAAGATCAAAAGGACCGTGTTTTCATTGAAACATCCTTGGTAATGCAGCAATGGGAGAGAAGATTTCTTAACATCTTCCTCGGCTGACTGACAGCTCTGATCAAGAAAGGTTAACATTGTAAAGAATATTGACCCAGAATGAGTTAAGCCAAAGAGAAAAAATAAACAAACAAACAAACCCAAAACACAAACAAACAAAACAACAAAAAACCCAAAAACAATAAAAAGGGGCTTTGGAAAGTTCTGTTTTTTCAGTCAGTTCAATTCCTGCTCAGTATTCCTTGAGAGAGTGCAGGGGATGAGCCTATGCCTTCTGCAAATCCCCAGCGGGATGGCCCCCGCCCTGGAGCAAGTACCCTGCTTGGAACCTTAAAGCCCAGGCGAGTGTGTAAAACCCATTAGGAGGTGGCTACGGGCAAGGCTCAGGGGTGCTGGAGGTTTCGGCTGGGTGTCACAGCTCAATTCCTATCGCTCACGCACCACTGGGAACATTGCGACCGCACATCTGGAGACAACTTGCTGTGGAAAGGCTCACAAGCCTGCGAACGAGAGACGAGATCTCTGCAAAGTGCAGGACTATTGATAATGGGATTGAAACGAGCAGGGTATTTAGCTGATAGCTTTAACTGCGTTTATACTTGGTAAAACAAATAGAGCCTTGCTAGCCATTTGGTATCTGATAAGCTGGATGTTTCTTTTATACAAACAAGGGAGAAAAGGGAGGAGGCTATAGGAACAAAAACTCACAGTGGTTGAAGGTGTTAAACTGGGTTCGTAAAGCAAAGAACAAATTGGTTAAGGTGAGCTAACAGACGTAAAGAAATGCAATTTTCCCACATCAATACAAACCTAGTAAATTGTATTAGTTTGGGAGGTTTTCTGGAAGGTTGTAGCCAGATTTATTTCTAAGTCCTTTCCAAACACACTATTCATAATACTGTGTAAAAGTTAATTAAGCAATATTTAATAATCCTCAGAGTTTGCATAACAAGCAACTTTGGATAGAAAAATAAGATGATTTGTGCAAAATAAATCTGAGATGCGCATTTCATAAATATCGTTACAAATTGTCTAAGTGATTATGTATTCTCTGATTAGCAAAAATCATGCTTGTTCTGGTAAAATTCTTGCTTCCATATATGGGGAATAATGATGCATCCTGGGCAAAACACAACAGTCATTGAGAATTATGCTACTGAAGTCAGTGACACCACATGTCACTCTATATAAGGCAAGGACCTCTCAGCTCTTGACACTGCTTGGGCTGTCCCATCCTGGGACTGGAGTGGCAGCTACAATCTGTCTCCCAGATGCAGACATCTGAACATTGTAATATATATACGACGTGTACAGTCCTTTTTGTTTTTCAGTGACACGCAGAAGCACAGTTACGTTTGTTAGTATGTAGACAACACGTACACTAGTTCTTCTCAATAGGATACCAGAGTTTATCACCATAAAACTTTAGGTTACTAATTCCAAGCAGATTCAGAGCAAAGGCTGAGAATGCAACATTGATTCACAGTGTTCAGGTTTCAAAAACAATCACCAATTAACGGAATTTTTTGGCTGGAATTTTTAGTCTGCTGACCATGCACTCGCAAATGTAACCCCCAAAAATCTCCTCAGTAGTGGAACGCAACCAGTTGTATTTGAGAACACTGGAGGGAGAAGGCGGCTAAAGAGCACTATGTTTTCATCTGTTACTAGTCAGAAACACTCCACTGTACATGTGCTCTTTTGTTTTTTCTTGTCCAGTGTTTGGTGACTGGGTACAGCCCCAGTACGATCCTGAAGCCCTCCACTGTTTAACACTGCAGGTGAAATGGGCACCATAACCTCTGCTTGGCCCTGGAGCTGCATGGGAATTATTTCCTGCTCTCTGCAAAGGAAGATGCCTTCAGATGTTGTTAAATGATAACGAATAAGGAAAAGGAGGCCTCCCCTAGTTCTAGCAATCCTATCCCTCCCACTGGGCTTTCCTAGAGGTGGCGGAGTTGAAACTCCTAGGTTTTATTTTCAGAATATGGTCATTTCTCATTTTGATATTTTAAAGTAAACAGTTCTTGGCTCCCATGTATTATTCAAGTAGAGAGAAGTGGGTATCCAGTGCATACATAATCAAACATCCAGCCTGCACCAGACAACCTTCTCAAATCACTTGAGAAATTTCCCTATTGCTATTGTTATCATTCTCCATTCACTTCCTCCAATTATTTAACACTTCAAACACTGTAGCCCATGTTTACCCCACAGCTGTGGGGTGAAGCGAGCAAGAGCTGTCCTTCTTCAAGCTCCCTTTGGACAGCGCTTGCCCACAGGAGAAGAGCGGTAGCTGCACAGATGTTGCTGGTATCACGTTAATACAGAATTAACCTGTTGAAAGTAGATTTGTTTTCAAACCTTTCAGTGAGAAAATATCAGTTTCAGAGGGAGGAATTAATGATTTTTAACCTGCCTATCATGCTCTTTCATTGCCGGCATGTAAAATCATTATTGGTGTTTCAAAGCTGTAAGTTGAGGATATTTTTGTTACTGCCAAAACATTTATATGAAACTGCTATTCAGATCAAATTATCTCGAAACTGCAAAGCGTGCGTGGATTCCAAATTATTCAACTTGGAGAGATTGTTGCATATTGAAATTACACAGTAGAAACCAGCAAAACACCACCGTTGCTTCAGATTCACAAGAATGGAAAAAATAGCTCCTAAAAGAATTCTTCTCCTTAAATGCACTACTGTAAGAGGCAGGATTTCGCTATATTTAATCCAGTATTTCACTACTGGAAAAACACAGCTTTTCACTCTTTCAGGCAGACCGGTCGGTTCTGACTATTGTTTCCACAACATTTTAAACACGAATAGCACTGCTCAGAGAGAACAGTGGCGTGGAAGTGATGGAAACTAAAGCACAAAAGGAAAAGAGCTATGACTATTTGTGGAATGCCAGACTGAAAATATAAATTCAAAAAGTGCAATAAACTGTCAGTGCTGGTAGGATCCTATTAACTGCTCTGTTTTATTTCCTTATATCTCACATTTATGTTTCAGCAACACACCAGTTACGGAAAAGACTTAAAAATATCACCAAAAAGAAGACTGGGCGATACTGTGAATTTCAAGTCTTTGATGAACCATCATTCAAGGTATTTTGATGTGTTTTCCTTTGCATAATATTCTAAATAGCATTACTGCTGCTTTTCAGTAAGGGTTCTGTGTTGCAATGAAAGAATGATACGGCCACATTAAAGATGTCCCTAAGACTACAGTGGTTCCCCAAAAGAACCATAAAGGTAATTTTCCAAGAATCACAGGAAGGGCTGTCTAATTTGGCGACAGAGGTCAGGGGTCATTTCTCTTTGGCAGAGAGGGGAGGGACAGATGAAGACACGATATGCAGACAAAACTTAAAAGTGATAAAACGAGAAACTTCTAACTCTGCTGTCAGAAAAGAGTTGACAAAGAAAAGTGAGGGCTGTAGAAAGAGCTTACCTGTGAGGAATATTGAGTGTGGCACTGGAGTGGGGTCCTTTGCCCTTTCGGTCACTGATAATTGGAGATTGACATCTAAAATTTGTGTGCTTTTTCCGTGCCAGTTTGTAGTTGATTTGTTCCCATTCCTTCAGTGAAATATCCTGAAAAGCAACAAGAAAGCAATAGGATAAGACAGGTTTCTCAGATGTCATGAGGAGTACTCAATGGGTGTTTGTCTGTAACGGGAAATACATGCTCTTTCAATACGGTGTGTTTTATCGTGGCATAAAATCATAGTGATTTCAGAATCAACTTGCTAAAAGGATATTCTGCACTGGTGAGTGTCCCGTGTATAGGAAGAGTTGTAGATAAGGCATCCTGTCTAGAACAATCTGATATGCTTCTCTGGGAAAGGGAAAATAAATTAAAGAAATAACCATATTGGGAGGAATGAAATACGAATGATCTCTTCAGAGGCTGTTCTTTTTCCACTTTTTTTTTTTTAACGTGCATGCCATGGCAGCTATGTGAGTAGAATATGAAGAAAAATGTCCACGAGTATACACAGTGCACACGTTTCAAAACAATCTATAATATCTACTCTCTGTCGCATTCAGATGAAGTGTTTTTTCCTTAAAAGAGCTAAGGATTAAGGTTTGCATATCTTGGAGGAGAAAAAAAAACACTTCCCCTTCAGTTTCACAAAAACAGACCAATTACCGTGTTACTAGCGATTGAATTTTTTATCCACAATTAGCAGACAGAAGCAATGAGTGATGTTACAAAACACACAGGACAGCATGGCATTGACTTTTTATAATTAATACAAGTTTCTTCTAATAAAACCCTTCTGTCACACAAGTTCGACATAAGTTCTTGCAAAGCCGTGATTTTGATGAGAAATGGGCTAAAGCTGAAAGAGCCCTTTAAAAACAGGCACTGTCTTGTAACCTGGAATTTCCTTCATAACTTTTCAATTCAATTCTTTCTGAACAGGCTTGTCCTCTGTAATGCCAAACCGTTTTGGAAGAGTTCATAGTCGTCTTCTGTGTTTTCCATGATATTTTCATTAACTGAAGAGATGTTCATCTCCTCAAACACGGGTAGAAAATACACGCATGCAAAGCCAATGATCTGAGAATGCTCGAAACGGAGATACAGGAGCTGACTGCCACGTCACACCTCACTGTCTGGAGTGCTTCTGACATGGTAAGTTTGGCAGTCCTCTTGACGTCACCCAGGAGAAGAGGGGCACAAGGTTTCCCACATCATCTCTGTTACAAACTCCTGTAGCTTCCAGGAGGAAGAGTTAGCTCTTTGTTCTCCACCTTAAAGAAAAAGAAATCTAAATTATGGCTCTGATGCAGTAGAGCATTTCAACAGCTAGCTTAAAGCATCAGATGAGATCCAGTGAGTACAGAAAGTGTGTGGGCAGTCTCAGTGACATAGGCACATATGTAAATATTCTGCTGAATGAGGCTCCAAGTTGCCTTTGGGAAAACATGCAGTTAGATAAAAAGGAACACAGGAATTCCTTTTTTTTTCCCCTTCTTTTTTCAACAGTCTTTAACTACATTTTTCTTAAAGTTCGGGTGTGTGAAAAGCTGCACTACTGTAGATAAAAATATATAAAATGTGGTAGATTAAAGATTTGGAAATTAATTTCTCGGGGGACCTTTTCCAGTCTAGACTGTATTGACATATCCTGCCAATTTGTTTGTCTGATCTCCCTGTGAACATAACATTTGATACTGTAGGCAAGGTAAAGATCTGTGATAAGCTTGCTACTTCCTGCAGCACTCTGTGTTCACAGTGAACTTTTTAAATACAATTTATAGCTTTCAGCTTTCCATTCACCAAGCGTGGAGATTATCCAGTGAATTATCCAGCTTTCAGAGACGGGTAAATAGGTTCCTTGTGCTTACTGTTCTCTGGCAGCACCAGGATGGAGCATCAGCTAATGAAAGCTCTGTAGAAATAAGGTGTGTAAATCCAGAGCAGATGGGCAGTGTTTCCAAAGTCGCAGGATGGACTCGGCAACCCATGGCCCTGGCTACTGAAGGGTGCTACATAAAAACGGTAAAAAATGCATTAGTATATTTGGAGATCACCTAAATGCACTGACATAGGAGCTCATCTTGAATCTGTGTTGATGGATGTACCCATGGTACTTGGCGTTATTGGAGAGGTCTTCGAAACCTTTCAGGTGGAAGCGTGGAGAGAGGTTGTGCCTTCCCTGTGTGTTCGGTGGCCATTCCAAGACAGGCTTTTTCACAGTGGCTTTTTACCCTTCCCCCCATCCTGCCCCCTCTGAAATGAAACTCTTCTTTAAAAACTGTTATCTTTGTCAAACCGTACAATTCTCACAAAAACATTATTCTACCCTTTCCATACTTAGAACTTTCCTTCAATCTTACTCAACCGTTTTCCATAAACACATTGGTAAAAATGTGATTTTTAAATGTTGTGGGATGCTTCCTCAAAACTGGTGTGCTGGAAGGTGCAGAGCAATCCTGCAGCAGTTCTTAATGAGTTACCCTGCCTTCAGGGAGGGCTTGCTTTCAACTTCCAAAAGTTAAAATTGGCCAAGTCCTAAGTCCTTGAAGACACGTAAAACATCTCGAGAACATCTGATATTCTGAAATCCCTCAGGGCAAGAAGTTCCAGGACATACACGTAATTCAGTGCCATCTTCTCTGCATCACCCCCATTTCTGCATGTTTTCATTACGTGCCTTGCTGCTTTTCATGTTTTCACCATGTGCCTTCATCCCGTGGTAGACTATTCTCAACTTTAAAATCTGTTAAGGCATCTTTGAGTTGTTACTTCTCTGCTAACATCCTCTCATTGGGTTTATCCTCTATATGGCGGATACGTACTGCTGAACTGGTAGGACTTGATTGTGATCTTGCTCATTACCTCACTCTTCACCCTTTGGTAGCTATTTACACCAGTACCAGCAAACTGGAGACTTCTGGATATGGACCGCTGGAGACAAAGCTGAACATAAGAAATAAAAGGCATTTCCACCAGAAAGATTCCAGAAACTAAGCTGATCTTCGGGGGGTGATGCTGAATCATTAATGGTACTTCTTGCAGTGCCTTTATTGCTTTTTAGTAAGGCACACAATGTCTGTATAATTAAGCCACAGGCGTATTATGGGACAAAAGGCACATGTGGCGCTTTTGCTGTTTTTAATTTTCTTCCTTCTAGTTATTACCGGGCCCACTCTGGTGGCAACAACTAGACATGAAGAACAGTTGTGCTCGAATTTTGCCATGTTCGATTAATTTATAAAATTCATGCTGTTTTCTGAAAATACTAATTTTTACTACAAGTTAGATAAAGCATGTTTTTTTTCTAACTGCCTTCATTAGTCCAGATATTTTGGGTTGAAAAAGAAAGGCAAGAATATTTGGAATTCAAATTAAAAAATAACCTGGGAATAGGAGAAATCTAGGAAAACTGACTCCTGTTCTCCCCATCAGATAAATCAAACATTGTTCTAAAAAGTTATTGAAACCAGCTGTAGGAACAATCAGATCATAATTTACACAGGGAAGCCTAGCTAGCTAATTATTTAAGATCTTCTAGGAAGCTGCCACAAGGGGCAAAGGTGCTCAAGAGAGCCGGTTTTGAAGAAACTTCCTGAAAGCTGAGGACCAAACTGACCCTGGCGCAGGAAGACAGGGAATTGTGGCCAAGGTCCTCTTGGCTGAGCAAGGAGCTTTTTAGTGGTCTGAAATGGAAATGAGACCATACAAGCAGCAGAAACAAGGACAGGCAAGTAAGAGGGCATGTATAAAATTATTGCTTGGGTACTTACTGGTGAAATGCGGAAGGCCAAGTTGGAGTTAAAAAATAAGGGATATAAAAAAAGTAACAAGGGGCTTCCACAAGTGTGCTAATAGCAGAAGGACCATGAGCTTTTCCTGCAGACTGATCAGAAGTTTACTGAGTGGAGTTTCAATGAAGATCTAAACCCTGTTTCGCAGACTTCACCAGGGCTCTCTACTACCCAGGCTCTGGTGCGTGGACTTGTTTCTGCTCAGAGCAGCACATGAAAAGAACAGATGAAAAGGAAGCCCCCTTTTTTTTTGTTCTGTGTGTTTCTGGAGTATCCATCTCTGAAATAATTCTGCATTGTCCATGCATTTAGAGAGATGTCTCCCCTGGTTGTGCACAGGCAGCTTTAGTTTGTATGTATATAATGTAGCTAATTTGAAACTAGCCTCGTGAAGTTTACGTGAGCTGCTATATGCCTCGAAGTTTATGGAGACCAGGCCAGTCATCCACAAGGCAAGCCATCTCTATTTGGAAAAGTGTCTTTACGCTCTCTCTCACCTATATGGAATGAAGGAAGTTGAGTTCAAAGCCATCATACAGCTGTAACCCAATCGGGGCAACCATTCTTTGGATTAAATATCCAGACCTAATTAGGTTGACTTTCTGTGAAGAACCTATTACAGTATGCCAGTGATTAATGTGGCACTTGCTAAGCAATACCATTTCTGCTTTGAAACTGTTCTGCAACAGTGGAAAAAAATCTTGCTTTTCTAGTGTCTCTAAATATTGCACTAATTTTGTCAGCGTGGTCTGTAAATGGGTAATACTTCAAATTCTGCTATGGGGTAAAGGGGTAGCGTGAAATAGTTTTCATGGAAAATCTATAATTTAGACTACCTGTAGTCTCATTAACCGTATTACTTTGGACTAAGTGAGTAACGTTTGAGCCTATAAGCTGGCAAACAAATTAATGTTGTCTATTCAAAGTCCATTAAGAAGTTCTGTTTTGCCTCAGTCTCTGCCTTTCCCAAATGGAAAGTGAGATGTGGCGATCTTCTGTGGATTTTGTGGCATTCTTTTTAGGATGTTTTTCATACTCTGTGCATTGTGTAATAACACAAAAAGCCTCCAGGCTTGCAATTGCATTCTGTCTTTTTATACAGAGAACTATGGAAATACCAGAGTGGTAGGTAGTGGTCCAGCCGTGTACACAAAGGCTGGCCTCCCCATGGCCCTGTAGACATCTTCACCCATCAGTCTAGGCTCCTTCCTTCGAGTCCTGTTATGTTTGGTTCACCTCTCCTTCCTGTTCTGTCTCTGTCTGCAGAACCTCTGAGGCCAGAGATCACCCTGTAATGTCTTGCCACAGTGGGCTGGTAAGCTTCATCGTTCTTCAGTTACATTATTGTGTGGTGTTGGGGTTAGAGGAAAGAGGCTCCTTCTAGGCTGCCGCTTGCTTCGTTTCATAGTGTGATTCCCAGCTGGCGCGCTCTGCTGTTCACCTACCACAGTTTCATGTCTGAGGCTTACAGCTGAGGCTTTTCCTATTGCTTCCTAGTGCTACTTTTGGCCTTTTGTGAGGATATGTCCTTTCTTCCTTGCAGTCCTCTTCTATTCCCCTTTCAGTCAGCTCCCAAGCCTACAGCTCCCTTGCATTCCCTAGATCATCACACTGCTGGGATGGCTGCCTCCCATCTTCTCCCAGGTGGCTTTTATGTAGCTAAACCCAACTATATCAGCATAAATCCACAGTGTCACTGTTTTTCCTTTGCTGAGCCACCTTCCCTCTGGTCAATAGGACTCCCTCTTACCATATCAGGGGTGATCAATAGCAGTTTGGCCAACTCTTCTTTTTTTTAAAAGAGCAAGATCTGGAGTGAGCCAGTGCTTGAATTATTATACAATATAGCGGTTGTAAGGATAAACTCTGTAAGTCAGTGATGCCTGTGGATAACATGGTGTTATAACTAGCTTCTAGCATTGCATTTAGATTGCCATCCGTAGGTTAGTCTAACAAGGCAAATCCTATTCATCTATTTTTTTTTTAATGCTGATACTTGTTTCTATTTTGTGTTGGTTTTTTGTTTGGTTTTGGTTTTTTGTTTGGTTTTGTTGTTTTGTTTTTAAATATGTACATCCTGGAAATCTCTGAAACAGTCTCAGCAATTGTACTAATTACTGCAGGCATGCTCTTCTCCAAAGGCACTAAACTTGGGCAGAGGTATGGTTAGCTTTTTGGCTGGCACATGCTGATTCGAAACCAGACCTCAGTTCAATCTGCTTTTCATGATTTTAAATTCAGATTTATTTTTTTTTCTGCCATCTGACTTTCTTAAGCCTTTGCAGAGAATTATGATGAGAGGAAGACACAGATCTTGGAGGAGATAATGTCTTTCAAACTACGCCTGCTCTTCTACGACTAGTTTTAGTGTGAAATCACACAGAGTTATCTGCCTCCTTGTTCCATGCTGTTAGCAGATCTTTCTGCCATATCCCCAGTGTACTTTCTTAATACCTCTTTTATACTTCCTGAGCTTTTCTTAATGCTTCCAGTTGATTCCCAGATTCTCTATGAAGGATGATATTCAGCCGCTCTGCTTGCAGGCTGTGTGTATGCATGGCTTTCAGCTGACTTGGTGACTAGTCACCAGCCGTCCTCTCCTCCCTTTCAAAAATGGAGGTGGGGAGATGATTTAAACTTACAGTGAACCTCCAAAAATACATGCTTGCACTCACGTGCAGGCTTGCGAAGAGATGGGTCCTGATTTCATAAAAAGTAACGGTGTTTCACATTGTACTGGTTTTTGTGAACAGTTGCTGTGCAATTTTTCTTCAAACAGCTACTCATCAACAATAGTAAAATGAAACCATATGATATAGTTATTATTTCCAATGTCAACTGCTAGTGACTTAAAACCCCACCTTCCCTGGACTTTTTTTTTTTTCTTCCCCCCAAATAAGAGTAGGAAGTACTTTGCTGAGGAATATTTTATTTGTTTTGCTTTAATTTATGTTTGTTTGAGACCCAGTACAATAGAAGTTTCATTTTGGTGGGAGGCTGCCTGGCACTAATGCAATGCAAGCAATAAGCAGCAATAAAAATGGTTTTTTGTTTGCAAGTCACAATGATATCTAACAAACATTCACTTTTTGCCTCTTTAACAGAGCTGATTAAGTGAGCCACTTGATGCACGTTCACTACATCCAGATGTAATTCCAGTTGCAGTAGATAGGTTTTTTCCAACAAATCTTTGGCAGTCTATTTTATAAGTGGTTGTTGGTAAGCAGTTTTCACCTTGTAAGGTTTTTGTGATTTGTTTCATTGACACAACGTATTACAGCTAGGGTTAGAAAAAGGTGTTTGTGTCCTGCTTGGCCACATGAAGAATACAAGCCCCCAACACCAGGAAAGCATATAAATGTAATAACAGTATACAATATAAAGGTGGCACTTGGATGCATCAGGAAAGATATTTCAGGTAGAGATAGGGAAGGCCCCGAGAAGAGTCCTCTGCACAAGGAAGGCTGCGTAAAATTTTGACCACCCGTGGTTAAGAAAGATGAGCTCAAACTGATGCTGGAAAGGGTGATAGGATGATGGGAGGAATGGGAATCTAGCATACAAGAGAAAAATGGAGAATCATGGCTTCCACAGCCTGACAAAATTAAGAGGGGATACAGTCATTGTCGTTGACTATGTTTTGGAGATTAGTATAAAGGGAGAAAAGCTACCTAAGAACAACCTTGGTATTGGGAACAAGCAGGGATAAATGGGCTATAGGTACATTTAAGCTGGAAATCACAATGGTTACAAGCGATGAGATCCTGGAACTGCCACAGAGTAACAAGAGTTGAGCATTAACTGTTTTTAAGACACTGAGCTCACTAAATTTTAAAAAAAGGGTGAAGTGAGACTGCCTGTGTTATAGTTCCTCATGGCACTCTCCCTTTGCACAAGACAAAAACTGACTCTAACCCAGGGGTCACTTGGATTTCAGGTTGATATAAATCAGAGCTCCATGGTTTTGAGTTCTTTGGCATAACCAGGATTGCTAGGATTTACAGAGCAACGCTATAAGCTAATGGAAACGACATCTAATCTTTAAAAAAAGTATCAATGCTCCAAATACATTACATTTTTTGAATTAACCAAAAACCTGGCAGAAACTTGAATGCTGGTGAACAGTATGATACAAGAAATTGGAGGAAAAAAAAAAAAAAACAACACCAAAACAAAACAGTGTAACACCAGTATTTTTGTCAATGGCTATATTCAGACCTTTTTAAGGTGTGTTTCCTTTCCCCATGGACTGCATACAGTTGCAAGCTGAAGAGGGGAAGCTACATGATAAGTTTTGTGACTTGTATCATGACGTTTCTAGTGAATAAATGAGAAGGTTTGCATATAGCGCAGAAGGCAAAACCAAACAATATTATGGAAACGCTGTATTTACGTTGCATAATGAGTAATACTGGAATGAATTCCGTCCTGTAAAGGGGCCTCTGTGAAATGTGGTAAATAAAATAATCCTCTGACCCCTTCCTTTCTTTTCTATCTCCTTACATGCTTTTTAAACTGTACCCCTGCAAAACAAAACAAAATCCTATATTCTTCCAGTGACCTAAATTTGCAGAAAGACTAATCCATTGCCTTCAAACAGCACGTGAACACACAGCTTTGTAAACCATGGATCCCCTCCCTCCCAAGCCAAAGGAAATGTCTGTTAACCAATATCGTGATTGTCTTATGGCAGCATATTGGGAAAATACCTTGGTTTTTTGCTGTCCTGAAAAACTATTTTCTTCCTTGCAGGACTCTATACTAATAATCCTCCGAATCATCAACCTCGGAGGCAGGTACTCAGAGGTGGCCCAAGCCATCCTTCTGCCTCCCCTGTTCCTGTGGGTAGCATTGCTCTGAATAAGGATCTTGTACGGACTAGAACATCCATGGGGCTACTTTAATTTTCATCACTAAAATAGCAGGGGCAGGATTAAGAAATCGGCTGCACATGCTATTTCACCTCTGCCCCTCAACATCCCCAAAATGCTGCCTGTGGTGTTCAACCGTCTGAGTCTCCCAGAAAGGAGGAGGAGCTGGAATAAACCCCGTACCCTGACACTACAGAATCAACTGGCTGTTTAAAATTTATGTAGGATTCTTTTTTTTTTTTTCCACAGAGGTGGTAAAGCATGATTCCAGCAGGCTCAGAGACCTGCCTCTTAGAGAAACTGGCACATGATCACTGGCCCCAAAAGCAAACCCCAAAACACCAAAGAAACCCCTTCTTTTGGAAATACGTGTTTCTGTACCTGAACGCCATGATCTCACCAAGTGGTAGAGATGTACAAATCTTCTTTAGCAAGAATGTAATATGGCTTGCTAGGAATGACCTTTATGTATCCTTGAGTGTATCTAACATTAACAAATACTTCACACCTTAAAAAGTTTCTCTGGGAAGCTTGCTTCCTCTGGCTGATAGCAAGTTTCCAGTAAAATCACTTTGTACTACAGATGCAGAGGATTTTTTGTCAAAGAGAAATTCCTTCCAAACCATGGATAATCGTTATCCACTCTGAATTACCTAATTATCTTTTGGGGTTTTTTATTGTGTGGAAAAAGAAAAAAGGAGTTTTCTTGCCAAATCCCTCAGAAGTGGCCTAAATGCTCATTGTCTAACGAAGATCACAGACTCGGGCTGCTGTCCCATTGTCCAGCATCGGTGCATGCAATAGCCTGGCCTCATAAAACAGACATTTAACTGAACAGAACCAATTAGCCCTCCATCGCGGCCCCTGTTCACAATAGAAAAAACAGCTGATGTTCCCTTAACTTGAAACAATGGGAGGATATGCATGGACTGTGTAACACAAGTGGAGTAACTCTTTCCAGAGTGGGACCGTGAGAAAGTAAAGCCCGTAAATGGCCTTTCAGTGGATGAACTCCTAAACAGTCTTTTATAATGTGAACTCATCAGTCAGCTGTCTGTGGATGCAGTTTTCTTTAGAAACTTGCAGTTCAACTGCAACATGCCAGTTTTTAGTGATAAACCATTCTGCTGAATGATATTCTGTCTTAGCACTGTATTCATCCCGGTATAGATTCATTCAGCAGCATCTTTTCCCTTCAGCCCTCTTTTACATTCCTTACCATGCTTGTACCTCTTCCTAATGATCTTGGAATAGCAATGACCACCGATGTGAGCGTGGCAAGAACTGAATGTTGCTCCTAACAATGGCAGTGAGGCTTCATTTAAGATTGGGATGCTGAGAAAATTCAAGCAAAGCTGCTGATGAGCTCAGAAATTCAGCCCTTCCATATGAATCTAGTAATTCACTTTCTTTTGACTACTTCCTCCACCTAGCTGCGATCTTGCCACCGCGTCTAATTACTGGATACGCAGAAGCCAGCTAGAGCTCCTGCTAGCAACAAGACCGTGTTCAAAAAATGACCCCTCTCCAAAGTCAGTGCACAGCATTGTGTCCCTTCCCACCCAGAATGTTTTCTGAGCGCCTTCAGGCAATAGTTCATCACTTGCAAGTGTGAAACTCTTTGAAACAAAGAGGCTTTCGCTAATGGCAAGGCAAAGATACCATTAACTTTGGGAAAACAATGTACAATAAATAAAACAATCTACTTCATTCAGTACCTTTGGCAATTGTCCATTGACTTGGTTACCAGCTGATGCTGTGAATTTCCTGTAGGCATGCATTCTTTCTGAGCATCGTTTCTCTTTCCCTATCTGCTAAACTTCCCTGTAGTTTAGCACTGTTTGGACACCATAGCTCCAGAGGTCTGACTGCTGCCTGGGCAGGCCTATTTTCAGCTCCCTTCAAACCGGTATTCTGTCATTTTCTGAATCTCCTTCCGAAAAACCAATCTGAAGGTTTCATTTTGTTTCATGGCTGAGTAAAAGAGGTTTCAGTGAAGATCACAGAATGCTTTGGGTTGGAAGGGATCTTTAAAGATCATGTAGTCCAGCCTCCAAGGTGTCTTCTGCTGCTGTTACCATGGTTTGCATGAAAAAAACTTTCCTCCATCACGTATCTGTCTCTTCATCATGTCTACTCATTAAATCCTTTGTAAGAGCTCTTACAGAGAAGTCATCCCAGTAGAGGATGTTGAGAAGGCTTTGCGGTCATTGAAATGTAACTATGATGTCTCCCCAAAGTGCCACTGGAGGACTGAGGAGTGAAAGACAAAGAAGGGCCATATTTTTTGTTAGCAAACAGGAGGTATAAGAGAGCCCCTACCTCTCTGGATTATCTGTCCTTCCAGTGATCTGGGTAAAACAGCTAAACAGGTTAACTGGTTTTATGGGCATTCTTCTCTTGCTCACCAATAGATGGGAGCAGAGATTTCTCTACTCATGAAATTTTCAGACTCCAGCGCGTGCAGTTTTTTGAAGACTACAAGGGGGGGGAGGACGGGACTAAAACCAAACAATGACGATATAACTCATTCGTGTGTCCACAGGGAGAAGTATATTGTTTCGTTTAGCAGCATAGAAATGAGCTTTGTAATGAGAGTCAAATGGAAACCAGGAGTCAGCACTCTTGAATTCTTTAACCTTGGAAATCTCTGTTTTGATATCTAGTGCTGGTCAAAGGTAGTTAATACGTTTACAACCTCTCATTGTTATTTCCCAGATATAAGTGTGTTTTGCTTGGATCCAAGCCTTTATAAAAGCAAACAAACATGTCCTAAACTTCCATCCATTTTTCTTATGAGATCAAAGAGGACAAGCTGTCCAGATGTAAACAGCTAAGCCTCTAATGAGATGATCAGTGAATTGTTTCTCTTTTGTACTATAAGCATTTAAATTAAAATATTGCACTTAGGGTACTCTGCACTTCTAACTTGTATAGCAGGATCCAAGCATCTAACACAAGCCAGACAAATAACTTCAGCCATTAGCTTTCAATGTAGGTCTCTAGCCTCTGACCTTTCTTGTTCATCAGAGGCAAGCCAAATGCTTTGTTAAACAATATTAATCGTGCCTGGCACTTCTCTAGGGCCAGAAACATCACAAATAGTTTCCTACTAGCAAGAAGCTGTTTGCAAGAAGCAAAATCCCATGCGATTTTCTGTTCAACAGGAGGCTGACTCAGCCGTGCTGGAGGTGAAGAGAAGTCTGATCTGCTTCTCTCTGTGTGAAACTTGGAAATGGCAGTGGAGCACCTACGCAGGTACTGAAGATAGAAAGCTGCAGCTACACCTGCAGGGATTTTTTAAAATCCCTCACAATTGACTAGATTCACAGAGGTCCTGAGTCACCGACTCAGGGAGCTGTCAAACCTCTTTATGATCCTGCGCCATTTACCTAGAAAATGCTTTTTTTAAACCTATGTACTGAGATCAATTTGAATAGCTTGGGGTCTGTCTGTTAGGGGGATTTTTGGTTAATTCTCGCCATTCATACCTAAATATTTTGTGCAAGCATAGTGGGAATATAAGTTAAGTGCCACTGGGGCTGCCTGTAAAGACAAGGGTTGATGGGAGATACAGTAAAGTCATCCCATCGGTTTCTCTAGTACCTCTTATTCTTAGCTCATCTTTCAGTCTCCAGATGGGCTATAAGGAAAATAAATGTTCTGCTGGCAAGCAGAAATGACAACGGTAGCTGGTTTCCTGTTTAATGGAGTCCTGAAGTTACTGTCTAATTTCAAGGGTTTAAACATGATGCATCCCATTTTGTCTGCACTCAAGCTGGTGTCAAGTCACTGTAACTCCCGTGACCTCCACGGACTTTAGCCTGTTCTGCACCATGGTGAGGTTAAAGTTCTTCAGCTCATCTTAAAAACTTTTTTTCATGAATTTGTGCGCCCTCGTCTCCTTAGATACAGATGCCAAAAAGATCAAGTAATCATAGCCCATAGTACAACCTTACCGGTAGTTGATTGCTGCTTACCAACTAACTAGTCCTGGTGCCCTCAATTCTGCAAAAATAATTAAATTCAGAATGTGAAGAAAAACCTCCCCTCATTTACAAGAAAGGAGCTATGGGTATTATAATTTGTGCTGATGCAAGCTGATATATTGAAGTAAGTAGCAGCATTTGCCTTGGCTTCATGGATTTCACATTTTTCTAGCTCTGCATTTAAAAGAATATTAGCAGCTCAGCTCATGTCACTGTTAAACGCTAAATACATGCTTAGGGAAGAGTTTGGGTTGAGATATATGCTAGTCAAAATTGTATTCTAAGCCCTTCTCTTTCTTTCAGCTTGGCCAGCAACAAATGCATCGGAAATTCCTCAAGGGAAAGAAAACGTCTCTCCTGCGAGCCGGTGAGTAGGTGCTTTGGGACATGGACTGATGTTTACTGTATGCCAGTACAAATTTGAGGTCTGTTCAATATGAGGTGTTACCGAGGAATACCAGTAATATCTGTAGAGGTAGAACATGGTGCTGAGGTACGATGAAAATATTTCCTCCATGGTATTTCATGACGATGCCCTGGATGTTTGCCAGCTCCTGGGGCGCTGTTAGACCCACACTGCCCCTCCATTGCACCCCATCCCAGACAGGGGTCTTCACATTCGGCAGCAGTGTGATATGTTTTGCCTGAACTTCTGCCTGGTTTCTAGTCAAATGCTTAATTGCTTATTTGTTTTTCTTTCACTGTCTTTTTTTAAATAGGGAAAACATTAAAAAGAAAGCTTCAAAGTTTAGGAAAGTCAGAAATTTTTATGACAATAAGGTTAAAACACACACCTTGTTCAATAATTAGGAATTACAGTCATAACTGTAACAGCTAAGTTATACTTCAGTGATAAGGGCTTTGTATCAGAAAAACAATTCATTCACCCGAGACTTGATAGGTCCCATGGTCTGCTGACGACGGGACAGACTGGCAATACTGTAAAGGTTTATTCAGCAGTCAGCAGCAGTTAAGCCTTGCTGCAGGACAAGGAGCTCACACAAGGACGCTCGCCCTCCCTTGGCCACAGGCACATGGAGAGAAGCAGGACCCCAAGTCCCACCGGTCCTCGTTCGTATCATGCTCGGCCATCTCCGCCAGCAGCCTCCGACGTGGGGTCTGTTGTGGGAAGTGCTGCATGGAGCCTCTCCAGAGAGGAAATAAAGGGGAACAGTTTTACTGTACTATGTATTCTCTCTCCCTGTTATAGGATACCTACCACATTCATAATTTATAGCTGAAACTTTCAGAGCAAAGCAGGAGATAGAAGCATCTGTCAGTTTTAATAAGAGAGGGGCATCCAGACTCCTGAAGAGAGTCTAAAGAAATTTCTGCTCACAACTCATAACTAAAAGGAATAATTTTAGTAAATGTGTCAAACCGTGGATCACAAAATAGGAAAAAAACATGGCAAATGTCATGCTTCTCCTTAAAATTTATATGTCTGTATGTAATACAGGCTCTGAGGAGGACGCACGCAATCCTCGCTGTTGGCACTGAATATGTTATTAGGGCAGTGAAAGTCAGGTATGTTCACCAAGCGACTCTTGCTTTATCAGGAGTCAGGGAAAAATGGGTGCTTCCAGGCCTGCAGGCTATTCGGTGAGCGTTTTTTGACATTGCACTTGGCAGTGTTTTTGCAATACACTTGTGTGAGTACAGTCTAAGACCTGGCTGGATGGCAGCTCTTTCACCTAGTTCAGCATGCTGTTTATTCACCATGGTGCATCTGCCTGTGGGTACCGCATACTTTTCGTTTTCTTCTTCAACTTAAACCCCCGTGCCATAATTCCTCCTGGCCCTAGCGAGTCAAAGGGTGCCAGCCTGTAATTCGGTTTGGTTTTTCTGTCAGATGTCATAATACCCTTCTTTCGCTAACAGGCAACAAAAGAGCATAAACCTCAAGCTAACATGGCATTTGCTTGGGAAAGCAGTTTGTTCTTTACGTAATTACAGAGAACTACTGCTCTTTGAAGACATTTCTGTTTCAGAAAAGGTTTTGAGATACTGATGATTTCCATTCCACTTTAAAATAACCCGTTTTGTTCAGTTTACAGTTATGATACGTAAATCTTGCCTTAATAGCTTAACTGTAGAAGATACAGCTTTAAGTTTATGGCTGCATAATTCAGAGCAATTTGCAAGTAAGATCAAGTGGTCCAGACAGAACCACAGCAGGGGGTCTCCATCATCCTGTATCTGTTTCCTAGACATTACTGATGAAGAGATGTGGATGAGAGCATCCAGCAGAAGAGAGGCCATGGCCATGTGAGCGGTCTGCATGACGTGGGGGCCCACAGAAGTGATCCTGGTGCATCACCAGGTACTCCGAACCAGGTGCCGAAACCACCGGTGAGGATGGGTTGCACAAGCCCGTGTGACTGCCCTGGCCAGCTGGAAGCTGTCATAGAGCCAGGCGTCACCTGCCAGCGAGAAACAGCTGACTTACAGCTGAGGAGTCAGGAGAAGCTTGCTTTTGCATGGCTTCTCTGCAAAACCCAGCGTTTCTCAGCAGTCACATGGGCATGTGTAACCCACTTTCACGGTCAATGCTTACATACTAAGGCCAATATAATTTTTTGATTGTTTTTGTTCTCCTTAGAATTTTCCATGAGGCATTTATAATATTTATTCTGTACTTACCTAAACGCATTCACTCTCCATTTTTAAGAGCTTCTTTATATTAAAAGTGGGTTTACCACCTTTCCTATGAACCCAGCTTTCCAAGACCCAGAAACCTTCCAGAGTCCTGATCTTGTCCCAGGGTATGATCTTGGCTTTCAACTGCATTTCTCAGCTTTTTTCATGTCATTTGCTTTACTCCAGGGGAAAGCTCTCTTCCAGCTCCCTTTCATGAGCAGGCTTCTCTGAAGCAAGGGTCTAAAATGATTTTTTTTTTTTTTTTCCCGTTCTGGCAGTAATCCTACAGATACCATCGGTCTTAACTAGCACAGCTAGTGTAGAAGTTGCCAAGTGTTCTGCAAAAAAAACCAGAGAAAAATAGTTAGCTAACTGCATGCCAAGGAGGAGGTTTTTCGGAAATTAACAAAAACTCTGATTTGTAGTTTGGGTGTGTTCCGAATTTATCAAAGCCATGTCTTCATTCTAGTAATGAGCTCTACTAAATACCAAACTCTTCTGCCCACAACTGACCTTTGACTTTCTAATTTAACAATAATAGCGGCCTTTCTGAAATTATAGTTTGTGTTACTGATGAGTTCAAAATTAAAATTAAAACCTTATCCTGCAAGAGGGAGCAGTTTTACACATTTTTATACCGTTTTATAATAA
Organism: Platalea leucorodia; assembly: GCF_965183815.1. Taxonomy (NCBI): domain Eukaryota; kingdom Metazoa; phylum Chordata; class Aves; order Pelecaniformes; family Threskiornithidae; genus Platalea; species Platalea leucorodia. Next base: position 6,438,351 of record NC_138828.1, on the reverse strand, counting down.
GATGGGGAGAGGAGTTTCACAAAATTACCAACAAACTATCAGATGAAGATGCTGTAGTGAGTCAGTATTTAAGAACATAATGAAGGGGAATGCATCTCACCCAGCATCAGCTGATTAGGAGTCAAGGATTAACTATTTGCCCTGCACTGGCAGAGGCAGAAAAATAGGTGCCTCTGAGACCTCTCCATGTGACAGCCACACTATGGAGGGAACTTTGGCCCTATGGAGAAATATCTGGTTTTCCATTCGCTACAGAGAAAGCCAAAAGAAGCAGCTTAGACTCAATGCCCAACTTTTAGACACCTAAACTTAGATGAGTTGAATCCTGCCCCTGGTTATGTGGTGCAAATTTTTTTGAGTACTCGTTTCTATTGAAATTATCAGTGGAAGTATCGGTCCTAACCTGGAATATAAGGCGAAGGAGTGAAGACAGCTCCCTTTGACATGGTGTAAAATGAAGCTTGTGGATATCAGCAGCATGCCTGCATTCATGTAAAGAAAAAGAATCCACTTAATCATATGATCTTTTTTTTCATATATATGTATATAAAAACATGATCTATGAGACAGAGCTAATGTATAAAATTCAAACCCTTAGCAAAAGTCTTTGGTTTTTCCTGGGCTACAATTTATTCAGCACTGCGGAGGAGTATGGCTTCTATTACACATCAAAAGTCTTTCGCAGGGAAATACTTGGCTCCAGATTGTTCCTATTAAAGCCGCACATATTCTGCCAGTGCTCCCTATCTTCTGTGCCCCTTCTGATCTAGAAGCAAGTGATGCACAAAAGCAATTGCAAAACTCGTGTGAAGAGGCTGGCCCGTTCCTGTGAATAAGGACCCGAAGGGCAGCCGTGCACTGGCTGAGCTGCCCGGCATGGCAGCACACGTTTCCACTCCACTTCCACAAAGGCACTTCTCTTGCTCCGCAGTCCAGCTGCCGGCTCCAGGCCCAGGCTGGGATTTGTGGTGAGGATATTTTGCTTTGACAGCCCAATGTCACTTTGTTTTTACATAATCAGCCCTTTTTGTTATAAGCTGTGGGCTTCAGATAACAGCAGTGAAAAACGATTTCAAGTGGAAGCGGCACCCTGGGTACAGACTGAGACAGAAAACGTTCAGAAAAAACAAATACTTCTTATTTCTTTTAATCACCTGCATTACAGCAATCAAATGTTGACAAGTGTTTGCTGATAACTCGCTTTGCAGGAAAGATGAAGTGAAGGAGGACAGGAAGAGAGGTTCTTTCGCATTTCTAATAAACTTCTAGTTATGCCCTTCAAGGACAGATTTGCCAACAGCAAAAAGTAAGACAGATAGCTGAAAATTGAAGTGGCTGGAAGCGAACTCACACATGCCTTCACTGTGCTAGGCTTTTGTTTGGAGAACCTGTCCATCTGGACGAGTAGCAGGAACAGGAAAGCATTTGAAGCTGGGAAAACTACCATGCTGCCGCCTATAAACTGCTGATATGATTTTTATGTGGAGCTGTAAAGAGAATGTGCATGTGCGCATGCAGTGCTTTTTTTTTTTTGTGCCAAATCCGAGAGCTCAGATGTTTGCAAGCAAAACAAAATAAACTCAGGCGTTGAGACTCATTCCTGAAATCTGTCTGGTGGCTGATCCCATGGCACATACCCCAAACACATGCATTGTGCAAGCTTTGCCTCCTGTATACCCTTGGACTGTTATGGGTACAGCAGCGCTACTGCTATGATACTGCTAATGGCAGCCACTCCACAAAAGGGAAGGTAATTAGCAGAGAAATGACTATTGGTGCAGCTAGAAAGTAGACAAGTAATCTTTTGGAGTTCAGTTCATTGCATCGCTGTTTTCAAACCAGTGCCTAATCTTCCCAGACCCCACTCCGTAGCTGTTCCTTTCTTTCTTTCTTTTCTTCTTCCCCCTTTTTGCAGGGACTATGGCTTATTCTGATTCACTCCATTTCTCTCTTCTTAAATGGCCATAGGGCAGCCTTGCTGTTGCCAAGGATATAGTCAATGTATGCGACATCATGCCACCGAAAACAATCGAGCGAGTCACATTCATTCCTGGTGTAATGGTGCTGAAATCAGTAAAGTTAGACTGGGAGCAGGATGTCTTAAGCTACGAAATGATAAAAAGAATTTTCTTTAAAGAAAGTGTTCTTAAAAATAGCTTTCAGGGAGAAATGTGCAGTTTTTGCTTGTAAAATGGTTGTTGGCAAAGGTTTTATTGCCAAACTCAAGTCAGAGCATCGGTGAGAGGTGGTAAACATACGCCATTTTTGACAAGACATTAGTAAGCAACATAGCAGCGTGGAAAATATTAGACTTTTTTTTTCCCTAACCACAAAGAGCCTGTTAGGAGATTAAGAATCTCCAGCTCTGAAAGGTATAGCTGTTTTACCCAAATTTAATTAATGAAGAATAATATTTTGGGACCAAGAGAAAACACCTCTGTAGGATGTGGAGTGTTAGGAATAGATGGAAAGTTGCCTGTATAAACAGTTCAGCAACTCTGGGATAAATTATAGGAGCATTTGTATGCATGATTGCCCATCTGTGTAAAACAGGACGTGTAGCCACACACAGGAGTGATCTGCAAGTCAGACATGTGGGGCTGATATTAAGTTGATCTAGAACAACAGAAGATCTGTCCCATCACATCTGAGTTTCACCCAAGGAAGTTTAAATAACTCAAAATGAGTAAATAAATAGAGGAGGAGGTCTCACGGAGAGCACTAAAAGGAAAGTCAAGGTATGCTATCTACATATCTGTTGCTGGGTTTGGGGCTTATTTAGACTCAGATTTTGGATTGTTATTTCTCGCATCTGAAGCTTTTTTGGCAGTTTTGGGAAGGCTGAAGGCTCAGATCCAGCATGTTCCAGCTGCACGGCCCAATGTAGTCCCCGGGCACTGAGCAGGAGTATGGGGAGCTGGAGGACTTCAAACCAGGGACACAGTCAAGAACTTTGCCTTCCACAGCTCCCCTCTCAAGTACCAGCTGCAAAATGTCAACACTACCTTCCTCAGAGAACACAATTAATTAAATGAGGCTTAATTAATTAGTGTGAATAAAGCAGATGTAGCAATTATGGCAGAGGTAAATAAATGTACATATTGTAAATTAATATCTTCTCTGCAAAGGATTTGTTCCAAAATCCCTGTGGCCATTTCACTCCTCCCCACGATGCTATTGGGAACACCACTGGGGAACATTCAGAGATAAACTGCAAACTGCTGAGGAACTAATGTACTTTTATAGCGCAGAAAAACAAACAGCAAGCAGACTCCTTTATTAACCCCTTGTGGGCCTGATGGTGAAATACAACCCCGATATTTAATTTCCATATCATGCCACATCATGTGCTGCAAATAAGTCAACTGTTTAAAGTTTTGGGGGGCTATTTGAAATGTTTTACACTTGATGACCCCACTGAGGCTTTTGTATCATCTACCAATGCCATTCTTCAGTAGTACAGGAGGAGAAAATAAGGAGGCTATGGCAATCTATGCTGTTTTATATGCAGATAATTAATAATCACCTGTGTATCTTATTCTGAGTTGGTACTCACTGGAGCAGATTTTGATCTCGTTTGCTGTGCTGAGAATCAGGAATAACGATGCTAAACTTGGGTTAGTTACACTGAATGTAGTCTGATGTCAGTAAAGGAGAGCATCAGAACCCCACCAATCGAATATACCTCACCTCGGGCAAACGGGACACCTTTTGTAATGTTAGTAGGTACTGGTGCAAAGTAATCATTCATCTCTGGGTCGGAAGTTGATGTCAAGGGAAAGAAAAGGGGGAAAAAATGGTGGGGGAATGAAAGAACAAAAACTAGTAATCGTGAAGTTATTTATTGTATGTGTCTGTGCAGTTGATATTCTGCAAAGCCTGAATGTGAGTCTGAAAAAGCAAATTTGCAGCCATACCAGACTGGTATTTGTGGGAAGCCTTTAGCAGCTTTGAATTGCAGGCTTATTAGTAATGAAACGTATTGCTAATCCATTCAAGAACTTAGACTATTATAAAGGATTTGCAATGAATGAAATCTCTCATACCTTGTAGATATGAGGACGATGCAAACTTAATATAAAGAACGCTGTAATAGTGAAGCACACTTGGAAAAAGGCGGATAGAGAAGTTTCCGAGTTGCCTTTCAAGATTTCTTCCAAATGATAAAGAGGACAAATTAAGTTGGTTAGAGATCCTAGCTATAAAAGCAAATGGGACTAATGTATTGCAAGAAGCAGTCAATATATTAAGAAACTAAGCGTACTAGCTGTGAAAGATAATGTATCGCACAGTAAGTACCACATTGAGGGGACTAGCTAGGCTGCCATAACCCACGGAAGCAGCCAGACAGAAGAATCACTTTCTAGTTATCAACAGCTCACATGTGAGATTTTTTTATCTTTCACTCTGTGCTCTTTTTGCTCTGCAGATAATGACCGTTTTGGTGCAGAGAGGATGGGAGCTGAGATATATTTTACTAGACTACAGCCATCTCACTAAATCATGCTGTACAGAAGCCACGAAGGGGGAAAAATACTCTTGCCTCACTGATGAAGTAAATGGATTAAGGTAGGCAGCAGCATATGGCCAGGGTGCTCTGAGAGAGAAGTTGCAATCAGAGGCCGCTGCTCTTCCTGCCTCTGAGCCTGTGTGCCTTTTCCCCCCCCTAGATGATATCAGGTAGCCTTTGTAGAAAGAAAAGTTTCCGCAGCCCATGCCAAGATATCTCCTTTATTTCTTCAGGTGACAGCATTGCCTCTGCAGAGGACTGCCAAGTAACGAGCTGCTTATGAACGCATCTTTAGAGGTATGGGCTCTTCCCCATCAGGGACAGCGCCGTGAGTGGATTGCCCTACTAGGATGAGGTATTTGTGGATTTTCAGTTTTATGGTATGTGCTTTGTGCTTACGTGTTTCTCTCCTTGCTTTCCAAAAGCCAAGATTTAAGGGTAAATATATCTCTGTTTTACGATGATGCAGTGAGTTGCTAACCTCATGAGGAATGATTTTGGTTTCTATTCACAGACGTATGCTTCTTTACTGCCTGTCTCAATCCATTTTTGTCCCAGTGAGTAAATGAGCAGTGAAATGAGTAATGAGATGAGGGAAGGTACGAACAAAAAAATAGCTAGTACAAAGTTTAAAAATAATTCTAAAAAAAACCTACCCACAGAGTAAGATGTGTGAGAAGAGGAAAGGCGGCCTTCTCCTATGCCCAGCCGTAGGATGGAGAATGTGTTCAGGCACCTGCCGAGGCAGATGGATAATTAGTGCCGTGGGTTAGGACCTGGGCAGGCACTGCTGGTGACCTGGCAATTGCCTTTCAGCACGTAACTTATTTAGAAGTCCCTTCCTCCTGCTTTAAAGAGGTATGGGCGGAGTCGCACGGGTAGGAGATACACAGGACCATCTTGCATTAGGGGCAAGGTCAGCAACAAGTGTGCTTGAGCTGTTTGGATCTGAAACGGAAAACCTTTAAAAGAATGTTTCACATCCCCCTTTTAGTTCCCTCAAAGTCTGAATTCTCCCCTTTTAAATGGGACACGGGGCTTTTTTTTCTTCCTCTTTTCTCTCATTTAAAAAATTACTTTTTGTGCACAGAATTCTAATGTATTTTAGAGAGTTTTTATAAGACAGGTTTTCCAGCTGTCAGCTTCCAACTACACAAAGCTTTCTATGATTTGAGCACCTATTCAGGCAATAGTAACTTTTTACATTTAATAGTCAATGACAGGTTTTACATAAACACAAAATATAAATAATTTTCAGGGACTTAATGCACCAAAAGCTAACTAGCTCTCCGTAATGTTGCGTCTTTTTTTCATAACCTTGTTTTATGTTTTGCATAACACTTAAAGGAGGGCGGGGGGAAGCCCGGTAATTAAGGCAGTTGAATGAAATGCTCCGAGAACAAAAGACTGAACATTTTCTTGTTTGCTAAAAGTCCCTGGTCAGATTATAAGACCTTTACTTACGTAGGAATTTATAAGAGTGAGTGTAGCATCATTGTGACATTACAGAGTCCAAGTACATTTGTAGACCTAGTGGATACTAGGAACTAGTGGATACTAGTGGAAGATGTAGATAGGCATCACCTTTCCTGCCTCTTCCCATTTGCTCATCCTCTTGCCGCACCCACGCAATGCTTGTAATGTCTTTCCATTTTCATTGCACATTTTTCTCATTGCCTTTCTCCTTGCCTTCCATGCGCTGCATTGTCATGATCAGTTTGGGTTCATAAAGTTCATAACTTTAACCCCAGGCCAGAGGAAGACAGCCAACCCACAAATATTTCCATAGGCATGACTACTCACAGGCTTAAATTTAAGCAGGTGGGTACAGGATAAAGCTGCAGTGTTTGTAGCCCAGCCTGTATTTGAATGACTCGTCCAACAAAAAAACTTCACAAACTTTTTCGGGCAGTGAAACAATAAACTATCACCCTCCTTGAATCCTTTCTTTGACTCCCACCATTTTTTTCAGATAATTTCCCCCCCAAAAAAATCTCTGTTCTCTTCCGGTAGTCAATGAATGACAAGCTTAAATCAAATGGGCTAGGATGTGGCCAGGCTGGGGAATGTCAAAATGATGCTCAGCAGGGTAGTATGGTTGCAGTCTTTGCTACCAGTCCCGTAATAAGCTGAACAGGTTCCATCATCATGTCCTGTACATTCGGCTTAATTGGCCCGGTCTCTCCAAGGAAAGGCAGCGGTATTGATTTACTACACTGTATAAATGTGTTTATAGCTTGGCACTAGCACACTTACGCTCGCTTTTTTCCAGTGCGGATTTCAAATAAGCCCTTCGCTCAAATGAGTCTATTAACTTTAAAGTGCCTAAAGCTAAGACTGAATTCTGAGAGGCAAGCTTTGGGGGTTGCAGCCCAAAACAGCTGGGAAAAGCTCCTGGAGACTTCTGTTAGTACCTGTTGTGATTGATTTTTAAGCATCACTGGTGGAAAAATAATTAAATAAGTAAAAGCAAACTTGGCAGCACACATCGCCTGAGCCTGAGCTCCCTCTTTTACTTCAGCTGGCGGTCAGACCCATCCGATTCCACGGGATTATTAGAGCAGCTCCTGATTTAAGCCAATGTGGAATCAGAATATAAACTACTCCTTCCTCTTCTTATGAATTCAATTTCAAATAGTCACATTTCCCTGTTTCTGTACTGGGGTACAGCAGACTGGGGAGAAGATCATCTAACCGTGGTCCCTCCAGCAGTGTATTTCATGGGTCTGTTTTGGTTTCCAGTGTTTTAAAGAGCTGGGACGCAGTTCCCTTTTCTCTCCCAGCCCGGGGGACTGCACAGAGCAGTTCCCAGAGCCTGTCAGTGCTGCGCTGTACGCTGCTGGAGGGGCCGTGCCTCCGCTCTGTGCTTGATACTTTCACGTGTAACAGCAATTATCATCCCTGCAGGGATAGTTAATCAAGCAGAAAGTTTCAGCGGACCCCTAAGTACAATCCATAATTACCTATACCTGCTCAAGATTAGGTCTCTCCAGCTAAGAAATAATATAAATTTCTAGTTGCTAATAGTTTGACTTTATCTGGAATAAAAAAGAAACACCTTAATACCCATGAAGAAAAAAAATTATTTGTAGAGAACAGAATTCAATTAAGGAAAGTAAAATCTAGGATGAATGTCAGGGGTAAAAAAAGCCATAGTAATATCTACTAAACTGTGGAACAATCTCCCAAGGAAAGTGAACGATGGAGTCCCAGGGTGTGAAGAATTAAAACAGCATCAGGCAAAGCCTCAGGAAAGAAATGCCCGAGGAGGCAGTGCGGGCTGGCCGTAATAGTGCAGGGACTGTGCATGGCTACAGAAAGCCGTGCCGCCAGTTCCTGCTCAGACATTTGCAACGTAGCAAGTGCATTGTATGTGGGAAGGCACACTGAACGTATACTTGTCTGGTATTAAAATCTATGCATATTTCTCAGGTAGGTATGATTTGCATAGATTGAAATCCTGCCTCCATTTAAACTAATGGGAATTTCACAGGTTAAACAAACATAAAGCCATCAGAGGACACCAGTGACTCTGGCTGATATGTTTCTTTCCCATCCTCAGCACATAATTCCTTAAAAATTCTTCAGACTTAGAAGCACATGATTTTTCATAACATTGCTGTGACTTAGAATGTGGTTATTACTGGATATTTCTGCTTTAAAAAAAAAGAAATCTCCTTTTCCTTTTACAGTTATCCCTAGTATTCAGCTCTAATACATGCAGGTAAGAAACGGGACACAAACAAAAGCATTTCTCTCACTTGCTAGAGAAAGAGAAAAAATACACCTGGACTTGTTACAGAATAGGAACTAGATGCATTTCTTTGTTATTTTTTTATTTTGCTTTTTTCCCAGGGAGTTTGTTCATATTTTCTGGTGGATAATGAGGAAGGATCTCCTGAGCTGTAGCTGTCTGGGGAATCCCTTTTCTAGAGGAATTTTTGAGCACAGTATTATCACAAGCTATAGGCTGAGCTGAGGAAGCATGGCTGCTCTGTCAGTTGGGCACGGCTCCCTTTCTGCAACCCATTACAAAACGATGCCTGCCGATTACTTTTTGTGCCAGTAAGATGTTTATGTGGCAACTGAAAAAAGCCCTGTCTGTGTACCAAGGGCAGGATGCGATGTCCCATTCTCTATGGGGATCAGCCACATTGCCTTGTTTCTGGATGACAGCCATGTGAAAGAGCTGCAGATGTTACGAAGGGATACAATTTTTAATTAAAAATTATAATGTGCTGGTATCACATTATAATATAAATTGAACTTGCAAACTTTTGCAGAGTACCTAAATTTAGGAAACACTATTTCTGCTGCAATATTTCCTGGACCTGCTATGATTAGTATATACCGGATTGCATAGGCAGTCATTCAGATTAAAGGCATTGGGATCAGATGAGGGAAAATTCACTGAACCTGCTTTGTGTAACACTCGGACACCTCGCTCCGTGTAGAGAGATTTTACCATCCAAAACAAAGGCACAGATGTACTAGTCATGACCCATTTAGCTGTTCTCTGGAGATTTTTGTGTCTGCATAAAAGAAGAAACAAGAGCAGAGAAGCTGAGAGTGAGGAAATAGTCCAGACTGGAGATGGAGCAAGTGTGGGAAGCTGAGGGGGAGAGGGCTGAATCCTGGCTGAACCTGACCTAGAGCCGTGCGAACGAAACCATCTCCCGCGGCTTGACTCCTCCTGGGCCTGCAGAACAGGACCTTTGTAGGTAAGCACGTTTGCTTCAAAGATACACGGGGACAATACCGATTTTTCTTTGTAATGCAGAATACGTGGAGACCCTGGATTTTGTCCAGCCCCTTAGACCGAGGCACTCGCAGTCGCCTGTCTCTTGCTCCCTGGCACCAGCCATGAGGCAGTGCTGACGGGCTCATTTCAAAGTCTTGCGGTTTGGGTCTGTTCAAGGAAAAAAAAAAAAGTGCCTATTGCCACTCACCAGACATGCTGGAGGGCTCAGAAAACAGACATGGAAAAAGCAATGGCCATAGCTACTGTCCTGGCTCTTCTGTAGATGTTGGCTTTTCTATTTGTTCAGGTTAGACTACTGCCGCTTCACAGTGCAATTCATCTACTGGAATCAGAGTGGTGCCATTTATATTTATCTTCTCTATTTGTATTTATGTTTGTTATTTTTATATTTTGGAAAGCTTATCCCCTGTGATTTTTGCTTTTACTTGACTGGCCCCACTTGCATGGTAAGTCTCTTCTAGTATTTCCCATCGTGATTCAGAGCGAGTGTTTGATTAGCCCGCGGCTGGGGAGCTACACAAGGTGGGAGACCCAAGGTCTCCTGCAGCTGGCTGGGTGCCCTGAGGGAGGTTCCTCTCGCAGCCCCACATCCTCTTCTAATTGTAGAGATAATAATAGAGATTGGCCTCTCATATTTAAAAGGGCTCGGGACTCTCGGCTGGAATGTTGTCCTGCTTTCTGCAGTGTATCTGTGTCCCCTCTCTCCTTCTCTGGTATATCCATTACCTTGATATTAAGGGGTTTTCATTGCAAAGAAGTGGGGTTTCCTTTTGTTTGTTTTAAGGTCAGAATGTTATTTTTTTCAGTTTGCCACAAAACCAGTCAATCTGTGAAAGGTTATATGTGTTATCTTCTGCTCCGAAGGAAGAACTGTTGTCTGCTGCAATTCACGCACTCTATTATAAAGTAAAAAGCGTAGGCAGACCTTGGAGGTACAGCAGCCATGTGTAATCAACAGAAAAATCTCTCCTGCTCAGCCAGATTGCCTCAGGAGAATACAAATGCCAAAATGCTGTGACCTTCATGAAGCTGGAGCCTCCTAGTAGCACACAGTATTTTGTCGTTTGTGGAAAATTGAGGCAAGGCTTCAGCAAAGCAGGCTCTCAAGTGGCAGCACATCCCTGCTATGCACAGGTTCACCAGCGAGGTCTGAGCCAGCCAGAATGGGCATGATCAGCCTGGGACACAAGATGAATAGTTGTGATGGGAGCTGAATCTTTCATTTGCTCTTTATATTTTCTGCCTTCTCTTTGGGTTTGTTTTCCTCTCTTTTCTTCCTTTGCAATTGTCAAGGAAGCATCTGTGAGCTTCATTAAACAAATGTTACACATTAAAAACCCATTGCTGCCTGCCAGAAAGGAAAATGGCATCTTATTTGAAAACAATATGTAATTGTTATTGCTGTCTTGTTGCAAGTTACGCCCTTGACAAATGATAGGGACTTATTTAGTAGCAACTGATGCTGAGGAAAAGCGTTATAACTAAAGCAGAAAATTAACTGTTGCATTATCTTTGGGAAATACAACACACAGTTTCAAACACCATAATACAAATGCTCAGTATATTGTACTCTTAGATGTGTTTACGATCACTTCAAGGAAAAAGTACTCACAGGACAGAGTAACAACATTTTTGCATGACGCGCTTGTCCATCTGTCTCAGTGTTGGAGTCATAAATGTTCAATTTGGTGGAACGCACGGAGGTGCTGAGATAGCGTCTGTCCGACAGACCTTCTGGGCATAATCTGTGTTTCATTTCACGTACAGGCCTTGCGGCGGCGATGGAGACTCGGGTCCTAACCAAGACAGCACAACTAAACTGACTGGAGTAACAGACCTGCTGCAAATAGTATAACACCATCTTGGAGAAGGCCTGTAGCTCCAATGCTGATAAGCTCTGCCTGTAAGTACAATTTTTACCTTAAGTTGGCACCCTCAACACCTATACTGCCAGGCAAAACTGCTAACAGTCACTTACAGATTTTTGTTGTTCTTTTTTAATGTTTCCATCTCAATGTATTTTGTATTGCCTTTTATTTTCATTTTTTGGCTTTTATTTTGTATTTTGTTTAATTCAGTAGAACTTCAGCCACTATTTTTCCCAGTTACCTGCTATTTATTCAACAAGTATTTCATGCTAGTGAATGTAATTTTTCCCCTCACGCTTCAGAGAAAACATATAAATACATTTTTATCAGAATTTATGGAAGGATTTTATAAATGCTGGGTAAAATTGTGGGAGCTAGTGTAAAGTTGTTAACCTTTTTGCTCATCCAAGGGGACTGGGACCGTAATTCAGAAAAGGTGAAAGCTCTGGTCACAGCAGAAGTTTATTTTTAACTACAGTACCATAACCAATGTTGACAGAAGACAAGAGCTCTGAAAAAAAGCTGTAATAAGAGTTTTAGCCATACTTTCCACCTTGCACTGTTACTAATTGTCCTGTTACTACAAGTATCCCTTTAAAAGTCTAATCAGCTTTTTATTTTAAAAAATATTGTAATTTAATTTATAATTTTAAAATATTTCATTTATAATTTAAAATTATTATAGTAAAAGACCTTGGATGATGTGATTTTTCCCAACCACTGATTAAGTCTTTGGAATTCCAAAATAGGCTGCTCCCATTTCCATCTTGCCTCCATCTCTAACAAACCAACCGATGCCCGTGAGGATTATAATTCATTAGTTGTATTGTGATAGTACCAAACCACTGCTTTCCTAGGGTAGAAACTGTCAGATGAGGTCCAAAAACCTCTGCCCACAGATCACGGGCACGTGATGAGAGTTGAATGCTTAGGCTTGATACAGCAAAGCTTCATCTGTGTAAAAACCTCTGGAGACCACCCCCCCACCCCCCCCTCATTTTGGTACCTCTGAAACAAAGCCCAGAGCAAATGCAACTCTGTGACAGCAATCTGGGAAATGCGGGATAGTATGTAGTGCTAGTACATCCTCTTTATTGCTAGCTGACCCGTGGTTCCCACATCATCCTTAGACGCTCGAGCGCCGTGTTAAAGCTCTCGTTCTCTATGTTGCGCCCTCCGAAGCATTTTCTTGGTAACAGCTAATGCTTCAGCCAGCAAAGAGCATTTCTTCTTTTATGACTTTGAGTTGATCTATGGAAAATGCGCATACTTCCCACAATGGTCTGCCAGGTGAAGCTCTTCAGTATTCTCTGTTTGACCTCAGGAAATATTGAAATATGCTTTAAGGTAGAAGAAAAGATTCTGACTAATCTTAAAAAGTGAAATACAGGCAGAAGCATGTTTGCCCATCTCATCTTGCCAGTCCTACGCAAGGAGCAGCGACGGGTGATGCTGGATCTTTTTTCCCCAGCGCAGGGTGCTGGATGTGAGCCATGTGTAACAGCCTGGTGGGGTGGTTTGGGTAATGATTAAACAGCGAATCAGCACAGTGCTGTGACCGAGGTTTCAACGCTAAATGATTTGGCCAAGCCGAATTCCAAGAGTCTGGAAGCCAAGTTCCTAGGACCTCGTTGGCAAGCAAAGAGGCTAATACAGCTATCATTTATAAAAGGTGGCTGTGAAGAATTTGTCCATGCCTTCCCACTGGTGAAAAATTTCCATATACACTGTATAGCAGTCGATGTCGTTATACCACATCATAGACTGTAACCAAAACTAGAAGCGGAACTCATCTTTATTAAGACTGATCTCCCAATAATAGAATATAAATATGACTGAGTGTAATGGCTTAAATTACTGACAGCCTCAGGTTTGCCAGCAGTGGATGTCTGTGCCTTTTCAGCCAGGAATTGGGAACATTGGCTGAGCACAGAGCATTTAATGTGCCGCAGACGGTGCCTCAAGATTTCCTGTGTACAAGTGTGCAGAGGAGTGATGGTTGGGAAAAGCTTTGTTTTCCACCTTCCTCGAGACACTGATGGAGGAGGAATTCTGCCTGTTGTACTCGGGCTGTCAAGCATTTTGCAGAGGTCCCATAAAGGCACCTCATCACCTTTGCTCTAACACCTCATAGCCCCTTGTTAGCTCTTCTCTTTTTATGGTCCTGTAGGTAAAGGGTTCATCTTATTTAAATATCCCTGAGGCTACTAGCAAGAAACTATTGAACTGCATAAGAAAAAACTTGAATACAAAACCAGATGCATATATTCGCCTTAGGGATAAATGTGTTACGATACAGGATGAAACTCTGCTCCAGCTCTACTGAACAGCAATGCAAAGCAGTCCCAGCGCAGCCGGAAGATGTCCGAATTGATGCCAGGCTGAAGGAGAGCAGCATTTGTCCTAGGGTTATCATCAGGCCCCTCGCCATCACGTTTTCACTTATTCCGTGTGGATGGGGACTTGTTGACAATTCCCCGGATTTCAATTTGGAAGAAAGATTTTCATATTTGACCTTGTATCTCCAATGCTATGTGTCTGCCTGCCTCGCCCACACACTTTATTTCGATCCTGTTCCCTTTCATTTAAGTTACATATGATGTAAGCTATAGTAGCAACGCCTGCTCTTTTTTTTCTGCTTTGTTTTTGGCTTAGAGCATTATCAAGTGGTCCCTGGTTTTAGTTTCTGCATTCACTTCACTGCTTTCATAAAATTGCCTCAGCAAATTTGGATGACCGATAAGGGATGAACTTTCTCTCACCCTCAGCTGCTCTGATCTGAATTCTTAAAATCCCTTTGGACTGAACAAATGCAGAAGATATTATTGACAGTTTTCAAGTAGTTCTAAGATTTTTTGTACATAAATACTCAGAAAGCCAGAGTTTTATCTGAACCTAATCCAAATGCACTGAAAACTTCTGAAGGCCTCACAAGTATGAAGATACCTTTCTTACCTATACTAGGAGGAGGGGACAACTCCTGGCAGTGGCAATACCATCGCTCACAAGAAGCTAATGTGTGCTTTCTCCAGCCACCGGTAGAAGACATCCCAGGGCTAAATATATCCATTTAGTATCTAAAGTACCTACTCATAGTGACAGAGGCCACGTGTGGGCCACACGTGGGTGGTGTGTGCTACCCAGCTGAAGCAGCGGGTGTCCCTCAATATCTTGTTTGTAAAACTTTCATGTTCTAATAGGTCATTTAAAAATTGATCATCTCTAATGTGTCCTGAAAGTCGCAGAAGGATTAAAAGGGAGAGAAACAAAGACATTGCCAAGAAAGCAGCTGGGTACTAAGTTCTCCTGGAAGGCATTTGGAGTGACAGATACTCGAGTCTAAAAACTAGGTAGCTGTGAAAGACAACATATAGATGGGAATGAAGAGCTACCTTGACAAGAAGCAACCTAGCAAATTTTGAGGCGATTGGCTTTTTTTTTCCCATCACATTTGAGACACACACCCCCCCCCCAAAAGAAAAAAAAAGCCAAGTTATTTCAATGTAAGCATGTTAAATAACTGACATCTCTCCTGAAATCTTGTAAAACGAAGATTTAGCTCTACGCAATTAAGTCAGCTGGGTTGGAGTATCCTGCAAAATTAGACATCTGTAATGGGGGTGTTGACAAGCCCTTCACTGTAGCAACACAGTGGTGCGCACTCAGAGAACGAAGCAAAGCTCCTGGGAAATAATTAAAGAACATTTTGGTCAGCTTGTGATGCAAATACAGATTTTTCACGTTATGCAGAAAAAAAACCTGGAAACCCCCAGAACATTAGCAAAAAAGACGAAAGTAACGAGACTGGCTGATGTTTGTCCAAATGGGCCTGAAAGGAAAAGAAAAACCTGGGAGGAGAGAGGACAGGAAGGTTTCTGAGTAGCTGTGGTTCAGGAGAATCTCTCTCTCCTGTCTGCCTTTCTAATTTTTTATTTTTGTAGTCCGATGATGGAGACAAAACTAACCCATCATCTTTTCATTAATCCTAAGTCCTTCTCCTTCATCTGGAAAAATGCCACTAATTATGACTTTAGATTCACATTTTACTAATTCAGAATCTTGTTAGAGAACAGCATTTGCATATTCAAATGTGTTATTTTCACTAGTCTGTGGCTGTATTCTGTGTCAAGCCCAGCTTTTCTTGCGTTACCCTTTAACGGTGCTACACATAGTAGAGTCTGTTCATTACATAGACCGTTTCCAATTCTAATTACTCTAAATTAAATTCATTCAATTTCAGTGAAATCAGCAGAGACCACCTAGGTTTAAACAGATCTATCTGACGCAAGAAGACAGCTTTATACTGTAATCTAGCTCCTCAAGTTCACTAATGACTGACTGACATTTAGAAAAGCATTCCCTCCAGCTAAGCATACTAATTCCCAAATGAAATGCATCCTATTTTCTGCTGACATGATGAAATAAGGATGGTCAATAATAATATTGAATAACTACATCCAAGAGGTAACACTCTCATGCATGCTTTTCATACTTAGCTAGCTCAATACTTCCAGCCGTTCTTCAACTGTGTTACTTTTTGCTTTAAGAAGCAAATCTAGTGCAAAAATATTGAGGGAAAACAAGTATTTTAAAATGGATTTAGTAATTGTTCATGTCTAGCTAACACAGGAATCTTTTGGTTATTTTGTCAACATGGTAAATTTAGGAGGTAGCTGGCCTTCAAGGGGACATTCTGGATAAGAAAACGGTCAAACTTAAAATCAAGACTTGAAAAATTGAGAGACATAAACTACAGGGAGGAGTCAAGTCACGAAGTCTCTTTTTTTCTCTCTTTTTCCCAGGCTTCCTCATACAGCCATAATTCGCTAAAGGAGCGTGCTGAACATTTCCACAACTGCAAGTGTTTGGACAGACTGAATGGGTGAAGGAAACGTATTTTAACAATTAGCCCATGACATGGTGGTCTCCTCCTATTCAAAGGCGCAAGCCTGAAAACTTAAAAGGTATGAAGCAGATAGAGCCACGAGGCATAAAGACGACACAGTCATATTTAAATCACTTTTACCGCTTTTTGTATATACTCACGTTTAAAACAGTATTGTTTAATGACACAGTACATTTTCTAACATACCCTAGAATACCTAATTAGTGCTTAAGCCACTTGAAGGGATTGTTCAATGTTTAAGTAATTTCTGCAGGTAAATGAGGGAATCCCATATTCCCAATGTTGGCTGCGTGAGTGTTCTTGCAGTTGCTTCTGGTTTGAGTTGCCCGATGCAGTGAGTTTCCTATTTCATGAACTACTGTGAGAGAAAATAATGTGCTAAAGGTGTAACCCAGCAATGAATCAGTAAATAGCTGTTCTTCTGAAGATCAGCTTATTAGGAAGCAGACATCTGAATGAAATAAGGTTCCTGGGGAGTCTGTGGCACCAGACGTGCCAGAAAGAGAGGCATGAAACCTTGTTACATGCCATGACCAAGCAAAAGGAATTTTTACCTAGGCAGGATTCGTGGTTAATATTCTGCTCTTGTGCTTTGCTTATTGAAGCCCCAGCGTGCTTTTGTTTATGATCTGGTTCTTGTTCAGCACATTTACATGCAACCGACTGTTCAAGTGGCTCAGTCACCTCTGGTACAAAACGGAGCTGAGCTGAAATGCTAAAGGCTGGAGCTTTGTTTGCAACATGAAGAAAACCCAAACAAAAATATCAGAACTTTTTTTTTTTTTTTTTTTTGCTTTGACAAAAGCCTTAATGATGGCTTCCTTATTCAATAGAAGAGTGTTGTGTACTATGGCTGGTTAAAAGACTCCAAGATTATTTAGGTTTTACTTAACTTTTTTTACTTTTAATTAAGTTGTTGGTCAGAGATAGGTGAATAACACAGAATTTGTTTAACTTAGTAATACACAGCAGTATTCACAGCTTAATTAAATACTTCACGTGCCAATCTCTAATCACGATACAAAAAGACAAGAAAAAAAATTAAATAATCTTAACTCCCTTAGCCAGTTTCTTGGAAAAGAAGAGAAGGCTCTGTTAAGACATATGGTAAGCAATCTTTTCTGCAAACCAGCAAACTAAAACACAGCACTTCTACCATGTGTTAAAAGACACTGTCCTTTTGCGCAATATATTTAAAAACACACTCTCTCCACAAGCAGCAGGTATGCAACTTGAACAGTTGCACCAGGGTTCTAACACATAACGCGACTACAATGAATTGAAAGGAAAGGGAGAGAGGCAGGAAAGGGGATGAAATACCATGAATTAAAATCACAAATTCCCAAACAATTTTTTTAATTGTTAACTTGTAAGTTGGAAATTGGTGAAATGTGACAAATAAGGAAATAATTGAGAATGCCTGCTGCACTCAGATGTGTCTCTGCCAACATATATGTAGAAATAGGTGTCAGAATTAAGTTCCGTTGAATAAAGCACCCATTCTAGCTGGCGTGAGGAATGAAGCCATAGATCTGCCAAGGTTGGGGTTTTTTCTTATTTCATGGCTGCATTACCTAATCATCCTGTTGTGATATATGCATACTGCATGCAAAAAGGTATGTATTTTTGTGCTCAGCACAAAAAAAAAATCCATAGAAGCCACTATATATTGCTGTTTGGTGTGTTTAGCAGACACTATCCAACAAGTGAACAAAGACTATAATTTCAAATAACAATAGTTTTATCTTGACCATATTCTCTGCTCTGGTTATGTTATTTATGATAATCCCGGCTTCGCACAAGTAGGCTGAAGGAGGTGTGCGGGGGAATCCGCTGGAGACAGAACGGCCGCGCGATGGTACAGTGATCTATTTGTTCATCTTTTGCTATTGCATATTTGAAAAGGTCAGACCCAAATGAAACTGCCAAGATACGATATTCCTCTGAGAGGAAGAACATGGTTTATGTGTCTCAGCTTTGCCAAAAAACTATGGAAACCAATGCTTCATTTTGTGAATAAAGATGTAGGCACAAATACTGCCTCAAGCAGGGTGAAGACCACCCTTGGGCACAAGTGTTTAGGAGTTGCAGTGGTGAAAGGTTGGGGGTGTGCTTTGTTTTGCGGAACATTTGGGTGTGTATAACAGGCCTGTCTAAACAGAATTGGTGTGTCTGATGGCTGATCCAATATTCCAAGGAGGTCCTCTATTCAGAACTTGTTTTCCTTCCACACTTACCCTACTTTGTGTATTGTGCTAGATTATACTGGTTTCATAAGTGGCAGTCACAGTTACTGTCCATCTGGATGTGTTTTGAGGCTCTATAAAGTTTTAACAACTGTGAAGGGGGAAAAATTCTAAAGTATGCAGCCAGTCTGAAGTGGTTATCTTGAGATTTAACCTACTGTCGCCAGGAATGCACAAAGCACGCTTCATAGTCAATGTAAAATTTATTTAGAACTGTAGCCTTAATAATACAGCCAAAAGTATTCTAAGATATTATTTCTTTGTATCAGTAACCTCTTAATAAATGGCAGTAGTTATAATAACAAAATCATACTAACACATCTCTATACATTTAATCTCGAGTCAGGGCGTGTATAACTGAATCAGATACTTGGTTAACTCTTGCACTTGTCCTATGGCTTGCTTTTTAATAAGGAGATTTTATGCTTCTCAATATCCTTTAATAAGATTTTGGGTTGCTATAATTTATTCTCATGCTATTCATTATGGAATGCCAATCAGTTCTCAAAATGCTTGTACATGCTTTTCACGTTTTTTCATGTTTAAAAAGTCCTCTTTTCTATTTTGGATTTTTCAGTGCTTAATAATTCTTTTTTTTAAAAAAAAAGCACTATCAACAATATACAGGATAAGCTTAAATTTCATATACATTTCATGACAAAGAACAGTTGTTACCAGTGAAATAAATGTGATATACGTGATCAGACAAGCCATACCAACAAATATTTGGAGAAAATTAAGATGTCTATTACTGGTATTTGTAATTCCACATCCCAATTCCTGTTATTTCCAGCAAATGCAGCTTTCAGTTCTCAGACTTTCCTGGTCGAGGACTAAGATCCCAAATTCCACAGACTGAAATTCCCCAGTAGATTCACTATCACATTACGGTAAGTAAGTAGAAAGAAAAATAGATAATGTTCATTTTTGCAAAAATTGTGTGCAGAGAAACATTTTGGTAAATCCACATACTACATTAGTAACCTGCCGATCTAGATACAACAGATTTTCCTTTGGGAAAAGAAAATTATTATCCCAGACTACCTTACCGTGTCAATCTTTAACTCTCACCTCTGTGATGATAGATTATCTGCTTTCAAACATCTGGCTAGACAAGAGCCATGGTTCTGCAAATGAACTGATCAGGTGCACATCCTGAATCTGTGGAGTAGGCCTTTTGAAGTCAATAAGGTTCAGACCGGTCATCTTTAATTTTAAAAGTAGGCAGGTACTTGTGTCAAGGTCAAAGGGACACACCAGGGCTTTAGGACCACATCTCTCCAAACTATTGCCGTCACGTCATCGGATAACCCATGGCTTAACTATTTTCCTCTAGAGAGCCTGGGTTGCTTGCATACTGCTCAGAAATAAGCAGCACTCTGTTTTATACACAGCCACGGCTTTCTTTATGTAGAGCTGGGCCATCACACGTGAGCACAGAAAAGTGCAGGAGCTCAGAGCTCTGCTCAGCTCCTGTTCCGAGTCGGCACAGCCTGGGCGCAGCCGGAGCTCCTGCCAGCCGCGGGGCCTGCCGGCAGGGTGGGACAGGCAGGCTTCCTGCGGATGGTGAGTGACTGCAGCCCACAACTCCCAGTATCTACTCGTACACCTGTTAAGTTCGGGATGGTACAAATGAATGGTGTACAAGTGTACGGCCACCAGTGCCAGGTCTGTGCTATGCTGGGGTTCGCCAGTCTGAGAGAAGATCTATTGATACAGCATCTCCAGCTGGATCTCGAAGCTGGATCCGTCACGCCTTTCTGCTCAGCGAGCAGTACAAAAGGATGCGGCACACTGTCGCCCAAGTTTGCTTTCAGCTGGGCTTTTTTTGCTCCTGATGTATTGATGAATACACAGCAGAAGAGAAGCCAAATTACACGAGACTGTCTTGTTCTGATATATTGGGCAGTTAGTTACCATCAGCCCCCAGAGCAAAATAATACCTGGGCTGAGAAAAGTGTCAGGGCCCTTCACACAGCAGCTGAAACTACGCCTGCAATTGCAAGCGTGATTTAAGTCTCTCTTGTTCATATACAGCTTTTTGATACTTCATCCCTTGGCTATCCCAGGTAGGCCGATAAATTTTTTCCTTTGCCATTTGTAAGAGAGGATTAAACCATGTTGGGCTGGAGAAAAAGCTCTCCTGCTGGAGGAGGGGAAAAAAAAAAACATTACTGCAAGACTATATCATAAGGCAGAGATGCTGTTAGAACAGTGAAGGATTTTCCTGTAGTTTCTTAGTACCCATCTGCAATAAATTTTTATGAGGGTTTGGAGGAAATAGAGGCCTAGGCTAACCAGCAGGTTTCAGTGGTTTGGAGAGCTGCGCAGCATAGTTACTGGCAAATCTTTATTTTATCCATCCTGACGGGTTCTGCCATATTATACAGGTATTTATTTTTCTAATGCGATATTATAAATCATTGTCAGGTCATCAGCATTCCCACAGTCTTGCAAAGTATTTCTGTGTCTGCCAAAGGTTCCCACCGGACCTATAGGCCTATAGGATGCTATATAAGCTCCTTTAATGAAGCATGTAGTGCTGAACTGTGCTCTGCTGCAACATTCCTGCTCAGAGGAAGAGGTATAAGGAACGAGTTGGTCCCAAGAGTTATGGCTTAAGGATACCACGAGACTTGTATTAAAGACCACCTCTAGTAATAATATGCCTTAAACCCTTACAGCAAAGTAAACCAGTATTGTATTTGAACAAAAGCTTTTTTCCTTTCACTGTTCACTTACGAAAGGCTGATCAATTAATTCAGTTAATAAGATGATAGGTCATCTTGTTACTGTACTGCACATGCTATACTGTCTTCAATCTAAATGCTTGATATGTACTTACAAATTAAAAGCTCATCACTCCTCTAGATTAAGCAGGTCCGGTTGGTTCCATTTTATATGGAGGGGAGCCACGATTCGGGTTATTTGCCTAAAGCCAAATTTAAAAATCTATACAAGGGTCCTGCAGTAAAGTAAGACACCATCAGGAGACGCGAATCTATGCCAGCCTCCAGAGGACCATCCTGCAGCTGAGAACAGCTGGAGCGCAACGTGTGCTGGCCACGTGGCCTCCTTTGCCTTGGTGTTCAGCCCAATGCGAGTCACCTTTCTCTTCCTTTGGGTAAGTAAATGTTTCCCTTCTTCTTTTCCTGAACTGCGGTGGGGCACTTTCAAGAAATGTTAAAAAATGAAATAGAATTAAGTTAAGTTCACTCCTTGTTTTGTGAGAATCTTACTAATCTCTAGGAGTTGAAATTATTGACTCTACCAGCTAGTAACATGATGAAAGTCCCAGTAATAGGAAATGGTGTCTCGGATGCCGGGGTTACCAGTGTCACGCGAGGTTGCTTATGCTGTACCACAGCGATGCCGCAGTGCTCTTGTGCTGCCCTGCTTTGCTAAAGGTTAGGAGATCAAAGCTACATCCACGCTAAATGATTTGAAGTAAAACAGGCCCTTTATTTTCAGACCATCTCAAGGGCTTTTGAAAGTGGGAGGAAACAAAATGACAGTTAATGGATCTAGGAGGGCCTGACCTGAGGATAAGGTTAAGTGGTGTAATCATCTCCATACTGAACTTGGTGCTGTATAGCAGCTTCCCTAATGTGCTTGGTCACAAGGTGAACCACTCTGAGCAAACCTCACAGATATTTTCTGCCCATATCACTTGAAGCAAAGCTTAGGGTTCTGTTAAACATGGGAACCCTCCCCTAAAACACTTGCCTTTTTATTCATTAAAGACTACTTTCCTCCACATTACACTCCCTGATAACCTTGGCATATTTCTCATTCACTTCTGTGCACTGATATTTGCCTCCAAAAGCAAAACCTGTCACTAAATATAAAACATTTCTTTGTTGGATTATAGGCTTTCTTCTTTGAGAATCAAAAAAGTTAATGTACGAGTTCTCTTTGTTTGGCTTTCTTGTTAGGGAAGGGAATGGTCTGGCTGAAGAATTGTTTCTTTTCAGAGAGCGTTGGATGGGCATATCAGTCAGATTTTTTTTTTTTTCCCTTCTTTGAAAGAAAGATGAAACTAGCTAATGAATTGCAGAGTTTCTCTAGGCAATAGCCTCTTTCTGCTGCTTGTTAAGACCAGCGTGGGCAATATTATCCACAAACGTCATTAAGGAAAAATATTTTAATGTCCTTCTCTCAGAGACATTACACATATCTTCCCAGTGCAGGAAAGATTAGCTGAGCTAAATTTGGAATTTCTCTGAAATAAGAAAGAGACTCTCAGCTGAGAGAAGAATCCACAAGGATTTATTCCCTGATGGCTTGGGAATGATTTGTTTCCAAGATGTCCCAACTCAACCCAGCCATGTTTCTGGTATACCATTGGGCTGGAGAAGCTCTTTACCTTGCAAGAATTACAGCAACTTACTCTCACTAACATACAATGGTGTTTCAATATGTAGAGAAGCAATAGTCATCTGATTAAAAAAACCCCAAACAGTGAATAGAGGTAGGAAAGCTTATTGTGCTGAAGACAAAAAGTGAAGGAAACTCTACTCGTGCCTCATGCAGAGCTCTTCACTAAGCAAGATGACAGATTTCATGTCATCAATTCAGGATGATTTATGAAGTAATAAACATAACTGAAAGTAGCTACATTGAAATACTATATGCTATCTGAATATACTACCTGAAATTTCAAAAGATCAGGATATGGAACTGATTGATAACGGGATCAGTCAAAAGAAATACTGGGGCAGGAGACCAACATTTGATACGTAGACAAGGAAGGACTTTCATCTGAGCTAAGAAAAGCAGATGGAACTTGAATAGTAGGCTACGTGGCCAAGTAGATGGCCAAGAAAAATGGAAAGGAATTGAAAAACAGAAAGGATAAAAATAATCCTTCTAAGAAAGTTACTGATCTCCTAGACAGGATGAAAAGGCGCAAACAGTGGTGGCCGCAATTAAAAAATCTACTGTATTCATAACAAAGGAATGCAGATACGCTGCTCTGACTTGTCCATGAGCTGTACAAGTAAGAAGGGAAGTACAATCAGAAGTTTGAGAGACATTTACAAAACAACTCCCCCTTTTCAATTTAAGTGCTCGTATGAGCGAAGGAAAGGAGGGAGGGGATGCAGAAGTGGTAAAAAGTAGTTTATAACGCAAGCATTAAAGATAGTATGGTTTGGGTTTGTTTGCATTCAGAAAAGACATCTGAGTAACCTGTCATCTCAGCCAATTGTTCCAGAAAACCTATTCTTTCCTAAAGAAGTCGCGTGTGATAGATCTCTGAAGCAACTGCTGAGTTACGATCCCACAAATAACATGGGATTTCTGCCTGTTAATGTTGTCCAGCAAGCTTAGCCTTTTCATTTCATTTAGACTGTAGTTGTCAAGGCTCATGCTTTCAGCTCTGGAAATCCATTGTGTGGCCCGCCGAGTTGGCCAAGAGAATCGCTGTATAAATACAGTTAAAGAATTAGGTGTCAAGGGATCTTCTCTTCTATTTAAGCCTCGAAAGGTCAACGTAGCTTCAGTTTGGTTGATTTCCCTGAACTGAGGAGGAACACAATAGTGCAGAGAAATCAGGCGCGTCCCAGCCCACAAGATGGTTAATAGCTGAGGTGCTAATGCATGATCGTTAGGCTTTCAGATTGACACAGCAGTCTGGGAGGAGAAAAAAAGATTTTGTGTCCTTGATGTCTCTATTTTACGGTGCCATAAGGCCTAGGAGGAGCTCACCACTCTCAACCCGTTCTCAGTGTTCATTCCCATAGGCACACTTTCTGACCAATACCTGAGTAACCTTAACTCTGCCCTTCTAGAACAGCAGTCATAATAATACCCTTTTTTGTTGACATAGTTTCAGACATTTTGCCATTTATATAAGCATGTAAATCTACTAAATCAAAGATGCATAGAGATAAAAGAACACTTCTTATAAAATCACAAAGTGAAAAATATAATAAAAGGAAGCACGAACCTGACTTAAAAACCAAAGGTGCTGAAAATATAACAAACTGGATTAATCTATTGTTACATCTAAGCACCTTGGTTTTGAGTTCTAAAGCATTATATATCCCTAGCGGGGGGCGGGGGTGAAAGAAAAATTCAGTGTCTTAATAAAACAATAAGTGTAGCAGAAAGGATAATGACACATTGGAAATGATTTATGGATCACTCTATATATCTTTACAGAAAGAAAATATCCAAATTACCTCAGCTTTAATAATTATATTCCCAGTCACTGCAGATGAGGAACTTTAAAATGTATGTGTAAGACTGGAAATGGTTATAAAAGATCAGAGGCTTTCAAAATTCACTGTGTACCAGGTCTAGTGAGTGCAATGCCAAGAGCAATACATGAAACCTGATCTGACAGTTTCATAATTTTCCTTTGTTTGAGGAGATCCCCACGCAATGAAAATCTACAGCATCATGCCAAAACTGAAAGAAACAGTTAGGGGAAAGGACTCGGAGGTAATGACCACCAGTCAGTTTCTCACTGGCAAAGTATAAAAAGAAGATGAAGAATTAATTTGATTAAGAAATCCCAAGGAACATGGTTTAGATTAAAGGACGCTCTTTTTAACCAGTGGGCTGGAAGGTTGATGTAGCACTGTTCATGCAGATGTTTGGAAAGTATTTCACAAACTCTCATTTTGGAGAGGGCTTCTAAAGGCTGCTGCTCTTCTACTGCTCTGTGCCATCTCCAATTTACCTTAAGTATAAAACAGAAAAAATAATAGAAACTACAGCTTCTAGTTAAATAGGAGGGGTCCTTTCAGAGAAACACAATAAAACACAAGATATTATGGTGCAAATCCTGCAGATCCAGAATCTATAGTATGTTGGCAGGTCCCCTTTTACCTATAAGCAATAAAATGAAGTAAAAGCCAATCTGTCAAAACTCGGCAGGTTTAATTCAGTCCCTTGGCTCATATTGGCTACATGTGAACGCTGCACAGAGCAGTAAATTACTATACTGATATCTTGGAGTTCAGACCTGGCTGTATGGTTTATCTTTAAAAAATCTGGTTCTATATTACTCTCTGGCTGGTAATTCTTAGCAGGACTGTGCACCTGCTAACGGCTCGCTCTTATCTTGGTGCCTCAGCCCACCTCCACTGGCAGTTTCTGATATATTCAGGGCTCCACTTTGTTCACTAAACATTAAGCACACAAAGAGATTACTTAAGTAGGATCTCAAGTAAAGGAGTAAGACAGAATGTCAGACATACATTTCTGAAAATGGTGGCCTACCTTTCTTGTGAGTTTATGACAATCATAAGTGCCTTTTAGACATTTCAGATCGGTGTGCTGGAAGTTCAGTCATAAGGTAGAGTAATTTTGTTTCTGCTCTGTCTTGTTCCAGCAAGTACCGCAGCAACCATTCCCAAACGCGTTCTGTTCTCAAAGCAGGAAAAATTAGGAGGAAAAGGGTTGTGATCTGGACCTCTCCACAATATATTAATTCAATATTGCACAAGTCAGAGGAAATGTCTGTGTCCTTGGAAGTGACCCATTCTGCTAGCAATTCTTTATACGTAAGTAAGTGACTTAAAGTGACAGATGAGAAAAAAAAAGTCTTGCAGTGTTAATGTTTATATACTTGTACAGTAGAGATGAGAAGGGGCTCAGGGCTCGAGAAATTAAGTTCTGCTGTCCTGATCTGGCTCAGCTTGGGAGGACCATCCCTGGAGCCTCTGCCAGTGCCAGCAGATGTGCAAAGAGGAGGCGGTGGGGAGAGGGCAGCAGCACGAAGAAGCGTGGTGTCAGCAGCAGTGAGGGATGGGGAGGAAGAAGATGGATGAGGAGGCAGGTGGAGGAAGGGAAGTATGAAGGGGGAAGAGAAAGTTTTGCCAACAAGTTTTGGTACAAACACACTGGGAATCCCTGAGCCTATGTTTGGGCCAAATCTGGGCCGATGCTCTGGGGTTCTGTTAATTAATTTTGCAACTTCTTGCTAAAATTCTGTCTTTCTGTTGACGAGGATCTTTGAGTGCTCTTCAAGTTGAAGGGCGAGAGCTTCCTCTTCTCTCAGACAGAAATAAACCCTGCTTGCTGGTGCCAGTTCAGCTTTGAAAAAGTGACAGGCCAGCTCTGACTGCTTATGTTCTCTCTACTACATTTTCCTGCAGTGAGCAGAGTCCACTCTCCCTCTTAGAGCCCTTTCCAAATGATTTCTCCTCCTTCTCTACCTTTGAGGTATCGGGCCAGACACAGGGCCCGGTTCAGCAAGAAGAAATGCTTAATGTTGCTTTTTCCCTGCCGGCTCCCCCTTTCTGACTTTGGCATTTTTGTGTACCTTTTCTGATCATCTCTCAAAGTCTCTCTCTCATTGTCTGGAAAAGGTGTTACCTCCAGGCAATACCCCAAGGAGACAGTTTCTCCTTTACTATCCACATTTCATTGTCACAAGTGCAAGATGGGATGAGGGATGACTCTTGTGTTAATGAAAGAGAGCAAAGTTCCCATTGACTTCGCCGGGGTCAAAACGTGACCCTCGGGGACCTATTGGTAGAAATGGGAGGGCATTTCCATTTTCACAGAGAATTTGCAACCCCCTAATTGTGTTGACAACCTCAAATATTTTCTTCACAGGGCAAAGTTCGTATCTTATTTGAGCTGAATGTAGTGGCTGAGCGTCATCTGCTGCTGGAAGACCTTTACAAGTAAGTTACTTAAAACTAAAACAGGCATAAAAGAGAAGCAGGGTGGGAAAGGGTTGTTTGCTATTAAACACTAACACAAACCAAGCAGGGCTTTTTGTCTATTCCCTTCCCCCTTTTTGTTCACACAGTCCTCTTCACCCTTCAGACAGCCTTAGAATGCTAATTTTTCTAATCACTTGGAGAATGAAAACTATTGCAGAAATCAACTGAAATATTATTTTAAACCTTGTTTAATGAGCCTGCATCCACACCTATAAATAAACTCCTAATCTTTCCCTTCTGAACTTCCAAGAACGGTAGTTACCACACCCTATACAACCTGACACATTCAAATTTAAAGCAAATATTTGAAAGCATTTTCAAAAAGGGTTGTTTTAATACAAACCGGCAGGTGGGTTTTATGAAGAAATGGTTTGAAATAGAAGTCTAATTGTCCTCTTTTCACAGATGTTTACAATTTCCCTGCACATAACAGCAAATCATAGGGATGCTCAGAACAATCCCGTGAAATGATACTGTAATGATAAAGCTCAGCTTGGCTTTATTCTTTGTTACGCTTTCCACCACTTTCTGAACTTTAAGGCATTCAATTATTCTGTTTTTCTCAGGGGTAAAATCTGTATGCATGCAACCCTCAGTTAGCACTAATAACAACGTGAAAACCTTCACACATCAAAGATGTGACTACGTGCTTTTGTCTATCCTAATGGTTTGAGAGAAAATCTTGATAAATCAATGTGGTGCTGGGTTTTTTTCCCTTTTCCTCTTTCTTAAGTTTTGTTGCCTTGATTAGATAAAAAATAATAGGGGGCTGTCAATCTGTTTTCTTTTCAGGTCTTCTCTGTCTCTTTCTAAATTAGTTACAGCCTGCTTTTTGTAGCTTTATAGCCAGCCTGACCTAATTTAATTACCATGACTTGTGTGGCTTAAAGATAAATAGTTTTATTCAGTCTGCCTACTTTTGTATAAGTAAGTTTTCCCTTTCACACATCTCTCTATATTTTGGCATTCAGAATTCTTTTCCTCTGTTCTTCGGTAGGTTAACACAAGGTTAGTTTTATAGCATTGTCCATATTTTCACAAAAAGGCCTTTGATGCTGTCCTGCTTAGTCCCCGCTTTGCTCTAGCTGTTTGTGTGCTGCGAGTCTGTGGGCCTTTGTGGGACACAAACGAACATTAGCTGGGCCTCGGAAGCATGGGATGGAAAAGACATACTCGTACCCATCGTGAGGTAGAAATCCTCAAAGCATCAAAGCTTGCTCCTACGCTAAGATCTTTTCTTAATTGAGGAAAACACTTCAGAAATCAAAGCCTGAGACACTGCAGAGATAGGAAGAGTGGAAGAGCTGGGGTGGTGTGGATGGACTGCTTCTCTGTTCTTGTAAAAATGCTCGACAAGGAAATAAAAATCTCCCGCTCATCACAGGCTATATTTTCATTCATTCCAGGTTTAAAGGGCAAATGAAGAGTAGTAAAGCTACCAGGATTATGATCAGGCCCTCATCAGTAATAAGGAGCTTAATAAAAAAAATAAATTAACACCCCCCCCCCCCAAACACTAGTTCTACATGTAGATTTTTTGTTGAAAGGATCCTTTGAAATTATATGATAGGGTGGGATATGTGCTGTGCTTGAGAGCAAGAAATAAACTTCCAAAATCAGAGCTGTGCTCTTAATAGACATGACTTCCCCACAGGTGCTCTGGTAGTACTTTACCTGCATTGGAAAGCTTCTGTCTTAAAACAAGCCGCCCCAGGATGGCACTTGCACAAAACATCTGTCAGCAAATGCATTTAAATAAAAACCCGCATGTGCAGAGCCATCTAGAAATGCATGAAAAATTTTGCCACTGCTTATCAAAGGTGATTCAGAAAAATGACACCGGCAAAAGGAAGGTAAAGAAATGCATTTAAATGACTTTCAACCAATTCAAGTCATTGGTACAAACCCGTAAGTTGTTGCTTTGTTCTGCAGATGAATCAAAAGGGTAATCATTAAACCGAGTTCCAGAGGAACTATGTAAACAGTACCTGAAAATAAACACAGCCTGTCTTTGTGCACGTGCCAGAAACTAACATGCTATAGATTAGATAGAAACAGTATTTCCACATGTTAACACCTACAGAAAAGGAAGAGTCCATTGACACCTCCATGCTTGGAAAATGGAGAGGTGAACCATTTCTTTCAGTCATCAACTAGAAAACCCCATGGAAGAAAGGAAGGGGTAACCAAAGGAAGATGCATTTGATTCCTGATTATTTTAAAATAACCCAACAGTGCAGGGATGGATTTTTCATAAACGTCCACTGCCTCAGCTCCTCTTAAAGCCTGTGACTGGCTTAAATAAGCAAAGAGTTTGATTATTAGTCACTTCTTTTGAAAAAACCTCACTGAATACCTTACCTTTATCTAGTTCTTCCCTTCACAAACAGTACCGAACTAATTAAAAAGCAGCCACCTCTGAAGTGCAGAGCTACATCCACTCAGAAAACAAGCTGCTATGACTCTGGAAAGAGACTGGATGAGGTCGCTGGGGCAAACCCCTACTGTTGTTTTTGTTGGGTTAAAAAAAAAAAAAAAAAAAAGAAAAAAGGTCCTGCTGAGAAGATAAGGTTTTAAAGGCTCCTCAGAGAGATGCAGATACACGGGAAACTTTATGGCACACTATTAATCTTTCTTAGAAAGATGAAGTGTTGATGCGACCTTGCTGAAATATGAAGCTGCCATTTGGAAGGGGAAGAAAGAGGAGACTAGAGTGCTTCAAATACAGCATTTTCATCACCAAAGCACACCTATCACACTAAGACTCTCTTTTCACTAAAAGAAAAACGCTTATTTTGATTTCTAATGTATGGCATTGCTCACTTGAATTAAGCTGTTTGCAGTTGCCCACTCCCACCTCCTCTCATAAGAGATTGATCAGAGTGGGTCTCTCTTTACTAGCTTGGAAATGATGTTTCTTGGCCTTCTGCTGAGCTAGCACAAGTGTTGCTGGTAACAGGTCAGCTGTAGCCAGAATTTTGTGTCTTCTCTATCATGGAAGTAAGTAAAAATAACTATGTCCACACTCACGTCTAGACAGTGATGAACAAGATGTCCATTAATTGGGTAGCCTTCCCAGGCGTTTGTTTCTCTCTTAAGTTATGGACCAAACGAGAACCTCCACTTTATGGACTTCTACTACTGGCTCAAAATGGCTGCAGCCACACAATACAACTTACCAATCTGGTAGAGACTCACTCCACAGACTTGGGGTTTGTGCTTTTTGGGGGTGTTTGCATGTTTTTAAAGAATATCTAAAAGCATAAAGATGGCATAAAGATCGACCTAAGTGTGCTGGCTCACTCACCTGAGATGCAGCTGTATTCCCATGCCTGATCTGGATCGCATTTGCATCACTGTGTACATCAGCAAAGATTTTGTATTAACAATTAGGGAGTCACAGCCTGAAACTGCACAATGCAAGTAATTTACTTCCTTCATCTTTGTAGGACAAAGTCACTTGATACGTCTCTGGCCTACAGGCCTTTGGAATTCATTGGCACTTAGTCTGAATCCGATCAATAATGATCATATGCTCTAAATACTAAAAATAAAATATGGAAAAAAAGCCCCTAACTTCTCTACAGATTACTTTAAACTGTGACACAAGCGGATATAAGATCTCCAGTAACATAACTTTGTAGTATGAGAACGCCTTCAAGCTGTCCAAGCATACAAATGCTTTACACAGAGATACGTCCCCTGTACACATACCCGTGAAGGTCATGCCAAGAACACTGACCAAGCCTCCTATTGCCCTGTTGGACACTTCAAAATACAGAAAGCAAGCAACCAGCTTATACAACTACAAAATCCTACTTAAAAGAATGGATTGTGATGTTTTTTCCTCTGTCAAAAGGGAGATAGATTGACCAGGAAAACACGAGTGATAATAAGTATTTAAAAAACCTGATGAAGTTTCTGCTACATTCCTGTAATCACTACATTTTTTTATAATCTCACATATAACATTCAGATCTACGTTAGTGTCATTGTACAAAGACTACCTCTATGTAAATAGATAATGTTTTGCCTATGAATACTAAATACACTTTGCAGTAGTTCAAAAATAATTCTGTTGAGGCTTACTGCAGTTTTCAATACAAACGTAGATAACATAATTTAGAAGTGTCATTTCATGTTTTATCTTGATACTGTTAGAAGAGCCTCCAGCCCTTTTTTAAAAAGGCATCTACTTGGGTTTAAAAAGAGTATATTTGAGGTTATTAGCAAAGGAAATTGCTACCATTAATTCTGACCTACCACAGGTTTTAAAAGAAAGAACAAACCGTGAAACTTAAAAGAAAACCCAACAAATGTGTTTTATGAATCCATGTGCAGTATTTTGGTTACAATGAAATAAAATGCTGATATGGGCCAGACACCCTGAAGTTGCTCTCCTGTGACTAATTCTTCTGAGCTAGTTTTTAAATTAATCTCCCAGTGCTTGGCCTCTTCCCACCCTTGTTATTAAACTAACAAAAGCAGTTTATACCAACCACACTATAAGCAAAGAAGTAAAATAAAAACTCTTTCAAGCATTTGCTTCGTCCTGTTGGACGGCTTTACCTAAAATCACATTAATGCTGTATTAAGTAAAATTCCATACATAAAAATTTATGTCAATATATGAAATGTTTTGTTTCCAGATGCGACACTCAAATGCCTTGTCTAGGTATTGTTGGTCTATTTATCTGAAGGGAATATTCCCAAGCAACTTACATGAAACTCATCTGAGTAGTTGCAAAGTTCCCAGGAAGCTGATGTGCTTCGGAAAGAGAAGATTACAATATTTCTGTAGGTGCCAAAAAAAAACCCCACCCCTTCATACGAACTTTCCAAGAAATATTGCAATCCTCAGGAAAATCACCATCAACGCATTTTGATAAAGTGTTCAAAACTTCAGGGCCTGAGGCCATATTCCTCATATAAATAGGTTCACCAGCAAAGGAGGAATTCAGAGAAATCCAGTCTGAGACATCTGAGTGGTCCAGCCAGGCTTTCCCACTGTCCTTTTTATATTTAATGACGGTATTTGGAACTTTTCTTTGACTGAACTGGTGTATAATGTCAGAGTGCCAACTCGTGAATACAAACAGACCAGAGTGAATTCGACAGTTGAGGCAGCTGCTATCCTTGTCTTTAGCCCTACCTCTCTCCTGTGCGCCGCTGCCTCTGGGGAAGGAAAAGGTGGGTGAGAAGGGACAAGTAAGCGGTTCCTGAATGGCTCAAGCTCCGTTTACTACGGTAACTTACATCTACAGTTCTGATAATAAAAAAAATTAACACTGAATGGTAAAGAACACATAAGCAGTGGATAAGAACAGCAGAAGCAGGTACACAGTAAACAGGATAGGGAAGATGTGCGGGACCTGGAAGTCTGCGCTGAAGGACTGGAACGAGAGTAACTGGCCGCCTCGAGAGGTTCTTCTGAGAAAGGCAAGGCATTCTTGGCAACCATGACTGATCACTTCTACTCTTCTTTCTAGGAAGGTGTAAATCTGCTGCTTTTATCTGTCCCAAGTATTTAGATTTTAAATGTTTCATAAAAGGCTACCTCTTGAGAGTGCAATGGTCCTTGATCTCATTTGCGTCTATAGATATTTTCATTTCACCTAAAGTCACATAAGAAGAGCAACCACAGATGAATTTTAGAAAAGGTCATTCCTTATTTATGTATTTTTGTTATATTCTCTACAAAAATTATGTCAGAATGAGATATGCCATGAGAAAAAAAGTATAGATCAATTCACTGATCTGTATGTGGATCAAACGCTGACTGCCTTTGGCAGAAGCGCACATCTGATCAGTACTGCAGCCAGATTCAAGAAAATAAAGGGGAGAATATGGCATAGATTCCACTGCTCTGATCATGCACAGAAACCAGCTGATATTTTGAGGTTACATGTGGCTCTTCTAAAGAGCAGACTGCAACCTTGAGGGGTTTGGTTTGGTTTGGTTTTCAACTGAAATCTGACATGCATTACATGTGAACATTTGGAAGTCATATTGTTCATTATGCATTACACATAATTGCTTTAACTTTTATGGTATGCAGTCATTAAGTTGACTTTCAAAATAACAGAGCACTTAACAAAACCCTTACCGACATGTGACCCAATAAAGATGAATGAGCATGGTGTCTAACTTTACACTGTTTACTTTAGTGTAGATGCATACATCCCTTTTTTAAATCGGTGTGATGCTTGCAAACGGAAGCAGGCCACATTGTGATCTATGACCAGATATATACATATAAGTATAAATTATTTCTGGCACAGATTTCTTTTACTCAAGATTCTCTGAACAGCGGGGAGAGATCTGATATGCGAAACAGTAGGCCCCAGCCAATTAGTCTGTGACAGATAAGAACCTTTCCTTAATTTGTGCTG
This sequence comes from Platalea leucorodia, assembly GCF_965183815.1. Classification (NCBI taxonomy): domain Eukaryota; kingdom Metazoa; phylum Chordata; class Aves; order Pelecaniformes; family Threskiornithidae; genus Platalea; species Platalea leucorodia. The sequence goes on along the minus strand of NC_138828.1, from coordinate 6,404,983 downwards.
TTGGGTTTATATGTGGTCTGTTCCTTCGGTGATTTCGTGATCTCCTCTGCCTTCACTGAAACCCAGCTTTTATCAGCTGGGATCCTGGCATTCTTTCCAGGTGCAGCAAAGAAATACCCCATTTGGAACAAATGAAGTATGATATGTGGGCCTTGCTTCTGTCTTATGGGAAGGAATGCTTTTGTAGTTCTACTCCTCAAAAAATCTGTGAACAAGGAAACAAACTAATTTATTATGCACACAAGTGTACCCTTTCAAAGCACCACAGGGGGACTCAACCAAGTAACATCCATTAATATCTCTAACAGCAGCAAGACTCAAGCGTGCCGCTTTGGAAATTTGCCTTGCCAGAGTTGTGCAGAAAAGGTTCCTTTAAAAATAGTCAAGAAAAGTTTAGAAAATCTCCTGCATCGTTACTATCTTGCATTGCTTTTGATATCTGTGCATTACTACATTCTCAGAGTTAAGAACAGTAACGTTTTTCTAAGACGACATCCCCAAGGTACATAAAGACCTGTGAGGTATGTTAGACTGTTGAGATGGCAAACTCACTCCACGCAGTAGTTCATGCTCCAGATAGATAGAGGAACTTCTAAAAATTAAGACTAGTACTTGCATTATTCCACCACATCAGCAAAAGCAGCACCTCACACTTTCCTCAGTAAGAATTTAACAGCATAAACCGAAATTTTCATTTACATCCATAGAAAAAGTCAAAGATTCCCAAGTTTCTTTCCCTTGGATCTTGTGGCTCTGGATAGAAAGAACTAGGAAGGCTTTATCTTACATTATGGGAGTGGAAGGAGGAGGAAGGAAGGAAGGGGGGGCAACACTGCACATCCTCCAAGAGCTGAAGAGGAGGGATGACACTCGGGAGCAGCTGGGAGTGAAGAGCAGCCGCTTTTCCCTGGGGCAGGAGCTCTGAGGGACCGCTCTTAGCTTCCACTGCTCTTCCAGTCTGGGAAGGACACTAGACCTTGCCATCCTTGGAGATTCACTGATGGGAGAGCAGGTGGCTGTCAAGCATTAGCGGTCGTAGGTGAATTCTGAGCTCAGGAATGCCTGATAGTTGTACTTGCTCCTGGAAAGTCTCCGACCAAGAAAACCAACTCATTTATTAGACAGGCAGGCAGGAATGTAGCCTGGTGAGCTCAGAGGCTGGGGAAAAGGCTATTCTAGTTAAGCAGCTGTTACTGTCCAAGGGTCTGGCTTCTGCAGCCAGCAGGATTCCTCATTACTTCTGACCTCAGATCTGCTACTGAGGTATACAGTTTCTAGTACTTAAAGTAGAATCATAGAATAATTTAAGTTGGAATGAACTTCTGGATGTCATCTAGTTCAAATCCTTGCTTAAAGCATGGTCAACTTTAGAGTTAGATCAGGTTGTTCAGAGGCTGTCCTGTTGAGTTTTGAGGATCACCATGGACAGAAATTCCACGGCCCCTCTGGGCGACCCTTCCTGTGCTGATCCACCCTCATCATGAGCATCCGAGAGGTACAGATGAATTAGAAGACCTTACCTCTTACAGAAGGAAGATACTACTGAGCAGCAGATGAGCCAGCTCCTGATCCAGCTTGCTCCAGGGTCCTGGCAGTATTTCAACAAAGGGAACAGCTCTGAGGGAATTGGATGCCATCCCTTTCCGCTTATTTTGGTCAGTGGGGACTGAGACAGGAACATTCAGAATCACTCAGAACGGACATGAGTGAGGACTCCATAGTCCCATTTTACGTGGTCTTGTGGGCGGACAAGGAAGTACTCCCACAGTGGTATTCCATGTCACTAGACTCAAGCGACCTCACCAGGTATGTTTGCAGACCACCCCTTCTCCTCCCCTCCTCTACTTGCTTTCTACACAAAGCAGCAAGCCATGGGTAGCTGGAGGACCGTCCTCTGGGTGCTATAGAGATTATTGGCTCCACAGACAAAAGCAGCCTCAGTGACCTGGTACAGAAAATACTAGACCAAATGTTGCAGGAAGCAAGAACTACCTTCTCATATACTTCTATCTTAAATTAAAAACTAAAAGCCCTGGCACAAAAAAAAAAAAAAAAAAAATTAGAGTTCTTTTTGGTACAGTAGAGAAAGAATTATTTTAGAGGCCTTACAGGAGGGATTTTTTCTTTCTTGTTAACTTGATTTATTTGTACGTATCCTTAGAAGTCTCAGTCAAACTTCACACAAAAATTACTTCCAACAAAAGAGGTTCATGCTTGTGGATAGAAAACAAGTAAAACTCAGATTCAAATTCCTCCTTTACTTCTGTGACCTGGGGCAACTACTGCTGCCTTTTAAAATATGCGTACTTCTCCTGTCCCTGGTGATTGTTATTAATACAGTTTAGGGAAAGTGGTGATAAAGATCAATCCCCTACCCAGAAAAGAAACATTAACTGCTTCTTTCATGTCTTCCATAGTGAGTGAGCAGCTACAGTTTCAAATGATCCCCAGATGTTTACTACTTCTTGTGCTCAAAAGCAGTTTAGCTTTTCTCCAGAGCAGCTGTGCCATGTTGGGTATTTCTGGTTATCCTGCAGACTTCAACCTCTTGTCCTCTGAAGAAAATGTAAAGGTCAAACAGAAAGCCTGTGTGGTGTAGAAGTCCCCAGTGAAAAATAAACCAAGGATGGTCTCTTACCATTGGCCAACTTAAGCTATGCCTCTGCATGCTAAACAAAATATTCAAGGAATTCCTACAGAGATGGATATGTGAACATTACAGGCTTTTCACTTAATTACAGAAAGGTTTAATGATTCCGGTAAGAGAATAATCACTGAGGGCTCTCGCAAAAACCATGCTATTTTTCTGGTTCTTCACAGCAGTGTTTTCCTATTTCTTTATTGTCACCCAGAGCTCGGACATATCCTCTCTAATTCCTCCTGTCTGGAGTCCTTTCTTCATGTGGTCACAAATTTCTGCCACTTTGCCCATTACTGGGATCCATGTTCACTGCGTGCCCCAGCACGACTCCCTGCGATCGTGCCCACTTTCTCCTTCTGAGCTGAAATAGCTGGGGAGAGGGTGACAGGGCTGACTAGTTAGAGAGTAGCTGCGCACCAGAAGCAGAAAGGCATTTTCTTAAATGTGGGAATTGATCAAGGTATTTGCCTCACCTCAGGCTTGTGAATCATGATGTCGGACAATGCCAGTAAGCCACGGATAACAGCTGAGGAGCTAACCCAAACTTCAGTGGACTTTTTCAAAGCTTATAGCCTGCTTCCAGAGTCTCTGGTTAGGCAGCTACAATAATGACATGGATGGAAGTATAAAGAGATTGGCACTGTTCAAATAGATTTCAGGGCCAGTGTGGCATAATGTGGATTTGGAATCAGGTGGTATCTGTTATATATATGTTATATATCTGGAATCAGGAGATACTTGTTATCTGTTCTATTATTCTTGGTCTGGCCTCTGAACGCAGCGTGACCTGGGTAAGTTCACTCTTTTCCATGTCTCTGAGCTAGGTGAAGATCCAGAAAACTGGAGCAGATCAAACATCCTACTTATTTTTAAAAAAGAAGGGGGCAAAAAAGGCGCCTCAGGAAATTATAGTACAGACAACCTAATTCGACTATCTGGGAAAACATCTTGAAAAATTATTACAATCAATTTACAGACACCTACAGTACTGGAAGATGAAAAGCAAAGATTTATCAAAACCAAATGCTTACCTAGCTTACTTTCCTTCATTTACTACCAGCCTGGTGAAGAGTGGGAGGATTACAATGTAAATTTGCACGGCATAACAAAGTTTTTGACACAGTCCAACATACAAGTACCAAAAGCAAACTGGGAGAGATGGTCAAGATTAAACAACAGATGCATGGTTGTTCGAGGAAAGAAATACTCAGAAACTTATCAGTAGTTCGCTTGCATACAAAGAGATACTAAAAGGAGAGTCTACCTTGTGTACACGACAGTATAATATTTTACAATAGTAGCAAACAGTAATTACAATATTGACATTAATAAACAAGATCACAAAAACGCCTTCCAAAGCGCATCATTTTCTGGAAACGTTTAATGCAACAGAATGGATTCTTTTGTTGAATTTAAAATATATTCTTTATTGCCTATCTTTTTTTGCTGTACTGACTGTTTCTTCTTAGAACAAACACGGAAAAGTATAAATTAAACTTCCAAGTTTCACAGTTTACCACGTCAGCTGGCCCTGTGGTCAGTGAAACTTACCTCCATTAAGGAAAATCCTGTGTGTGATTGGCAAGTCAGGTAATCAGGAACCACAATAAGGAGGACTCATCACAACATTCTGCTTTTTACATACAGATTATTCTCTAACGCCCTAGAGAGTGACTGCAGTAAGGTACTTTACTCTTACACCGTTGAAAAATGTGTTGTTTTAGAGACTAAATAGTGCTTATATTAGAAAGCTATATATTACACAAAGAGAAAATAAGCTGGCTACTAAACCTGACCCTCATGAACCTTTAAGAATTTTAATATCCAGAAACAACAATAAAAAATTTCACCTTGCCATATCACTGAAGACAAACTGACCTGCTCACGCTGCTATCCTGAAGAACTACGGTGGCTGCAGAACCTCTCGGCAAAGGACTCGCTTCACGCCTGGGCTGCTGCGCCCTTGGACTCGTTGACTTGCCTGCTCGTTCTCAGAAGTGATAATGAGCAGCTGGGGGGAAAAAAAAGGTTTCCTGTTTTAAATTTATATTGATTTCCTTTTACTTTTGGTTACATTATAACAGATTACTACAGCAAGCCAGCAGGGATATCACTATAAAATTGTCAGATAAGGACCCGAGTAAACACAGGAATCAAACTTTGTAAGTATTGGTAATATATTATTCATATTAGATACACTATTTTAATATATGTAATATAAATATACAACACCTATAGCTATGCCTAATACTATACATCTAGTATACTATATACAGTATGAACCTATTGCAAGACTAAAACTATCTTATTCTTTCACCTCCCCATCCCCGATTTTTCAAAAATGCCAAATAACGAGGGAGTGTAGTCCACCTAAATTTGGAAACGTGATGATAGCTAACAGAAAAATGAAATAAATAATACACTTCCTCCTTAGCTACTGCATACTTTATGTTTTCCCATATGTGTCCAGGTAAAGTCACTATGGAAAAATCAACCCCAAGCTGTTTGGCAGTGGCTGTATTCCTTGAATAGGACACTAAACTGTTTGCTTACTTCATCTTCACAATTGTGGCTTCCCACTGAAAGAAGCATCAAACCCAAACATTCATTGGTAGCATTTATGTAAACACATGAAAAGTAAGGATGGATAAAGGAAAAGGAGTCCTCCAAGTCAGACGATGTTTGTAACATTAATCGGTACCGTTACAAGCAAGAAACAGAAAAGTGTGCTGTTAGGCTCAGAACACAATAAATAGCAAGATTAATAAGAACAATTTTCATTCTACTTCTCTTGCCTTTGCACTTGTCCTAATTAGTCCCTGACGACGTGAAGACTTACCTTTACTAATGCTTAGTCCCACTGGAAGCAATTAACGCTGATAAAAACAGGCACTTTCCAAGAGCTTTAAACAGATTATTATCTGAAGAGCCCAACAATTTTGTCATTATCATAAACAGGTAAGTAAAGCAGAAGAAGATCATGCTGTACAGGGCATTAAAATTTTTTTACCTTCTTGGTATGCACCGTTTCTTTCCCTCTCTTCTTGTGAGGAACATTACCTGGAGGATTTAGTGCTGCATGAACAGCAGAAATGGAGAAAAAATAACCCCAAATCATGGTAGGGCTCAAAACCAATCTCTTACACCTGATACAACGTAGAAGCTGTAATGAAAAACAAAAGCCTCTGATCCTAATTTCAGGGCAATTATTCTGATTGAGCACTCAAATACCTGAGCTGAGCTCCTCTTTTTGATTAATGCAAAGATGCCAATTTGACTTAATTGGATCAGACCATATGGAAATTAAACTTTTGCATATATTGTTAAAGTATTTCTTTCATGCCAAATAGGCAGGCTTAAAATTGATTCTCTGGTCATATGCGATGGTCAAAATTAACCAAGTTGTTAAGTCTCTGTAGGAACAGAACCAAAATACTATCTGAAAGGTATTTTGAACAGACTCCATGATCATGCTATGTTCTGTGAGGCTTCCACTGTCTTTACTGTGTTAGAGGAAAGCTGGCTGAATTTGGTTGTTGTTGTTAGCTATTTTGTCAGATTGCCTTACAGTTATATTACCTTACATAGAGTCTAACTGCCGTTGCTACGCATGCCACAGCTTCCACTCGGTAACCAGTTTTAGGTAGCCCCGTGTTCTCTCCTTCCTACTGCATAAGTGGTATCATCTAGACAACACAACTGTGCGTGTTTTTAGTATTTGCCTAAGGGGCTTTTAAATTTTAATATTACAAGAGCATCCATCGAAAGTATTCTGCAGCGTATGAAATAATTTGACCTTATTATCTTTGCTGATACTGAGAATGTAGTAGGATGGCCCTTGCACACAATAATGTGTTCCCACAGCGGGAGCAGGAAGGTTTGAATAAGACTGTTTTAACACAGCACAGTTCTTCCAATTAGGAGCCTGGCTCAACATAAAGCTACTCTTTATTCGACTTTATTTACATTTAATTATGAACAGAACAGTACCTAGTTCATATGTGAAACATTTTCATCTGTTAGCATATAAATGTTAATAAATGCTGAGTTAATAATCTATTAATACCAGATTAATATTAGTCATAGGTTTGTTCAAATTGAACTGTGAATTCACTTATTCAATTGTTCCTGACTATATACAATTTTTCTTTTATGTAAAAATCATGTTACTTACTGATACCTTTCACCCAGCTTGTCTAAAGCAGGTGGGAAGGCTCTGAAATGGATACACCACAGACAGAGGTCTTCCAATGTAGAGGCCGATCTTCCCTGCTGAGAAAGCTGAAAAAACAATAAAGTGCACAGTTGATTCTCTATTTATTGGGAAAAGGCACATGTGTAAGTCTAAGAATTAAATACAAATCGGAGTATCTCTTCCATAGCCCTGAAATGGAATTGAGAAAGAGACACTAAAATGTCCATCTTAGAACTATGCTGACAATTCGGTATTGTGGCTTGCTGGGACAAAATGGTAGAAAAGCTGGAAAGCAATTCCATTAATAATTCCCACACTGTTTCTTCTGCTTGTGATTCATTTTATTTCAAGTTTTCTTTCCCCCTTCCCAAGTCTTTCACCTTTTTGCTTTAGCACTTTAAAAGAAATCTTTCATTTACAGATTTTCGTTTCTTTTCCCCTTTTTTGCCTGTTTCGTTTCCCTCCCATTTTAGCTCAGGGGAAATTATTTTTCAAAATTAACTAGATGGCTATAGAGGAGAAAAATGTGAACACGGGAAAAAATACATATAATAATTGCAAAACTAATTTTTTTAAGAATTGCAGAAATAGCCTCAACATTTTAAAATCGATTTCATTGATGGGGATCCTATTTTAAAAAGAAAGTCTACTCTCAATTATTAAAATTTTGCTCCAAAATACTGATCAGCTCAATTATAATTGATTATGGGACCACCTGACTACTTGCAACATCAAGGATTTCCTGAGTCCTCACGAGCTAAGTCGTCTTAAAAGCAAGAATGACTTGGTTTAGAGAATTGCGTAGGCCACCCGGTGAGGACGTCCAGGGAAGCATAACAGAAACGAGCTTCCAGTCACACACCTCCTTAGGATTAACTGGCTAGTAAAAGCCACAAGGCAGGAACCAACAGTCCTTTCCTGTCCCTGAGAATACGCTACACCCGTGGCTCTTTGTAGGAATTAAGATACAAGGTCTTCGCTCACCCTTCAAGCAGATAAGGCAACGGCACACCTTGAAGCGGCCATGACCGGAATGGGACTTAATTGTATGCATATAATTAAAAACGGATTTATGGACTTCCCAGAACAGGACCAGGTTCCAACAAAACATCCTTCCGTCTGCCCGTCACCAGGAAAGGTGATTACAGCTCTAAGATATTATTAAAGCTGATGAGACTGGGGGGCTTTTTACATTTTCTTTCATGTCCAAAATTATTCAGGTGTCTTTTTTAGGTGTTATTTTTGTATAGACTAGCTTGTGGTTTCCGTCTGAATTCTCAATGCAAATGCAGCTGCAGTGTGACCTCAAACTTTTTTTTTCCTTTTTTTTTTTTTTTTTTTTTAATTTTTATTACTTAATACAGATTTTAAGATAGGAAATAACAGCAAGCTTATTGGGCTTGAAGACAATCCCTAGTGGTACGCATTTGAACTAGGGTATAGCTGTTAATATGTCTGTGATACAATTCCCCACAAGTGAAAGTTAGCCAGAGAGCCTGCTTACTCAAAGCAAAATAATGGTTAGGGCAAATGTCCTGGGATCTGTAAAATCTACTCTTTCTAAAATTAATCTCCTTTACTCTATGAAAGAAGGCTATGAGAATTATACACCTGGGAAGTTGCAAAGAACGCTACATTATAGTTGGCTAAAATGGACCAAATTCTTACCTCATGCAGACTTCTGAAGTCCATGGAGTTACAAAAGCAGTGGTTTTGGCCTGCAGCATCTGACAGGTAACCGGTGTAGCAGATCTTAGGGACGCCACATGCAGCATTACTGTAGGATATAATTTCGTAATAGGTAACGAAATAGCTTTAGGAAGCTTTACAGTAAAATGACATGCTTGTACCTTTGACACATTGGCACTTTCTGGCATAGTCTAACCTATTTCTGTGAGTAGGTTTGAAACCATTTGGGCATGCTCAGCATCAGAGTAACTGAGTCTACAAATCGCTCCATTGTGCTACCCACCCACACAACTATCCCCCAAAATACAAACTGGTGACAAGGGTAGACACTGTCCTGAGACGACTCCTGATCTGTGCAAACCCAAATCAGCTCAAAAAGACGGACAAAACTACAGCTTAACAACAGTACTCTCTTTCCCCCTTTCTTCTATTTCAAACCATGGCACTTTCTTGTGTGCCCCTGTTGAAGTTGTAAGCACCAAGGACACAGTTTTAGAGTGTGTAGAAAGAACAAAGAATTGTGTTTTGTGTCCTTTACATGAGATGGACAGTAGCAAAACAGGAGATCTGCTCTTCTTTAGTCAGATAAATTTTTAATCTAACTGCGATAACGGCATCTCATCAAATTATGCCTGATTTAACACCTTTCCTAAAACGTATAGACTTCTAAAATAGGAATTAGAAAGAGCTGAAGGACCACATAGGTACTTCTGTTTCATTCTTTACTTCATGAAATGTTCTGGATGCAAAGCCACTTAATTGTATTTCAGCATCTTGTTCTACAAGATACGGATCTTACTTTCTTCAAATATTGTTCACTTCTGAGGCTGAACAGCTACCTCAACACCTCCACGAATCCCAGGCTTTTAAAGGCAGACATTTTTCTTCCATGGTGAGAAGACTGTAAGCGCCATCTGATAATACTGAGATTACACGTAGATCCCGACAGATATCAATACACAGGCGCACATATATATGTGGTTCTTATGTTATCGTAGTGCCTTGTGACATCCCTCAGGAATGAAGGCACTGTTCAGTGAAAGACTGCAGATAAAGCGAGCATGACCTACAGCAATGATGACAGAGCCTGTGCCCCAAGTAACTGCAGTCAGACAGGATAGAAAGCTAAGCTAACAGAAAAATGTGGCGGAGATGAGCAAGACGGTTGCAAAATGAAATAAATGGGGTTTAGCAGAAAGCAGAAAAGCAGAAAGCTGAGCTTGTCCTTATACGATCCAAGCTACATTTGCAAGCGAACACGCTTTCTACTACTAGAAATAAAGATCTCCACTGACGGTGTTTTACATGAAACTGGAGGATTATCAGTTATTTAAGACAGAAATAAAATGAGTGCACGAACGACTTTGCAAAAGCTCATACAAACCACTGTAACACTTCTGGCTTACTGAACACTTTGAAACAGAAACTGAACATTTCAGCAGAAGTTAACCCAACTCAAGAGTCCTTGAAAGCGGCTTTTGTTCGTCACCCATAGATTATCTACTCTCATGACCCCTCCTTCCTTTCCGCACTCTCCTCTTTTATTATTATTCATGATTTGTCAGCAGCCAAGACATTCCTCTGGGTTTCAGTGATGAAGTGCTTCATTTGGACTAATTGTTTCATTTACTTTAAAAGACAAAGGAATATGTCAAAGCACATTTATTCTTTTGAGGCCACTTTTGGATATCTGTTGCCAGTCGTTACAATTTTTGAAAATGAAAATCGAAGATTTAACTTTCAAAAATATTTTAAAGTCAGAGCAACACACACTACAGATATTACAGAGACATGGTGAAGAGAACATCAAAGTTCTTGCATTTGTGCCACTACACATTTCGCCTTAAGATCACTAATTTTCCCAGACCACCTTGGCAGATCTCAGATATGACACCACTGAATTAATAGCTCTTCATCCTCTGCTCCCTAGACAAACAAACAAGATTCAACACAGCAATGTCTGCTGTAAGCAGAGTAGAGGGTAAGAGCAGAAGAGAAAGAAATAGGATAAACTGGTACAGGAGACCTCTAACATCAGGACAGTAGAAAAGAGGCAGGAATTTGGGACTGGAAATGGGAACAAAACAATACTATGTGGAAATATTATTAGTAGATGGGAGGATGAAACAGTTGTTGAGCAGGCATAGGTTGTCATAGGACTTCAGGCCTGAGAGGACATACCACGGATGGGTAACTTTGCCCAATCATCTAGCTATGCAGGCTCTTGCATTAAGCTTTAACTGAGCTGTGTTGTCTAAATAAATGGGAAAGCAGGTTTCACTCTTAACTTCAGTGAAACTGCACCTGCTTACGTTTCAGCTGAATTTGATGCTCAGTTTCTTTTTATTTCTTCTCTTCTTGGTACAAATAATGGCCCTCTCCCATCCTGGGTGAAGGGAAACACAGATTAAAATGGCTTAGAGGGAAAAAAAAAAACCAACAACATTAAAATCAATTAAAAATTAACTCAAATTTGAGAGAGGAGTTTGACATGGGCTACAGACAAAAACCAGACTAATAGCAGAGTGGGTATTTTTACGTATTCATTCCCAAGTTGTGTTTCAGGGACAACTGACCTATGTCTCAGCCTGGTCAATCATCTCCAACTGGTCTGCTGGAAAATATTAAGCTATATGTTCACCTGACACTGTACGTCATGGGTTGTAAGAACGTGGTTCAGGTTGAGCATGCTCTGTTTGTCAAAAAAAAAAAATTTGAAAATCACTATTTTAACGTGTACTTCTCCTTTGGCTGTACCTGGACTGCTATCCATTTAAACTGTTCTCTAGTCTCCCATCCCAGTGCCTTTGGGGCTAACAGATTAAAACTCTACTACCAAGCAAATGTAATGCACCTTTTTATTAAGAACTTTTACGGCATTACTTCCTTATTATATCAGTACTTAAGAAGAAGAATAATATTAACAGCTATTTGAACTCAACCATTTGCATGTTTCTGCATACTATACAGTTGTTAAGGGAATACAGAATAAACCTCTATGTCACACTTTCTTAAGCTGAACTTCTTGCCTCGCTGACAACAAGCCACCTGTGATCCTAATTCTCTGATATATTATAGGCTTTTGTGCAAGACTAAAAGGAGCTAGTTTGGTGCTACAGCTGATTAACCCTGAGACAAGTAGAATAAATAAAGGAAAAAAGACTTAATTGTCACAGTTTACAATTGTGGCGCGTACCCTGATACCATACACAGATGAAACTTAATGGCTTTTATTTATTCTTGTTCTTTATGGACAAACCAATTAATGCTATTGTGTGAAGCATACTCTACTTGCCCACTGTGTCCAGTCTACTGAAAAAAAACAATTCCCATTATTTTGATGTACCGCCCTAGCACGATCTCTAGTACATCGTACCTTCACATGATGTGTGCAGTGGAGTCTGTGGCAGCTGCTCAATCAGTACTTAGTTCACTGATGCGAGACACCAAATTGAAAGAGATTGACTCAGTGTCCTGGGCATTCTCCTAGCCATAAAATGTGACATACTTTGACTACTTAAGTATTGCTATCTGGAGGAGTGACAAGTTTAGAGGGAAGATGTATTATTGCTATCAGCTCTATTGCGCAATAAAACCTGTGTTCAAGTAATGGTGCCTGCATACAGCATATTTAAACCAATATTCTTTTAGTTGGAGCAACTCAGTGTGTTTCTTTTCTTTCAAGGACATTACCCAGTGGAAATAAGTTTACACATTATTCCACAGCTACATCTGAAGATAAAGCAGCTCAGTAGTTTGGAGATGCAGCTGGCAATATCCACAGTTACAGAAGTGGCTGTGTACTCTGAAAGTCAGCTGCAAAGTTTTCAGGGATATGGCCACATTTTCCCATTTAGTATTTACCAACTTTAATATTTCTTATTTGTTGTCTGTCAAACTAATATTTAAAAACAGAAGACACTAGAATTTTAAATAGAATTACACTGAGAATTTGCCTGTCACACTAAAGAATAGACTTGTTCATTTGATATTTTTCTTTATATAGGCCAGAAAATAAAAAAGAGCATACCTGCATTTTGCCTCATGTACTTGGGCATACTTGTATAAATGTTGCTGCTCCTCATCTTGAAGACAAACAGATTGTAGTTTTTGACCTAATATTTGAACAAACCTGAGGAAAAGCTCTTATACAAGCAGTTCTGTTTTTTTTCCTGGGAATTCAGTGAACCTGTCATTCATAAACCATTCAGGCTGTATAAAGACTTGAGTTCCAGCTCATACTGTAAGGAGCAAAGAGGATTTTGGCGCCATAAGATAAACGGAACGGAGCTGTCCTGGCTCTCTCTGGTAACCACAGGAAGACCTTAGATAATTTGCCCGCATTAGACACCCAGCCCTCGGATGGCCTACAGCATGTGAGGCGAGTCCCATACAAGAGCAGCCCTTCCTCACTTCTTATGTGATCAGCTGAAACTTTAGTGCATGTCCCCAATCTATTCCAAATGTAGTGATGCATAAGAAGCTAACAGTTACATTTGAATGTTAGTCTGATTTCAAGTTTACAGTTAATACTGAATTAAAAATTGTTCTGATTTGCTAATGTATCATTTTCTCTAAAACCTTTTCGTGTTTCGAAAGGGATGTATGTATTAATTCTCAACTCTAATATTAAAGAAGTACCTTGCATGGGCTAAGAAACAAACAAATAGCTGATATTGATGATGGCAGGACCAAAAGGAAATTCCAGTACTCAAGTATAAAATCAACTCTCCAGCAGCAGCCTAGCACTCTGCTTGATTCTGGGCCTGCTGGCCAGTCTGAAGATGTCTCCACAGGGCAGAAGAAGAAAGATTATTGAGTACCTAAATCATCTTCTTCCCCCAGAGTATAACCCATAAAGTCTACTTATTCCAAAGTGAGTTCTGTGGAGGCAGATCCTGTAACACCATGATTCAAAAAGTATTTACTAAAAGTCTGTGGCTGAAGTCCAGGACTGCAGTTCAAGACCACATTTCCAGGCACCTGACAGGCACTGCATTCACCATGCCAAGCAACCCATCTAGAGGAACGAACACTACTTTGTCCAACAGACCACCATCTTTGTAATCTATTAACTTTCCACATCACCCCTTCCCCTCCTGCCTTCTACTATTCCATATTCCCACATAGGCAAGGAAATACCGAACTTTTTGCTTTCTTTCACTTCTCTAACTTTATAATTTCCACCAGGTTGCTATCATCAGGTTTACTCAAGGCAGCTTCCTCAGACCAACAACCTTTTTCTGACAGAGTAGAACCAAGAAAGAAACCAAAAAAGAGCCTAAGGCTTTCCTGGTAAGACATGCTTGTCCCATCTCAAAACCTCACTGAGCACAAGGTTTTTCCTTTTATTCTTCATTCACATTACTCTAAGAGTTTCAAACACATAATTTTTGGTACTCTGGTACATTGCACCTTTTGTGCAACTTTTGCTCCAAGTCAATAGCTTTTATTTCTTTTCCAATTTCACACTCTACTCCTGCCTCTTTAGTTTCTGTCTTTCTAGGCAAATAAGTAGTTTCCCTTCACTACAGTCTGTCATTGTTTTTGTTTTCCTTCTTTTTTGTCTTTTGTACAGCCTGTCTCTTCATGTTGGTGTCCTTTGACTTGACTGCACACTGTAGCTTCCTTCCTGGAATATTTGCAATGCTTTGATCATTCTCTTCTCTCCCCTCGTTATTCTGTTCCTCAACCGAGAAAGACATAAGAGCAGAAGCTTTCCATTCTAGGTAAGAGGGCAATTTTCTCCTTGGAGACACTGTCTGTCCTGTCCAGTTTTATATTTTGCCTTGTTATTGATATTAAATTGACAATGAATGTTCACTACTTATGGAAACTGGGGACATAATTCTCACCATAAAACATTTACTGGTGTAAACTCAACCCAGCAAACAAATTGATATATACAATGGGAACAATATAAAAGCTATCAGCAGGGCACAGGTTTATTTTATGCAGATGTACAGTTTGCCTATTATAGGACTCAACAGCACTCAAGTTTCCAATAACTTCTTTTTTTGCTTGACCAATTTTCTTCATTACTTATAGGTCCCTGCAGAATTCAGAGCTGTATTACAAACGTATACATTACAGAAGGAACACAGCCTGACATGCGTAGCTTTTTAATAAGGTTTTCATCAGCTGCTTTTACAGACATTTTTTCTTTTCTCTTATGCCCTGCTTTTAATGTCTCAGTCTTCATTTGATACTGTAAAAAAAAAAGGAGTGGAATATTACCACAGAAGGTGTTCATGGCTGAATATAAAAATAATCACACAATGCACTTGAAGCATGAAGGCTCTGTAGGCAATTTCTGTTCCTGTTTGCATATGCAATCTATGCATCTAGATTGGAAAAGTTATGCTCTCTTCCTATAGCAGATTAACCCCCCCGAAAAAGCATCCTCAAAGCTTAGATTTGTGTATTGAAAATAATCCATATTAAGTCTAACATTCAAAAGTAAGCATGCATATTTGTGCAAAGAATTTTGGGAAATCTTCCAAGACCTGCACTTGTGAAACTGTACACCACAAGTTGATGTTCAAAACTCCCTCCATCTCAAAGGATATGAACCAAAATAAAGTGTCCTTTTGGCACAGAAGAGTGATTGTGATGTTCTAAATTTTAATTATTTGAGGTAACAAAGTCAGCAAAAATAAAAAGCAGTTCTCTATCCTAACACAGATGTCGATGAAGTGAGTGCCTGATGGCTGTCAATTCAGGTCCATCAGGGCCTGAGGCAAATTTATTCTGTCTCCAGGACGCAGCTCTGATTCATACCAAAGTAGTATATTTTAGGTGTGGCTACATTTACTAAAGAGTGATCTGTACCCAAAATCGAATTTGTTGTCACGATCCAAACATTTAAAGAAAAGTAGAAAACCCCTGCTAATTTTCTCAGCTCACATGTCAATACTAGTGGTGAGAGAATCAGTGGGATGCATCCAATATCCCTGTCAGCTAACCTTTCCCAGCAGAAAAGGGGTCGAAAGAAGTTGTAGTACATTTTTTTCTAGATGTTTTCTTCTTTGGTGTGGGGTATAACTTGTGTTCCCTCTTCAACATGAGATGCTTCGTGATATGAAGGGGAGAAAGAGAGTGAGGCTTCACACTCTGGGGTCAAAGGAGGTGAAAAGTAAGCTTGCAGTGGGATTGCATCAGTAGGCAAATACACCTCTACTCACTTCAGTGGATTTCTATCAACAATCATTCTTACTAAACCTCTCTTTTCCTTAGCTCACAGCTTAGCTCTGATGCATGGGGTTGGCTTTGTCCCAGCTATGTTCTACCTCTGGCAGTTATGATAGATGAGGGATTCAGATTCACGACCCCTTTACTTGCATTTGAAACAGACTACAACATTCTGGGCAACTCTGTTTTATTTTTTCCAGCCCCATAAATACCAGCCGGCATCCTGAAATCTGACCTGCATTAGCTCAGATCTGATACCCACCACTGATGCACTGCTCACAGCACTGCCAGAAGAGGGTTATGTTGAAGTGTTCTGGACAGCTTCACAGACTGAAAATGCCAGTGCCAGCATGTCTCAAAAGAATCTCAAAACTCGACTGCTGATACAATAAATCTGAAGAAGATGTAGGCAACAACAGCACAGAATGAAGAAAAGCTGTGAAGGGTGGGGGAAAGCTGGGAGAAAAAAAAAAGAGGCTAAAAAGTTTGGAGTTGGTGTTCACTATTATGAATGTTGCCTAATTTTTTTGTCTAGAGCTCTCCATTCATAGATCATGCAGGATGCTTACTCTCCTATCTATAATGGTGAGGGAACACATCCAGAATGAGTCAGAGAGAGTCTGTCAACTAAAATGATTCCCAAATGCTCTGATACCTTGCAACCTGGCAAGTAAACCTGCTGCCTACAGATATTCCTAACATCTGGTGGTGTGACGATTCTGAGCATGTGCTTGTGCTTTCACCCTCACAAAGACAGGATATTGCCCATCCTGCTACATTCTCTAAAGCAAAATTCAAATAATATGTTACCAAGGATGGGACTCTTGAGAAGTGTGTTCACATCACTGCAATACTTCAACAAAATTACAGCTTTACATTCCTCTTGGCTCTGGCTGTGCCGCACAACATCCAGAGGGCAAAGGAGAGGGTTGAAATTCAAAATAAATCACCCGAAAATTCAGAAGTGCTATGTTTCTTAGAGCAGTGAAGCATGCCAAAAGCTGCATGAAGGTGTCCCACCATAAAGAGAATGAGAAAGGTCTGAAAATTTTATTCCATCATTGACAAATTCTGACTAATAGTCAGGAAAGTTATTAGTACACACCCACAGATACACATACCTACTGTACTTTGGAAGTGAAATTCAGTAGCAGGTCATTACATTGAGGCCTAATATTAGTGCATAAACAGAAATTAAGTGTAGCTAGTAAAATATTCTTCTTGCAACAATCAAACTAGATTATCACAAAGAGAGAGAATGAAAAAAGGCCCAAAGTCCTGCTGTGCTGGTCATTTACTCATGCAAGAAGCCATTCTGTCCCTCTTTAGCCTCTGTTAATATATATATTGACAGTTAGATCCCAGATTTCATCTCCCTATAATGGAGCTCTCATAGTTACTAGGAGCACTCAGTGAAGTTATTTGGCAACACTTTGCTCGTTTGTCAGAAGCAGTAGTATTTTTGTTATTAAATTTTACTTTGTCATCGCATCTACTTAAGACTCTGCCAGCTGCAAGGTTTTATATACTGTGCTAAGACATTTCTGCTCCTACAGTTAGGTCCAAGTTTTACTAAAATTAAACGGGTATTTTGAGTGTGTTTTGAGTCAGCTCTGATTGCTTTAAGCTTTGGTTGTATCATTAGACAAAAAAAAAAACCAACCCTAAAAATAGTCAAAAAATAGATACTAATTACTTTTTTTTAAAACCTGCAATTTACAGTGACATTTAACCCATCTTTCCAGACCTGCAATTTGACAAGTATGTAATTACATTTGACCAGAGATAATCATAGAGACAAATAAGTCACATTTAAGATGACATTTCTTAATTGATCTTTGCCTGTAATTAATTATCCATTGTCTGTATGTATATTATTTACAATCAAGAAACGATTTATAGTACTCTTATACAATTACATCATATTTTTCTAAATGAAAAATGATATCATGGGTTGCTTAGTTTCTTCTATCCCAACTCAACAGATGTTTTGAAAAATAATATACAAAAATTCATCCTGAGTGAAAAGAAGAAGATTCAATACCAGAGGTATAATATTCTGCTTTGCAGGAATTTAAAAAAAAAAAAAAAAGAAAAGTTAACTTAGTTTTATCTTGTGAATGCATTTTGGCTAAAACAAAACATTGGCCTTTTCACAGCTGCCATCTGACCAATTAATAAAGGACCAAAGCAACAGAAATCACATAATTTCTGGGATTAGAGCCGAGTTCTATATTCCCCATTTTCAGTCTTGATTCCTTCTGTTTGTTTTGGTTTTTTTTTTTTAAATCTTGCATTTTATACCTAAAAAGGGCTAAATCACACTGATATGCAAAGAACCACTTAGAAATACCTTAGAATAGTTATTTAGGTAACCTGTGACTGAACGCTTACTTATCTCCAAAAAGAACTTCTACTGCTAATGGAGAAATATAACCTGCCTGCCTAATTTGTTCTCCACAGATCTTTTTCTCCCATCCCCACCCTTATTTTAGTAATTAATGAAGTCAATGTAAGTCTTTCCAATGATTTCAGTGGTCTCCAGAAGAAGGCTCCAGTCCTGCCTCTGGGAGCTGCTTTCAATCCTCTTGGCTAAATGGAATTTGTTAGCTTTGCAGCATTACATATTAATTTATACCACCATGTCTGACAGTCTACCTGGGGGGCAGAAGGACTGTAATTTAATATTCTAAGGTATATTATGTTCATTAAATGATATGTGTACATTAACTGAATGCAGACGTTAACAGAAATTAATTTTTATATAATAGAGCACTGTATAAACTAATGAGAAATAAAGGAATGTTAGTCACCACACCATAACAAAATATTCTCACATCTACACATGCCCCTGGAGAATTGTTACCTCATGCTCTGTGTGATGGATGTCTACCAACAGTGGGCTTTGTTGTCTGAGGTGACTCACCTGGAATTAGTTAATGCTTCTAAATGAAGCCAAGGAATGTTAACATTTTAAAGAGCTCAGTGATACAATAAACCCTTACACTGGATTTACAGTATTGGCATCATATTTAATTTTAGTATCTGTAATGTTTTTCCACTTTACATGTAGAAAAGTGGCGGAGGGGTTACAATTCAATTATAGAACATCCCTACACTGCTGTTAAAACCTCTTTTTCCTCCTCTAATCCCAAAGCTAAAATGACTTTGTTTTCCGTATTGGTCCACCATTACCTCAAGATAAACAGATATGTATCTTTAAAATTATATTCTATAATATGCAAATTGGCACACCACATAAACAAATTACTGAAATGACACAAAAGTAAATGGAAGAACAAAAGATTCTTATAGACCATATTGCTATTCTTATTGGATATTAAACACCCAATTTTTTCATGCCATATTTATTCCGTCTTTAGTGTACACTCCTTAGGACAGATGATTTCTTATGGTATCTGAAGGCAGGAAATTCTGTAAAAATTTGCAGGCAGTAAATTTACCCAATAAACACTGGAAAAGATGGGCTGGGCCTAAAACCTATTGAAACCCAAATGAATATTTCAATTCAAGTTGCTTTGGATCAATCCACAAGTGCAAACTCCCTTTTGTAAATAAACATTTTAGAATATTAAGCCATAACATATAGATATATATACACACGGATCCTTTGCCACAAGGGGGACTTAATATATTGAGACATTATAGCTTTCTTAGTATGCTTCATACTCTTCCCTAGTTTGCTATTGCGTCTAATGATCTATTCCTATCCATTTTTAAGAGCCCAACTAATCTAACTGCACCTCTTGCCAACACCAGATCTTTAGAAACGTATTATAACGGACTCTCCGAAATTCATGATGCCTCTCACCTTTGACTGAAATTCAGAGTTTTCAATGGCAGCTCCATATGCTCACATCAGAAAAAGAGATTACTCCCTGAATGTGCTTAGGCTTCATGCATCAAACGCAAACATCTAGCAGTCCCTTGGAAACTGTATGCTACCATACAACTATGAAATGGATATTTCTACAATGCCAGTGGGACCTCGCATTTTTAATAGCTTTCTGCTCCAGTAGCCCTGGAGAGGAAAACGTCCAGGTATTAGCAATAAGCACTATTAAGAGATATTCACTAATCGTAATATTCCATGATACAATACCTGAAGTAATACATCTTAATGTGGGCTTCAAAACCATGTGCCAAAGAAAGCATTTAATTTCCACCTGTACTTGTACATATTATTCACATGACTGAATGCATAGAACAGGACAGTACCAATGCAAAATTAGTAAACAAGCAACTCACTAACCACTTACATGTATAATCATTTACTTTATAGTAATTATGATGCAAATTTAAGCATGGCAGACAGCTCTCCACCACTACAAATGTATTCTTACATAAGCTTTCAAATCCCTGCGTGCAGGATCTCAAGAGTCTCTGACCCTTGGAAGCTATTTTATTAGGAAGTCAGAATTTTCGGGTCTTTTTCTCCTCAAAATAAAACAACAAAATCAAACTCAAATCTGGTGTAGTTTTTCGATCACGAATAACAGAACAAAACATCAATAAAACACTAAGATTAGTGCCTAAATATTACAGAACTACTTCCTTTTTCCCTGGCTTTTTTTTTTTTTTTTTTTAATTTGAAGAAACTTCACCCAGCGTAAAATAAAATCCATTCTCTTCAACCTAGAGTAGAACAAGAAGTTACCTATTATATAACAACTAAGAAGCCTATCCAATTAATGAGGTCTCTGTGAGACATGTCAGGGTTTATCTGCTCGTTATCGTGGAGGGCAGTGATGCTGATGGAATGTGAGCGCAGGTCCTGCCACTCTGACTGCAGCGCCTTTCCAGACCTTGTCCCGAATGGAAACAAAAACCAGTTGTGACCATCAGAAACCTGATTAATTGAGAGTGGCATTCTGAGCCTGGTGCTGGTGACCCAATGACTGGGAATTGCCCTGGAGGTTTAAAGTCTCATGTCCTTCCCAGGGTAGCAGTCACACATATTACAAAACTGCCTAGTTAAATTACATTAGCCAACTACTGTTTACAAATTTCAGGATCACATACGGTCTGCCCATTGTTTGGCACAGATAAACACAATCAGCCCTGGCATTTGAAGCTGCTGACAGATTGCCAGCCACTGGTGCAGATGGTGGCAGCACAAGAGCGCTAATTACCGATGACATTAATGATGAGGTAACCTGTCTCTCTTCAGCTAATAAACAGATGGAATGTGTTTCCTATTAATTTTTTTTCAGATAACAAATTGTTTAGCTTTAATGGTAGAGAGAAACAAAACCAAATTATTGTTCTTTGGAGAAATTTGTTTTCCGCTAATTGCTCTAAACAATCAATAAAAGAATTACAACTGGCATTATCCCACTGGGAACAGAAGCAGAGAAGTCAAAGTCAATTAGCTTCCTATAGTACAATGCACTCAGATGGAAAGAGTCATTACAACAGAGTGTAAAAGTCAAACTATAAAGTACGCAGTTCCATGAACAAAGCAGACTTGGATGGAAAATCTAACAGAGGGCTTTTACATACCTGTCAATCCTTCATGTATCACTGCAGTTTCCAGTTTTTCTTCAGATGCTTCCAAAAAAGGGTAAAAGACAGGTAAGACGACATCCTTGGATCTTAGAAGGCTCTGTGTCTTAGGAGTATTCAGAAGTCATGGCTGAGAAATGTCTCATCTACAGAACAAAAAGAACAAAAAACCAGCTCAGTTTTCTGTCAATGTTCCATTAGTACAAATATGATGAATATGGAAAAGCTGAGGACTCCACAGTAGCTAGTGAAATATTATGCAAGTGGGCAAAATAGCTGCCATAGTTGACTTCCCAGCCTTTTCTCCACTAGTCTCAATGGGGGGCCAAGGAATAAAATTAGTGCTTAATACAACAGCCATGCTTCAAGTGAGGAGACAACTTCATCAGGACTGGGAGTCCCTGCCTTGTGTAAGCACCAGATACCAGCAGTGTGCTGAATGACTGGAGCATCCATCCTCTCAGAGGCAGGACTTCAAGCTCTTGCTGCGTCCCTGAAAGTCCTGAGGAGAAGTCGGATTCTTGTGTCCTGCAGAGCCGTGGCTCCTGGCCCTGCAGAGCACTGTCTCTCACCAAAGCCCACAGCCTGTCCAGGAGGAAGCATCCGAGAGGCAGCGGCCAGCCTCTCGCACACAGGCCAGCTAACGGTCTCTTGGCCCTGTATGCACAGACACCCCTGCCGGCCCGCTCCGGACAGGACTGCTGCACAAAAAAGTTGTGATATCCTGTTTCAAAATTGAGAAGTGGTGATGTGTATTTTTGCATATATCCCCATTTCCCCCACCATGGGTTTATGATACAACGGAAAGCATATATATATATATATATATATAAAAATATGTGCGTGTGTGCATATACATATACATACACGCACAAACTGACTATTCAGGTTGAATATTTTAACTAACAGCAATTGGATCAAAGCAGCAACCCTGTAACAAGGACAAATCACCTTCCCTGGAGGTATTTAAAGGACACGTAGACGTGGTGCTTAGGAACATGGTTTAGTGGTGGACTTGGCAGTGTTAGGTTAACAGACCATCCACATCAGAAAAAAATTCAAGCACATAAGATACAGACATACTCTTCTAGAATAACTGCTCATTGCTGTTTTATCTGATTTTCCTCAAATGCATGGAGCTTTAGATTTATTTTTATTTTTTAAACATTATTCATGGATTATTTGTTAGTTCCAGTGCATTCAATTAAGAAAGAAACATTTTAACACACGTTGTGTTGAACATAGCTCACTTTGTGTGTTGGAAGAGTCACGTCCACATTATTTCACATTAATTCCTTGCACCCCGCAGTTCCTTATCGTTGAAAAGCTTAGTGGCATATATTTTGCCCTGGAAAACTGAAATCATAGAGCTTTACATGAACCCTTGACTGATTTAACATCTCTCTCGGCTAAGCTCCTGACTCCTCTAGTAAGGAGTGGCTAAAGAGCCAAAGTGCTCTTGCACAGGCTACTTGAATGACAGTGCCTGTTTCCCCCAGATCATTCCATCAGGGCACTTTCCTGCAAAGGTTTATTTTTCTACAGCAATGTCTTTTACTTTATACAGAGTAAAACTGCTGGCCACCCAAGGTCTTAATATATTGAGCAATGTTTTCAGCAGTGATGTAATGTTGTATTTGAAAACACATTATCTCCCCACTTTCTACTTTATGCTGTTGCACACAAAGGAGTCAACTGACTTTTCCATGCAAGCACAATTGCAAAGGCATCCAAAACTTTTGTTTAAGGCCACCTACTTTTTTCACGAGTTATCAGAAACAACACAGGCAGTCTATTTAGAAGTGAAGAACAATGAATGGCTGTTCTGGGCTGGGAAAGGTTTACATACATCCTCACAGTTCTCTTTATTCAGAGCTTGTAAATAACAACAGCAAACAAGCTCTACAGCCACTAATTTAGCACCACATTGTGACTCCCTCTGTTTCTTTCCATGTGCCCCAAGCAAAGTCAAGTTCTAGTGACCTTTTTTGGCCAATATATATGAAACTGGTTCGTGTGACTTCAGTATTACTTTGTACAAAGCATTAAATATCTTGCACAAAGCAAATGGTGCAGTCTGTTGACCATGAAATTCCTATGACTGGGCTTAAGTTAGTTTGTCTATGCATTGCTGAATAATTAAGTGCGGGACTAAGTTTTGCTGAAAAGGAAAACAAATATTTTGATTAGTTTTGATGCAAAACATTGCTAATTCAGGGGCTATTCTGCTGCTAAGCAGAAAAAGGAAATCTTTAAGCAATGAAAACAATTATGATATTTAACAGTTCTCAGTTTCTCTCCTTAGCCAGGATTCGTGTAAAACGAAGACAACACCCCTCTATGGCTATATGTGCAACAACAATTAGTTAAGCCACCTGTAACATGCTATATTTTCCTATGCAAAAGAGCATGTGATGGTTAGAACAGATACTTGATAGAGAAGGAAACATCTCTCTCATATAGACTCTATTTACAAAGGCACTTATGAAATTTTAAAAATTGCTCTGTCTTGCTTACTTTTCCAGCAGAGATGTTTTCTTCCTGCGCTAATGCAAGACAGATTTCCACAGAACGCCAGCTGAGTGCTAACGTTTCTTCTTTACAACGTATCCCTCTGCAGATGAGACCAAATTCTGCTTTCCTTCTCATTTTGGCAACTACTGTATAAGTAAGAGTTGCACAGTGTCATTCTGAATCACAAGTTTTGCTTATGATCTGTAGAATATATCTCATGTCAGACAGCTTTTTGTCCTTAATGCTAGAAACCTCATACTTCATAATCTACAGATACACAGAGTGGGTATCTAACAAAACGTAAGTCAGCTCTTACCACGCAACTTTTGTTTTCCCTTTACACACGTGAAGCACTCCTGAAGCGGTTAGACAAATGAAAGGAAATCTTTTATCATCCTCTTTGCTCATCTGGGTCACCTGAAACGCAAAGTGCAAAATTAAATTCCTACAAACAGTAAAACAGTTCATTCCTCCTTCTGCACTCTGCTACACTTCACCATGCACACAATGTGGTAATTGCTTTTGCTTGACTTGTTCAAACAGCCATTTTCATGATGTGACAGCTAGGGCACTAATATATTTATGCCCTTTGTAATCGGCCAGCACTGCTTGTAATTAGGTGCAAAGTTAATTAAGTGCAATACATCTAATAACTGCCTGCCAGTAATTGTAAAGTTTGATTTAGCACATGAACTGTCAAGGTGTCAGAATGGTGTGTTAAAAAATAAGTTGCTAACAGAAAAACAATCCTGCCACAAGCCAGAGAAAAGCACCGTGACAGTGAGTCAGTTGAGAAAAGGAAAAGATATTCAATACTTACTATTTCCGACACTGGGAAATAACCCCACTTTTATGTTGATAAATTGTGTCTTGCTTTATTGAACAACAAATTGAAAAATATTTTTACTTACTAGCCAATGTCTTCTCCCACAGACAACCTTTAAAAGCTACACATACAGTATAGAACTTTTTAAAGTCTATATATTTCAGTAAGAGAACAGATTTACTTTTTTAAAAAAATAACGCATAAAGAGGGTTATAAAAAGAACCAAGAAGGCCCAGAGAGTCACTTTTCACGTTCAGGGATCTGGTTTTGTTTGTTTCTTTTATTGCACAAAATATAGTTTCTACTGAACTTAAGAGAACATTATACATTTACTTACATATACTTAGATATAATACTAGCATAAATAACTATGCTTTGGTTGTTTGTGCTTTAGTTAATTTCACAATTTCAATTCTTTACCTGGGAAAAAAACCCACGTTGTTCATGATTTTATTCACTACAGGATATGCTTTCTTCAAACCACAGTTTCAAACTATTTGTTCTTGGTTTCAACTATTTACTTGTGCTTTTACTTATCTCTTCAAGTTTTCTTGAAAACCAGCTCCTCTCCTAATGATTGATCATCCCTTCTCCATGAGCACATTGTGAGTTTTCCAGCTCTGTGTTCTTCTTTCTTAAATTCAACTTTGATACGCTCAAATGTTCCCTTCACCTCCATCCCTGTATGGTATGAACGGTAAAATGTTCTTTTCTTCATGCTAGGCAGTCAGGGCAGGTTTGAGCAAAAGCATAGCTGGGAAGGGGGAGAAAAAGAACAAATGACACAAATTCTATACATAGAATAATTTAGGACTAGCTATACATCAGATTAGAAGTTACAGTGAGCACAAATGATGAGTTACATATGTACCACAGCAGCACAAAATATGTGCATAGTTCAGTAATACTTTGATTATTAACACACTCACAGATGTATGAAGCTCAGAAATGTCCACCTATAAGATATCAAGAGGGAAAGCATGGACAATGCTCTGAAGCTTTTTTAGGCCAGCAGACGCAAATAAATTGACGGAATTTGTACACATATAGGATAGCCTACAAACCTTGAGAAATAACCTAAGTTCAAGGACAACATTGCTACTTCCAAAGCAATCACCAATAAAGCTTTCTTTCTAAAATACTTCACAAAAATCAATGTCAGATAAGCTAATCTTTGTGGTTAGTTGTTACGAACTGATATTTGATCAGGGAAATTATGCTCTAGATTGGCATGAAATTAATAATGCTTGTTGTGTGGTGCCCAATGACAAAGGTAAATGCTAATAGCTCTGAAATCCTAATGATTGCCAAAGTACTCTTCTGAGCTTTGATTAGTGCTTGTGTTGTGCAATTATGCTTTTCTATAATTACTGTGAATTACCATCATGATATTATTATTCTCATATTTTTTATTCCTCTGAAATTCTCAAAATTTCCTGCAGCTAAAAATGGATTTCATTTGCATTATCACAGGCTTTGATTGTTTAATGAAAAATAATTCCATGCAGACCCTCATGTTAAATTGTCCATTTAAAATTTTCCTGTTATCCAGATTATGTTGAAGTACCCCTTCTTTCATTTATCATTTGCCTTTATCATCACAATCACTGCCCTCGCTTCATGTTAGATTTTGAAGAGAAGGAAAAAATGAAAGACATTTTTATTCATATCCCTGTCTTCTGCCTGGAAGCCCTTTCTCTGCATGTTCTCCCTTTTCCTTAAAATTCCTTATTTGGAAACCTTAAAAATGCCAGGACTTTTCAGCAAAATGTGGTGGCTATGCAAAAAAAAATATGATTTTCTTGGTAGCAGTAGGGTCTGCAGAAGGCTACCTGGGACTTGTCTAAGGCTTAGACCCATGCCCTAAGCAAGCGAGGTGACCAAGGCCCACCTTGTCTATGCCTGGTGGCTGCTGGATATTGCCCTCTCAATAAATACATGTAAAGGGGCAGTGCGTGCTTCTTAGGAACGTGCCAAGGGGCACAGCTACGTCTGCCTCACTACTGACATGTTTTTGGCAAGTGTGGATATATTCATGGTTTTCAGTGCTGTAGCGGCTTTAAACTTCACAAGATAGCCTAAAATGACAACCATTTTTCAAAACGAGTCTTCATTTCAGTTTGCTCAATTTGATGCACATTTCAGGACTGATTTTCAAGGTGTTTGCACTCCCTGTGCAAAGCTTAAGTCATGCTCAAGGCAAATCTTCAAAAAACTTGTTAGGAGCCGAAAAGAAAGAGCACTTAACTTCAGTAGATTTCTGGATATTATATGCATTTCAAAATGTGTATAGTACCAGAACCAGCAAAATCCATTCAAAAGCCAATTTGCAAAAATCGTGGGAAATGTGGGTTTGTAAGAGTATGTAGGAGCCTTTCTCAGAGGTATTGAGTTTAATGATTGTAAAAAACGACCAGATAGACATGACCTTCAAAATTAAAAAGCATGAAAGTATCCCACAGTCTAAAGAAGAGGTCATCTGATATTTGAAATATTTCTTCCTACAAATATCACTTCTGCACTAAGTGCATGTATGTTTAAATAGATGGACGAAAGGAGATAGAAAGACAGAATCTATTCTTCAAAATTTAGTGAAATTCAGTTAACTTTTTCTTGGTTTACATAGAAAGCTTTCACTTCCGTTACAACAAAAATGGAAAAATCTTGTGACCTTTGCACAGTTTTGATAGTCTTAAGGTCTAATTTGTATGTTGCTCAGTCTAGCTCAAGTTCACCATCATTTTGCTGCCTCTATATTAGAAGCCTTCACTGCAGCATTTCTACAAAAAGAGTAATTCAGTTATTTTTTTAAATAGATTTTTTGAGCTATTTTATGATATATTCACAAATGCTGGACTAGAAGATGGTCTAGATAACTAAATTTATATTACGTATTTCTCTACATACACACAGAATATTATTTTGTTATTTTGTCTCCCTCATTTCTTTCCAATTTTTTTTCAAGTGGTTCCATTTTCACCTCATATATGCATCTGATTTTTCTCTCACATACACACAACTCTCCTATGCAAAGTGTTAATATAACACGTGTGGTCACAATTTCACACTTGTAATATTCAAATAGGTTCAAAGTTAGTCAGAATAAGTTTGACCATGCCCATATGTATACTTACAGAGATGAAAGCCTGAATCAGATGAAGGAAAACAACCATTTTTTCAAAAAAAATCTTACATAAGGAGTTTTATGTGTGTGTGTGTATATATATATATATATATATATATATCTCCCTTAAAGATTTGTTTTCATTTTCACCACGGATAATAACAAATGGAGATACTTCATCTATAACTTTATTATGATGTGTGGAAAATTGAGCACACATTGAACATCTGTAGATTGCATCTTTCAAAGCAGTGCTCCCCCAGTAAGATTTCATACTGATAGCTAAAGAATGTCGCGTTTTGAAGCAGCAATGTACACTCATGAAACCACGATTTCTCTTCATCTGTTTGTCAGCGCTGTGAACCTGTTCTCATTGCTTCCTAGATGAATCATCGTTCCACTGGGCTGTGTACATGCCCTGATGAGCACGTGCTCCATGGCCATCTCTGACACCGCCTTAAATATTGGTTCCATACCTCCTAACCCAGCTACGGCCGCCAAGTGAATGAACATGGCAGTGACACTGATAGTAACATTAGCATCTTGCACACTTTCATCCCAGTCTGCTTCATAGCGGTTCTACTTGAAGTCACACTGTATTAAGGAGGACTGTTATTTTTAGGTACCCAAAACAATGTTACATAAACAAACAAGCCGGAACAAGTAATGCACTGGGCGTTGACCTTGCCAGTGAGCCAACCTTCTCCAAGTGGAACCAGTATAAATGTAAATTATTAGAGAAGCTCCCACCCATACGTCATGGAAATTTCCACCCTACCACCCACACGGTCACTCCCCAGTCTTACCCCTCATATGGAAGGTCAGCACAGATCCTGTTTGCTTCAAAATTTTTCTTTTATATTACAGATCAGCTTCAAGAGCCTAGGAGAGGAGCTAATGCTACACACATGTGCCTCTGATGAGATGGCAACTGGCCCTGGCTAAGGAATTAACACCCCTTTTAAAGTTATCCTCTTTATTCTGAGCTTCCAACAAACAAATAAAATCCAGCATTTAGCAACTGCATGTTTCAAATCACCAAAAGCCCTTTCAGATCTTGAAGCTGTACACACTGTCTGCTAGAATAACCTCAGGCATTCTGTGACAATTGAATTATAACCAGTGACACCCTCTTTCCCATCCCATTGCACTGAGTTACCTCCACTGTCTACAGAGAGGACTCCACTTGCTTTCATGCAGGCAGCAATGTGCTGGACAACAGCGGGAACATATTATTAAATATTTCTTTTATCTTCACTTACAATAGCCACAAATTTAACCAGTCCTCAAATATTTTCCATTAGAGTATTGCAGCCACAAAGGTTCCAAGCCACAGAGACTGAAGGGGGTTTAGGTGATGATGGCTCCTCAGTCACTTTTACCTAGCTCAACCAATTTTATCCACAAAACCTTGAAGAAAATACCCAGTCACACGCCACAGCACCAAATTAAATGTACACAATCATCTGTGCTGCTCTGTTTCCTGCTAGGCCTCTGAGATATTATAGGTTTGGCTGTTGACCTTTCACTACAGTCTAAATTTTGTTTGAGGATGTTAGAAATATTTCAGCTCCTGAGCGGTTGCCTGTGAATGGGGAGACTGCAGCCAGTGAGCTGGGTGGTCCTTTCTAGTTACAGGCTTTTCTGGGCTCTCAGGAGCTGAGTATGCTAATCTGTCACTGAACTCAATGTGCTTGAGTAGCCATATTATTGCATCTTACAGTGTAGCGTGGAGGGATTTCCTTTCTGTATAAATTGGACTGTCATTGACTCAGGAGCCTGCCAGTAAAGAAATATTTGTATGATTTTTTAAATTATCTTGGTGTTGCTTCGTGCAATTCTTTACATGTATGCAAGAGGCATTGTTCTTCCTTCCCTCTGAATGTTCTGCAAAGAATGGAAGAGCAGCCTGAATGCAGAGATGTGAAAAAAATCACACAGAGTGCTGTATCCAAATCCCTTCAGGCAGGGAAATGGTCTGATGGGTCCATATCCATTAGTGTATGGATATTCTATTTATAAATTCTTATAAATCTACCTGGTTATGGCTAGAGCAGAGACTCTAAACTGCTTTGTGAGTAACTCAAGAGGATTTGGGAGAGGGAGTTCTAGTCCAGGAACCGCTGCTTAGCTGATGCACAGTCGTGGATTAATCACTTTCCTCCCCATGTTACTATTTCTGTTTGCAAAGTACAGAGTTATTTAAGCGAAGGAAGCTGTCCATAAAAAGTCATTGTTATTATTATTAAAGGATACTCTACTTTTCACACTCTACTAAACTGCAGGAAGGTTTAAAAATGTGCTGCTGTCATCCGTCAAAAACAGTGTTTTATTGGACAAAGCTGGTTCTACCTGTCACCAACTAAGTCATCTTATGTAACTGTGGCCAAACTTTAAAAGTATTAACTTTTTCTAGGCAGTTACATACATGCCTGGAGGGATACATGAATTGTCTTAGTGTGTTAAGAGTCTGACTAGAAAGATACCAAAGAACTTTGGTAGTTGTATACACCTCTCTAAGCCCTTACTTGGACATTCAGGGACTATATGCGGCAATGCATACAGCTTCAATTCACTCGATCAAAGAGCTGTGAAGTCAGGAGGAAGCTCCTGACTGGCTATTTGTTTAATCCTTTTAGTGGGAGTCGGATACACACAATATAAAATTTTGGCCGAATCTGGACCATATTCAGGTTAGTATGTGATAAGATCTTCTAGACAACCCAAATTATGCTGAGGATGGTTGACATAGTTGACTGCTGTCAGAATAGCGCCTGAGTCACCCATTTTGTTAGTCAATTCTCTGACTGAAATTTCAATCACAATGTATAATAAACTAGGCCAGTCACTTAATTATGTTTCAAAGTGGGTAACAAATGAATATTGCCTGTTCTAGATAAAAATTGGACCGTAGCTAGCAATCCATAAATCCCTTTGTCCCATCCTGAAGGCAGTACGTAGCACCAGAATATGGCAACATTTTGGAGTCTCTGAAATGACCTTTACCACAGAGATGACAGATGAGATACTGAAGAGCAAACATCACCGGACTTGTGGCTACTACACTGAAAGAATACTTGGTAGCACAGCTGTGCTGCCGGGATGGGTGAACAGGACTGAAGATGTAGCAAGTCTGAAGGTCTTTGTCTGCTTGTCCTACCTTACGTTCACTCAACCCAGATATTGGAAAGCAGAAGTTTGCAGCCCTGCAGATACGAACCAAGGTTATACAAATAAACAATCAGTAATCACAAGCACAGTAAAAAGCCAACATGTTGAAGCGATGTTGTTGACCTAGCCAGCACACCCTATTCTATCCCTCTGAGAAGAGCCTGGCAGGCAAATGAGTGCTAAAAATGTTTACACTCCTCCACGAAAGAAGTACTGACCTTCTCATGTAGAAAAAAAGCCTAGGTAGCTATTTGATTTTCCCTCAGCTGGTTTTATAGTTTAAAAAATCCGTTTGCCTTAACGTAGCTATCAAACAGAATCAAACAAGTTGAAACTTGCTTTTACCAAAGCAAATGGATGATCATCATCCGGATGCAATGGCAGTGAAACAAGCTCAATGAGAACTGTTGTATTGTACTGCTGCATCCAGACCTGCATTCTGGTTGGATCTTCACTCTAATACACAGTGAGCTGGAATACTGAGCCTTATGTTGTCTAGGGACCGAAGCAAATAAATATCAAAAGAAATTCCAAAATCAGACCAGGAGCAAAGACAACACATGGATGAAGAGCAGAATGTTCAGAATAGTAGACTATATTTGTAGGAGTGTTTCCAATGAAAGCTGATTAAAAACTATACCAGAGGATATCTCTGAGAGATTAATCATTTTCCCTGAAAGTGAAATTTCTCACAGGTGGGTATTTATTTCTTCAGGAGGAACCGGGCCTGGCTCAAGCCTTAAGGATGCGATTGCAGGGACTCTCAACTGGAGGCCTCGTCCTGAGGACCCCAGATGTCCCAAAAGCCAAGCAAAGCCAGAAGCAAGCTAGCAGGTGAGTTTAGAAGATCTGCCCTGAGACAGATCTGGGCAGCTCCAGAAACCCCAGGGACCAGCATCTGTTGAGAAGACTGGGGAACACGCTTAGATGAAGAAATTCCATGTTTAAATATTTCCTACGTCTTATATTGTGCGATTCCTGACAAAAAATATATTTTTTGATTTTTTGGCTTTTTGTCCCTTAAATTAAAAAATTACCAAATTAGTTGAAGAATTTATTTTGGAAATTCACAGCAATACTTAAGGGACATGACTTTGACTAGTGCTATTCAATGTTCTCAGTTCTCACCTTAAGCCTCTAAAGCATGTTATGTTCCTGTTGTCAAATCTCCTGTTCTCTTAAATTGAAATCTCTATCTTTCCTATTCTTTTTAACCCCCACATACTGTTTTCAAAAAGCATCATTCCTAATCTCACATATTTTTGTGAATCAGGAAATAAAATATTTCATTGTTTTGCAAGTTTAATAGCTACCATGTTGTTG
This sequence comes from Platalea leucorodia, assembly GCF_965183815.1. Classification (NCBI taxonomy): domain Eukaryota; kingdom Metazoa; phylum Chordata; class Aves; order Pelecaniformes; family Threskiornithidae; genus Platalea; species Platalea leucorodia. Next base: position 6,372,783 of record NC_138828.1, on the reverse strand, counting down.
AGTAAAATGCAAACATCAAATACAAAGACCTCCGCTTTTTTTGCTAGATTAGGGGACTTTCAATCTTTACCCTCAATAAACAGAGCTGCTAATCCCTCTTTCCTCTTCCAAAGCAGAGAAATGCTTCAACAAACCAGGAGAAAGATGCATGAATGTTAGAAATAACAAATATTACTAGTTGGCCCAAGAACACTGTGGGATGTTCAAAGCTAAGGAGGCTTTGGGAGTGTTATCTCCATGGGATGTTTTGTTTTGCAATCAGTTTCATTTTTTATAATTTGTAGTTCCTTCTGTTTCCAACAGCACTGCTCCCCCATGCAAAATCTGGATTTATTAGGTAAAGCAGATTCAGTACCAGCTTACTCCTAAATTGTAACATACCAGCTCTTTGTTTTCTAAGCTCAGCTTCTATCAAGGGTTTAAACATAAAACCAAGTATCCTGAAATTCACCAAAAGAGCTTTCTGACACAAAACCTCTTTCTTGCATATCTATGTCCACTAACAGCATTTTATAGTATTTTGAAATTAAATTTTAACACCACTGGCAAGCAGAAAAATACTTTCAGAGGGTGAAGAGAGGTTACTTGGACTCTGGCACCATCTACTGAAAAGCGAATAAAAGTGCCTGGACTACAAGACGAAGAAAAGATATATTAATCAAGGAAACACGCCCTAATTTCTTCTTGCAGCGTGAATATTTCTGTTTTCTCATCACCAAGAAGGCTTTCCCTTACATCCTTGAAAAATATTTTCTTAGCTTCTCATTACTGTTGACATTCATCAGAGCGCAATGATATAATGTAATAGGATCTTTCCAGTCTGTAAGATAACCAGTACAAATAAACAAAAAGTTGCTTGCACTGACTTTGCAAGCAATTCTTCACCACAGATGCTGAGGAGGAACAAGCCATTCCCATGTAACTGCCAGGAATGTTCTTAGCTGTGCAAAATCCATTAAAATATGAATGCGAAAAAAACCTCACACGAAGGCTCAGTTTAGAACACAGTTTTCTTATTCTTGCCTAAGTATTTCATTCTCCCTTTCTAGACAGAATACATTCTCCATGCATTAACAAGCAAACCATAAATGATAAGAAACTGTATTTTGTGATTAATGTTTAAGTTGAAAATGTTTCTAAGTAAAAACTTAACAAATGGAAGGTTTTTACCTGTTTTTATGGTTACTGAAAAGCACCAAAGTTGAGTTTCATAAATTTTTGCCACTAGTGAAAAGAGAGTATTCAAACAGAGAACAATATTTGTACTAAAAATATTTTTTAAAAATATTGAAAATGGCTCCTAAACATTTTCAAAGTATAAGAGTTAAGGGGAAAATAGGTAATATCTTGCCTCTGTATATTTACACAGAACTTGTTTAAAAGGGGAACAGAATTCAAACTACAATCAAAATTCATAAGGACAACTAGGGGTTACAGCAAATTCAGAAGATGAAGAGGTTAGTAAGTCAAAAATGCTGCAGAATAATAAGAATTGATCACCTGTACCGCTGAGCAATGAAACGAAGACAAGGAATATTGTCTTAAGCCTGCTGGACATTAAGAAGAACAGTCGTCATGCTTGCAAGGTCTGCTGATTAATGCTTGGCTTTAGCGTAACATAAGATTTATTGCATTTTGCCTGAATGGGTAATTGAATAATCCCTCTAAAAAGCAATAATTTTTCTGTGAAGTTCATAAAGTTAATACACTCCAAATCTCCAAGCAGCAGAAAAGAAACAGCTAAGCATCTACCTGTGGAAATCATTGGCCGTAATTCATAATGCATAAACGTCACTTCGTACAAGTTTGTTATTAAAGGGTTTTACAGGAAAGAATAAATAAATTCTTTTTAAATAGTGCCTATGTACACATATCATGATTGGTTGAATTAACAGTGATTCCTGATCTCACGTCTTTTTATATCGTAGTAACTCCATTGAATCACTGAATACTATTCTCACTTTATATGGACTAAAATCAAATTGAAACTCAAAGATAACCTGACACAAAATCTGTTTCTTTTTGTTAGTCTTTCAAGCTGTACTGGCAATATTTCCAATTGCCGGGAAATGGGAGAACAAGTTCCACGTGTACTACTTAGGCTCTTGGTATCAACGGGAATATGGGGGAAAAGGAAAGAAAATTCATATTGATCAGTGCTGTGTTTGGGGTTTATAGACCACATCTTATAAAATGTATGTAAGACTTAGACAATCAGCCAGAGAGCTAGCACTGTACCATCTAGTAATCACTATGAACAGATAGAGGATATAATCTCTGTTTATGCTCCAGAGTGGGAATCACTAGAACAGCAGATCCTGACAGCCCACAGAAGAAAGCAAGGTGTCCTCTTCTACTGACCTGTGCTCTTCTGGTTTGTCATACCTAAACCAGATCAAAGGGGCATACAATAATGACCATATTCCCTAGGGCTGGATTTATAAGCGTACCAAGGTATAGGTTAGACTAACAAACCAAAGATGTGTCACTTAATCAGTTTATATAAAAAGAAAGTGAAAAAAGTTTAAAAGCAGCATTTGGACAACACGTGGCAATCATCAATTCTGCCTCAGATGATGATAATGTTAATAAAGAAATCTGGACTCACAGTGTCTTTCAAAACAACACAAAGCAAGACGCTATATCCTCAAATCTAATAATATCAAATCTATCAAAATCCTCAAGCTTATGTACTTAAAAAGGATCACCTGCAATTGTTACCACACCTCTAGACATTCTTATCAGGAGAAAGCACTGAACAAATTTTGGTTTTTGAGAAGAAGAAGAAAATATCAAGTGCTTAGACTGTCACTAAGAATGCTGTATAGAGGAAAAGCAAAAATCATACTATTGCAGTGGCCTGTGGGCTCCTCTTAAGATCCTGAAAGATGGTCCCAACTAGCAGAACCGTTTCACTGCAGCCCAGAGTCTCCAGCAAGAGTCATTTTTTAAGACATCTTACACGCTGCAACAGCACCTTGATGTTTGATAATCAGGCTGCTCCTGAGATCAAGTTAAAACAAAAATTGTCAACACATAAACAATACCTGCCCACAATGTTGTGATGTGAGTCAGACACTAGTATTTTACAAATGACTGTAGGAAGCACTATAACTACGATAGTCATTGTATAAGGAGAATCAATTACAAGACCATTTTACTTGATAGAATAAGTAGTTATTTTATGTAAACGTGCAGTAGACATTGGTAATCAAGGTACGTTTTTGTGCATCTGAAATGACTGACTTGTGCACCTCTTGTGCCTGATTTGGGGCCTGCTCCATTAAGGATACTGATATCAAATTTATTTTAATGTTGCTGACCTCTTAGCCACACATAACCAAAACAGTTCTGGGGGAAGGGAAGTTCACCATGGAACTTCCAAAAGACTTCAACTAAAAATGTTAAGGATCAAGCTCTTTTTTCTAAAAGTGCCCTCAAAGATACAGCCAGACTAGAACAAACCATTTCTAACCTGTCAGAATGTCAGCTCGCTGCCCCATGGAGAATGTGCACCAACATGGAGAGGTCAGCCACACTTGAGGACACATGCCATGATACTCTTGAGTCCTATAACAAAGATAGAAAAATATTTCAAGCTTCAGTTTCAACAGAAATTTTGAACTCTGAATTAACAGCATTTTCTCTGCAGGCCCTATGTAACAGCACAGTTGAGAGATGCAAAATTATTAACTCTAACCCAATGATGCCCATAACCTTTCCAAATTTGGTTCCAAGTATCATATCCAACTCTTTGGCTGGAAGCTTCCAAATCCATAAACATCAGTATAGGACAAATTCAATCCTGGTGTTAGTGGATGCGATTTCGCAGAAGCCAATGCAGTCACAAAAGATACGACAGGCACGCATTTCTCAGATGGCTGGAAGCTATACATGACTGTATGGCACACGCTATCTAAACCTAGTTAGTACCAAAAGAACAAAGTTACAATGCTTCCCTTGTGAAGCATCCATTAATTTATTTTGAATTAGCAGATACCAAACCATAACAAAACCAAATTCCGTAAAAGAATGCTTAAAGTGTAATTCGGAACAACCAAATAAAATCAGAAAAGCAATAAACAGCAAAAAAGCTCAATAAAAAAGTCGATTCGCAGGAAATCAGTTGATATATACTTCAGCTTTCTAAATTGCCCTCTTGTACTTCAGATATCCCCACACGGCCATACAAATAGCTGGACATTGCACCACGGCCAGAAAGACAAAGGATTTAAGCTGTACTGGAGAGAGACAAACAAAATCCAAAGAGAAGGAACAATGCTCTTCCACTAACCCTACTGACTTAACCAAAAAGCAGTGGCTCAAGCCTCTTCCCCAATGGCTCTGTGTAACACATGGAGAGAGACCACCTCTTAAACCAGGCCATTGTGGCTCTCACAATTTTCATAGTTTCTCTGTATCATGCTGTCTGAAAACACTTTCTGGAGCCCCACATAGACTCAGCTCCATGGTGAATGTAAACTAGTAAGTCCTGGAGTAGAGTCAATGGCTCCATACCTAGCCACAACAGTTCAGAACTTGGACTCCAGTTTTTCACATAGCTTTTCAATCTTTGTTTTTCACCTGGCTATGACAACAAAACGGCCATTTTGCTGGGGCGTGCAACTTACACTTCCAATATTACCCTCGGTGGATTACAGAGTGGAGAAAATTGTGATTCCTTTTTCATTAACGAAACGATTCTCAGGCTGGATTGCAGGGATACAATACATTTCAGACATTCTTCTTCTCTGAATTAATGCACAAGGGACTACTAATGTAGTACTTTTGACATAAGAGATCTTTTTTGATTGTACGCTTCATGTTACATAGCTTCACTACACACATCAATAGAAACATTAGAATTCTCTATTCATATTTTTAACTTTCACTTTGAGCCATCTGGTAATCTCAGCCAGGTATGAAGTAAATTATGGGCCTTCTATAAATTTTCAGGACACTGTCTACTACTTAAACTAGATAAAAACCACATTTTAAAAATATGATATAGACATTTAAAATTTGAAAATGATGTTATCACAACATACACAGTAAGATAATGGAAGGAGGGCATGCTTTTGGTACTGATGTGCACTTAGACAGAAAGAATGATACCTCCATCCCACAATCAGGTTTAGCATGATACTACCTTGGGAATTCTGTGCGAAGAAAAAGGCCAGATAGGACATATTGTTCCAATACCTCTAGAGGAGTAAAGGTGTTTGTTTTGGCTCCTGTTAGAGTAGATTAATAGCATGAGAATGGCTATAAGAAACATGGGAGTTGTTGGCTGAAGAAAAGTTACTCAATCTTGAAAGCAAGCAAGCAGCGTGGGCTGCCAGTGAAGCAGCCCTTAGTGTAACACACTGATTTCTTCTGTAATTTTATTGGTTTAAGAATTTAGAGTTCTTACCTGTTTTAGCCTGAAATATGATAAACATTGATTTGTGTTTCCATTAAAAGTCTGTCGTATTTTCTGGCTCAATAGAAGAATTGCTTGGATAAAGTATTATGCCATACTCTTCAGGGCTGGCAGGGAGCTAGGCCTGACTGAATGATCAATATTTGTGATGCCAAATTTGCATTCTTTATTAAGCAACCAAAATGCATTCTTTGGTGTATGGTTTAGGAGTTTGTGGTAACACAGTACCTTGCATAGTAGGTTCTGTTCCAGATAGCATGGCACATACTAACAGAAAAAAATAGAGAGGGGAAGTCCGTGCCCTGTAAGCAAATTACAGTGGGGCCCAGCGGGGACCACACAATAAAGGAGGATGGAAGTTTGGAATGGCTCAAATATTTTGAGGGGAGAGAAGGGGGATTGAAAACTGGGGAGTAATGCGAGATAGCAAATCTTGCCAAAATATTTATGTGTCTCTGACCTAGGCAGGTTAGATCTTCAGATGAGAATCTGTTCGTAAAAGAGGCAGCTAATAAAAAGTAAAAATTTATGGCTTTCTCATCGTAAACGCTGCCCCAGATGTTCAACCACAAAGTACACAGGTTAACCACCTAACCAAATGCAAGGAAGAAGATCAATAAAACAACATCAGGGTATCCTTTTACCAGTAAAGGCAGAATATTTGACTAAAGAGCAAACAGTATATGCTATCTCAAGTAACTCTTTAAAACTCTTACCATAAAATTATTGAGGATGCTAATATGAGAATTGCAATATGAAGACCAAAGACCATATTTTTCACTCTTCTCCCTTACAAGGGGAGAAACAGAGCAGTTCTCAAAACCTGGACAGGACTGATACTGTCCCTGATAGGTTGTGAAAAATTCATATAATAAGATAAAACCCCTGAAGCATGAAACATAGAATCATACCGTCCTTTTATTTGATCAGACGTAATTTCACATGGGCTTTGATCTATACTCTAGCAATAATCTACTTTCTGAATTTCTGCACAAAAAATAACATTGGAATTACTGTATCTGTGACCCCAGTGCAGCACACCACGAAGTACTCTATCACAATCCTTCGCTTCACCCGTCAGCTGGCTTTGAGGTAGGCATTGCTGTATTCTGTATAAATCTGACCAATCACTGGGCACCCTTCATATTCTACAGCCAAGAGCATCCAGAGCTATAACTGTTGAAATGCAAGATTTCCCTTGTTGTTTGCTGAGTAAGTCCAAAAAGCCTCAGGCTTAGCTCAAAATGCCTGTTGCCAGTTGCAAATAAGCTTTCTGCTATTATTCATAAATTTTAGGGCTAGATGCATGATTATGCTAATCCTCACGATAAAACAGCAATAAACTTGCAACCAGTAAACGTGAATGGTCCCTGCAAATGGTGGAAAGCTAGACTAGATTTGTGAATGTTTATGTGGACCAAACATTCGATCTTTTTTTAATATTTGCCAGCAGATAGTTTTCTATTTGGCTTTTTCAGTGACGAGGCTTGTGATCTCTTTATTACATTCTACATAAAATTCAGCCTTCCCTGCTATTACTTATTATATGCATTAGAGAATTTTTGCAATTGAATTTTCAGAGATCATTGATGATATACAGATTAAGTACATCTTGCCTCTAGTAAATTTGTAAGGACACCATACACCTAGTTCTCCTAAACTGTCTTGGTGTCATTAGCTAACAATGTAATAAGACTGAAAGATGACTTCTTATTCCATGTGAGAGTATATCTGTCAGGGAAACAGCTTTGGAAGCACACAAGTGTTACAATTTTTGGTTCTGCTTTGCAAAGGAGACAAAAGTCCTTGCCATTTGCTGAAAAGCTAGAAATTAGCAGACTGAAAAGAATTAGAAGAGTTGTCTAAAATTTCTCAAAAGCAAGTTAGAAGATCAAATGATTTAGAAGGTTGGGCAAGGTATAGAGGATGGAATGGATTAATTATTTATTTAACTTTGGTTTCTTGGTTTGACTTTCTCGTGAACATAACACAATTAGCTATTCTAATCAGTGAATTTGCATCTCAGCTACTTTTCCCATCCGTACCAGATGATGTGGTATGACAGAGCTCAGGCTTTGAGCGCTAGCCCAGTGTTTCTGGTTAGCCAGGGCTTGATTTCAGGAATTCAGCTTTCAAGGTCTACAGGTACATGGATGCAAGATGTGTTAATGTAGTTTTTGGATTTCAAGAATGGATTATACACTCTCTTTGTAGACATACATAGCTGATGAGTATTATTTCTATAAAAGGATTGCACTCGAGCAAGGGAAACTTGGAAAGTGTAAAGTATTCCATATTCTTTTAGACCATCTTTGCATCTAATGCCAGGTGCAGTTTTAATGTCACTTTCTAGCTACCTTTTTCCTTTAATCATCTAAGCCCCAGCACAGAAAAGGTTGTTATAGTTTCCCACTTACATGTCAATGGTTTTAATTTTATTCATTGTCATTGTATAATTTTTCATGGAAAGAAAAAAAATCACATCATTTGAAATAATTGTATTCTGCAGCATTCTGTGGCAGTGATATGAGACCCCATCTTTTCCACTGTTTCTGACATTACATTCCAGGATTATTTTATCAACATTTCAGTTGCTAACATTCAGTCCTATGAGTATACATGCATGATGTATCCTTCATCAGTTGTATTGCACAGTGCTCTTGTTACCCGCAAAAAGGAATGCCAAAAATTTAGGATGGGAAGCCTCATTAATTGTTTCATCCCTGCTGCTTTCCTACTATCTACTGCTGCTCAACACATGAGAAAATCATGTCTGGTCAGACCAAAGGTCCAGCTAGCTGAGTAGCAGATGCTTAGGGGGAAAAAAAAAAGGGTTATTTAGAGATTTTTCCTTCCCTTGAGATGCCCTCTTAGGTCCTGGAGTTGAGTCACTCAAGAACCACCTGATGGCATCTACTCACATGCCTTTTCTCTTACTAGAGCAAGTAGATTGAAGGCAGAATTTATTTTTCCGTGACACTATGCTGGGATTTGTGAAGTCTGTCAATCTTCATGCTACTTCGTCTTCATTAAGTGTAATAGCCTGACATACATTACATGCTCCTGACTGGCGACCAGTTCAGTTTCCACACATGAGACTGATCTGTTGTGGGATTTGGTGTAGGACACTGTTTCTGTTTCCTCTCATACCTAGTACTGGTACGGTGCTTAACATACACAGGTTTCAGCTGGAACCTCAGCATTCTACAGCAACATAAGTAGTAGCAACACTGCACATCACATTTCTTAACCAGTGAAAATAACCGCCAACATGGAACTTGGCCCCTTAGTTCTCCACAGTCAGCATCTGCATCTTCTTCCATTGCTCTTCACCTTGACAACACTTCCTTTTACTCTATTTCTTCTTTTTCCTCTTTTTCTGCTGGTGTCAGAGATAGATACATTGCCAAAAGCTAAATTTTCCTACATAAAATAGGTTTTCTGGTATTTTGGGAGCAGATCTTTGCTTCTGGAATAAAGTCATTTTATTATCATTACCCCTTTACAAAAGAGAGGATGGCACAAAGGGGGTTTAAAGACAGTTGAAGCCTACAAAGAAGCTGAGAAGAGCCTACCTTGTGTTAAGGGTTATGTAGTAGGAACCCAGTAGTCCACCACACTGGATTTACTCGTAAAATGTTTTTTTCATTTAGTTACAGTTTCAGCCTCTCCCTTAAGCACCACTGCTGTGCCTGTCTTCAATAGCCCGTGTTTCTGGATCAAAACTTACTCTTCCTCCTTGAAGGATACTGCTCTTTATTATGTCATTTGTAACAACAGAGCTGTTAGGCTAACGTAAATTTAGTCCAAATTTCACTTCCTTTCACATTCCATTTTTGCTGAAGTGAAGTAGATGAGAAAAATACAGAAACTTCAACAGGAATAATCCTGTCCAGATGGAGGAAACCCAGATGCATTTAGTAGAGCAGCTCTTTGTTAGTCAAAGGAGTCCAAAGGACAGATGTGTTGTTTGTTAATCATTCAGAAAACCCTTGTGATTAGGAACTCCTAGATCTCGAAAAGGCCAGCCAACTAAAAAAGATACATTCTGCTCCAGCACTCATAGTACTCCATTTGGGAGAATAAGAGGATTCCTTGGCCAGAAGTAAGTAAGAACAATGTAAATAAGGTTATTATACATAAAAATCAGAGTGCATGCCCTGGAGGATGGGGAGATTTCAGTTCTATAAATCAGCTAGGAAGATCTGGCAAAGTTCATTGTCCAACTGGCTTGCAAATTTAACAAGACGACTAGTACAGATATTTCTTTAAGAGGCTTAAGGAAAAACAGAGGTAGATTTAAGCCAATGAATTAAAACACCATGAAAGGCAAGTGAAAGCCATTAGTAAAGAACCTGAAAGCAATACACTGTGACCTCCAGAGAGTATCCCCCAACTGTACAGAGTATAAGGGTGGAGGAAAAGCACAGAGCATCCAACGAGAACTAACACAAATAAAAGCCTAAAGTCATGTGGAATACAGAAAGAGTTCAGCATGTACTGAGTGTTGGCATGGGTGAAAATAAATGTCTCCATTTTATATAAGTCATGTGATACCCTAGGATTTGTAACTCCTGTTGCATTTAATCAACATCATAATTAAAAAAAATTTTTATTATTAATAATTACTTGTATTATTTAGGACATGGTCCAAAACCAGGGATTCCAGTTGTTAAACAAAGATACAGCTGCTGCCTCCAAATAAGGACAAATAGATAATACTACAAAAAAAAGAAACTAAGATTAGTCAACAGTATCATCAATCATTTCAGCACATCATCTGCATACTTGCTTTCAATATTTCTGTAGATCTTATGACAAAGTAGAAATATCAGAGGCTGAAGAACAGTTTTGAAGTGGCTTTGCTAACTCACAGGGAGATCCTTCTAAACATGAAGGACAACTTGGAAGAAAGCACAAGATGCTTATTTGGAAATCCATGTAACAGGGAAAGACGCTCTTACAGGGAAATCAGTTTGGTAGAAGTAGCAGAGCAGTGATAGAGCGGTGTGGCTCACACGGTAACTGCAGCAGAAGAGAAGACCTGAGCTGTTGAGCCAAGTTGATGGTAAAGTATTCAAGAATGGAAGCTAATAAGAGAATGACAAAGATTTCAGTCTGGACTAAAGGAGACAACTGAATGTCCTTGTTGAGAGATAATCCAAAGTTAAGATGCAGAAGGAAATGAGGAGGAAATCAGAGACACAAAACTCCCACAGAAAAGGAGGAGGGAATTGGAGAGGATCTGCTTGTAAGATGTGCTGAGGGAATAAATAGGGAGGTAGAAGAGAAATTGGGAGAAGACAGAGGCACAGCAGCCAGACCAGACATGATCTCAAGCAGACAAGTGCAGTTGGATGAGTCAAAGGGGATGAGCAGGGACACTGATCAGAGACGCCGCTAACTCTGGATAGAGCCTCAGTCATGCTGAGTTATGAGGCAGCTGCAACAGCCACTAACAAAGACTTGGCTCAAATAAGCACCATATTTAAGTATTAAGACTCAATGGAACAGAATGGTACTGCACAGCAAAATCATTTCTTTTTCTTGTTATTCTTAGGTATAAGGGCTAAGTACGGAACAGCTTTACGGTCCATCTGTGGGAGAACATAGCAATTGAAATTATATGTGAACAGTAGGACCCTGGTTTGCAAAAAAACATGGGTTGAAAAAAATCTTTGTACACAGTTTACTAGTAATTTTTTTCACTCCAGCTAAGCACTGAGGCCTGGAAATAAAGAAGTGAACACACCACTGATTGTGCCATAGGTAAATCCATGAACAAGCCAGGCATCATTTTCTTCTACCCTTTTCTACAGATCAGAGTTAACTATTTACGACAGGTTTTATTTGTCATGTTTATTCTTCATGTCATTGCCTAAAATATTTCCTTAGTAGTTCTATAGGTCCAATCAACCAGAATTTGCAGTCTTAGCCATTTATTACATCAAATCCATCTATATATGAAGAGCTTAGAAAGATATTACAACATTTTATAATTAGTAATACTAATGTTCTCTCATTATGCATACCAAATATCCTGGATAATTACATATTCAGTACATTATTTTCTTGTTTTGATTCTTTAGGATAAGCAAGATTAAAATCTCACTGTCCAGTATGTTCCACTGCTCTACTTATAATCTTCCTATCTCAGTTATGCTGAACTAAGAGTTACTGAACAAAGAGATTCAGATTCTGTCATTTTCTACTCACAGAGGAAACAATCAACAAAAAAATTCCACTTCCACATCAAACACCTTCACCCACACTAGGTCTAAGGGCAGGTTTGTCATTTACAGCAGTAGTGTTAGCACACTCATGCATGCTCATGAAAAACATACTATTTTTTTTAGTGTCAATTTTTCCAGACACAGTTGAGGGTTTTGGATAGAATAACATTTACAGCAGTAGTGTAACACAAAAAACAACACAGTGTTGATAGTTACAAGATTACATCAGCTAACATGTCACCTGGTTACCTTTTATCATTTTTGAAAATGCAAGAGAGATTTGAAGAGCCATAAACTACATAACAGATTCAAGTTTGCATCTCATGCTTAGCAAATCTGAGACCAGGTTTTGATTCAAGGGAAACTGGGATTTTACACATAAATGTTTGCCCAGAACAAATAAGCGACTTGCCCACAGTCAGGTCTGATGTGGGAGGCCCTCTCCAGATAACATCATGAACACACCCAAAATGAACAGAAATATTCTTCCATTTAATTACCCACATTCTGACACTGAGTTTTTATCTAACAAATAATTTAAGTGCAGATTAAGTTTTAAGGAAGGAAGTAAAAATTATTTTACACATCCTGTTTTTTTCCGAATTTGCCACTATGTCAGAATTAAAGCATCAGCACAAATATGTTTCTTTAAGGATCTACACCACATCAGTGCTATCTGTATGGTACCTGTGCACCAATTATTGATATTATTTGTGTGGCAACTCCTTGTTACTACATAAGGATCAAAAAAAGACTACATACTCAATAGTATATGTTATGCAAGCTAAAATGCTCACTTCCCTGAATCATGCTGCTATGCTTGTTTAGCATTACAGTTCTAAAAGTTTAAAAGTGGTTTAGAGAAGCTCAGTTTTATGGTGTCTTACTTTAAACGCCTTACGAAAAATAATTTTCAGAAGTGTGCTGCATACTTTTGCTCTGAAAATCAATACTTTTAAGAGAGTTGTGGGTTTCCAACTAGATAAAACTCAACTTAAAGCACTTATTATCACTCACGAGGTCATGGCTGAAGGAAAACCTACTTTCCAGAACCCCTCTAGTTTCCTGTCTTCTCATAACTATATTATGCAGCAAATGAAGGCCCCTAACAGTCATGGCATGAAAAAAATAGCAAACTCAGGAAGATCATAGAAATATTCAGACTATGCAACAGAGCTGTTCAGAGTTGGTGGTTTTCCTTTGCAAGAGCTTGTACAAACATTCTGTTCAATTTCATATCTGTGGGAGTTTGCATCCCCCACATCTAATTTTCAGATACAAACTCACACAAACCCTTATTCTCATAATAAACACCCCCAGCTACATCTCACCTAAATTTTCCACGGTGCTGATTTTAATAAAAGCTGGATTTAGCACCATTTTTTGGACAAGACTTGTTAAAAGGTTTCTGATAAAAAAATACCCATTTTTTCATCTGCACTGAGAGGCATGGAATTTGGTGCCTTATGACACTCTGCACTACAATAGTTCTAAAAAAAGATAACTTGAATATAAAACACTGTTCACACTAATGCCTTCTATGTGTTGTATCAAATGAAACAGTTATGGTAAAATACAACACAGTGTTCAAAAAGATTTTGTTTCCATGAACAAATTCTAGTTTCTGGCCAATATACATCAAAACAAATTTATCTGCAAGGTCCATCCATCAGTACTGTGCCACATTTGACAGTTTTTCTTACAGCAGTAGATATTCTTCAAATACTTGAATGAAGCCAAAGTTTATAGGTGCTAATGTTCAGTTTTCAAATAATTATAGCTGTACTGAAGCTTAGGGTTTAGCATTTTTACTTGTTAACAACATGCTATCACACTTGTGACCCAACCAAAGTAATCAATCACCAAAGTAATGTGAGAACTATGAGTATCTTGCTCTTTCAAAGTTATCCTTAGTATAGCGCAGTGCAGGGAAAAAAAAAGATGAAAAGTTTTCTGTATTATTATGAAATTGAAAGGCCCTTTTCCTTTGTTACGAGTACTTTAGAAGAGCTTATTTATGAAAGTACGCGCATCACAGAAAACAGTGTTTCATGACAAGTATCACTGCTAAACAACTTGGTTTACTCGCATATTGAACAACATGTTCTCTCTGGAGCTATAGCACCTAGCTTTTCAGCTTTCTAAGTACAGTAGGAAACACTATATTGTGTTTCTTTCATCAGAGACTTTGATAATGGAGCTCTATCATGCTTCCTTGCTGGAGTTTGCATTGCCTTAGGCTGATTTAGAAGGCCATCTGGAAATTACAGCTGATTAATTAGCTGTGAGCCTGCGATGTGAAGAGAGCAGATGGAAGAACACAGTACTTGATTGCTCCCTGCCCTGCAAGAGCTACCAGTCCAATACCCGATCCACATCAAGGTCCCAGCCTCTTTCCAGAAAGATTTAGAAAGATTCAGATAAGTCTGCCACAGTAATTGTCTTTCCTCAGCTGCTTTTTCTCCCAGCTCTGTTCACTGGAGATACCAATGCTGACAAAGATGATGTCTAAAAACCATGAGGGAAGGGAGCTGACAACAGAGTGTTTTCAGCAGAAATCCTGCCTTGCAATCCACAGAACTTAGGCAAACCCAGCTTGGTTTTACTTTTACCACTCCTAGATGTATTCCCAAATGGAAAAGCTGTGGTATTATAAACCTAAATTTTGTCTAATAGAACAAAGGCATTTGAGAATCCTCCTGGCCCCTGTATGTATATACCACATTCACTTGCACACATCACACATACACTCCTGTTTACTGCCCATGATTTTCTGGCCAGAGATATCGAAGCCCTTTACCAATATCCTGCTGTTGTAAGTATCATAAGTACTAAAAAGCAGTTTTAGACTGAGAAGGAGCAGAAAGCGATTCAGCTTTATCTCCCTACTGAGCCTTCCACTTGCCCTCTCTCTATACACTCTAAATGGGAAGGACAAGATGACATGAACATCAAGTTATTATTCCATATTTCTGAGAGCAAAGACTTCCTCTCTAATGCTTTGGATTGCTATCCTTGTGGTCAGTTTGAGTTTACAAAGTCCAGAGAGCTAGCTGATCCCTTTAGCCTAACAATTGTGTGAATAACGTTAATAAAAATAATATGAGAAAGACTAGAGATTAAAAAAACAAACAAACAAAAAAAACATCATCATACCACTCTAATTTTCACTCTCCGCTTTAGGAAGTGAGAAGGTCTAAAGACTAATAGAGCACATGATAGGAATGGTAAAGATATTATTGCTCTTGATAAGGTAATTACATTTTGGAGCTGCAGTCATGAACTACCACATTATACAAGGTCTTATGCAATCACAGAGGAATATCTGATATAAGCACCTCAGCAAAGTAAGAGACAGAGACTATTTATTCCATTTAGAGTTATACCTATGTATGAACTGCAAGTAATCAAGCAGCTCATCATTTCTTACGGGATGCAATACAACACTGTAATAGATATCCTAATGAAGGAAGTCAAAGTTAGCTTACAAAACATATTTATGCAAAAAGCAAATTATTCTGTCATTCTCTCCTTACTATTTTGTCAGAAAATTAAGACAGATAAGCAAAGAGGTATCATCTTTGATTAATAGCTTTTTCTGCACAAACAGTATCATAGCATTCCGGCTTAAATTTAAGTCTCACTTCTTTCAAACTTATCACTGATGAAATATATATGTATGAGAATCACTGAAAACTGCACTTTAACAGGTTTTCCAAGAAACCTGGTCATAACTAATGATTTAAGATTAACTTAAGATCAAGAACATCAAATGCTTGCCAGAAGATGGTTGGTAAGAGAGCGGTGCAGAATTATAGCACATTTACAATTCATATTGAGATGGAATTTAAGACAGAAATTCTTCAATAAACATGTTTACAAATATTTCATTGTACTTGGATTTAAATGATATTTTGGTCCAGATTAAAATATAAGGCTCCGTATTTGTTCATCAAATCCTTTTTCTCTCTTTACGTTACTTAAGAGCCCACGTTTTGAAACACTGAACTCCTGACCAGAGACAAAAAAAAAGCTACCTGATGTCCACTCCAAAAAATCCTTCCTTCCACACTGAAATCTGAAAACAGAGTCAACCTCTGCCTATTTTACTCTGGCATACCTGCTGACATTGGACTTGCCGTTTTCAACTTGTCAAACAGCCCACTGACTAGCTATATTAAACTCAATTGTCAATATTCCAGGAGCAGCCCAAAGGAAAGAAAAAACAGTATATCTGGTTTGAAAAACCTTTCCAGCTCATCATTATTTTCCAAATGGATAAGTCTGAAGATCTTTTTCTTTTTTTCCCAGTAGGATAAATGACATATTGACTCAAATATGAGTCCATACATTAAAGCACTTCAGCTCTTTTCTTGTCCATAAAAAGGGGAGAAGTTTAAGGCTCCTGATATTAGCTAACAGAAATATACACGTATGCAGAATCTTGTTTACCTTCCCTCCTATTCTTCTTTCCTCTTACTCCTTCTCTAAACCATTTCAGTGCCCGTGTCTTGACATATTGAACTCCACAGGTTAGGCTGCTTTTGATTTGTGAGGAGAGTTACAATAGTTAATTACAGAGCACGGTCTTCTGTGACTCAAACATTTTGCATTTATAGGCTCTTGATATAGTCCAGAGCAAGAAGCTAACCCATATTTAATTTGTCCAACACGTTTCTGGTTAAAGTTCCATCAAATGGGTGACTGGAATCCCTCCGATTCAGCTGGAAAAGTCACTTTGAAGGAGGCGTTTATTAGCAACATTTGCCTCAGCCACAACAGGAGGCCCTGAGGGCCTGGGGAAAATCAGTGGTTGCTTATAATAGTCAAAACCAGCTAGTCCCCACAGGATAAAGTGTCAATAATAGGTTAGATATTATTATTTGGAATTGATTTTACAGCAGGTATAAAATTAAAGAAAATGAGGCCATTTCTTTAGGCAGCAAAGGTCTGTGCTTTGAAACGCCCTCTAGCCTGACCCCCGCAGCCCCAGCCCCAGGAAGCTTGGGGAGGCTGCAGCAGGACTTGCCTCCCAGCCAGCTGCTCCGCATAGAGCATGATTAACATAGCTGAAGGCCCACAGCACTTAGCACAATTAAATCACCAGGCTGTAGCTCATTCCTCCAGCATGACAGGAAAAAGGCGCAAAACCCATATGCCTTTGCTTTCTTCTATCTTTATGTTTGCTGGAGCGATTTTTGTGAGTGTTTAATCCTCTCTGCAGCCCAACATTCACACGAAAATTTAATGTGCATGTGGTTTTCACTGAAAAACTCCCAAGCCAGAATATCATTAGCTCATGGTCTTTTCAAGTGATATATTCAGTAGTTAATTCTGAGGGTTTTCTACATTAAAATGAGAAACATTTTCAGCAGTATTGTGAAGGAATGTGTTGGGCAGCCTGTAACTATGAATATTTCTCTTTTCTTGCAAACAGACACTCTGGAACACCTCTACAGAGACAGCCACAAATTCCTTTAGCACAAGGAGCACTGTCAGACTGCTTCATCTAGAGGAAAAGATATTCTGTAGTTTTTTACAGTATGTTACTCTTGAGGTCTTCCACAGCATTTTACTGTCTGTACTGTCCTGAACAAGGAGACAGCTTAGTAAGGGAGTCCTGCCATAGCAGACAGACTGTATTACTATTGTAAATGTGATAAAATTACTCTTTGCAGAACACAGAAAAGACCATCCTTAAAAATCTGTGGAATAAGAGTGACCTTACTGAATAGCTGCATTAAACAAAAATGTTAATACATTCTCTCTCTTTAGTGTCCCAGCCAGGCGTGGTAACCAAGAGTTCCTCTTGCTCAAGCCAACAATTATCCTTCCCTGGTTATTTTTCTGTCCCTAGAAAATTTAATGGATACTGTTCTCAAAAGCATTAATGTTCAAATGTTTCATGGAACTTAAGCTCCTCATTGACAAACACCTCTAAAATTTAGCCTAAGCTTAAGTCTTGAAATGCTATAGGCACTTAGGAGCTGAAGTCTCAGTGAAACCCTGATACTCACAACTCCTTCCTGAAAACAGACTAGCTCATAAATCACTGAACATTTTGTCAAAAAAAAAAAAAAAAGCTACATTTTTGCCCTGTTGTAATCAGGTATAAACCCACTAGTCCAATTGGACTTATTCCCAGCAATATCAGGTCTAAGTTTCACGAACCCTATGTAAAACCTTGAATGTACAAAATTTATTTTTAATCCTGTCTTTCTTTTGAGGTAGTTGTGTGGATTTTCTTTTTTTAATTTTATTTTATTTTCCATCTTTATTTCCTTCTCTTTGCCTCCTTTATACTCTCCTTTTACATTCTTCTCTTTTGTCAGTGTTTCTATCTCCATTCAGTGCTTCTTCACTGCCCCTTTTTCATAAGACTTCAAAAATGATTTTTAAGCATGTTAAAACCAGGGAAGTAGGACCGAGTCTCATGATGAACACAGTATTTTGAAAGAAACCAGACTGTACCTAGAAAAGGTTGCAAGTGATTTTTTTTTTTTTTTTTTTTTTTTAATTTTATGGCTTTACCAGTCTCAAAAGGTCCTCCGGGTCTGAAGGTGGAGACTACAGTGCTCTTGATAGAGAAGGTATAAAGTGCATGGCCTTAGTAAAGAATATTTGTTCTGTCCACACCAAAAATGCATTAGCCACAAACATTTCTTCTACACCAGTCAATGCATTGCCTTTTTCTCAAGGGAATCAAAGAAACACTTGCATACAGGAGGTGTTTAAATAGATGTTAACAGAACACGACAGTTACTGATAGGGGCCTGTGAGCACCACATCCCAGTGCAAAGTTGATGACATTTGACAGCCCTGCATCAGCCCATCACGCAGCTCTATCCTGAGCTTTCACACATGAGGTGGTTGGATCCAACCAAGAGCGGAGAAAAGCAGAGACCTCTCTTTTCATGCATATTTGGGAGTCCCAGGGATAAGAATGCTAACACAAAGTCTTCGTCATCCAGCCCTATTTCACAGACCTTGATGTGGCCTTTCTTCTCATACTATGTTTGCTTAAGGAAAAACTGTGCCCTTTACTTTCTCTACGTGTGAGTTGCAAATTAATTGTTAAATCTTTGTGGCAAACGTGTTCTTATTCAGTAGCAGGGACTGTTCTTAGTCTGTTGATACTTTACGTATGGCTTACATTCACCCTCATTCTCTTCCCTAAGCTGTCATTGGACTATGAATCCCAGAGCTTACGGGACCTTGGTAAATTCTCCTCACTGTCAGGGTTAAGCAAACTTTGAGAAAACAGTGCTGGCGTAAATACACATCTGACTTCAGTGCTCAGCTGGGATGGGAGCTGGAAGTAAAAAATGGCTAGTTTCACAATTACGATACAAGTATCCTTCTCTCACCATATACAGAAAGCAACAAAAAACCTGTCCCAACTTGCTCCTTCACTCTCCATTATCAGTGCATGTCCTCTACATTACAGAAAAAGAAACAGCCCTCATGGGACCATGATTTGATTTACATCATCGCATAACCAATACATTACATAGTTATTGGAGATGATTTTTACCATGTCCTTGGTGCAGTGCTTTCTGATGAAGTGTGCACAAAACACACATCTGGTCTATTAAGCTATGGAAAACGTTGTGTGAACCATATGGTAAGGGCTGATGAAAAAAGAGACCAGTGAAATCTTCAAACCTGAATACATTTGCCAGAGTTGGGGGTCTGATGCTGGTAATAGCCAGTACCAAGCTGGGATAATGTAATTAAAAATGTGTGATGTTACATGGGTCCAAACATCGCAGGAGATTCCAGTCTGAAACCTAATGTGAAATGCTGAACTTCATTAGGTGAAGCTTCTAACAATCATGTAACACTTAAAAAAAAAAAAAACTTATCAATACAAACCATGACAGTGTGAAACTGTAAGTTTCCATGTCACAAAAAGGACCAATTTAAACAGATTTTGCCACTCTTGTGAAAAGAAGCTGCTAGGTTTCTACCTGGGATTAGGACGTCTGACAAACAAATCTTTGAAAATACATTTCATTTTCATAGATACCTTTGAAGTATAGCTTTGTAGCCAATTTTACACTTAAGTATCTCTAAATATGATATGAATCATTTTTCAACTAAGCTACTAGTCTAGCTGGTTATATTAAAATAGTTTCAAGAATTTTGGCTGTTTGGATTTGTGCTAAAGGAGATAAACCAATAACAACTTTCAATTATGTAAAATCAGTGTCTTCAGGTAGCTTTAAAACTGTTATTTTTGATTTTTGATGCCAAGACGCAGGCAAACCTTTTCAAGTTTTCAGTTTGATTTCATATCTATGATTATTTTATTTTTATTTTTTAAATAGGAGCAGGTAGCAGTGCTGGGTTCTGGTATTAATTACACATAGAAACAGAAAACTTGAAGTAAACCTGGTAGCATTTTAAGAATCCAGCTATTGTGAATTCATCTGGAATTCATTGAGCTACCCCTGGCTGTAATGAATTCATGCTGTATTAGTAGTAACATCACATGTACACTAATAGATGTTCTACTGAGATCAGTATTATTTAATTGACTCAAAGGATTAGTTTAAGATCAATTTTCTTTTAACTATATTTTTAACATAGCTTTCCACTGAAGCACAGCCTCCCACAAGACACAAAGAAGACAACAGAAGAAAAACACGCATAAGAAAATACACAGAATCTAGCATTTTTGTCTCCTTAGGAAAGATACAAAAACCATTAGAATCATATAGTCTGTCCCCCATGTAAACAAATACATTGTGTTTATTTATAAAGTAATTTTCTCTGTGGGAAACAAAATATTCAGCTCTACAAAAGTGAACATATGCAGATTCAAGAGAGGTGTTAAGATGCATCTAAGTAAAAGTGATATATCTTACTTAAACTGAAAAAAATAATGTAAACAATCTGTTCGTAAAGAAGTACTGAGCAGCATCATCTGCACATTTCTGCTTTGTCAGGCATGATAAATAGGAGAACACACATGCGGAAGATTTCATTGGTACCCGTTGCATGACTGGGATATGGTAAGTAATGAAAAAACAATAGCTTGGACACTTCGGGTTGGAAAGGGCAGATGTTCTTAACTGTTTGCTCTGTCTTGTGAACTATACCAGAAACACCAATGTGACTGGTGTTACCCCTTTTCAACTTAGGTCCTGTTCACCAATAAGTTTATATTTCATTCCTGAGTTAGCTGGCTAACAGGCTGGTCAGACATCAAGGCTCAGAGCCATTTAATATTATCAATCAGCGCTTCTAAGACTGATGAGAAAAAAAACCCAGATCTTCCCAAGTCTACTGGTTCAGCATCACTGAATATAAGTATAAAAAATGAAAATAAAGAGCTGGTAAGCTCACTGCTTCTCACGTTTTTATGCCAGCCTCAGTAATGTCATGAGTCAATGCTATGCCAAAGGAACAGTGGAACACAACCACAGACAAGGAAACAAACGTGTCTAGAAAGAGGCCTTGTCTCCTAACCAGCCAACAGCCAACTAACTGAATGTGCAGGTACACAATTAAAAGCATATGACTGAGAATTTTGTTGAAAAAATCTTGCAATTCCAACTCATATCTCTACCTATTCTCCTCCTCTAGAGATCCTGGAGAGGAGAAGAAAAAAAAAAAAACGTAACTCTGTTTTCCCTGTACTTTGAAGATAGCCTGGCTTTCTTCATTTTTTTCTTTAAAAAAAGAAACCACTACAGGGAAGGGGTGGGGGGGGAAGAGATAAATAGGGGATACCTGGTTTGGACAATTCTACTTTTCTCAGATAGTATATTCCAGGTGGACAACAAGCCTTAGAAATCATCAACATTTCTTACGTCAAACAGCTGCACTTTTTAATCCTTTTATTTCAGATTATTCTTCCCATCTGAATCTATCAATCAGTAGCAGAAAGAGTTCTTAGAGTTTAGGGCTGTGGTCATAAAATAAATAGTCTGAAGACCTAAATCAGAATTTAGAAGAGCTGCTTTCTTAGGAAGCAAGATTTACACATTCATGTATCATGCGTGTTCATCTGTCTGAGCCATTCCTCTCAATAACTTTAAAGCTCTGCCAGCCCCCTTCCAACAGATTTATCAAAACAGCAGAGGTCTCAGAAGATCTTAAATTTCTACAGTTTTCAGCAATTGGGAGAAAACTTACTAACACCCACGTGGGAAAGGAATGATGTCTCTCAGTCCTTAGTAGACATCAGAGAATTCACACAGGAGGGTATTACGAACAGCCTAAATGCAGAAAAAGGTTAAGGAGGTTTGCAGCTTAGCAGACCTCAGGGAATCTATTTCCAAGCCATTCTCTTCGTCCTGTGAATTTTCTAGAAACCTCTTCAATTCCACACATCTCATTTCTCTTTCCTCCGTTCAGATTATCTGGCAACGCTTCCAAGGATGCGGTTCTTACTACTTCAGTATCATCTCTTTCACAGTGACTTTACTTTTAATAATCATAAGGTATAGCAACTTATAGCAACTTAAAACTTCCCACTACACAAATTCAACAACACCTTTTGTTCCTGTAGGTCACCTATCTACTGCTCTAAAGTTACATTTGCGTGGACCCTTTAATCCACTTCCAAACTCAAAAAAACATATTCAGGCCATCTCTGCCTATGGGACATGTGTCCTACTCCAAGTCTGAAAAACAATACTGAAAGCGAAATGGACAGAAATGTGACAAACAGGAGGAAAGATGCACAGACAGTAAGAAGGAGGAGAGGCAAACGTGAATCCAGGCTTGTCTCTGTCCTCTTCAGAAATAAGACAGCAGAAAGCTGATTTTGCAAACAACAAAAAAAAGAGGTTATCTGATGGAGGTAATACCTTGTACTGATCTATTTTTCACTTGCAGTTACCTCAAATACCAAGGTATTGGCATCTCTTTACATTTTCAGCATTCCTCAGTGCTTGTCTCAATAAACATTCACAACTATCCTTCTGTTGTGGTCCAAACTATACTCTGGATTTCAGTGCATGACCAGGAAGTTCCACTCCCTCGCTGGCATTATTATGAAAATGCTTGCATTTAAGGGAAGTATCACAGCAACAAATGGTGTGGCTTTACACTAATCATCTACTGCATTTCTGCATACAGGAATCTGCAAAAAAGCTCAACAGGGAGGTCTGCCAAGCGTCCCCTGGGATAGCCTTTGTGTAAGAAAGGGTACTTTGGAAGTTAATTAGAGACAATCTGGTTTTTATACTGAGTTTAAAAAAGCCAATTAGAGTTAATGGGAATTCAAATGATTCTCATTCAGATTTGTTTGATATGGTTACTGTTATAATTCAGTTTTCCATAGCAAAACAGCAAAATGGACATTAAAAGTGACTGAACAGTGAAAGAATCCCACTTGCTGGAATTCAATTTTCTTACAGCAGACTTATCCCTTGTGTAAGAGTTGTGAAGGCACTGGAGATTAATTAAACAGCATAGGAAAGATATACTGAACATATGGACGCAACAGAACTACAGAATTTGCTAACACTTACCAAACAAATCATTCACACAGGGAAAGGAGACCTCCTTTGTGGAGCACGCTGCCTCATGCACATGTGAAAAAGACCCTTGTTACAGCGCCCTCCTCAAGCACACCCAACAGCAAGGGAACAGGAACAGTCTCCCTTTGAAGACAAATACACACACTCAGGAGATTAACTGAACAACTGAACTAGAAGGAGCAGAAATTACGTAGCGGCCATCAACCAAATGATATAACTAGGTTTCCAAAGAGTACAGCACTTTGATCACAAGAGAAGGGCTACACTGTGCAGCAGGGAACAGTGAAGAGATCCTTGAACCAAGTCTAACACATTCCTGTGCTTCAACAAAGGGTCATGCAGTACTATTACCTCTGAACCCCAGCTACAACTGGATCCAGAACAGATCCCCAAGTCTATTTTAGGACAGGTATCTGCTTTTATTTGTAAACCAGCTATTAGCATGCAAGGAAAAGAGGCCGTGCATACTGTGGGCAGCTAGGACAGGGCTAGGAGTAAGACTTGACTAACACTGGCAGGAAGTGGGACTTCGTAATCATCTGATTCTCCCCATTCCCTCCTTGATGAAGTACCTCCTGATGGACAAAATCTCCCGTAACTTTTCACAGGACATGTAAGAACAAACTCAGACTATTGATTATGCCTGTGCATTATAATACTGTACTTTCCTTTGACTGCACTCTTGAGCCAGAATCATACACTTCAATTGTGTGACCTCTGTTCTAGTAACACCAACACCAAACACTCCCTTTGGGGTTCTAGAAATACCAGCCTCAGCATTTACTAGACAGTGCTGACCTCCCTCACACACTCATGGAATAACTGTTTTTTTATAACTCTTGGTTATAACTATTTCCATCAAATGCAGACCCAAAATACTGCTAATCATGACTTAACTTTCAACTTTAGTCCTCAGTTAGCAATGGCAAGACCAGCTGGTGCTTTAATGAAAGCGGCACATGATGCCATCTACCATATTCCAATGTGCAAATAAACGCTCAGCGGATACGAATTTCTGTCATTTTAGGGAAAAACATAAGAATGTTTTCCATGAAAATGTCACTTCCAAAGTGCTAATTTCATATAAACATGGATTAAAAAAAAAATTAGCAACCTGGAATTCATAGAATATGCAGCAATCAAATGAAAGCTGTAGCCTGCTTGTATAGGGGAAGAATCAAAAGTCAAAGACGTTCAACATGGGACTTCACTCAGAATGGCATATGAAACTGTTCTTTCACAAAACAGTTTGCACTACACCAGAATATTTTTTAAAGCGATTCTAAAAACAAAACAGTAACTCATGAAAAATTAAACAATTAGACTCATCCTGTGCACGTAGGTAATTTCATTAACGTTCACTATAGCAAGGGATGTTTCAATCTTAACACCTACTTTATAAGACTGTGCTCTGCATTAACAAAAACTAAGCTTGAGGCTCTTCCTATGTGAATGCTTCTATTCCTGTTCCCCCTTTCAGCTTTAATAGCCAGATTTACCAATGAGCTGATCTCCTCTAGGATAAAATACACTGAGACAAGCTGAACATAAAAGGGGAAGAAAAAACTCTTCTCTGCAGGAAATACATAATGCAGCTTTTATAGCGTTCACTGTAAACAAGGAGGCTGATGTGCTAGGCTTGTTTACTGAGAAAAAGCTGCCGTTTCAATCATTTCTAAACAGAAACTATACAAACACCAGAATAATTTATTGGGAAAAAAAAAAAAAAACAAAAACCAACAAAAAACAAACCAAACATTTACTAAAGCATCCAGTTTGGATAACTTATTAAAAAGTGAGAGAAGTATCATGTTACAAGTATTCTCTGTTCTTTTTGCTTCTTGTGAGTTACTGAGAGACATCTGGCTTCATAGATATTGTGCCAAAGCCTGTTCCCGTTTACATGAATGTAAACGTGGTGTAACTATACCGGTTTCATTGTTTAACTGAGCTTGCCTTGCTGAACATTCCCATAGGGGAGAAATGAGATATTAAGCATCATTCCTGAACGTATTCTGATGTGGGTTTTGTCACATCATGATTAGGGCTGAAGGCTTTCACTCCTTAATAATCACATGCGATGTTATATTGGCTGTGTTAACTTACACAAGTGTTTAGGAGAAAGGAGAAGCTTAGAGACGGAAGATGGTCAAGCCCAATACCCCACTATCAGACACCCAGTCACATACTCCATTATACAACCAGTTAGGAATCTTGCCACTACTGAGACACCTGAAAGGTGAGGAGTTCTGTTTGGTGTTTCGTTTTCTTGGACAGAAGCAACCAAAGATGTCTTCACTTTACAAAGATGCCAAACTTTGTTGCTGACCTTCCTATCACCAGGTGCTGAAAGCAGCAGAACCACTGTGCTGTCACTGACAAAGAAGAGGTCACTGAGCCTCTCTCTGAAGAAAAAAGTAACACAGATGCATCTGGCAGGCTTAACTCTTCTGCAGATCCCTGAGGTTTCCCCTGTTCTGCCAAATTTCATGAAAAAATGAAGAGACTCCAAGTCTTTCTATGGTGCATAGGTGATGGATGGGGCTGTGAACTGTTTAACACTAACAAGAGACAAAGGAGATGGCTCAGTCCTAGAGCCTTTGTGCCCAAAGCCCATAAGATGCCTATAGTGCACAACGACCAAAGAAAGAAACTGCAATACTTGTAGAAATGAGGAAACACAAAATTAAAAAGACCCAACTGATTCACTAAGATTTTGAGGCTTCCCTCCCTAGAGGAAAAACTATTCTGTAAAGCTCTTTATCCAGAGCTTTAGCGTAACATTTTCATTAATGGCCTGGATGATGTAGTTCAACAAGGGGATGTGCAATAGTCCTGCACTTGTGGAAGAGCAAAATAAACCCCCTGCACCAGGACATGCTGGGGGCCGACTAGCTTGAAAGCAGCTTTGCAGAAAAGGATCTGGACACCAGGCTGAACATGCGGACTGGAGCATCTCTGCTATGAGGAAAAGCTGAGAGAGCTGGGACTGTTTAGCCTAGAGAAGATTTCCATCCTTGGAGATATTCAAAAGCCATCTGGACATGGCCCTAGATATTCTGCTCTAGGTGACCCTGCTAGAGCAGGGGAGTTGGATGAGATGACCTCCAGAGGTCCCTTCCAACCTCCACCATTCTGTGACTGTTTCCTTCAAACTGCTAGAAACAACATGTTATGAATAAGTACATGTTGAATCTGTAACCTTTTCACTTCTATTACCTGCAAAAAGCATCACAGAAAAAGGAAACCAAATCCACCAGAGCAAGTACATATATATACATATATTTATATATATATAAAAACTATATCTGAGATAGAATAATACAAAAGCATATAACACAGTAAATACAAATGAGGAATATTTGAAACTTGACTTACTTGTGACTATTTCACTGCCATAGACCATGTAAATTTACGCCTTTCCTGGTTCCTTACATTATTCAGAACTTTTCATTTTCCTCAGATATAGACAGATTCTGATGATTTATAAAATCTGCCAGCAAGCTGTTGCCAATTTTCGTATACACGTGATTTAGACCTGTTTTTAGTTTAATTGACATTTTGCTTATTTAAAACACAAAAATGGGCAACTGAGGAAAAAACACTCACTTTTAACAGGATCATGGAAATATTAGCAACAGCAGTCCATAAATCACTAAAAATGATTTTTAGATTCCCAGAGAATGAACAGTCAGTATGTCAAACAGAATGGAGGTTTGATGAGAAAGGAGAATTTTTTTCTGGGAACAATCATTTTGCTTCACAAAAACGAGTCCAGTTATAAAGGGCAGTCCTATTCTAACAAAAGCACAGTTTCTAGTGTTCTACTTAATAATACAGTAAACCAAATATAAGAAAATTCATTCTCAAGCATATAAATAAATAGCAGCACCTTTATCGAATACAAGAAAAGACTAGCTCCATAAAATCTCACCTTAATGCTGTTAAAGATACTGATAATTCCATGCCACAAATCTCAAGAGGAAATAAGGAGGACATGCAGTTCTAACACCACACTCCCATATCCTTCTCCTCCGCTCAAAGAGAATGAGAATAGGGCTGCAACCAGAAAAAGAAGGGGCGGGGGGGGCAAAAGGGTCATGACAGGGTTGAGTAGGGACTGATACTGCCTAAGGAACATCAAGAGTTATTTAACACAATACTCTCTATAAAGAAAAGCTGAGGTAGCACTACATAGGTCAGCATTTTGTTTCAGACCAATATGTGCTAGCTTTTATCCAAATCTGGCCATAGTAACTTGTGGTCATTATTCATTAATACATGAGTCAGGAGCTGTTTGTGAATTAGAATGTAATCAAGTTTTCCAAAATGCTTTTAAAATCCCATCAAGAATTGAATTGTGAATGTGCAAAGTGTGTCACTGCCTTCTCAGAAGGTCTGCAAAGGCAAGCATTGTCATCTGCACTCAAACACAAATTATTCCCTTGTCACAACAGCTCAGACATGAGCTGCTCTGTATCTAATAAAGTAGGTACAGTTAATTTTTATGAGCTTTTAATATACTGAAAGTTGGCTAAATCACGCTTAATCACAATTCATCATCTCAAGAAATGGGGCCCTTTATTTAGTATATACATTGTTTGCCTAAATCTTCAAGAAGTCTCAAAATACTGTGCAGCCAGTAGTTTCTCATTTGTGATTTCTCCATGAAAATTTAAAGCCAATCACTTTTCCAGTTCTGGTTGTTCTTAGCAGCTGTAAAATTCAGTTTATAACTACACATACCAAAACAACTCTCTCAAGCAGAGGTGGCTGATGAGCAGCGCCCAGACAAACATCACAGAATCTTTTATAAACCTGTTATTTATGGTACCATGACTACTGCAACCCCATCTTGAAGTAGGTGAAATCGAAGAATGGGGTCAGGGTAAAAAAGAGGTAACATGACACAGCAAGTCATGGGTAAATGAGAACCTGAGAGTAAACCCTGTGCTTCCTGAGCTCTAGTTTCTTGCTTACTCCTAAGAATGCACCCATATGGAGGTCATCTCTGACAAACTATTTTTGTTACTGCATGTTTTAAGGTGTTACACAAAGCTTTTGTTTACAATGTTTACCCACTATTAGATCATGTCCTTTGGCTCTACAGCATCCTGTTTAATGTTGGAGAATATCTATGTAACGTCTGCTACTGCTTCTTTCCTCCAGGTTTTTGTTTAAGTCCAGTTTTGTTACTATCACCATTTTTTTCATGTTTTTCAGGAAATATCAGCGCAGCTGTTGCTGGAGATGGAGTAATTATGTGCACGTCCTCTACTGTCCGCAGAGAACTTAAGTACTACTTTTTCCCTCTCTATGAATAACAGTGTCATTTGCTTGGTAAATATAATGCAAAATCAGCAAGGGCAACGTATAAAAACCTGCAGGTCAGCACAGATTGTTACAACTTCTAAATTCATGTGCAACCTGGTTGGCTAAAATATGCCCAAGGACAGAGCAAGGTTAAGGCTGCTGCAGAGATGAAATCTAAACATCATCAGTGTAATACAAAACGCGTGTGTGGCAGTAACTGGAGACGGCCATTCACACTGAGATAAAGCTTTTGGCAGAGAGAGTTCAGCAATCTGGTCATGCTGTTGAGTGGAAAGAGCTTCATGCAACTTTGGACATGCTGAAGAGAACACAAAAAGACACAGGGCATTTTACCAAGCAAATTAGCACAGGCAGCAAGCAGATATGGTGAATCATCCTGCAGCATTTTAGGAGATTACTTAGGTAGTAACAGCAGGAGACGTACCCCTAACGTTTACTATGATCACTAGGGCAGTATGTCTTTATTATCATTTCCACTAATATTGTTTTGTGTTTTTTTATCATTGTGTACAATAAAAATGTCATAAAAACAAGTGCATCATTCTTTAAAAAGAAATATTAAAAGAGAGTTTCTGTCATGAGTTTAATTCAGAGCAGGAGATCTCAGTAGGTTTAGACTTCAGCAGTACCAAAAAGTTTATGCAAAGTGAAATTACATGGAAAATAAAGTATGTGAAATGGAAAATAACTTGGCAGCTGGACTGCGGTTCTGGACTCTCTTTGCTGGTTCTGACTATTAAAACTCAATCTCCTTTTCCCTTCTGTCTTCAAATAGATTTTTAGTTCTATTTTGTTCCGTGGCACAGTTTCAACAGATAGGATAAAGAATATTGCCAGCCAAACTAGCCTAAAGCTTGACAACAAGAACACTTCTCTGGGCATCAGAGATGAGGGTTTGGATAACTTCTAGATGCAAAAGTTATTGAACCTCAACCTTCTCAATGCTAGATGACTGTTCTCATATACAGTATTAAATAAGTGAGTGTGGGCATCATCACTGTCACGTCTCTTCAAAAAAAAAAAAGTAGAACCTCTCTGTTCTTTGAAATAAAAGGATGGCAGTGAGCAAGGCATCTCCAAGGTAGAAGCTGCAGAAATGCAATGTACCTAAACTTGCAGGCCTTGTAAATCCTTTGTTGGAAACTTAGACCTAAACTGATTAGCCCAAGTTCATACAAAGTCCCTGGCAAGCAAGGATGGAAATTAAACAGAGTGCTGACTCCCAACTGCAGTAGCCACAGGGGACAGTGTCACCTTGCAAAACATTGTACAGTCACGCTGCACAGTCCCTGCAGAGAGCTTGTAACAAAAAAAAAAAAAAAAAAAAAAAAAAAAGAAACCCTGGGCCAATACGTAGCTTAAGTAAATTGCACTGCAAAGCAATGATGCCACCCCTCGATGTAACTGGGTAATTGGTTATTACCCAGTGATTTATTCTCATCAGACAGGTCTGCATAACCTTTCTCTCCTGTTTTAACAGATTATATTGCATTTCTACAAAAACTGCAGTAACACTGCATTTAATAAAAAATATTTATATTTATTATATTGTTTTGCTCTCTGACAAATGTTAGATCATTGCTTAGGTTGCTGCTTCATTATATGTAAGTCCACATCTACGGACTTCTTCATTAACATCTTTAAAAACTTAAAGAAACTTATCAGATCAAAGATGTGGCAAATCATTCAGCTAACACAAACGACGTAGAACTTTGCTTTAGGTCAGTGAATTTTCCTCAGTAGCAAGAGTGACCTGAACCTTAGAGTAAGTATCTACTCTTGGTCTACCTGTCCACTAACTGTCAGATTACAACCAAGGAATAGCTTACCTTGAGCAATAATACTATGTTTTCACTCAAATCAGATTTCAAGGAAGGGAGACTGTAAGGAGCAATTAGCATCAAACTGCTACTCACATTACCAAGCCATCTGGTTTCCATTTTTACACTCCTAGCAACATCATATCATGAGCTTTGGATGAGGCCATCCATTGTGCAGGAGACGTGCAGATAATTAGTGTGAACTTTCAAATACTGTTCCACTTTTCTCTAGTTTTTCTCCTAAAAATTTTGCCAGTGCTGACTAACGCACAAAGCAGTGAATAGCATGTCCTCCTGGGCTCATTAATGACTTAGAAAATAAACTGATTTTATTCAAATTGTACTAGCAAATCCTTTCTTCACTTGTTTTCCTAGCTACTTTGTAAATGGTCCCACTATCCTCAAGTGATTTTTTTTTTTAAAGGCAAATAGAATCAAAAATAGTCTTCCCTGGTTTCTTAAGTGGCTGCCAGACTTAAAATGAATCGACTACTAAACTCTAAGAAACACTTAAGTACTTATTTGTTACTTGATGAGTGTCATTAAAAAATAATTGAGAAGTAGGACATTTCATCTTCCATGTGATTTATGTGATGAATTAAGAGAGAGCAGCTTCTTTACACTTAAAGCAGAATTGTATAAGCTTTGTTTTGTACCTGATACTTCCCGTACCTAGCTCAATACTGTTCTTGTGCAAAGACATCTTCTTCAACTGCTTTTAAGCTATCAGTGTTAATAAAGAAATATTGTCCTGATTTTCAGATAAAGGCATTTTTAACAATCCATGTCACTCTTCGACTCCTCATGTTTCTTCTGCCATTAACCAGCAGAGCAGTTGAGTTCTGATGAAGACATCACAGGAAGTTTAGAAGTCAGGCATCTGTCTCCATGCTAGAGGATTACACTTCCCAAGGTAGCAATGCGCAGTGAGAGGTGCAGGTAGTGAGGTGGAGAGGTACAGCTCAGGGAATAGTCCCAGCACACGTGGCCTGGGTGCCTCATAAAATATTTTAGCTCATCTCACTGTCGTTACACATTGGTGGCCATTTGTTCTTTCATTATTTTTAAAGAAAGGTATGCATAAATTTCTCAAAACATGTGAAAAAGGATGTTTTTCTTGAAATAAATTACGTTCTTTAAAGAATTCCTCCTTCCGTATGGTAATAGATACCTCATTTAGAAAGTCATCATTTACCATTTTCTTAAGCTGTCCAATACTTAGGAGAAAGAATCTGAATATTTTGCATACCTATTTTCAGTAATTATTATCTTTCTGACAACAGGGCACCTAACTTGCCTGGGGATCTAACTATAGGAAAAAAAAAAATGCATAAACACTCTAATTTTCAAGAAGAAATCAAGCAATCATTCATATTTTTGCTTCAAATATTTCTAAGGATAACAACATGCTTTTCACAATGTATTTACCTCTTCGGTCACCATAACACTTAGGCAGTATGTAAGCTGTATTGTATTCCTTGCCACACAATTAATTGAACAAGTCCATCATGGTTATACATCAGAAGTGACAAGATTAGAAAGCAATCACAAAATAACAATTGTCATCTAACATGTTGTAATCATACAACGGGATCCTATCAAAAGTCCTTGTGGTACTATCAAAGTATATTCACTATGCTACCAATCTCCTGGACCCTTTTGCTCCTCAGTATCTGATGACCCATTGACAGTCTAAGTCTCCGCGGATAAATCTGTTCTAGTGTTCTTTAGAAGACCTGTTTTGAATTTAAAGCTAAACTGCGGTATACCAGCTTAGTTAAGTCTAAACTACCTGAGAACTCCTTAGTTTTCCATTAATTTCTTAATATGAAAACTTCAGATGTAACAGGAGCTAACATGAACTGGATTAACATTCATCTTTCAAATTATCAACCTTCAGGTTGGGGATTAAATAGTAAAGGGGATTACATCATCAAGAGCTGGATTCAGTGGATTTCACATTCCTTGTCACCACTGTAACGTGACATCAACAAGCACTATGGAGTTTTCAATGCACAGAAAGCTCATACAAGTTCTGCTCTTTCTGATTCTGAAATAGGATTCCTGTCTTTCCTTGAAACCTTTAGAAATAATTGTTCATCAGTTAAATTGTCTTTAGTGCCACAGCAACCAAAGGTAAACATCAAAACTAAGCATCAAGTTAAGTATTTCCTTCATTCTGGAACAGTTTTAAAAACTAGCAAAAGAAATGCATCTAAAGTAAAGTACGTAACAGTAAAATGAACTCACTGTAGTTCACGACTAAACTGAAAGGGTGCAGATAATATATGTGCCTGCTGCCATCTCCCGGTAGTTTAGAGGTAAAACCATCACAAATATCTTGCTAAATTTTTTCCAACGTATCCTTTAGAAAAATGTCAAGTCCTTGGAGGGGGGGAGGGAGAGGGACAGGGAGAAAGAGAGAATTTAATGTTGTTCCACAGCAGTAGCTTTCAAAACTCCCCAAATCCACAAAAAGTTATTTCACTGTACAAGGCGGCCAGTATCTGGATGTAGCTACTTTCAGGCTAAATGGTGTTCTTACACCGGCTTAAATAAGGAAACATCAAATCTCTTTTATTTTCTAGAATAAATAAGTAGTCACCTGAGTAAGTCTAATTTCAAAATACATTCCGTACCACTGATAACATTTAAAATGAAAATTAATTTTAAAAATTTCTACACAGTGTTCAAAACCAAAACGAGGAAGTCCCTTTGAGAAGTCTACTCATCATATTAGAAGTCATAGCACAGCTTATTAGCCCATACTGACTCATTTTAAAACCAATTTCTTTTAGTTAGTACTTAAAATTCAAGACAAACTTTTCCAGTTGCACCACTCTCTTGTTGCTGTCAGTGAAAGAATACGGTATTATTATCTGTAATAATATCTCATAGCTTATCTTTTAAAAGACAGTGTTAGCCAACTTGAAATATTATAGCATTTTGACAGCTGACACAGGGTACCTGTACTTACCCTGCAAACTTTAATGCTACAAAGACTATTGAAAACAACCACCCAACAACAACAACAAAGATGAAAACAAAATGAACTTGGTAATAAAATACCTGTCAAAAAGCACAATACATTAATTCTAGAGTTAATTCCAGATAATAATATATCACCAAAGGAATCCTGGATGAGAGCCGTGACAACACAATGGAAGGCAGTAAAGAAGCTCACACACAGCAAAGTGATTTAAAGATTGAGAAGACTTAAAAATAACTCTTAAGTAAAGGAACAGTGATGGCACTTGGCTGTGCTAGTGGCCTACCCTATTGTCCAGGAAAAGCTTTTCCTGGGAACTACCCAAATATCACACCCTGCTATAGCACAGAAATTAAACTTAACTGATAAAGAAAAGTAACAATTGCACCAAAAATCACAGAAGCTCAGCCAATTGAGAACTGCCTCAGCCAGCACGTGACCTACAAATATCACAAGCTGGGCTGAGGAAGGGAAGAAGCGAACAGTTTAACCTGCAGAACAAGAACGAGCTCAACATCTGCCATAAATTTTGAGTGCTGGCAACTACGGGGCTGGGCAGGATTCTAAAACCCTAAAGAGAATCAAAGCAATGCACAGAAAATAAGAAGGCAGCAAACGGGCTATTTCTATGGGCTCCTAAGTACAGAATCTTCTCCTAATGTGTGGGAAGAAATGACTCAAAAGAGCTTGAGATCTACCAGAAAAGGCAAAGCACTAAGGCTCTGTTGGCCAAAGTAAGACTTACTTGCTCTGCAGAGGAAAAACTAGATTTACTAAGGCTTAATATGACAATTTGTTAATGTGATATGAGGGCTTTTGTAGCAAACAGAACTTTCATTTTATAGACTATTTTGCTATGCTGGAAGGAGAGACCTGTCCACATCATCCTGGGGGCGGGGGGGGGGAATTAGAAACGAGTTCTACAAGTAGATTACGTCTTCTAGTCTGCTGAATAACTATGGGAACATGACCTGGGTTGCCTTAAAAAAAGTGAAGGCATAGCAGTGATTTGGATAGTCCCAGGTTCATTGACAATTGCCATGGGGAAGCAATCATTAAATGTTGCAGAAAAGCCAAGCTAAATAGGGGACGTTTCCTTCCACAGAAACAGAATCAAAAGAGTTCTGTTATAACATTGAGCTGTAATTGAGAAACAGAGCAATGACTAAAGAATCGTCAGAGACCTAAATTAAATACAACTGGGATTTCACATTCCTTATGAAAATTAAGGTTTTAGCATGAGATAATTAAAGCAAGGATAGCCAGCTCATGGTGTGCCAGAACATATAACTCAGCTTGTCATCTTCATTCCTTCGAGTCCCTCAGAGTTGGTCAGGAAGCAGGCTGTCAGCCACACAAATCATTCCCTAACGCACGGCAGTCTCCCTGCTGTTCTCCCTTGCAAGAGCCCCGCAGCCCTCCTCCCATCATGTAGCTGGACATGCCCTAAACACAAACTATAGGCATCATCATCACATGGAGCATGTCCGTTCAGTAATGGGACAAAAGGACTTATATATGTCCCCATCACACTTAACTGGGCTATAGTCAGGTGGTGACTACAAATTAGTTACGTGACAGATAAGCACATGTTCCCTGGGTGCCTTGGTTGGGGGATATTGGATTGACCTGGCAGAGAAACTGAGCGACACCGACCTAAACGAAGTGAAGAAAATGAAGACAAGTGTTGTGGAGCTTAGGACTTGTAACAGAAAAACAAAGATGAGAATGTGAAGGGAAAAGCAGCACACACACGTTGTCAAATAACTAAACCTTGTGAATTATTGGTGGGGGGAAGGAGAGGAACTTCTTGATGACACAAGAAGAGTGGTGAACATGAAGAACATTCTAATAGAAGAAATAAAAAGGTTAAGAAAAAGGAAAACACTATTTCATGGACTTAAAAGACTGAACTTTTCAAAACTAACGAATTGGCCATAGAAAAATAACGTGTTAAAAGACAAAAGAAAATATTAGCAGCTTTGTACCACAAAAGAAATTTTAAAGTATTAAAAATATACAGCTCTTACATTACAACATATGTAAGAAATGTAAAGAAAAGCAGTGACACATTATAAAAGGAAAATGTATTTCCCTAAAGAGAGAGAAAAATTAAAATTCTAAAATGCAGAGGAGGTGGGTTTTTTTTGGGGGGGGACAACACATCAGGGCAGAAACCAGTCTTAACTGCAATACAGAATTAGGATAGAGAAGTGATCCAAAACTGTGAAACACCATGTGCCAGGTTCACTGAAGGAAGCTGAGTTTTAACAGAGGTACTGGGGATCACCACCACCTCTCAATACCTCCCAGGTAAACCTTAGGAGAAAAAGACAATGCAATTAAGTCTGTTGTTGATAGGCATATCTGCCTGGCCATATCATCAACAGATCTTCAAGCCATCTACACTGAAATACAGTGAAATGAATTTGGTAAACCAAGAAGCATTTGGATTTTTTCTTCTATTTGGTTTTAACAGTAAAACAGCTGGAGGAGAAATATAGAAATATCAATCATAAGCCCTACTATTCTTGCCTGGCCTCATATAACAGGGCTTTCAAGCTCTTATATTTATCACAAACATAAGCAGTTCTCCAAAAACCTCAGAGAAAGCAAAACGGATGAAAAGCCAAGCGGGAAAGGAAAGAAAAAAAAAAAAAAAAAAAAAGGGTGTTGGGGATAGATGAATAAGAGCAGGATAGTACATAAGGTTTGAAAGAAAACAGCCGATATTTGCAGCCATCTGGCTCCTAAAAGCTGGGCTTTGGATGAAAAATGCTTCCGTTATCACAGGCTTCGAAATACACCACTCTTAATCAGAAAATATTTTATTCAGAAGGCTAACATATAACATGATCACTAGTGATCAAGACCCAGAATAAAGTTCTCTAGGTTAGTAACTACATTATTCAGACCCTTTCAGAACTTCAGCACGTGATTTCAGAACTATGCTATTTGTTTTAATCACAGCAGCGTGAACCCTGAAGCAAACTGTGCTTCCTCTCAGAGCAAAGATTAGAACGAACAAAACGTCTTAGCTTTTGAGAAAACTTATTTTATTATGACAAAATAAGCAATCACGCCATCACCTCACTCTTTTAGCAGATGGCCTACTGCACTGTGTAATGACCATATGGTTTTTATCCTACATTTAAAATACTTGTCTTGAACTTCATTTTAAGGCTGATTTTCTTTCAAGGTCAATAAGGGCTTCTAATACAGGTATGCCTTAAATAATAACATCTATTCATTCCAGATACTTTAGAAAAAACATATTCAGGGAAGGATTTCATTTGCAGCTCTTCCATGCCCAACAAAACCATTCACTTTTCACTTACCTGCCTGTTAAGAGATTTTATCAGCTAACTAGCCACCTAGTTACTATACCATCAGACTATGGCTTCCCCTCTTCATGATACTATTTAAATATTTCAACACTTAACATTTACTTGCTGTTTCACTTGGTCTCTCTTACCTGTTAACCTCTGCCAGAGCTTCCCCCGTTTGATAGTCACCGCCAGCTGCAGTATCTTCCTTGGGGTTCCTGTAATAACAGGATTGAAGTGCTTTGACCAACTAGCAAATTGCCCTTCTCAGGGGTCGATATGCCCAGAGTGGTGAGCTCATGGGTTCCCTGCCTTTCTCAATACCTCTTAACCCCTTTCTTTTTGTGTTACCTGCTATCCTATAGATTTAAGGAAAAAGTGTCTGCTTCATCCCGCTTTCTTAGGTTCTGCCTACCTACCTTTTAACAGTGCTTACATAACAGACCGTTTTTATTTTAGATAGCTACTACATGATTTACATAGTGAATACTACCAAAAATCACCCGTAACTGAGGTGCTTGCTTCAGTTCATTCGTACCTGGAAAATTTCATTTGAACCTAGAAAGTTTCATTTCCAAGTTCAAAAGCGTCTTCATACGGACGAATACATGAGAACAAACTCTGAAACCGAACTTCCAACCGCATTTCCATGGCGAGAACTCGCTCCACCCCCAGCCTGTGCTTCCCTCAGCCCCACCACAGGTGACGGCTCGGCCCCTAGGTGCAAAGTTTAACGCGGAAAGACCTTTTCTTTCTAACAGGCAGCTGCCGAACCTGCAACCCAACGGCCCCTTCCACCGGTGACAGCACGGCAGCCCCCCCCCCCCCGGGCCGGGGGGGGCCGGGCCGGGCCGGGCCGTTTCCCCGCCTCAGCCGCCTCACGCCCCTCGCGCCGCCCCCGCTAACGGCCGCCCGCCCCGCCTCACGCACGCGCACCAAGGCGCAGCCTCGCGTAGGCGCGTGCGCGGAGGAGGCGGGAAGGGGCGCTGCGGCAGGGCGGGGCTCGATTTGAACCAGGCGGCGGGGAAGCGGCGGCGGCGGCCGCGCAAGTCCCCATGGCCAAGCAGCTGGGCCGGGACCAGCAGGGCATCACCCTGCGGGGCAGCGCCGAGATCGTCGCCGAGTTTTTCTGTAAGGGGCTGCGGCGGGGGGTGAGGGGACCGGGGAGGGAGGGAGGGAGGGAGGGAGGAGGGGTGGCTAGTAGGCCTGCTGCGGGGCGACATGGCCGCCTCACGCACATCTCCCCCCGCCATCCCTTCCGCGTGTTGCAGCCTATGGAATCAACAGCATCCTCTACCAGCGGGGCATCTACCCCCCCGAGACCTTCACCCGCGTCCAGAAGTACGGGCTCACCCTCCTCGTCACCACCGACCCCGAGCTGAAGAACTACCTCAACAACGTCGTGGAGCAGATGAAAGGTGGCGGGGCGCGGGGGGGCCGGGCCGGGGCGCTGAGGGGGCTGCTTCAAACTGCCAAGCCAGTGCCCTCCTTGTGGCTCTGCTGATGCTGCTTTCTGGCGCTGCAAACAACCGCTGTGGCTTCTTTCAGAGTGGCTGTACAAGTGCATCGTGCAGCGCCTGGTGGTGGTCATCTCCAGCATCGAAAACAATGAGGTTCTGGAGCGCTGGCAATTTGACATAGAGTGCGACAAAACTGCAAAGGACGAGAGGTGAGTAATGGCGTTCCTCTACGCCTGCTCTTCCCTACACCTAGCAGCTGTGCAGGCACAAGATAAACGCCCTGTGCATCAGCACCATTCTGGTTCCTCAGAGCAGCCGAGACCGCCTTTTCTCACTACGAGCATAGAAGATGTTCCTTCAAACCTTACCAAACCTACTACCTTTCTTACTGCTATTCCTTCTGTTTGTAAACCAGTCACTGTACGATTGAAGCATTGAAGTTTTGGTTTTTTTAAGCATCAAATCAAAACTTGATTTTTCATCTTCAACAAAGTATATAAAATCCTGTATCAGGAACATGCCCTAAAGAACTACTGCCTTCCTATTGTTATGCCAAAATGTTCTCATCCATTCCAGACTGAAAATAAACATAAAATTCCTTACCAATACTATGAAGCTTCACAAACAACAATAAAGGGAAACCAACTATCATTTAACTTTTCTAAGTCTATCTACCTAAGGCTTAAAAGAGTGTCACTACTATAAAAAAATCCTATAGCAAACAGACCAGAGCTTATTAGAGAGAACTGTATGTAAAGAAAACTGTAAGTATAGTAGAAGCTTACTTTCTTAACAAAATTTTCCTATTTTCCAGTGCACCACGAGAAAAATCTCAGAAAGCTATTCAGGATGAAATTCGATCCGTTATCAGACAAATAACTGCCACAGTAACCTTTCTGCCACTGTTGGAAACTGCCTGTGAGTATTCCTAACTTCACTAAAGAAATCAAACACT
This sequence comes from Platalea leucorodia, assembly GCF_965183815.1. NCBI lineage: Eukaryota > Metazoa > Chordata > Aves > Pelecaniformes > Threskiornithidae > Platalea > Platalea leucorodia. The sequence continues at coordinate 6,333,749 of NC_138828.1, read as the reverse complement.
TCTTTTGCAAAACCTCAACAGCTTTTCCTCTTTAGAAAATATTTCCTGCGGCTTTTTAATCATTACATGTCACATACCATCACATTTCTGAGACAGCATTATTAGACTGAGATGAGGACAAAACTCAGGGTGGCTTAACTAACTTAATGCAACTAGTATGTGTGCTCTGAGGAATGTAAGTTTTCATCAATAATAAATTATTTTGGTGGCTGTAGCTGTGGACAGACTTGTATAAGTAACTATTGAGTTCATATGAACTGTTACATAAAACACAGTGGAGCTGAGCTCAACAGGTTTAAAAAAAAGAAATTCCCTTAAGAAAACTAAAAAGGCTACACATGAATATAACCAAGACTTGTTTTCATGTTTTAACTATTTCTTTTCACATAACTATACTAGCGTATTAGTATACTCTGTAATTTCTGAGAACCTTAGTACAGGTCTCAAGTTATAGAAGATGCACTTTAACTTCAAACATGCCATCTCCTAATGTGTGCATTACTCTTCACTTGTTTCCACTTGCTTACAGGTGCCTTTGACTTGCTGATATACACAGATAAAGATTTGGCAGTGCCAGAAAAGTGGGAAGAGTCAGGACCACAATTCATAGCCAATTCGGAAGAGGTTCGTCTTCGTTCCTTCACTACTACAATCCACAAAGTAAATAGTACAGTGGCTTACAAAAAGGATTCCTTTCCTTAAGACCTGTATATATCCTGTCACCTTGTATAGTTTCTGTTCATAGTGCAGCTAAGTCATGAACACGTCATTACTGTTGCTCTTGCTGAAGTATGATACAGAAAAAAGGCGACGTGTTTATCTATGATAATGTGGTGTAACACTAGACTAAGCTGGCATTGTTTTTAGAGGTCTAAATAAGGTATTCATAATGATAGTTAAATTCTTACTTAACTATATGAGCTAAACTAATGCTGTATTAAATTACTGCATTCACTAGAAAAACTGCCCAAATCTAGGATTAATTGCCAGAACTCTGTTCAGATCCTGTAATTTAGTATTTTAAGATTATTATAAACTGCATTCTATTAGCAGGCTTAAGTTCTCTCTGGCACTAAAAAAATGTGTTTCCCGACATGCCAGTTCTTCATGTTAAAAGCCAGGGCTGTTTTATTACTAGAAACAATCCTAAAATGAATCAACAGAACAATTCTGAAGTTACTTGTATCTCCATATAATGCAAGCAGCTGTTTATCAGGAAAACCTTAAACAAATGAAACCTTGTATATTAATGACTGCTGGACTCTAGTTCTGGGGATGGTGTTGTTCTGACTCAGTGTGTCTCTAGTGTCTGTCAACCATTTTCTATGTTTGTATTCTTGTTTTGCAGAATAAAGCTTGAAATTGTATAGCGTTCTCCAATTCAGAGTCTGTAGTATTTTGTATTTTAGATGGTTTTACGAATGCTACATCTTAGTTTATAACTGTCATAGAACTAATACCCTAAAGGAATCCTACCTCTACTGTTACTTTAACTGTTTCCTCCAAGTCTCAAAACAAGTGGAGTCACTATGAAATGCATTCATGGATTAATAGTTCGACCCTACTTAAGTCTTCGAACAACAATATAAATAGTCACAGTGACCTAATGATTAAGCAGTAGCTTCCATATTAAATAGCATAGGGGCTCCTCTTGCATTCTTCACACATTTTTGTACTGGAAGAAGTTAGGGATTTAAAACTGTAAGTATTAACAGAACTTTCAGGCTCTTCCATGTCTTTGTTCATTTCTTTCACCAAATTCACTGCAGCCAGAGTATTTAACTTTTCCCACTCTTCTAGAATTATATACAACTCTTCCTGTTGTATATAATAATGTATATTCCTATTGTAACAGTATAATTTCAGAAGTTTATTTAAAAAACATTGATTACACAAAGTTTCTGGGCTTTCCTACCAGGAAATAGTTCTCTCCAGCAGTCCCAACCCAGCAGAATTGCAAAGGAAGCCTTTTGTAAATCAGTAGCACAAAATCATGGCTTTTTAAAATAAATACAATCTAGGTACTTCAAAAAAAAAAAAAAAATTACATTATTCACTACTAGGGCTTGCACTGCAGTAACAGAGGAATACCTAGTGTTTTCTTCTGCCTGGCAGCAATATTCTTGAACAGGTGACTGCACTACCCCTTTACACCTAGAAGGAGGTGTACTTCAAGGAGTGCAACTTCAAGCACTGCCCCTGGGGAGGACTGGATCAAAGCAGTATGTGCAAGTCAGCTGTAACAGAAATTTAAATCAGGAACTGACAACCACTGCTTTATACCAAAGATGAGATCAGGGGCTGACTGGCACAGAGCCAGCAGCAATGAGTATAAAAAAAAAACACCTTGTTTTACAGAGATGCAGAAGTCAGATTGCTCCGGGAAGTTCAAGTCACTTCTTTCTTGTACCAAACACAATTCATCTTCTTTAAGAAGATCCATCTCCATCATCATCTGTATGTTTTCTTTTTTTCTTTTTTTTTTTTTTTTCTTTTTTTAATAGAGGTACCAACAGTCAAGAAACATAGTATATCATTGCATAGAGATAATGTCCACAAAAACTACATGTGAAAAGGAACAGGTTGTAAATCCTGAAGTTCTCACAAAGGCCCTGCAGAACAGGAAAGAAAAAAAACAGTTGCATTAATGCAATCTCTGAGAAGTCAAGCCTTTATGGAGGTGTCCAGTAGGATTTGTTGATACCTAATGGGACCCGCACTCTCCCTTAGTTTCCCCTACTTTGAGGGTCACTTCTGTAGAGTGAAGAATCAAAAATAAAGGAGCCCCCCCATCTCCGATGGCAGTATAGTTATTCTTGGGAAACCAGATAAAAGATTTAGAAGTTACCCAACAGGCATTCCTCACCTGACTAGTTCAGCTGACGGATAAGCTGGTTGATCGCTTCACCTCTGCAGCCAGGCTTACCCATTTCCTTGAGGAAACCCACTTTGTTACGTGAAGCGTGGCGAGCCACTGACAGATGGAATGGCCATAGAAAGTTTGTGACTTTTTTGAAATACTTTCCAGCTGAGTAGATTTCATGAATAAGGTCTTCCAAGCAAATAATACCATAGCATCCTGCAGGGAAAAACAAAACAAAACAAAACAAAAATTAAAAAGCCCAACTATTATTTTTCCTTATGCTACTCCAGAATTGCCAGTCCTCCATATATAAAAGTCTTGCAAGATTTTTCTCCCTCCCCTCCCTCTTAGGTCAGATCGCAAACTCAACATCCACCTCTTTCCTTGATTCACTTCATTTTCTCATCCTCTTCCTCACCTAAATGTTCCTCTATCAGCATATTGTCTGTCAGAGGCAACCTCTTTTTCTTAATCTTGGCTTGGCCCCGTTTCAAGATGAGCTCTCGTACAGACTTCAGGTTAGGGTGCCTGTGCAGAAACAAAAATCAGATTCTGTAACAGAGAGACATGATACAGTGGGAAGTCCCACCCTACTTCTTTGTATAGAGGCGGGAAAGTAGCCAAGTTATGTTTAGAACAACGAGAAAAGGGACAATAACAAGTTTTAGATACAAAGCTGATGAAGTTTTGACCATTACTGGAAAAGCCAGCTACGGATTTGTGATACCAGCTGGAGAATCAAAAAGCTATGCTATTTACATACAAACTGCTATCAAGTCACAGGACTGGTACTTACCCCCACGCCACGTAAGGTTCCACAATCCGCAGCATCTTCAGCGATAAAGGATTCAGTTTAACAAATGTTCCAGTGAAATTTTTTGTCAGCCGCAGCAACTCAATCACTCTTTTTACCCTCCTACTCACTCCGTTAATACTGAGTCAGAAAAAAAAAAAACCAACCTATTAGTAATCACATTTCTCTAATATAGCAACAAAAGGTCTCAGATTACCTGCAAGGAGGCATGTTTGGGTTGATCATCCTTCCTTTGCTTAGAAATGATATGATAGCTACAAATAGTAGCAATAATAAGGGTAAGGAGTAACAAAAGTTTCTTACTCTACAATCCGCACGACAAAGGCTAGTTTGTGCTCCTGAGGTACAGCCGTCTGTCCAGGCCTCTGCTCCATGCGCCTCAGCCGGACATCATCTCGGTGTTTGCGCCACGAATCTCGAACGAAAGCCTCAAGGCGTTTAAACTGGATTTGTTTCCCCTTCTGGTGCTAAAGACAAAAGCATAAGAAATTACTACCCTTCCCAGCAGTCTTAGAGGTTTGAATCTCAAAAGGCAAATGAAATTCAGAACTTGATGAACTATGCTTTCAGTTTTGGAGGCAGTAAAAAGAAAATTAATTTGACCATCTAAGCCCAAGGGAGACAGAACTGAGGGACAACATATGAATTTGCAAGCAGCTAGCTATAATTTATGAACAGTGAACAAAGTTTTTCCCCAGACAAAAAAAAAAAAAAAAAATTAGGAAAAACAGAGCAAGACCCAGGATACTTCTAGGCACAGGAGAAATCAAATGGAAGCATTTGCAGCCACAGACAGATCTTCACGACGACATACACACCTCAGCCAATCACCGGGAAAGCCAGAAACAACATATGTATCTGGGTAAAACAGATGATACAGCAATACCATGCAATAGCATGACTCAAAATTACCATCCAATAGAAAACAGCTGGGTTTAAAAAGTCTTTTTCTATAAAGGCAGACATGCAAAAAAAAATACAAGCATTCAAATAACTACTAAGTATTACTAATTGAAACACATAACATCCAGCTTACTTAAAAAACAACAAAATAAAATCTTTTCAGAATTACAGGAAAATTTAAAGCTTTTTTTAAGTTAAAAATATGTTTAAAGGCCTATCCTTAGCTCAGGAACAAGTACATCCACCTAAATCATAGTACTTCCCCAAATAAATACGAGCTGAATGTGCATGGCAGTTACCCAATAGTATTTCAGATACTTTAATTTTAACATGGACTAATAATTTAGCCAGTAGTGTATCTATGTTATGTGTGTTCTCTCCTACTCCACCTTGTAAATCACCCATGAAATTGGTTAGAATTTTCAAAGCAGGCAGACCTGATCAACAAACTCATCACTAGGGTCATTTTTCTAATGAGAATCTTAAAAGGCAGCTAGTTAACATTGTGTATTATGCTGCCATTTCCACTTTGGAAATACAGCAAGCCATTCAAATTTAAAAATATAAACATAGTATATAACAAAAATAGCAGGAGTTTTGCACATAATCCCACCAACTCCACCAAAACAGATTCACTGGGAAAGCTTTAAGCCACTTCCAAGACAGGCACCTACTATATTAACTCAGATACAGCACAACAGGTCTCAAATTCTTAAATATAAAGGTTTGCTGTGCTCTGCCAGTTTGGAAACCACACACTGTGTGCAGGGAGTCTCTGCATTAGCAACACGTGCCACCCTACATGCAGAAAAAGGCTTCACGACAACCTGGCTATGCTCTAAAAGATTTATCAGCTAATGATAGATAAATAACTCTAAACACACTCTCAAAAAAGCACACTGTCTCCATAAAGTTTTACAATGCAAAGGTGAACTGGTTTCAGACAGCATAATCCCATGGTAGCACAAACAACTCCACAGCATGACATTTTACTACATGTGGCTGGTAATTGCTGATCTAAGAGGAACAACTCGCAGTCTTCAATAAATCTGTGTTTCAGCGTAGCAACCCAATAAGTTTTGTCCTCTTTAAAGGCCTCAGAGACACGTGAGGAAGATGCTCAACAACTGAAGTGAGGAACTCGAGCTTCCCCTCAGAGAGGATCATCACAGTCAATACGGAGTCTCAGCACGGAGCTGACTCCCTCCTTGCCCGTCGGCAGAGCTCCGGCATCCCCCCTCGCAGAGGGAGCTGATCCCTCAGATCATTTGTACGACTGCCCGGAGTTAGCATTCCCTCCTCCGAAACAGCAGCACTGCAGATCCACCCCGGCCTTCACCCCCCCCTTACAACCAGCCTCTCCCAGCCGGCCACCACCCCCAGACCGCCGGACACCGCCAACTCCTCCGCCCCGTCAGCTCCCGGCTGCCGCCCCGGGGACCCCCCGCGGCCAGCCCCTACCTTCCGCTTGTTGAGCAGCGCCTGCTTGGCCTGGGTGGCTTTGATGGCCTGGTAGGCCTTCCTCTTCTTCAGCAAGTTCTCCGGCACCAGCGGGATCCGCCGCCTCGGCCTGCGGGGCGGGAGAAGCCGGTCACATTCAGCAGCACCGCACCGCGACCCCCCGGGACTCCCCCGCCGCCGCCCCCAGCCCCGCGACCGCGCAGCCCCCGCGGATGGCGGCGGATCCCCGTCCCGCCGCTCCGCGACACTCACTCCTCCTCCGCCATCTTGCCGGCGCTGCCGCGCATGCGCGGGGCGGTGTCATGGCCCCGTGCCCGGGGTCCGGCTCCCCGCGGCTCCCCCTCGGCTTTCACCCTGCCTCGGCACGGAACCCGGGGCACACGGAGGCGTTTGCCGGGGAGGGGAGGGGAAGGACGGCCCTCTGTTGTCCGGGACAAGATGGCGGTGCCGTGAACGCCGGAAGATGAGCGGTGAAGCCTGGAAAGCGAGCCCGCACTCCCGGCAAGGACTGCTTGGAAACCGGGTGCCGCCTCGCTTCAAAGCTCTCAAAGGATGCTGGAGGGGGAAAAATATAAATAAAAAATAATTTAAAAAAAAAAGAAGCAAAGGTGGTGTAAGTCCCCTCAGCTGTTCCAGCCCGCGCAGCAGCCTCTGCCCGCGCCATGGCGACAGAGCGGAGGCACCCGAGGCGGGGGTCCCGGCTGCCGTACGCCGCGTTGATCCGGGCAGAACCGGGAGCAGAGAGGGCTGCCGGGGTGGCCGGGCTGGAGGTGCTGCCTCAGCCTGGGACCTGCCGCAGTTTTGTGGGAGAGCACGGCAGTGTCCGCGCTTGGCAACACTGTGGAGCTTAAGCACCTTCCCTCTCTGCTGCTCCACCCCGCTTAAAAGATAGAAAGAACAGCGTTATCCCTGTTGTAAGCACCAAGGAATGGAAATAACGGGCTTGCAGGGCTGTGGCCCCTGGATCCAGCTGCTGCCCCAGCAGCTTGTGCAGCCATGCCCAGCAGATGCTCTCAGGCTGCAACATGTCCCTCTCCCAATTCTCCGGGTGTGAAACATCTTGCCACACCAGAGGCCTGCAATGGAGAAAAAGCCTTTCAGATTGAGCGTGTCATTCAGCCCCTCGCCTGAACGCCCTGGGGAGCTTCACCAGGAGGAACAGGCCATTTTCTCTCCCTCCCTGGTGGCTTCCAAGTGCAGCGGTCCTGCCCCAAACAGCAGGTCCTGCCTGAAGGACCGGGTAGACCCAAGCGAGGTCTCATGGGCCACACACTGCAGCTGAAGCGTAGGCGGGCAGCTGGTCACAGCCACTTTAGAGGAAAGGGTCTCAAATGTGGCCAGGGTCCTGCAGAGCAGAAAGAGAGACAGCCTTGCCTCTCATGCAGGCAGGGGCGGTGTGAGGAGGCAGCACACCATGTCCAGCTGTGCTGGCGAGCAGGGTGGTTATAGAGCAAGGGACTGGGGAGTTGCCATGCAGAACTGTAGGCCCAAGAGGTTGCAGAGGTGGGACAAGGCACAAAACCACAAGCTTTAGGTTCTCAGAGCTGGCCCTACTTTTGACACCTTCACATCCCCTTTGCTGATACTTCACATGAATGTTGTGCAAAAGAAAAAGATTACAAGAGGAACATTATACCTGCTAGATCTAATAACGCCTCTACCATTTTACACTACTATCTGAATTGGTCCCTTATGTGTTTTTTATATTAAATCAATGTGACTTTGACCAAAAATGTATTTCTCAAAAGACTAGACACAGCAGCATCTTGAAGAGACACTCAGAAGCCATGCAAACACAGAAGCTGCTTTGCCTTTTGGCATCCTCTACCACACTCACTTGGGACATTAAAGAGTATCTGTCCCTGGCTGCATGTAATAAGCCTGAATACTAGATTAGGCTATACCAATAGCCTAAATGTCAGTCAACACAGTCAGGAGTTATGTCTAGCACAGCTGGATTTCAGGCTGGACCCAAGGACCCAGGCTAAGGAGATAGGGGCGAAGCAAGCCTGGCACAGCATCCAGAGCAGTGCATGTCTCCTCAGCCCAGGCTAAGGAGCCCAGGGAGAGCAACAGGGAGGAGAACAGCCTGATTCAGCTATTTACACTGCACTGAACATCCTCAGCTGAGTGACAAAAAGCATAGCTGGCGAACACCTGGAACCAAAACTACAGCAATGCTTTTGTGTTTTGTTCAAATTCCTATTCAAGAGAAGGGGAAACTGGGACAAGAGGTCCGGACAGCACTCTCACCCGTAGATGGTGCCATAGCCTCACACTAAAGAGATGGCGTTGCATCTGAGGAGGTTGTATTCATGTTCTGCTGCCTCCTCTTTGCCATGTAGGATAGAAAAGGGATGTGTGCCTATACACTGGACTTGCTCCTTTCATTGTGTCTCTAATCAATTTGATTTACACCAGCCACAGTTTCCTCCTCGACAGTTGAGACCTTGAGCCTTTCACTAGAAAGCTCAGTGATATCAAGGTTTAACTGCTCACCTCAATGAAGCTGCAAACATTTATGACACTAAGTTAGGCCACTTCTATTTTAACACCTAATACTTAAATATCTGCATTTAGAAACATGATCCCACATTCCAGTACCTGCTCAGGCATATGCCCTGCAAAGAACATACCTTGGTGAGCAAACCCAGCTTGCATTCTCTGATGCAACCTTTTGGATTATGAGACAGAAAGCAACAAGCTTATGAAATAAATCATATGAAACTTTCACTGAATAACTAGAAGCAAATCCATAACTACGTAAATTTCACTGACATTAGGATAAGCTGCTCCATATAGAAATAGCTGAAATTTCTGGTACCTCACAACAGAAAATGTGGCCCATTTAAATCTACAAATGAGTGTGGTTTGTTTAACAGAAGGGAACTTCTGTTAAACACGATCTTGGGTATTTCATTATTAATGGTAAGGAAACAATAAGTAAGTAAATATTTCAAGTGCTGTTGCTATGAAATGTCACACAGGATAGCAGCATACGTAGGCTGACTTATTAAATATTAACTAATAGTTATATTATATTAATGAATGACTATTCAAATGCCCTTGTTTGCAGGGTTACTCAAGAAAAAATATTCTCACTTTCCTAGACAGCAAGCTGTTGTAAACCGACTTTCAGCTCTCTGAACTCCCATTCTCTCCTTTTTTCTTGACAAGGCCTTACGTTTTCTGACATTTCCATGAACCGTTACAGAGAAATCCAGTGACAGCGCATTTACGATAGTCACCATCCATCAGTGATGGATTAAATTATTTCTCCTAGTTTATAGGTCATTCAGAATGACAGGTAAAAATCTTTTTAAAAAAAAAAAAAAAAAACTGGATATCTAGTCACACCCCTTTCAGTCATTGCCATTCAATGACTTCACAAACCAGCTGCTGGCTTCCCATCAGTATTTTTGATGAAGATCCATTTTGAGTGCATTTTCTCCATTCTTCGCCAACGCATCTCAGATAAAGCTCAGAACCCACCCAAGGAAATTATTTTTGGAAACAAGGTTTTATATAATTCAGAAAGGCCTGTTGGTTTGGGGAGGGTGAGAAGGGAAAGGAGAGATCACCTTTAAGGACCAAAATTCAATGTTTTGTATCAGAAATAAGTCATCCATAAAGCAAGGCAGGAAATCATGTATCTTTTCATCAGCAGAATAGAATATAGCCCCTTTTTTTCCTGTACTACATGGAGGCTTTCTGCACTTTCATTTCAAAATTAAAAAAAAAAAAAAAATCAGAATATATTTTTTAGCAAAGCATGTTACCTTTTGATACTAGCTGAAGCTGGTCTTTTATGCTGTTTTGAGGAGATGGTGTTTGGAAGATTGAATAGAGAGATCAAAATCCAGATGCTGCAGATATCTTTCCAGAATAGGCAGGTTTTTTCTCCACCCTAGAAGGGAAAAATTTAAAAGAAAAAGTATCTCTCAGAAAGTTAGGTCCTGCTTTGTCTGAGGTGCTTGCCTTTATAAATAAAACTTGGAACATTTTACAGATGACAAAGTGACCCCGCTGTCATCACACCAGTCCATGTTGGAGTGCTGCTGCAGCACACTCACAGATCACTGCCACAGTTTCTGCCTACTTTGGCTTGAAACTCTTCACAGTGCATCTACAATCCCATTCGGTCCTGCAGAGCTAGCCAAAAGCAGGTCCCTTCATTATGCTTGGGACTTCGTTAGAACATCAGAGTAAATGAAAGCCAACAAAGACAGATATCCTCCCTTTTGTTCCCCTGCAGACCTTACATGACTCATGTCCTCTAGCATTGTCTTGCGGGCTGTCATTTTATTGTGATACTTTAGACTGGTATTTTGTGTCATGTATTTTAATGTTTATTTTTATTACCTTATTCATGGATACAAATGCAAAGACATTAGAAAATACAAAAATAGCAAACTCATGCTGATGGGTGTGAATGTCACAAAAGGAGATGCTGTTGCTTTGTTCCATTGTTGTATGGGTGTAGTCCTGTTTGACAAAGTGACCACAGCTCTTGTTTGGATTAAACATTTAAGGCTATTTTCTCACTGCAGTAGGAATAAATAGCATGGACTTTAGCCACAGCTTAAATCTTCATCTTCATAATGCCAAAGGCCTAGCTTTCTGAAAGCATCTGAATGTCCCTGTCTTTTCATTAACTGAGATGTTTACTATTTGGTGTACAGCCCGTTGGTTTGGGATGCATTGTTTTTGATGGTGAACTGTACACGGATGTGGAAGGAATAAGTTGTATACAAAGTTCTAGACATCTACATTGCCAAGCTGTTTCTACAGTCATGCAGTGATAGCAATCATCGACTCTAATTTTCTGAAGATTTTAATCCCAGATAACATCCCTAAAATAATTTGTTATGACATGCCTACTACGATAGAAATTTCCAACCCTTTCTTTATACTTACTACGCTTCTGTTTAGGTACTGCCAGCTATGGTTCTTGTGTTACAGCTTTTCTTAGTATTTCTATAATAAGGGGATAGTTAATAGTGATATATTGTACTGCCATAGCTCTGTAACTGTATCTAAGCCATATATCTCTATAAACGTAAAGCAAGACAGCATGTCTGTGAAGCTGTCACAGTATTCAGGCTGGTATTTGATCTGCAGTTTGAAAGTGCTGCACACACAGCTTGAAAAAGTAACAAAAACACATTGCTATTGAGCACACAAATGTATATAAAACATATAAAATGTGTATATGTGAATTTGTATAAACACATGCAAACATAACAAAATATAAACATGTAACTATAGTTAAGAGAGGGGTATGTCAAGAACTGACTCACTTCTGCATGCAAAATTTTAGGGCTCCTGTGATGCAATTTAGAGTGCAAAAAGTAAGAGGAGGGATGATGCTGACCTGACTGCAGAAACAGCACCTGCATTTCAGAGACAGCAGCTAGGTAAGGAAACACAGGGTGAATAACAACGCGGGGACAACGGCTCCCAAAGCAAAGTCAGGAGGTGAGGTAGGATGTTAGAATCATCTTGTCCATGAAACTTCTTGTCTTATTTTATCATCTCACTTTAAGAGAAGACTATAAAACCCCATTAAATTCATTTCAAATCCCACAAAATCTCTATTGACACTGTGTGCAGTCTCAAAACAGCAAAAGAGCCACGCTTGAAGTCTATCACTCTCACCAGTGAACCGTGCCCCAATCTGAAATCTGTCTGTAATGAATTCCCTATAAAAAGAGCCAAAGAATTAAATTCTGTTTATTTTGCCAAACCGTGATCTAATCTTGGGAACATTTTAATAGGGAAAATACCTTGTGATCTTAAATTATGCCCATTTTCAGATCTTTTAAGGAAAAAGTTTATATGATTTGGAAAGAGGCCCAGGAACTACTCTATACACACACTCAAACCACTGTTTAACAGAGAAAAAAGCTGGGTGGTCCGAGACTTTCATTCGTGAAAATAACAATCATATGGAGATAGACTAATATTAAGTAAAAATTCTTTTTTTTCAAAAGCTGTGGATAGATGCATATTTTCATTCTTTTAAAAACAAGGTTCCTTAATGTCGGCATTTTTGCCAGAAATCCTGCAAATCCATTTCATGCCTCAAAAGCAGTAATCTGGGTATAATGAAGAGACAATGGATCAAACTAATGTAGGTGTGTACTCTCAGCTAGTGGCCACCTAATATGTTAAATTGAAAGGGCTAAAAAAGTTAAGTTTTTGGCTTTGTATCTTCCTAGAAAAAAATGAGTGGGCAAAACCAATTCATTTAAAAATAAACATTTAACATTTTAGATTTCTACCCTTGTGTTTTCACTGAAGGGATTTGCTTTATTCAGACTTTACAAGTAACCCCTCAAAACTCTACTTTGTGACCTCACAATTTGTTGAAAAACTACAGCTAACTGCATCACCATACTGAGCTGCAGGTACCTGTATAAAACAATACTAGCGATCGAGTCCATGCCAGCCACAGGAAACACTCCTCCAGGATATAGCCCATGTGTCACGGGATTTACTACACCTGCATCCATGGCGAGTCCAGCCTGCTGGGCATGACCAAGGTACAATCACAAAACTTTTCAGGATTTGACCCTAGATATGGCCTCCTAATGCATGAGCACAAATTTGACCCAAAAAGGGGCTATATATTTATAATTAGTTTTTAAAAAAACCAAACACACAAAAACACACCAAAACCTTTCAGAATAACTTAGCATTATTCTGACATTTTCACTGAATTCAAAGGAAAGAGGATCAGCCAGAAGTCGGTATCATTTAAAACGCTACTTTCTAAATATTGTGCAATATGCATCTTATAAATAGAGTCATGTAAGCAGATAAATAAAATAACTCTCCATTGACTACGACAGGGTGATAATTAATAACACACCCATCACAGCAACATCACATTGCTTGCCTCCCTCATTGTGGTATAACTGACAACCCCATCTTGCAAGCACCTATTTCTGAGAAATCCCCCTGGTTTCCACGGCCCCACAGACAACTGAACCTCTCCCACTCCGGGATATTTACCAGGCTGGGTCAAAACTGACCATCTGTGGGAGATAGGAATGCTGCGTCTCTCAAGAGGCATGCGGTCCTACTTATTATTGCACAATGTGCTCGTTCATTTACGGCTTCATTGTCTTCTTCAAGCTGCCTCCTGTGTGAGAAGCAGACTTGGCAGCTATAAAATACTTTCTAATGTGGGGAGTTTCCCCATGTACACAAGACCAAGTCCTCTAGCACTGCCCCCATGGAGAGGCTGGCCAAGTTCCTTCAGTAAATTCTACTGCCATTACTTCTTTTCTTTCTTTATCACAATTCATTTACAAGCATTAATGGAAAATATTCTAACTTTGAAAGCTCGATTTTACAATAACTATTGTGAATACTTCACTAGAAGAAAATCAGACTACTAATAAACCCCTCACACTATTCACAGTTATTGTCCTTGGAAATGATATCTGGAGTTTTTAATGCTTTTACGTTATGAATATTAAATTACAGATTTACATTTGTCAAAATGTTCTGACATTTTCTAAAAGAGTGGTGGTACCTATTTACAAGTTTCCAAAGTGAAAGAAACTTGCAAATTTTATTTACAAGAAATAAAATGTAAATTGATTTCATTTTAATTCTAAAGTACTTGGAAGGCTTGATTAATGACCCTGAAATAGAAAAATTAATATTTTTCAATTACAGTAAACAGTGATGAAAATTTCTTTGTCTGTCCTGTCTACAAGACAGTGTACAGTGTCTACAATTTGAGTGTACTACAAATTTAATTGTATCTTTAAAGAAAAGTAGAGGTAAAAATAGACATCATTATAGATGGTCTCCACAGGTCTCTGTGACCTCTCTCCTCCACAGGGATCAAAAGCTACATTTTATTTGGGAAAAAAAAAACACGATTGAAAGACAGTAAGAACAGGATAGATGTCTTTCCCACACTCAGTAACTGGGAATCCTACCTCCTACTAGATTACTTTTTAATTGAACCTTTGAGATAAAAATGCAACTAATTATGCCATTTAGGTTGCGGAAACACATTAATGAGTACACCACAGCGTGAACTATTCATAAAAATACTACAGACCGGGGAGCCATAAAAAGAAATGGAATGGAATAACCTAATTAGGAAGTTTATCATTTCAACATAGACAACTTAATAGGAAATGCTTTGTATACCCAGATATCATTCCTATCCTAAATGTCAATGATTCTGATACAGGGGTGGTGGGTGGTAGACAATGAGTTTTATCTTTTAAAAAAAAAAAAAAAAATCATTTAATTACTTGTCCTTTATGGCTCTGGTTACTATCATCAAACTATGTAAAATCCTTTAACAAGTTCAGTTTTGGAGACTAGGGAAGGGAGCTGTTTCAAGCAGAAATAGCAATCAAAAGAATTAAAATGTCATAAATGAGAAGTGATCTGCAGTAATTCATGTAAAATCACAGCAGAATAGTTTTACTGGTTTGTAGATTGCACTGTCGAGCTTTAAATGAAGCTGTGGTTCTGAGTGCTGTAACAGTGCATGGCAATAAGGCTGTAAAGATCCTCTTACATTTTTCCCCTGTTAATTTATGCAGGGAAAGTTTTGGTTGGAACATTTTGTCTACAATTATTTGTGACAATTGCCTAGTCAAGATAAACATACAGAGCATTCATATTTGACAGGAAATATCAGGCAGGGAAACACAGAGCCTGAAGGATGTAAGTGGTCGCCCATAGCTTTATCCCAAGATAGGGGCTGTGCCCCAGCTACTCTGAGGTGCCTACACGCAGCAGGAGCAAGGGAAGGGAGGAGGTCATTGCAGGGTTCTCCTCATGGCACAGCAGAAGACCTTACAAGGCTGAGTGCTAAGGCAATAAGACGGCAGACAAAAATCAGCAAATAAAAATGCAGCAATAATTCCCAAATTTATATATGAAATGATGGGCTCTAGACTAATTACTAAACTTGGGAGTAGGATTTTGGAATTACTATAGATAAATTAAAATATCAGCTCAATGCTTAGAATAACAAACAGAATACTAATTGAGAATTATTCAAAAAAGAATAAAGAACAAAGCAGAGGTGATCGTTACATGCTGTAACCCCTTACACACACATTTTGAATGCTACAGCTTTGGTCAACCCTCTTTCTTCCACCTGTCCATCCCATACCTCTGCCCACCTCCCCCCACGATAGACTTGGAAAAGGTTCAAAGAAACAAGATCAAAGATACAGAACGGTTTCCATCTGTGGAGCAGTTAAATGGACTGGACCCTCAGGCTGGACAAAAGGTGGCTGAGGGAAGATAAAACAGCCTGTAAAATCATAAATGCTGTGATAATTGCTCCCTCTTTCTTCCAGCACAAGAGGTAGGGAACCTTAGATGAAGGTAGCAGAAGACAGGTTCACAACAACTAACAGGTTTTTCCAGCATGTGAACTTGTAGTTAAGACACAGACCTCTTAGCCACTGGATTCTGAGAAAGGTCAGGTAAATCAAAAATTAGGAGAAGAACTTGACCCTATCAGATTCTTGAGTCTTAGAAGAGCATTGACGTGGCACATCTGCCAGCCATTTATATATTATGAAGATGCAAGTTTACACGCCATTTTCTGTGAAGATACTTCCCCCGCAAAACACCAGAGATCTATTTACAGTATCGAGCTGGGCCTGCAGATACAGCGTTAAATAATCGCATTCTCAAATACTCCTAGTTCCTCCTTTGGTCATCTTGGCAAAATAGCTTTCCAGTGGGCACCTATCAGACGAATGCAAAACATCATTTGAAAATACCTTCTAACATGCAACACTTAAGTGTCTTACATGACCTACAGCATTCATAACCTGTTTTATAGCACTTTTCACTATTTCTATAACTACCTTTTTTCTTTATATACTTGGGCTATATCATGAAATTTATCCAGTTCAGTTCCTGAACAGGTTAACTTCTGCAGTATTCTTTCTATCTCTACAGGCAGTGAGACTCCCAGCTATTCTTCTGTTTCTCTTAATAGGCACACGCTCCATTTTTTCCTACAAAGGGTGCAGATGTTTCTTGCACAACACTCAGTTTTTGTCCTAAACCTTTCACACACTGATCCTAATACAGATAAACCAATTAAGAAGGTTACTGAAAATGAACAAATTAAAGCCCTGGGGATGAAGCAGAAATAAGAAAAATATCAATGGTATGCCAAAACCCTATTCTCCAACAACATACAACACTATAACAAAAAAGGAAAACCAAACTGAACAATATCAGTGTTGTCACAGTGGGGCCAAGTGATCCTGCATTCTCCTCCAGTATTTAAATTTGTGTGGAGATGAGAAAAAGACAGACAGTTCTAAGTCCAGGTGGTGTTTGTCCAAAAAATGTCAAATAATCTTTTAATTGTACTTCTACCTGACTTTTCCCTGATATACTGATTTCAGATATTAAAAGGACATCAGTATTTGTATGTAGACCTCAGGTTTGGTTGTGTTTTATATGAGGTCTCAAGCCTCACTAATAATCCCCTTGCATAAATTGTGCCATCTTGTCTGTCTAATCTCATAGTAAGATCAGTAACGCCTCTAAATAAAATTGAGGCAGTTCCATTCCAGGCTTTCCGCCCGTTTTCTCTTCCTATGGCAGAGAAAGTCCCAAAAACTGCTCCTGCTTCCTAACATACTGTGTTTTTATTTTGCCCTTGCAGCAGACTAGGATTATGTGCCGACCTCCACATTTTTTGCAACAATGCTTGCATTTGCAACTGAAACATTTTTCATTGCATTCAAAGCATATAGTAGGTTAGATACCTGCCACAGAAGCATGCAGTCTCAGCATTAGTAACCCCATCTCTACAAGCCAGTTTTGCCAAGCAGAGGAGTTGCACATTCCAGCCACGCATCCCCGGCCACCTCCTCCCCTCCCCATTGGGTCTGGCTTTTCTCCTAGCTCAGCTCTAAACTTTCCATTTCAACTGAGATCTACCCCATTTTATATTCCCCTAGCTATTATAGCAAAACATTTGAAAAGGCAGACAAAAATCGGTTTCTTTGCTTGCATATAGAACAAAGACTAATTTAATCTGACTGCATATCCTTCTCCCCTGTTCACCTGTACTGCGTCCCATTTCCCTGCCTTTGAAGCGCATTCTTTTCAGATCTTTAAACAGCCTTAGATAAATGAATCAATTCTTGCAATGATCTATTATTACTGGTGTCTGAAAGCTAAAAAGATAAGAAAGCTTGCCAAAGAACTGAGAACAGATGTAATTAGTGAGAAGGGGAGCAAGGAGCTACTTAGCTCCAGGTACCACTGTATGGACCACAGCTGTGGAGAGCAAACGATGCCCAGTTGCTTGGTTCCAGCATCTTGGAGCATCATCCTTCCAGCTGTAACATTGATCAATCAACTGACAGAGTGAGATTGCAGGGGTACTCGCTCATCTTGAAAGAAAACAGCTTTCACATTGCTCAGCCTAGCATTATAGAGGTACAAGATGAGGGGCATGCCTCAACAGGAATAAACCACACATTCATCCTGGCTTATATCAGCAATAGTGTGGAACAGGCTGCCCAGGGAAGGGGTTGAGTCCCTATCCCTGGAGGTATTTAAAAGATGTGTATTAAAAGATGTGTAGATGTGGTGCTTGGGGACACGGTTTAGCGGTGGGCTTGGCAGTGCTCAATTAACCATTGGACTTGATGATCTTAAAGGTCTCTTCCAGCCTAAACAATTCTATGATTCTCTGTGCTGTGCTCCACAATATTTACTTCTTCCCTGATAGTTTTCCACAACCCCCGGCAGGATCAAGGCCTTCCTGTATCAGACGCTATGTTCTCACATCTAAGACAGAGTTTCTGACTCAAGAGACTATACTGAGGAAGAGCTAATAAAGAAAAACTGGGTCCTGTTTCTAAACCAGTCAGCAGGATAACAAGCATGACTTGCTAGTTTCAGTTTTCTCCACACACAGACTAAAGATAGTGTAAGTTATTTTGATACATTAGGTAGACAAAGGAAAAGATTCATCATCATTTTTCCCTATTTTTAAGTCAGAATAAGCTCCTTTCTGTCAGTACACAGCCTCAGCAGTGAAAGAAATCATTTGGATGCTGGTGTGCTTCAAATGAGTGTTTGTTGTCAAAACAGCATCTTCCTCCTCCGCATCTGACACACTGCAGTTATATCAGAAAAACACACACAGACACACACTTTTTTTTTTTTTTTTAAGACCACTTTTGTCAAGTCACTGCCTGATGTAAGAGTTAGCACTATGTGAAAAGTCAGAGCTAATTAGCTGGGTAGATTTTATCAACGAAGAGAAGGCTCTTAAATGTGCAGGAGAGGGAAGAATCTGACCTACTTTATGTATATACTGGTGCCTTCATTTTAGGTGTTTTCAGTCTTCCTAAAAGCAGTGGCCAGATTCCATATATAGCCATAGAAAGGCTTTGTGTATTTTCATAATGCTTAATTTAAGTGCTTCAACTTAGGTTTCAGTATCTCTCAAAGCAAAAATAATTTCTCACAGCCTTTTAGACAGGCAACAGAAAATGGAAATAAATACCTTCAAACTCACCCCTTTCCAAAATCTTAAAATCTCTATTCAGAAACACTTTAAAATCTAATATGAAGAAAGAAGGGGGAATGGTGGCTTCTCTATCTCTCATTCTCTTCAAATGCAGACCGGCTACGTTTTTGGAAGATAAGCTTGAATGAAAAACATGTTATCTGGAGGATTCAGCATAGAGATAACACAGTGAAGCATAATGGATTATCAAAATGCACTGCTCCGACGTGATCTTACTTCTTGTGTCAGGAGGAACATGGGTTAGCAGAGAGGTGTCCATGCTGAGGCTGGGGCTGCCCAGGGGAACTCCCCAGATTTGGGGACACACCACAGCTGTGCCTGACTCCTGCCAGGGCAAGTCCCAGTCCCCTCCTCTCCTTCCCTTTGTACCCTGGTTTCTACGTGAAAAAAAGTGGACATGCAAGTCAGGAAAAAGCCGCAAAATGTTCTTGCCACATCCTAGTCAGGCCAAAGGACTGCAGACTTCGTTACAGCATGTACCTGTATAGCCCAGGTATATGCTTGTAGCCCTTGTATTTCATTTTGATCCAGATACGGATTTCATTTGAAGAGCTCGCTTCTTCATAGATACTTCAAAACCTGGAAGACACTATTGGAATGCAACCCTGTTATCTGTTTGTAATGATCTGAATAAACACCTGGATTTAGTAGTGTTTTATTATTATGGATCACCCACCAGATAGTTTAAATAAAAATACTTCAAGTGATGAATAGCTGATGAATTCTTCACATCACTTTAAAGGTTTGCTTTTCTGAATTTGCATTGTACAAGTGGTCCCTTGTGCTTGTTTTTTGTTGCTGAATCCCTTCTCCAGTTTACAAACCACCAAATCTACAAGCTGCTTTCAGAATAATCACATCTACCTGCAGAGTGTGAATACTTCTGCCAGTACACATGGGCATTTCCACTGCTTTCTCTTTCTACAAAGAGAAATTCACCAGAAAGCTAATATAAGGCTTTCCATATGAAGCCAAAAGGGAAATTTGGGGGGGTTAGTGGAACAAATGGAATTTTTCTTTATTCAGCTCTAATTAAAATTAATATCACTTCAGCTCATACTAACACCACTAACTATAAGGAAATTTGTAATTCGAACTTCCAGCTCACTAAGCTTAGATGCTGCTGCACATATGGTATGTGTGATCACTGACTGTTCCCAATGAAAGCCCATATGGGCTACAACAGCTATGCAGCAAAGACAATGATGCTTTAGCCTCACTTGTTGATACTAACTTCTTTTGCAGTTTCACTCTACTTTTAACAATGATATATTGGCTAATGCCTTTTCTTTCCCCTTATGCACAGTCTCTTCTTACAGTCAATCACAGCTTCTCTAGTACCCACCACTCAGCTCATTTTGCCTTATAACCTGGATTCACACTGCTGTCAGCAACACTCCCCTTCCACTGCACCATGCTGGCAAGCCTGCAGGCTGGCAGTACAAAGATATTTTCTTTTACATTCTATTGCAATGAACAGAAATTTAAACTTCATGCTGAGAAGGTACAAAACCCGACTGCTAAACAGCATCCAGCAGAGGCATGACCTGCCATCAGCCCCAGGTCTAGCTGTGGCAGTGTGTGCCCTCTGGGCTGCTGACATGAGGAGTAAGAGGGAAGCAGCCGGGATGAGCCAGGAGCTGGGGGTCAGCACTGGAGAGATGCCTGCAGGCATAGGGAAGGCAGTATCACTCAACATACGGTATCCATTTGAAGTCAAAATGCCCTTCTGACCGAGCACAGGATGTATATCTGAGCTCAGCAAAGACTTCCAGAAGAACAGATGATATCCAGCCTTAGTTTGGGGAATACCAAAGGGAAGATGTGTGTCTGTATTGTGGTGCAGGTTTGGCGAGATGCCTGGCATGTGAGCATGCACATACAGATGCACACAAGCGCAGATCTCCAAAGTGGAGACAAGACACTAGGCCACATAGACCATCAAGCTGAGCCAGCACAACTTGTAGCTGAACTGTATCTTCTGGGCAGTGACCAAGTGGGCAACTAGGGAGGAGACACAGCTCCTGGCAGCCCTGGGCCACCAACTCACACAGGAACACGCACTGCCATCACTCTTCACTGTTTTAAGTAGCATCCCTTCCTTGCTGTGTTGCTTGCAAATGCAGACACCAAGATATTCTTGCAAAATTCTACCCAAATACACAAAACAGCTGCCTCATGCTTTTCTTATCAGCTCCTTCAGATCAAGTGTAATTCATCAGCTCTTTCTTGCAGCCCTCTTTTAATGACAGAAGTCTTACTATACAAAAGCAGCATGACCAAGAACCATGCATCTTTACCAGTCTTCTCCAAATACATCATATTCTTACTATACCAGTGGCATTAATAACCACTGCCATACCACACAGTCCTTTGAGAAACTGCACTACCTGCCAGTAAGAAACTTTTCTTTGTATTACTTCTTAATTGGTCATTAAGAGTCTTTCACAAAAAAATACATACAACAGGAAATATTCTTCCTGCTCTTTAACTTGACTTCAAATAGAAGTATTTTTGTTATTTGCTTGATAGGTTCTACAGCTGTTGCTCATAAGGTGTGAAATATTCCCTTCCATCGCTTCTACGTTATTTTAAAAATCTAGTGCTTAAAGTTAGCCTTCCCCAAGCTTAATCCATTTTAATAAGTTTTAGATGCTTATTTTGTTTCTATAGTTCCTCTCATTCATCTCATCAATCTCTTTCCTTGCTTTAGCATACCCTTTGGAAAACACATGCCCAGAATACATTAAGAATAATAATTACTACTGGCACAAATAAAACAGTTTAAAGGCATTAAAATAGAATTAGTGGGTTTCTGAAATGTAAAGCCCATGCCAATACCAATTCACTTGCTGGAGAAGATAGGGTATAGGTAAGAAGCCAAGGGGAGTGTTGCTTTGGTGGGCATCCATTTTATGCCTGCAGTTTTTCTGCAGGTGTCTGGCAGAAATTAAACACACTGCCTGTAGTAGAAGGCTTATACATTACAAACCAGAGAATATCAGTCTATTGTCAGCCAGCACAAGAAATATCAGTGAATACATATTGGCAGAGTAAGCTCATCCATGCGTTAAGTCATAAGGATGTTTAAACAGACAACTATATTATTTAATAGGATGCTGTTAATAAAGCAAGAGTCAGTGCACTGTTCTCTGATCAAAATGAAGAAGATTATTCCCAAATATTTTACAGCTTATGCAAGACTTGTGACAAAAACATGTGGCTGTGCACGGTCTGGTTTAAAATTTCTTTGGATTCGTCCCCAAGTGTCTAACAAAGCGGTCACTTCTTCCTTCTCAGTCTCGAGAGCTGAGCGGGAAGATGGTCACAGCCTCTGGCTCCTCTCTGAGGCATTTCCTCTCAGACCCTTGGGTTCAGCCTTGGTTCAAGCTTCCCTCTCTCTCCAAGTCTGATCTGGTAGAATTACAAAACGTTTCTCATTCAGAGGGGTCTGGTGGTTGTTGGGCTTTTTGTATTTTTGTATTGCTTTTATGCTGGTAGTATCTGAGCACTTTATAGAGATTTCATATTTCATTCTCCCAACAGGGCCACCGATCAGAAATTCCATTGGTCCTCTAGAGCTGCCCTTTTGCAAATGCATTTTAAGCTGAAAAAGAAGATTTGGCTACATATTCTGACAGCTTGTATTTCATTACTTTGTCCTCAAGTGCTGTATCTTTATTATACTGACTGTAAAAAGAGATAAAAACACAGAACTATGCTAAAGCTTAGTTTATATAACACTAATTTAATAGGGAGCTATTAAAGGACAGCTAAAATAGAAACATGTCCTTTAGCCCAAAACTTAATTTCAGCTGAACTTGTGCTCTTTCTAACATAACAGGAGGCCCATGCTAATTCTGTATAAATTAAGTTTTTAGGCAATGCTTGCTTACTTAGTAGTATTTTCATTATGACTGACAAAAAAAAAAGAGAAGTTTAAGCTTAAATCTCTAAGCAAAAAATATTCCTACAGATATATTACTGCAATTAAACTTGCCTTGAAAATTATTCACTCTTAAAAAGCTATTACTTATTGAGATAGTCATAATTCTTTGTGATTTTTGTTTGTTTGTTTTAATACATGCTACTTTTCAGAAACTTAAGTCTCTTGGCTTGAAATCTGAGTTAAGCAGTTGCTTGGGAGAGAATTTACAACACAATAGGTGCTCTAGTTTGTGTTAAGTGTAAATAACACAGGTGATCTCATGATCAACCTGACTTCAGTCTATTGTGGGACTTCACTATGCTCATCATTGTGAAGTCTTTTCACTGTATAACCATCAGTGCTGCACTTTAAGCTCGTTACAGTGGTGTTCTTTTTAAATTGACTGTAAATTTTTTTATTAGATCTATTAAGCATGGGGAAATCAGTAAGGGCTAAGTCCAGGCAGTTAATGCAGATGTTTACTAACTCTTCTCTGCCTTATTTGTGCATGGCTGGATGAGACCCTGCCCTTATTACAGGGGTTTACAGGGCTGTGGCCTCACTATCCAACTGGATGAGAATTTTCTGCTGCAAGTAGTTCAAAAGCCAGCTGCAAAGCCATCTTCCCAGGACCACATTGCAAAGAGCAGGGCTGGCCTGGGAGCAGAAGTAACATGTTAGAGACATCTCATGGTGTCCTGAAGTCACTCTAGGAAGCATTGAGGCTCTCGGGACAGTGCTAGGATGCTGCCTTAGCTTAGAAACATCTGCAGGGTGCTCACAAGGGAGAGGCTCAGAACTGGGCAGAAACAGATATTTTTAAGAGTCCTTGATGCTCTGAGCTACAGCAGCTGTCTTGCAGCTCATGGGGGTGCAAGAGAGAAATCCCACTATAACCAGCTCTTGGCAGGAACCATGACCACAGCACTGGCACCTGTGAACTCAGCAGTGCTCAATGCTTTTAACCACAGAATTTCTGTCTTTGTGTTCCCTGAAATAAGTATCTCGTCTTTCTAATGCTTAGTAAATGCAGTCACGCTCAGATGGGACTCTTACCTTCCCCAAAGGTCTCTCTGCTGACAGCTAAGCTACCAGGCTGGGCTGTTCTGTAAACTGCTCATTTCCTCTCCCTTTCCATTGTGAGCAGCAGGCAGTGGAATCCCAGGGCTGTTATGAGCAAGTTTATTGCACACAGTAGGTAAATATTTGTTGTACCGAGTCTTATAGTTGCTTCTTTATTATTTTTTCCACAATCATATTAAAACTGGATTATGGCTTAATCTTGCTTTTATTGTTTCCAGTTTGCCTACACAATAGCACAGCGAGACTGTTACTTAACATTTTGAAACACTTTCACACTCACATAGCTGAAATAACATTTCTTTTGGTAGAGACCCTAAATTCACACAGAAGGAGAACAAGAGAAGGAATAGATATCCACAGACACCTGGCAAGGATGCAGAGCCAGCATCTCAGCTGATGAAAATGATCCCCTGGCTTCCACAGTGGAACAAGGTACATCCATAACAAGCAGGCATGGGCTGTAAACTGTAACATACTTGAACTCTTCCAAACTCTCATACAACTACTTCATATTTGTAGAGCTACTACAGAGTTGGTTTCAGAAAAATAGCTAAGAGTTATTGTTCCACCAGTTAAAAGTAAGTGGTATGTAACAGTTTAAAAATCAAGAAGGGACCAAGAAAGTGTGGAAGACGCAGCCCTGGAAATGGAACTTCACTTTCCAAATCTTACTGCAGTAAGGGGGGGGGGGGGGGGGGGGGGGGGGCGGAATCTTTGCAACAAAATAATCACTGACAAAGAGCTCTGTTTCCTCAGAAAAGATCTTGACTTCTCTGAATGAGTCAGGGGTCACTTAAAAATGAGGAAAAACCTGCTGTGGTGACCAGTTCTGTGAACTTTATCACAAGCTGTAGGAATTTCCCATAATTATGCTTTGCAAGTGAATTACCATCAACATAACAAACACATCCAGACATTAAATGTGAACAGAGATATTTCTGGGATCTTTGAAGAGGGAGAAAGTGTAACGTGATTAGAGTTGCTCAGAAGATAGCCATAAAAGAACTTCCTGTTTGAAAGGATTTTGCCCACATCTCCTACCAAGAATAATAATAAACAATAGCAATAATTAGGATTTCTACAGGGCCTTTGACCCAAGAAGCTTACAGAACAAAAGAGGAATTCCTTTCTAGTTATCCAGGTTTTTGTTTTATTCTGTTTTATAATCAGGGACTTGAGGGCAATGCTCCAGCTTCAAGCTGTACCCCTTGCTGATGTTCACAACACCCATCAGGGATACTGGGAAGACTGTGCCTGACAGACAAAATGCCCGTGGTTATCCACCCTCTATGATATAATCAAAATCCCTTGGGGCTGGGACAGAGAGATCTGCTTTGCTTCGTGCTCTTTTCTTAAAGGGATAACCTGGGCAGTCTCATGCTTCTCCAACAGAAGCGCTGGAACCATTGCCATTGCACATACAGGCACAAGCTGGTTTAAGTATAACTTAGTGGTTTCTAAACACATCTATTCCTCCTGTTATTTAACACACTAACTTGGTATGTATCTAAATTTAACTAGAATTACTATTATTTGGAGTGGATAACTCCTTAGCAACCTACCAGCTAATAAAAATATACATTTGCCTACATTTAAATAGCTTCCCTGCAGATGTGGAGCTAATTCCTGTGCTAACAGCACCTGGCATTTTACTGAAGGGCAGTTCCTCTAGTCCACTACTCTTAACTTGCAACAACCACAAATTGTAAGGACCGAATTGCATGCTTTGAAAATAATAACAGAACAAAATAGATAGATGTTCCATTTGAAACAGATGGGGAGGCCAGAACATGCCCAGTCTGCCTGGAGTTAAAGAGCATAAGAGTTGGAGCCAGCTCTGGCTCCTTTCTCCACCTCTTCCCAGTAGCCAAATTTCAAGTCTAAGCACGCTCATGTGGACTGTTGCCTCTGTTTAAGAGCAAATTAATTACAGGCATATCGGAAATGTGAACAAATTAAAACCCTCTTGCTTTATGTATTTGTGTCCTCTGGCTTGAATTTCCAGAGAGAAAATAGACAAATAAAACTAGATGGTTTGTGACGCAGAATTTCCTAGTGACTGTAAGTAGCCGTGCTGGAGCTGACACATGGCTGTGAGAAGGCATCATCTAACCAGGCAGCCAGAAGCTTGTAAAAGAATAATTGAAAGGATTAATGGGGAGTACCATATGCTCACAATTTGGATCTGGCCACAGGCAGTACAGAGTATGCAGAGATTTCTAGCACAGCACAAGGCCAGAAAAGGTCACAGGTGCTGATATCTCTAGAAGCCAAGAGAATAAATCTCAAATGAAAAAGAGTAGCTATATGTAGGACACAGGCATTACTCGATGAAGGATCCAGTCAGATGAGTCCTAGAGAATTTTGCTGCATCTGTCCAAGACATTTCTGCAAATCCAGCTGTGAGTGACTGGGGACAGATCAGGAATTGTTCCTCTGCCTCAGCCACCACTGTCTGCAGCCCAGTTTTTAAGCAAAACCACTCCACCTCTGTAGGTTTTGTGCTAAAAACAAGGACTTTCAACTGGAATGTCAACAATGAAGACGCATATCCCACTCTGATGCTGTTGCAGCAGGGCACGGAGTACTGGGCTGCTCTGCTGTGGGCAGCACTGCCAGGAGCCCTGGCCAGCTCAGCTTTTAGGGTCCCGCAGGAGGTGGAAGGACAGTCTTGTTAGGGCAGTGTTGCTGGCTTACCACAGGCTTGGTGTGCAACAGCCAACGCCTGCTGTATCACCACAGCCCGAGCACACATAAGTGGAGTCATGGGAGAGGAAACTTTTTCCAGGTCCTGCCCAGACACACCAGGGCTGTTCACAGCCTGGCCTAGAAGAAGAGATTAGAGCTGCTCCTCATAGGCTTGCATTTTCTTTCATCTTATCGTACATCTAGAAACAACACACCTGAAGAAATAAGTCCAATAAAAGAGAGAGATAAGGTGTTTACTGTTAGTATGTCCTTTTACTCCAAGATAAACGGTTAAACTCTTCCCAAAATATCTGAGCACCAAAGACAAAGCTGCTTTTGTGACAGAAAGTTCAGTAAAGACATGGGACTCAACTCTTCTGCATACTGAACTCTCTTCTCTAAGCTCATAGCCAAGAACAGGACACACTGGGAGAGCCTCAACACTGATTGTACAGCAGAGGTAAAGCAATGCTTGCCTGCTATATAAGGAATAGATCTTCAGGCTTGCAATCTCAGCAAAAGGAGGAAGACGTACTAATAAAGTACTACAAATACAGAAGTCTTTATAGGACATGTTATATAACACTTGAAGCTTCATGCCTTCCCCTTCACTGACAAACACCATGAAATGTTTTATCTTACTGCTCTTTATATTAAAAGGAATCTATTTTTAAAGTCAGAAACTGGTCCCATAACTTGTGATTTAAAACTACAAATTAGCATTCACATGAGCAAAGCATTTGCTTTGCATTGTGTTCTATTTGCTGTTGCTACCATACCTTTTCCCCCCAAATAATACACTTTTTTTCCTGTTTGCAGAGTATGCTGAAAGCAGTAGTATTTCCACAATTTCAGAATGCACTTAAGAGAAAAATTATATTTTAAAAATGCGCTAATTGGAGGAATACACTACAAGACTTAAGTACTTTTTAAAGATAGGCGGGGTAATAGGTGGCATCTGTTGTTCTTTGCAAGTAAGTGTCAAGTACCAAGCCTATGAGCTTAAAATAAAAGATGTGAACAGCTGCTAAACAAACAGGCCAGAAGTTACAACAGAATAAAGTCTTAAGCTTCCTCTTAATATATTATAAGGAAGACAGTCTGGGTTTGCCTGGTTAACGTGAATAGATAATAGTTAGATCCCCATATAATCCTGAAGTTGAAAGAAAATGCTAATCAAGTGACACTTCATCCCAACCCAGCCAAGAGAGTGAATACAGTAATTACGTTGCTGTCTCAAATAGGTCTAACTGCCATGCTAAATAAAAGATGACTGCATGTACATTTTTAATATAATAAAGTTTTTGCCATTTTCTCCAGAAAGATGCATGTTATAATAAAGAGATCTGCTACCTCTAGTCTTTAAGGACAGTTTTTCTGAACAGTTTGATTTATAATTGCTCAGTCCTGTGCCGGAAAGGAAGAGAAGGCCAGCCGCATAGGAAATAGCCGACAAACAGCCCATGCTGTGGGAGTGCATCCCTGGAGTACATGCATGGGAGGGAGCCAGCTTTGTAGCACTGCAAGAGGTTCAGCTGGCAGCACACCAGGAACATTTTGCTCCCAACTCAGAGCGAGTATGGGAAGAGGTTAGAAAATACAGCACCTTCACAATATGTCATTTCTCATTGTAACTAAAAGCTGTCCTGGCTGGAAGGAAGAATGTAGGAAAAAAGGAGCAGGAAAGAAAGCATATGGAAAACACAGGATGAGAAGAGCATGAAATATGGAAGGAAAAAAGTAGGGGAAAAAAGACAGAGTGGGTGGACAAATTAAGACATTATAAATAAGAGAAACTAAAAAAGAGTAGGAAAGGAGAAGAAGATCAGAGACCAGGCTGTTTTTTCCTAATGCTAAGCTAGAAAGGGGGCCCATATGACCAGGTCTGGGGCCCAGCAGGGCTCACTTACAGGAGCAAGTCTAAATCTAGTCAAATCAAATGCCTGCCCAAGGCTCCCTTTCACCCATCCATGCCTTACATTAGGGTTTTACCAACCACACACATCAGGGTCTCCATACAAAAAGACGGATGGCATAGAACACATCAGGGCTTGGGGCAGGGTCTCAGCTAGGAGGTGACACACAGCAGTTTGCAGCTGCTCCTTGATTTCTACTAGAAGCACAAGAAAAGCTCTCTTCCCATTGCTCCCCAGTACTGCCCCTGCCCCATGGCTGCTGAGCCAAGGATGCCATGGGCAGGGAAACCTAAGCTGGGGACAGCAGAAGTACAGAGCTGGCCAGGAAACAAAACCATCTTGTGATTGCATTCAAGGTTTCAAAATCTGGTTTTGTTTCAATGAGGAATTAAAACAAACCCTTTCAAACATTTATATGAAACAGAATTGTGTTGAAACATCTGTTTTCTAGCTGAAGAAATTTTTTATTACTGTCTCTCTCAGTTAGGATATGACCAGGGACTCTGTCCTAGATCCTTCCAATTAAATATTTTAATATCCCCATTAAATATTTCAGCTACACCAAAATAGCATAATTTGTGCATCGATGACAGAACTAGAGTAAATGGGGGGAAGAGGAAAGAGTGCTACAGTGTTTAAGCCCTCAGTCTACTGATGAGTGGGAAGAGCAGCTGCAGCCTTCAGGAGAGGAATAAAAGGGATCACAGCCAAAAGCTTGTGACCTACCTACAGTCAGTACTGGCTGTCTTGTCCCTTTGTCCCCTTCAAAGGGGACATTATCTGTCACTTGCATTTGCCATAAGTTAATCTAGCATCGCCTCTGACACAGGAGCAAGTCTGGACTGCACCTCACCTTTCCTAAATAGATCTGCTTCCTCTGTTATTAAAAAAGGGCACTAAATGCATCTGTCTTCCAAAACACAGGAGCTCCCTGGCATTAGGGTACCAGTGCTGTTTGATGATTTCTTGAGCATGCTTTTAATGGAGGCTACCTTCTGCAAGGCCACAAACTACAATACCATTCCTCAGATTAAACATTTATTATTCTTTTGCCATTAACAGCTTCTTTTCTTCCTGATTGTAACTGTGGAAGACCATGAATTTGTTAACTGACCTTTTCTTAAGGTTAGTGCTCAGATATGTTACATATGAAATACCCAGTAAGTCACAAAAAATTCTTTGTCTCTACTGTGTATATACACCTACAAATAAACTACCTTAGACACCCTTAATAATCAAAATTCAAAGAAAGATACCATTTATTAAATTATTCATTAAAAATAATTTGATGCATGATTAAAGGATACTTCACATGCACCTATTTCTCAGGAAGAAAGGAAATTTGAAATCAATGCACATTTCAAGCTCTATTTCACAAGGGTTAACTTAGTTCTTGGCAATGAAACTGAAAATTATTTCAGATTCAGAGAAAAGCAGGGTTAGGAGAGAAAGAACCAACTGGCAGTAAACGCAACCTTTGTCTGAGGTCTTGGAGCAAGACCTGAGCCTGTTGTCTTCTGAGCTACTGGAAACATTCCACATGGGAAAGAAATACTAGGTAGTGGGGTTCCAACCAGCACCAAAAATGCAAAAAAAATGGAGGTTCAGTGAAGGTACAAAAATATGTTTCATGCTAAATATTTTTTCCACTTAAGTTTCACCTATAGAAGTAATTCAGATTCAGCTTTGTAAAAACTTTTTCAAGGGGTCTGTTTAGGCACTCACTGTTAAAACCAGGAATACAAACCTGCTTATTTCATCACTGACTTAAAGTAAAATCAAGTAAAATAAAAAAAAAACTAGTTTTGTAAGCTACCCAAATGCGATATTCCATTACAATGAAAGTTATTTTGAAATATTAACAAAAAACATTACTAAGGATTAAGAATCTACTACATAGTGAACTGAAGACTCCTGCTTTTTCTTATTGAGGACTCTGAACTTCAAATTTCCACAGTTGATTATCCTATCCCCTCAGCTATGGCAGTCTTTGGAGTCCAGTAGGGATTCTGAGGATAAATACCAGAGAAAACGTTCAGTCTATTTCCTCAGAAGCAGAGAACATCATGTTAGATAAAGTGTTACTCACTTCTGTAATCTGTCAACTCATTCCAGCATAAGGAATAATATTAAACATTTCCCAGAGAAAAACAGATTTCAAGTCCATTAGTTTGGACAAACTGTCATGGTGTCTTCTGGATGTCAAATCTGGTACAGGAGCTTGATTTCAAGAATAGTCTTTTGTGGATACTGCTCAAAGAGTTGAAATTTGAGCTGGACAGAAAAAAAAATCTCTAAAACCTTTCCCAATATGTTAATATTTTTTTAGTCCATTTCCAAACACTGCTCCATACAGCTCTTGTTGATGCTTCGCAGCCAAGCCAAGTTAACACAGTGCTGGGCAGTTCCTCATTGCCCTCAGGAAGAGGCATGGAGACAATAGAAAGGAGAGAGGAAGCCAGCAGCAAAATAAAATCCTGTGCTTTCCTTTTCCCCTCCCCTAAATGGCCAATTTACAACATAGAAGTACTTTTTAATGTTACCTCTATACATACATCATTCCTATTGCTTCATCTAGGAAGTGAAGCATGGGAAGTGTCACAGCATCAAACAGGACAAACCAGCATCTCCAAGATATGGAACGTATTACTGAAAAACTGGAGAATTTCATAGCACAAGAATATTACTGGAGTCTTTGCAGAAAGCAAAATTTCACTGCTAGTTGTGCTGGACACATGGTGCCCTTGTTGGACTCGCAATGAGATAACCCGAGCGGAGGACAGAGTTTGGTCTTTGCTGGAGAATCAGAGAAGCACCGGGACAAGTCCCTTCCCTGCCGAGGCACAGCAGTCACTCACCCGGATCAATTGCTTTCCTCCAACGACGTCACCTGTTGGGACTGTGTGACTGCCTCACGCAATATTGTTAGCCTATGTTGGCATAGGCTGCACAACGTTCCTTCTCAGGGGAGGGTGTAATAGGCAGATAGAGCACAGATTGATTTTCACATCCTAGCCTAATTTTGGTAAGATGAAAAGGCTTAGAAAAAAGCAAAAAGCATTTTAATACAATAGGGGGCATCTTTACAGGTCAAATTTCTATCTATAGCTCACTTTTAGAAAAAGATTGTTTCAGAAAAGTTAGGTTTCACATTTGTGTGCAGATGAGCACTGCCACTACTGAAAAAGGTTAAGTCAAAATTTCCTAGACCCAAGTTCCTAAGCTCATAAATTAGGTGCTGGCCCCTACACCGGATTTCAAGGATTCACAAGTAACCACAAACAGAAGATACCGACAGCACTGAAAGGCAGGTTGCTTTTCAGCAGTTGCACTACTTTGGGTGCCCGAGCGTGACTCTGCACAAGCCTGGGACTCCGGTGCAGACAGCAGAGTACCCAGTGCCAGTGCTCCCCTGCCCAAGCCTCCCACTCAGGACAAGATGGTGCCATTTATTTTGGCTGTAGCAAATGATGTTCAGTAAAGCCAGTTAAAAGGAAAAGAGATAGCCTAAGAAATGTCAGAAATTAATAACTTCTCAGATCTAGGCTCCAACCAGTTCAAAAAGCTTTTCTGCTGACAGTAGGTTGTTTTCCACACTAAGAATGAAGTATTTATTTTTATCCTTTGAAGCTGTGCCATTCACACCAATAAATACACAAGAGTCCTGAAATGGATACTTAGTAAAACAAAATGCCTGTTCAAAATGAATATCTTTCTATTTCAAACCACATTGTACACAGAAATTCTTTGAAGCTTTTTAAAGACAAAGACAAGAAAAATAAAGGAAAGGAAAAAATTTTAAACAATTCTGTTCCTATGCACCAAGCAGTAATGTAAAATAGAAAAGATATGTCAAAGTGAATCACTAAATAGGTATGCTTTGTGTAAATCAAGCCAATACAAATTTCATAAAACTTTCCTTTTAGAAGTACAAACCATCCATTAAAAGGAATAACATTGTCATGCCATAATATTATCATTTGTGCTGCTCCCGCTGAATGTGAAGTTGCCTTTTGCATTGAAACAACAATATCAGGTATCACAAAAATACATCTAGACTCATGACAGCACACTCCCTGAAGGCAGCCTGACACCAGGAGCCGAAATCTTAATTATGGAGGTACTGCTGAGATTAGTTTCTTCCAAGCATTGGGTTACTAGTGCACTGAAGTTAGTAAATATGCATCTACAAAAGTGAATATCAGTTTACTATGGTCTCCTAACAAATATAATAATTAATCCTTGCACACTGTGCTTATATTTGGGAATTTAACTTTGTCATTCCGGTTTTTACATGGCATTTAGGAATGGGTTAGCCATCACAATGATTATTTATGGGTGTCCTCACTTTTCTGCTCAAAACTTCTAAATAGCCATGTATAAAAATAGTTATGATTATATATGATGAGGATCAACAAACAAATGAATACCAATTAATTCCCACAATACTTTTATTGTCAAATTTCATAGTCAACAAATTTGTGAGCACCTGGCAGCTGCACAAATGACAAATCATGACACAAAGCCTTAGCTGATACCACATGAAGCTGATACTTCAGGGTACGATCAAGGTCACAGAGGTAATTTAACAAATGTATAGCTAGTGCTTTTCTGTCATATTTCCATATTTGGATCATTAAGATCAAGGAAGTGAATGCTGAGATTATGCTTGAGCATAAGAGGTAAAGCATTTGCAGGAACCACTCTTTATCTGCTTTCTAATTTCTAGAGAGGTCACAGGCATCTACACAGGTCTCCATCCTGTGACAAAACCTACCAACTCTTTGTTGTATTTATTTCATAAAATTCATATTTATGAGATCACCCCTGTTCAGATTGCTCACACAGTGTTACTTTATTACCAGAATGAATAGTGTCTGTATTCACCTGATCAATCTCTTTTCAGAACTACAGTAACTTAGGGACACATTTTGAGAAAAGCCTGCTATCCAATGACTTTCATTAAAGCACCTAAACAAAAGCACTTTATGCTCTTCATGTAAGCACCATAGCTATTCATTTTTAGAGATAACTTGAAAAAGACTCCACCTTGAATTCCACTCCCAGCAATTAACTAACTTATCATGAAAAGAAGAATATATGGAGAGATTTCCCACAACTCACCCTGAAGTTTTTCTCCTCCTGTCTGCTGCTGTCATTCCCCATTTATGCAAGGCCAGAAGTACCTTTCTTCTGTACCTTAAGGCATTTAAGTCATGCATCAAAGCCTTTATTTTAAACAAAGAACTCCTGAAAGATATTGCCATGGGAGTCAAAGTAGGGCAGCAGATAACTCGAAGGTGTATCATCAAAAAAATGTTCCAAGGCCACTATTCATAAGCTTGAAATTAAAAGGTACAGTAAAATTTTTCATAAAGAGCTGCAGATGATCCATTACCTCATCAGACCCTAAAGCACTTGCACACATTTGAGTTCTGGATAACTGACTGTTGCATTCACTTCATTTTCAAACCTTTTCTAGTTGTTTGAAGACCTTTTATAAGCTCCATAATTTCTGAAAGAATCATGTGGAGATATTATAAACTAATATATTCTTAAAAGGAAAGGGGGGAAAAAATGTCCAAGAAAGTACAAAATTAATTCACAACGGAGTTTGAAAAAGGTGTTAAACTGTAATGAAGGAATAGAATGCAAGAGTAGTTTACTGTATGTACTGGGGTCTAAAGATCAATATTTCAAAAACATACATATGGAGCACTACACATGTTGTAAACTATCTGCTTTCAGAGTGGTGTTTGTCTTCGAGTAACACAAGGAAAGCTTTAATTCCTACTACGTTTGTGCAGGCAGCAATTACAGAACAGGTTTAACACAAGCAGTTTGAGAACAACAGGTTTGAAGGGGTTTTCGTTTCATTTTCAGCTGCTTCTAAAACATGTTGTCAGCTGCCTGGGTTGTTGTGTTTTATTATGACTCTGATTTACCTCTTCAAAAGGAACTCATTATTTTTGCAAAAAATGCAATGACGTGCCAGCTTCTTCCAGCAAGAGAAAGCTGCAGCATGAACAGGAGAGGAAGCTATGAAAAATGCATTTGAATTCAGCTGTTTTGTTATGCAAGGTCATACACACAAAGGACTAGTGATCACATATGAGCTGCAGATCCGCAACACAAACAAGACAACAAGCACTAAAGGAAAGATTCTTGTATTTATTAGCTCTGCTTTTATGTCTCCCTCACAGCAAACACACCCTTAAAACCAGGCTTAGCAGCTCAAGTGATAATTCCTGCCCCCCAGTTTCTCTACAGCAAACTAGCATCAAACTAGTTTCTGCATGCATTTCTCCCACGGGCAGACAATTTGCCATGGCTGAAAGGTAAATGATGAAGTTGCTCAGCTACGGCCTGAAAAGTTGCACTTAGAACTGAAGACACTTGGCATTCAGAAGACCCTCCTCCTGACATTTCAGTACAGGCAGTTGGTTGAAATTTTATTTTTCATTGTCTTAAATTGTTTGTTCCCTGTCAGAGTACAGAGCCTCAAGGGGCTCATTTGGACAAACAGAAAGAATTGTTGGGCCCCCACTTTCAG
Source organism: Platalea leucorodia (assembly GCF_965183815.1). NCBI lineage: Eukaryota > Metazoa > Chordata > Aves > Pelecaniformes > Threskiornithidae > Platalea > Platalea leucorodia. Next base: position 6,298,975 of record NC_138828.1, on the reverse strand, counting down.
AGAGCAACAGGTCTCGAGCAGAGAAGTCACACTACATATACCACATCTGGCAGCAATGCTCAGATTTCAGCTTGAATGCTTAGAGCCAGGGGGCTCAGCTTTTTGCATCCATACCCTTTGCAATGATGAGCTGAATTACAAGCCACTTCCACCAGCACCAGTGTCCCTGCTTAGAGCCAGTTCTCTCTTTCACTCCATATTCCAGCTAGAGCAAGAGCCAGCAGAGACAGGTTAAAGCTGGGCTCAAGTGCCCAACTAAATCCCCAAGCTGTCATCATTGTTGATCTCAAAAGGCAACTAAATTATTTTCTGTGTCACCTTTATAAACTATAGGATTTCTGTGACACCTAAACCAACTGGAAGAGCACACATTCTTCACCCCAAATTTTTAAACGGATTGATAGATACTATCCAGTCTCTTGACACAGAATAATACAGAAATTCATGCAGCTACATGACCAAAGACATAACAGTGGGAGTAAAATGAAAAATAATTACTATCTTCAATTTGAAGTTGTTTATTATTCAATGTTCCAATATTTTTTATAGTTGTTTTCTCCATATATAAATGAAAGAGCATAAATGTCATAGCTATTTGGACCTCCTGGTTCTCAAAGCAAGAGAAGGAAGAAAACTCAGGTCTATAATGGACATGATTTTAGGAAAAGTGTTGCCCTAGCTATTCCATAAGGATATGAAGGCTGAGGATAACTCATGTCCTCAAGCACATGTGAACTCTGCAGGCATGAAGGTAAATATAATCTCAAAGGCAACTGTACTACAGGTCACTAATCTTACCCTGTCTGCATTTGTTTGATCATAGCAGTGTGGAGAGCTACAAACAGAAATACCAGAAGTCTACATTTCTCTGCACTAGTGATGCAGTTTTCATACACTCCATGGAAATCTTAGTAATGGGACTCCCTCCTACCCTCATCTCTTCATCCATCCCCATGGCCCCTCCAGAGTGGCACTGTTCCACAAAGCCACCACTGTGGCCATATTGCTATTCTAGTCCACCTCAAAAGCCCAAGAGGATTCCCTTTGCTTTCATATGTTGCCTTGCATATTTTCCTTGTAGACTAAATTACATGACAATTTATAACATAAACTGATGCAGATAAACCTCATTATCTGAATTGTGTCAGGAGCCAGCATAAATATCAAAGCCTAGGAGCCACTGAAGTGTTTGTGGTATCTTATTAATGCTTTAGCAAGGTCGCGTAGAAAAAGCCTGAATATCAAATCCACATACAACATAAAGGGCGCATAGAAAAAGACACAATGAGGGACTTAAACATCAATTAATTTGCTTACTAATTTACAATAAAATTGCCTACTGGAAGCAAGGAAAGGAAACACCACAGACAGGTATGTTACAAGTACTATGGTGAAATCTGTTGTTCACCATCATTTGAAGTGATGGGACTAAGACCTTCTAGAGGGGCATATGTGGTTTAAGATAGACACAACAAAACAAAAGATAGCTTATCCTTCAGAAGTATCTTTCTTTCTAAGCCAAAGACCCTTCTGCTACAGGGGTCAGTTTTTGAAGAAAGGGTGGTAAGCTCAGGTAGGGGACAATCTTCCCAGACCATCCAAGACCAGCATATTGGACTTATCCTAAACTTCTTGTGATTTCTCTCCAGATGTCAGAGCCAGCACACAGCTACACCCAGATACTGAAGTGTAAGCGTCTGCCATGTTCCCACAGGATGACCTTCATTCTCTTAACCTGTGGTCAAGACAGTATGGAGGACATATCCCTGAAAAGTGAGACCTGCCTTTTGCTACTTGGCCATCTGTTAGTGGGATGAAACGGTAACTTGATAAGCTTTCAAACAGTGGCCATCTGCAATTCAAGCCTAGCAGCACTACGAATGCATTAGCAAAGGTGCCTATTTGCAATTCAAACATCTTTCCAAAGCTTTTTTCCTCCCCCTAGAGATTAACCATGAAGGATTTATTTGCTATTTCATTTTTTTCTTAATTAGAAAGGTATCTCTGATCAAAAACAGGGAATAAAAATACTTTCTTGTGAAGCTTAGACTCAGTATAACCAACTTATTCTATTGCATCTGAAAATATCTTGTGTCAGGAGTCAGGACATAAAAGTGGAAAAATTTTTTGTTGGAGCTAGAGTGGGAAAATAGTGCTAGTTTTTTCGTTTTTTCTTCTACTATATTTTGCTTCTGATTAGCTTTTAGTGTTGAAAATCAACTTAATTTGAACAAATATATTGCGTTCCTGCTACAGGGAATTACCCCATATAGAGTCATACAGATTGTAGAAGTGTTTGTTTTTGGAAGCAGTAAATCCAAATCAAGCAGGACAGCAGAGATTTGTTAACTTTAGATTTGATCTTTGAAAAGTAGGATATTTTTATTTTTGAGGAACCTAAATGGTTTCACAGAACAAGTATCTAAAAATAAGTCCATATGAAATTTCCTGTAGAAGACAAAATCTCACACTAACAAGGACAGAGATGAAAGCAAGTGAATATTCTTTCTCTCTGCCATTATCACACTCAATCTAGAGCAAACATGAGAAAGAGTACCTAAAGGTGGCTAATGACTTATGGATTTCTACCATGACCTCTCCTTCACACCAGGGAGCAGCAGCAGCACAGAAAAAGGAGGCAGTAACACACCACTCTGCCAGGTGGCAGCTTCCGCAGTGCCAGTTTTCTGCGGTAAAGAACTGTCTTGGTAGTTTCTCAGCTCACCAGCTTGCTGATACTCAAAAAATACTAGAAGCGGCAACAAAATTCCTCCCTGGTATCTTCAGATAGTATCTCTTTTGAATAATACCTCTATTTCCAGTGGAGAAATCCCAGTCAGATATGCCTGACACTGGACTGTGAACATAATCCACTAGCCAAGTCTCCCCCCTCATCCCTTTACAGATCTGCTGGAGAGCTTTAGCTCAGGGCAGTACCTGATGGCCTCAGGTGAATAATTCCCTAGTCCAGTACCTGGTTTGACAGGCAAGAGAACATTTATTAAACAAGTCCTGGAAGAAGATCTGGTTAAGAAATTAGGCATCTCATAACAATCAAAGTAGAAACTCGTTAAACAAAACCCAGTGCATAATCATCATTGGCATTAATCAATGACTTCAACAAGGAAAAAATATTTTAAGAAATGGACAAAACAGTTGTGGGTAAAGTAATTCATAAAGACAGCATTCAGTGATAAAGCAGAAAGGGAGAAACATGCTTGTTTATTATACATTCATGTGATAAGTGCCTCCTTTGGTAAGGATACCCATATTAATACATATTAGAAGGGTAGAAATGGAGAGCTTTTGAGTTCATTACACCAAACAAATTTTGAAAGAGCCTTAGCTCAGTGCTTTTTATGGACACTGCATGCTCCCCTCTCATCTCAAGTCATCTGAAATTTGCAGATGATTGAAGGCTGGAAGAGTGGAAGGAACAACACAGCTCTTACACATTTAGGTGGTGGGATGAGTAGAACTGAAAATGAATACTGATATACTTTTAAGGCAGGTGCCTATTTATCTGGGTTCTGACAAAACACGAGGAAGGAACTTTTGGTTAGAAAAATAGGCTAGAACTCAAGCAGCTTTTTAGTCTGCAATAAATGCAGGAACAAATTTGATCAAATTACTCTTTTAGAATATTACATACAATACCTTTTACTTTTGTCAGCTGCTTATACTATAAGCAGTTCACCTAAGGATTGTTTTTTAGTATGTATAATGTCTTGCAAAATGAAGCTTCCCCGTTTCCCCCAGATAAGCTTGCATCCCCTAGTGTTTCCATCAGGGCTAGCAATATCATCTAGATTAAACTGGAAATAAGAAAGAAGAGATTCTTGAAGAGATGCAAGTCTATCATTCCAAATTACAAGCAGTCTCTAATTAAGGGAAACCATTCCCTTTGAGTAGGTTGTTGCACATGATCTTACAATTGCATTTGCTACACTTTTCAGAAGCATTTGCTACTTGCCACCACCATCTACGGTAACATACCACTGATCCAATTCAGCACAACAATACTTATTTCACTGTAAATATACCAAGTAATCCTCTACATTTTCATTATGCAGATGAATAAGAATAACTTTTTTGCAGAAAGGTCTATTGCAGTTCATTTACCTTAATCAACACGGATTTTACCATGACAGGCAAGGATTGTACTCCCTTGGCACCAGGGTATACATGGTGCCAGCCTTGTTCCCACTCTGCAGAGTCTTGCTGACTGATTAGCATTAGGTGACTTCAGCAAGTCTCAGAGGTTTTACTAAATTTCAAATATATTCATATTTCCTTGACCAGGGGATTAGCTCATTCTCTGGAGGTTTCCAATTTTAGATGGCTCTGAAACACTTCTAAAATATTCTCCAAGAAAAGCAGGGCTGTCACTCGGAGGAAAGTTTTGAGGTGCATGGAACACTACCAAGCTGAGGAACATCTGTGTTTCCAAGTAGCAAACGGCATGCCACGGTACAACAAGCATTTAATATTGGAATAATGTTTAGCTAACTTCATTCTGCTAAGGTAAAGAGCTGCAGTTACTTCAAACAACACCTTGAATGTTTTTCTGCCATAGTAGTATCTGTCTCTTCAATAAATCAAGCAAATCTTTATAGGATGCTAACTGCACACCTATTATGGGCTAGAAGCAGCTTTCCACAGACGAAGTCATATAGTTGAAAAACACAAGTGTGAGAACATGTCAAAGACTTTCAGTGTTTTCTGTTGCTAAGTAAAGAAAATCTCTTCTGATGAAATCCTTGAATTGTAGGGGCAGATTCTTATGACATCCAAGGTCTCTCAGTCAATTAACAATCATGTCTAAGAATTCCAATTTTCACAGGTAATCTAAGGAGGTTATCCAAATTGTACTTGTATACACACACACACAAAGTTTGAGCATTTGGGTGCATGAACGCAGATTTAGAAAGGGAAAGAAAGACAAACAGGTTCACCTTTTGGTTATTTAGACCTCTGGACTGCCCGAAATCTTTTGTCCTCCTAGGGAAGACTGAAACAATTCCTCAGCATTAGTCCACAAAAACATGACTTAAAATTGCAGCTAAAGCATGGAATGAAATAAACCACCATGAAAGAGGAAACAGAAGTTTGTTGATTTATTTTCAAACACACCATGCCTCTGCTTCCCTTCTTCAGGGATCAGAAGCTGAAGTACCAAAACAGAGTGAGAGGCACTTCTCCCACTATTCCTTTCCTGGCTGAAACCAGGAAACACTGGAAGTCTCACAGGAGAGACCCTTTCCAACAGCAGACCTTTAGGTATGCTTCAAATAAGTGGAGAGTTTTGGGTAATTATCTGTCCCTTGGCCAGATTTCCCCAGCTATTCACTGAACTACACTATTTGTTTCTGATCACTGATGAATACATATAGTTTCTTTTGGCTTTCCTCTAGGTGAGCATTACTTCCATTTTTTCTAAACTTCTCAGAAAGCACAATATTCCAAAATGCTTAAGAAACTGAGGAGCCTGAGACTCCTGAAAATGGGACCTAGGTGTTTGATAATTGATTTTTTTTTTTTTTATGAAAAGCCTAGGCAGTCAAAGATGAACTTTTAAAGATTTTTAGCTTGTCTGTATGCAGGTCAGTGCCTAGTGTGGTTTTCAGAAAATAAACTCAGGGAACTAAACTCCTTCAGAAATGTTTTTCTTACTGGTTAATTTGTTCTGAAGTCATAAGGAAATCTTCTGGAAAGTTATTTATATCAATAGCTATCACACCACTGAAGTCATCCGATCTAATCATCTCCAGAGAGTTGCAACAATGGGAATTATAAATAGCAAAAATATCCTGGATATCGCCTCCACTATTTTAAAAACACTGGTCATACAGACTAGTAACTAAGAAATCTCAGGACATGATCTCTCAGTTTCAATGTCAGAATATGTGCACAGTTGTTATTGCCAAGTGGTGTTGCTAAGGGCCAGATGCTTTTTTCTGAACGAAAACCATTGAAGGCAACAGACAAACATGTCAATAGTCCATATATTCTCTGCCTGGCTCCTGGTTTCTCTCTAATCATCATATAGGTAGGAGCAGCTAAAGGGATAACTGTGTTGATAGACGGCCTGGAAATACAATAGATGAGACAAGCTAAATAAAAAAGCACTATCCTAGCTTCTGAATAAAAGGAAGATTGCATTCAAGTAGTTTATTCCGTCTGAGTCCATTTGTAGATGAATTAATTTTGCCATCATCATTGCAACTTAAGAGTGTCCAGAAGAGACTGACTTCAACAAGGTCTCTATGATTGTTTTATAACCTAATTCCCTGTTGAGTTCAAGTCCAAAGTGCTTTAGATAGTAGAATATGCATTATTTCAATAATATATAAGCACATTTTTAATGCTCCGGTGAAGTTACACACTTGCCCTCTCTGATGAGTACTGCCTGAGAAAAGCCAGGCTATCCTAGCCCCCTTTCACTGTTTAGGTTTTAGTCTTGAACAGTTCCTCCAAAGCCAGCTAAAAGCAACCAAAGATCTCCCTACATGTAGTTCCTCAGCCAACCACATTATATGATATTTCTAATGCTGACAAAAATAGGAGTGGTTAATCAGATGACACTGAGGTAGACTTAACTCCATAACGTGTTAAAAAATAATTACCAACACCACTTGTGAGAGTATGAACAAAGTCAATTTACATGAAAATAAGAAAGCATGCAACACAACCTAGAATGCCAGAAAATATTTTGTAGCACTTGCAAAACATGACCACTATTCTGTAATGGATGTTTGTGTTTTTTTTTTTTGTTTGTTTGTTTGTTTAGTGAAACAGAAAGAAATTTCTTTTAATAGTTTAATAACTGCCAGACAAATTGCCTACATGCTGGGAAGCATCCTGGAAAAAGTTAAGCAAACTTAACATTAAAAGCATTGATTACACTTTCCAGAATTTCTTTTCTGTATCTTTAAAAAAATATATACAATCTAAAAACCTTTTTTCCTATCTTCCAATAGCATCCAGGGAGCTAATAAACACACACTACACACACTATTCAATTCCACAGGTGGAACCCACTTAAAGTCCCATAGCACCCAGTTCTATTCCAGGATCTTGTCTGTCTACCAAGGTATCTTTTGTTAGAAAGAAACAGAATGGACATCTCTTGACCCTTCCCTTTAGAGTCTTTGTGACTTTTAAAAGGTGAGCACATTGTGATACTGACAGTTCAATCTAATTATTTCATTACATACTTTAGTTTTCAGATACATCAAACTTCAACCAGCCAGGTTGAAATTTCTTCTTCTTGAACTCTGGAATTTTTTTTTTTAAGTTTGATAGAAAATAGTTCAGCCTTTTTTGGAACAAACTTAGTGAAGGATGGGTTTGCCAACATGCATATTTTTCATCTGTTTTCTGAAGAGCCATAATGATTTATAACAGGAGCTTGAAATCTGGCAGCGAGACAACCCTCAAGTTAGAACAGTATCTTTTTTGTCCCCAGGAAAATCCATTCTTAACCAATTGGGTTAAGAGTTACAGAACAATACCAGTTGGTATTTACAAAACAGAAACTGTTACATTTTGATTTTCTGAATGTTTCAACAGGAACATGCAAGCCCTGAAGCCTGCTGTCCTGAGCAGGTACTACACATCTGAAGGTACAGCTCAGGACAGCCTTATCTTGAACAGAGCTCTGTGGTTTTCTTACAGCAAAACTATGACATCAACAGAAAAAAGTATAATAGAAAAATTACCAAGAAAGAAAAAAGCTAATTGGAAATTAGTTGGGTATTAAACACTCTTAACACTATTTATACACTCTAAGACAGCATTAGAGCCTTTTAAGCTCAGCTTGTCTAATTATTTCCCCAGAATTTAATGGCTTGTTCTTCAGTTGTTGTAACTCAGCTCTATTAATATCAGCAGAGTTACATTAGTTTGCCCTGACTAATATTCTTTAGTTAAGCAGCCAAGCAAATAAAATCACTTTGGCTGTGCTTTTAAAGTCATTCCTAAGTATCATCTGAGAGGCTCCTCCGGTGCAAAAACCCCCCAAACACAGCACCCTAATGCAGGGCACAGCCCTGAACCGGCTGCACATTCCAAATTGCGGGTCAATAGGAGTTTCACAAGGGTACCCTAGGTCACTGCTTCCTCACAGCGACTTCAGAGGGAGGGGAAAAAAGGGTTTGAAAAACATTCCAGATTTCAGCCGAGTTTTTCTAGCTGTGCAGACACAGAAGTCGCTGAAATGTCCGGAGGGACAGCCTTAGCAAGCCTGTGACCTTCTATGACAAACCGGACCATGGCATTTCAGAAGGGATTTGGTTGGGATTGTTAAACACATGCCAAAAAGAACTGCTTCTTGGATTTTTTCAATCAAGTAGCACTATATTTGGACTGGAAACAGCCTGGGGATGAGCAGGAATAACCATTAGAAGGCAAGTGAAAAGTTTCAAGCAGATACTACAATCAAGGAAGAAACAACTTGAACGTATCCGGGCAAGTTTCCATACTGACTCAAGCAACACTTTTTCCCATGACATCAGATTCAAAACAAACAATATATTATAGTCCATATGTTGATTAAAGAAAACCCAAGCAGTGCAGAGGCATGCATCAGCCCACCGAACACCGACTGAACAAAAGCTGCATTGCTTGCAAGCCATGGAAGTTAATCAAACAAATAAAAAGCCCCAGCTTTTCAGGATAAGGAGCCTGGGTAAGACTTCTCAGCAAGATGAGGTTGTGAATACCGAGGTAAGATTGAAAGCAAACTGCCTAAATAGAAGTTATACAGTCTAACTAGATGACAAGTACAATAAGCGAACAGTGCTTTGAATATGCAGCAGTCATAAGGCTCAGGAAACTGTAAAGTTGGTTGCGGATAATGTGCTTAGAGAACCTGAAGTTCTCTACCTACCTGAAATCATATGGATTTGCATGAGAAATTTAGACTGCTGAATGGTTTGCAGTCAGAGTTCAGAAGATCTTTTGGCAGATTAAACATGTTCCCAGTAAGATGATGCCGAAGATAAACATGCAAGAGAAATATAAATGCTGTTTTCACAAGAATAATGCTGCTTTCTTAGAACTGACTGTATTTTAAGGGAAGAAAGCTAGAATGCAGTCCTTACAAGATGCCAACACAATTTCTCAAGAACAGTTAGTAAATCACACCATTTAGCAGCTTAAAATGACACAGTACATTTTAAAATTCAGAACAAAACCATATTCTACAGGAGAAAGAGGTACTTGCTAAGCACAGCACATTGATGCTGTTTACAAGGGAACTGGGAATTGCACTCTTTAACATGGCCTAATAACAGTAATGCTTACTGCATACAGCTGCATTCACTGAAATGTTTTATCAGACCTTGATTATCTGATCAGTTGATCCTGTGTAATAAGAGACAGGAGGCCACCTTTGTTCTTTCTCACAGAATTTAATAAGTCAAAATTAGAAAGGAGCCCTGTCAAATGATGACAAATTTGACCTGGAGGATGAAGTAGGTAGGTTGCTAAATTTCAATTGTGCTTTAACAGAATGATCTAAGCTCATAGGATTAATAGTCACAACAAATCATCAAATAAAACGTTGTATTATTGTCACTAAGATTAAAGTGGAAGAACCTAGGTTTATAGAGGTATTAAGGGAAAATAACATTTATTTTGTTTGTACAGTACTGAACACATACACAAAAAAACCAAGAAATACCTTGTTCATTAGCTAGAGTTCTGAAAACGCAATTCACTTAGATTTGTTTTCTGTTTTAAATGATAGACATACTTAAAGGAGTTCTTTTCTAGTTTTGTACATCCTTCTTCATTCCCGTATACTGTTTCCAAATGCTTCAATCCAGGAATGTCTTTTGTTAGTGTCAAACTAAACAGTGAAAGTCTCAGCTAAAAAAAAAATCCATGTAAACAAATTTGGCAACCATAATTCTTTGCCATTCAATTTGGATCTCTGCAGCTATTTTCAAAATAGATTCTCGTCTATAGAGATATTTAGGTAACAGCAGACTTCATTAATCCCAAGTACTGTCAAGAAAAGAGGCATAGAAGTGTGCTGCTTCCAAGTAACAGTGATCCTCCCGAGACAGCCGCAACAGCAAGCTGTTATCTGTCAAGAAGATCCTCAAGATCCTTAGTATTAATGATTACCTCCCACATCTCTAGGTGCTTCATTGTACATCTGCCACAGTTACTTGGAACAATGTTTTAAAACTTGAATATTACTGCCAGTTGCAGTGTGTTAACATTCTGCATATTGCTCTTGCACTGATCTTCAGTGCCTACTTCATAAGAAAAACCTTAATAGCTTTTTTCACCTATCTCCCAATTCTGCTTTGGTGACATATTGGCCAAATTTGTTGCATAAAGATCACAAGGGTTTTGAGGAGGAAGAATTTAACATCTTTATAAAATTAGCTGGATTTTAAGTATGGTCTCTAGGTCCAGTTTGAAACCAGAGGTATAGAAATTAAGTACCTGCCATCATTCCATACTCACATGCAAGTTACACAGGGTATAGTGCACACAAACACTTCTTTACAACTTTAAATAAAAGTAATAACACTGGGTGTTTAACAGCTTATCTTAAGATACAGTTAACAGTAACTTGGCTTTCACTCAGTTCAAAAGTCTATCCTGTAGGTTCAAGAAATTCTAGAAGAAAAAAAGAGTAGGTCTGGTAGCCTTAACTAATCCTTATGAAGTCATTAATGTTAAGCTGAGGACAGTCTGACAACTATCAGGCATGTTAGTTATCTTTCAGCCCTTGCTCTTGACTTTAAGCTGAGGCTGTCCATTCCCTGCAGTGTGCAGAAGGAAGAAGGGAGTGCAGCAAGGTACGACTGGGAAGAAACATTCTGAACCTGATGACAGGCACTTGTGTGTAAGACTAAAATTATTTACATTTTCAACAGTTCTACACTCCTGGTCTTTGATGCCTAATTCTTAACATACAGGCAAGGGATACGTAAGTACAGACAGACATGGTACAGTATAAGATTGCACTTACTGCGTTGCAGTGAGTAGCACTGTATCCTTCTATTGTATCCATTCCATAGGAAAAAAACCACCCATACAGAATAATAAAAAAACCACCCATACAGAATATTATTATAATTAATAACATGATTAATTAAATAAGATCTTGATTAGGGTCAATATAAAGCACTGATGTCACTATAGCAATCATTTTGTAGGAGCTTTTTCTACATTCATATTTCAAACTCAGACAAGTAACATCTGCTTATTTAACAGTGAATTGTTTAAATCTTAGCAAGAGCTTTTTTCATTATTAACCTAATGAGCACAAATTACCCCAGTATCTATTTCATTGGATGCATGTAAGACAACATCTCTGCAACTTTATTTTGCTTTTAGTAGTCATGCCACCAGCAATTACAAACACTTCAGCTACACAGATCATAGTTTCCACGTTTTACCTAACTGTTCTATGAAACTTTAATGTAACACGCCAGCATTTTTTTAATAGAAAAACCAGATATTTTCACATTTAGTCTTAGTATATTCTATACACATAATTGCTTTTAAGATAATATTTATTTTAGTATATGAAAAGCAATTGAATAGCATAGTAGACTACCATGCAGCGCTGGGCAAAAAGTGTTCTGCTGGACTGAACCAGCTGTCAAACATGTCTTTTCAAAAATCTTGAAAGCCGTGTTAACTGCTACATCTTAGTTTTCATGCACCTCAGCAGTTCTTAGTTCTGGCTGGAAGTGTAAACTACGAAATGACTGTTCTTGCAGTATTCAGAGTTTGGCCATAGCCAAGAAATCCTGGAATTGTAATAGTGTATTCTTTGGGGTATATTCAACGTTAAACTAAATCTCCAAATGTTTCTTGGCTCACCCACCATTAACTGGACCTTGAACTTACCATTTGTATTCAATGGCGGGGGGCTAGCACTGCCATCTGTTTTGACAAATGTTTTCCATTGCCTCTGCATAGCTGACAGAACATGAGGCATGTTAGGAGAAGGTTAAGTTCTCTTTCTGAACCACCAAGAATTCCTTGAGTCCTCAGAAATCTCATCAGAACATAGCTAAGCAGCTAATTGTAAATCTGTTGGTAAAGGATTTTAGTGTCATGAGCTGCAGGTCTTAAAGTCTTCCTAGATCCTTATCACTTGTTCTCTGAGCATCTGCCTACTCTTCATTCCTTTAGGTCAAAAATCATGACGGAGTGGAAAATCATAGCTGTAGCTATTCCCCCCCCCCCAAAATAAGCCAAACAATATCACTTCTACTTTTGTCTTCTGCACTTTGTTTTAAATACAGAGCACAAACCAGTTATAACTGTGCGTGTTAAAGAAGAGTAGTTGTGCAAAGTCAGATTTTTTTATTAAAACCAGCAATCCCTAAACAGACTTAGAAGAACAGGACTTTCTCTCTCTTACAGTAAAGCCACAGAAAGACTGCCTGTTTAGAGTTGTTAGTTTCAGGTGCCACTTCAATAGCTTTGGAACAATAACAGGAAAACATGACATCTCTGAACTCTGTCTAATATTCAGTGCCAATAAGCTCTTATTTAGCCTGCAAGAGATTTTGATAATCAGATGTATTTTTAATAGTAGTTTCATAGCAGAAAAGCATTAAAAGCACTTGTTTCTTAAAAGCTAAGCATATGCAGAAGCTTCATTTCAGTATAACTTCACAGAATGGCTGAGGTTGGAAGGAACCCTCAGGAGGTTATCTGGTCCAACCTCCCTGGCTCAAGTAGGGCCACCTAAAGCCAGTTGCCCAGGACCACGTCCAGATGGCTTTTGAACATCTCCAAGGATGGAGACTCTACAACCTCTCTGGCCAACCTCTGCCAGTGCTCAGTCACCCTCACAGTAAAGTGTTTCCTGATGTTCACAGAGAACCTCCTGTGCCTCTGGTCCTGGCACTGGGCACCACTGAAAAGAGCCTGGCTCCATCCCCTCCGCACCCTCCCTTCAGGTATTTGTAGACATTGATGAGATTCCCCCCCAGCCTTCTCTTCTCCAGGTTGAACAGTCCCAGCTCTCTCAGCCTTTCCTCGTAACAGAGATGCTCTGGTCCCTTCATCATCTTAGTGGTCCTTCACTGGACTCTTCCCTCATAGCTCCATGCCTCTCTTGTACTGGGGAGCCCAGCACTGGACCCCATGCTCCAGGTGTGGCCTCACCAAGTGCTGAGCAGAGGGGCAGGATCACCTCCCTCAACCTGCTGGCAACACTCCTCATGCAGCCCAGGATACCATTCACCTTCTTTACCACAAGGGCACATTGCTCCCTCATGGTCAACCTGGTGCCCACCAGGACCCCCCAGGGTCCTTTCTGCTTTCCAGCTGGTCAGCCCCCAGCATGCCCTGGTGCCTGGGATTGTTCTTCCCCAGGTGCAGGACTTGGCATTTCCCTTTGTTGAATTCATGAGGTTCCTGTTGGCCCATTTCTCCAGCCTGTAAACACTTTCTAAAACAATGTGCAACACTATAGCTCTTGGGCAGAAAAGCTAGCACAAATCAGTTACATTTAATTTATCTTTCCAGCGAAGCCAGCCTGTGGCTTGGAAACCTGGCTATCTGCTAGGTTTTCTTCTCTATTAGGTCAAAGCCCAATTTCACCTCAACTGTTAGATGTACAACATGCAGGTCTGCATAGCCCTCAATACCTCAAGACAATAGTGGATCAGCATTAAGAGATGAACTATACATTGTGTTACTTCCTCAGGAACTGAGCTAATTGCTTGCAAGACACAGGAATAAAATTATTTTCTTTTCCATTCCTTTTCCATGTAGAATTAGTCCTTTATATTGTACTGATCTGGTCTCCTCTCTTCTAAGCAGTAGCTAGAAATGGATTATTTGCATAGGCTTGCACTTCAAGGTAGCACACACCAGCGTCTTGGGCAGGTGCTTCACTGGTATATCTCTCAAAAGCATAAGGTCACACTTATCCCCAGATTTGAAATGAGACAAATTTATTCTGATTGACTGGGACCTTGAAGATTTCCTGCTTTTCTTTAATCTTTTTTTCTGCCTGTTGCTTAAGCAAACCTGGCCTCTTAATTTGGATGGCAATATTAACCTCAGTGTCTTAAAGGGTGATCTTATTCTCCAAAATAAGTACATACATTTGGTGCTTTAGGGCTGCCTTATGTGTTTGTCAGTTATATTGACATTACAACTTGAAAGATATTTCTTGATTTTAGCCCAGCAAGATTCTAGCCTGGACTCTGAAAAATCAAGCTTGATCCCTCTGGTTGATATGCTGTCAGCAGTAATAAGAATTCAGTGGCACGTAGACTTGTAATGCCTCAGGTAGATGTAGCTGATTGGAATTCAGTGAAAATACAATTTCTCCTTCTTCCCTTGCTTTGCAGGGTTAGTAGAACAAAAAAACAGTGTTTATATTTATCACTAAACACATGTCATGATACATATGTAATTAGGCAGCACTGTCCAGTAAGAAAAAAATCATTTTTATATTGTCACATTTCAGACAATTAAACCCAGTGTTGAGTAGTTCCAAGCTTACTTTGCTTGTATGAAGCATTAGAGATAGAGGGCAGATACAGCAGGAAAAACACAATCTTTGCCCTTTCTTCATGCACAGGTACAAGATGCATGCAGGACAGAGCACATATCTACAGACTAGTGCTACTTATTGCCTAGATGTCATGCTGCATCACAAAGTCACTCACTCCCATTGCTATGGCTGGTGTTAGTTGCATAGAGAAATGCAAAGAGTGAGGAATATCAAAGGAAGTAATGCCCGCTTACTCATCCTAGAAACTTTTCACCAGAATTGGTTTAGGTAGCAGTGGTAGGTACCGCCATCAACACTGGGAACAGCAGTCCCAGACACTGCAAGCAGTAGTTGCTTCAATTGCTCCTGCAGCACAGTCTCCCCTTAGTCCCTCTTCTTCCACACACTGCCTATTCACACCCAAACACAAGTTGTGCCCTCCAGCTTTGCTCACCAGGCCAAGAGGTGATTTGGGATTTGCCTTCCCAATTTTGCACTTCCCTCATACTTATGCAGCCCAGTCAGTTCGCATTTAGTTTGACGTCCATCTGCTCCGCTAGTGGGTCACTTCAGTCCCCCCAAGCTTCACTTGCATCCTATCTTTCCCCTGAATTTTTACTATTTTATTACCTCTTTTCTTTACAATGCAATCCTGTCTCTTAGCCGTTGAATTATTTCATCTTTTAACTTAAAACTACATTCTTATGTGATTATGGCCCTATAACCAAAAGCCTCAGCATTTTCTCCTTGAAAGGAAAGGTGAAGGAAAGCTCGAGAAGCACTGTTGCATGCCAACACCAACAAATTGCTGTTAACCTCATCCTTCACTGGAGCAAAGACAGATGAACCAGAGCAGTCTTTCGGTCCAGGGGACAGAGCTGGAACCTAAATAAGTGTATGAGCACAGCCCAAAAGTGGTTTTAAGCAGAGGACACATGCTAACATTTCAGTAAAAAGTTAAATGGCACCATCGGAGTTACATCCATTCTACACAGTTAAGGAGATGGTCTTAAGCAGTAAAACGCAAGATTTCTGCAGAAGTCTAGCATGACATTCATTTCTGTACCTGAGGCTTGGATAAACTAGAACAGGCTTCCAAGGCAAAAGAGAATGAAAGACTTCAGATATATTCAGCAAAGTTCCGGTGTAATTTCATCTTTCCTCTACAAGCAGGAAACATATATACACCTGCAAGTATTTCAGACTAAAAATAAGAAGCATTTTTAATAGAGGTTTCTCAATTTCGAGAAGATTATTTTTGTGTGGTCATGGCATCATCATAAGAGATATATAAAACCTAGTTCTTAAAGCTACTTATTTGGGCCCTGGAATTGGTTTCATCCAGCCCAAGTACCAACTTCAGCATCACAAATAAGGTTCTGCCGACATGCAGCTCTCTGCAAGACTTGATCCATTAACCCTATTACGAGACATACAGGGATGTACATATACACACATACATGCATGTTCATAACACTGAACATCTTTTTTTTCAAATCTCTTGTGCCACTGCTTTATGCACAGCCTTACTCAGCAGACTCCAGACATAGTAACAATTATCTGAGACTCTCAGAAAGCCACCTAACAATATTATTTATTATCTGCTATTCCTGTTTGTCCTTTTTTAGTTCACCTATTGTATTTTACTTAGAATTTTACTTTTATGAAAATGTCAGGAACCATTTTTGAAGCTTATGAATCGTTTTACGGTACCGAACTAAACAGAGCATCTCCCTAAAAACAGTTTCTCTAACAGCAATAAATTCTGTCTTCCTATTCTTTGAACATGTACTTTATGCCTCTTAGTAGAATCACAAGAATCAAGGGGGCTTGATGAGGGTTGCCAGTTATGATATTATTAAAACAATCTAAGAGTCCAGAAAAAAAGTAGTAATGAAAAGCTACAGTTCACCTTGAATTTTAAAATGAGCTTTCCTAATTTCTGTGGAAAATATATAGTAACCAGACAGAAATAGCTTTGCATAAATCCTCTCAAGATGTGTATGGTAAAATATTTGGTTTTGAACTGGAACCGGATAATGAATTTAAGCTACCAGTACAAGAGAAGAAAGGAAAGATGAAAAATTACATTGCCCTGCTAAGTGAGCCCCTTAAGTCTGAATAGATGAATCGCATCAGCATGGAGAAGATACTACTGTACAATCCATGCCACATACGACAAGATGTCCTACCTATGATTCATGCTGTATGCCACAGAGCCATTGCGCACATGTACAAATCAAATGCAAGGTGCGCAATTAGATTAAAATACTTGATTTTAGATCTGTTTCAGATGTGAAATTTATCTAAATAGAAGCAGCTGTCACTTTTTACAGACTGGACTGCCACTAACTGATTGTAACAAAACAAAACCAGAAGAGCAATGTTCCATATCCCTTTCACATGGAGCATTTAGGTACGTGGTCATACTATATGTGCAGCCCTGTATCACACTGTATATATACCAGAAGTCTGTCTGAAGGATCCTGAGAAATTCCCAGCTTTAACCTGGTAATCACTTACCCTACCAGGGCACAACAGAAAGGTTTTGATCTTTCCAGATGCATCAGTTGCTCCTGTGCCATCCTATGCTCTATGAAGAATTCTAATAGTTTCCAGATGTTGGCTCATAGCATGCTGACACAACTTTTGTACAATTACAGTATCATACAACAATATTATGAGAATTTTACAGCATTTGGAAACCTTAACTAACAAGAACAACAAAATATGACACTACTTGTAACACTTGTTCAGCATTACTGCCTAGGAGCCAGCAAGGCTTGGGTACTACTTCTTTGAAGCCTTTTAGAACAACAATCAATCAGCTTGGTTCTCATACTATTAGTTTTCACACACAAAGAGGACAAAAGGATATATAGGCTTTGGGTAACTGCAAAGCTACTTCTATGCATAGAGGCTACTGGAGGAGTTCTTTAAATACCATTTGGCTATGGCTTGGCAGCTAGATGAGATTAGCTCCATGAATTTAAGTAAATCAAGGCAACATGTATAGTTTTACTATCGTCTAGTGCCACTTTCCTCCAGAAGCATTTTTTCTGAAATTCTTCTGCAGGTGTAAGGACACTTGTCCAGATCAGACTTGTACTGCAGCACCACAATAGCATGATTGAAGCATCCCTTTTGAAAGCAAATAAGCTTTGAATGTACTATGTCATTTCCAGCATCAGTTATTATTTCTGAAATGCTATGTAATTACTTAAGTAACATCATGATTAAATATTAGTAACTAGATCTCATAGAAAATAAAATCATTTCATATAAAACATTGAAACTTCATTTCCTCTTTCACTGTACTTAGATCAATTTCCTTTCTGAAACACACAACTTCATGTTTGCCTTTCCCATTTGCTTCACTTACAAAAACACATAAAGAGAAGAGAAAAAGAATATAAGAAAACTAAAAAGCTGATCATATAACTTATTTTTTAATCACTATCAGATTAAATATATCTTTAAGAAAGATGAAAGACAGGCAAGAGTACAGGTATAATCTAGAATTTTAAAAATACACCAACATTAGTATTTTAAGACTTGGGACAGACCTAAAGAGGATTAATTCAAGCTTCTCCTCGCATATCTGAAAGATATTAGACCCTGGAGAGCTTACTATTTTTCAGAGATATAATTTTAAATATAAAGAAAAAAGTAAAAACAAGTTCTGCACACACCCTGTTTAGAAACTATTCCTTCATCTGTGAAAGCAGAGACAACAACTCTGTTCATATAAATTACAATAAAAGCAGCCAGATGATTTGTGGGTTTATCTTGCATTTAAAAAGGTGACCATGTAACAACCAGTAAACACACATCAAGAGAAGAGGAGGGATGCCCAGTGATATTAACCATAAAACATTTAAAGGGCAAAACTAAGAAGAAATATTATTTGATCTGTTTTAGTCCATGTGACATTTTTATATTCACATTTAACTAACAGGTCATTAATATCCATGCAAATGTAAGCAAGGGAATTTTGAGCCAAGATGTCTTGTTCAAAGTAATAAAACCTTTATCCACACTCAGCTTGTACATCAAACATTTCGTAACTTGGCAGCCCTGAACAAATACTTAGAGAGCCACCAGTCCAATTGCACAGAACAGAATCAGTCAGCATCTGTTCACAAAATTCTTGCATCACTATGGAAAAAAATTACCATTTAAGTTTTTTCCTCAGAAAAACCTGGCTACATATGGGGCGGGGGGGTGTGTGTGGTGGAATTAGATAGCAAACTATGTGCAATAGGGGCTTTTAGTTTTTCCTTTTTGCCTTCTAAGTAGAAGAGATTCCTTGCAGCTGAAGTTCTTTTGCAGATTATAACTTCCTAAAGAGCCACAAGAGAATTTACTGATCCAAGTTCTCTTAATTCAGTCCTGTCCTACTATGAAACATTCTTACATGCCAAGATCAGCAGATAACAAGAATGCATGTCAAAAGAGACATGCTCTTTTTTATTCAGGAGAAGACACCAGATATCACTTTTCCAAGTTAGCTATTATCAGTTTATCAGAAAGTCTCAGCTTACCACTTAAGACCATGATTTCTGCAACTGAATTTCTTCGAGCAGACTGTGCTCTATCACGTACCATATAAAACAGAATATAATACAAAATAAAGCAGAATAAAATACTAAACAGAACAGTATTTTTAATACACTTTTTTGTCATTTTCTAGTCAGATTTAAGAGGAAAAATTGTTTGAGATGACCCTTTTTAAAAAATGGAATACCAAACAGAATTATGCCCTCCCAACTCCAAAGAAATCCATTTGCTTCATGGCTTTAAATTTGTAAAGAATTTTTCTATAACATTTGGTTTTAGGCATGACTGAAGTTGCCATTCTCACAATAGATCCTCATAGGTCTAATAATGTCAGTGTTCCCACATAAATGCTATGATTAAATCTTCAAGAATAGTTTAATTGACTTTGAGGTCCTCATAGCTCTGATTTCAATAGTTTTTCATTCTATAAAAAACAACACTATGGATAAGGTGTAGCAGTGAGTCTCATTTTGAACTGGGCTTAAACTGAAGTGATTAAGGTTTCTCTTACATCTTTCCCCTGCTAAGGGAATGATCCTGCAGTACCTTAATCTCATAGAATTGAATGGTCTGTTAGGAGAGTCCCAGTGTTTTCAGTGGCAAGTACAATTACAATAAGTACAGCATTTTTAAAAATTAAAGATTATTGCTGAAGGTCTTTAGCAAAATAAGCAAATACCTATATTACTCTAAAATATACTCTATGTACACAGAATTATTTTAATACAGTGCTAGATCAGCAATAATTTAAAGAAAAGAATACATAAGGAACAAAGTGATAGCAGACATAGCCCAGACTTCAGAATGACTAGCTGAATCAACAATATGACTAATAGTATGAATTTCAGCTGACAGCACATCTTTGCAAAGCACCACTATAAAGATAATAGAGTAGGAAAACTGATGACTTTTTCTGTCAAAAGCATCTCTGAATGTAAATGCAAGCAGAGAGTATCTTCAGTGCACATGAAAATAAAATTGGTTGCCTGGGCTTACAGTAATCACTGCCCACGGATCAAGCTGTGGGTTGTGCATACTCTATGAGCTCATCTTTCCACAACTCCAAAATATGTTGTGTGCCAATTGTAGTTGTGGTCATTTGGTTCAGCAAATATTATTCAAGGTCAAACACTTTAAATGAGCATGGAGACAGCCATGGCTATTGGAAAGGTCTGATTTTAATTACAGAACTTAACTGCTAAAAATAATTAACATCCACATCAGATTGCTTCTGGTCCATGACATGTAACATAATATTTCTTTAAGTGATGTTCTCTGTTTAACAAACTGAGCTTATCATATGTGATTTCAGTTTTACTTGTGATCACTCTTGAAAGTTTAATTACTACCACCACTTGCATATGCATTTTCTCTGTGTTAAATAGTAAATAAAATCAATTAACTTCAGACACAATTCCTGAGGCTCAATTTCTGGAAGGCTATTTTATGATCTCCATTCAATTTATTACTAATCCCACTGCCTAGGAACCGCGCCAGGTTCTAAAGCAAGGGGACTTTAAAGGCAGACCCCTACACACCTCCTTTGATTTAGGCAATCATAGAGTGGTAATTACTGGGAATTTAATTACTATTTCTGATAATGCACAGACTGGAGCAGAATACACTCCCCCCAAACCTTTTTTGAGAACAGAAATCATAGATGAGAGGCAAGTTCAAGTCATTAAACCTGATCTCTGCTATGACAGGCACCATATCATCTAATCTCTCAAAGAGCTCAAACTCCACCAGAGAAGTAGCTTGCTTTTTTGCCATCCTGGAGTCAAATGAAAACAAACCTGCTCCTGTTTTTCCCTGCTTTAAAAATTAAGAGCCCCATCTACTTTGCAGTCTAAAATGGCTTTAAGTCACCATGAATTTGTTGGTGTGTCAACATTATCACTTAGCTTAAATAATATCTTCTCACTAGCATTTACCTTCTTTTATGTAATATGACATATTACCTTGTCTTCTATTTTGCTAGCCTAAATAAAACAAACTTCCCCATCTTCTCTTATGTGACAGATCAGCTGACAGATTCAACCAAGCTATCTTTAATATCTTATTTTTCTACTTTTCTCCCATTTTCAATTCCCTGCCAGGTATTCAGAATAAGTTTTGTAGGAAAGTCTGTGGCAGGACTTTTTTCTGTGGTACACAGCACAGTAACCAGATCACCAGTCTCACTCAGGAAGAAACAAGAACTGCCCACCATCTCAAAGCACACATTCCCTATGGTTTAGGCCACAAGTCTAAGACAAGCCATGCAATAACATATACTTCAGTTAATACTTGTTACACTGCTCAACTCATTTACACATTTATTGGAGCATGCCTTGTTTACTGAAATGCCATCCTGTTTGACTTCCAAGGTTCTCTATTCTCTTCGGACCACTGAAAAACCACACAAATCCACAAACAGATAAAGATGAGGATTTCTTTTTTTCCCCCCAGAAGAACAACTTCTGCAGTTATGTCTCCAAACATCATTTGTCTCTCCTTACTCACTAAACAGCATCTATTTGGTTGGTTTGGGTTTCTGCCATAAAAACATCTAGTAGTTCTTCATTTGTTATCCACCTTTCCTATCCCTTCTTAGCCAAATATGGTTCCTTTACTGCCATGGAACACCCAGACTTTGGCATCTAACTGAAACTCTTGATTTCAGAAAAATATTGATAAGTCAAAGATGAACCCCCCCCTCAGAGAATTTATCATTTCTTACTCTGAAAATCATTGCCCCCCATTTCTGTTGCTGTTCTTTGAGACACATTCCTGCAGAATGACATTCAGCACCAAGCGATGAGCTCATTTTAAGAGCTGCTTTCAACAAAATTTCCACATCCAGATGGCATATGAATTATAACCTTCTATCATGGACTTAAGCCGTGGGCTGCTGTTAATAGTCACTCCCAGGTTTCATTGTTGTTTATAAGCCACTAATAAAACCTGCTGTTCTTCATACTCACAAATTAGAAAATTCTAATTTTTAAGGATACACTTTGCACCCTACTTTCCCTCTCTCATTAAATTCCTGCCTTGACTTTCTCCTGTGCATTTCTCACATAATCAACGGGTCAAATCTTGATATTTTATTGAGATTTTCTTCCTTTTTCAGGCAAAGTTCTTCAAGGGAGGAACTATAGGCCAAATACCTTCTGCTGTATCTGCTCTTGTGACCAAGAAAAGAACTCGTCCTTTTCATGTTGTTTACTCTGAACCAAATTCAGAGTCTCTGGTGAATAATATGTAAAGAGAATGCATACAATATGAAAATGCATTTAATATTTTCTTGTATTTTAGCTGCCTGTTAGATACCTTACCCCAATCAGCAATTCAGAATCACACGCAAGAGGCAGCTTCCTCAATTTACATAGTTTAGAAATAGCAAAGCAGAAGCAACATGGTGAGGGTAATTATTTTTTTAAACAACATTAGAGCAGACCTTAGTGAATCAGTGCAGCATCTGCAATGTTCTGCCCACTAGTAATTACAAAGCCTTCAGATGAGGCCCTGAAGAACATGAGCTGCATGAATTCAGCTTGTTAATTGCCGAGCTTTTATTAAATTAGTTGTCAGATAATTGTAAAGCAGACATTGGAGTTGGGGCTTTCAAAGTTGCTTGAGAAATTTAGGGTACATAAACCAAACACTACTTGAGTTACCAGAAGCAAGGCACTTGCGTCAGCACAGTTCCCAGCCCAGGACTCCTCTGCGCCCCCACCCCAGTAAGACCACTTGGCACCTCACACCCAGGCAGGCACACACTGCTTCCCAGACGCAGGCGTGCTCACTTTGGGGTTAGCCAAACTTGTCCATACATATTAGTAGGGCTCTGAAATGCGCTAAGTATATGCAGAGAGATGTGACAGAGAGAGTGCTAGAAGCAGGGCCTCAGAAGGTGAAGATGTGCAGATCTCCAGTCATCGCATTCTTCCCCCGTCAGCAGGCATTCGGAAGAACTGACCAAGGTCACGCTTCGTAACCACAAAATTGCTTGGCCAGCCCATCTATGTATGGACTCTCCAAGGAAGTTACTTTAACCTCAAGGCCATATTTGCAGCTGTAAAACATCTACATGGCCTGGAGAGAAGGATCCCTCCTTCGGCTTCCAAGGCATTTCCCAGCACAAAGTGCAGCTGTTTGGGGTTGTGCTGGGAATAATTTGGAATTATAGCTTTTAAAATCCTGCACTTTTTATAGTTAATTCAAAACTAAAAGCTGATTGGAACTTACTGCAGAGAGGTCAGATAAACCAGAAATGTGGTTTGCATGCTTCCTCTAGATACACATCAAAGGAAAAGCCAAACAAAAAGGGCTATTCTTTGCACTTATAATTGGCACTAGTCATAGGCTTTATACAACAAATTTAAGTTCCCTAGGCAGAGGCATGTTCTCTTATATATGCCTCTGACAAAGAAAAATAACCTTATAATGCAAGCTAAAACCAGATAATTCAATAAAAAGTTATGCACCCTAAATGTTACACAGATGCCTGGCATTGCTAGTGATCCCCTCAAATAGATTAGAAAGTAAAGATGATCAGCATATTCAGAGCAAATTACATTGGCACAGTCTGCCAGCTCCAGGAGGGACAAAGAGGCAATGCCACTTGCCTGCTCTACACTAGAGCTGCTACATCCCCCTAACAACCAGCTCTGCTCAAGCCTCACTCTCCTTACCTACACATAGGAAAAAAGTGATCCTGTCTCCAGGAGAGAGTATATACCATGGAGCTGGATCCCCAAGTTCCAAGTAGCTCTTTAAGCCTCCAACTGCATATTAAATCTCTTCTTCAGAACATTACTTGTGCTTAAAAGACAAATAATTGATGTATGCATATGAGGTTCCAACATACTATAACCTTGTATGCAAAGTAGAAAGAAAATCCAAGTAAAGTTACTTGTCAGGCTATCTTCCTCTTGGTTTCTGGGCTACTAGAGTAACTCCTGCTTTGCCTTTAAAGATTTCTTCTCCTCTGACTCCATGCGCTAATACAGAAGCAAGATGGAACTATATGTATATTGCATGTTAAGATATACGCACAGTACATTCATTTAATCACTCATGAGCTTCCTGAACTATATGTTCCTTGCCACATTAAAAGCTATTATTTTTCATCTGTTTTCTCGAGTAAATAATTCAGAAAAAATGCTGTGTTTTGGAATGCGTATTTTGGGGTAAGAAAGTATTTTGTTGGATTTACTGTACTTTGGTAGTTCTGTCTCAGTTACTCAAGATCAAACCCAGATTGTCCCTGACTGGGGGAAGGGGGGGGGGGGGGGGGGAAATCACAGTAACCTAGGCTTACATTGTACAAAGCGTATTTACATCTGGATATTATCAAACAAATCCCACCACCAGTAAAACAATCACTAAAAGATATTGACCAAATACAATATTTTCTGTTGATTAAATCAGCTATCCTGACTTCTGTTTCCATGTACTGGATGACATTATATGCCTATCAAATTAGTATTGTTGCAGAATTTTGCTCTTTACGTGCATCTGGTCTCTAGGATATTTTGAAACAACTGCAAGCAGAACTGCATAGCATAAGTTTTGGCATATTTTCCATAATATTAGATGGTGATTTGAGCCACAGATTTTCATTCCTACACAAGATGTTACTCCGGACAGAGAGTTGTGAGCATACCATAAATGGCCCAAAGTCTTCAACAAGAAGCACAACAGTTGAGTTTATTTCCATCATTAAACAAACAGTAATTGATGCAACCTGCTTATATAATTAATATAGCTAATCCATATTTTATAGGTTACAAATGGGTTGAACAGTAAAAATGTTAACCCTTCTGTAGTATGGTTAGTAGGGTTTCTATTTTATCGGATTTCTCTGGTATGGTGTAATTTCATTTAAGAGGAACATCCCTGCAGCCACTCTTCTGGCAAAGGCAACTCCTTCAGGAATCTCTTGTTTCTAGACATATTAGGTCAGCTTCTCTCAAAAGTCAGTCTTGCAAACCCTTTTGGGGCCTGAGGAAAGCAGCGTGCTCTTTCTGTTGGACAGTGAGAGCAGATAGCTATAACCCATTTCTTAAGTTTTTTCGATCATTTAACTCTTTCCTTTACATACTGAATTCTTGTTCAAGTATTTTCCTGATGTGAGCATGCCTTCAACATGCAACACAGGGGAAGACCTGTCCTTAGCAGCTAGAATTTTCAAAGTTTCACCTCCCATTCAAGCCCCTCAGATTTTCATGCAAGTAGCTTCAGGAACTACTCTGATAACACTTATCAAACTTTCTGAAAAAACATACCAGCCAATATACAGGGGTTCCCCAAAAGTCTCATTCCTTGTCTCAGTCACTGGAGCCAGGCTCCTTTGAAAATCTGACCCTAAAATTATCATTTGCCTCACTCTCAGATGTTTGGAATCCCTATGTAATCCACATTGCAATCCCTAACCCAGCTTCCAAGGGCAGCCCAATGACTTTTCAATTGCCTTATGCTCTACAGTATCCAAAGGATGGATGCATGCTATCAGTTTGCTATTTTATAAGCTTGAAAAGAGAAGTTGGATGGGCAGGCTGCCTCAGAAGTTCTGTTGGAACATAACTGGCACTAGAAGTTTTCCCAGACGAAAACAATTCAGGTTTCAAAATTTTCTGAGACCGGGGACTGCACGCGAACTGCATTTCTCTCTAGCTCCTCATCACTACTGTCTCCAGTGCCATCACAGCTTCACAAAAACCTTCAAAACACAGGAAATTAGAATAAAGCAACAAATTCCACCACTCTATAAAGCACTAAACTCCACATGCTCTCGTTTGCCAAGCCTACTGTTTCCCAACACTAGTTAGCATGCTCTTATCTTTGTATTTGTCTATTGCTTTTTTGGCTGATATAGGTAGAATTGCTGACATCCATCCCAACAGTGTTTAAGTCCTCCAAAGCAAGAACTTGTGCATTTACTGATGGCTGTCCAATGACTTGGAGAGTTTCAAATCCTGACAATGCTTTAAGTATTGCCAGGGGAGAAACATGTGAATCTTTGCTTAGGGTGTGAGAATTTTAGTCAACAGAGCAAAGATATACAGACAAAAGGGATTATATTGTGATGCTTTCAGAGCTGCAGTAATATGTACGCCTCTGAATAAACACAAGAATTTGAGGAGGAACCATCATGCTTGCAGCTGCCCATAGGAGAACCACAGGTAATGTACCACTATTACAATAAGATACTATCTATCTTTCAGGGTTTGTCACCAACTCGGTGGATAAGATCCACAGCCCTCGTAAGGCTCCTTTGTGCCTCTGCAGGTTTGTGGTTCTACCACCACACTACTTGAGCACAGGAACAGTTCAAAGGTAAGGCAGAAGGAAAGGAAGCAGAAAGCACTCCAATGATCCCAGCTAGAAGAATGGCTCCTCTGATAAAACATCCATGTGGCTGCTGTAATTTGCATTAGGAAATATCTTGTTCCACAGAAGTCAGAGAGATGGTCTGATCTCATTTATGGGATAAAAAGTAAATTGCAGTCACCCATGGCTTTTTCTGCATGGATCATGAACGAAAAAGTTGGAGTTTGCCAGCTCTATCTGTTTTTTCACTTACTGGCTTACATAGCTGTGATCAGCAGCACATTGAAGAACAGTTGAGCCAATATGGAACTTTCCAGTTCACTAGTAGTAATTAGATCTGTGAGCATGAATATAAATCTAAAGATCCAAGACCCAAATGGCTGCTTCTTAATGTATTCCTATTTACTGTCTCAAGAGCCCTCTTCATATCTCTTGTAGAATTATGTATTGCATTCAGATTAAACCCTAGGATAAATTCCTTGTCTCTCCACTTCACCCCCATTGAAATGATTTGGCTGGGTTACGCAGTAGTCCAAAGGATATGATCTACAGATGTCAGAAATGGCATTAACTTACCTAAGTGGTAAACAGCCAGCACAGCCAAGATGACACACACCTTTAACTAAAGGGCTAGGGCTGGGTTTTCCCCTTCAAATAGGCAACCAAAAATACAGTTTGCCTTAACAGACTTGAAGAGGCTTACGAGTGGAATTTCCTTTTGGATTTCCTTACAAGAGGACTAATATATTATTTCTCAATTACATTCTGCATTTGGCATAGTTTAACAGAGTGGGAGGACAACAAACTCATTAAAGATGTAAATGGCCCTGTGAGGGAGGAATACAGCAGGCAACAATCAGAACATGGATGTGGCTGCAGCTCTTTGCTTTGAAAGCAAAAGTTTCAGTTGGAAATAATTGGAAAATGGATACTGAGAAGATGAACAGCCAGCAGGAAGACTCATAACTAGGATAAACAACACAATACAGTCAATACAGGCATGTTCCACTATTTCTCTATCCATATTAAGAATCAAGTATTGATTACCTTTAACATACAGCACATTTTACAGTTAGCTCCAGGCTTGGTTTTTTATTTATTTCCAGCACAAGGACATCTGTAATGAAGTGGGGCACCAGCATGTGCTGACATGCTAGACACACACAAGCAGTGCTGCATACCACCAGGAGTCTTACCAAATCAGACACAGGCAGCTCCATGTGCTCTTGAATAAGAAAATGGATAACAACTATTTCTACAAAACAGCATCAGTGGACCAAAACAAAGCTGAAAAAAATAAAGCCTTCTATAACATCTTTAAAAAATTGTTTCCAAAAATGAGGAACGTTATTAAATTTTACAAGTGAAACTTCAAGTGACAAGCAAAAATACTATCAAGTAGCATTGGACGCTCTTACATTTAATGTTTACAGCAAAAGGCAAAAGAAAACTGCCCAATTTAACCTGAGATACAAATTTGCTCTGTGATTTTGAGCAATGTCTTGTCCTCTTTGTGCCTCTATCAGCCCAGCTGGAAAGTCTAGTAATAAATTAAGAAACAAAACAAAAAAAACAGGTCTTCAATAAGATCCAGATGCTCTATTAAACTGCTGTTCTCCTTAAACACCTTCCAAACCATAGCTACATAGAAATACATCTGACAGCTGAATTTTAAGCATGCGTATGAAACTGTAGCATTGTCTTTATCTAATTTCGAACAATTAGAAGTTACCATACCTCTTGCAGGCATTGGAACCACTTAAGTTCTCTTATCCATAATAAAGGTAATTACAACAGAACTGCATTAATGCCACCTCAAGATTAAGGATCATATACTTTATGATTCTGTTTATCCAGTGACTTATTGTGTGGTTTACCTTGGCTAGGCAATGTGCATGCTGAGACTGCTTCTTATTATATGAAATTCAATCTTTTCACTGTTACCATGTCCTTTTCCTGGCTTCTAATTCCATGTCCTTTTTGAACTTTCTAAGGGCTTTTCTCATCTTTACCTGTTAAGATCACATCACTTTATCAAGGAAAGTATATTTTTATTGTATGTACATACAAAATGATGATTGGAACTGGACCTGAGCATACAAGAAATTACGCTTATAAAAGTGTCATTATCTCAAGATGTGTTAGTCAGAGCCTTAGCTGAATACGCTTTTGTTTCTGCACAAAGAAATAAGCAGAAAATGGGAGAAAACTATAGGACTGATCATGTAACTCAAGACTGATACCATAATGGACATGAAAGAAATCAAATTTTCATGAACATCTAAAACACTGCTGCTTTATGTCTGTAATGTTTGACTTTGCTACAGCAACTTCCTTTTTAGTATAATGTTTGTAGCAAGCATTTGCAGCACATACTACCAAACACTATACCTCACACAGAACACATTTGTCAATTCTGTTGACTCAGATTGCCCCATTAGGAACTAAAAGTGGTGAATGAAGTGACTAACACAACCTGGGGCTGCTTCAGAAGCAGTTTCTTCTTAGATGTTAAGGAAATGCCTCTGAAGCCCTTATTGCTGTTGAAGTAGTGTTCTACTACTAATGAAACTGCTTCAGTTTAAGTGTGGCACCTACAGAGCAATACCTTGCTACAAACAGACAAAGGGTTCCCAGACCATCCATTAAAATGAAGATTTCCTAGTGCCTGCCTTACAGCAACTTGGGACAATTGCTGCTGAGCACTGCTGGTGTTTTTGAGAGTTATCTTCTTGCCTCAATAGGAAGAAATCCTGGTGGAATATTTTTACCCCTTTTCTTTGTAAAACTTACAATTGCAGGATAGGCCAGGAGAAAATATTTCTCTCGGAACTCATTCTTAACTTATCACCAGCTGTTTGCTAGGTAAGCAGAGTACCCTACCTGCTCTGATTTCTTATTGCTGGAAACAGTATACACCAACTTGAGCAGATTTCAAGCTCAGCATAACTGCACAAGATAACTGGCATTTTCTTAAAAAAGCCATCATCACTTCAGTAGATTATCCAGCTCACAGCTGAAATAACAAAGCACAGTTGCTTGCCAAAGGACACTGAAAATGTTAAAACATACTACAAATGACATTGCTAAGTGGCAAATGACAAAAGACAACCAAGGGAGTGAAAACTGATTCATACCGACTGGGTCTTAAACGAAACTGCAGTCACTGTCAGTAAGCTGAGATCTACTAGGAGCCCCAAGGCACGGTGCAGGTCACTCAATAGGAATATGGCTTCTCACATCCAATTCCCAGTATTAGTGAGGATGGTCCTCGCATGGCTCCAACTACAACGCCACATCTCATTGCCACCTAGTGGCTAAGAATATTTAATACATTCGACCTTTAGTCATGGGGCATAAATAGTTTCAGCAGGGTATTTTTGATTTCCTCACTATTTTCAGATCAGTGCATAACATTGCATGTGAATGCAGTAACCACCCACACCAGCCACTAACTTTCACTGGTTTGTGAACATGACTAACAAGAATTACTCTTTTTCCCAAAGTCAAAAAAGCTACAGGACAACACCAGCAAAGCCAGCAGCTAGATTTCTATTTATTAGATATGTCTTAGGTAGCACATTGCTAGAGCAATTCCTTGATTGTAAAGCACTATGAAATCACTTATAAATAAGATATGTCAGAAGGCATTACTCCTATGAGGAAACCCCTGGAAGTGTTAGCACAGCTCCTCACAGCAGCCACACAGACTTTGAGACCCAAGAAAGATGTGTGGTACAGAACAATTAAAGTGCATGTGGATAGAAAGTTGCTACTTGCACTGATACTGGTTTTGCCTTGAGGCAAGACATTTAGTTCTTCTCAATTATGAGCAGAAATCCCGGAAGTTAAAACAGTGAATGTTAATTTGAGAAAAGGCATCCCTGGTGCATGTGTAAGCTTCCAACTTAAGAATGGTATGTAGCTAAGCACAACAACTTGAAGTTAGATTTGTAGCACAGCAGTTGCCTGATGCCTATGTTTTATCATAAAGAAAAATACTAGAGATTATTCAAAATAAGTTCACAGGCATTTACTTCGAAACTTTCATCTCTGCTCCGCATATGGCGCACTAACTCAAAATTAAAGTGCAAGAAGAAAATTGGTACAGGCTAAAAATAAGCTCTATTTTGATAATAGCCTGAACCTCTATCCCACAGAATCCAATATAGCTTTCTTCAAGTATCATAAAAATCACTTTATACCCCTTTGCATCTTTATTTTTCAGGCTTGCCTACCCCTAACCCATCCCATCAGAACAGGCCAGTTGAATAGTTGTGGCCAGACAATTGCCAGTTCAGATGCAAAAAAAAAATGGCCCTTTAAGGGACAAAGCCAGCTGCAAATACTGAGTTGTGCAAGTGCCCACTGGAAAGAATAAAATCATAGGCTTGACCTTGCTCCACCCATTGATTTTGGGCAGAATTTGCCTAGAAAATTAGTGGTTTTGACCTCAGTTTCAAGAGCATGAAGCTAGATCATCTTGACCAGAGCCTTTGATGTCAGTAAAGTTACGCCTAATTTACCCCAGGATAACCAAAATTAGAATCTAGCCTGAGGGTAAAAATGTCTTTTAAATTACCCAGGCTAGTCCTCCCCCTGTGCAGGTTTGTAGCTGCACCACAGTGGCTGCTCTCCTCATATCACCTATTCCTATGACTTGGAGTATTTCATTGTTTCCTTCTAACCACAATGTAGAAGAGATTCTCAAGGTCATAGTTAACCATGGGACTTCACTCAGTGAGGGAAACTTTTCTCCCAGTCTTCTCATGTGATCTCATTTATCTTCATTCTCTTCTAATTGCATACATCTACAGGTGGGCAGAACCAGAGAAACCCACTGGGCAGGATAACCTACATTTTCTCCAAGTCTGGAAAGTCAATGGGTAGTTCTGAAGTAAAAAAAAAAAATGAGAGAAGAAAATACAAGTTGTATATACTTTGGTTGTCTTTAAAAAGAGGATTCCCCCCTGCCCCAGGCCAGAGGGACTAACGTAAGTCAAACTATTCAGCAAAGGAGACTCTATATTAGTGACAGAAAGGGTTATAATGAAGCAGGAGCAGAAGAAACTAGATCAAGTGAACAGAAAGCAACTTCATGATTGGATTTGGCTGCTAAAGTATCTTCCCATATCTCCCTCTTTACTTTTAGTAAATTATATTCCACACTGTTCTTTCTCCCTATGGAGCCATGCTGAACATTTACTTTCCTCTGCCTTAAAGCACAAGTTCAATACAGGAAAGCCAAGGAAGCTGGAAAAGGTTTTCCAAAACAGACTGGCAGATCCACAATCACTGGTCACAGCACTAGGATCTCTAGCAAGTTTTTTCCAAGGCTGCCTAGGAGCCAAACTGAGCAGCTGCACTGAGCACATTTCACTGTGGCTCCCATCAAGAGGCACAGAACCAGCTGTGAAACCTCGAGCCTCAGACAGCAAGAACACTACTGCAAAAGGCCATGAGCATCCTGCTCTAAAGTCGACATTACCCCTGCTTGGAGCAGAGGAATGGGACTAAATGACTTCCTGAAATCTCTTCCAACATAAATATTCAGAGATACTACCAACATCTTTAAAATTTCACTTTTTTTTTTTTCAAAACATCAGTTATACACAAATAGAGGAACAGAACCTCTCCAGAAATGAGCTGTGCACTATTAAAAAAAGCATGCTGTAATAAAGCCTTTAAGTGAGTCTTAAGTGACTATTAAACACATAATAATGCACCTTCCTACAGGCATCAATGAAATTACATACTAAACACTACAGTCAGAACAAAATAATTTAGCATAGATGCCTTGAATGTTCATTATTAAAATAAAAACAAAGGACATTTGTCCACCATGCACAGGTTACCATATGAAGAACTCATTCCCACATCGCTACTATAGACTGGCTTAATTGAGCCTAAAGGAATTCTGTGCTTAGGAAAGCAGAATTAGATATAAAGTTTCTTGAAAGTTGCTAGAGAGAAGGGAATGAAATCTATCTAAACCTTCGCTATTTTACCAGTTCATACTAGACCAGCCTTAACTTCTTACCTGGGATTAGGCCTTTCCACAATCCTTGCTATTGTCAGAGGTCACATCTCTGCCACATAGGACTGGCTGCAGCAGCTCAGAGGCAAAACAACCAGCACCCCCAAATCAGGTCAGCTAACCTGGCTGTATCCCCACAGACTTACCAACCTTGGAGCTAGAGAGAGATCAGCTTTATAGTTAATCTAAATTACAGACACCTGCTAGCTATCTTCACAGCTGGCACTAATCCATCTATTAGCACCCTGCCCAGGGCTGAGCCAGAGCACTTTACGCCAGGACTGCAAATGGGCTTGTATGGAACTGGCCATCCTGGATCTACCTTGTGAGGGGACTCTCCCCTCTTTGGAGAATTTGGAAGTGGTCATTTAAGCCAGGTGGTATTTGTTGTGCATGAACCAAAGCAGCATTAATTCCAGAAATTAATCATAGACTTGCTCGCTTTCTATACCAGGCTTTATCCATTAATCTGTGCTTGCAGCAGAAACTCTCTAAGTCACATCAGTGACTGAGACAGTCGTTGTGAAAGCCTGATAACAGAGAGTTGGAAAGCACACAAGCAATGATAAAGAAAACGAATCAAGGTTATGGTATCACAAAAGGAACTTTGTCTGCTTGGCCAGAAAACAGGGTTTCTTTACAATATCACTTCCTCATTGGCTAGCGTTTTGTACTACTAATTGTAAAAGTTGCAAACAAACCATGCGAGCCTATCGAAATATTCTCTGTCAAGAAAAGATCACCATTTCATATGTGCAAGTACGCGGTTCAAAGAAGGGTAAGCTAGCGATGCCCTGTACAGCGCTAGAGACCAAACGAGGTAGCAGAGGTGCTGCAGCACCATGTGGAAGACAAAACTGTTTTGCTGTATGTGTAATACCTAGAATCAAACTTTATGATAAGACATAAAACCGATTACATTTTATCAATACAATGCTAAGAAACAATCCACCCAAAGCCAAAGCCGTTGCACTGCCTTCCTGGGTATTTCTGCCTGAAGTTTATGCCTGCCTTGAGGCCAACAGAGACGCTGTGCTGATGAAAACTGTTGCTACACAATTGTGGCTGGTTGGACAGTTTGGTTTGCTGCACCACCCTGTTTAGTTCTACTTTATCCTCACTGCCTACTCTCCTGTACAGGCCAGCCCCAGTGGTTTGTTGGACATTTGTACTCCAGTAATACATTGTAATAACAATAGAAGATCACATGTTTGAATCTACATCTGCTATTTCCACCTCCACCTGGGACAGATGGGCACTGATAGATTTAGCTATAATTTTTTAAGGCATTACTACTCTCAGCTGTCCACTCACCTCTTTGCCAGAGGTGATTGCCCCATGGCAAACACATGCCAGTCCTGCAGCTTCTGTAATTTGCAGTTTGGCAAATTTAAGTGCAATCATTCACTTCTGTAACTCCTGCAATGTAACTTCTGCAACTCCTGCAATGTAACTTCTGCAGAAAGATGGGGCAGACACCTGAGAGTGGGAACGTAATAAGCTATATACCTTAATCTGACAGAACTCATCCGTCACAGCCAGAAAGGCCAATATTTCAGTGACAGAGATTGCAGATATACACGCCAAACAAACAAAAGTTCCTTCTGATACAAAGCTACATAAAATCTAAGAACAAGTTCTTTCTCTTTTCTATCTGATCAGTAGACATCTCAAACTTTTTTTTTCCATGTGCTGTTTCCACAATAGGTCTATGTGAAAAGTGAGGTCATGTAGCCTTCCATTTCAAGCACCTTGATGTTCTTCCTATAGTACAAGTCAAACTGGCCCTAACCCGGTAAATAAGTATTTCCAGTGTTGCTGCCTTCTCTATATCCTGCCCAAATGTAATGACATCACAGCAACAGTTCCAGGCACTCCAGAGATGATGGGAAAGCATAAACAGTGCTCCATCTGCAGTTCATTTGCTATCGCTATAAAAAAAGAGCAAAACAAGCCTTTGACTGATGGTTCGTTTCCACAGTTTGGTGGCAAGAGCTTTGCAAATGAACTATTTCAGGCAAGAGCTAGTGGCAGGTATTTGATAAAATGCAGCAGTTCTGATAATACATGTTTTTTTTTAACATGGACTTTGTAAATTATAGTATTCAAGGACAAACTTGTCAGGTCAAATTTGACCCAGGTGCTGAATGTGTAAAAACTGAGAGGTAGAGATTACTGCAGGAAAGATTAATGACTCTATTAACATGAGTATGTGCAGCTACATCGCTGTGCGCAGAGGAAAAGTTTTGTTTGGAGGCACAGTAAATGAAGTCTGGGTATGCTCTAGGAATATTTTTGTTCGTTTTTTGTACAGAGATATTTTATCTCAGAGTTATTCAAATATACTTGAGTTCCTATAACCAAGCTTTAAAAATTAATATTTTTTTAGTATTACCTGATGAATCAGTTACAAGGTAAAATCAGCACAGGTTTGCATCAAAATATGCTCTATTCAACATTATCCAGCTACCCTGTACTGAGTGAAAAATTCTCAGAATGAGATGCACAGCCGCTCCTTGTAATATAACATTTTTTTCATGCTGCTGCAATGCAATCAGTGTGTGATATTTTTAATTATTACCGTTCCAAATGTGTAAAATTGAGCTCTGATTCTGCTGAGGAAAAACATTTTATAGTTCATCAGATGTGAAGTACTGATGTGTAAAGAACACAGTTCTTGTGTCAAACAATAAGAAGACTTTAAGCAATTGGGGACTATATTCTTACCTTGTGAAATCAGCCAAGACTCTTCTAATATCATTACTTCACTCATTTACATCGGCTGAAGAGATGGCATCCGAGGGAGGCAGGGCCGCCCAGAGAGAAGGGGCAGGAAGAGCAGTTGATCTCATTGCCCACTATGCTGAGTAATTAGAGGGGTCTTCCACCTCATTCCAGTGGGACAGCTCTTAATAGACAGGGAACCGTAGTCTCTACTTGTACTCCCTCGAACCTCTGGGCACCCCTGCCTGATGTTTAGCTTGCTGTCAGAGTTTTGTCCCAATATTCAAAATTGTTAAGTATCTGTAATCAAAGCCAGATGGTCTTTGCATTTATAGGCGCTTGATAGACGGTTGGTTAAATTC
This sequence comes from Platalea leucorodia, assembly GCF_965183815.1. Classification (NCBI taxonomy): domain Eukaryota; kingdom Metazoa; phylum Chordata; class Aves; order Pelecaniformes; family Threskiornithidae; genus Platalea; species Platalea leucorodia. The sequence continues at coordinate 6,263,478 of NC_138828.1, read as the reverse complement.
AGCACTACACCCAAATCTCAGTATCACCTGACCGAAGTTCTCACCTCCTCAGGGTACAGTAACCACCACCTTGGTGTCACTACAGGCCTCTGTAGTTTTGAAGTTTCACATTGAAACTGGCCTCTGCAAAGGCAAAAAGTATTTCTTCCCCTGCCTTCAATTCATCCTTCATTCGCAGCTGGTCCGGTCCCTGCCAATACTGTTAGGTGAAGTTCTGAGATCCGCTAAGACATTTTAGCTCATCTTCCTGTCATTCAACAATTTCAGTTTCAGGGACATTAGGCCCAAGGAGCAACTTTGGAGGAAACTGGATTGTGAGAAAATAACCCAAATGTCCCTGAGTTCAATGAAAAACTCACTGAATTCATTCAGTCACACTATCCACTGAGCTCTTCTTCAGTCTTCCCTGAGCTTCCAGAGGTGGATAAATAAGTCAGTTAAACATAAACATAATCAATTTTGAAATCTGCTGAATAAAGCAGCTAGTCTTTTTTCCTGATCACCCCCTGGGTCTCATTTTGTTTAAGTGGAAATGCTTTGTGATTAAAACACTGCGTAGTACCAGAGCGACATCCCGTTCCCAGGGCAGCCCGTGAGGATTGCTCCTCGCTCCCAGGCTCTCAGTTTGCAAAGTTCCTGCATATTCATGGACTTTATTCTCTTCAGATTAGGCTGCACTCTTCCACTAACTCTGAAGACCAGGCTGTGAACTTACTGTACTCACATTTCTCATCTGCAAGATAGTGTTTCTATACATCACAGAGGTGTGAGAAGCATGAATTCAAATACTTCCCAGGTAGCCAGAGATTTTAAAGAAAGGGGTATGTAGGGGTTACCGGTGCAAATTCACCAGGTGTGTGCAGGGGTTATTGTCCCTTTTGTCCCCACTGCAAGTCCCTGTCATGCGACATGGCCATAATTGCATGCTGGCATTTCACTTTTGATTGGAGCTGCTTCTACTCCAGAATATTATAGGAAGGTAAAGAGCCTGTTGGTGTTTAAAGTTCAGTGCTGCTTGGCCACTGTCTAACTATGAACTTCTGCATAACTTGGTCTTTTCTTAATCATAGCCTTTCATTCCTTCTTTTCACAATGAGCTACTGGAATCGCATTTTCTGGTTTTTTTCCAAACCATTCATTCATACTGGCAATGAGGATATAATCTCACCTTTCTGGCTGGGAACGGCTTGCCACAATCCCCTATTACACACACCAGAAATTTAGCAGGATGAATGAAGGCAGTGACACGTATTAAGCAGCATGCCATGTTTTGTCTGCGTATGAAATTTCAGAATATCTGCTAAAATGTACAATGTGTGTGTAACTCCATCTACCTCTCCTCATAATTATTTACATGGAACCACTGGGAGACAGCATGTCATAATATTCATTCATACTTGCAAACCACAAACAAGGAGAAAGCTGAGCCAGGACTAATGCAAACAGACAGAGAAAGAGACAAGTACATCTGGCTATGAATAAACAGCCAGTTTTTTGCTTCCTCTCCTGGAAACTTTCTTGACTTGTGTTCTACCGCAGTTTATTCTATCAGCGATGAAATGGCCTGCTTTGGTACTTGCGTAACATTTTAAAGCATCCTCAGATTCAGGCGTCATAAAAGACTTTAATTGTACACGAGCAAATGTAGAACTAATTTCTAGAGCTGACAACCCACACGGTACAGGCTGAAGAAAAGAATCACAATCACATAATCAGTTCTACCTATACAAAACCAATATTAATGGGGGTGAGAAGTTGGACACTATGGGAGCTGGCTACGACTGGCCAGGTGATCCCAAGCACAAGTTGCTTCCCACCTGCAGCACTGGCAGTGTTTTGGAAGGGAATGAGCAGCTAGCTTTCAGACATGGGGCCAGAACTGTGCTTTCCCACAGAGAACAGGAACAATATCAAAAGAAAATGCAAGAAAGCCCATTTCACAACACAAAAATGGCACTATGCACCAACCAGCTGAAAGGAGTCTAACCAACATAAAAATTCATGATAGGAACTGTATCACAAATCACGAGTCGGTGGAGCACTTTCCCTGACTTAGGCAGACCTTGGATCAAGCCTACAGATTACGATATATTAGCACCAGCTACAAACGTCAAGATTTATTCACTTTCCACCTCACAAATTTTTAGAACTGCTTTCACTATGAGTGAATGGGGTCCCTCATGCTTTTTAGCGTTTGTCATCGCTCTTTTAATGTTTGAAGCACCCTTTGTCATAATGAAAGAGTGTTTTGGGAAATATCCATAACAAGTTGAATCAAACTGGAAATGCTGTTTGGCTGTTGAACAGACTTGGTAAATTAATATTAGAAACCTTCACTTTATTTTTTCTTTCTCCATACCATGGTAACTTATTGTCTATTTTTAAGTACAATAAAAAGGTTAGTTAACTCTTCTCTGAAGCTATTCAGAATGTAGTCATTCATCCTTTTTTCACAAAATTGCAAGAGAACATCACAAAAACATTCACCGGCGAGTCTGAGGAATGGTAAGCAGAAATAGATGTAGGATTTAATAGTAATATTTGTCATATCTGTCATAGATGAGTGGACACATTCAGTTATTTCTGCTGACTCCTCTAATCGTAAATCTGTGTTCTAGACAGAGTTCTCAAAGAGATTTATTCCAAAAGGAATGAATTCTCTCAAAATTCAGTCAGTTATGTTTAAAATTTCATGTAGAAAAAACTGTTACAGAAAAGTAAAATAAAAACAAATGTTATCTCTTTTTTTAAAGAAAAACTTCTCTGTTTGTGATTGTAATTGATTATTCTAAAATTAAATCATATACAGCAGAAACACGAAGGCTATTTACAAGCTAAATGCTACCGGAAAGATAAAATCTTATTATCACCTGTAACTTTCAGTGGTCTTTATTTATTTTGTTATTTACAATCATTTAACATTTACTCATAGAACTTAATTGTGTAATTTTTCCTGTTATGTTTCTTAGTTATGTATCTCATCTCTTTTCTAACTGAATGGACTGAGCTTTCTTAGAGAAAGGATTTCCATAGGTTATTCACAAATCCTTCAGCAGCTGCTCTATGTCTGTTCAATTAATCTATTGTGCAAATAAAACAGCATTTGAAGAAAAGATGGAAGTTTGCTTTTGCAGATATCCTCCCTGCACCTCCGTTCAAACTGGAATCCAGAGTTCTTTTGCTTTTAGTACACAAGCTTGCAAATAAAAAACTTGATCACCAAAAGTTCACAAATAAGAGTGCTTTTCTACAACTGGACCTGTGTACACGGGCACTCAGACATACGTAACTCTCCCAAATTTGAAAGAGCTCCCAAATTTGTAAGATTAGGAGCCTTTTTTTGTCAGGTGGCCTTGAATGAACTGGGCTTACCTGCAGAAAGGGACCAAAGACAAAAGTTGACCATATTGGGAGGTTTTACATTTTTTGTGTAAGAAAACTTATCTTTCAGCTACATTTGCCCACCTCAAACAATGAGATCACCACAAATCTATCTGCCTTACTATGGGAGTAAATCAGAGACTATATCCAGAGCTTTGAATATTTACTGCCTAGTAACACAGGACAAGACTAAGGAGAAAAAAAAGGAGAGAGCAGTTCATAGCTATCTGATAGTCGGTGCCTTTTCCCCATCCTGGAAAGTTTTACAAACAACTGTTGCTTATTACTTTATGGTTTTGAGACCTCATTCTGAAATCAGTGGTTTGCAATTTGGTTTGAAGAAGTTTGCCAAATCTGGTACTTAAGTTTTAATGGTGCAAAACTAATGAAAGGGTAGGATATGCATAATTATTGTAAATAAAGAGTATGATATGTCAGGAAGAATGACGAAGGGAAGTAATGAAAGACAAGTATTCTACTGGGATTTAGAGAGTCCCATCGCAGACTGGCACAAGCACAGTGAAGTTCTCCTGTTATAAACTCGAGCAAAGCTGCAAGAAGCAAAGCTGTGAGCTTTTATTTTGTGCTGAAAATGTTTTGAGAAGGTACTTTTCAGGAATTTATCATAATGAAGAAAGACTACATTTCCCTATTTGCACTCTCTCATTGTGGTTTTAATATTTTAAGGTAAAATGATTCAGATTAGATATTTTTCTTAAGAAATTTTTTCCATTAAGGGGGAAAGAGACAAACGTCCTGAAAAGGATTTTAGCGCAGGCATTCAAGCTCTGCTGTTGGAAAGGGTTAGTAGCAAGCTAAACAGATCCTGAATGTCAACTCCTTTTCTTTGTTATGTTTCATTGCAGTTAGGGTTGGGTAAACTTGAGCAAATTGAAGTGTGTGCATACACACATCCTTCTGTTTATGGAGAGTGTAATAACTCTGGAAGAGCTGACGTATTGTGGCAGAGAATAAATACAGAACTGTATAAACAGATTTCATTGCTATTGGTAGTCCTTAGATAAAACTTTCATGTATCCACATAGTGCCGACCTCAGTAAAGACAGGATTTAACAACACTGAATGTAAAGTCCAAAACAAGGATCTAATTCCATTTAAATGTCTAGTATATAAACCCAGGAAGCAAGTATTTCATTGCTAATCTGGGTGTAGAAAGCTCAAGATCTGGCCCCACTTACATGAGTGTAAATACAAGCATTTAGTTCAGTTGTCTGCAGATCAAAGAATGGGCTAAACTTTATCATTATTAGTTTTAAATGCTCTTAATTAATCTCAGAACAAGCTGTAGCTACAAGGTCATGATTTAAGCGGTTTAGGCTGCAGAGATGCAGCTCCAAGGAAAAGTGTGGGTTTGTGTTGCCAGGGGAACCCTTAATGTGCTCTGGCACCAGTCATATTTTGAAAAACAAGAAACGAAGCAGAAGAAGGTATCATTTAATGAAAAACATGAAAAGATTGAATCAAGGTCTAAAAGACCATTAAGCATGAAAAAGAGGGAGAGATACAACATTTTAAAGAGTATTTTAGAAGAGTGGTATAACATTTATTTATAATATTTATTTATTAAAATTATATTTAGCTATTTCAGAGGAAAAGTTTAGACCCCAACTATTGCCAGAGATTGCTTAATGAAAAGGACTAATGACGCTCTGAAGGGACCTCAGAAGTCTGATGTGAAATCAGTGGCAAGGTGTGGACTGTAGACCTTCCACAATATTTTCTTACAAATCCAGAAATCAGGTGAAACTTTCTTCACTTCAGAATTTGTTATAAATCAGATCTCAATAAATCTATCAATCTAATATGCACAGTTGTGCCACATTTTACAGTTATCTTCTCTGTTCCCAGGGTCATATGAAAATCCTTGTGAACTGAACCCTAAATAAGGACTTTCTCTGTCTGCTGTGGATTGAAATCACTGCTTTAGATCAGAACCAAAAGTTATGGGATCAGGGTCTCAGCTGAGCAATGCCCATTTATATCCACTTAGTAGATAATCTATAAAAGATGTAGAAATTAGTATCAAGTAAACAAGTTTTTGAACAGCTTGATTAGACTGTGAAAATAATTTACTTTTTGGCCAACTGATCACACTTTATGTGACACTGAAGTATTAAGTGAATATAGTTAAACTTCATCTCAAGCATAGTTTCAAATTCAAAATTACACTTTCTAAATTTTGAAACAAAACATTTTGACCAGTCTCAGAGAAATCTACTTTCTTGGGTGACAACTATCTGAAAAAACAGCCTGAGGTTATTTAATAGTTTCACGGCCCTACACTGAGGTTTTTTTGGTGCACAAGACATATATTCAAAAATATTTCCAAACCTCTACTTCTGATTGCTCTAAAGCCCTAAATGTGCATCTTTGGCAAAGAAAAACTATACAGTAGAGATCACAAGTACAGAGTTTCCCCTCCATTGTTCCTTCTTATAATTGTCCTGGTGCCTTGCAACTGAATATTGTGATCGATTGCAATCCAATACTTCAGACAGGCCAAAGAAAAACCCGGTTCTACTGATCACAAAAGAAGGAGAAAAAAGATATGTATATAATCTTCTATGAGTTCTAGGACACATACTTTATTCGCACATTTAGCAGTGCCTCATGGAAGGGCACCTAGCACAGACATCATGTTCACGAAGAATTTTTTTTTTCTTCACTACTTGTCAGCTCCATTAAGTAGCATAGGAATTTTTTCTTTATTGTGAACGAATTTGTCTGAAAACAGAAATGGTTTTTACCGACTGAAAGGAAAGGAAGGACTGATCAGATATTAGTAGCTTGCTGCAGATTTTTTTAATGATGTTAAATGAGTTTAATAAATGTTTAATGAGTTACTTTCTGACAAATTCTTTTTCAATAAATATGTTTAGTAAACATATTTGGGAATTTGCCTGCCAAAATCATGAGTATTTCTGGGAAATAAGCTTCATGAATAGGTAAAAAATATTGATGTAATACATATTTCTATTGTAGTTCTAAAAAGAAAACGCCAGGAAAACTGATACAGCAGGAAAATTATTTGTAGATAGGCTATTGCTTAAGAATTCCCAAACCCATTACAGAAACTATAAATGGTTAACTGTAAAGTCTGAAAGTGTGTGAAATGTCTATAAAAGTATTTGATTATTTGGATGTGTTTCTCTACACTGTGTACTTCATACGAGCTTAATCGTCAAGGAATCCTACCCTGAAGCACTAACAAAATCGTGAAAATTATTACATACTCTTTAAGCCAAACAACATCTATAGCTGGATTGTCCATAGAACCCACAAAATACAAAAATACAAATTAATTTATCAGTCCTAAGTCCAGAGTAACATTTCTATGCACAGATCTCAGATTTAATAGATAATTATTGCATTCACAACTTTAGCTTCTTCTTCTGACAGTTTGCAATATCACAGATGTTGACAGTAATATATCAAAAGGCCTAAATTGGAAATAAAAACTAGTAAAAATGGGAAATAATAACACTGGGAAGACTACTTGTCTTAAGACAATAATATTAATTATTTGACCTTTTTCTTCTTTGCATCAGACACTTACAAAGAATATAACGTCATAAACAAACTTCCATAGGGACAGACTTTATGATAGATCATCTCTTTTGAGAGTAGCGTGCTTGCATTAATACACATGAATTAACTTACAATAATTTATCATATGTAAGGCTTTGACTTTAATGTTTAACTCTGCTTTCAGTTATGTAGCCTGATGCATCGGACCTTTCATTCTACTAAGTCTGACATGTGCTAGGCATTTGCAATAAATGTATGTTGTAAAAGTGTAAAAGAGGAGAGAAACCAGCAATGTTTATTTCTCATTATTCATGACTTGTTCCAGGTAGAAATCAGCTTGAATCTCAATTTTCCCTCTTTTTTGAACAAACTGTTTAGTTTCACTTTACTTTTAGATGCTCCAATGGCATTAGTAAGAGAATATTTAAAGCTAAGTAAGGCATATTTTAGTTGAGCTTCCTATAAAGGACAAAGTATAATCCATAAAGATTGCAATTCATGACCGTATTGTTCCAATATTACATTTCTATAATTGCATTAGCTTGAACAGTACTACACCAGCATGTAACTAAATAGCACATTGGTGTCTCAGTGCTGGAACAGAGGAGCTTGTCACGAGCCAGTTCCCCAGCAGCTATATGCCAGCACACCTCTGTCGAAACCAATGCAATTACACTAACATCGGCCAACGATCTGTTCCACTGGATCATATTCTGATGTATTTGCATCCATATATATACCTCTACCAATACAACAGGCATCGTGAATGGCGTTAAAAGCATAGCCTAAGAAGAGTCGCAGGGACAGCTGGCTCAATAGCACATCCCCAACCATGGCCAGTCATGGGTACTTAGGAGAGAAGCATAGGAAACTGTGAAGGTATCACGTGAGCTTTCTCTTGCAGGGTTCCAGCTTTACAGGGAGCGATTAGTGAGTTAGCGACCTCTCAAGGCACAGTTTGCATCCAGCTCATCATACTTTGTACCCGCTGATAGTCCTACCCTCATGACATTCGTTAATGCTTTATGAGCCCCTTTGACTTCCACAACATGCAGTGGCAATGACTCCCATAGCTGTGTGAAAAACAGCTCCTTTTTATACATTTTTAACCAGCTGTTTGATGTTTTCATTGAATCCTTGCTAGTTCTCGTCATAAACAGTAAATAACTGGTCTCCCAATTTCTTAGCCATCTATTTGCCTTTCTCATGTCCCCTCCCCACTGAGATGCCTTTAGAGCACCCTGTGACACAACCACCCTCTTTTTTTTTCCCTCATTCCAGCTGAGTATGTATCACTAAGGTCATACAGGCCTTACTGGTCAGTGCTTTACCCCTTCTAGAACCATTACTACATACAGGGCAAATAAAGTGCAGCGTGGTTGCAAAGCAATCCTGATTCAAAAGCATTTTATACCCAAATGCATGACATAATGTATGTTTAATCATACAGGAACTGACCACTGCTTGATAGAAATCTTCCTGTCTCGCGTAGCATCAACAGAGCAATGTTAATTTATACCAGATGCACATCTGGCCCAGTGTGTGTAAAGAAGCTGTTGAGGTGGAAATTTAATATTTAAACTAGTACAAACCTACAGAATTCTGCAATAAAATTAAATTTGGGTAAAGGATTAGTTACTACTTTGATTATCTACTAAAGAAGGCTTATTTTTACAGCAAATGGAAAATTGCAAATAATTGGAATCAACATTTTTGCTGCTAATGTAGTGTCAATTCCATGACACTTACCCTAAATGTATTTATTATTGAAGTGGATGAGTGACATGGCTAAACATGGTGAGACAAGTGACCTAGCACCGGAGGTTTCTTCCCCGCTTTTCGACAGAAGTTAGACATAGCCACAGCCAGCCAGCCAGCCACATACATGAACTGTTTATGTAGAGATGAACTTCGATACATTACAATGCCCTTAAGAAGTCATAAACCCTGAAAATCAGCGAAAGCGAGAATAGAAATATTCACCACTAACCACACTAGGCTTTTCATGAATCAAGTTTTTTGTAAGGCCTCTGTATTGAAGACATCTCCCTAAACTTTGTGGAATCATACTGAGATTCATAAGACTAAGGCAAGATTAAGTGACAAGACTTGTGCCTGATCAGCATTTGAAGTCCCTTTTGAAACAAATCCAAAATAGTTCACCATAATACTAAAAAGTCTATAACCCCAACCTGATAATCCTGTATCATAAATTATGGTAAAGATTTCTGGCAAGCCAGGTATATAGAATAAGAAACGGCTACAAAAATTATAAAACAGAATTGACCTTATGGACCATTTGGTTAATTTTTCATGGTATTTTCCCATGTTTTCGTGCCTCATTAGTCCACGTAACGATGGCATTAAATCCGTACCCAAGGCCATAAGAGTGAGCACGAAATGATGAATCTAGGTCTTGTCAGTGGACAGGACTTGTTTTGGTGCAGTAAATTGGCAAGAGGGCCAAAGAAACAATGTCAGGGATGAGAAAACCAGGGGAGAAAATAAGGAAGGAATACGAATTAAAAAGAAAACACCTATGCATGAATTATAAAGTAGAGCCACTCAGCTAAAAGAGTTTATTTTTGGCCCTTTACCCATAGGATTTTTCCAATGATAACATGGCATAAGCTGTAGTTAAGACCTTCATGAATGATGTTGCAGACAAATCATGGAAAAGAGATCAGATCCTCTGAGTTTGAGGGGATATTTTAGGACTTTGTGCGTGTGTGCTGAATGCTTGTCATCCTATTCATGTCACTATGACTTTCATATGTTCATGAAACCTTATAATTCTATATAACCAAAATGAGCACTAGTTTACTTTCTGTACATCTCACAAGTTACAAATAATCACAGCATGAATTTAAATGATATATTTAAATTTCATGAACTCAAAACCTATCAATGTTAAACCAATGAAAGAAGTGTAATCAAAAATAGCATCAATTATTTACATAACCTCTAGAGAAACCTAGGCTTATATGGTGGTAATGTTTAAAAAAGAAAACGGTCTCCCCTAACAAGACAAACAGTTGCTAGAGGTACCGAGAAAATTGTCCTCCAGTTATCTGAATGTAATCCAAGAACCGGTACAGAACTTCAGAATTGAATGCAGAGGACTTCAGATAGCAGATCTTGTGCATTATCTAACTGCTTGATTTATTCACTTATTTCAAAGCATAGATTCTTTAGAGTAGACAATATTGTGTCCTATTTTATTATAATATTGCTATAAATCACAAGTGATTTCTTTAAAGTAAAAAAGTCACAAAAATTAACCTGGCATAAGGACTAAGCAGTATTTTGCTATATATTCTACATTTAGACAGTAGCTATTCTATAAACACAAAGTATGAAATTTCACAATCCTCAAAAGAAAAGGCAAGTGATCTGTTTTTAATTTTAGGTTTTCTACATTTATATCTGGGAACTGTATACTTGCAGGAATTATGGGTTAAGTGGGAGGAGAAACAGGAGCAACTTTCATTGGCAGTTTAAAATAGAGTTCACTGATTTCAGGAATAGTTTCTTTTCCACGTACTGAGACTTCTCCAGTGGGAATAGCTCACTGATATGGTGAGGAAAAATGGAGCAAGGTGTCTTCGTACAGTGTAAAGCCAGAGTAGTAATGACTAGACATAAAATCTTGTAATTTAATGCTTTGAAAGGACAAACATTTTGAAAGCATGTTTCCAAAATACATCTGCAAAATACCTTGTAATTTTCTTTCATTCATGGCTTCCCTGAGACTCAAGGCATTATGCTTTCTGGTTGCTCAACTCTATGCAGAAACATTTTCCTGCAGAAAGAATGGTAATTTTTTTTGCAAAAGCATAAGCAAAAGCCGATGTGGAAGTACACCTTCAGCATGGATCCACTAAAACACTGCACTGCGTCTTTGCAAATGACAGCAGCAGTAAAATATGATACAGATCTTTCCTCCTGATCAGCGTTCCCCCAAATGAATTAAGATTGTACATGAAGTATATGATACTTCTGATCAAAGATCAGTGTCTTTATCATATATTTTTCAAAACCTGTGATTAAGTTATCAGCTGCTAAAGTAATGACTTTTGCGTCTGAATTACACACTATACTACTTTTTGCACAATCAATATTGGTGTTTTAGTGGCAGTTCTAGTGGAAAGGAAAAGCTGTGAAAAAGCTCCTCTGGCAGAAACAGACGTAGCAATAAGGTCACCATGTTTGGAGGGACCAGCTAGCACTGAGCTTTCTGGACAATAAAAAGCAGAATGAGTTTCCATAAGAAATGGAAAACCACCTAAAGAAATACCTGTTAGTAGAGAGCAAAGCAGATCCGTCATTGCCTTTAGGACAGCTATGTATAAGAGCCTACCCTTGAGTTCTTAGTTACGTACGTGGCTATTTTTATGGGAATGACAGATGAAAGCCTGGTCATATCATACAAGTAGACTTCTATACACAAAAAGTATCTTCTGCATTTCCTCTTCTTTTCCCCAGAAAAGTTTTGAGTTTTGAGTTAAGCAAGATGGATGAATGAGGACGTAGTCTTGTCTTTGGAGTTTACAATGTCCAGATTAAACTGAAGATATTTTCCAAAAGCATGTGTTATGTATTTAAGAAAATAAGTTCACTGTGGGGTGATAGAGATCAACATTTTCTTTCCTGGAAGAAGCTTTGTTTAGTTTCCATTAAGTAATGAGCTGCTAAAGGATTTGCTGCTACAAGAATCCGAAAAAAGACACCTTAAACACACTGAAGCAAAGCATTGTCCTGTGGGACAATTCTGTAGTACAAATTGGTGCCAGTAGGCATTCCATCACTGAAATATCAACGAGAAATAGCTAAACACTGAAGATTTGTTCCAGAAACATTCTTGAGAAAATTGTTTTCCTGAAATACATAATCATGCTTATTTTTTTTACATTCCAGTGTTTTTACTGGTTTGGTAGCCTTGACAGGAGGCATGAATCACAAACTTACAAGCAGACAGCATTCTGCATTCCTTTTTGTGGAAAAGTCAGGCCCTAATGATTTTTGCAAGATAGACCAAGGGAATATGCAACATCAACATTGCTCACTTGAGTTTCATTTACATAAAAATGAGAAAATAGGATACTTCTACAGTTAGTTAGGGCTAGACATAGACAATGAAGAATGACAGCAGTGTCAAACCCATGTTCTTTATTCTTTACTTAGCTAGGTAGTAATTTGTTTTATTAAAAAAAATAATTTTAATGGAATACTCTATGAAGTATAACATTAGTAAAGAGTGAGTGAGAATGAGTGAGAAGAACAGAACAGAAAGGCAGTGGAGTCAGCTGAATTTCATATTGAAGAATTGTCGGTCAACATACCACCCAGCCTTTTTCATTCAAAAAGTTACTCACTGTTCGTTTCAACAAGATAACCAATGTCAACCCGTATGAAATTTTTCTGAGTGCTCAATATTCACAACTCAGTATCTGAGCTGTTTGCTTAACTTAGTTCCTTGATATTCCTCTTCCTGACTGGATAGCCTTCCAGGCTAAAGTTGTTTGCAACAAACTCTATCGCATCATTAAACTACTCTCAATTTAAAGTCCAACATTCACTTTCTGCAAACATATTGTCACAACAAGCAAATAAAAATGAGTGCAAGCATTTGCTGGAAAAACAGTGAATACTTTCTTGTAATGTTCTTGTTGCTTTGCTCCTATCATACAGTCTTCCGCAAAATATACTAGCAGTAAAAACGTAATAAACAATTGACCAACACATATCCATTTATTTAGAAACAGTTTCTCGGTGAAGATTTGAGACTAAGACTTTGCATATGTCCTCAGCTGTATGAGAGGATATGTTTTTTATCTAGCCACACAAGAAGATCTCATCTTTAGTTTTTACTGGTGAAAGTAAATTTGGCATGATATCAAGCCATAGCTCCTTACACATACAACTTTCTCCGAAACTAGGTCTATGTGGACCTCAAAGCAGTGTTTTTAGGCTTACAGTTATGTTGTAAGGCTCTTGGGCTGTAACAGCAATCACTAGAACCAGCTCCAAACACCAAAACTCCACATATGTTTATCAAGAACCAAGAACACGCCAGCCATGCTGGATGCCCACAGATTTCAGCTCATTCTAAATAAACTGCAGTTAGCTGAAGGCTGACAGAAATAACTCTTATTGACTTCAGGTTTGAATTTCACTGGAATAGCCTGGCCCTCAAGACACTTGTAGGGAAGATGTGTATTTTCAGGGGTACCAGGACTCCACGCTGACAGCCTACCCTTCCACACCAGAATAGTTTTGAAGTGGTTTGGACAAGCAACTTTGAAAAAAAAAATCCAGACTAAAAGAGTTCTTCCTTGCAAGGGCATCAAAAGAAGGATGGTAACACACTATTAATCTACACATTTGCATAAGGATTTTCCTGGGTGAGCACCAGGAAAATATGTTGTGAAGACAGCAGATCAAGTTCTGCACAGATTTCAATGGGTATATAGTTCAGGCCACTTCAAGATCTCTCTGTAGGACAGAAAGACAAGTATTAATTGTAAAAGGGCTCCTTATAAAAGGGCTCCAAGTATTCCTTGTACAAAGTCTGGGACTCCTTCACTTCTTGGTCATTCTAAGTGCTTGCCAACTGGTAGGATTAAACCTGATATTCATATAGGAGACAACCTGGCACTCAAGTCTGTGTTTCTACTTTGAATTGGGGTAAGCAACTTAATCCTCCAGAGACAAAGTTTCAACATCGGTAAAAAAAGGTTTGAAAGTACTATTTTCCCCTAAAGGGAGCATTATGAAGTGAACTAATTAACAATTAGAAAGGGTTTAGGGTTTCAGGAAACTAAGCACCATGAAAATGAAGGGTACTGTGATCCTTTTATAGTGGAATATTTGCATTTGGCAAGTAATTGAAAACTTGGGCTTTTAGCCTGTGCGTTAGCATCTCTGAAGTGTCATGCATCCTATCAGCATTTTGTTCTGTACACTCACATCTACTTACAATTTCCAGAGAACAGTTACTTTTATCATCCAAAAGTGGCAAAAACAGATACCACAGGTTTTTCCTTGTATTTTTTATTTCAGCTAGACAATTCTCCACTCCATCTGCTTAGGAAAAAACCGAGTACAGTAATGGTTCTGCTTTCAAACTACAGAACACTCTGAGTTTTACACTTCACACTTCGGCTACTGTTGTATAGAAAATACTAAAGGTGACAGCAATGAAAGGAAACAGCCTTTCCGAGTCGTAAACTCCTAGGTGATCTGCCTTTGTTTTCTGGAGTCAAAACATGGTATGAATGTTCTAAATTAAGAATTAAAGCATTCCGTATTTCTGAGTACAAGTATAAATTAAAAGTAAGCATTTATAAAATACTTCAAGCCCTTGAACAACAGCAGGACATCACAGCCCATTCCACAATCAGTTTTGGACTGGTCCATTAACATTTTATATACAGTTGGGCATACATCTGATAAACACCCCTGCATAACAGCACTTCTTTTTTTTTTTAAAACACTTTGCATATTAAAACAAAGATGCAAGTAACACGAGGCAAACCAAAACACCAAATGCAAACACCTGTAAATTTTCAGAATTTTGAGATGTTAACAAAACCTGCATCCTGGATCCAAGCATTCTCACACTGATTTTGAGTTTACTGAACGGCTGGAGACTTCAGAGTGAATGAAATCCAGTCATCAAATGCTCAGTTTCTAAAACTCAAATACTTATCTGAATTTGAAATATGTCATGAGTTTCTCTTTGTAGAGTAGAGATAATTTATGTTGTATTTGGTACACATCCATTAAATTATACAAACTTTTAAAATGTGCAGGCTTACAGTAAATACATCAAGAGCATTCAGATCGAAAGAATATTTCTTGGTATTTTGATTCTATATGTTGAAGAAGAAACAAAGCAATACAAAATATGGCATTTTTAATCTGTGCTTTCAAAGGTTGCTCTGTTAACTGCATGTCAAGCCAAATTTTTCAGAACTGTATTCTTGAGAAATAAAGCTCTTGAGGAGGTATGTAGCCTGTAATGATGCTACAGTTGCAGTGTTCAGTTTAAAAAAATCCTGAAAAATAAGTCAGAACAGATTTGAATGCTTTGCAGATGATTTTCTTTATCCCTGAAGAGAGGAAAGTAAAAGTATGGATCTTAAATATTTATCATTCATTTGTGTTACGTCTGTAATACTGTCCCATGTGACCACATCACTCATCATAAGCCAGTTAAGGAAAAGGGATCTCAAATGTGAGTGCAAAGCTGAATAGTTAGGTTTCTTATCAAAAATGGAAGGATGTATCAAATGGATTTTCCACTAGGGTCTCTCCTGGGTCCAGTGCTATTCAGTATTTTTACTGCTGACTCAAATGGCAGATCACAGAATAGGCTCATTAGATTTAGAGACAAATGAAGTCTGGTACATTGTAAGTACTTTGGAGAACAAGAATAGGATTCAATATGGTTGTGATAAACTGGAGATGAATGGAAAACTTCAGGTATTTTTCAGCTTCCAGAAGTGCAAGCACCACACTCGGGAATGATAACCTGCACAAAATGGGGAAGAGCTGAGAAGGAAGAAATTCAGATGGAAAAGGGTATAGAAATTATAGTTGACCACAGACCGGACGTGAGTTAACAACGACGTGCTGCTGTTAACACAGAAATGTCAGTCTGGAATGCAGATAGCATGCAAGTTTGCGGAGTAACCCTTTTGCTCTACTCAGCACTGATAAGGCTTTAACTGGATTATTGTGCCTAGGTCGGGGACCACACTTCAAGAAATTTATGAACTGGTCAGAGACAGTCCAAAGGTAGCAATAAAAATGATAAACAGTCTATAAAATATGAATTATGATAAAATATTGGAAAAGTGGGATTTTTAGCCTTAAAGACCGAGGGAAGGCTAGATAAGAGTCTTTCAGACATGTAGAGGGCTACTTTATGTGTCTACAGAAGTAACAGGCTAAAATTCAAGCACGATTCAGATTACATTTTCAGAAGCTTTTTATAATGAAAGGGCCATGAACAGCAGAGGAGTTTGACTGAGGTTTTGTGCAACCCTAATGAAGATTTCAAGGCAGGCTGACAAGTGCCGAAGGTTGTTGCTTTTTCCCTTGGATTAGCTGACTTCATGTTCCTTCTAGCCCTGTGATCCTACAGTTTCTGTTTGCTCTTTATCCTACTTAATTCAAAGCACTAAAGGTCATGACATACACCATGCTGCGAAATGCATTTTATTTCAATGAGCCCAGTACATGTTTCTGCTTCTCTGTCTTCTGCTTTCACTTTCTACTGAAGGCAAAAGACAAATTATTATTGTTCTCATTAGAACCAATTGTTTTACTGAAACGCCAGCTTCTCAGTGACAATCTAGAAACTTCAAGGCTCAAGCCTAGGAGACATGAACATTATGGTCCTTATTCAGATAAACAATGAAAGGCAAGAAGAGCCAAACACATACTTGCTGTTTAAGGAAGTGTGTCAATATCTGGCAGCTTGTTCAGAAGGCTCATTATCTTGCAGGACTGAGCCATCAGTGTTGTTCAGGAGACTGAGCTGTATGTATTTCATTCAGGCAGACAGAAACGAGAAAATTAAATCTTGAACACTGTCATAAATATCTCCAAAATATCGTTTGTTGTTTAGTTTACAACTTTAAACAATTGGTACAGCTCAAACCGAAAGGACAGAAATGATGCAAGTGACCACAGGAACTAAGAAAGAAATGTTCTTGTATTACCAACAATGGCATTAATCCTTCTATGGAGATGGCTAGAAAAGTGGGAGTGTAGGGAAAAAATTATTAATTTTTTCAAAAACAGTCCAAGTGTTATATCAAATTTCCATCCACAGCTCATTTGGAGGTATTGTAGTGAGTAGCTGAAAGGCATAAACTGTAATTACAAGTCAAACCACGCCAAGCCAACACGGGCATTGTTCAAGAAGTCATGCCAAATGACATCCCGAGCACTCACTGTAGAAAGAGGGTTTGCCAACAATTTTAATTTGTGAAAAATTATCTCAGTATTTTGTTTCACTTCAATATTAACATTATTTTAAAAAAAAAAGTCAGCCAGTTACATAGGGGCTGGCTGCAGTCCAGGTGTGAAACAGTGATGAAGAGGGCCATTAATGAAAAATGCCAAGCCCTGAGTTTCATGTCATTAATATTTATGACATCGTGTGAAGAGTCTTATTTAAATGCCACTTTGTGTGTGGGTTGGGGTGGAGGAAGAGAGGGATGGTAGGGGAGGAGAATTATGGTATTTATGCTAAAGTGTCAAGGCGTCTTGACAGGGAACAAAGCCCTTTACAGACAGAGGGTAGTAATAATTAGTCTAATGTTTGGATAGTCACACTTTATGCAACCTCTGATTTTAATGGCATAAAATTGTAAAAACTGACTATTCTGTCAAGCTGCCAAATGGAATGCATTTGGATGGGTATCTGGAAACCAAATATAATTTTTAACCATCATCTATTATTTTGGGCAAATTGCCTAAAGTGGACTGAACCTCAACTATTTATTTCATTCCGGCCTGCTCCTCCTGAAATTATGTTGTAATTTCAGGCAGACAATGTGTTTTGTTTAACATGATGCTATAACTCCTACCAGTGCCTGCTGAAGTCCCGAAGTAACTGATTTCCTCCCTTTGCAGACAGCGGGCAAGGAACTGTGTGCTGCCAGTCAGTACTGCCCTAGAGCCTTCCCAGGTCACAGGAGGGGATCAGGCATTTGCACATCCAGGACTTTCATAAGCAATGGGGTTTGTACGCTTACTAGATTTAGTGTTTAGGTTCCTCCGCAATGAAACACTACTCCATGCTGTTAGTGTAATCTGTCGCAGAATGACAATGCTCTGCACTTTGTCACGTGGACGCAGCGAGTCACTTTCATACTTTTACACAATTCACATAAGATTTGCATGAACTATGTAGCCAGTCCTCATCTCTCTGTTTTTAATTGCAAATTGTCTCCTTCTCTTGACATAAATAGTCTGGTTTATGGCATAAATTAATTCCTACAAACTGCTGGTTTTTTTCAACTTACGTTGTTATGTCAAGAAATAAATGAAGTGCACTAAACACATCATATTTTTCATGCAAGTGTCTGGCATGCGTATTGCTTACATAAAAATACAGCATTGTTTAAAAAAGAGAAAAATTTAGAGGGAGCTGGTATAAGATATCCACTTTTTTAAAAGCAGCAATTCCTTGAAGATGATTAATTTTTTTCAAATGATGGTATTTCATAGCCTACAAAGAAAGATCTGCTTTTCAAAATGCAGAGAACTGTCAAGTGAAATCAAATTTACAATTTTATATGAAGGAATCTTCACATTTGCAGCACTAAAATATAAAATGAAATAATATTGGAATTAACTTTTGAAAAATTGTTTTAATATGTGCTAATATAAACTTGGTAGCGTACTCTGTTACCCAGGAAATGTATTAACTTTGAAGTCACTACCTCCTGTTTCTATTCAGAGGTCAAAGCTGAGGTTCAGCAGGAATCTAGAAACTTTTAAGGCTGATGAATGAACCCGCGGGGCATGTTTTCTTAAATTATGTTACAGTTGCTCTGTAACTGTATCTAGAGTATGCAGTAACATCCAGAAGTTAAGAATGGGTGACTGTACTTTGGACTACGCAACCAGCCCTGAAATAACAGAAAGGTTAGTTTCTCACTGACTTTAAACTGATAAGCGATGACCATGGAGAAACTCTTCCTAATGAACGCTAATGAAACTTTCATTAGTTTGAATTTCTTACACGAAGCTTAGCATGCAGTGCTCAGATGCTGTGGCAATGGGTATCAGGAGTAGTCAGTGCTAGCTAGGGGGATTGCAAGGGCGTCAGCAGTTGGAGAAGGCACCTAAGCATCGTGTTAGGTGCCACAGTTCTGTCAGCACTTTAGAGCAGCGACCTCCCTCTGGTCCCAGTGTCTGTAATGTGAATGGCATGGGAGAAAACTCTACAATAAGGAGCAGCAGCAGAGGTGTCAGTTCCTTGTGGCATAACCCATGCACCACAGAGGAATGGTGCCTGGAAATGACAGGGTGACAACAGGTAGCCAAGACACAGAGTATCTTCTGGCTCTAAGATGACATCTACTTATATGTGTGCTGAAGTTGCTATATATGCTGTCAAAATAGTCAGATGCCAGTCTAGACATATTTCTGATTCTATAAGTCACTTTTTAACATACATTATTTCAATTAATCAACAAATTAGTATAATTTTCAGTTGCATTATCCACTTACTGAGTTTTCTTAGATGTCTCCGATATTTCTTGTCATTCTCTTTAGTCCTGACTAACCTAAATAGGTTACTAGAACCCACCATATGATAACTTTGGGGGTTTGCTACTTCGTTTACAACTATTGTTTCATTCAATTTATCACAAACAAATTTAAGACTCACTTGCTCCTAGGTTACTTCCAAAACTTTTTATACACATTGTCCCAAACCAATATTTAGCTCATCAGATTGTCTTTCTTGCCAATTTAAAAAAAAAAACCAACTGAATTATTCCATAACTCTGGAATGTGCCTTTGTGCTTTAATACAATACAAAAGAACCAGCACCTTCAGAAGCATTCACAAAAATTGCGTGCCTCCCTTTGGAGTGCGGATTAGAATGGTCAACACCCAGATTGCCAAAGCCATCAAAACTCTTAAGTGTTGTCAGAAGAAGGTGTGGATCTCCACCATTCCTGAAAATAAGAAACCATTCACCTCAAACTGAGATCACAAAATCTGGAACAGTAACTTTAAGAGACGCTTCTCACAATGTGATCCAGATTTTCAGTGCCTGTGTTTAATAAATGCAGACTGCCAGAGCCCCACTTTGCAAGGTGCGTTTATTTGTGCATTAGGTATAAAGAGTATATTTATATGCGCACTCAATGTTTCTATTTCCCTTTTATAAATCCGTAAAAATCTGACTTTGACTTTTATACATTTGCCAGCCTCATCTCAGGATATATATTAATAAATTCAAAAATGCTGGTTGCCATTTCAGAAGAAACCTCCTTTGAAGGAGAAAAAACATCTCTTTGATAATTGTAGGATGGCCATGTTCAAGACGCACATAGGATCCAGGCTGGCTAGAGGGCTCTCCCCACACCTTTATACTGCAGCAGTGTTAAGTTCAAGGGGAGGTTGTCCAGCATCAGGAACTGTTTAGTTTTTACTGAGCGTTTTCTACTGAGCATTAAGATTATCTTATCTCTCTTTATTACCTCTGCGCAATGTGTATATGTGTTTCAAGAAGGTTACCATTTAGCGGGATTACTACATTAACATAATTGCATCAATCAAGTGACCATTTTAGACACAGTTCCTCGGTGTCTGATCGCTTTCCTGAAAAGAGGGGAAGGTCTTTGATTACAGGCCTAAAAAGGGTCACTGGAGAGTGATCCCAAAGATGCTGAACACTGATTTCAGTGGAACTGATGATCCGGACATCTCAAAAGCAAGTGTTTAGATGAAGAGTTCAGCTAATAAGGTCCCTGACTCCTAAGTGCTATGCACCTCCTGGGAAGTACTGAGACCCTCCAGCTGCCCTGGCAGTTAATGGGAGCTGAGGGGGCTCAGTATTTTGCATAACCCAGCTATAAATGCATTACACTTAACTCCATAATCTCAAGGATAGGAGAACATCTGTCATCCAATAACAGCAAACACCATCTGGTTTTGTATCACTATATTCCTACTTACTTGAACAAATGAAGCTCAAGTGACACTGGGCATTGCTTCAAAGAAAAAAACAAAATGTATTTACACTAGTTACTTTGCCCTTTTGCACATTTTGAACAGCTATAATGAAAGGCTTTGCCTACAAAAGCTTTCATTAGAGTAATTTGCTGTTTGTGCTTTCTCTGTTATCATTTCAGAATTATATCATTTTTCTCTAACCAAGTCGTGGAAGATGTCCAAACTAGTTATGAAATAACTCACCTCCCATTATTCCTGACCTTAGCCAGTAGCCTATTTCTTTTTTAAAGATAATATCAAGAGTCCTTCTTGATCTTTTCAGCTTCTGCCCCGAAGAAGAATGGCTGGTCCAGCTTTCTGCTTCTCTTTGCTGGTACTAAAACAAAGGAACTGCAAAAGCAGCACAATATCAGGCCAAAAATCTTTTCTGTAAAACTAAACTAGACCTCTGGAACTTCGCCAAAAGAAACATACAGTTCAGTTGGTTTGAACACTTTACTGTTCATAATGCATAGTGACTTCTTATTAATATTTTTAATGTCTGGAGGAAAATGAAATTATACTTTACTGTGCTGTGGAGTCAAATTTTAAAGATGTTCAAATTCTCTGACTCATCATTCCTCTTCTGGCTTTTGACTATGGCTGCTCCTTCTGTCACTTGGTTAAACAGATAGCAGAGCATGTGCCCTGGTCTAAAGTGGGAAAGGGTTCTTTAGGAAGCTTTGGGAAATGCATCATTTAACCACTACTACAATGTTCTCTAAAGGCAGTTAATCATAACAATTGATGCTATGCTTTCCAAATTTAGCCCTCAAGGGACTGATGTGCTGAGCACCCCCAGAAGAGTACTCGACTTGAAAATCAAACTTAGGGACCAGCGGTAGAAAAGGATGCTCGAGGAGGCCAAATGAACCAAATATAAACACAGCTCTGAGAACTAAGAAGGAATCAGTGGAAAACTAGAACAGCTTATATAAATCTAGAGAGGCAAAAATATGTTTATTTGGAATCTTGAAACTCAAAGTCAATTTGTATCTAGTGCTTGGTTGAACTTTTCAGTCAACATTTTAGAATGTTTGTCATTTTCTACGCAATTTGTACATTTTATTATAATTTACAGAAACAATCTCTCTGTTTCCCTAAATATGTACAGAGGCAAGTTCTGTAGGTATGTTTTTGTACATACTTGACCAATTATATCCATGCACACACACCTTCAAAGAATAAAGCATGTTATTTGAAATGCCTGCAAGCTCACAGATGAAATTACAGCTTTAAAACGACTAGCATTTCTAAAGCCCCCAAAGTCTTCATCCACACAGCTGAATTCCCCACTTGCATCTCTATTCTCACCATAAAACTGAACAAGTGACCTCTCAAGGTAATGTTTAATATTATTTATTATATGTCTTACAATAGCACTTCAGAACCTGAATGACATATTCCCACTGTATTTAGAACTGTACAATATCTGTAATACGAGGCTGTCTTGTAGATTTAGATTGTTAGCTCCTAACAGACTAGAGGCTGGAGAAGAAAGAAGCTCCAAGAGATGAAATGTTAGAAACCAGCTCTATTGACTTCCAGTCCAGTGCATTACACAACAGAATATGCCCGCTCTTAAATCATCATGAAAACTGTAGCAGCCTTTGCAGCGAGACTCACGTACTTGCGTGTCATTCTTTAAAACTCTCTTCTAAGTCACTGAAAGAAAGCTTTGTATCTCCTTGCAAGTTGAAAATAAGAATTTGTGAAAATTCCCCACGAGCACATCTGGAATAGTCTCAAATATTTTGCTGCCATCAGAGCTAGCCTTCAAACACAGACACTGCAATGTTTTTCTGGTTTTATCTGCACTGCACACTGTAGTACAGCACAGACATAATTGAGCTAGTTCTGACCACACTACCTCAGCTGCCAAAAACAAGATCTTCATTAGTGCTGACTTTAGTGCAAGCTTATTTATCTCATTTGCCCTCTACCATGCTTCTCAAAATGCCTTCCCAGCATTAAATTAAATTGTAAATTATATTGTAAATTAAATTGTTCCTTTTTTCTGGCTGTCTTTGGTTTCAGAGAAGCCATACTTCTCAAACAAACAGTACCATATGGCCTTGGGAAAGAAGACATAGGGAGAAGCCACTGGTCTTCTTTTGGCTGCAAATCAACTAGATGAAAAGTTTTCAGTTGTGGTCACACTTCTAGATTACCATCTCCTTAAATCTGTTGACATAATTCACAAGTAGTTAAGTCCTTAAGACAGATATTTAAAAATAATCCAGGTTAGTTTAAGTATTACTAAGAGTAGTTTGAGTTGCTTTTTTTTTTTTTCCCTCTAAATGAATGGTGTTTAGCACAAATTTCTTGAATAGCTGTGGCACCAAATTTTAGGGATCAGTAACCTCTGCTGGAGGAAGGGTAAATCTTGATGAGAAACTTTAATTAATCTGCACTGGGGGGCATTAACCTTGTCAGTCTGGTTAGCTGGAGCCTGAACAGGACCCAGCCCAGCAGCCTCACTAAACGGCTGGCTGACAGAAACAAGTCCTGCATCTGGGATGCGAGGAAACGAGTCAGGAAAGTGTCCTCCTCTACAACACTGCATGTAATAAGGCCAAGTCCCCTGAATAATTTCAGATCGTTAACCGTTTCATTAGTATTGAACACTTCAGTTCAACCCACCACTTTCTGCTGTGAATTATCTACCCATTTTTCAGGGGAAATCATTTTAATGTAAAGTCACTGCTCAGGATGATGAAAGCCTTGTGACAAGCAAAGGCATAACAAGTCTTCTTTTCTACTAGGAATATGACCTGCCATACTATAGAAAGCCCTTAGGACACTGAAGGAAGGAGTATTAAGGTATTCTGATCCATTTTGTTCCCTGATCAGGTATTAGTAGAGTTTACCATCTCCCCTTTTAAAGGGCAGAAACCTGGTTGGCATCCAAGGTGGCCACAATTTGTCCCAAGAGATTGTCAATTGGCAAAATGCCTGACCACTGTAGCTATTCCCCAGCAATTCCCCATAATCACAGATTAAGATTATTAAATAATGGCAATTATTTTATTGGCTAGAGCTGACATAACCAAAGCTAAACGCTGTCTGCTCTACCTTGCCAAACAACGTACCTGTGAGTACCCACCAGCACTCTCCACTGCTGCACAGCCACAGCTAAGTAATCATACGCTGAATCTGTGCCACATGGAGCTTTCAAGTGGGTGTTTTCTCCTAAAAAGAAAATTTTCCCTGAAAACTTTTTCTGATTAAGTTCCTGGAAAGAATTATAGTTTTTTTCCTTTTAATAGAAGACAAGTTCCAAAATGACAATTTTATTCTTGCAGTTGTAAAAGGAATTTGAAGTTTCCCTGATAACCAAGTACTTTATGGTAGTGTGCGATAACTTTATATATATACATATATATATATATATATATATGAGTTTTTCCGGTCTGGTTGGATAAAAGACTTAAGGAGTCTTTCAGGGATCCCATGCAATAGTATCCACTCACTGGTAGAGACTCCAGTGATGAAATAACAGCCTCTCTTCTCCTGCTGTTTATAACTGATAGAGACCAAACCCCTTTCTCTCTTTGTCTGATCTCCCTTACACTCTTCTACACTGGCCAGCTCAGAGCATTGCCTGGGGTCACCTACAGTGCAGGAAATTTCAAAAGGAGACAAAATTCTTTCCTGTACAAGCTGTAGGTGGATGGTAGACTTTTAATCGTCCTGGCCAGAAATGTCAAAGCAGGCAGTGCAATCCTTCTTACTTCAGCAACAGGAATAATTAGACAGCTTACTGATTCCTAGATGATCTCTTAGAAAAGATAAATTTGCAACTTTCTCCACTTCCAGTCACTAACATGCTTTCATATATCAAATTACTTGATACGTGGAAAAATAATGATTCAAAATCAGATATCGATGCTCTAGTGTAGCGGGCAAGCGAAATGTCACCTATGACAAAGTAGATCCCACGTATTTGTAGTGTACCTTCTGGCCAGATTCAGTTAGATGACAATGGCAGGCTGGTGTTTCAAGCCTACGTTCAGTGCACTTCTCCATATGGGATTCTGAATATTTATTGTGAATTGACCACATCTTTCTCCTCTCCTCAGTAATACTTTGACGTGATATAGCACCTCTTATTTCTCTTATGTAAACATTTTTATAAGTGTGAATGAAGGAAAGCCCGCAATGCCTTTGTAAATGAAAATAAATATTTTATACCTGGTTTGCAGCTGAAGTAATCTGAGACAAAGATAATTAAATAACGTAAATTATTGCTCATGTTAAATGGTGAACTATTTTGGTCAGGAACTGTTTTTTTATTTATTTATGCCCAGAAATAAATTAATAATTAGTTACAACAAATAATCAGTTATAACAAAAATAATCCTAGATCATGACAGTGGTAGAAAAGGAGATAAGGATTTCTGTCTCTTTGCTATATTGAGCCACTAAAAATTAACCAATTACACAAAAATGGCAGAAAATCAGAAGGAAGCATAACTGAAACCCTGCTTGTGTATGGGGAGAAATAGCACTTCTGGAAGCCCTGCTCATGAAACTGAGAACTTGAGCCGTTAAGGTGCTCAGTGTCTTTCTCTGGTTCAGAGCTCCAGCTTTCCACCCATCCTTCTGCAGGTATTTTATTGCTGGTCTCTGCACCGCAGCCATAGATTAATTTGCAAGATAAGAAGCCAATTCAAACAGAAGAGTAGGCTGAGCAAGACTGGAGCGCTCCTGGCCCATGCAAAGCCCCCCACACCACAGACCTCTGGCTGTACCTGAGCATTGCCTCCCACTATCCCGGCAGCACAACTGTCGGGGCAGAGCTGACGGCCAGGTCTCAACTGTTGGGACAGAGCTGACGGCCAGGTCTGCCCGCAGCCTGCCCGTGCCCGCTGCACGCTCCCTCCATCCCACACGTGCACGGCAGAGCGCACTCTGACCCTAAGACCAGCACTGGCAGCTGTGGAGATTCAGGGTGAAGCACTTGTGCGGGGCTACCCAGCTCTCCCTCTGTTACAGCAGGGCTGACTGCGTGTGCGTGCCTCTATCAAAAAGTAACAGCCACAAAATATCAAAGGCTGTTTTTCCTCTCCAAACTGACTGCCTGTTGTTTTTTCTCAAAACATGAGTCCATCTGCGTCTTCCCAAGCCATGGACGTGCGGAGACATCTGCGTCATTTTGAAAAAAGCATGTGTGTTTGCTTCTAACGGGAAGTTGGAATTGCCAAGAAATAATTGTCAAGACCCTTTGTTGTTTTCCTTTTTATACCTGTTATTTCTGAGCTAAAGTGACCTGAATCTCCTCTCCTTACCACCGTAAATCTGAATTAAGCTCACAGAGTTATGGAGAATAAGGTCCTTAAAGCATCAGAACAAATAGTCTTGAATCCAGAGGATATCTATTTACTTCATTTGACCATACAGATAACGTATATCTACACTAAGCTCTTACTGAACTTCGCTGTACTTCCTGTGTGGTAGCAAAGTTCATAGGGCTGCTCTGGCTCATCCCCTATATTAGTCACTCAGAGATATTCAGAGTGATGGACAGTACTAAGTATTCCCATGACAGCACTGGAGACAGAGACAAGACCATTTCTGTAAACTGTTGTGGTACACAAGCACTAAAAATGTTATTTTAGAAAAAGCTGAATCTGGTAGGGTAAAGAAAAATAGTAACAGTTTTTAAAGCAAAATTACCAAGGTGAAATAAACACATTACCATCATCCAGATTTGGCGCTTCCTTACAGTTCTGATAGAAATACCACTTCAGGTGCAAATCTCCCAAAGAGGGCAAAATGTCATTTTGAATAAGCTTCTACTTTTCACTACATTGGCATAAATCTAGGTAAACCCTAGTGAAATGAGTCACTGAAAACATACAGTACAGGGTAAAGGGAAGAATTTGACCCACTTCATAAAGAGTGACTGTGCTTCTCAAATTTATTTAGTTTTGCAGTAGTGATGAGAATATGACGGTGAAGTGGACAGCAAAGATGAATCCAGGTATCACTGCAGCCATTTCTCATCCTAAGCCTGTGAGGTTTCTGCTGCATCCCTGCATTTGGCGAGGTTAATGATGGGCACAAACCCATGCATCACATCCTGTCGTTATCACAGAAATATGAAACAATGAGCCACTCCTTGCCATAGAAACCTCTCTTTCACAATTCCTCCTTTTTTCATCATTACAATTAATTTAATTTATTTCAAGGAAGCTAATAAGTAAAAGCAAAACATTTTGTTTCAACTCTGCAAAAGATGTGGGACTTCCCTGAGGAAAACCAAGCCACACAATGACAACACTGTTCATTAAAAATACAAGATCTGCCATGCAATGCAGTTTATGACTTACCCTTTCTGTGGCAGGAGGACCATTATTTTGATAATTGGGATGATAAGCTCTGGAAAGAAATTGAAATCTTTTATCGAAATCTTTCAGATATATTCTTAAAATACAACAACAGTTCTTCATTATTTTTCCTTTTTCTTTGGAGACTGCATTTGGAAGCTGCAGCTCATCCTTAACTAGTAAAAGTTTACTTACACACAAGGGAACTGTAGCATGAAATGCTCAAAATGAATGAGATAAGAATAAAAAGTAAACAAAATTTAAATATTTTTGCTTCTCAAGACCAAATTATCTTTTCAATCACATATTTAGAATCTGATTTACATTTCCCAAAGTAAGAACTTCTGGCACAATACCTGAAAATACAGACTTATGGGAATAGAGTACAATTTCATAAATATTGGTGTTTATCTCCAGAAGCTTCCAGATTAGTAAGCAAAATCACAGGTTTATCCCTCAAATGCAAAGCTATAAAAACTTAGCTAGTAGTGGCATTACATAGCGATCTGAAATTAATCTAAGACAGCTATCTGGTTGAAAGCAATCATCTTTCTACAGGAGTATCCTTGGTGTTCATAAGACCTCTATCTTAAAATCACATTACCAAAATACTAGAAAGTTAGGGGAAGTGATAGTTTTCCCCAGAGGGAGTCCTGTCTCTGGATCCTACTACCTTTTTTCTCCCAGACATGATTACCCTGTGGGAGTTGCATGAACTTTCTTTGAAGGCCACAATTTTTGCTTCAGAATGGCTCAGACTGTTCCGAGCTGCAGGTATTTTGAAAACAAAATTAAGTTTCCATACAAGGTTAAAAATATTCACTGAGCCCTCTCCCACATCAGACTGCAGGAGCTGAATGCTACTACGCTATCAATAGTCAGTATATTTTTCAGGAACAAAATATAAACATTGAGTTAGAACACTTAATATAAGTTTGCTAAGTACTTTTGCTTCCTTTCTTGGTCATGGTTATGAGAAAGTATTTGTTTAAATGTGGAGGAAAATGAATAGATTCCCCAGACTTCCCTCCTTTGCCAGCAAATACAGTGCTCACCGTACATTGCATAATGTCGTGAAAAGGGAAAAATTAGATTCTCTTGTAAAAATACTTGTTGTCTGTCACTAGTTTGTTTTTCTCTGTTTCTAGAAATGTACACTTAGGGCCACATCACTTTCCACTGACTTCTATAGGGACAGGTTTAGTCCTTAGGAATAATGAGGAAGGTCTTTAGTCTAAATTCAGCCCTCTCATGTATTGGCATTAATCCCAAGCAACTTTCCTCCCCCTCCGACAGCAATGCTGAGAAGGATGGGAGAGATGGCAGTATTCTGTGGAACTGCCCTGAGGGTAAAAGCTCTTGATGTGTAAAAGCTCTTGTTTAGTCAACCACAGCAAATGTGCGCTATTGAGAAGAGAAGGATGCTACTCCAGCCTCACACCTCTGCTAGGCTGCTGAGATGCCCAGCAGCAGCAATGAACTACAGAATCAGGGGTTGCAGAGCAGCCAGGCATTGCAAATGAGTTAAACCACAGCTAGCAGGAGAACACGCACTTAAGTAAATAGCATATATGTGCTGCCTCAAGCTTTCTTCTTTCAATGAAATCTTCTAGTTAGTAGGAACTAAGCCCACCACCCATCTGGAGGCTGTTTGGCAGCGTGCATGCAGTGAGTTTTTTTATTCCAGTCACTTTCCAGTAGACCGTGTTAACATAAGAAAGTCATTACTACTTTCACTATTGGCAAAACTGCAGTGACCTAAGGGAGCCAAGGGATGTGAACAGGCAGAGACTCATCTAGGACAAGGAAATCTAAGTCACTGGTCAGGCACATTAAAAGGCTCTTTGAAGAGCGAGCCATGCACCATGCTTTCTGGATAAGGACCTCAGCCCTAGCATGGACAGATCAGTGCCTTTCACAAGCATATCAAAACTTTTACATACAAATAAAGCAGAAAGGGCTTCTTTCCTTAATTTCTGGGATATATATCTTTCGAGAAGGAATTTTAATGCAATGTGCATACAGCATTTCCTACCAGATCCACAAAGATGAACTTTATAGATTCTGATAAAGACAACAGTAAGACGAGTCGGTGTATTAACTTCATATCCCTTTTCAATGAATTTCTGTCTCATCTGTGTGTGTCAAACATCTGTAAATGATTCTGCCAAAACTCTGGGAGCTGGCTAGGAACTACCAAGCACAAGTGAAACCATCTGTGCTCCAGATAGCACAGCTGTATGAATGATGCTGCTCGTCTGCCTGCGGAGCACACCCCGTGCCAGCTGTTTGACAGGACGAATTGGAAGGGAGATCGATGAGAGGCTCTCTGAGAGAGGCCGTGGCACACTTCAAAAGCATTTCTTCCTTTCACTCCCCTGCTTTTATGCACTGTTCATATTGCTTCAGTTATTTCACTTCTTTAATCTGATAAACATTAATAAAACGGCAAGTTCTCCTCCTAGCACTGATTTTTTTAATAATTTCTTTAGGCAGTGAGTTTACAGTCTACTCCTTTGCCAGGGTCAGACAGCTCAGATCAGCCCCCTTCCCGCATTAGCACCCAAGGATTTACGTGGAAAGTTTCTATTCTACTTTGTAGTCAGTGAAAATCTAGAAGGCCTGCAGCACAACCAGCTTTCTTGTAATGTCCTGTACCAAAGGGAACATTGTTGTTGATTACACAAATGTTTTTACCTTTAATGGCTTTCTTTAAATTGTTTCATTTCATTGTGTTGCGCTTTGGCTCGCTGACTAATCTGCTCTGCTGAGGAATAAAATATCAGTTATATTTTTCTCATTTTTGGAATAAAACCAGATTAACCTGAACACAAATTGCCCATTTTGTCGACAAGAAAGAAAGTAAATATCAAGAAAAGCTTTTTCTCATCCTTTTGAAGGCCTTTTTTTCTGTGTTTACAGCTCTTTTTATTCAAGCTTCACGAACATTTGCGTGGGCAAAGTTGGGTTGGCATGAATAGTACGCAGATAGAATTTCAGGCCAGTAACAGAGATTAGCTATCTCTGAATTAGATGCTTGATTAAATAAAACTCATTTTGACAGGCTCAGAGTTGCCTTTCAAAGGTCAAGACATTCAGCCAGAGAACAGAAACAACACTATGTAAAAAACACAAAGGCCTGGTCCATGTCCCAAGGACCTTTACTAAGCAGCACGGCTCTGTGAGCAGCATACAGCGAGATCAAAAGGACGGCAATAAACCAGAACCACCAGTGTGTGTGGTCAGATAATGATGGCTCTCTATCGCTATTAACTTGTGTTTCTAAAGGCTACAAAAGAAGAGTTTTCTGAGGGAGATTTGAATAGGAGAGGATATTTTGCACTAGAGTGTAGGGTATTTTCAAGCATTGGTGATGATAAGAGCGCAAATGAAAAGGAATATGGTGAAATGTGGTGAGAACACGAGAGAGACCAGAAAAGAACTTTACTGGAAGGGTATTTATAGGGTGATGGGCAATGTGCAGAGGGATATTTCTCTGATTCCTTCCAAAAAGAAACTAAAAATAGGAGGGCAAATGAAAGTTAGGCTATCTCCACACTGTTTTTTGAAGTAGTGGGTAAGAAATGTTTAAGCTCAACCTTAGCAGAGGGAAAAAAGCAAGAGAACAGGTAGACTCCAGCCTGGAGCAGGAGAGCTGTTTGTTCTGGGAGCATCAGAATAAATACAGCTGCATTTTTTCTATTTTTATTTTGTGACTGATGGATTTTTAATTGAATTATACTAACACTGCAGACAGCAAAGAACCCACGCAGGAGAGACTTCGCTGTCTAACACCTATCTGGGACCGTGCAGAGCTCCAACTGAAGCTTCAGTGCCGGCAGGCTGTAAAGCTCTCTGCTGCATGGGTATGAGCCTCTCCCGAGATGTTCAGTGACACCCTGACTCTCAATGAGGCTGTTAACACTGTGTCTCTTTTCAATGAGGTTCTTATTTTTTTGAGGCGTTCACAATATTTTGTTACCTTTGTCTTTCCACCAGATTTGCCTGATGCTGGCTAGTGGATTTGAAGGATCCTGGAGTTAAAGGAACTGACAGATATTCAAAGACACGGATAAACACGAACTGAAAGACATATCACTTTTTTTTTTTTTAACTAACTTGTAGTAAGAGCTTCAGAAATTATTTTATATTACTATTAATGAGCATAGCTCTTCAGAAACAGCAAGAATCTGGGGGGGGGGGAGAAAAAAAGAAAGAAGCTCTATTTTTGAATGAGGGAGGTTGTCTCAATCTGAAGCTTTCCTACTGAGATGTAAAGTGACCGAACTGTCTTAATGCTTTGAGCCACCCTGAATGAAAAACAGCCTGAACCTTCAGGGACCACCGCAGCGAGTAAGGACTGTTAGCAAATGAAAACAATAGCACTATGCATGTTTCAGCTCAATGCTCAGCAGGGTCGTATCTGTGTTAAAATCTACATTCTACAAGTTTTTATGGCTGGAAAGCACTTGGGAGAACTTGCAGCATTCGCTTTCAACTTTACTGACTAGTTTAAGAACAACTTATATTTCTTTATTTCCTTCCCTTATTAGTGACTATAAGCATTATAGAATTCCAATTCCTGGTCCTTTTGTTTATATATATATATTTATATGCTTTTCGTTATACATTTTCCATTCTAAATAATTCATAATATAGCAAGCAATAGAATTACAAGACTACAGCAGTGAAAAAATTTGTTTTTTCCTAGTAGTAATATTAAACTCCATGCATCAGTTAAACTGAATATTAGTCCATATAAGAGGAACATCTTTCAACCTCACTAAAAATTCAAAACCATCAAGAAGACTGATTTGGTTTTTTTTCCTTTTGCTAGTTTTCCTTCCATACAACTCTGTATTCCCTTATCTCCCCAAACTACTTTTAAGTAGCAAAACAAGGTCATATTTTTATTCACACACAGAGATCAAGAAATTAAGAGTCAGCCACTAAGAAACTAAAGACAATAGCTGTGATTTATTTCCTATAAACTAACAAAAAGATTTTGCCTAAGACAGAAATGCTGGAAGGATAAATCAGTCCACATCTGAAGGACACTTAAACAGCAGATTGATAGGAGACATATTCATCAAAAGAACTATTCTCGTCCATTATCAGTTACACGCTGGGATTCCTTTACACTGAAAGAACATACAGTGGCAAATGTTTCCTGATTTACCTTGGGTTTTCAGGACTTTAAAGTAAGAGGAGAGGAAGAGATGTGTTTCAGGGGGGCCTGCAGTAGCTGTTTTCCTGTAAATACAGAATCCAATCCTGTCAATACAAATTTAATCAGCAGTGGGTTTTCCTCACAAAACCCATAAAGTCAGCTGTCAAAGATAAAATAGATTTTGGCAGTTATAACCAAATGCATACACTGCAAATTCAGATCACGCCGTATAAATGAATCTGAAGTTCGTGTACATGTATTGAAGTCCAGTACTGCAATACTTTTCTGCATATGCTTTTATCTGTTAATATCATTGTTCTGGCAGTGTTTACCATGTGCTCTAGGTAGCATAAAATTCTTATAAAAGACAGAAAGTCCCTCTTCTAGATCACTAACAAAGGAAAACAAAATGATAGATAAAGGCCACGTACCACACACACAAAAATCCTGCCTTTCAGTCCATTTTGCACCTCTGTCATCTGGTTTCGTATGAAAAGGAGGAAGATAGCAGGGGACATGTACGTGTTCGGTGCAGGATGAACTGAGAAGGCAGGCTGTAGCCTGCAGCACTCAGCTGTCCTCACAGGCTGGCCCATGGTGTGTCACATTTCATTTCCTCAAGGGTACTCTTACTATTATTTGAGCTGTGAGAATACCACGCGGACTTCTGTTTCCACATAACCATTTTACTTGGGAAATAAATAAAATTAAAATAAATTCAATAAGCTCAAATAAAAATTAAATGTTTTTTCTTTTGGTGTCTAAAAAAAGACCAGACTTTGCAGCCGGAAAGCAGGAATGTCAGGCACAGCCGGTAGCTCGCAAGCAGCTGGAAGGAGTTTTAGGCTCATCAAGAGTCTCGTTAATAATGTTGTTCTGAACTGGAACAGTTTAGAAAAATTATGTGCTTATTTCTGTATCACTGTCCCTGTGTACCTAGCTCTTTCTGGCAGCTTTGTTGTCACACAGCTTGATTGTCCCTTGGTCTAAAATCTACACTGAGGCCCTTAAAAGTGGGGTGCCACAACAGCTAACATGCAGGTACTTGCCTCCTTTATTGGATATGAGACTTTTTGCTTTTGAAGGATGAAAGCCACAATTCATGTTCTCATATTCTACCAAATAAATTTATGCCTAAATTTTTAAAGTGAAAAATCCCAGGTAGCTGGTCACTGATGCTTGGCTGTGGCTGCCAGGAGTACTTACATACAGCACTGCTGGCATTTTAAATCCCAAGGTGTCTAACGGACTGCTTAAAGACATGAACAGAGCCAGCTACATCCATACTGGTGTCCCATTCAGGCACTGAATCCCTGTTATACTCCACAACTGCCTATTGCCGAGGTCCCTCAGAGTACCCTTATGAGCCTGGCCCCGCTCAGGGATCAGCCAGCTACCCATTTTCAGGGCTGAGTGGCTGAGTTTCTCCTTCACCACAAGCCCACAGACCAGCAGATCAGGCAGTCACTGGTCAGGTATGTGCTGTTTTCAGACGCTCACATTATCCATTTGGGAGCAAATGAGGTCTGCCACATTTGAGAATCAGGCGGTGTCTCTCCTAGGATGTGGTATAAACTGCCAGAAGTAGCTGTGTAACCCCCATAGTTATAGAAAGCACAGACAGATTAAAAATCAGCTCCCCAGTGGTTTAGAAGACTAAACACGATACTAAAAACAAGTGACTTATCTGATGTAATTTTAGTTATGACAAACTTTTTCTATAGCCTAAGTCAAATCACATAATCTTTCAACTTTGTTACAGCCATCTGTAGTATAGGACTAGTGACAACTATTGCTGTCCTCACTGACCTAATGGGGGGACACTGATTAATAGAAAAGCTTTTAAGAGATGCAAATGGTATTTGGGTTCCAACAAAAATTGTTTTACTTTGTCATTTGTATTGGTTTTACAGCAGCACGTGAAGTACCAGCTATGCTGAACGCTGCAGAAACACATGGCCATGGACAACCCCTGCCTCAGAAACCTAACAGTGTGCAACCTGCCAGTGATGCAATGTAAGTAGCAATTTCAGAAACAAAGCACCAAGTGTAAAAAGATATGTAGCTATGACAATTTGGACCTTGTAGCTCTTGGATCACTCACTATTTTCCTGAGATATACAGCTTCACTTCTTCAGGAAGGAAGGGTGGTGCTGACCCCAAGCTATTTGACGGGAGAGTCTACAGATCCATTTCACTGATTTGCTCTAATAGCTTTCTTCTTTTATTTACCAGACAAAAACTAGTTACCTAGTATCAAAAGGTTTTGAAGGCTCCAGGTCCTCAGGTCAGACAAAGCTTAAAAAAATAGAGATGAGGCAGCATGAACAGCCACTGTGGGGAACACCTCTTCATCAGATTGCAGCTGATTTGGGATCAGCAATGGTACGTTGTGAATACACTCATTCAGACTCCCTTGGCTGAGCAAATGTCTACACCACAGATGCCTTGAGGGATAGGCATGAAAACTGAAGGAGAAAATGGAAGGATCCTGAGTATGCCATACCCCTCCGAAAAAAATCAAATGGGATCCAGAAATAGACACACACTCATGTATAACAACCTCTTTTCAATCTGACTGTTCTCAGACACTTTGTTCTCGAGTATAATTAAAATGCCATACAAGCCCAATATATTCATGTAGCAGTGCTGCAGTTAGCTGTAGTTACAAACTAGTCTCTTACACATTTTCCTTGCTTGTTCAGAACAGTGAAGATTTTGTGGTTATACCTTTAGGTTATAATATCAATGTTATACATAAGTAATCTCTCTCTGTTCACCTTGTTTACTGTTTGATTTTTTGTTGATCTTTCACAATCACAGATTAACGCTTTCCTTCATTACCAGAATGTGCCTGTGCATTCCTAAAATGCCCCAAAAACAATTTTTATGCCCACTGCATAATACTTCAGTGGTACATTCTGTGTTTACTTGTAGGCTTTGTATTGGACTGGGTACAAACCTCCATTCCTCCCCCCCCCCCGCCCCCTTCCTTCCATAAATTAAAAAAATATGTGAATATTTGATGAAATACCCACCCAAGAAAGAGATATATTTGTGGTGCAGCTTCCAGTACAAAGAAGTCCTGACTTCAGTTATGGTCTCTAGGAAGTATAGCGATGTTTTTCATTCATAATTATTTTTCCAGAACCAGTGATGCATATAGAGTACAAATTATGTTTGTTCTCATGAGTAAATCAAATCACAGTTTTACTAAAGTATGCTTCCTCCTAACGGGTCAAAAAGAGTTAATTTATTCAGTTAAGTACAGTGCAAGCTGGGTCAAAGGAAAACCTCATCTTTCAAAAATGTCTTCCACATAGATCAATAGGAAATGTTCAACAGTTTAATTACTTCGGGGCCTGGACAAGATCAAGTCTTCTACTACTCTAAGTAAATAATGTCAGTGAGAGAGTATAATTTTAGATTCATAAAATGCTTTAAAACTTTGGCACTAGCCAAATTTATTACTTTTATCTATTTGCAGCAGGACTGCATTGTGATACAAATTTGCTGGGCACCTCAGACAGGGTACAGCAGATGCTTCACAGAGCTTCCAGGGCAATGACTAAACAGCAGTTTTACTCATTATGGTAAGATAGAAAACAATGAAATTAACTGCATATACACTTTTGTGAGTGTTATATCCTGCGTTATGAAGATTCCATAGTGATAGTAACAAACAGTACTAGAAAGATTAACCAGCTCTGTGCCACTGAAATATTCCTCATGTGATCTATCAAAGCAGAAATTCGTATATGTTCACTACTAAGATTCCAAAATATCAGGAAGTAAAATAATACTGGTTTAACAGGTATTAACCCTAAACCTCAGAAAGAAAAAATTAAAAAGAACCAAACTAAGAAAAACATGTCTTGAAATCCCACACGAGTTCCCGAAGACAGAGGAGAAGCAAGCATTGTTCCATTATTTAATAAGGAAATTGCAGATCATTTTGCCTGACATCAATGTCAGAAAAACTGATGGAAAGGCTGGTACAGGAAGCAATCAGTGTGCAATTAAAGGATGATAGTACAATTAATGCCAGTCAACACAGAAAATTAGTTTTGTCAAAAAAAACCCCTTCCTATCTTCCCATGAGATTATGGATTAGTTTGATAAAGGAAACTTCTGTAAGATTTCTGCGGGGCTTCAGCTCACAACTTTACAGCGTTTTTGGTAAGAACCCCAGCAATGTATAATATCAGTGTGGTTCATACTAAATGGACCCAAACCATATTGAATGATCTGAACAAAAATATAAAATTCTTGCTGGAAAAAGCTGCAAATTACAAAAAGTTAGAGAGTGATAAATAATGGGAAGGGCAGGCCATTAATATAGACCAACTAAGATCACTTAGTAAGGTCTGGACTATATTTTAACACCAAGAAGACAAAGTTGTTCATTAAAAGAACAAGGAAAATTGGTCTCATGTCCAAGACGGAAAATAATTTTGTGAAAAGCAGTGACTCTGAAAAGAAAGAAACAGTAATAGCAGACCCAGGCAGACACGTGTTCTCAGAGTGAAGTGTAGGCAAAAGTTATTCTTCTTGTACAAGATGGGGATAGCTGGTAGGAGTTATTGGTGCTATTACACCAGATCATTACTGGGAAAATGTGCTCAAAAAAACATCTCCAGAAAACCAAGGGCTTTACTGAGAGAAACAATACTAATAATTTGTGATGATAGGGAGCCTTTATAAATTCCACTTGTTAGGTTAATATGTGAGAAGTTTAACAGAGAATTATGGTCTCTGAATACAGAAATGGGAGAGTAGATGGCTTTCTAATCTATTGGAAAAAAACCATAATAGGCTCCATACATGCTACTGAAGACAGATAAATGCAAAGAAAAACGAGTAGAAATGTTCAGCAGCAAGGAAAACTAACTGTGCGAACAACATGCTCGGGGATGTGTTGGATTTGAATCCCTACATAAAAGCAATAGTCTTTCTAAAACCTTGCATTAATGCTGAACTGCTGGGAGAGGTTCCATGGCCTTTTATTAGGAAAACATGAGGAGATCATCGTAAGAGTAATGTATTTCAAACTGCTCTGGATTTACTTCTTGTTTCCCCCCCCCCGAGAGTATTCCCCCCATGTTCCATTTCTCGCATGCTATGTTACGCAAATACTCACAGCAGAAAACATTGAGCTGGAATCCTGCTGCCCACTGTGCCAATGCTGGTCAGGTCCTCAACAGATTTTGATATGTATCCTGCTTTCTTCTGGAGATACAGAATTTATCTGCTGCAAAGCCTCGAGTGAAGCAGCATTACGTTTAAGAAACGTGAAAGAAAGAGAAGAATAGCATAGAGCCGCATGGTGGTGGGAAAGATGCCTTTAGCTAGTGGGCACTGGGGCAACTCTTTGTAACTGTCAATTGAGAATGCAGAGAGAGATTGAAGCTGTGAATCGAATTAAATTCTGGATCCATTGACACGGGTGAAAGCTATCGCACTACTCCAGTGGAGTCAGGGTTCTCCTCCTCACACATGCTTAAGCAGCCCATTCAATCCTAATTAGCATGGTCCAAATAGCAAGGACCTGTACTTGAAAAACATCTGACCAATCTTTTTGACTTATAGATCTCATCACTGAGTCTCCTTTTCCCAACAACCACAATGAGGAAAAAAAGACCCTTATAATTTGACTTCACAATTATCTGTAAGTCTAAGTACAAAACCAATACTTCAATTCAAAATCACAATTACCAGTAAAAGTACTAATAAGAGCAACTGCTAATTGAAAATAACTAAGTAGCCAGTAGTTGCTAAAAAGCTCTTTAAAAATAAGCTATGTATCATGTAAATAAAAAAAAAAAGGGGGTTGTTATGCACTTGAGAAAGGCCTGGAAGGAAATCTGACCTACACAAGTTTCCTACTTACCTACTACCTCCTATTTAAACTCCGCCAAACTCTATGTATACATTAAAAGAAAGAACAGGTTGAACACAGTTTCAATTTTCAACATGTCAGAAGACCAGAAGGGTCTGCTGAATGCAACTGGAAATGGACTACGTGGGTGCACAGTTACCGGGGTTTGTAGCCCATTTGAACCAGTCAATGCACTGCATTTGTTGTTATGCGACACGATACAACCATGGCGGCATCTCCCTGCTTAGATCAGGGTTGTGTCTGCATGTTCACTGAAGATGTGCTTCTAGCACGCAGGCACCAGAAGCTCTAGCTAGCTAAACCAGTAATGACGCTGAGAAGTCCACCTACAGTTTCACCTACCTGCATCGTACCCCCATCATTGCCCAGACCTGTGCCCTTCAGCAAATTTGCACTAAGCTTGGTGAGGCCAAGGACACATTGGAGGACAGGCATAGAATTCAAAATCATCTTGATAAATTGGAGAAAATGGATTACAAGCACAGGATGAAATTAAAAAGGTTCAGGAACAAGAAAATACAGTTAGGCAGAAGTAAGCAGGTGCACAGCCAACACCTGACTGCATGGCAAGTATTTACAAAGAGGGAACAGAGAGTACAGTTGGTCACCGCAAGTCAACAATATCAGGCCGTTGCCAAGAAGGCATATCCATGGGTGACTGTTAGCAGGAGTATAGCCTGCAAGGTACCCAAAATATCCCTTCCACTTCATTTAGTACTGATATGTGTTCAACTGGATTACTTGATGCTAGCTTGGTGAGACACCGCAGGAATGGTAGGGACAGTCTGGGAAACGTCCACAGTGAAAAAGAATGATCAGAGGGCTGGAAAACATGATGTTCACAGAAGAATTGAAAGATGTGGCACTGTTTAGCTTAAAGGAGAGAAGGCTGAGTGAGACTTGGTAACCGTCTTCAAATTTATCCTGAGACTTCCAACAGAAAGTAGAAAAGGTTAAAATTTGAGCATACTGGTCGGCTGACATATTAAATGCTAATATGTTAAATTCAAATTCTAAATTACATTTTTCAGGAGATAAAGTTAGACAGTATTTTCCAAACAAATGTCTGTGTCTTACAAACAACTTTGAGAAGCTGCTGCTTTCCTGAGGCTAACAATAATTTTGCATGGTACTTTGATTGACGCAAACGCTCCATCACATTCAAATCAAAATAGGAGGAAGCTACTATTTTACACGGCTTCCTGTAGGACATATGCAATGCTATCCCAGAGGAGAAGGCAGGTTATGCAATGAGTGAGCAGCTCTGCATAGTTATGTTTATTTGGGAAGCATTTCCAGTAATTATTTGGAAAGGACTTAGAGAATAAACTGGTAAGGCATTCTCATGATTTAGTATTTTCATCACTAAAATAACAATTAGATTTTAAATGAATTGGATTTTGGTTGCTATTTCACTCTCTTTGTGCAACTTAAATAATGGAAGGGAAATGGAAACTTGCTTTACTAATATTAGGATTCTTCCACTACGTGTGTGTTTGCATGTGTGTGTAAAAGTGCTGGCTAATAAAGAAATGGAATAATTTCTTCTACCTTATCATATTCTAGCCTCATTGGCAATATAGTACAGCCCTAAACTTGTTTTAGGAGCCAAAATGGACCAACTGTTTTCCAGATTTAAGGGATGGTAGAAAGACAGCCAATTCCCACTTCTTAGCAAAGCTAAATGCTGCTCCAATTCATCTAATGAGTAAGTCAGACAAATAAGTCAAGTATGGTGACATTTGAAACCTTATTTTCTTCTCTTTTAAAAGGAGACGATACAGAAATAAATTACTTGCAAATAAGTTTAAATAGAGTTCTTTGAGCATAAAATATCATATAAATACTTCTTCTCTGATTACATTCTTCTGTATATGTTATTACTAATTATCATGAGTTTGCAGCATTTCTAATTTATGTGCCTTGGACATACAAAAAAACCCCCACTTATCTCCTTCCATGACACTATTTGCAAAACATACAAATGAAAGACTTCAGCTAAAAAGCTTTTTCGTCAACCAGTCCTGCTGTAGAATGGCCTAGTGTTGGAAAAGCATCCTGGCTTCCATACTGAGCTCTCAAGCATGCTGCTTTGCCACAAGCAGCTTTTAAACTTGAACCAGAATTATTTATTTGTATGTCATTACTACAAATCCTTTTCAGGTTTATAGCTACTGCACATCAATTCTGTCATCTGAGTTCTGGAAACAAACTGGAAAGCTGGGCGTGAGCTAAGATACACGGAGCTTTTTCAGAGCACTTTGGAAGCCAAAATTATGGAAGACTTTTTCCACTTTTACCATGCACTTTGTTATGCTTGGCCTTCATCCCCTCCCGTCACCTTAAAAATGAAAACAGCATGTTCATTATTATTCATGGAAATTCATCGGATACGGAGAAAGTATCCCTTTTTCCCCCAACTGTTCCATTTTTATTTCTTTTGGGAAAGACTATGCTATTCTTTGCTTGGGTAGCAATCTCTTGAACTGCTGCTTTGCCATTGAATTCACAGGAAGATAATCATTTGCATTGGCTTTACCGATTCTTATCTGTAGGCTAAATAATGGCATGGCTGTCAGCCCCGAGCGAAGCCTTGTTGCAGTGCCCAGCTTCCCCCTCCTTTGGTACCTTTGGTACCCTGTCATACATATCCTGGCCCAGCCTGGGCAGCTGCCCACAGTAGCGGCAGCTTCACCCACGGGTCCCAGCACCTTGTGGCATGAAGTACAGGGATGCCGTACGCTTCTCAGCTAGCCTAGTATTTAATTGCACATGTTTCCAGTGCTCAGTACAGTATCTGTTCTTGAGCGGGCCTTACTGGATGCTACTACAGTATAAATGCTTATTTCTATTAGTGCTACTCCTAATTACATGAAATGGGACACTATGTATTGCAGCTAACATAATTTCATTGACCATTACCTTGTTATTCTCCTATGAGACAGAGAGAAAATCCTATCTTACGTTTTAAATACCAGTAATTAAATTATATATTTGTAGTCATCCTTCTGTAAACAAACTCTTTCTGCCTCTTTACAGATAAGATATTTCCATGCGTTTGGTCATTCTTGTTTTTCCTGTCTAGATCACCTCTGATAAGTCTGCAATTGCTTTTTGAGATGGGCTGAGCTATGACCAAGATTCCATATGAGACCATTTAGGGAATAGCATTTCAGATATTTATTTAAAATCTGCATTTTATAATTGTATGTTTTATATTTCTGTTATACTTCTTCAGCATTGTAACATACTGTTGTTTTCCAAAAGCTTTGCCTAGCTTATAAGCTTTTATTGCCATGTCTACTGTAGCCTCAAAACCCTCTTCCTGAAATGAAACGGTTAATTTAGAAATCGATGAGTTACATGACAGGTTTATTTTCTTTTTTCTAACATACCAGCTTTCCAGGTTTTGACACTAAACATCGGCTGCATTTATTGCCATGTTGTCTGTTTATGCAGTTT
Source organism: Platalea leucorodia (assembly GCF_965183815.1). Classification (NCBI taxonomy): domain Eukaryota; kingdom Metazoa; phylum Chordata; class Aves; order Pelecaniformes; family Threskiornithidae; genus Platalea; species Platalea leucorodia. The sequence goes on along the minus strand of NC_138828.1, from coordinate 6,221,936 downwards.
GCTTGGTAATCCTGTATTTCCTTGCTGAAAGATTTCTCTTTGCCTCAAATAGCGGCTTGACTCTTGCAGCATGTCTTAACTGGTTTATACTTTATCTTCACGTTTTCTCTTTGGTCAGTGTGCACATTTCTCTTGTGATTCCTTTTATAACAGAGTAATGTTCATGTAAAATGTTCCCTTTCTGCATGCCTCATATTACACACAAACTCTTACAGCCAAAAGACACACATGTCCAAGTGAGTGTTATGCACAGATGTGACACAAAGACACAGAAGAGGAAGCTTCTCCCCCAAGTTCATGGACAGGCTCTTAATGCCTTGGTGTGAAGTTCCTGCTGCTGCCCCTTCTCAGGCTGCAGAATCCCACCTCTCTGCAAGTCCAGTCTCTCTCTATAAGCATTGCAAAAAAATTGCAAAAAGATGTGCAGGGATGCCTGCTCTATCTGAAGCGTGCTGCCTTGCATATACTGAAAGGGGTTTAAGAGCAGCAGAAAACATTTTATATGATATTTCTCAATTGATTACACAGGAGAATAATTTTAAAGACCCTGTATAGCCCTTTCCGCAGAAACATGCTGCTATTTGTTATTCATATCTTACCTTCAAAGATACTGCATGTGATGACACAAGAAACCATACATGTGCCTCACACTTTGTGCCAGGTCTTTTGTGAACGCAGATTATCAATTATAAATGTGTGCACATGCATATCTTAGAATGGAACTACAGTACATGAAAGTGATGCTCAGCATTAACCAAAATGTCAATCCTAGCTGTCTAATATTAGAGAAAGTATAAGCTGTGAGTCTGGAGCATCTTCAAAGCTAGGCTGTGCTTATTAAATGCCTAAAATGGACCAAAAAGCCTCACTGTAGGCATGACGGATTGAAAAGCCAGGGCTTTAGGACGCATATCCAGAAAAGGTCTATCAAAGATCATATACTAACACCCACCAGTGAAATACTCCAAAGTGACATCCGATTTACCACTTTTTCGAAGCAAGCTGCAAGAGGCCATACCTTGAAAAGAAAATAACTGTCAAGTGGGGACGGGGGAGAAAAATAATCCCTTTGCCTGACTCCGGGAGAACAATTTTCTTCTTCATCGCTTTTCTTTTTTTCCCCAGCCCCGCGGGGACTGCCTGGGCCAACCGCTCCAGGTCAGCCTCGGCGCGGCGGAGCCGCCAGCCCCGGGGCCGCGCAGACAAACGCCTCCTTCTGCCTCCCTCCCGCCTGCCCCCCCGCCCCGCCGGGCATCGCCAGCGCCGGGGCCGGGGGTTCCCGCCGGTGCCGGTGCCCCCGCGGCGGGGCGGGGCGGGGCGGGGGCGCGGCAGCCCCCCGGGGCGCTGCGGGGCCGCGGCGGAGGTGGAGCCCGTTTGTCCGTTGCGGGACAGGCGGGCCGGGGATGCGCTGAGGTGCCGCCGGCGCGGCGCCGGGGCCGGGGCCGGACAACGGGCTTCCATACCGCCCGCACGCACCTGGGAGCGGGGCGAAGGCGGGGGGTGGGAGCCGGGCCGAGGGCACCGGCGGCGGGAGGAGGGCCGGGAGGGGGGGAATCAACGGCAAGAACCGCAGGCAGCGGCAGGCGGAGGCAGAGCGGCGGCGGGAGCGGCGGCGCGGAGCATGGAGCGCAGCTGCCCCCCCCCGCCCGAGCAGGAAGCGGTGGAAGCGTGGCTGGACGATCACGGCGACTTTACCCGCTCTTACTTTGTTAGGAAAGCTACAAGGTAAGACCGGAGCGGCGGCGGATAGAGGCAGATCCTTTCCTCCCAGCAAAAGGTCGCTCTTCCATTTCTCTTTGCTGTCTCCGAAGAAAATAAAAGAAAAAAGCGATCCCCCCCCCACCCGCGCTTTCCAAAGAGCAAAAACTGAAACCAAAGAGCAGCAGCCCCGTTCGGCTGCCACCGAAGGGCACATGCAGGCGCTTCCCGGAGCTCCCTGCCCTGGGCTTTTATTTATTTATTTTGTCTTCTCCTTGGTTTGAACCAGGCATAGTCAACTTCTCCTGAGTAGCGAGCGATGTATTTTTCCCTGCTCTGCCAACTAGATAGAAATATGTCGAAGCCTCAGATAACATCTGATCTCTCCGGGAGGGAGAGTTATGTCATTGCTTAGTAATCTCAAAACAAAGCGCTGCTCTTGAAGCGCTCAGTCGCCCTGTGGGCTTGTCACCTTTTTGACATCTCGGCGGCCACCGGAGGGCGAGGGCGCTGGGTTAAGTGCCGGGGGAGCTGACGAGCCGTGAGCGGCCGCTGAAGCCCTAGGTTGTGGGTTCGAGACCGGAGCTCCGCCCGAGGAGGGGGACGCGGAGGTCTGTCCGCTGGGGCGAGCGCCTCGGGGTGCCATAACCGGAGCGCAGATGCTGGGGACGCCGGGCCGCACCCCCACTCCCCTTCCTCCCGGAGGCTGGGAGGGGAGCGGGGGTGCGGCCCCGGGTGCAGCAGGGCGCCGGGGTTCGGCGGCGCAGCCTCCCCGGCAGGGGGCAGCGCGGCGCAGGCAGGGCTGCTCGGGGGCGGCTGCTCGGCGCCGGCCGCTCCTCGGCGGCCGTTCCTTTGCGAAGAACCCGATGTAAAGACCCGAAGAGCTCCTCTGGGCTTTTGTTCCCCCCCCGGTTTGACATGCTGCCTTTTGGAGATAAGACGAGGTATTTGCTCACCGTTGTCACACTTCAGCAGTGGGACTTCCAAGTCGAAATCGAGTAAATTCGGCTATTTTTAGAAGTGGAGTCAGGTTTCCATTTTGAATATTTTCCGATAAACAAAGCAGTGGGGATGCAGAGCACAGGCGATCTGCAACTCCCACGGTGCATCTTAGTGGAGAGCTCGGGTTAGTAAGTCCTGTGGTTTGTTCCTGGGACGCGCCATCTCCGTGGGCTCGCTTCTCTCCGCTCCGCTCCTCTTCCTCAGCCGCTCGCACCATCTGCTCACCGCTGCTGATTTACTTCTTTCCCAAGTCACTTAGCAGGGATGGCTGCATTCTGAGTGAGGTTTTGCTGCTGCTGCTCCTCTCTGCATGGGATGGGGCGGTAAGAAGAGAAATCCCCATTAATAATTGACTCGCAGCACGCTAGAAAGCTTCAGGGGTCACCTGCTTTCTTGTGACCATCTGTCGTGCAGTGCCCTTTCTTCTGCTGCTTCTTCCTCAAGTTCATTTAACAGAAGAATAAGAAAAATGCCTTTAAAAATGTCTTTTAAATGTTAGTTTTTTAAAAAAGGCTGTGCATAGGTGCAGGATGCGTAGATGGACGTAGTTAACCTTGATGTTCTGCAGAACACTCGTGCATGGTATGTCGCTGAAGGGTGGCTTGTTTGCCCAGGAAACAGGGTGGTAGCAGCTTTGAGAAGTAACATTTTCTGAGTTCAGCCTGTCACATTTCCTTTGGAAACTGGAAGTAGTATTGAACAAATAGGAATGCTAATTAATAGTAACCGCTGTGTCAGATTTGTTTTCCCCATGGAGAGGTTTGGTTAGTCTTTTTTTTTTTTTTTTTAATGCTGAGACACAGTTTTGTGTTTGTCTGGGTCTGAAACAGGCAGTAGGTCACAAAATACAATTCGGTCACGTCTCCGTGACGGCGATGCCTCTGCATTCAGAGAGGGTTTTGCAGAAAAACTGTTGACTTTGAGTTCTTGCTTGGCAACAATTCTGCGATGTTTTGGAAGTGATGAAATCATTGCATTTGTCTCAAAACTCTCTTCTCTGCTGTCTTGGATGGAATGGTTTTTTTTGTCCTTAATGTATAAATAGAAAACTATATAATAAGGAATACCTCTTTTATATGTAAGTTGGTATTTGAAAAGACAAATGACAAGTTACTTGACTGTATGTTGGCTCAAATTATATTCACTAAAATGATATCCTGTAAAGCTGAGCGGTTTGAAAGAACTGATGTACTTTGTAAAAAGGTTTAATGTTCTACATTGTAGTGTTACTTAGAGCTTGAAAAGAGAAAACCCCTAAAATTTAATGCCATGCTTTGTTTTAGTTGAATCTTTGTACGACGGCAATACATTGAACAAAGACTGCTGTTAATGTTTTGTTACTTAGCATTATATTTACTCTGTCAAGTAAAGCAGTGTTCCTTGAACTAGTTTCAACTGTTTTCTAATCTTAATTTACTGCTTCTCATTTTTTGTTTTGCTTCATAATACACCAAAGTCCTCACAGGTCCTAAAAGCAATAGACCAAGAAGTTAGGTAATTTAGTATCTTGCGGAGCACAGAGGCATATTCCACTTCATATTGCGAGGCACAATTGCTAATGGATAAAAATAGTTTCTGTATCTGTTCCTCAAATATTTATACACGGGAATAGAAGACGATCACCAGCTCAACCATTTATTACAGAGTAATACAAGTCCTTTCCACTGATAGTAATGAGCTTTGAATCAAAACCTAATTTAGCAATTTTATGATAGGTATTAAATGTTTTATATATTTTTTTCTCTGCAGTTAATTAATTCCCACAGTGTTTTATACAGTAGTTCTTTAGGTAATTCCCACAAAAAATGTTTTAATTAGGTGTCTAAGTAAGACTTATAAGTGCTTTGGGTGGTCTTATGCCTGCAGATTTGTTTTGTTGGGTTTTTTAAAGTATGGGAGTCCCATGATATAGTCATTGAATAGCTACCTCTTGTTCAATTTTGCATAGGTCAGTTTGATATTAGTATCTGTTTTCATGGTTTAAATAAATATTATATTTTCTGGAAAGGTGACACTTGAAAAGAAAACATTTCTTTTTATTCACAATTAGTTTGTATTAACTATTGTTCATAATACGACAACTGTTAGAGTCGCTAGGCTCCCCAATCCGTATTCTGGATTCTCGGGGAGGAGGGCTGCAGGTCGTCTACTTAACAAATTTGCACCTGCTTTCCTCCTCTCCCCTAAAATGTGTTGTAGAAGACAAGTATATACAAATGGCTTACACCTTGTATTTTGGTCCTGCAATGCCTCGAGGTTGATAGTGTCTACAGACAGGCCACATTACTGCCTTCCTCAGGTCTGTGATGGCTAGGTGGACTGACATATTCTGCGATAAAGCTGTGTTGATTGACTTCCACCTGTACAGCTCAAGGTTGCAATCCTACAAGGATGTAATCCAGGTGAATAGCTTTAAATTGCTCTCTCCTTCGAGTATGTGAATAAACTGTGATCCTATGAGTAGGAAGCTTCCAAATCAGTTAGTTATTACTTTCTTTTGTACCAGGCAGACAAGTGGTATACAGAGATAATATAAATAGCTATTATCTGTGAGGTGTTGTTACAGTATGATCAAAGTGCAGAACAACGAAGGGGAAGTGTGTCACCAGCACGCTCAGTGACGAGATGAATTTGGTTTACTTAGTGAGACAGCGTGCTGGTTGACAAACCTGGCTGCAGAGTTTGCTACTGCACACTCAGGGGTTCAAGAGGTTCTAAATGCCTAGCTCCTACTAAATTTAAGCTATTTATTTTATTCCTTTCTTTTCAGCTCCTCTTGTTATTTTTTCCCTTTCAAAGTTTTAGAATTGCCTATCATACTCTGGTTCCCAGGAAGCAGAAACATTTTGAAGTAAAATGATTCTTCTTTTAGAGTGTGTCTTATGCTTACCCACACTGTTGTTAAAGGCTCTTTGTAGCTGCTGCTACAAATATAATTGTTCTAACTAGATGTTATAAAGGCATAATCCGCAGCCTTTTTTGTCACAAAAATGTAGTGCATTTATGGCTGAATTCGTTACCCTTTTTGTCTTCCTGAAGTTTTATCTTTTTATGTTACTTTAAAAAAAAAATCCTTGCATTGTCATGTTCAAACATCATACTTATTTTAACCCCCTCTGGAATACTTCTGTATTTCTGACTTCCTGTTTGTCCCTACTCTTAAAAGTACGGGAGTGATTCTCTCTTAGTGCTCTTTGCGATCAGAAGCAGCAGACTGCCAAAACAGCCAAAGTAAAAATTCTCCTCTCAGTTAGAGGCAACTGCATTGTTCCAGGCAGTTTTTGTCTGGTTTCCTAAATGTATGGCTTGACAGATACAAATTATTAACCCAAGTCTTGAATGCCTTTCACTGGAAATAAATTTATTTTGTTATAAATACATCTTGGCTTATTAGCAGGGTTGGGAAATATTTACAAATGAATTAAGGTGGGGTTGTGTTTGGAAAAATAAATGTCCTTAACAGCATGGTACTTAATAGCGCGATTCTGGAATCCTGAGGATTCCAGAAGTGGCATTTACTGAGAAACTGTACTTTGCTGGAATTCAGAGATTGCACAGCTTGAATATATCAATTACATTTATTTCTTTGAAAAAACTCAAGTACAGTTGTGGTGGTTTTTTCTTCTTCTTGATGGCTGGTGGACAATCGGTTTGTAACGTGCTGCCTGCAGTACTAAATTACTTAGGGCATTTGCCTTCTAATCTCTGTGTCTAGAGGGCTTTTAAAAAATGTCTTTCATTTTGAGCTGGCTATTTGATGTTTAATCTCATAAATATTACACGTCATATGCATTATGTCATTGTTTTGTTTGGTAATATATGTGTGCTTAATTTTTTCTAATTGAAAGGAAATTAATTTTAGGAGCAAATGTATGAAAATTCAGATTTTCAAAGATAGAGCCATTGAAGATTTTCTGCACTGAAATGTGCTTTGGCCTGTGTTTTTTCTTAAAAAGATATTACTGACATACAAAAAAATAATAATCCTAAAAACATACAGGTATGAGCCATATTCATCCCTAACATGACCTTGGTAAGTAGGCAGTGGGTTTTAAACTTCTGTGATTGAAGGACCCTGAACAGTTTTCCAGTGGAGGCACAGAATCCTATGCAAATTGTGGAATATGCTGAAAGGGGACTTGCTTTTCTAAGTTACCCTATGTGAAGCATTTACAAGAGGACTGCAGACCCACTAATTCTTTGGACCATGGCTTGAAAACCACAGGAAGTAGTGGTGTTAAATGCAGGGATCAGAATATTTTCTCCCACTTACTTGGTTTTATTAGATGTTTACAGAGCTTTTCTGAGGATGAAGTACAGAAAAAAAAAAATCTATTTCTATGAAATCTTGGAAAGTTTTCTTGTTGGTCTAATGATGTCTGCAGTTGTCCCACTTACAAATAATGTATCCATATCTTTATGTCTTTCTTGATAACTGCAAAGTATTACAATCATCCCAAAATATTTTAAACTCCCAATTCAAAAAGCACTCAGGAAGGTAAGGAATGTTACCCACATTCATGAAATTGTAAATGTGATTAAGTATTTTTGGCATTTATTCTTGGAAATAAAGCTGGGTGTGTGCCGGAGTATTTTGGAAACAATGTCTAAAACAGCAATTACTGTAGACTGAAGAAACTGTCATTTGAGAAATGATAAGAAATCACTTACTAGCAATTTACATCTTTAATTCCCCAAAAGCTATAACCCGAACTCCTACGCAGAATCTTTGGTGTGAAGATAAACTAGTCAGCAGATAGTACTGAGCAGCTGCAAGGAGAATGTGCTTTTACTACGTACCGTTTGCCCTAGGTAATAAAGAAACAAACAGGAGTGCACAATACATAAAATACAACTGGTAAGTCTTAGAGGACAGGTAGAAAATAAGATGCGGTGAACTACTTCAACAGTTAACATCTCTTTTTGCCTTCTTTTGTTTCAGGGTAACTTTATTATCATATTACAGTACTTCCGATAATGCGAATAAGCATTTGAAATCTCATTTCCATTTTTGTGCTCTTACTAGGAAGACTTTAGAGAACAGGGTCAAGTTTCTGGCAACTGGGAAGAAAAGCGGAGCTGAGGCATACATTGCCTCTCTGGGAGACAAGAAAGTTAGACACCTTTCTTTTATTTCGAAATTGTAAAAGCTCGTGAAAGTTTTGTGTTGGGCATTTGTTGAAGAATCATCACGTGAGGAGGAAATTCATGTCTTTGTACAGGATTAGGACAAAGACTACATATATAAAGTAAAAATACCAATCAGTTTAATTTTGAAGCTGAAGTGAGACTTCCATAGTGTGTAGACATTGTGCTAGCTCTCTGCACAAGGATAAAATTTATGATGCATCACCTATGATGTCTTCAGATCAAATAAAGTACATCATAGCCTATGCTCATGCTTATTTGAATGCTAGATTAAAGCTGAATTGTGTGGGAATATATGGCTCAGATCAAGAATCACAAACAAAGTGATTTTAGAGAATACATTCTTGACTTGAACTAATATGCTACCACCTGTTTTCATTTTCACCATTAAAGAGGAAGCATTTTGCTTTTGTCATGAATAAATATAATAAAACCCCAGGATACAAGTCTTTCTCTTCCTTACTGGCAAAGAAACATACATAAATTTACATGGAATGCTTTCTCATTTATATGATTTACTTGAAGAAAAAACAAAATACATTTAATACAAAAGGAGCTATTTACGAAGTGCCAGAAAAGAAGTCCTACCCAAATGGCCCTTGTGTATAACTCAATGGTTGTAATTTCACATTAGGTCTGGCACTGAAAATATAGCCACAAAATATATTTGCTTAGTAAAAGATATATATTTTCCCATTTATTTGTGCGTTATGGTGAACTCACGCCAGCACAGAGAGCCATCCCAAAGCCTCTGCACCACTTAAGTCCTACTTAACCCCTATTTTAGGAATTTAAGTGGAACTGAAGTGGCACCTAGTGAGCTCTCCAGGTAGGTGTGAACTTAACTTTTAATCCACCTTTCACCAAAGTCACTGGTATTGTCCTATTGCTTTCCACAACAAAAGCATTAGATACATAGTTTTTTTTTTTTTTTTTTTGTGCTTGGAACAAGAAGTAAACATTTGGAGGAGAAATAAAGGTCATGTTTTAGAATTTGACCTTCAGTCCCTGAGGATTTATTCTGTCTTTCTTTATAGTGTGAATAGAAAGTCCTTTCTATGGAGGAAAGCTTTCTTGTGAAAAGTTAAGCTTGCAGTTTGGTTGTTAAACAAAACTTGAAAATAGCCAAGATTAGCCTGTTAGTGTTAGTCCTCCATTTTGAATACTTCTGCTTCAAATAATAAAGCAACCTCTGCCTCCTATTTTAAAAAATAATATGAGCATTCAGGCAAGGTTTACATTATTTCATAGTTCTAAAAAGTTGTATTTCACTCTTTCACGAGCACGGTTTGAATCAAGAATCAGCATTCTTAATTTAGATCTGTATTCAAACAGAAGTCAGTCAGGCCACATGTTTAAAGTTAAATGTATGCTAATATATACTTGACTGAGTTGTGTCCAAAAATTGGCACCGACTTTAAGTCGTACTTCATCTTCAAAAACTGTTTGCCTACCACTGTTAGAAATAGCATCTCTAGTAACTATAACTGGAAAGGGTTTAAGGAAAAACAACTATTGTCTTTGTCAATAGTTTGAATACCTTTCTTTTACAGTCAGTTTACTGTTTCCATCTAAGGAGGCCTTTTACAGTTTGTTTAAATCTTTCCATGGCCAGAAAGGGGACAAAAACGCTTAGAACATGACTGTGAAATAGCAAGTACTGGAAAGAAAATGGGGAGGCAAGTATAATATCCAAGTGACTGACTTTCAAACTCATTTGTTAAAACTGAATAGTTTTCAAGTTGTTGCTAATGCTTTAAATGATTTCTATGCCTAAATTATGTCGAAATGCAGGAAAGAAATTTGAAGACATCTAGTGGTTATTTTAAGGAAAGCAATTGAGATAATAGGAAGCCTGGCTTGAAATCTTGTTGATCTCAACACTAGCAGGATTAGGCCACAGGAATTCAGATACTTGAAAGCTGGCATTCTCTAGTAGGCAAGTTTGGATTGAATCCCTCTCTCCTGAAGTGTGTTATCAGTAACTGCTTGTTTGAATGAAAAATTAGCAAAACAGTCCACACAACTACTGAAACATTGCACATTGTATATATGAAAGATTATGAGCAACAGAGGAAATGGGGAATTACTTGTTTCACTGAAAGCTACTCATCAGTCAGTACTTTTATGGTACAGAAATTATTATGCATTCTTTGTGCAAGGCAAGAAAGCTGCAGTATACTATCTTTGGTGCATCTCAGTATTACTTTTGTGCTCTCTTTTTGTACATTTTGTCCAAAGATACCAAATACTTGCTGAATGGTCACATTGGTATGGTCTTACATATGTAGCATCGTTACATGTGTGAGCAAGACAATTATAATCTGGCTGCTACTCTTTAAACATCTTCACTTTTTTTTTTTTTTTTTGAGAAGTATGCTGTGTATTTTGAAGATAATCACAATGAAGCAAAGATGGATACAATAAATTATTTAATATTCCCAGTGTATGAGTAGAATAGTAATTAGCGTCAGGTCAGCATGGTTTGATACATAACGGCACAGGAAATAAAGCAAGGTTCTCTTCAGGTCTTAGACCCGAGGTTGTCTTCAGGCCTACCTGTGCCTTTCTACATGACCTGGCTCAAGCCATGTCGCTTCCTTGTGCCTGTGTTTTCTCACCCAGTGATTTTCTGGTTTTGTTGCCTATTCGTACTGAAAACTTCTCACTTTAGGGACAGCTCTACTTTCTGTACAGTGTTTAACAAATCAGGGCCAAAGAGTCTTAATTCCTCTGAAGTTCCTGAGTTCTCCTGTAATGCAGATAATGTGTACTTGTATACAAGTGATTATAGAGGGGAGGATACACAAGCATTTTTTTTCTTCAAATGTTTTACCTGCTCTTCTATTTTCATCCCCTTCTCATCCCTATCGCTTCAAAATTCCTCTCCAATTTTGTCACCTGCTGATGAGGTCACCAGCCAAATTCAGCAGTCACTATTGTCACGCGCCTTTGAAATTGTGTTTTATAGAGGAAAGACTGGATTTGGCTGATAGTGACTAAAAACAGTTACTTCATATTCAACTACCCCTGTTTATGAACTCTGGGATAAATTCTAGCTTTCTCGAGTGGAGGCTCATGCTGCAGTAAAGGATCACACTGCAGTAAGGGATGCATGCAGCTCATGAGGAAGGGATGCTGATGCCTGTAACTCCTCAACGTGCAGTGATTGCTGTGCTGGGATGAAGACATTGCATTGGTTGTAACTGTCTACATAGATCACTACGGATCGGTATCTGCTCCTGTTTAATACACTCCTGCAACTTCTAAACTTACTTCTACAGCAAGGGTCTTGCCTTACAATCAGCTCTTGACAATGCCAATGCTTACGGAAGACTATTCATATGAATAGTCACAAGTGTTTTGTTTCTTCCTGTAGTCCTTTCAAAACGACCTCTTAATCATACATAGCACTTGTTACTAATTTCCAGTAACCTCACTTGTGGTTCAGTATGTGTCTGGTATCGGATATCTGTTGAGCTAATTCTGCACTGAGAAAGTAGTTGTGTTAGTAATAATACTCTTCTTGTCATGCATTGTTAAATAGGATTGAGTCTCAACAAGCAAATGCATGTCAAGACTTTATCTGATAGATTTTAAATAGAGTTAGAATATGTCAGTTAATGTGAAATGCTCGTTCTTCCACCCATGTATATAACTGTGAGTAAAAGGAGCTAAATAGTTTCCTTGTTAGAAGAGGCATTCAGTAAAGGTCAGAGAACACTCTTCTTATTCCAGCTGAATTTGAACGGCTTTCCTGTTGCCCAAATAAAAATGCCTAAATGGTTTGAAGTTGAAAACCATGCTTTAAACAGTATAGTTCAGGATTTGTTGTTGTTGTTAACCTACAGAGCTTTTTGAGAATCGCATGCTATGTTGGCAAGTTATTGGACCATCATCTAAGAGACATTAAAGGGGGACAGGCAGATCTTACTCATAATTATGCAGCTCCACATACAGTTCTATTCAGTGTCAAAGTGCTTCATAAATAGTGCAGATACCTAACAAGCAGTCAGTTCTTATTAAAGAAATGTAATTACTTCCATGTGAAAGATTTTACAGTTATGTTCCACATCCCTCAATAACCTCTATAAGATAGAGAAGGGAATGCTTATTTTGCATAGTAAAAAGGCAAGAAGGTAAAAACTAAATTATCTCATGGCCACAGTTTGAGAACTGGTATTAGAATTCAGAATACATTGTTCTGACTGATTACTATTAGTATACCATTAAGGCCAGGGCGCATCATTACACAACACTCCAGAATTAAATAAAATGGCAGATTTCAACTGATAAACCAAATTTCTGCTTTAGCTTTTGCTTTGTCCACAAAGGGTACCTGAGTCTTTCTCTGCCTTGTATCTTATATCAACACATCCACATATGTAAATTCAGCGTAAAACAGAGCTAGATGAAATGATAGCATTTTATATTTTCCTTTCCTCATGTGTAAATAAGCAGTGAATCAGATTGCTCTACAAGTTGCTGTCACTCAGCAATAGTACAGGTTCACCTCTGCATTTTCAAACATGCCTAGACGAAGTACACAGCTTCCTATGCCTAATCACTCGCTAGTTTAAGAATGCTCTCCATCTGATACTAGGTTATTACAGTTACTTTTAAATCTTACTTTACATTAATGCCAGTCCTCGATGTTCAACAATCAAGTCAGCACATACAATCATGAAACTGGGTCAAGTCACAAGCCTTCTTTTAAAACTATTGATTATTCTATATCTACTTTCTTGTGCCTGAGGCTCTGAATCCACCCAGCTCGCATTTTCGGGTTCTTTTCTGCAGCCTTAGTGCTAGATGCTAAATTTTGCCTGGAAAAGCTAAAATTTCCAGGTAATTTCTTTTCTTGAGGAGATTAGAGTAAAACAAAAAGAACCCACATGTAACATAACACATACGATGACAAGAATTATCAGTGCTGATTTTAGAGGTTGTACTATGTTTACTTACAAATTTTTGCATTTTAAGCTTTTTATTTTTCTTAAGGATACTTTTGGTCATTTTAATTCTGTTTTCTCATTCAGTTTAATAAATAAAAATTCCAAATGTTATTGAATGCTAGCTTCTTATTTTGAGTCTCATTGCAACAGCTTTTACAAATGTGATATTGCCCTATGCAAATTATATTATGCATTTCAGTAATACATGGTCATGGCTCCCACATTTAATATTTATCCTGTTTAAGTACTATAAAGTAATATTGTTAAGGTCAAAGTTCTAATAATATATTAATTGGTGTTTATGCTTCTTCACTGCAAGAAACATTTGGATAAGGTAACTTCACAAAAAAATAGGTATCACTGTTGTGATCAAGAAGGATCATTGGTAGCTTTTATTAAGATACTTAAAAAGCAGAGCTTACTTCCTTTAAAAATAAGTAGCTAAGCAATGAACCAAAACTCTTTCAGAATAACAATGGAATTTCATTGTGTTCTCTGGCACCATGGTTCCAGTAATTGGACTAGCTCTAGATAGCTGGGAAATTTATAATAGATGTTGATTGAGATATATTGTTGGTACAGCAAGCACTGTTCCAGGAGCTTCATGTAAAATCTGAAAACATGGAATGAAATCCTAACTCGGTGGAACTCAGAGGCAAAACTCCCACCGCCTTAATTGTGTTCAGCTTTTCATTCAGTGGTTTTAGACTCTCATCGTCAGAAGATTCACAGATGTCCTATGTGACCACACCGACCATTTGGCCTTGAGGATCACTGGGGCTATAAATGATATTAACCATGTATGTAAAGTCTTACATGATTAGGACCACAGTACACAGACAGAAGCCAAAATAAAGAATAGTCTAGCATCCATTTATTTGGAGTTGCACTGGTGTGAATAAGAGAAGAATTTCGTTTTACAGTGCTGCATTGAGTGATATTTACCTCAGTGAAACACAGTTTTTTGAGGGGAAAAAAATTACCAGGTAGCTTGCGCTGCAGTGGAACGGGTACAGTAACATAACGACTTTCTTTTGCCCAGGTGCTCCCTTTACACTCACACTATTTCCTAAATCCGTTCAATTTTTCACAGCATGTTTGCCTACAGTTAAGGTCTCCAAATGATATGTGATTGCAAAATCTGAAAAACTCTTTCAAACCTTCTTAATAAAAGACAAATAAGTTTCCTGTTGTGGATTGCTTGCTAACAAAAATAATATTGGTGAACGTTAGATTTTAATCGATTACTTTACTTTGAAATAATGGTTAATTACACTTGCAGTATTGCATTCTACAACATAGATGAAGCTGTTCTGTAAGGAAAAAAAGGCTCTGCACAGTGCTTTTCATATTTAACATATACGGATGCATGTAACCGATCAGCGGCTGACTAACCTGACTAATTTCCATGGTTTCATTCAGCTTCACTCTTGAAATTCCTGTGGTCTGCTGAGCAAATAAAAAATATCCCAAATTTAAAACATGACCACCATGAAAGGTTTCCAAAAGATCAGACTTTTAAATAGGATTTTTGCTGTTCATAGGTCCATACATTATGTAATTCAGAAAAAAAAAAACAACAAACATTTCTTCTGAGAGTAGATCATGTGCTGTGAGGAATCCTCGACACCGAGTGAATGAAATAAAAAGCCCTGTATTTAAAAAAAAACAAACCCAAACTAACAGATTTTGGACAAGAAAATATTATAGTGATAAGAAAAAGTATACTCGTGTTATTGATGATATGTGTGCTTATGGATAATTCAGGATATGCTGTATTTAGTGAGGACATTATTAGGGTTGGCATTCTAGTACTACGTTAATGTGAGAAAGAGTTAAATACTAGAGATGCATGACTTTTTAATTAATGGTAAACTCTTCAAAAATACAATTTTGGGGGTATTCAGTATTTTGGGTTGAGATAGGCAATGAGTTTCATCTGCAAGGAAAGGAAATAGGAGAGATGCATGAAAACAGTCTGTCTTTTCATTATTTTGAAGGGGGCTGAATTAGAAATAGTCATGTTTCTTTCTGACAGTTTTTAAGCAAAACTTTTGTGCTTTGAGTCAAAACAGTATTTTTCATTAACTCAGAGAGCAGGGGAAGTTAACTTAAAAATGGTATATAGGCAACATAAAAATAGGAGGTGCTGCAGGTGATTTGAAAGAATTAAGGTTCAAAATTATCTTTTTAAAAGTTAGAAATGGTCTAGAAAAACAGAATTAAAACAAAGTTTTGTCTTCATATGAATATATGTACATCTTATACAGAAATGCAATAGGAATAGGAAGGACCAGAACTTTTCAAGCACAAAATTACCGTGTAAACTTCTGATCTTCCATATTCTGAAAGCCACAGCGCAAGCACTCTTCCTCTGCCCTATTTCCTTTAGGCAGAAATAGCTTTCTTTTTATGGGGCAAAAAACATTACTGCTTAATCTAGGCTAAGTGCTGCGTAAAACTGAAGAATATTGATACAGAGGAGCACTAAAGGTGCACTCACGTCCACTGTATGAAAAGGTTTAAAGTTATCCTCTTTGCAGTGTCCTCTTCAAATATGTATTAGTTCCTGAGGATTTTTAACTGACATCATTCACTGTACTTTTATTTTTGTTTTACAGAGAAATGGTTAATGCATGGTTTGCTGAGAGAGTTCATACCATCCCAGTCTGCAAGGAGGGAACCAAGTCCCAGAGTGAATCCTGTGCTTGTCACCAGCCTGCCTGCGCTGAGACCACCAACTCTGGGACGCCAGCGAGGAAAATCTCTGCTTCTGAATTTGACAGACCCTTAAGGCCTATTTTTGTCAAGGACTCAGTAGGAGCAGTGAGCTTCCTCTCCGGCTCTGAAAAGAAGGAACAGATGCCTCTGCCATCTCCAAGGATTGAGGCCAGTACAGGGGATCAGTGCTCAAGACTATTAGAACTTGTGAAAGATATTTCTAGTCACTTAGATGTCACAGCACTTTGCCATAAAATTTTCCTACACATCCATGAGCTTATAGCAGCTGATCGCTATTCCCTGTTCTTGGTCTGTGAGGATAGCTCTAATGAGAAGTTTCTTGTAAGCAGGCTGTTTGACGTGGCAGAAGGCTCCACCCTGGAAGAAGCTTCCAACAACTGCATTCGCCTGGAGTGGAACAAGGGCATTGTGGGTCATGTAGCAGCTATAGGCCAGCCTCTGAACATCAAGAATGCATATGAGGTAAACCAACAAAATTTATCTTGAACAATTCTTGAGAAAAGAAAAAGCCAAATTATCAGCTGTTGTAATATTACCATTTTAGTGTATGTATTTGGAGCTAAATCGACTTCAACCAGTCAAGGTGCAAACCTGACACCGTGTTTTTGGTTATAATACATGTATTAAAGATACATGTAGCTATGACTAATGCTACAGGAATGCTAACATCAAAATAAATTATTTAAGTTTGACATTAGCAGTCAGATATTAGCCTCATCTTAACCAGCTATGTGCACACCAGTATTTGCATGTCTAGCTTTGGACACTTAAGTGTTTACATTTCTGCTTATATAAGGACATAAGATACTTCTGCACCAAAATGAATGAAATTGTGAGTATAACTGGCTGCAAAACTGAAGTCTTATAACTAAAAATACTTTGGAGAATTTTATTATACCGGAAGCACAAAGAGTAGAAGCTGAATGAAGAATGGGATGAGGGTTTGAATTGTATGGAGGTCTCCCAAATGAAATGATAGTCTGCAATTCAGGTTATTTAATACAAGGCCAGATGAAAAAAAGAAAGAGAATCCAGCACTGGGAGAGGACATCTCTTACATCTCAGCTTAACATCTCTTCATTCCAGGCTCCTTGGATATGCTGATTTTATGTGTTGAATTTAGGGATGATGGAAATTTTAATGACTTAATTGATTAATTAACTAATTAATAAAGGCATACAGAGCTGAAAATTACCGCTTCTGATTGATCATCTCTCAGTTAATATGAGCATGTTTACAGAATTAAGGAACATTACTGAGTAGATTTTTTCAGAAGCAAAAAAGAGCTGTATGATTTCATATGGGTTTATTTTCAACAAACACTTGTTTGCTGCCTCAGAAACTGTCTAAACATTTGCTAAGTACATGTTTCCAGCGGGACATTCCGTGTTCTTATAGTTTAAAAGTTCATTCTTGAATTGGGTCCATCATGCTCAACTTGAAATCAATTACTAGAGAAAGAACAGCAGCCTTTAAAATAGTCTGATTTATTTTAGTAAGATTAAAAAAAAAAAAAAATCAGAGTTTTATAGCAATATTCAGCTGAAAAAATGAACCAAGCAACCTCTGGTAAAAGCAAAAACACTAACCACATACATGAAACTTTGTTCCTCTGTGGCCACGTGTTTTTCAGTATATTTCTGTAATTTCTTCTTGATGATAAAAGCTATACTAGGGATGGTTAGTCCATGTGTACATTTATTATAATGATGGTCTAGGCTCCAGAAAGGCTTCTCCTAGCATTTGGGGTTTTTTTGTTCTTTCTGGCATTTGTATTTATCCACAGGCGCTCATGTTCCACATAAATGCTTTTTTGTTGTTGTTTTAACACACTGATAGTAACAACTTTATATAATTATTAGCTAGTAATGTAACCTTTGTTGTCCTGGGTAACAGTTAAGTCAAATATTGTACTTTTCTTAACCTTTAAACCAGGGAAGAAAAAGAACTGGTCTTTAGGCAAGTAGTCAAATAATTGTATTTTTTTCTTGTATCAGGATCCAAGATTCAATGCCGAAGTTGACCAGATCACAGGGTATAAGACTCAGAGTATTCTCTGTATGCCAATAAAGAATCACAGGGAAGAGGTAAGTTGCAGTATTGGGATCACTTCACGTAATACTGTTTCCAGCTATGCTAATGCTTTAAACTTTTATTAGCTGGCAGTCATTATCTCTACCATATAAAACCATCTCTTTTTTAAAAAGACTGCTTATGTTTGCTTGGACTTTAATTTTGTCTTATCTAGTTCAGTAATGTAAGCCAAAGGAAACTGTCAAGAAGAGTTTAATCCCAGATGCAGAAGTAGAATATATGTATTTAACTCTAGAAGTGCTGTTCCCGGTTCCTGTAACAAGTATCTGTCAGCATTAAAGCTCTCTGCACACTTACTGGTCTATCACAGTGCCTGCTCAGATTGCAATTCAGTTCCTGTACTTCAGCTTAGCTGGTATCTACGTTATTTTCTTCAGAGAACACAAATTGGGTTTTATCATTGTCTAAAAGGCTATTTTTTACATTCTATTAACTCAGCTCATAAGTAATAAATTAAGAAACATGTTAAGTGCTTAAAATCAGGCATTGAAAAACACATGGTGTCGATTCAGAAAAGTCATCCACAAGTCATATAACTTGAATCACTCCTAATTTAAAACAATGTGAATCTGCTCATTGAACTCTTGTACATATTTCCTGACCATGCTACTTCTCACAGAAGTTCTCTTTTCCTGTCTGATGCTATTGCCGTAGGGAGAACTCTTATTATGGACTAACGATGTCTTCTTGCAGAGTAGTTGAAGAGTGAATACAGTAAAGTCAATGAAAGCCAATGAATGGAAAAAAAGTGAGGTCCGCTGTTTTACTTAGGGACTAAGTAAAGTAAGTTTGGGTTTTTTTGATCCTGAATGTAGTAGCCTTCAGCCACCTCACCAGTTCTTAGAACACCCACAAAGTATAAGGCTCTCTGTAGAGTGTGCCAGAGCTTTAAGATGGAGATTTTCTCTCCTGTAATTCCTTTGTTTTTCAGAGTATTTATAGTTTATTATATAGTATATTATAGTAGTATTATATAGTATATTATAGTATAGTTTATTATATAGTATATTTATAGAAATCTCCAACTTCAAAAAGAAATGCTGCCAAGATTGGTTTGAAGACATCACACCTCCTTTTTCCTGCTCTTCCATCTTTTACTCCTCTTATGGAATGTGTCACCTTGACTTTTATGACATTGAACCTTTTTTTCATTAAATAAATTCATTAAACTCTTGATTTAACTTGTTTGTTGAATCTCACTCTAGCTGACCCAGATGATCAGCCAGGATTTCCTTTCTTCACCTACTACTAATTTTGGTTTAAAATATTTTTTTTGGTTCTTCCAAGGACAGCACTTGATTTTTTCCTACTCCCACTCCTGCTTAAAAGTCTTCCCCTTTCTAACCGGCAGCAGCCACTGCTGGCCCTGAGCCAGCTGATGAGCAAAGCACATGTTGTGTGAAGAGCTGTCAGGGACCAGTGGTCCATGTCAGGCTGATGCAAGGCTTTAAATTTCACCCAAACCATCCCATTTTCTTTTTGTTGAATGAAAAAAATGCTATGCTCTATGTAATTGGGATCAGAAATGAATTACAAAATCTTGCTGGCCAGGGAGCGTGTAAGTGCTTACTTCTCACCGGGTCCTGATGGTAGGTGGGGGAAGGAACAAGAGCTGTAGTCTGTTGGTCCAATACACCATGACTTACAGGCTGAATAAACCTGCAATTGGCCGTATCTTCAGCTAGCTTTCTACTCCTAAGTGTATCAGCAAATGGAAATGAAGCAGGAATTTGTTTATTTTGAAAAGTTCAGCCAACCTGAAGTTTGAGGAGAGTGTTACATTCCACTCATGCGCAATAATTTGAAGGGGCTAAACTATAAGATTTCTTATAGGAAAGGACGGCACTTTTTAATTTTTTCTGATTTTAAAGTCTCTACCAGAAGGTTTTTCTCCATCTCACCGTAACACTTGGCTGACATGTTTCTAGACAGATGTTGGAGTCAGTGAATCAGTCCTTAATTTGCAATTTGCATGCTGCTACTTTTTCTGTTTTTTAAAAAAAAACCCTCAAAAAACCAAAACCAGAATACTGGCTCCTCCCCTTTAAAAAAAAAAAAAAAAAAAAAATCCCCAAAGCCCCTCTAGTAATATTGAGGCTAGTAAACGCTGCCTTAGCCCAGGATGTCAGCAACCACAGTCAAAAGACGATTCTGGAAGACATCCAAAAATAAACACTGAGAAAGAGAAGCGACTGGGGTTTTCTCATTGTTTGTTTAGTATTAGTACTATTTTTTTAAAACAAGAGAGTCAGTAATTGAGAGGAAGAAAATCTCATGCTGATTATTAAATCCTCTGGGCCTGCTGAAGTATGGAGATTTTTCCAGTAGATGTTATTCACATTTGCCTATATTTCCATGAGGCATGTGAGAAACCAAAGTCTCACTTAAAAATAACAGCTAGTAAGAAATTCCATAGATGAAAAGAAGAAAACAGTTTTGATTCACAGAAGAGCTCATAAAAAGGACACAGGAACTAGTAACAATGAGAAAAAAGCAGTGCAATAAGAGGACTTTACCTCTGCACAGATGCGCATGGAGAATGGAATTAGTAGTAAAAGAACTTTTCTCAATCCCCTACTCAACCTACTCTTGCTGACAGAAATGCCACAGAAACATTGCATTGCAGATACAGAAAATTCTGCTGATTATGTCCTTTAAGATCAGATCCTAGAGGCTTGTATTGTGCTAGCTTTATGGAGAGTTCTCATTTTCCCATGAAAAATTACAAATGCAAACTGACTGCACTTTGCATCTGACTTCAGAGGCTTTGAACAAAATTCTGACATCTGTAATAACTAAACAGAAATTCTTTCCATCCCATCATATGACAAAAGTATTGCCACATGATGCTTTCTGGGCATGCAAGGCCGTATCATTTGCTGGTTATCACCATTGAAGAAAACAAGGAGGAAGAAAGGCCTTGGGTAACCTGAATTGTATTCTACTTAAACAGAAAACCAAAATGGTTCTAAGTCAAATCATTTTATCATCTATTCCTGTATTTAAATTTGTCATAAGGTGAATGTGAAGCCATAGCAAAGATTCCATTTTGATCTTGAAAGATTTTCTCTTCTGGTAATTCTTCTGTAGAAGCAGATAACTGTAGGCATCAGTATGTAACACTTGCTACTTGGATTATCAACATGTATCAGAGAACACATCAAAACCTTCAAAACAGACTGAATTTTTATACTCAGTAGTACAAAAGCCACCAATGAAAAGTTTAGTATTAGCCAGCTTGTACTGCAGAGTTACCATGGTTATGTCTTTTGCAAGAGGAAACTGGTATTGCCGGCCACAGGCTTTAGCTGTAGCTATTAATGCTAACCATTTCAGTGCTGCAGTGCTTATACAGAAATCGGGGTTTTACCACTACTGGCAGAAGACTTAAGGTTGTGGCAGTTCAGCATTGTGTATCTCAAAAAGCAGCTTTTCATTCCTGGTGTGCCCTTAAACCTTTAATTTTCCAGAAGCTTCAAATGGTACTGATTTGCCTCCTAGAGCTCCTGTAATAAAATCGGTAAATGCAGTGGCACTTTCTTCTGACCTTGTTTGGTCTTGGATTCAGAGACCCAGAAAAAGGACTACAGAAATTGTTGCAAATAATGATCACCTGTAATTTCTGCATCTGGTTTTGTAGACATTTGTAAACAAACAGTCATTTTGACAAAATTTGACAGAACTGAATAGGGAATGGAAGTCCTTAGCTTAAATCAACTTGCAGAGTTATCCAGAACTGATACAAGACTCAGTACAGCTCTCTAACTGGTTTGGAAAATCTGTAGAATGGATGGTGTCTGATGCAGAGTGTCATCACAGCTGCCGTAGTTTGTCTACAGGAATGACATAATTTTGTTATTTCTGCATTTTTTTCTTTCAGCTGTGCAAAATAATTTCCATAAAGTTCTATCTCAGTTTAATTTCTACTAAAATCTGTATGTTTTTCTCATATGGGAACTTTTAGCTGAATTAACTGAGACCTATCTCCCAGGCTTTGAGTATATACGACTGAACTTCCTACTAATTGGCTAGGGAAATGTTTTATTCTGGCAATGCTCACTCCAATTGTTTCGTTTGTTGTTTACTTTGCCCTATCTCCTGTCACTGTCCTGTCCCAACAAATCAGGGGTGCTGCTCTATTTACAACAGCCTTTCAAAATATCCTGTTGAATTTTGATGTATAAAATGTGACCAAGCATGTTACTGTTAGCCAGCTGTTATTTTCTCCCACAGTGAACACTTCAGGTATAATACATGACAATCACTGCAGTATAGTGTAGATCTAGCCAAGGTAACTTGAAACAAACTAACTCAAGTGCCAGTAGCAGTCTTCCTGCAGGATTATGGAGATCAGTAATTTGCTTCTTGGGTGGATTTTCAGCTTACGCTGAGACATGTGTTATAGTAGCTAGACTGCTGGAAATCATGCAGGCTCTTGCTGGCATGAATAATAGAAGAGGATGTGAAAGTTTTGTTGATTAAAAATGAAAGTCTGTAAATACAGTTCTGTCCCTGCAGGATAATTTTATAAGCCTGAATCAAGCCTCTACAAGACCAGGAGAGCAAAGTAAGGTTAAAACCACTTAGTCTGTCTTCTTAAGTGGGTATGTTCCCATCTTTGACATGAGATAAAAGTTGGGTTTCCCTCTTCCTGTTATCATTCTTTGGCTTAATGTCATTTTTCCTCAGGTGCCAGAAAAGTAAATTAAAAAATATATCTTCTTAGGAAGCAAAATTATATTAATTCTATTTTTAAGTCAGCTGAAGTAAGTACCAACTAAAAAGGGTGCTAGCTGCCTGTAGAGCTGGAACAGCTTTCACAGAGTCAGGCCTGTAATCTTAATGCGCAAAAAATTGCAGCATGAAACAATCCAGATAAAATTCAGAGCACAGTCATCACTCATCATCTACTGGGAAATACTCTGGGTAGCCTGCTACTTTTAGAGGCAGGAGTCAACTATTGCAATAAAATAGTGAAAATAAAGCTCTCTGATAATTAGAAGAAATGTCTCCTTGTAATGTGGATCAGGCTTTATTAAATGGGATAACTGGTACTGATCGAGAAGAAAGGTTACAGAACAAGTAGCAGCACTGGAAGATTACCTGTGTTGCCATCAAGAATACAATTAGGAAAGCTGCGTTCAGATGTGGTAAAACAAGTGTGGATGTTGACTCAGTAATTGTGGGAGGGTTTCTTCCCCCTTTTTGGGACTGAGAGAACAATTCCATCATCAAAATTGCTTTTTGTCTTCATGGTGTACGTCTATCTTATGTGAGCTGAATGGAAAATAACAAAGTACTTGGTTTCTGATCCAAGGGGAATTCTTCCAACTGACATTAAAGAAAGCTGGACCACTAAGGTCCTTTACATACAGCTTGCTCCTTTCTGCCCAACCCTTATACGCTTTCAATACAGCAAACCTGGATGAAGGCTCTTGTTAGGAACTGCATGACTACTATAGCTATACCTTGTTCTATTATCCCACCTAACTAGTCAGACTGGGGCTAAAACTCATGAAAAAGTGTGTAGCACTCCACAGCTCACTGGTTACTTTAGGGATTAGGCCATAAATTCACAGGTATCAAAGTATAAGCAGATACTAATTACTTCAGTCTTTGCTCTCCCTTAGTCTTGGTTTTCTTCAGTCCAGAGTACTACCTTAAGCTTTTCTAGTGGTCATCCCCTTTCGTAGCTGTTTTTAACCCCTTTCTTTCCTATTAGTTCTGTCTTGGGTGACCAAGAAATATATAGGATAATGCTGTAGGCATAGCAGGAGAATGACAAGAAATCAAGCATACGTATCTTTGCTTCGTTGCTACAGGACTCAACTTTCAACAAGTTCATTTGGTGCCTGCCTGTTAGAGAATTAAAGACACATAAAATATTGTGCCTAAGTAACTTAAAAACCACCTTTTTATTAGACTGGAACAGTTCTTTCATGAGCAAGTGTTTGAGTGGACTGTCATTTTTTTACAATATTCTCCAAGCTTTACAGAGAATTAGCTTTATCTCAGATAAGTCTTGTTCATTGCCACAACGATTTCACACTTTTAATGTACCTGTTATCTCAATAAGTTTTCTGTATAGCTGAACTCAGAGCAGTTAGTCACCTTTGATTCAATTTCTCTGCTAGTGTGAACATAACTCCCAGCTGGAGATCACAGATCAGGCCTATTGTTATTTCAGATTTGTTTATAGTAAGTTTTAAAAATGAGGATTTGGGTTTCATACTGTGCTTAGTATTCTCTAAAATGCAGGCATATGTTCTCCATGGCCTAAAACGTTACCACATAATTTACTTTTGTCCTAATTACATAATTACTTTAGTAACAGGAACAGATCCTCTTGAGTTTCCTACATCTTCTCCTAATTACCTAGTTGCAGGCAGGACTCCAATGGCTAAAATCCATCTGAGGTTTTTCTCATTACTGTCTCTACACCACATTCTACAGAATTTAGTAAAGTTCACTGGAATTTGTACTGATATAAATGAGGCCAGAATTTGGACCAGTTTAATTGTTTTTAATTTTAAAAACTGTTTATTTTGTCTAGAAAAAAAAGGTACATACTACAAAGTTGTCTTTAAAAGCTTAGAATGCCACTGAAACAAACAACAACAAAAAGGTTTGCATCCACACAAGATTTTTATCATCATCAAGACAACCATGAATTTTTAGCAGGTTTATTCTCCTCATTACTCCCTCCCTCTTCAGTTAAAACCTTTTATTGAAAGACCTTAACAAAGATCTAAAAATGACCATTTCTCTTGAAACACATGCCTTTGTTAATGTATCAGAAACCTGCAGTGCTAATAAAGCGAGCCTTAATAGTCTTTCTGCTATATTACTATGGTCCTTTTACTGTTTTCTTATAGCTTTTTTAAGCACCACAGACTTTCCTTTCATGGAGGGGATGTGTTTACACAAGATGAAAAGTACTCACCTTTTGGATGCCTTAAAAAGCCTCTGACCTCATTAAAGTTGTCTTAGCTCATGCTGGATCAAAACTGAAAAAAAAAAAAAAAGTTAAATAAATACCCACAGTGGTATGAGAAAAGGCCTAACCATTAATCTCTGCACATGTAGGTTAACATAAAAGCATATTGACTAGTTAAAGGATTTGCTTACTATTCAAAGTCTGCTATAGAAATATATTTGGCTAGTTATACATTGTTATTACAGTAAGAAAGTTCACTGGATAAGAAATATTCCTCACTGAAGTAAATGAGAGGTTGACTGTGGGAAAACCCGGGTTGTATGGAATGGAGCTGACAGTTAAGCTTTATTTCAGACAGACATTTTTGAGCCCACAGTTGGCAGTGATTCATGCTGCAGAACAATGACCTTATTTGTAACATCAGTATTTTGGGAAGGCTAGGCTGAGAGATAGTAAATTGTCTTCTTTTCCATTACAAAAATAAAACTGTATGCTTCCATCAGTTTAGCAATTATAAATTTAATGATTAACAGTTAAGTACAACTTCTTAAACATGCACACCACAGTTTTCTTCTGATGTTATTTATCCCAAAAAAGCAAGATGAAAAAACCACCATCATTAACACCTTGCACTGGTCTTACACTACTTGGATCTCCATCAAAAGAATCAAAAGCTTTGCATGTACTTTATGGCTTCTTACCACATACTGTTGCACGTTATTGCACTAGGTGGGCTTCTTCTGTGCTAGCACATTCGAGCCTCTGAGTTTACTACACAGCAGATGCAGCAGATCTGATAAGATCCAGCCATTTAAATAGATGAATGGTCTAACTGTAAGGAAGTGCAGGGTTTTAGTGAATCATTTGCAGCTCCTCCCAGTTTCCAGCCTCCCTCTCGCTCTGCCACTACTCCTTTCTTTTAGCTCTGCCTTAACCTAAATCCATTCCAGGTACTGCTAGTGGCTATTCAGCTAGGTACCATAAACTGCAAGCTTCATTTCTGGGTACCAATATAAGTAATGTCTCAGACATAATTGTCCCCACCCTTCACTTGGCACCTTCCGCAGAAGGTCATCTACTTTGGTACCTTTCTCATCCATCCTGATAAGCAGCATTGGGTTCACCACCTTATAACTCCCACTCCTGATACCAATTACAGAAACCTGCCATTACTCACTAACAGGGTTTTTTTTACTTCACAAATCAAGGAAACTACACTCTCTCCAGTTCTTTTAAGCCTAGAGTCAGATTAGTAATAATTTGCAAAGTCTCAAAAGGAGTGGAAACATACTGAATTATATTAGGGAAAGGCTAGGGCTTTGAAATCCTATAATCTAGGAAAAGTTTGTGCATCAGAGAGAAACATTTATTATAGTAACAATTTTATTTAATAGAGAACAAGAGTGTGCATTAGTAATGTGTATTATAATAATAAAAAGAAATAACCTTTTTTTAATGGAATGACAAAATATTTGAGTTAGAAAACCTCTCATTTTCATCTTATCGACACTGAAAGTCAGAAGTATCTCACCTGAAATTAACCTGTCTCTCTTTCTGAAAGCCTTCCAATTTTAGTGTGCTGTGAAATTATGTGGCTAATTTATGAGTCGGAAGAGTAGAAGCATGGAAGTACAAGGATAAGTACAGAATCCGGAAGAAGTTTAAACTAGTTTACAGAACAGAATGGTCCCTGCTAGTACACAGCTTGATAACTGCAGTGGGGAATCTACAGAAATATTATCCCAGTGAATTAATTTTTTAAAGACATGCTCACTTTCTCTTCATACTGACTTGTATGAAAGTCTCTTTAAATTCTCTTGTTTTCCTTGGGCTCTGAAAAACAGACCCAAGTTACCAGAGAAGACATCTGTGTTGAGTATGTAAGAGTAAGCCCAAAGCAACCACCCAATTTCATTTCTCCCCAAATGTCAGAGTTAGAGCCTGCATTAGGAACTGCAATCAGTACTAAGCAAAGATCTGAATTTCACTTCCGTTTTTATAAGAAGTTCTGCTGTTTGCAGGGCAGATTGGTTTCCGGGGAGGCTCTCACCAGAGAGCAGAATTCATGCAGAATTGAACTCCACAAAGACTGGCAGTAACAAAAGCATCATGCTTAAACAGCTGTGTTGTTCTCTCACATTCATTTTACATTTTTTTTTAAATCTAAACCAACATTCTGTATCGAGAAATTGTGTTTATTGGCTAACTATGTCGAAAGTTACAAAAGCACCAGTACCGGGGACTTTAATTGACTGTCCTTAAAGGGACTGTTTTCTGTTTTGTAAGAAATCATGTTTTAATCTTCCAATTCATGGAATTAGGTCCAGAAACCTCAAATCAAATTTTACCACAGATTATTTCTATACTAAAAAAGCATCATCTGAAATTTAACGTAATTTAGACAGAACTTGATAAGAATAAAACTGGATGTGTAATCTGGTTTGGTTTATTGTTACACGGATTCCATTTTCTTCCACTTAAATCCAAAAGGAGACAAGCCAACAAAGGAAGTAAATGGAGCTAGGTTTTTTCTAGTTCAGGTAAACCCTCCTTGTTACTATCTGTGCACTGATTTACTTATGTGGGCAGCCTTAATTTATGAAGCCTCTTGGCTGGTGACCTTAATACATAGTCCATTTGAAAGCTAGGACTTAAGCCATGTGCCAAGAGCAGAATGAAGTACTTAATGGAAAGCCTTTAATGTTGATCGGGGTATAGGGGTTTGCTTCTTAGGTCCATCGCAGATGTCCTGCAGGACCTGTGTATGACTTTTTACCCTTTGCTCTTTACCTGTAAGCCAGGATTCTTCCCTACCTTGTGTGTTGCTCCATAGGGAAAATAATTAAAAATGGAGAGATATCAGCATATGTTGGCAAGAAGGACAGTCTGACTACCACCTGAAGCATAACAAAATATCTCTTCTCAGTGTTGATTTAATGTGGTCTTAGTAAAAGCCTGCCTTGAAAAGCGTACTAAGTTTGAGTAACAAACTTGAGTCTGGCAGGAACACGACCTCTGTCTGCTATTTTTCGGCAGATGACAATTAATCCGGTCAGATTCAGAGAGACACAAAATGGAAAAAGATCACTGTAGCCAAACTCTAGATCCAGTAAAGAGGCTATGTTTTGGAAATTTTGTCAGAGCTAGCAGGAAGGGTATTTTCTACACACACAAGCAGATGAATTTTAGAGAGAGCTGTTGTGTGGTCTGGCTTATGAGTGCAGAAGTGTAAACTGTTGTTGTCTTTCTGGGAGATGACTGTTCCAATTTATAGAATCAATTTTGGATCAAATTAACCCCTCTTCATAAAAGCATCCAGGACTCGTGCCACTTTTTTTTTTTTTTTTTTACATTTCAGGTTCATGCTCAGCTATCTGTAATATGAATAAATTAGGAAAAACCGGGCTTAAGTATCTTCTGTTATCCAAAGGTCAACCAAATGAATACCTGTAATGATAATTTATTATCTTCTATAAATATGTCTAGAAATAAGAATCTAATTACAGACTCCTAAAAATTATCTAATTACTCTATTTTGAATACACTAGGTTGTTGGTGTGGCTCAAGCAATCAATAAGAAATCTGGAATTGGTGGCACTTTCACTGAACAAGATGAAAAGGTATAAAAGCCGGACATTTATGTCTTTTCTATTTTCACAGGGGAACAGGAGATGGATATGTTATTACTTTTCACACTGATCAGAAATTTTAAAGTTATTAAAAATTAAACACCTCTGGAAGAGTAAAAATTCCTGGTATTACCGCAAATTTCTTTCTTTATGAGGCCATGAGAAATGTGGATGTGAAATAAGTTTAATTTCTGGATCAGCGTGGTATCTCTCATACATCTCTGAAACACAGGCTTACTCTACTGAAATGCATTGTAAAACAGTTTCATAACTTCTAATAGACATAATTTTTTATTAATTGGTTCTAATTCTCCTGGCATCCCCAACAAACATATTTTGAATATTAAAATTTGTGTAGTGATTATTTTTAAAATACTGTTATCACTTCTCAATGTAGCAATTTCAGGATGAGAAAAAGCTTTGGATAAATTATGAACAAGATATGAGATCAGCAGAGCAGACAGCACCTTGATTCCTAATTCTCACACTGCAGTTGCTTCCCAAACATTTCCAGACTTCACATTCAGATTGGTATCGCAAAAAACAGGCTGCTCTCAGGCTGAAGAAGTTGACTTAACCCTCAGCAATAAAAAAATCAGAATTCACCCTTTCCCTTTGAAAACTTTCCCTTTAAAACAAAAGGCATACTAAGTATCTGCAGGAGATCAGAATTAATCCCATTCCGAAAGGGAAAAAAATTGTGGTTTTGCTACGTGAGCAGAATTTTATTTCCACGTTCCAAGAGACTGAATTCCCCAAGAGAGGCTGATTGTCTGCACTCAGTTTTTCTAGATAAAATATGCATTGCTGCAAAATGAGTTGATTCCTCTTAGCTGCTTCTTATATCAATCCTACTTTTACCAGGATAAACTGTGAAGATCATTAGTTTAAAAAAGGGAGATGAGATTCTTGAGGAAATAAATTATGAGTAACTAAAAAAAATAACCCTGAATATGTGGTTGCCAAAAATAACTTTAAAATATCAATTAATACTTCAAAGGGAAAAAAAAATGCAGTAGCTTAATCTTTGAATAGAGTTAAGACGCTGTGAGACATTATCTTCATGAGGTGTTGATGTTCATTTGTCTTCAGGATTTTGCCGCCTATTTGGCATTTTGTGGAATTGTTCTTCACAACGCTCAATTGTATGAGACATCTTTGCTTGAGAACAGGCGCAATCAGGTATGGTCAACAGGTTTGTCCCAAGAATACCGAAATTATGATGGTTAGCTAGTAATCAGCGCCTGCTCGTGATATTTCCCATATGGTAGTTATTCCTCGGCTATTTTTAATTACTCTAATTGAATGCTGTGTATCTCTGATAAAGCTCTAACTAACTGCACTGAGAAGTAGCTGGGCACATTCCAGCTTGGGCTGCGAGAAGGGGACTGTCTAGGAGAAGAAGGTAAAGCTACATGTCAGAAAATTATTCCATGTCAATATACTCGATATTGCCTGAAGTTATTCTGTGGCTCACTGTATATATTATACACCAGAGGTGTACACACTCCAGAAATTTCCGATAGAATTATCCCTACAGAATGGTAGAGGTTATACAGATTGCTCTTTTAGTCTACTACAACTATAAATTGTCACTAACCATATTTTCAGTAATGATCAGATGGAAAAGTTAATTTCCTTCTGATTAATGTAACTGTATTTTGCAGCCATCTTTATAAATGATGGGTTATTAATGCCATGGCCTTTACAGATGAATATGTCTGCCATATACAGTATGAAAAGTTTCTGGAGAACAACTCCAAGCAGTTGTTTTAAAAATTTTCTGGTAGGTCTGAGTTTCCAAGTGACTATCAGTGTTTGTAAATTTGGATAATCTTTTCAAATGGGCTCTGTGCTTCTTGTGAGGAAAAAAGGAATATAATATGAGCACATCTGAGCAGCCAAGTCCTTCAGCAGCAGCTTTGAAATACAGCAGACTGTATCTAAATGATGTTTTCACCAAATGAGTTCATTAGGATGTGTTAGAATTACAACAGTTAATAACTGTGTTCAAAAGTCTTAAGAAATGTAAATGTCACTGTTTTTAGAATGCACGTGTGAGCCACAGGAGACTATTAGGTTTCGTAAGGACAAATAACAGTGTGTTGTCTGGATTTCTCAGGTTTCATTTGACGAACTGTTAATGCCTAAAGCTATTCTGTCTCTGACCGAAAACATCAGACAGCTAACTATGCTATTTATTTCTTCCATCAAAAGTGTCAAACTGGCTATTATTTACTGTTACCTTGCAGTCTGTGTGAGAGCCAAAACTTACACAGATATACATGTTGACTTCCTTGATTCAGGGAAGAGCAGAAGAATCGAAGACAGTAGTAATGATAATTATTGCTTAAATCACAATTAGTCAAAATTTCACAAAAGACCTTTTCCCCAGGTGCTTCTTGATCTTGCCAGCCTGATTTTTGAAGAGCAGCAGTCTTTGGAAGTAATTCTGAAGAAGATAGCCGCCACTATAATATCCTTCATGCAAGTGCAGAGGTGTACCATCTTCATAGTGGATGAGGATTGTACTGTGAGTATGTTTTTTGTCTAAAGGCAGAAGTGCTTATTCCCTGGGAGCAGTGTGGGCTTCCCTCCATTCTGACTCAATAGTATTTCAAACCCATAGTACGTTCTGTCGCCTTTTTGTCCTCTGCCTCTTCTTTTACGGCATCTACTCAGGTTAGGTGTTGACTTGGGAGGCTTTGGTCTATGTGTAGGCCAGACTGCCATTTTATGCAGCCATTTTGCATTACCTGTTGGTAAACTGTGGTTCTAAGCTCTCTCCTATGGCATAGATCTTGAATGGTGAACTCTTTCCTAACTCATTTTCTTGGCTGCTGATGTAGGATGGAAAAAAGGAAAAGGCTGGGAGAGAAACAATGTGGCCTTTACTTCCTGTGCTGAATCATTTTTGACAGCACTTTTTATTTCTGGAGTATATCTAAGCAGGGAGTATCTCAACAGAATCATGGCCTGTCCCAAGATCCTGGCTCACTGAAGCAAAGCACAACTCCTTTCCAATCTACCCACCCGTATTTCCTTCCTATTGAAAACAGGCTGCAGAACAAGGAGCAGGATATTATGTTGCATGCCTCAGTCTTGTACAGGCATTGCTAGTTTTACCTTTACTACTCGTTATAGATAGGGGTGTACTAACATCTGGAAGTGAGGAAGCATTTCCAGGTTCTGTAGCACTGAAATAACACACAGCACTTGTGATCACCTGCCACAATCCCATCTCTCACTGTATTTAGAAGAGTCACTCCTGCACACAAGAATACAGAAGAGGAATTAACAGAATTTTTGCATTCACATATTCACACTGTCCTTGCAAGTTAGATAAACTCCAGCACCTAGTTTGCAGTCTGTAGTTTGAATCTTTTGTACAGAGAGAATCTAATTTCTCTCTACATTTAGGCTTCTCAACTGTTAAAAAAAGCTGCATG
The DNA here is from genome assembly GCF_965183815.1 of Platalea leucorodia. Lineage (NCBI taxonomy): Eukaryota > Metazoa > Chordata > Aves > Pelecaniformes > Threskiornithidae > Platalea > Platalea leucorodia. The sequence goes on along the minus strand of NC_138828.1, from coordinate 6,190,282 downwards.
AAAAGCAACACAGAGATCAGTCAATATGTTTAAAAGGTTTTGATGTCCTCATCTGTCCAAGCAAAGCAGGCCTAGAAGTGGATGAATGTTAAAATAAAGTTCTGTGCTGACAGATAAATTTGGCACAGCCTGTAAATGCTGGCCTTTCTTCTCAGAGTGAGCAGTTGACATTCAAGACACTTCAATGATATTTAAAGTTGTATCAAAAGATATTTTTGTGGTAGGATCCTGTACGCTTGCTGCTAGATGTGAAATGAAGTTAAATAATTTTACGCTTGCCTTTATTACAGAACAGGTTTTGATAACTGCAGCAAGCTTTTTGTGAATACGCCTATTCTAACTTATGACAACCTTATACACCTATATATTAAAATATCCTCTCGGTATTCCAGGATTCATTTTCTAGTGTGTTTCACATGGAATCTGAGGAATTAGAAGAGTCAACTGAAAATCTGAAGAGGTAAAACAACGAATTCAAACTTTTGTTCATCCCAGGAGAATGCTGAAGAAACTATTTCCACTGTATTACTGCTATTTTTATAGAGCAGGTTTTGCCCTGAAATGTACATAGACAAACTCTATTGCCTTAAAACGTCACACTAAGCAGAATAGGAGAGTAGGGTCTGATCTCTTCGCTTTGTCAGGTCTAAGTACATAGTTGTATCGCAAGGCTAAGCTATGGAAATGTATAAAATGTGAGAAGTAAAAATTTACGTTAGTGGGTTGCACTAAAACTGATCTGTAAGAAATTTGTGTTGATTACTCTGCTGTAGAGCAGACATATCCACAGTATTAGATACTAATCCTATTTATGTTTTAATCAATTATTTTAATCATTACTTATTTCATAGGTAGGGAAGCTGACCCAAAGAGCATGACTGACTAAAGCAAGAATAAAGTCCTAAAGTTCTACATTTCAGTCATCTTTGAGAAACCATTAAGAAGTTCAACTGGGAGGAAGGAAAAGCTGTAGAAATAGTTGAATTAAAATACCCAGATTAGATAGTTTCCAAATTTAGTCTGAACCTCTGTGTTGAAGTTTGAAAATTACTGTCTCCATTACCTTTCTCTGTCATCAAAAACAGTTGTTTCAAATAATGTCAAAAGAGTGAGACACAGTTGTATATCAAATGCACTACCACAGATAGAGTGTGCAGAGAGAAAATGGAGATTTCTGTACCTCTTTGACCTTTTTTGCAGTCAACATTTTTTATATTAAATTTAATTCCATATGTTAGAAAACTATGTCCAAAGTGTGTGGCTTGAGCGACTAAAAACTGTTGAGCTGTGTTATGAATTTAGACAATGTACAACCAGAAAGTACAGAGGTACAACAGGCTAGTAAGATCACAGGGTGAAAGAGAAAGTTCCTGTTTACTTCCTTTTCTACACTGTGGGAATAGTAAAGAGAATTTACCCTTCCTATTCATTATCCCTTTCATGGTTACTAGTTAATGGACTCAAAATGTAATTTACTGCTTGCATGGGCCATCAGTAAATTATTTCTGATAACTGATAGGGAAGGAATCTTGGAGGCTTAATTGCATATCTGAATCTTGTTCATGAGATAGCACAATTATATGCCAAAGACTGTACTATGAGTCAACCATTGGAGTTAGCACTTCTGCTAAGCTTGAAGGGCACGATTTTGGGCAATAGCAAAATATAATGACATGGATTAGATGGGAGGTATTACTTTACATAATAAAATTTCAGGCTTATTATGTAACCAAGGACCCTGAATCAAACCGCAAATCAGACTGGTTTTCAGAATTGTGGGTCATAGCCTTGTATAACCAAGTTTGTGAAATAATGAAAGAATAATTCCCCTCCTCCAGCACTGTGAACATCCTTACACCAGAAGGATAACTAAAGTCAAGTCAAATGTCAGAGGGAAACTACAGGAGTTTGATGGAAATAGGTTTATTATTGGGACATATGTCCTCCTCCAAAGCAGGCAAAGGCTCCAAGAGAACTGAAATGCCTTAATAAAATACATTGTGGCTACAAAAGTAGGAGATGATTGATTCTGTAAAGCTATTTTATATCCTGATTTGGAACAAACAGTTCTATTTCAGTAATGGAATCCCCATGCAACTGATTGTGCCTTTAATTTAGAACAAATTGGAAAAGAACTTAGAAGCAGAAAATTCACAAATGTTACCTGCTTCACTCCGTTTAAAGAATATGGGAATTTCATCCAGTATTGATTTTCAAGTGTATCAGACTTGTGAATGGAGTTTGTTTTCAAAAAGTTCTGTTTATTTTCATATAAACCCAGTTGTTCATTCTTTATCCTTCATCTGCATAAACTGTACTGATTTGTTTACTTCTTAAGTTTGGTGTTCAGCGTTAACATTATTGAATATTAAAGAAATGATAGAATGTATAAATCAATCCACTCTGTAGTTTTGTGATGATAGCTGGGTTAGGATACAGGACTTGAATTCAACTCCATTTTATATCTATTGGTTATATCCTTTCCTCATGCAGGAAAGATATTACAATTACTTGCTTTGCATAATGAAATGACCCATTTTCATACTAAGCACATAATAATAATGTTGTATCCTTCAGGGACTATGATACAAACAAAATCAATTATATGTATGCTCAGTATGTCAAGAATACGATGGAGCCTCTCAACATCCCAGATGTCTGCAAAGACAGAAGATTTCCCTGGACAGTAAGTAAAATAAGCTTAGATTTGAAATTCGGAAATGGAAAATGTTTTTGTTTACCTTTCAAACCTTTTTCCCCCCCCTTATTATTTCTATTAATTTAATGGCCACAGTTAGAATTATGCAAACACAAAGGAAGGTAAAATGTGAAGAAATGGTACAATACTCACACAGTGAGCTGGGTGGCCAGGGGATGGATTTATCCCTGCAGCCATTATTAAAAAAGCCTAACATTAATTTGTCAGTAAATAGACAGTGCAATGTGGAGAGCTTGCAATATGTTCTATGGAAAACGTGTAAGTGAAGAACAGTTGTACGTTTTCACAGTAATCCTCGGTAGCTTACTGTGAGTGTTGGGAAGCTCTCAGAAGTTTCTTCCCTTTTATCCTCTCCTTTCCCTTCTTGTTCTGGCAAAGATTAATGTTATAGATGCAAGTTCTTTGCTGTATTGGAGAAGGAACAACTTCACTTTTCTTTGGGAGCTTTTGCTTCACACTTCATCAAGTGTGAGCTTGTGGTATGGTGTATTACTACTGAACACACAGATACTGGAGAGTTAGGAGGGAAGGTCAGTTGGCAAGACTCGGATTACAGTCAGGTTTTCTTCAAAGTCATCATCAACAAAATGCAAACTTGTAATTCTGTATTTTCCTGTCAATGCAGAAATTAGAAAGATGTCTGCTCTTCTTATTTTATTTAAGCCTGTTGGCTAGAGGGGCTCAGGGAGAGGGTAATAAGAGGGAGAGGAATTATGATCAGCAGATAGCTTTTTACCAAACTCTTTGTTCTGAGATGCACAACGAAAAGGTCAGAAAACAGTGTTCAATGTGATAGTTCCAGTAAGTGGAAAGAAGGGATGCCCCTTGGCATGCTCATGGTGGGGAGCTGTGTTGCTTCCATTTTTCTCTGTGAAAGGTTTCATGGATGTTCTGGAGCGGGTTTCTATGAAGGACTGAGCAACACAGGAATTGAGTGCTCATCATTTTGCAGTACAGGGCCCACAGCTATCTTAACTGCAGGAGTGGAACTAAAAACAGAATCGGACGGATATCCTGTGTTAGATCAATAAGAAAGAGGTGATTATTTTGAAGACATTTTATTTTAAAATGAATACCTTGAGAGTCATCCAAACAACTGTTTGTCTGAAACGGGCCTTTCACTTTGTCAGTAGGGTTAGAGTTCTTTTGTGTTTTTCCCTGGAATCTAGATGACTTACACCTTATGCATGTAAAAGAAACTCATAAAAAGAAAATAATAGTACTGCTAGAAGGAATTTTGGATAATGTTTTTCAACACACAGTGGCTGCATCTCCACTACTGTGCAGGAGCTGTGTCAAGGTAGGGCTGTAGACTAAATGTTTTGAAATCTGATGAACCCTGACATGAGGGAAATTCAGGGGTACCTAGTGCCCTAGAAACCCTGGCTTGCCTCTTTCTTTGGAGGACATTCAACAGCACGCTTACTCACCTGATGAAAATAACTTTGTGCTTTCTAAATGCTTTGGTAGCCTCAGCTACCTAGGTAGTGACATGAGGCAGAACAGCAGCTTGGGTTTATTCGTGGAAGAGCCGTGATGTTGCCTGCCTCAGGTTCAGGCCACTTACAAGGACAGTATGGAAGCCAAATGCTAAGCTTCAGCAGTCATGTGTACCTGTTCTTCCCTGAACCAACAAAGTCAGTGTAGTGCAGACAAAGTTCAAATATCTACAAGACTCCTTAAAGGCATTTAAGCCTGTTTTTGCTTAATCTCCTTCCTGTTCATTAATACTGGGTCAGGCATTTTTATTAAGCACTGTGCACTGTGGTCTTATCTCCAATCCAGTCCAGTTTGACTTTCAATGCATCTGAACTGTACCATGAAACAGCAGGTTCTTCTCAGGGTAGCCATAAACCAATTTTCATGCAAGCTTGACTTTGTGTTTCTCGGCTGCCCTTGCTGGAGAGGTCTAGGGAGAGATGCTGAGTCTTATATCCTTTTTTACAGCTGATTTCACAGGTATGTCACAGTTCAGAAAACAGCAAATCCTACTCTTGAGTTATTCCATATACCCTCTTGATAATGGGATACTATTAAGTAGTAGTACTTAAGTTCCTGGAGTCATGTAAAGTATCTGGCATGATGTAATCCTTTAACGTTTCCTTTAAAGAGCCACATTTCTTATTGCCACTTGTAAGCATTATAGTGTTTGTGCATTGGCCTGTAAAGAAACTGTCTACAATCCTTGCACAGCACCAGAGAGCAGAGCAACAATAGTAAAAAAAACCCCCAAAACAAACAAACAAACAAAAAACCCCAAACCCTTTTGATCTGAAATATTAGTTTGTACCCATTTTTTTGTGTCACATGCAATTATTGGACCAAATGTACTTCTCAGCAACTGCCACATTATTCCAGGAGCAGTCAGAGCAGAACTACATCCTTTTCTCACCACGTATTTGAAAGAGATGCATTGTCCTTTTGTTCCACTCTTTCACCCCCCAAATAAATTCAGTTTCCTTCTCTTGGAGCATAAGACATGGTAAAAGGTCTTTGGAAGACTGCAGAATGTTGACCTTGGTGGTGGTAGTTTTCCTACCTGTTGTTCTTTGGATCTTAATTTGGTCTCCACTAAGCCCGCTATCATTGCGTTGGTGGATTAATCAAGGCATCTCAAACAAACCAAAAGAGTTTATGAAAATTTTAGTGCCAGAAAATGCACAGTTACCTTAATACCAGGTAGTTACTCTTGTTTTAGGACATCTGTTCCTTACATTGCCATATTGCAAGTGAGGGGATATGCTGGAAAGGGGAGAGGTCAGTTCCTTTTACAGTTCATCACCTGATGAGAGTAAAAGGGTGTCCTAAAGCCCATCTGATCTCTTTTCAGCTGCACTGAGTGGAACACTTCGTCTTGGTGCAAAGTTGTCATTTTCATGGAAGTGGTACCTTCTAATGAGAGGTCCTATTATAAAATTAGCACACTTTTAGCACAATTACACAAGTCACTGTAAACTGCTACTGATTATCATCATGACCTGTATTATTCATCAAAGCTTGTATCAGATACAGTGTTTATTATACCGTCCAGCCAAAGATGTGCAAACTCTTTGAAGACATGGTTGCTTTTTGAAGGAGTATGTAAGCCAAGAATAGCTGTAGACTGCAGCTCTACAGCTTTTTCACTTCAGCCACTTGAACATTAGTCTTTAAAATTGTAACTGTATTTTTTTGTTTATTTAACAGAATGACAATGCAGAAAATGTAAGTCAACACATAAAGAGTTTGCTGTGTACACCAATAAAAAATGGGAAAAAGAATAAAGTGATAGGTAGGTATCTTTACGAAAAATATTTTTATACATTTCATAGAAATATTTCTATGATCCACAGTAAAATCTCAGCAACATGGAATCTCAACCCAGGAGAAAAGCTCCTTAATTATCATGTTTTCAACTAGTAAGTCCACTGCAACCTTGACTGTAAATTGCTTACCTAATAAGTTACCAACTATCTACAACACTCTTGTGATACTTCACCATTTTTATAGCTTCTTTGCATTTGAAAATTTTCTGTAAGTAAAATTATTTACATTGCTTCCTGTTCAGAGAGTCAGTTACCACTTTTGCTTGTGTATATCTTTTACAAGGCAGTGAAAGGAAGAGAAGACATAAATCAGTAAATAAGCTCTTCACGCCTGAGCTGTCTGTAGTGCTGGGCTTTTAGGGAACAGTGGTGGCATGTGGAAAGGCAAGCTGAACTGTGCAGACATTGACAGTTTCCTCAAATGAGACTCAGCTACAGAAAGATCCGTCCATTGGAAGGCTGACTGCTGTGCAGTTTTGGTGCTATGAATTGCCCTTTGGAGGTGCCTGCTTCTAACTGTGGATTACATAGGGGGCCTGCAGTCCTATCGTAAGACACTAGTTTTAAGTGTCTAAAGCTACCCCAGTGTAAATATCTCTGCAGCATCTGCCTTTGCTTTTTCTAGAACTACTTTTCTTCTATTTTAAAGAGTGGCCATAGTACGACTAGTTTCCTGGGGTAACATTTTCAGAAGTAATTTGACATCCCTTAGGTCCACATAGGCCTAGATACTTGGAAACTTAGAAGCCTAGTTATCTCTAGATCCTAAAAATATTTAGGTGGCCATGGTCTGGGTCCTCAAAGATGAGTATACACCTAAATAGTTTTGAGGATCTGGTCAGGGAATAAACTTAATGAGCTCTAAGTCTTTCCCTGAGTTTCAGATTCACCTTAAACAAAGGGATGGTGATGCTTTTGGAAATTACCAGGACTTCCCTGTCCCATGAAGAGTAGAATGAGCGTCAGCCTGCTTTCCTGGCATCAGTAAGTTCCACAAGCAAACAGAACATAAAATATACTGATTCCTGGATAGCAGCATGAATCCAACTTCCTCAGCTTTACAAAATGTGGCAAGTAAATGTTGAGAGTTCCAAGAATGCGTTTTTTAATGGTCTTGAAATAATTTTCCTTGAGAATTATGGCAAAACTGCATAACCCAATGTATATAGTAAATATGAGGGCCCTTTTCCATGAAGACAGATCTTTTTTTTTTTTTAACTTCTGAAGCAGAAAGAGAAGCATCATCTTTACCTAATGGAGTTTTCTGAAATTTCTTTTGATATCAGCTTCTTTAATGAGTTCTTCTAGTACTTTAAATATTCTACCAGGCCCTAGAAGACCAAGATGAATATTGAACTGTTGAGCTTTAATTAGAGACATTTCACTATGCTGTTAGCTACTAATGAAACAGTTGTATCTGATCTCATATAGGTTTTTTCTGTTATTTTCTGTGGAAGTTCAAACTGAAAGTTTCAGTCAGGCCACCCATTTAGGTGTTTTTTTCAAATCTGAGTAATTCTCACTGGGAAATGTTCTTCCAAGTCTTTTAAGGTTTCACAACCTGCCTAATGTTCAGATCTTTAATAGGGCAAGGTCAAGAAGTTGTCTTTAGGATAATACCCAGAACTTCTTTTAGCATACTATGCACCACACAGAGAGGTGGTAGATGCCCCATCCTTGGCAACATTCAAGGCCAGGCTGGATGGGGCTCTGAGCAACCTGATCTAGTTGTAGATGTCCCTGCCAATTGCAGGGGGGATGGACTAGATGGCCTTTAAAGGTCCCTTCCATCCCAAAGCATTCTATGATTCTATGACTGTGTAAGACTATTATTAAAAGTCTATTTTTTTATTTTTAAGATTAGTATACCCAAAACCAGAATTTGGGAAGCGGGGTGTGCAGATGGGCATGGGGTGGGAAAAACTGTCCACAGCAAAACCAAGCAAATCTTACTAGCAAGAAAGATGAAAAGAAATTTTTTATTCTCCTGAATTGTGCATTTTTTAGGTATGTGGTGAAAGCTTTACAGAATCTTTCTGTGGTTTTATAACTATGTCCCAATAAAAGACTTTTGAGTTTCTTTAATTGCAATGTATGGACCGCTCAATGCTTTGGAGAAGCTTTTGAAAAAGGTTACAGTTAAAGAGTCTTAAGTACTACATAGTATATTTACTGCAGTTCTCTCATTTTTTTAAGAGACATATACGTGCATCCAAATGCTGTGTCTTCTAAGAATTAATTTGCTTTTGTGGCTTATTCACTGTAGAGTCTTAATCTTGTGTTCATTACATCACAGTTGCTATGGAAATAATTATAATGTCATAAACAGAGCTAAACAGAGATCTGAAAGTGAGTTTCATGAGATTTTCCTATGGAGTTTTATTACTCAGCTTCTTTTTCCCAGGGGAAGTTAATCTTGTTCTTAGTGAAACCTTATTTGCTGGGATTATATATTTTTACTCTCATTCAAGTATCTAGTCATCTCATTCCATTAAGGTTCAGAATACTGTTTGCAATATTTAGATACCACAACCCCTGCCACAACAGTTTACAGCTACAGTTATAATATTCTTACTGATCTCTTTAGAGGAGACTCCGATACTAAAATAAGTTCCCCAAACAGAACACAATTTGGAAACAGGACAGAAATTTTGTAGTTTTTGTAATTTTGGAAACAAAACATTGTCACCAGACATTAACACTTCTACATGTAAGGCCAATGTTCTTCTAAAAACACAGTTTGCATGTGTGTGCTACATTCTTTTCCTCAGTTTTTCTACCTACTGTGACAGGGAAGATGCTTGCTTGCTCCCTCAAAGACCTTTCTTCCTTTTAATTAAAAACCTCAATGAGCTTTTTTAGTCTGTAAATACGGAGTACTAAAATGCTGGAAATACTTTCATATAAAAAATTATTAGCACTGACAAGACCTTACAGTAGCTGCTGGTTATGTTCACTGTTGGTACTGCTGTAAAATAGTATTCATTATCATTTCTTCCCTACCCATAAGCAGAGAGCAAATCTGGCCTCCCTGACCTTATGGTGGTGAAGTGTAAAGCATTCAGATTCTGCTCCTATATCCTGTGTAAATTAGGAGTAGCTCTACTGACGCAAGAAAACCTAAAAATTGTTAAGAATGTCTTGGAAACACCATGCTAAATAGTTATCTTCTCTTTTGCTGGTTAAATATATGTTTAATATTTTACTCTTTCTGCTGCAAAATGCTCTTCATAAAATACATAAAGTATACAAACTGGTACGCAATAGCAATTTAGAGAAAATGAAGACCTTTTTCATTTAGTAATTTTTTTTTCAGAATCTTTAATTTGCAACTGTTATTTTCACTGGGGTAATTACTTGCAGTTGGCCAGGAAAATGCTAGCTTTTATGCTCAAAACTGTTCGTACTCACACTCATGAGAGTGAGAAAACATTTGGACTCACTTAAGACAGTAATCACCCCCAAAGCAGTTTTTGCCAAAGACAATGTGTACTTACAATGCACCTACTTTAATTAATATTCTGATTTCTTAGCAGAAACTGCCATCCGCTTTTTAAAACTAAAGTGAGGTATATGTGTGACTTTCCCTCTGCTTAAAATGCTGTCAGGGGTTTAAGCTGCAGCAAGGTTTGGTAGAAGTTACCTGTCAGACCTTTCAATGGCACGTGCACAGAAAAGCCCAGAAATTCTTAACAGAAAATAAACAGATGCAACCATCCAGAAGTTTGAACCTAACAAGGTGAATTCAGTAAGATGCTTTTCAATTATTTGAGTAGTCTTTGGAGGAGGCTGGAATTCAATCACATCCTCATAGAATCAGCGAGTATTATAACTTAAACTTTGAGCCTCAACTTGGGTATTCTCTGTTCAGTTCATGTATTTTCAAAAATTTCCAGTACTGACTCAAATAAGGAAGTGAAGACTCTGTGTACCACTGTTCTGACTTTCATAAATGTTCTTTTGGCATGGTTACAAAAATTTAATTAGCCTCCAAAGGACAAATTGTCTTTAGGGATTAAATCAATCTAGAATACTATTAATAATAAAAGTTAGGATGAAAATGACCCTAGAATTTCACAAGATAATCAAGTCTATAAAGCCCTACCTTTTTGTTTTACAAATCCTAATAAATACATTTAAGTCTACTAAGTAATATATAACTTTTTAGCATTTTTTCTATAATACAGTGAAATTACTCTAAAAAACTTTGGTGAAAAACCCACAGCACTCCTGTGTGTCATTTTTATGTATACTGGTGGTTTATACTGTAGGCTAAACTGTCCTAGGCTTAATTTTTCTCTCGATGTTCCATACAATAAGTGATATGTTGGCAGTTTTCTGTATTACTTCTTTTAATTTCTGTATCCTGGCATAGGGGTTTGCCAGCTTGTGAATAAGATGGAAGAAAACTCGGGCAAAATCAAGGCTTTCAACAGAAATGATGAACAGTTCCTGGAAGCATTTGTCATCTTTTGTGGTTTGGGGATCCAGAATACACAGATGTACGAAGCTGTAGAAAGAGCCATGGCCAAACAGATGGTGACATTAGAGGTGAGCTCAAAACTAGGTGGTCCTTAATTAGCCCAAAACAGATCCTGATTTTCTCCAGACCCTGTCTGTTCTACACATCAGTGCAGCTACTTACAGGGATGCTGAACAGAAATTGTTCTCCCCCAGGAGAACAGCATTTGGCCTCTTGAGTTGCACAGGAATTTTTTATGCTTCTTTCGGTATCTGCCAACAGACTATTTTATTTGATATTGTATTTTAACTTTACTCGTGAGATTTAGTGGTGAGCTGAATGCAGCTTTTCCTCTACATGAAGCTACACATTGGCAACATAGCGGGTTTGTTCTGTTGCATAGGAAGAGGAAATGGTTTGGGGGATTAGGGGCTTCCTTTTCTTGTCTGAGGTTTTCTGTGATGATTTTGGCCCAGTCCTTTAGACAAACCGGTTTGTGGAGTAACAGCAGCATTGCTGTAGGTTTTCAGTGATTTCCTCAGACTCCGTCAAGCCATATCAAGATGAACGTCATCTGGTCTCAGCCTTTGAATTGGTTACTGTTAAGTTTCATATCTGAAGAGGGCTTTAGTGTGAGAAGCTGAATGACTCAGAGGTGATAGCTTGAAGCTGAAAGTGAAAAATCTGTAGACTTTGGATCTCCTAACATTCATTATGTAAACAGAGTGTTTGCAGAATTCCTAAAATGGGGATTATGTACCCCGTAGCCTCTAAAAGAAACGTTACAACTCTCAAATAAACCTGTATTAAGTCATGTTAAATAAAAAGGTGGTAAAATGACTGTCAAAATAATTTCAGTGCTTTAAAAAAAAAGAGCTGTTTGTTTATATGGCAAATTAGCAATTTTCTCTCCTACTATAACACTTTATAGATAATCTAGGAAGTCCAGACAGATTATAGGTTAGTATATAAGATGGCTTCTTGGCAAAAAAAGTCAATCTCTAGTTGCTAAAAAAACTCCATAACATTTTCATGTCCTGTGTTCTCGACAGCTAAAAGATATGAGCTTATTTTGTTAATTTAAAACAAACATATTGTCTTTCAGACTTTTTTGCCAAGTTTCAGTTAGAGCAAAACTTTCTTTTATGTCTGAATAAACTTCTGAAAGGATTATTATGGCAACAACGTCAGGCTCATAATTATAGCTGTTTCATGTATTATTTGTCTTTGAAAGTGGGGCATGAAAACTTTCCAAAGAGAAAATCAGAGTTCTTTGCTCTTTTATAGAAACTATTTACATTTTCTTGGCCTAATTATCTCAAGAAGATTCTGTGCTGTGGAAGATTTGTGAAAGCTGCAGATATCTCCCCATATGCTTTCAGAGAGCTCCCTTAAAAACAGTGCGGGCCCTGCATGGGCACTAGATTTCATCAGCAAAGGCAGTGCAATGCAACGCAGTGTAGCGCAATGCAGTGCAGCTGCAAGCTGAAAATTCTGCTTTAGGAAAATCACCTTTTTATCTCATTGCTCTTTTCTTTGTACTAAGGGCTGCTTTTCTCTTTCTGTAGGTTCTCTCATACCATGCTTCTGCTGCTGAGGAGGAAACGAGGGAGCTGCAGGTAACAGCGGTAATTGAATTTTTTACTATTACTTTAGAAATATTCCATTAATAGAACAACAAAGGGCAGTTCTTTACACAGATGTGATCCCTAAACATGCAGAAGCACATCTTCCAGAAATAAAAATTACAGTGAAGCTTAAACTGATCAGTTCCTGAGTTGAATCAATACATCACATAAAAGGGAAATGTTACAATGCCTACAATGAGAGATACAGGTTGGCCAGAGAGCTGCAATTACAGCAGAACCAGAAGTACACCGACTGCCTTTCTCATGAGTTTAAGTGACAGTGACAGTGACAGTAACAGCTGATGCCATGTTAGTATCAACTCACAATGATTAAATATTTCAAAAGCAAAATGTTAAGAACTCTTCTTTCTGCAGCTAAGTCTGAATGTTGTATATTTTATATCTTTGGTACCTTTCAAGCAGCCCAACTATGGGTACAGCTTTAGGGCCTTACACAGAAATTCTGTATTTAATTGTTAATGCAACGATTTTTTATTATTTTTATGGTTACTTTGCTGTGCAGTGTCCTGTTCTGCTCATATTTAATTCTGTGTTTAGAGACCACTGCCTAAGGAATAACTACAGCTATGATTTCAAGTGTAGATCAAAGAACAGCCTGTGCTTAGTCTCTCCGGTTCTCTCTGTTGGAGCAGACATTCTGGGGAAATGGCATCACCCCTGCTGTACAAAAAAAAATGGGAGGGATGGAGAGGAAGGTGGACATCGGGGACCACAAGCTGGGTAGTATGGGACTGGACTGGACAAGCAAGGTGCCACAGAACACGGCACAAGACTAAGGATAGTTCTAGAATGGTTAGTGTCACACAGATTTTGAACCTCAGTCCTACCACGCTGTTGCTCATCGATAAAGAGGCAATGACAAGACCAGCATGCTAAAGCATCTTCTAGGGTTTCTCTTCAGGGCTTGCATTGTAATCTCTGTGGTTACATCTTCACTGCTAAATAAAACAGAACCACAATAAACCTAGCACTGAACCAGTGTCCACCTCTACTACTTAACTGTCCATGTGCTTCCTAGCACAATCTTGGCCCATGTCAGCCCCCACTTTCTAAGGCGATACCAGAGCACGTAGTACCAGAGCACATAGCACAGGCCATATCCAGATTTGCATGAGTGCACCAGATTTGCATGCGTGCACCAGATTTGGATGAGTGCACCAGGTTTGCCTTCCTCTAGCATACAGTCTCACAGCGCTATTTGAGCAGGCTTTGCACCCTCAGATATACTACATATCCTCACGTCGCATCCCAGGGCATGAAACAAATACCCTTATTTTCATGCTATGAAGCCATCACTCTGAAGTTTAACAGACCAATCAGATTAGTTCAGATAATTTGAGCTGAAAAAAGAAAACGCTGCTAAAAATAAGGGTATCTTAGAACTTCAGGGCACCACATGGAGCCCAAAGCAAACCATGGACCAAGTGCTATGTAGCATAGACAAATCAGTTTGTGGCATTTTGCCTCATTGCTAGAGAATGATCCCTGTCCTGTTTTATATAGCAGTATAGATCTAACCACCTCATTGATAATTTGGTTTCTTCTTTGTGCTTTTGTGTACAAGATACCTAATTCAGGGACAAAAACATTCATTGGCCACAAAACATACATCTTCCCTAACTGAGAGACAGAACCTGTATTAATGGCAGTCCCCACTGGTTTTAGGAGCAATGAAGACCACAAATTCACAAAGGACCGAGGTAAAAGTTATCCTCAAATATTTCAGTGGGCACCGCAGAACTCATTTTAGTTTTGGAAGCCGCTGTTTACCCTTGAGGATAGAGCACTCCTTAGCCCTTAAAAGTTTACATTCTTCTCTAAAAATTTAAAGAAACTCTTGTCTTTTCAGATGTACACCTTTGCAGTTAAAAAAAAAAAAAAAAAAAAAAAAAAAAAAAAAGGTAGTTCTTTCTGTTATTTTGTAACTAAACACAATGTAAAATTTAGTATAAGAGCTTTCCCCTAGCTAGGACACATGCTGCCACAAAGTTATTCAGCAGAATCGGTGGTATATCAAAATAGATACAGGACTTGAGCTTTATAGCATAATATTGGTATTGATACTTGTACTTACTATCTTTGAATCATTACAATTAATATATACTTTATTAGTGAGACATGGCATTGGCAACAGGAATTACTACAGTGTGTCACAAGTGAAATTAGTGATAACAGAATTATCAGCAAGTGGTTCCTCTAATTTAAAACTGTAGCTTTCAAATACATTTAATTTGTGGACTCCTGAAAGGTTTAGATTGGAGGAGCAAAACCTTAGAGACAGAATTTCAACCTACTGACAATAGCCTTGGTTTTCTTCCTAATTACCCTATGATGAGATGCGATTGCAGACCCTTACCTTACCCACCTTACCACATGGTTAATACTCCTGCACTGTAGTCTTTTAGTTGAATCAATTAAAACCTTATTCCTAAAACAAGGAAAGAGACAAGTCTTGCTCTTTAAGTACGTGTTGTTAGCATGTACCCTTTGAGATACAGGATCATTGCTGCCTTTTTTCCTTTGTTTCTGTGTTCATGAAGTAGAACACAATTAAATGTTGCAACTATCAACCTCTGTCATTTTTTTTCTGAAACTATTTGCTGTTTCTGCGTATTGATAAAGGTAGCAGTACTTGAAAAGAGATAGGACCAAGTGAGTTTCAAGATCAAGTCATTCATGTTAAAGACATCAGTACTCCTATTCCTAGTCTTAACCCAAGTCCTGGGTAAGTAGTGACAAAGTTACTGCTACCCAAGTTGAGAAAGCTGACTTATTTCCTTAGCTTCTCCTATTAGCTGTGGGAGAGAGACAGGTGATTCTAGAGAGCAGTTCAGAGGAAGTGATTATTTTAAGTACCGATTCAGGGAAATACGTAAGCGTGTCAGTTCCTTTCTTATGCAAATGATTCTTTCCTTGCAATCCAATTTGAACTGTCAGCAAGGTGTAGAGAACTTTTATTTTCTTTTTTGGTGTGCTGACAAAGACTTTCCAACAACTTCTGTGAAGTACTTGTGCTAGTATTTTCCCCTAATTAAGAACAGCCTCTACCACATTACTGGGATACCTTCGTGTTGACGATCTTCCCATTAACACATCATAGAAAGACTTCAGTTTTGAAATCAGCCTGTGGAGCAGCTATCTAATATAACCACCTTGCCTGAAGTGATAGATGGATGTTACTCATAGTTTATTCCAGGCTTCAGATTGTACAATTTCGATGTAATGTGTGGAGATGCGATCTGGGTGCCTAAATTACAGGGATGTAGCAAGTCACTGTCTATAAAGTGGACCCTCCTCCCTGGTGGCTAAAGCTAACACATTGCATACTACAACTTTTGTTCCACTACTGAGGGTCAGCTGATGAATGGCAATTTACTTGGCTTTGGAATTTTATTAATTTTTATTTTGCACTCATATCATTGTATCAAGACAGACAAAATAGATTAAAATGATATTTCTGGATGTACCCTTTTGCCATTTGCTTTGGTTTGCTTCTAAATAATCTGATAGCACAGAAAATAGATGCTTCATCAGGCAGTTGGATTCGATGATCATTGTAGGTCCCTTCCAACTGGAACTATTCTATTCTATTTATTATCTGCCTTGTGTAATAGGCTGCAGTCAAATTTTTCACTTTCATCATCATTTCCACATACCACAGAATGTCATATTGCATCAGTCATCTCCTTTGAGCTTGGATACTGTCTGCAACCTGTGTTTTATCACACCAAGTAAATGAAACAAAGCAAAACTGTTTATAGTTGCCACTCAGTTACCAGTGGTCCCGCATTTTCCTTAGCCTTCCTTTTGCTGCCAATGTATTTATAGAAACCATTTTTGTTGCCCTTCCCATCCCTCACTAGCTCCAACTCAAGCTGAGCTTTGGTTTTCCCATCTTCATCCCTGCATACTTTGGTAATGTCTCTATATTCTTCCCAGGTAGCCCATCCCCACTTCCTCCTTCTGTGTACTTCATTTTTTCATTTGAGCTCACTCAGGAATTCCCTGTTCATCCATGCTGGCCTTTTACCATGTTCGCTTGACTTCCTCCATGCTAGAATGCGCTATTCTTGTGCTTGAGGCTTTCCCTGAAGGTAATGCCTTGGTGTACGAAATGAAGTTATGAGTTTTATCTGTAGGTTTTTCAGTCATAATAGAAGACAAGTTTTAAAAATTATATTCTATAATTAACCAGGTAATGAAATGGAGTCAGTAACTAATTATTCACCACTAATTACTATTAATGCAATGCCCATAGTAAGCAATGGTCATTAAAAAGTCACAGTTACGCAAAGAGGGCAATTATTTAGCACATTTTTTTTCTTTTCTTGACTATTTCATGCTCTTTATAATATTCCTGAGGTGGCGAAATTGAGCAAGAGGTAGTTTGGTCAGTGCTTACAGAAGCTGATCATAGCTCAATAACTTGAAATTAAAATAGCTGATAAACTTCCATGCTGTAAAATGGGGGGCAGATAGCTCTACTGGCTTCAGTAAGTGAAAGAGGAAATATCTAATCCAGTTAAAGAACCTTGAATAGCTATAGGATACAGTTTTTTATGTCTCAGCTGAAATGAAACTTATTGTTGTGGCTGTCAAGGGCAGGAGATCAAGGAAGGGAAAGATAAATTATGAATGAAGTCAGAACACAGGCATGAGGTGTTCTGTTGAGCTCCTACCATGTCCTTCCAGCCCCTTTCCTCATCAAATACCAGACTGCAGTTGCAGTTTTTCAAAATTATGTCATTAGAGTTCCTGAATGGTTGCATTATTTTCCCCTGAACATAGAGGCCTGGTGGTTCTTTCACATGCTCATAGGTGAAATACCACATGAATCCAAACCTATGGACACAAAATTACTAGTACAAGAAACGTGTGAGAATGTTGACATTTCTTTCCTGTGTAAATACTATTTTTCATAATCTTTCATGACTTTGCAATTCTGACACACAGGACAGATAACAGCAAACTTATATGGAACAGAGATTGGTAGACGTAGTTGTGGGGAGAGCTGATTTGCACGGTACATGTAATAATACTGTAGATTATGACACGTGCTTCCTTTCAAGTGTCTCAGCTTTCTAGGGCACAGTTCCCCATGCTGGAGAAATGTTTTTCCCTAGAAGAGGAACACATAGGTTTATTTCTTTCACCATTTCAGTTTTACCTGATTTTCTTTTAAACCACACTCATATTGAGGTGAAACAACTCTAAAGAACTAGCACTGAGAACTCCACCTTTTATTTTACTGAAAAAACTGATACTAATTTTTGTTCTATAGTGTAAGACTTACATTTATTTTGTTAGCAAACTTAACATCTGTATTTTTAAGGGCAACCGATATTTATACTCTGAATTTTATAACTAGAAAAAATAGAGTTGTAATACATAGAGATGTAATACATGGAGATATTACTGATAATAAAAGCTACAGATTTTATAAAGTACAGAGTTGGGGGGTTTTGTCTACTTTATAATTTCAAATTTCACATTGAAGGTTTATGATTGTACTCAAATTACATCAAAAACATTGTCCAAAGGTTTTAAAGATTATTGATCACAGGTGAACCCTCATTTTTCAGGTTTCTAGCCCTGAGAAAGCTGTGCCTGTGGACATATTCTGACTACCATAGCACTGAATGTGGATTCTGTTAGGAATTCTGTTCTACTGATATCTCTTTCCTCACCATTTTTAGAAAAATGTCAACAGTTACAGATATTGATGTCTGCCTGTCTATAAAAACAAACATATAACTCCACTGCCTTATTTTCTCAGTCTCCCAATTTCAGACATACTCTTGGTTACAATTTGCCTTAGGTGATTTAGATAACAGACTGACCAGGTAATCCTGTTCTTATTCTCTTGATCTATAGAAAAGTGTGTGTTAAATCTAAGCAAATAAGGCAATGTTAAATAAGAAAGACTAAGGAAAGATAAATGATAAGTAATCATCAGGTTTCAGTATAATGTGAAGGTAAAATTTAGTAGCTCACTACTTCTCTGTTGAAAAAGCAGATATTTATGTTATGCTCTCTCTTTCCTAGTGCTAAGTTGTGTTCTCTTCTTCTCTAGGCTGCTGTAGTACCATCCGCACAATCTCTCAACCTAACTGACTTCACCTTCAGTGATTTTGAACTATCAGATTTTGAAACAACACTGTGTACAATTCGAATGTTCACAGACCTCAACCTGGTGCAAAATTTCCAAATGAAACATGAGGTATGAATGCTGTCAAATGCTGCTTCACATAAAGAGACAATTTAATTATTAGAAAATCAGGAGAACAGTGAAATGAGCCTACAGTAAATATAATTGGAAACCTGTATTAAAGAGTAGTTAGCAAACTAGAAAGGTATATAAAGTGGGCAGTACTGGGGTTTGTCCTCAGTTTAGTTCTACTGAACTATTAATCATTTGGTTAATGGACTGTAAAATGCTTTTAGAAAACTTGGGGAGTGGAGGTAGAGGACTTGGTTAAAATTCACATGAGCTTGAAAATGTAAAGCAATATTTCAAAACAAGCAAGAATAAATATATAAAGAGTAATGAAAACAAATGCATAAATTAAAAATGGTAAACAAATAATAGCTAGTGGTAACAGAGAAAAACAGTTCACAGCTACTAGTATCAGAAACCGTGTAAAAGTCAATAATGTGCCATAGTAGCAAAAAGGGGCAAATTTCATTCTTTACTGACAGAGTGAGATTTCAGGCCCATGCAGTAATTATATTGTAGCTCATATTTGAAGAGACACACAGAAATACAAATTAATTGAAAAAAAAAACCCAACACAACAATTTAGGAGACTGAGCATAGTTTGAATGAATTAGGCTGGTTTTCTCCAGAAAACAGAATATTGAGGAGGGAGATGATAGGAACTTTTCAGTAAGTGAAAGACTGCTATAAAGAGGACAGTAATATTGTTCTCTATGTCCATATAAGGTAGTAAAAGTAATTAGCTTAGTATTTCCCCCACAAAAGATTAGATTAGAGATTAGGGGGAACTTTATAGTCACGGAGATAGGAAAGACTGAAACAGATTATTCATGTGGGCAGTGGAAATTTCCCTGAAGGGTTTTACCAATATATCTAGTTGTAGATATGCATCTGTCAGAGGTGATCTAGACAGGTACTCTTGTTTTGCTCCTGGCCCTGGAGGTAGACTAGATAATCTCTTAGGCTCTTCCAGTCAATACACACTATCTCTATTTGTAAAAACCTTCATTTTTAAATACTTTATTTTTGCTTTATATATTTTTCAACAAAACTTCCAAAGTTCAGTATCAAAATGCAAGATTAATTCGGAGGACTTCATAGGCAAACAAATTAGTGAAAGAAATCGGGTATTTATTTTCTAGATGACCAGCTTATAGACCAGTTTAGATTAGTAGTGTTTAAGGGCTCAAAGGAGTACAGTATTGCCTAGTCTGAACTCTTGAATATCCCAGTACTTAGTTTCACCTTTGTAGTAAGGCCAAGAACTTGTACTTCCTTAAGGGCTATGTCCCAAAAGAAGAGAGTGAGTCAGGTAGCCCAGTAATGGGTGGGCTTCTAGTGGAGCAATTACAATGGATTTGCAAAACCAAAGTAACACCATGACAACAGACACATAATTACACATCTCAACAGAAGCAAGAGAACGTTGACAGCTTTGAAGCTGTGCTGTCAACTTTCCATACTAGAGCCAAAGAAAACTGGCAGTAGCCTAGCACTCCTTTTCTAACAGTGGAAAGGCAGAGAATACTCCTGCTTTTGTGTGGAATTATTTATGTGGGTGAATGATATTGGATTTTCATTTCCATCAGTACAACATCTTTCACTAGGAACACTAAAAATTTTTTTGAACAAACCAAGGCCTAGATTCTCAGACAGCATTTAACATAGAGCAGTATGCTGTATCCATTTAAACCAAGGGACCTATTCTAGTACACATCAAATTATTATCTGACCTTCATACTTTTCACTTTCTTAAGAAGTATAACCCACAACTTACAATACTGTTGTGTAAAACATCCAGGACATACTTTCTTTCTGCATAAAAAAAATACTACCCAGCAATATAGTAATCACTGTCTTTCTATCATACTTATTTGCTTTCCAAAGTCCAATTCTGCTTGTCTTTTGACAAGCTGATATGAGGGAAAAGCCACATGTTCATTATCAAAACAGCTCTTAAGAGAACTCTGTAATTAAAAAAAAAAAATTCTCTATCAAATATGTCATTACAAACAGGGATTTTTTTTCTCCCAGTTAGCTTGACATAACTCAGTTTCTGACTTAACAGCAGTGCATCTGACACTAACATTTAGCCATCAGTAATAAAAACCCAAACCCACAAGTATTCTATACTCAATGAGAGGCTGAACTAGTGGCTGTAAGCATATTCTTATCTATGTTCACAGTTACAAGGATGTTATATTTGAACTTAATTGAGTTAAAAGGAATTTGTTTTCTGTAAGAGAGACAGTTTTCCAGTGGGATTAGAGAAAGATTTGTTCTGATAAAAATAACAGATTTCTAATACACTTACAGTTAACTTTGTGCTGCTGTTTCTCACAGGTTCTCTGCAGATGGATTTTAAGTGTAAAGAAAAATTATCGGAAAAATGTTGCTTATCACAATTGGAGACATGCCTTTAATACAGCACAGTGCATGTTTGCTGCTTTAAAATCTGGTAAAATTCAGGTACATTTTTCTGTTTCTACATTAAGAATCTTCTGGCTAGGCAAATTCTATAATGACGCATAGTTCTGATTGTCACATCAGTAAGATGTTCGTCATTCCATGGTATTGCTAGTGAAATCAAAATGTTTCTGCTGAAGACTTCTGGCTTTAAGGGCTTGGTTTGTGAAATTGTTGTCATGTTGTTATGTACCCAGTTTCAGTTAAATCTTCTGGAAATGATCAGGTGGATGCTTGCAATGGGAATATCTCAAATAAGGCACATACAGGATTGTGTCCTTTTTTAAAGGTAATGCATAAGCTACAAGCAAGTCAAAAAGGTGGAGAAGAAAAGGACTGATCCTATTTCAGGATGTTTCCTTATAATATTCAACAGGAAATTTTTTAAGTTCAAATACAGAGCTGAGTACAGGTTTAGACAAACAATAGAACATTTATTGGAAATGAAGATTTAAATGCTCATTTCCATGCTTTTAGACAATGTTTCAACCTTCCTCTTAAAAGACACATAATAGTTTAAAAAACAACCTAATCAGTCTTTACCACAAATACTGAAGGGCTAGATGATCCCCAAAATAAGAAAGATATTGATTCAAGATTTTTCCAAAGTATGTTTTTAGGTTTTGCTTTTATATTCTTGAAGAAAACAAAATGTTTCTGTTCATTCTGAATTAATGTGTTTCTTCAGTTTGATTACAGACAATTGTTATTAGTTGGTTTATACTATTTTACAGTAAGCACTTCTGAGAGAATAAATAAATCGTATTTGTAGACCAAAACCCAATACGAATAATGAAGAGGCATTCCCTTCCTCTACAAACTTTGTCTTGCAAAAAAAAAAAAAGAAAAAAAAAAAAAGACCAAAGGTGCTGGAAGAGACAAAGGCAAGGGCTTTCATATTCGTTCTATACTGAACTGGACATGGTCGTTTCGCCCTGTGTGCAGTCTAGCAATCTCTGATGATCCTGATAGCTTGCTTGCTATTTCTGGAATCCTGTCAGTCTCCACTGCAATTTCCATAAATTGTTTTATTCCTAACTGCATTGGATTCACTCCACACTGATTTTCATGTCCTAGATTCTGGAGTCAGAACGGCATTGAACATTAAGTCTGTCAATTTTCTCTAGTTTGAGAGGAAAAGCACTGGGGGACACATCTTCCTAGGAGAAACATAAAATCACTCATTTCCAAACTGATTTGTCTTTTGACTAGACTAAGGCCAGGTTTCATTATCTAGAAAGCAGATGCAAATCTACCGAAGTTGTAACTGTTTAAAGAAAAATTTGGATTTGATTGCACAGAAGATACAGCCTCCCAGTGGCAGTGCTGTCACTAGCTGTTCTTCAAATTCCTGTCCTGACTGTTGTGCCTGCTATTCTTGTCCCATTACGAAATGCTGCATGAATACTGTAACTTTGACCAGCCTCTGTTTCTCACTGGACAGATTTAAATACATTTTCTATCCAATTCTATGGAACAATATTAAAGATACAAAATCGTCACAAAAGAGAAACTGTAACCTCTCCACTAATCCTTGGTGGAGCTCGAGAATAAAGTCTTTAATAATGAGTCAGATATTGGTTAATTTTGTTTTCCATGGGTTTTAAACTTCTGTTAATTTATCTGCCCAGTGATCAATGAAAAGCATGACATTTTTCCCTTCTGATTATTCCAAGGACAATTGCATAATGAATTTTTATACCTACTTAGGGAATGTAGTCTAATTCCGTTGAGGTAATAGAGGAGCTGAGCTAAAAGTCACGGGGCCAATATTTAAAAAAATTCCTCGTGCTCTCTCTTCGCTGCCAGGTGACATTACACAAGTCACTTCTGTATCAGTTTTCTCATCAGTATATATAGGGCTAGATGATGTTCCCTCTGAAAACTGCATTGAGGCCTACGAAGAATGGTTATTACTGTGCACCACAGCTTCAGAGATAACCCTTATTCTCAGCATACCATTTTATGTCCTTGTCCTCCTTGGGCCAGAACTGTATCTGCTATGTGGGTAAAGACAAGACAGCAGATATAAAACACATTGTGCAAAATAAATCCCCATCACAAAGCTAACTCACTTCTTGTATTACTCTTTACATATAGAGCAAACTGACTGACTTAGAAACACTGGCTTTGCTGATAGCAACTCTAAGTCATGATTTGGATCACAGGGGAGTGAACAACTCTTACATACAAAGGTAAGCAAGTCTGAGAGAGGTTAAATAAAAACAAAGGAATACCAAAATCACAGAGCTAAATTAAGTACAACCTAATTGATTTGATGCTGTGAGGCTGTGCAAAGGAGCAGGTTTTTACAAAGCAGTAAGAGCAAGAACAGCCAGAAACATTCAAGAGTCCAAAGCAAAGATGCACAACCTCAGCTGTTGACTAACTACGATGGCAGAAGTAGTAAACTCTTTGCAGACTGTGCAGGGGCAGCGTCTTCCTGCTCCTGTTCCGGATGTCCCATCCCCATTTCCCATACAGTGACGGCAAGAGGTCCCAGCTTCTCAGGGACAGCGGGTAGGAAGCGTGCAGCTTTTCAGATTACTCCCTGCCCAACCAGCTGTTCCCCGTCCAGTCTGGGCCAGCACAGAGCTGAGGTCTGCAGCCATCTGATACAAAGGTGTTTCCATACCATTTTGAATTCTGATTGTTTTACTCATGATTTAGCCATGTTTTCCCAGAATTCTAAGTTGATTTGGATACAATAAATCACATTAAAAAATATATTTGCATTGATTTGGGGTTACCTGTACTCTTTAACTTTGATCAATTCTGGAATTACAGAAAAACCTTTACAATGCAAAAAGTCAAAATATGTTTTAAAACCTTGAAACAAAACTTTTTACTAAACAAAATATTTCACATTAAAGTTATCAAAATGAAGCATCTGAAATTTTCTCCATTTTAACTAAAAATACTTTTTTTTTAGAATTCATTAATAGTTTCAGATCTGCCCAAAATGTGTTTTTCAGTGAATTTAGTATTGACTTGAAGTAACAGTGTATGATTCTTGGATTAAATAAACAGCTTGACTTAAAACATGGTATAATGTGATTACTGTGATATGGCAATGTGTCCTGGTCTGACCAGAGATGGGGAAAAGATACCCAGAAATGTATACTGGTATCTTTTTCTGGCAGAGTTGGAGAGTGGTTTTGAAGCTACCTTTGGAAGAAGTGGTCTGCTGTTCTCGCTGTGTGTAAAGTAAGATACTAGGGGAGGAAAAGTTTGTTTGAGGCAGAGAATACTGAAAGGCAGAAAATAAGTAAGCTGAAGCAGAATTCCTGCCTTTCGGTTATATGCTCAGAATAACACTAAGACTGATGCGTAAAGCAAAAAAAAAAAAAAAAAAAAAACAACCAGCAAAACACAAAACCAAAAAACCCCCAAACCCCAAAAAATTGAAAGAGTAACCTTTTTCTAGTTCCCTAATAGGGGATTCCAGCAGTAACTGCAGCCTTGCAGTGATTGGAATGAGTTAGCTATTTTTTGCTTTATTTATTTAAAAATAAATTTCCTGGAAGACATCTGGAGATGCGTCATCTCCTCTCAAAAATGTCCTGGGAAAGTGTCATAGACAGCAAAATCTAACATTTGCGCATGCTGTAAAGCAGAGATGATTACAGCTTAATAATTCTCTTTCAATAGAAAGTTCCATAAATTTTGTTTTTAAATCCCTCTTTTAAATCTAAACGAAAAGTTATTTTTTCCAGGAACGGATCCGTTTTGTTTCTTCCTTGGAAGCAGGGAGACTGGATACTTAGCATACGATTCTTTTCTTAAGCAACAGGGCTTCAAAAATTAAAATGGTCCTGGTAGTAGAAATTACAGGAAATGAACTGCTTAAAGGTCTTTCGGTAGATACGCAGGGGTTTTATTTTCTTTTTCTTCCAAACCCACATGTAAAGTAGGCAAGCACAGAATATGAAAACTGCATAACCAAACCACTGTGTTCAGAAAGCAGTGGTGTCCTTTGGCCTGGTGTGGTGGTTTAACAGAAATGCTATGTACTACAGAGGTAGGACCTGAGTTTATTTCCAGCACTTGGGTCTTCCCAGACAGCCAGGGTCTGTAAGTACAGAGCAAGCTCCAGTTTGATGCAGTACTTGGGAAGATAACCTAAGATATTTCTCACATATTTCTCTCTTCAGTCAGGATGAACTTTAGGGGACACAGTATGAATCCCACTTAACTCAATGGGAATTTCACTCAGCATGTGTTGGCACCATCCTGCAATTTTTTTCCTTACAGAAACACGCAAGCGTATTTGCTCTATACTCCTTTTGCAGTGGTCTCAGAGGAGGTGCTGGGCAGCCAGCCCATAATCCTCAGGGGCTTGCATCCTTTAATCTCCCTTTCCGCATATTTGTTTGTCTTTCCATCTATCTCTCCACATTTTTGTGCTTTTTAAATCCCTGGAGTCCCCTCTTATGACTTTTATTTGAGTCTCTGTGTGCATTCACTTACATAGGGACCCAGTCCTGCAACCACTAATTCATGTGAATGATCCTTAACCATACAAAAAGTCCCATGGAACTATATGCTAAAAAAGAATTTCTTACATGATTAAACATTTGCAGGTCAGATTATAATTAGAGTAATAGATCCAGGATCAGCAGCAAAACAGAATTCCGAAAGAATCCCGATTTAGTTGAAGAAATGACATAAACAACGTGGGACCAGGGCCTGAAAATGAAGATAGAGTAGCAAAAGCTAAGAACTGTATTATGCAATGAGGAAGAGGGGGAAATTAGAAATCCTCAGAGAGGAGGAGTTTCTGTATTTTGTCTAAAGCCACTCAAACAGTAAATTCTATTTTCTAGACTACGATAGCTTTAAATTCTGCACCCGCACAGTTGGTTTCATGCTGTTTTTCACTGCCTGTAGTACAACCAACATCTTGTTTCCCGTTTGGATTTTACCCTGGGCAAAGGGTAGGTAACGATATTGCAGTAGTTTGGTCATGAAGAGCATGGTGATGAGTGTAGTACTGATACAGTTACTAACACTGGGAAATTACTTGATCAACATTTTGGGCCCTGCACCAGAGTCCACTGAGGTCAGCAGGAATTTTTCCATTGGTATCAGTGAGTTTCCGATTAGGTCTGCATTATTACTTACAAGCTCAGTAGTTGAGCTGACTAAATATGCCAGGCAGGTGTTTAAAATGTTGCAAAAGCCAAAATTGTCACTTAAATTTTGCTTGTGAATGAACCCTTCTTGTTGTCTTTCCTTTTCATGCAAGAACTTTCACTCTTTATAAAACTTTGTATTACATTCTCACTCCTGGTGTGCAGCTGGTAACAGAAAGCAGAAAACTAGAGTTGTCAGTGCTCTGACAAAGTAACAGCATTGTCTTTTTATCTGTACTCCCCCTGCATCTCCTTCCTGCATTTTGTTTGGCCAGTTACACAGAAGGGGTAAGGAACTGGTTAAGAACAAGTATGGGTGGGTGGGGGTAAACTGATAATGAGAAGAGGACATTAAAAGGGAAGTTATTTCTGGATTACTAGTATGTTTAATTTGATTCCTCCATCTGATGGGTCTTTTTACTCCTCAGAAGCGAACATCCACTGGCTCAACTGTATTGCCACTCAATCATGGAGCATCATCATTTTGATCAATGCCTTATGATCCTGAATAGTCCAGTGAGTGCCACATTTTCATGTATGCTGAAGGAAACTATTCCCTATTTTACTTCTTATTTTTAGCTCTTGGATAGACTCCCACCCTTATACATTCCGAAGTGATCTTTATTCCTTTTTGGGTAAAGAAAGCAAATGCAGCAGTTTTGAAATCACAGTTCCATTGCTGAGTGCCACCGAACCTTTCCAAGTGTTGCCTGATAAGGGAAGCCTTGCAAATAGCCTTTTGAGTACCTGCTTCCTTGGACCAAAGGAAACAAAAGGCTTTGTTGCCGTTTTCATGACCTCTTATGAACCACCAAACAAACCCAAGTCCTTGCTCTCATTTCAAAAAACATTCCGGCCTACACATACACAAAGCAGTCCTGATGAGACCAAACCAAACACTGCTAAGGTTGACATTCTGAAGTGAAGCCAAACCTAAGTTAAGTAAATATGCAAATAAAATTACATTCTTCTTGTTTTCTATTATGAACTAATTCTAAGACCAGTTATTCAGCATGCACAATCATTTCAAAGCAGTATATTTTCACTGCTCATTTTGTATCACAGGTGTGGTGCTGCGGCATCCTTTGTATTGTAATGATTCTTTACTATTCAGACAGGAAAATATGGAAAAAAAGTGGAGGCAAGTTGCCATTTCACCAGCTGCACAGTGCTTTGGTTTAACAGTGGGCTGCTGAGCTTACATTTCTATGTAATAGCTTGTTATTTATGTTGCTTCATAAAAGGAAATATTTTCATTTATGTGAGATGTATAGGCAGATACTGGAATCTATTATAGTTCCTCTGCTTCAGGGAGGAGGGGGAAGAGGAAAGAGAAATGCTACAACACAACTAGTGGCAAATTTAATTTTGATGAATGAAATGGACTTAAAGGCTTTGATGTTGCTCTGCTTGCAGTTTCATTTTGTAATAGTCGATCATGATGCTGTTGCTATGCGGCTTTCTGCCATTACTCAAGAAGACTGGAATTTTTATTTTTAAACTGGGCAGTCTGCAAAAGGAAGCAGGGTAAAAGAACGACATCAGCTATCAGCAAGCAACTCCTAATGATTTAGTATCTAAGAGACATTTTAGCAAACTGGTGTGCTGTTGCCCATTTTACTGATAACACTGGTTTTCATTTTTTGTAAAGGGAAATCAGATTCTCAGCAGCCTTTCCATTGAAGAATACAAGGCCACACTGAAAATGATAAAACAAGCCATTCTTGCCACAGACCTAGCACTATACATAAAGTAAGTTCAGAGGCAAGTTTGCCTGGATAGTCATTGCTGGATGTTTGGATCGTGTCAGCATGCTGCAAAATCTGTTGTTTTAACTTCTTTTAAAGGAGGAGAGGAGAATTTTTTGAACTTCTAAGGAAGAAGCAATTTAATTGGGAAGATCCTACACAGAAGGAGCTATTTTTGTAAGTAAAAGCAGAATGATTAAGAAGCCAATTAATGTTATCGGGTACCCAATTTTCCATGCCATGTTGATGTGAATTTCATTAAATCCAGCAGATCTGTGTGCTCTGGGCCTGTGCAAACTGGCATTGGCACATAGGTCACTGAATGACTCCCCGCGTCTGAATTACTAAGTCTGCAACCTTATCTTTGTTAAGTAGCACGTGGAGTTACATGAGCATTTCTGTTCCTCCTGAAGAGTGTAGGGTTCCTCTCTAGGTACCATGTTCTTTTGCTGTTGATACTTTCTACTTAAATATTGAATTGCTGAAACCAATAAGTAAAGATTCAGAACAGGCAGTTTGTTTTGAAGCTGATTGCTTACTGGCAGTGAAGAAGAAAGAAGATTAAGAATAGAGACACATATTGTAATGCACAGCTACAGAAAAGCAGGCTTACATAAGCTGTCTCAGAAAGGAAGGATGCCGTATTTCAAATTCAGTGCCTTTAAAAACCAGTCCAATGTAGTCACGTTCTATGTTTATTCCTATTTCAGTCCTTGGCCCTCATGCTGTCAATAAAGATGGCAGTCACTGCTAATGTCATAAATAAATAAATGTGCTGTCTGTCCAGTAGCAGATAGAATGAAACAGTTCATTTGACGTGAATCCACCAAATGAGCCAGTCCAGATTTGCTCATTTCTGTGTGCTCATTTCACACAGGTGAAAGTCTACCACATCATCAAGCCTTAGATACCTTTATAACTTTGCTGTAATTTCACTTGTTTTTCTGACTTTGATGTTCCTTGAAATTTTATATTCTATTTTACTAATCACTTGACTTGGTGGCTACATACATTTCACAATACAGTAATTCATAGATTTCTTTCTGTTTTTTCTACAGAGCAATGCTGATGACTGCTTGTGATTTATCAGCCATAACCAAACCATGGCCAGTTCAGCAACGGGTATATGCTTAATTTTAAGATTTGCCAAATACAAACTCCACATAACAGCTTCTGCTTCCTCCATCCAGGCCTTATTGCAAAGGCAATGGTGGAACGCAGAGCCTTAGGAAGCAGTCCTTCAAAGTGCTGTACGTGGACTGAAGACTTTCTCAGGTCTTTGTAGCAAGATCAGTGCACTTAGCTATGTCACCATGTTAGCAGTAATCTGAAGGTAAAACAGGAATCTTTGTTCTTTCCAACATTTCTGAGTTACTACAAGGCAGTCAATTGATACAACACACTAGTATCACCTGAGCTTTTTCTATGTGTTTATTATTCCAGCTGTTATCAGTGGTAAGATGCCTATGTGCCATTTTATTCACTTTGCTTTGTGAGAGTAAATATCAGCACACGCAGGTGTTTTGTTTGTGCGTAGATGTGTGCATGAAGAATTCTAAAAGCTAGCTGTTAAGCTGGAGAGTGTCATTATGGGGGGGTCCCAGTTCGATATATCCTAAGGAGAGATAGGAAACACAGGGAACAGTTTTGATTGTAGGTAGCAGGCAAACTTTAGAGCTCTCAATGTGTGAAATCTCTTACAGATTGCTGAGCTTGTAGCTACTGAGTTCTTTGATCAAGGAGATAAAGAGCGGAAGGAACTCAACATAGAACCAACAGTAAGTGGCAGTATCGTGTGGAATCACCTCTTTCAAAATGGCTTCTACAAACAGCACTTCACGTTCCTTTCAAAAGCCACAATTTCTTCCACTGACCAGAATACAGGACCAACTCCTTCCCTGTCCTCCTAGTAGTCAGTTGTCTTCTGCGGTTCCCAGACACCAACAGTGTGTCATTATCTCTGAGCCGGAAGAACAGACAGCATTATTTCTTCTAAATCAGTATTACTAAATTGTCTAGGAAATACATTCCTAAATTGGAAATAGATTCCTAAATTGGTACCTATTTGCAGCCTATCCAAAAACAGTAAGCTTGTCTATTCGTCTAGCTATTTGGGCTCTGTCAGTCCAAAGACAATCTCCTAAGGCAAGTTATACAGTCAAATTACCTGCATTGTAACACATGTATTGATACCCTGCTGTGCTGAACCTGCTGTGCTTTTTAAGGTGCTGCTTTTTAATTCCAGCCTGTCTCTTTGGTATTGGTTGGGTTTTTTATTTAATGCATTTAAACACAGAGCTTGTTTACTTCTTTTCTGCAGGATCTAATGAACAGAGAGAAGAAAAATAAAATTCCCAGCATGCAGGTTGGATTCATAGATGCTGTTTGTTTGCAGCTGTATGAGGTATGGTGCCTAAGAAAGAATTGCAAATATCTAAAACCAGAACAGCTCACTGTAGCCCCTAATAGATGCAGATTTAAAATTAGAATAAAAATCAAATAAAAAACCTAGTCCCTTAGTTAAAAAATATTTTTTTTGTTATATATTACATATGGCTCATTAATCAGTTGAAGAAATTATTATTTTAGTAGTTATCATTAATGGTATGTTTGCCTGATGAATGTATTTTGTTATAATTTTTTAAAACCTAGTAGTAATTACTGTGCTCTGTGCACTTGGCATTAGATTCCTGGGTTATATTCTGGATTCCAGCAGCTCCAGTGAGCTGCTATGATCATCAGGGAAAGTCAAAAAATGAATGCTTTGCTATGTAGGAAAAGAATGGTATCCATGTAGTGCACTGATAAAAAGTATTGTTGAAGAGTTTTAAAGAATTCAGAATTCTTCATGCAAAAGGCAATATGCTATGTATAGGAAATTTACCCGAGTTTAACATTTCCCATCCCGTTTTTTTCTTTCTCTTTCATCACACACAAAAGCAGCGCATGAGAGAATTCATTGAAATGTTTTTCATCCTGGTCACAAACTGTATAAGCAGATACTTGGTCAGATATAGTGTGAAACAAACATACTGATTTCTGATTTTTTTAAACCAGTAAAGCACTAGAGTGAAAGCCTGTTCATTGGGACTGTAGCAAGCATTTTACAGGAACTGAGGTGAGAAAAAGAACAGTGAGGAACAGATAGTCTCTCTTAAGAATCTTCCAGTGGGAGGAACAAGGTGATTACTCAAATTTTTCCCTCTTACACAGTAAACTTTTCTAAAAAGAATCCGTATCCACCAGTTGGAAGGAAACAAGGACAGAGAAGGAAAGGGAGCTACTAGCTGCTGCCCCTGAAACTCACATGTTTCTGTGCTGTAGAAACTGTTTGTCACGAAAATAAGGCAGCCTTTGCTGGGAAGCCTCAGAAAACTGTCTCCAGTAGGAGGCAGGCTGTTGAAAGAAGACTGAGTGTCTCTGGAAAGGTACAGACTATACTAACAGAAAATTCTTTGAACAGAACACCTGAGCAGGTTTGAACGCCCACAGCTCCAGAGCCTGAACTTCTATACTTTCTCTTGTTAGGGGAGGGCTTTACCTTTCCATTTATGAAAAGACCAAAAAATTTTCAATTATTTACTCTGAAATATGCACTGCAGCTTACATCAACAGTTACCAAGTGATACTAGTCCAAACTTTACCCAGCTCCTGTACAGTTCCTGCAAGGAAATGACGTGCATGAGTAATTTCTAGCTACTGTGCCCCACTTTGTAACTGCAGCTTTGTATGCCACAGTGAATACAAAGCCATTCCTGGTTAGCAGCCAAAAGCACCTACAAACGTTTGGAGTCTTCTCCCTTCTCTTTAATTGGGGAAGAAAGAAGGAGATGCTGCGTCCACAGGAGGGGGTCTAAGCAGCATCTTTTTGTTCAGAACATGTTGCCTCTTACAGCTTTCAGTGTATCACTCTTAGTTGTCATCTTGTCTCAAAGTCTGACCTGAACTGGAACAGCACGTAGCAGGCTGACAGTGTCTGGGACTTTAAATAGACTCAGAGTATGCCAGCATGTGCCCTAACCAGACAGATAAGTGAGAGTGACTTACCTGCAGGGGCAGAGAGTGCTAAAGAGGATGGGAAGCCTATGAGGAAGTGTCAAAACCTGTAACAGTACTAGTAAATCCAAGGAAGGGGCTATAGTTTGAGCTGATCCAGTGTTTGTTTATTTTGACTGGAGTACAAGGAGGGGGTATTACCTGCTTACACAGATTTTTGTTTTCTTCAATGAGTAATAAATGGTAAAACACATAAACAACTCCAATGTTACTTTGAAAATGAACAAGCACACAGTTCACTCTCCAATGTTCTAATGCTATAAAAAGAAACAATAAACAGGGTTGTAGTGACAGCCTTTTCACTGCTTTCTTAGCTTTCATCCAGTCAGTAGGAATTTGACACACAATGCAAACAGAGAGGAGTTCCCAATACAGCACTGCAAATATGTGACTTACCATGTTATTCAGAGTAGGTCAGATCCCAATGAACTGAAGTTTTGTGGCTTGTGTTAGCTAGGTAACCAGTGCAGTTAAACTGAATGGTCTACAAGTCTTCCCTTTAAGTTCAGAAATCTGAAAAAATAAGAGAAGTGTGTTTCATTCTCTTCATTTTTTAATTGAAAAAAGCACCATTTAGCAGTTTTAAATGCTGTTTAGATATATTCAGATAAATAAAACAGGAAAACTCCAGAGATATTTGACAGCCCCATTCTTCTTATAGAGGTATAAATCAAGAATAATTCAATTAAGTCTACTGGAACTAATGAAGCAGCCTATAAAGCCAAAAGGAACTATGAAGATTTATATAAGCTGATAATTCAGTAGGGTCCCTATGTAAAGTTACGGGAGAATTAGACATTGCTACCTCGTGTTATTTGAATGAGACCTGAATTCCATGTGAAATTCTGACTGATTTTATGTTCTGCATAGTGACTAGCAGAGGGGCCTGGATTCTTGTCTGTGTACTTTGCAGTCGGTTAGAGTAGTTATAGAATCAGTGGGCTCAAATACTCTTTCCCATACCTTGTTGTCACACACTGTCTGAACTATTAAACTGCTACTTTACACTTCTAAATAGTGTGACTTCATTCTAAAAGCCAAAAGAACCCTTTATGCAAGTAAGGACTGATTGTCATAGAGTGAGGATACATTTTCATTGTTTCCATCAGGAAAGAAAAACATACAAAAACGCTTATTAATTGTTCTTTTATTTATTTTTTCAATTCTATATTTAAATATCAGAATCCAGTTTTCCTTCACTCTGATCTAGTAACACAGCCACATCATGAAAAATACATGATTGACTTCAGTCACAGGTATTCCTAAAAGGCACTAAGTGTCAAATGTTATTTATGTGTCATGTGCTAACTGTCTTGAATTCAAATATTTCTGGGAGAACTCCTCTGAATCAGTTGATAACACTGTCAGTGAATATGGTCCCAGTGACCATACCTGCTCTGTGTCTGATTACCTTTCCAAGGTCATCCTTACGACCAACTTTGCTATAAATTCAAAGGACTGGCTTGCAAACAAAGTCCATGCATAGTACTTCACTAGGAATACTGGACAGGTCACTTTTGCTTAATACAACAAACTTATCATGGTTCCTTCTGCACCTATGTGTCAAGTGCTGTATGGACACCGCGGCTCAGTCTAATCTGCACTAGTGCCAGGTAATTGTGTTCATGTTTGATGTGCAGCAGGAGGCCTTCCTTGAAGTTCAAAATACAAGTTCAGTATCAATTATAGATAGACCTCGTATTTCAATCATTCTGGTTGCTCTCATGGTCATCTTTAAGAACAC
Organism: Platalea leucorodia; assembly: GCF_965183815.1. NCBI lineage: Eukaryota > Metazoa > Chordata > Aves > Pelecaniformes > Threskiornithidae > Platalea > Platalea leucorodia. Next base: position 6,156,781 of record NC_138828.1, on the reverse strand, counting down.
TTATTTTGTTGTAAATGTAATCTGTTTTACATGTTCTTAATTTATTGCAGGCCCTAACGCACGTGTCAGAGGCCTGCTACCCTTTACTGGATGGCTGTAGAAAAAATAGGCAGAAATGGCAATCCTTAGCTGAACAACAAGAGAAGAATCTGATTAATGGAGAAAGCAATCAAGCCAAACGGAACTGAGATGCTGATTTAACAACCACAAGCTTAAGTTCACATAGAAGACATAGTAATAGGGGAGTACTGCATTTTGCTAAACACTGTATGAATTTGGCTTATATTTTGCCACTGCTGTATTATTTTCCCACATTTTGAGATATAGCATGACCGTGTATATGCCAAGGTTATCTAAAGATAGTGTGTTTCTTTTATTACATCTGACTGAGATGGAAAAAGATCTGCAAGGGTAGTTTTTGCTACCCTGTTCCACAAGAAGGTACGAGTGCAGTTACTTGACTGTCCCCGAGAGCCTATTACTTCATAGATGTACATAGTTGTTTAGTGATCATGTCGTGGCCAGTATCTTAAAGACTACTGCATTACACACCTTCTTTCCTCTTCCAATCTTGCTGTGTTACGTTATAAAAGTAATGAGCAGTCTTGCCTGTTCTCTTCCCAGAGGTTCAGAGGAAAGATTGAGACTAACTCTGGGGAGCCTCATCCAGCATACTATGCTAACCTCTTTCAGGAGACAGAACTGGGCTTCAAAGTGAAAAAGCCCCAGAATCTGTGCACCCAGTAGTTTTTTTCATATTAGAGGAAGGTCTTAGCAAATGTCTTACATTTGGAGAAATTTTTAAAAACCCTGTGAATTACTAGGCAATGGGGGTCTTAGGAATTTTGTGGTAGAAGCGTCATAATTATCCATGAATAATGGAAACTGCTTGAAGATTGATGTAATGTCACAACGTAATTGACAGGCTGCCATGGAAGAACAGCTCCCATAGAAAGCTGCAAGAAGCACACAGAGAAATGGAAACTAAACAGCACCATTTTTATATGCTGGTTTTAACTTAATTTGGAAGCTGAATTTAACATCATCATAACCAACAGATGAAACGATGGACAGGAAGAGTAGAAGGGAATGTGACTGCAAGAGCAAGAGATGAAAATCTGAATGAGAATGACGCAGGAGTGGCACACTTCTGGTGACTATCAATGACTGATTCTTTAGGCCAGTGCTATCATGAAATGTCTATGACCACTTTGAAGAAAGTTTTATGTTAACATCTTTTAAAAATAATTTTTAGCATTAGTTAATGTTAACAATGATTAATCACAATGTCTTAAAGGAATAGGAAAAAAGAATACTAAAAGCAAAAATAGCTGAGAATGCTACAGGGATTTGCCATTTGTATATGAGGCGTTAACGTTCAGAAAAGTAAGAAATCCATTAACTTGCACTAGTTACAAAAGCAACATTGATATTTTATTTAAATGAAGATGACTAATAAAAATTGTTTTGAATTGGGAACCAATTCAAGAAAATATACACATTAGACAAATCCCAAAAGAGTAATACAAAGAGAGTACTATTCTTTGGGTAGGCAGGATTAGGAGATTAATGTCAGCAATCTAAGATTGGTTAGCAGTAGGTGTAACTTTGGCTGCACAGAGACACAGAAAATGTTATTTTTTTTAATATGGAGTAATGATTTTTCAGTTAAAATCAGCAATAGTATTAGGCAAAAGTAATACATTTGGGATTGTACTTTGAAGTGTGGGAGTTTATTTCTATCCATCACAGTAATCCAGAAAATTCTAGTTGGAAACTGCAATAAATTCTTCTTCCCAGGAAATTATCAGTCCCCCCTTGTAAGAGCTGGTCAGAAAGACAGTGAAAACCACCTCTTTTTATCAGTGTCTGCATTTAGATAAACTATACCAGAAGCTAACAAAAGATGAAGCAAATGTTTCAAAATGTTGGACAACAGTGAGTTTCACAATTTTTTTAAATGTAGCATAAGGTATTCTGACAGTCTGCAGCATTTCGGCTAACGTAAGTTATTTGGCACTGATTAAATCCTATCTCAAACTTCTCCAATGACTACCAATTATATATTATTGCAGCTGAATTTGAAAACATTCTTCTACAAAAGTATTTTTCCTGATTTTTTTTTTCCAGATTTTCAAAAAAAGTATGGAGTTCAACAATAATTAAGAATTCTAGGGCTACTGTTATGCAGTGCTCCATATGTGTATTTATATGCATACACAGTACAATATATATATGTAGTATGTCATAGCTATGCAGAAAAATGACCGCAGCCTACCCCCGCAACATACCCCCCCAAAAAAAAGTTTTTAGGTACTTTTTGATAAATAGGAAACTTTGCTTCAGGATTTGCATAGTCCTTGTATATTCTTCTCCTTGAACGCTTGAGATACTGAAATATAATTATTACGCTAACTGATGAGATACATATTTAATATAAATATGACTAAAGTGTATGTATATAAAGGTGTATTCCTTCTAGTATGGTTGAGACTAGTAATTCATGGTGACAACACAGCAAATCAACTATGGTGATATTACAGCGTAGTGACGTATCATTTACATTAAGATCCCAGTACGTCTTTGCTATATTGTGTGTTCAGCAAAGCTTTATTATGGCATAAATTTATAACTACTACAAAGGAGTGCTGGATTCATACCTCTGACTTGAAAAATATGGACATGATGTTGCATTTTTTCAAAGTTCACTTAAAATGAACACAGTTATACAGTATGTGCATATATTCAATTACATATCTGTACACATTTATCCCGCAGAATCTCTTGCACTACAAATATTGGAAAGTACATAGAAATACAGTTCCTAGTAAATAAACCATTTAAATGTCGTAATACACCTGTATCTGTACATATTTCTACAAAACCAAACCCTTTAACCTACTGGTTTCAGAACCTTGAAAGCATAGATTGCTGTACTTCATGAAATTTCAGAGGGCGATCAAATTGCTTATATAGTGTTTTACTCTGCCTGAAGGCAAAGTCAGAGTGTGCTGGTTTTGTGTCATAGCTTTGTGTGAACTGTTTGCAGAAATTGCTCATTCCTTCCATAATGTAGATAGGTGACAATATGAAAAAAGGCTGCTTTCTGCCTGAAATTCATTGCCTTCAGGATTCAACATTTTCAAACCCAGCTAGTGGATCACAGCCATGCAGCTGCCATTAATTTCATCATGAGTTGTGTATCTAATTATTTTAGTCGGATCTCAAACATATTCTCTCCAACTTTTATTGTCTAGCTAAAGCAATCAGTGTGGATTATACAAGAAACAAGCTGAAATGGAGTTTAGGAGACTTAATGGAGTTTAGAGAGGACTGAGGGCTGCTGTTATTCATCACCCTCTGACGATTGCGTGCATGTAAAGATAAACTTTTGAACTCCAATCCAATGCATTTTATCTGGGAGTGGCACAAACTGACAAAATCACAACACGGTCTAATTCATATATAAGATTTTTCAAAATTACTAGGTAACTGATCTTCCAGCCCATTATATAGAAAGATTATGAAGAATCAGATCTAGCCCCTTCAAATCAGGGGATGTTGCCTGAGTGATCTGATTGTTGCCCCTCGCAGTTATGCATGAGAAGAGAGCAGAGAGTTTGGATGGAAAAAATGCCTCACTCATAATAAATTCATACATTTTTAAAGGTTTTATAGAAACCTAGTATTTCAGGCAAATTTATACATTAGCTTTAGTTAGGAGTCTTGTCTCTGTGATGCTGTAGTTTCTTTTTCATGTCAAATCACATGCAGTTTACATTCCACAAGGTTTCAGCTATATTTCACAGTTCCCTGCTGTACTTCTTCAGGGACTTGCACTAATTTGAAAGATAAGCTTGAATATTGGATCTTGAATAAAAAAACCAGTTTGGCCAGAGTATGATAAATAATGAGGGCTGGATTTTTTGGTTTGGACTTTCACAGGAACAAGAAACATCACAGAATCTGGCCTGGTAATTAGTAACACTTGCTAAATACAGCAAATTGTGACAGCAAGATATTTTATCTTTGTCATTGCTAGATGAATAGAAATTGCATGGGAAGGTGTATTTTCCACATAAAGAAGTTTGTTTCCATAGAGAAACTCGTATCTAAGTACCACTGTTTGTAAATGTATATTTATGTGACAATGCTATATAATAGCTAGTTTCCACTAACTTTCACAGCATGAGCTTGTCATGCTAGGGCCTAAGGCATGCTCAAATGCCCATTTGAAATCAATTACATGATTCCCATTTACCTCAGTGGGAGTTGGATTGAGCTGTATAGAAAGTGAAAAAATGGGTCAAATCCACCCTTTTTACCTATAAAGAGGGACCAAACTCTTACCCTTGGTAACACCTGCCTCACCTGCTCTTTGTTGTATTCAGCTATTCCTGCTGATGCCCAAGGTACCTTACAGATGTAACTCAAGTTAGAATTTGAGCCCTCTATGTATTCACATGGCAGACACCTGCGTGTGTCTCTTAAAGAATGTAGTGTGAAATGCACTGTAAATAGTTTTAATATACATTTCTATTATAGTTTAATAAAAATCTTAATCACAGTCACTAGCCACTGAATTTGTCCATTTGTATTCTTTTATCTTTTAAAAATATTTGAACAAATACATAGTTTCTGGGCACAGTATTTTTGTACTAGGTTAAGGGGGTTACTCTGTATATTCTGTTCTGCCTTTAAGCACTATTAAGGTCTTCTGAATGTTACGTGTTCTCGCTTGCTTCTGTCCTATGACTACTTAGTAAAACTAGTTACATTACTTAAGAGAATCATTAGTCCTACTTACTGTACAGCTGATAGAGAATATAGAGTCAGGTTATTTTCTATGGTCAAACTGCTGCTTATTACTTATTTCCTCATTCTTCTCTTTGTACTGTTTTCATGCTTTTTAAAATAAAAAGGATGATGTCAAATTTTACTGTTTGTTAATTAACATTATCGAGGTTGAATTTTCAACACCTCATTGTTCCTTGATTCAAATCATTGCTTCTGTAAATTTATATTTTATAATAACTTCTCTAGGTCCTAGAAATCCTGAAGAGAAAAACTTCACTATTAATATCAAGAGACTTACAACATAAGTACTACTGAGATGAGCCAGTGGTAAAGTACTTCTCGTTTTAAAACCGCAAAAAATAATGCACTGCTACTAACCACTAGAGAGCACTGCAGTTACACTTATTAGGAGCTGTCAGAAACCAGTTTATTTATTGGATAAGTAGAACCAGCAAATACAACTGTTATACAGATCCATCCTCATCCTCTGCCCCCAAATATCAATTCCTGGGGTAGCATGTAAGAGAGATGTAAACAGTCAACCCAATGACTTCAAACAAAAATGTGAAAAAATTATTTTTGACAACAAAAGCCTCATCATGTTGTGAACTGCCGATCCTAGAAGTAATTCTAAACCAGTGGGCTTCTTGGCAATTTCTGTTCTTTGCCTATTAGGTTCTCCACAGCAACACTTCTGGCTTGACTTTTTTTAGCTCTAGGCAAAACCAAAAAGTATGTACATCCCTGACAAACAACAGTGTCATTCAAAAAGTTATGAAGGGCCAGATTTAGTCCAGCACAAAACCCAAGCACTGTTTGCCTGAACCAACTGCAACTTATGAGTGCAACTGAACAACTGTCTATGTATATCTACATACATCAGGTAACCGTTTGCTGTTGGGACTACAATCTTTCCAGCCCACTCACCAACCGAGTCATGCTCCTGCTTAGCCTTTGCTAGCCTACTGAATGTTTGAATTCATTTCTGAGAAGTGGCACAGTTTTCAACAGGAGTACCAGAATACATTTCTTACCCAGCCCAGAAAAGAATATAACCTTGAACGAGGGCGTTTTTGTTGAAGAGGTGAAAAAAAATATTACACTCAGTCTTTCACATCTTGCACAACTACGAGGTGTTTTTAACAAATGGAAGAGACAATAGCTCCTTCCTCCAGCCATATTTTTAGGAAGTGTGACAGCTATTGCTGACATGCATTTCACATTCCCATGAAATCTCACCCTTTAAGATTTTTTGGAAATAATTCAAATATGTGAGTTTGTTACAGTAGTAAGCTTTAGGATCTAAATTTATGTAATCTGACAGCCATTGAGTTTTTCAGCCCTTCAGAGCAGAGTAGCATTTCTTAATATGTACAGAACTTTAGAACTTCAATTTCAGTTGAAAAATATCACAAGTTATAAACACAGTAAATTTTCACTTCAGTATTTACAACAATTCAGAATTTCCTGAAATACCTGGCCGCATGTTTCCCCCCTCCATTATTCCAAAGCTCTTATTTTATTTAACATGGAAATTTATTTTTACACTTCCTGAGAGATTGAACTGTTCTCCAAACAGCTGCATTATTTTCTGTTCTGAATCTGTACTACCAAGTAAAGACAAAATCCTCTTTCCTGCTGAAATATGAAGATCATCAATTCAGCCATGGCCTGCTACTGCCCACCCAGTGGAAAATAATCGCTGATAAAGAGATCTATACTTTACCCAGGTTTCTTTTGTTTAACATTAACAAAGATCTTTAACAAAAACTAGGAGTAAAATCCATGGTTAAATCATACCACTAGTTTACACATGATACATTCACATATAGGCATTTCTTCAGAATCCTTTTTTGTAGTAGTTAATCAAGCCACTGGCATGTTATTTTATGATATACACAGCTTTTTAATAGAAGGGAAGTTCATTTTACAGATAAGTAGAGGGGTGAATTTGATCAAGGTCACATAGAAAGTCCATTTCTGAGCTGGAAATAGAACCAGGATCTGGGTGTCCGCTCTGCTTTTACGTGAGACATGAAGAAAAGAATGTTTTGTCTTGAAGCCATCTTTTCCTTTTGGATATACAAATATCTAAATATCTGAGCCATACAGGGTGCTCTCTTGCTATTATGCTGAACTTGCTATTTTACAGATGAGATTAGATTCAAGTCACTAATCCAGATAATCACAGTAATCTTTGGTGGAGTTTGGAGCTATAGCATAATCAAGAGCAAAAGTGTACTATCAGCAAATAGCTATGTTGAAATGAACTAAAAGTCCAGTTCAAATTTTGGAGTAACTGAAAAGACTGATGCAGGCTTTCAATACTGTACATTGTTAGCTCATTGGACTCAACCCCACCCTCTGATCACATTTCATATTCTGAACAAAAAGAAACTACTTCCCTAAATTTGCCTGCTACTAAGTATTCGCCTGGAAAATATCGGAAAAGAGTATTAAGATATACATTTAAATACCTTAGATAGTCCTGACACGAAGCCCTACGGGTCAACTGACATATCAGTCTCTAAGTGACAAGTGACAAATGGCACTAATACTCAGAGATTCATATAACCTTTACTGGAAAAGCACACTTATTTTTATTGGCAGTTGTTCACTGTCACCCTCTTTTCATTGAAACTAGGCTAGATTCTACTATTCTAGGTAATCCTACGATTCATTTTGGCACGCAGTAACGGATGAAGTAAATACCTGAGTTGTTACTGCTTTAAGAAAATCCTGCATTTTGCTTCTAGATTTTTTTAACCTGGTGCTTATTAGCTCATGCACTTGCCGTTCTCTCCAAAAATCAACTCTCAAAAACATGCAGCACTTTATGGATCAGAGCCACTACACAGAAATTAAAAAGGAGTGTATACAGACACTTAAGAGTAAGTTTTAAGATCCACAGCCCACTACCAACTAATCAGATGAATGGATCTATACTCAGTGGAAATTTCTAAGTAATCTTCAAATGTTGAATCTTTATGTTGAATAGGTTGCATATTAGCAGCATTCAGGAGATTCTCCTTGAACCAAAATAAAACCAGAAACTTAGCAAACAGGCAGCTGGAGCAGAACAAAATCTAGCTCAAGTATGATATAATCCTGCTGCAATACAACATCCAATTGCAATACGTACTTTGAAATTATTTATCCAAGAGATGGCATTTGTTAGGCTCCATTGAGCTCCTTGTTGCTAGGCCACCCATAGTTATGCTAAAGTTGGCTTTACTGGCATAGAATTATCTACTTATCGTATCTATATAAATTTGAATGTTGTGGTTTAAATGCTTAGTAAAACTTCACAATAAGGGATCCAGGGGCACTTCAATGATTTAAGCGCCCAACCGTCTTTGCAATCCATCCCAAGACACAGAAGGATCATGCAGTAGAAAACACGCATAAACACTGCCAAATCAGTACACAACTACCTGACAGAAACCAGTTAATCTGCATGGTTTTAACAGGGATTCATCTCTCTCTTAATATGTAGTATTATATGTAATCATATTTACATAGTGTATTATGTTTATGCTGGCACCAAGCCATTATCACTCCATGGTAAAGCTGAGTTCTACTGTCCTAGCTAATTTTATGCAAAACAACTTGAAGATAAGCCACAAAACAATAAGTAGGATAGATGAATATAACCCACTGCAAAAGCATTTGTGTCACCCAGATCTTTGGAACCTCATTGTCATAACCAGATCTTTGGAACCTCATTGTCATAACCACCATAATCACAGACTGGCATGATGAAATTGGCATGACCATATAAGTTAATAATTTATTTCCATCCACCTCATCTCAAGATCAAACTTCAAAGTTAATAAGTTTGTCCATTTTCACTGTTCTGAAGCTGGCACATTGAACAAAGCCAGGAATACACACCCTTTGCTTTCACGACTTTCATGCAACCAGCAATACTAAAAAACAAGTTTTCCAATGCACTATCTAAGCAAAAATTGTAGTTTTGAAAACCACACAAGGAAGAGGTAGACAGAAGAAGGAAAAAGGTTGTGGAATATTCCAATGACAACAACAACAAAATCTTTAAAACAATTGTAATTATAATTTTAGAAGGAAGCCCAGCTTTTATAGGAACTCAAAAGAACTCTGAATAAAGTGCGTATCATATGATTCCAGTACATGTAAGAAAACTGAAGTCAGATTTTAGTGTGTTAATAGTCCTAAGTAACTCGTGTAAATTGTGAGAGATTAAAAAGACATCTGCTTTTTCTAGCACTGACATTTCCATCAGACCTCAAAGAAGAACAGTTCTTTATGCTGTCAGCGCTAACCGACGTAGAGACACCATGAAACTCGTAAATATTGACCACCTGTGGAGATTCTTACTTAACTGACAGATCTGTGGGCCTGATCTGAACAGGATCCTAAGGATTCATGCCCAGTGACAAGAAACGTTAAGGAAGGGAAAAATGGGACAGAAAGGGAGCAACAAGCTTTGATATGAAATTCAGGACCCAGCTACTCGCTGCTCCCGTGATGAAAAGGTTTGGAGTTGGCTGGTTAGCCTGACTTCTGAGGGAGACCAAAGAATCACAAGGGGGGGAAAGGCAAGTTGTGAGATAACTGACCGGAAAAGCACATCTGAGAGATCTTCCTGTTAGTTGAGGACTTGCTCCAGAAGACACCCACCCCCCCCCCCCCTTTTTTAAGGTTCAGAAAAATTGCTGAAGTTAGTTTAGTTTGATGTAGATATTTGCACTTAAGCTCCAGAATGTCACTACTCTGAGTAATTTTTTCAGAGGTTAAGAAGATAGACTGGATTCAAATGAGGAAAGTAATCAGTAACAGTTTTGTTTAAATATATAAACACCACTTCAGATACCTTAGCATTTCTTAAATGAAATGAATCAGCAGGTTCTTGAACAGAATGCAGAACCCACCTATAAAAGTAGAAAAGCTTTCCTGAAATGCTCAAAATAAAAGGTCATTTCCCATTTGTTAGATTTCACAATTTTCTAGCAGATACAACAGAAGTGGTTCAAAAGTCGCAATACACCACTGCCAGAAAGAACACTTCTGCAAAGACTGTAAAGACAGTTAATAAATTTGTTAAGCAACAATAAATTGTATGAACTATAACCAGACACCAGGTATTTTTTTTTTTTATGTATATATACTAAATAAATCATACAGATTGATGATGCTAACTACAAAGGTCAAGATACACTCCAGTGCAATAAAAAGAGATAATCTGACTCTAACAGAAGGTAATTTTGCCCATTTTCTGAGCTGTCTGAAGGGCAAGATGGGCATCCATGATAAGCACAGCACTGGGCACGGGCTATAACACTTTTTGAGACACTGAGTTTGGATTTAGCACCAAGCTAACACAACTACACAGCTTCCATTTTATAGTTGGCTGATTTTTACCCAGTTCCAATTACAGGGGCTAGCATGTATGTATTTCCCTAAGTCAAATGTCTTGCCTGTACCTGACAATGCTCCAGTTCACAGTGAGATGCAGTATTTCAATTTTGTCCTTCACAAAAGATGTTAATTCTGGAATTCTAATATTTATATAGAGGCAGGATTTTTTTCTCCCAAAATTATGCCTACTTCTTTGCAAATTTTACTTTAGAACTTCTATGTAAGTCAAGGTGACAAAAAACTGCATTAAAATGTAGGAAGAAACTGCATGTAAAAACTACATAATGAGACCTAAATGGTGTTATTAAACAGATATTGTGAGCTACTTCCCTTACCGCCATTAAGAGTAAACAGCCTGAACACCTTCCATCTGGCAGGCTTCTTTACCCTCCAAGACAGGACTAAAAGAGGTAGGAAGAGGAAAGAACAGGTAGCTAGTACAGGAAGAGTGGCAGGCTCTGCTTCTTCCTAGCCTTAGAGAAAAAAAGGCATTTCTAAGATGGAAGACCACAGCTTTGAGGAAGGCAAACGACAGCCGCTGGAAGAGTGGAAGACAAGAGGACAAGCTGCAGCCTGAAGAGGACACGTGTCCACAACCCCAGTCCTTGGCATTTGCAGGTGAACCTTCCCACACAGAACAGGGACATGGCTGTGGGCTCCTGCTCTCTCCCAGCTGGGGCTGTGCTGGCTTCACCAGCTTAGTGCTCCAGCATGTTCAGCGTGACCCCACGCTGGAGGTACTGTGCCCTCACAGCAACCATTCATTTAGCGAATGAGATTCTTCCCATTACCCTTCCTTCCCCACACAGTTTAGGCAAAAACCCCAGGTTTGAAACATCTGCTGTGTAAGAGGAGGTGGCTCACTTCAAATGAAATGAATTAGGAAACACTCATAAAAGGACCTCTGTTGGAAGATCTGAGATAACCTCTGCAAATTACTGCTGGGAGACTCTTCTTGAACTGGAACAGCTGTAGTTGCTAAATACTAAAGAAATATACTAAATAAATTATACAGATTGATGATGCTAACTACAAAGGTCAAGATACACTCCAGTGCAATAAAAAGAGATAATCTGACTCTAACAGAAGGTAATTTTGCCCATTTTCTGAGCTGTCTGAAGGGCAAGATGGGCATCCATGATAAGCACAGCACTGGGCATGGGCTATGACACGAGCTTTTCACAACTACAACAGCCTAGCTTACACCAAATCCCATCTTTCAAAAGACCAAAGGGTCTGGAAAAGTCAATTTTAACTCTAATGCATGCTCAGCTTCTAGCACCGTTTTGGCTGCAAGTATGGCACCTTTCCCTACATCACTCACAACAATATGAACCTACATTATTTTTTCTTTTCTTTTCATCAAGTGAGAAATACTTGTTGTGCTATTGTTCCTCTCCAGTCTGTTAGCCAGATTACTACTGATTTCAAAATGAAGCTGACTGGAGTGAAAAGCCACACTATTCTGGTATTGCTAGCAAAGTTCTAAATTGATAGTTACACTTCACTAAAACCTCTTGATCCAGGCTGCAATCCATAGATGTACAAGATTATGATAACATGAGACACTGTTAAAATTTGGTAAGTAGAGCACAACCCATTACCTGTGTGCTAAGCAAAATCCAATTTGGCGTTCAGGATTTACATTCACATTTTGAAGCTAACAGATAGTAAAGCTGATGCCATCCATGTGAACAGAATAATTATAACCCTAAACTTGGTAAAGAAAAAGGCTGATGCAATAGTTTTGGTCAGTTTCAGGTAGCACCAATCAGAGAGGAAGGGGAGTGGGGGAAGAAGACGACTCATGGTCTGCATTATCATTGAACAGACAAAATCTGGGACCTATGGAAACGAACCACATCAGGTAAATTCACTTAGCTGCACATCTTTTTCTGTTGTAGGGATGGGTTAGATGCACATAGTATTCACTGAATGTGTTATAATGAAGAAAATTTGTAGAAACTGCTCAGAATTTAAACTATATAATAAAGAGTGAGCACATGAATACAGAATATCATCCCAATTTTCATAGCTCAGCACTAGACAAGAAGCAAGTGGATAGTTTTCTGAAAGAATGTGCAGACATTCAGGAAATCCTCTGTCCCATGCTTATTATGTTGAGCAGAACAGATCTCTACCAAATTATAACAGGCACAGTAGAGATTTGTGTCTGGTTTGTTGGGTAAATATATTTTCTCCAGTTGCAGAAAGACAAGCATGAAGATACAACAGAGAGAGAAAATGTCAAGACATTTTCTTAGTCTAATTATAGCTTTCACTAGATAGCCAATTTTTACTACAACTCAAATATGGTGAATAAAATGAATGGATTAGCAATTCTTTGTTAAGATGAGAAATAAAGATACTGTCATGATTTGGGGGCAGTAACAGAGAGATTCAGCAGTGTGGTCATGATTGGAAATTTGATTAAACTACAGTAAACTTCCCCTTGAAATGATCAGTGCATCAGTTGAGCTTTAGTCAGCCACATCATCCTGTAAATTGCTTTCAAGATAAGCCAGTACATAAATTCTCTTTGCAAGGATCTGTTTCTTCAGAACAGTCCTCCTACAGACAGAAACATGGCATTCAATGGTGCTTGGAAAATCGACAGAAATGAAAATTATGAAAAGTTCATGGAGGCGATGGGTAAGTCTTACTTTTCCAATGCCTTCTACAAGAATAATACCACTATGGCTGAATACAAACTCGAGCTGTCTGTGAACTACCTCCTGGCTAGCCTGTCCTTTTGCTGTCTGCTGCTCTGCGCTTGCATAGTGTACTGCATTTATTTTCAAAAGATTCCATGGGTAGGGGAGAAAGATACTGAGAAATGTTCTGGTTTTATGTTAATCTTAAGCAACTTAACTAGTTCCAGCAGATTTATTTCAGCATAGGAAAGAATCTCTAAGTCTAGACCTGAGGAAAAGGCTCGCTCAGAGAATTTGAATGATAAATTTTAAGTACAATTCTATAGCAGGAATATTATTTTGATAACATTAAACTAATTTAAAAATTATACAGGGAGGAAATCATCATTCTTCAATTTTATAGAAACACATGATTCAAGTCATTTTAACGTCATGACACTTAAATTTTGTACAAACTCTGCGTTATATGGATACAAACATAACCATTCCAGTTGGATAGTGGTTTGTATTATATCTGTAGTGGTGAATATGGCCTCAATAAAAAATGAAGAAGAATAAAAAATCAGGTCAGAATGCTGGAATAAACTCACTTAATCCCACAGAAGTCACTCAAAAGAGACAAATATAATGCTCTAGTGTGTTTTTTTTTTTCTGATTGATGTTAATTGATTTTTCTAGGTGTTAATGTGATGAAAAGAAAGTTAGGAGCCCATGATAATCTGAAGATCACTATTCAACAAGATGGAGACAAATTTACTGTCAAAGAATCAAGCAACTTCCGTACCATAGATATTGAATTCACTCTGGGAGTCAATTTTGAGTACAGTCTGGCTGATGGGACTGAACTTACTGTAAGAGACTTTCTATATAATTATATATTTATTATATCATAATGACTTTATGAAGTACAGTTTCACGATGAATGATTTGTCTTCCTAGTTTTTAATTTAAATTTTACTTTTAAAGTGTGACTGTTCAGGAATGCTTGCAGCTTATATACAAAACACAAGGTAGTCTTAGCGGTTCAACACTGTACCATGAAACTCAGGGTTCCACAGAGTGCCCAAAAAGCAGAATATGTAGCAATTTTCACATGATGAAATCCAGATGATTCCAATTTTACTTCTTATAATACTCAAATACACCACCTAGAGTGCAGAGTGTGTATTTATAAGAAATTACTTTTTCTCTGTTGATACAATTAATTAAAATAAGGTGTACTGAGCACTAAAAAAATTTACCTTGACTATTATGCAATTAAATAAACTAGTGGTGTTATTAAAATCTCATTTTTACAGCCTTTCCATCAATGTCCAAAAAAGCATTATTATACTGTTTTAATCTCTTCTCACTTTTAAGCATTCCTGCAGTCTTTAAATCAAATCAGTGTTGTATCTATTGCAAAATATTTGGGTTTTTTCCCCATTATAGGGTTCTTGGAGCATGGAAGGAAATAAACTTGTAGGAAAATTTACTAGAAAAGATAACGGAAAACCACTCACAGCATACAGAGAAATCGTAGGTGATGAACTTGTTCAGGTGAGTTAAGCAGTCACTTACATACAACTTTACAATATAAAAAATTGAAAAAAATTTAAAAGCTGTTCTGAAAGTAGGACATTTTTTCTTCAAGCCAAATAACCTCATTTATCTTTAGTTTAAAATCTCAAGTCGAGTAATCTATCTATCAAAATTTAAAACTTTAAAATAAAACTCACAATCTGTGATTTTTACATTTTTCTACCCATGTGAACTGTATCTTATCAATGCATTTTGAAGCTTGTGAATACAAGCTGTATACAGAAGATATACAGAGATAGATAGATCGATATACATGCTATATAGATGTGTTCTGACTGAAGGCCCTTTTCCAAGTGTCTGCCTTGTAAAAGCCTTACCACAGGAGCTTACCACGGGCTAATGCTGTCAATGGCTGATAACTGCCCTTTTAAAACAAAGTTTGGGGTTGGGGCAGGGGATGATGGCACAAAGGGCTAAGTTTGAGAAAAAAGGGCAATGTTTCACAGCTCTGCAGTAAAGCCAGAAACTGAGCTGAACTGTAATGCTTTAAGAACCTCTCCACTAGCCGGTCAGCTTCTTAAAAGAATAAATAAAAAAAACAACCTTATGGACAGGTGTGAGATTTGAGATATTAAAAACATACCGTCCAACCCTTCAGTGCTTCTTCACACATCTAATAAAAGCAGTCGTATAGATGAAACTTCTTAAGTAGTGGTATTGGGAATACAGCACTTCAACACTTTGGGTTTTTTCTGAAGCCCCCAAAAGCTGTCCTGTGGTGGTTCAAATGTTTGCGTAGAGAACTTACACCTATTGAAAACAGGCTGCTTTCCTTACCTTCCTTTCCTCAGAGCCTGCAGGTGGGGCTGGCAGGCCCCACGTGGGTACCAGTCACAATTAATTAAATCTCTATTGACCATCTCTCAATAGCATCTGTGACATGAAACTTTGTAATAGCAGCCATTGATTTTTCTTCTTAATTTCTTAACAGACCTACGTATATGAAGGAGTTGAAGCCAAGAGAATCTTCAAAAGGGGCTAAGCACTTCATCCAGAACAGCACCAGAATCAAAAACCAATGAAAAAAAGACCAATTTTCTACACATCCTCTGCTTTTTTTTCATTTTATGCCCTCACAGCACCTCTTAAGCTGCAATTACTTAGCCCTGTTGAAAACACGGGCTACTTCCGTATGTTTACTGTTTTGCCTTGAATAAACAAAATCCAATTACAATTTGATACAAATGCGAAAATGTTATTTGTACTGAGTCCTACCCGAGTGCCATACTGTAAAAGGCTGCAGAAACTATTTTCTATAAGCAGAACTTAAATTTTTTTTTGCACTCTTTCTCAAATGGCAGTTTCCTTACCATAATATTTATACTGATAAACAGTTTCTCTGTGTATTGAATATTGTGTAATTAGGATGGCAAAACCTAAAAGAAACCTGACAACACCCAAGTCTCTAAGACTATTCTATGTAAATATAAAGATGGTGTGATAATACAGCTCACTTGGAGGACTTAAATGATATCTCACTGATACCATGCTCATATAAATTGGAATAATATAAAGCATGTACTGATGATATACAGATATCTCACATAAAGTAATTTCATTGTATTTGTTTCTAAAAGTATGACCATGCTTTTAAACATGCAGATTTTGAGTTGTTCCAATTTATTAGGGGTTCAAATCATTCTGCATCAGGAAGAGTACTAGCAGGCTCTGAGTGAGTTTCAGGACATGAATAAAAATATTGAAGGCATTGTAACAAGATAAAGAATGATTTCAGACTATGTTGACTTCAAACATTGGTGTTTCTGAGGGGTGACAAATATGCACCATTTTCTGCTCATGTTGTCCAGTCTGTAGGTGCTATTTTCAACCCAGCCTCACCTCCCTTGAGTTGGGCTATTTCCTAAGGGTTGCAGTAAAACTGCCTCTCGAGAGTCAGCACTAGTTAAGATCTGCTGTGTCCCTCTAACTATGCCTCTTGGTGGTCATCTAGTCCTGTCCCCATGTCTACAGGGCAGCCTGCTTCCCAGCCCTGGACCCTTTCTGACACATCCGCAGAACAAACCTGTGTGCTGCCAGCACTCTTGTCCTTCAGAAAATATGCCCCGAGCTCTTTTTTTGGCTTCTGAGCTTTTTTGCACCCATGCTTCTACTGACATAGCTAGAAAGAGACTGATTACACGTAAGGCTTTGCTAAAAGGTCACAATACCATGTGGGTCCGAGGACAGCCCTGAGGTCTAACCCAAAATATGAATACAGCCGTATCTGTGAAGTCTCACAGCACTTCGTCACAAAATTCCCTGATGATGGCAAACAGCTACATAATCTTCTGCCATGTGCTTATTCACATGCCGTTACAGGTCCAATTTCAAATATTATTTCTGAACAGGTACATTTACATTATGATTTTAATGGGTTTTTAAAATACCTCGCAAAATTTAATCCCCTGTTTTCCTGGCTCTCCTTGACTGTCCTTTTGCTGGCCATAAACGAATAAAAAAGACAAACATTTTTTCCTTCAATTATTTTTATAACTGAATCTTCTCTTAGCCTGTGTTTTTGTGGTCTTCAGCGTCTCATAGCTCCCTCTACTGCCAAAATGCTTTCATGATGCAAACTGTATTCGAATTAAAAGTAGGACAGATCATCCTTCTTTATGAATTTGGATTTCCTCCCCCAGATATTGCTTGTATGCAACTTCCAGTGTAGATATTTTTTACATAATCATCTTTCAGTGGATAGATATACCACATACATCGCAATGAAGAGAATACTATTTTAAACAGTCCTTCAATTTTCAATTACAAAGAGATGTAAAACTGAAAAGCAAAGGTATGAAAAACTAAAAAAAAACCCCACCAAACAAAAAGAACCACTCTAAAATCTGGAAACAACACTATTACAAAATTCTGTCTATCTCTAAAGGCTAAAGCCTTTAAAAGAGAGAGGGATAAAAGAATAATGGCTTGCAATAAGCTATCCAACAGATTCTTTCAGTTAAGCTATACACACTGAAAAAGCAGACTAAACTATAAGACAGAAGCCCTAACCATAGAAGTTCTGTTATAGAGTTTGACCTTCATTATCAGCTGCATGTCATTACTGCTTCTAAATTGCATAGAAATATATTAACAATTACATGTCAAAGGTTTCAGGAAATTGGAGAATGCCATTTTATTCATTTAGAGACTTCACTGGCTGGAGTGAAAGCTGTATTAAGTTTCTGAATGTGTTCTCTCTTTCTTCCCTGAGCATGCTGATGCTTTAAAAAGTCTTGCACCCTTCTAGTGCAGAAAGTCGAACTCTAGCCCACGCCTGGTATCAACGCCTGATTCATAGTTATTTTGACCTAGGTTACCAGATTTGTTTGATTGATTGGCTACAATAATCACTAGGGTATTTTTTTTCAAGTGTTTGAGAAATTATTTTACTTAATTCTGGATTACATACAGGGCCACAAACTGAAAAGTAATCTGATAATTATTTATTAAAAAAAAAAATGAGAGCTCAAAAGTATTTAACAACTCCAAATACTGCAGAAGACAGATGTAGTCAGCAGCTCTACTTTAAAAATAAGGAAAAGTCTTTAAAGACTCAGTCTCTAATACTTGAGATAAGATCATTAATTAAAGGGATGTGGATCATCAATTAAAGGAGAGTGGTACAGCTTTGGTAAACTAACAAATAAGATCATTATATTAGAATGTGAATACGATAGCCTAATAAATTTGACTAGGAGACTTTTGTCTCCTAGGCAGGAATTTCACAATTACATTACTTTGCAACCGAATCGGAAATCGTTTGCTTTGGGCAAACCTACAATCCACAGTTCCTTTTGCTCAAATGAGGCAATACCGATGGATACAAGACTTTAAGGGGAAGCATTATCATTGTTTCCCCCCAAAATCTCTAATGTACTTCACCTAACACACATATGCTTAACCGATATTTGCTATATAAAAACACATTCGAGTTCATCCTTATTTCTAATGATAGAACTTATTAAGGAAAACAGCTACCTCTAAGTGTATGCTTATGAGAAGTTTGATCAGATACACCTGCTCTGCATTCTGCAGCAAGTATTGCCTTTTCTCTTAATATGAGGCTAAAAAGGGTTAATAGCTACAATGAGGAAGTTTTTGTTTAGTATACTCCTAAGTTTCTGGTCACTTCTACACACAACGAAAATAATTGCACTCCTTTCAATACTGAGTGCACTAGCTGGTCTGAGGGTAGTACCTCCCAGCTATGGGCATGGCATTAAGTTGTGCAGCTTAATTTAATTTCTTAAGCAGCTGTATGTTGTGTAAATAAAGCACACAATATACACTATCTACATGAACTTCTCCATGTTTCATTAGGGCGTACAAGCTCCAACTAACCTTCAAGGATAGGAGCGCATCTTAAAACAATTTCAATTTTCCTCAACTTCTTCACAACAGGATTTCTCAAAAGGTCTTTTAGTTTCTTCCAGAGCATCATCTGCTCTCCAAGAAACCGTATCAGGAAGAACTTGTGAATGTTTATTTCCACACAAGTCCCAACACAGCTTAACAGAATAAGGCCAACATGGTGTGACAGGACTGACCACCAGCTTTTCCCCTCACCTTTCTCTCACCTGGCCAAGCACCCTGAGGACTGGTAGGGAGCAGCAACTTGCAGTGCCCAGGTACTATCGCAGAGATGTCAGTCACCGGCTCAGAGAGAGCCTCCACAAGCATCACCTCTCCCAACACCAGCAGGAGAAGCAGACGCTCCCTCCTTGTCCAACATCTTTACCACACGAGCCCGGCCTGGCATCGCCGTTAGCTCCTCAGCAATGAGCGGGAAAGGGGCCACCGTGGCGGCAGCCTCTCAGGAGAGCCGCAAGGGAGCGCAGCCGTGCTTGGAACAGGCGGCAAAACACCACAGCCGCCACCGGGTCGCGGCAGAGCGCCCCTCGCGCGCCAACGGTCACCAACGGCCACGAACCGCCTCTAACCGCCAACTCCCTCAGCGGGGCGGGGCGGGGCGCGACGTGAGGCGGCAAGGGCGGCGCGAGGCGCGGGGCGTGGCTGCAGTACGTGCGCTCCGCTGTCATTGGCTCCCCACCCGGAAGAGCAGCCGGTGCCTGCGCGGTGGGTGCCCCCGAGCCGCGCTGCGAGCTCTGAGGAGATGGAGGCGGCGGCGCGGCGGCGGGAGCAGCAGCAGGAGCCGCCGGACGCGGCGGCGGCGGCGGATGGCGGCCGGTCGCTGTCGGGGCAGTCCTACTGGCTGGACCTGTGGCTCTTCATCCTCTTCGACCTGGCGCTCTTCGTGTTTATCTACCTGCTGCCGTGAGGGCGCCGGGCCCAGGTCAGCCGCCGCCGGGGCGAGGCGTTCCCGGGCCTGTGCGGGCTTGGGCGAGCAGTGGCGAGGAGGCGCTTGCGCCGCGGCACCGGCTGCGGGAGGGAGAAGGGGCGGCGGGCGGCCTGGGGGTGACCGGAGGGAGGGGAGCTCCTGCTGTCGGCAGCCGGACGGCCCGCGCCTGGCTGGGGTGCCCGAGCTACGGCTCCTGGCAGGGGAGCAGGCAGCTGGGAGGAGCTTTGGCGTTCCTTGCCTGCAAAAGCCTCAAAAGGCCTGGAAAAGCACAAATACCTCCGAAGAAATGTAAAGCTAATTCCAAACAACCAGCAGCTTGTTTGTTTTTTTTTTTTTTTTCTTAACAGAAAATACAGGATCAGAAAGTATGCTTAGCACTTTTTTTCATGTTTGCTCTATCTTCCAAATGATCATACAGCACTGCAAAAGTAACCAAGCTTTTTCTGTTCTCTGTAGAGCCACTATCTAATCACACGATGCACCTTATGAAAACAAGCAGTGGAAGAGGAGGACCATTTGTGCAGTATAAACAACTGGGAACATGACTCCACTTGCATCTGAGTGCAAGAGGCAGATATATACACTATATCATAATATATCTCTGGCTATATCACAAGTATCACCGTTCAGGTTTTTACCTGTGTCCTGTTTCTGTGTTCTAAACTGTGCCTTAAAGGTCATGTAAGAGAGCTTGACTGTGCTTTTGTAATTAGTGCCTAAAGGTTTGTTAAGCAGAAATGACAATATGTACTGTTTGAATAAAACCAACTGAAAGGACGGACTGTGGAGTGGCTGAGAATAAAATCCAGCTCTTACAGAGACTGAAGTTGTAACTCAGACCTTTTCCCTCAATAGATGAAGCTTACCCAGCTGTTTTACTTCCAAAAGTAAGGGTTTGACTGTTTGGTTTTGTATTATACCTTTCTCTTTATACCACAGCATGCATGAAATTCTAGCGTCAGCAGTTACTGTGCCTTCTGAAACATGCCAGTGTTTAACAGCAGTAGCAGCCTACTGTCCTCGCTTGATGATGAAGATAAAACACGTTCCGATTTCCTTGCTATGAACAGTGAAGGAGCAAGCTTACAAGAACAGCCTTCTTGAGTAGCTGGCAGGTTACATGTTAAGTACCCTCTTCCATGTACCTTCCAGGGATGACTGTAAGTAGACAGTAATAGGTAAGTAATAGGTTTCAGCTTCCACATGGCCATCAAAATTTCCTCTCGCTATAGGGAGACTTTCAAAACAGTGTTAAATCAAGGAGTCTTTTGCACTCTCAGGAGAAAGGAAAGGAAGCTAAGTACCTGGAGTAGGCTTTTTAACCTGATCAGGTTTTGGGGAAGACAGTCTTCAATTATGGATGAAGGTGGTTCCGTTTTCTTGAGTATTTTTCCCTTGTGAGTACTAGTTTCTAATTCTGAGAAGTGCAATTCATGGTTATTGGGTTCTTTTCAGGAATAAATATAATAAAATAACTGGATGTCAAGAGACTTTGACGTGTAGAGTGTTTCAGTGTCTTCTAACACATTAAATGAAAACAGGCTATTATCAGGTTAAATAGGATTCGGGATGCAAAAGTGGGCATATGTTCTCTTTCCCTTTATTTTCCTTTCAGTGTTGAAGACAACTCTTCCATTGAGAGTGGTTTTCTTTATGTATCAGACCCATGCTTTAAGAACTGAGATGCCTTTACCTGATAGCAATTACGATCTTGGCTGCTGGTACCTACAAAATAAGTCAGCGGTTTCAGAGTTCTTGACTCATGGTGCAGAAGAGCGCTGAACTGTGATTGCATTCTCACAAATAGAAAAATGGAGTTTCCAGTTTTTCAGGTGAAGCTATTAAAGAGAAGTTCACTACTCCCCTCTTTTTTTTTTTCCCCTCTAACATGATTTCACCAGGGAAATCTCAAGGAAACAACTTATTGGGGAAGCACTGTAATGTTGCTCTATTTCTCTTTTGGTAAGGAAGACAGGTGAAAATTAGTCTTAATAGCCTTCAGAAAGTTAAAAGAAATTTCAAGGTATCTTCTAGTAATTTCATTTTCCTCTTCAGCCAGATCTGACATACAAGGTTTTATTTACCTCAGAAAACAAAGCTAACAAAGCACAGGCTTGTGATGCATTGGGCTCAAGCTATTTCATACGCTCCTGGAGCAAGTGAATACATACATCAAGGCAAATTTCACTTATCCCTAATAGAGTAAAGGTAGAAAAGTAGAAAGACAGCTTGTGTAACTAATCAATTAGTTGTCACCAAGTCTGTGGGATTATGGTATTAAAATTGCTTTATGCATTTCATAGGTATTTAGAAAGCTAAATAGATTTAAGAGCTTTATACACAAATACTTCAGAAGATGAATTTTACTATTCAAAAAAGGTACTGAACCACCATCTCTGCAAAACTTTCAACCATTAGTAGCAGTATTGTCTGTCACTGTTTAAAAATGTAGTTCTGGAAAGCCAACTTTTTTTTTTCCTTAGAAAAATGTGGAGTAGAATAAAAACAGAAGACAAAGATATTTTCATTTTTGATCTGATATTTTAAACAAGTAGAACTTTGCAAGAAAATAATTCTAAAGACTGAAAAATATATTAATTACAAGACTTGTTCATGTCTTTACTGTTACAAAAATTGTCTAGGCTCTTATACAAATCTATAGCCAGAAGGGGACATTTATAAAAAAAATAAATAGGCACCCTAGGTAAGTTAAAACAAGTTATCACATATTAGTTAGCAACTATTACGTACATACATACATGGAGTGCAGAGTCAAATACAAAACCAAAGGTGCCTCGATTAGCTGTCTGTTTACTATAATTAAATACCTGGTAAACATGGGTCACGTAGAAAGGTGTCTGGTAAGATTGTTTCAAGCAAAGCAAGGAGACCGAAGTACATCCAAATTACTGCCGCTACTTTAAAAATAAGTTTACCAGTTGTGCTTACTGGAAGCCAAATTCATTGGTATCAGTAATAAGCATTCATATTGCTCGTTGTACAGAAGTACGAACATTGCTATGCATGTTTAAAAATAAGTGTTCTAACATCATTCACAGTTGTTGCTGTGCTATTCATACATAAAAATACTGTCATTTCAAATACAAGATTTTTGCAAAACATTTTACAAATTATACATTATTTACAAATTCCAATATTTCATCTTTACACAAGTATTAGAAGACAGTTTCACTTAACTGGCTATGTATATTATGTAACATCGCTCGACGAACTAGAAAAGTTTAATTTACAGGTTCTGAAATCTCTCTCAAAAATATTACAATTAGGAATCTTCCAAGTTCTTACATCTTCAGGGTGGTTCTTCTGTATTCAACTGATTTTCTTACAAAAGGGTAATTTTTTTAAGTTGCTGTTTACCAGCAGCCATACCTAAACATGCATAATTTTTTGCACTACAAATTCTAGAATTTAATTTTTTCCAAGTGCTACAACAAATTTTGATCAAGAAGGTAGAAATAAGATTAATCTGAGATACCGGGTTTGTTGCATATATCATGTTCCAGTTCTACTGTAAGTTACATGTAGTTAAAAAAAACTGACCTTGACACAGAATAACCAAAGCTACTGTTTAAATGTATACCTTGGATAATTGTGCTGAACAATTGCCAACATTTGGTTGAAGCACTAAAACTCACATAAGGTTTCTAAACATAAAAAAACCTTTCTGACTAACAGTGCAAGTTATAAGCAAGAGTTTATTATGCATATTTAACCTTGCATTATTTTCATAACTAAAAGGCATTGATGTTTAATCAGCAGCACCCCAAGTTAACACTCTAATATGAGTAATGGCAAAATTTAGCCTTTTTGGATTGTGTCCGGCTTTGCTGACATTAATTCTAAATTATACATCGTTCAGTGTTACGGTAAGACTGAAACAGAACTCTAAGCCCCTGCCTCTGACCCCACAAGACATGGTGGGTCATTTCAAACACTCAGGGCTGCCACAAGGGCGAAATCCTGTTCACCCTTCCTTCCTCCCCAGCCCTCACTAGGCCATGTGCTTGGCCTCAGCACTCACTATAGTTAGTTCTGTACACTGATTTCACTAACCAAATAGAAGCCAAATAAATCCTCCTCTTTGTTACTGAAATAAGTCAGATTAACAAACGACACGGTAAATGCCAAAACTGCAGGGCAGAGTGCTAGAGCAGAGAAAGAGGGGAACCTCTTCTTTTCATACTCACTCAGCCACTGCAGTCTGAATGGCTGCAGGTTCAGTCAGCCTGATCTGCTAATATAGAACGTATCCATGCGTAGGACTGCTCCGAACAGGAAAAAAATGTTGTCAGTAAAATCAAATGTCTGATCCCCATTAAACATTGCTCAAAATGTCAAGCTGAAAAAAGATAGGAAGTTCAATAAATAGCAGCATTGAATTTGCATGCAATTGTAGAATAAATCAGAACTGAACATAAGTAGTAAATAAAACCTTACAAAATTAATCTTCCATAGTTGCATGATAACTCTGTATTTTAAAATTAACATCCTATTCTGCTATATCGGTTTGTAGCTTATGTGGTTAAATTTAATTTTAATAAGTTAAAAGTATATAGCTTACAGGGTGAACAAATCTGCTAAGTATGTTTAAAAATGTACACTAACATAGAGCAGGTATATTAATAGGACAGTCTGTTACTGCAGTTTACTTGAATTCCCTTTGAAAATCTTATTTAACACTTGCAAACCAGAACCGTTTTTAAAGAATTATTATTATTAAGGCTTTTCAAATAAAAAGTTAGAAATTCTCTGGGTAAACTTGTATTAAAGACACTTGAAGGTTTGTGAAAGCACAGACTCTCAGAGAAGACAGTTGAAAAAAAGCCATGTCACATCCTGCTAGCTATCAGGATAAATACTGTTCTATTGTAACTACTTTTACTGCATTATATATGGTAATACGTTTATCCCTTTTGTTAGTCTAAGTATGTAGTGACCACAGTCTGAAGGAACACTTTTAAAACTGCAACCAATTAAATCTTCTTACAAAATTAGTAACATCTAATTGATCCCACTGCTGTAAAATGTATACACCCAAAGGGACCATTTTTAATAAAAACTGTAGAAGACAAGCTGAGTAACAGAGGTAAGCATTAAGGCAACTAGAGTAACAAATCAAAGAACCAGAAGTTTAGCACCTCTTCTCCTCTGTTCACCTCTATTTGCATATTCATTTGAACAGTCATAACTCCTAAGCAAAGGACAGTCAACTGGGTACCTAGTTATCACACAAACAGAGACTCAAGGTTTGTGCCCATTTACAGGCTACATGAAATGCAGAAGTCAGATTCTTAAAAAAAAAAAAAAAAAATCTGGATCTATCTACTGCAATGTATGCCTTCTACATTTGCCTCGTACCTTTGCTCAGATGTGGGATGCCTGGGCTCAAGAGTAGTATGGTATGTAGCATTCAGCTCTACTCCAGCTGATGGAGGATGCCTTTCTTTGTGAAAGCTGCCACTATCTGTAAAATACAGCCTGGGTCTCTGATGGTATTTCATCCTGTATGTGTCAGTCATACAACTATCTACTGAAAAATAAGTTGTTAGGGATACGCTATCGTTTCCATCCATATAGCCAGCACTTGGTCCTGTATGACGAGATCCTTTCTTTAAAAAGTTTTCAGACACAGTCCAAAAGTCATTAACTGATAAGCGAGGTGGAGAATCCGGTTTATGAACAAACAGTTCATTCCCTTGAAACGGCTCTTTAAGCCTTTGTTCATTTGTAAATACACTTGCTTCTGATGCAGATTTTAAAGGTGTACCTGTTTGCCTTAGCGGATTATTTTGCAACACTTCTGTCGATTTTACGTCAGCTGCCAAGTTATCTTCTGATCCTGGCAAAGTATTCAGAGCATATTTCTTCGGCGGTAAAGGGGGAGGAAGATTCTGGTACACTGCTTCAGGCACCCAAAGAGCATCTGCCCTTCGGAGCGGGTGCCCAGCACGCTCACCAGGAGGGGGAAGCACCATGGGCCTTTCTGAGAGCTTCTGTGGCACACAAGGCGACAACCCCACCTTGGGACCAAATGTTCTTGCGTGATGAGACTGCGGCTGGGAAGAGGAGTGAAAGTCATTACTGATCAGCTTCCTTCCACAGATGTTTTCTGTATAGGGGTGGGATACGCCATCAGCACAATATCCTGATACATTCATCTTCTCAAACTTTTCTGGCTTAAGCCACTCTGAAGCAATCTGTTCGTTTGCCTTGTTCCTACATTCTGACTTAATAATGTCTTTAAGAACTGGCTGTAGAGCTGATGATGGGAGAAGTTTCCTGTTGGTCTCAGGCATCTCAGCTCTAAAATACAAAAACACGCAGGATGTAAGTATCCATAAAAACATAAGGAAAAGCTCAAATAACCCAAGGATTTTTTCCAAAGACCCTATTGGTAACACTGCTTAAATATTCGAACTGGCTAGAGAATTGGGATCTGCTTAACATAAGCAGATTTGATTAAATGTCGTATTAAATCACTCCACGGTTTCTTTCATTTGAAATGTAAAGTGCCCCAAAAAATCTCTGCACGAGACTGAATATCTGTAAGGTAAGATAAATTCCGTCAACATTCAGGACTATGTCAAACATGACCTCTGCTCTCTTCTAAGCATCCCTGTGACTCAGTCTGACATATCCACTTTTCAAATATTAGATGTTATTTTTGGGTGCTAAATTTGTATTTAGATTCTTGATTTTTAGGAGGTACTGAGCACTTACAGTTCAAATTAGAAACAACAGCTTCTAAACATAAGTTACCTTTTCCTCCCCTTCCAGCCAAACTTTTCAAAACTTTATGGGGTTATTGCACTAACCACAAATTGGTTAATCACTGCCTATTGTAGTATATATGATCAAACCAGAAAACTATTAAAACCCTTTGCTCTGATAAGATGGTTTAAAGCAATGCAAGCTATTTGGTTCCACTGACAGCATCAAAATTAAAATAAAGACAGAGAGCATTTAGCCCTATACATTATGTAAAATACAAAAGGCATTATCTGTCAAAAATATTCAATACCTTAACTTTTGCATGCTTAATATTGATTACTGTCATATAACAGAATTCAGTATTTCTCAAACTATCACACAGTAAATTAATGCCAGTATTAATTACCTCTTTACTGGAGGACTGGGCACCTGCACATGTAATTCTGTCGGGAAATTAATATGAGGTCTGTGGTTAACTTCTGAATTGATCTGGTCTTTCCTCAAGTCTGGGGGTAGAAAAACATTATTTCAAACTAAGCAGAAATACGGTCCAGTTCATTCTTTGTAATTCCTCAGATGTTACAAAAACAAACAAAACACAACAAAACAGGACAATTAATTCTTTTCAAGAGTCGACATTGATCAAAATAACCATTTTGAAGACAATCTGTCACAGAAGGTCAGACCTTATATTCATTCCAAATAATCTGAAGGAAATGTTTGGTTTTTTTTTTTTTTAATGTTACCAGAAAATAGGTAATTACCCGAGTTTTTAAGTCCTATAGACATGTTTTCAAGATCATCTTAACATTTCATCTAATTAAAAGCATATTTTCAAAAGCAGCTTTTTATAAAAGCATGTTTATTCAAACATCCCAAGTCACTCAAATTACAAAATAAAAACTATTTATGATTTCTGAAATTTCACGTCATGAAATAATATTTAAATTGACTGAATACTGTACTGAATACTGTAGGGATTGGGGTGTGTTTCAGGTTTTTGTTGTTGTGTTTTTTTTTTTTTTCCCCCCCTCGAAATGCGTTGTGTATTCTTTGAAACAGATTTAAAAACTTACAGCAAACTGTACAGTTCATAGAGATGCTGAGCAGGCAGAGAGCACTCTCAGTCACGTGCCCTAAACACACAGCATGGGAGTGCCTGGGCCAGTACTACTACACTCGCACTCTAGAAGCTCCTTTTATTCACAGGCAAAAGCAAAGAATCATTCTCTAAAAATACACAATTTCTGAACAACGCAGCTCCTAGTTAACAGTAAATAAAGGAAGCATTGAAGTATCCATGTCAATGCCACATAGAATAAAACACTCTCTTGGCAAGTGACAAGCAACAGTCTATTTGTTTAGACATAGATATTACAAGTCTTCCTAATGCAATGATTGGCCCATTATAATCAGTCACCTGCTCTGAAGCCATTCAAAGAAAGCCTTATTTTGTGTATATATAGACTAGATTCATATAACTACTACACCTATTTCAGAAAAACAGGAATTAAGTTCAAAAAAGGTGGCATACATTGCCTGATTTCTAGAAAAATAATCTTCTGTTCAGTAGACAGTACTTCGACAATTTCCAATGGGATAACACAGGCTGTTCTATACTTCCATCAACAAAAGCTACAAAAATTTTGTATCTGTTCTTAAATGATGTAATCTTACCAAGATAAAATATTTTTTATTCACTTGTTATTTCCTCAAGTTTAAATGAAGTTTTGGAACTTTTGACTTGTAAACATATGAGTCAAAAACCAAACAACAGAAAAGAACTAAACTAAAAACTTTGGGTGATGCTGTTGAGTGATATTTGTTTTGAGGGTCAATATCTGCCCCATCTTTAATTGACGAAAGACTAAGTACACTGAATCTTTGACAAAGAACACAGGTTGTAGAGGCTAAAATGGCATATAGCACAAGAGACAAAGCCCTCATATGGCTTCCCTTCGAGCCTTGAGATGACAAAAAAATTAATTAAAAAAAAAATCTTGCTATTCCAGCACGATAAACAATACTACAACCTTAGAAAGAATACTTTTGGGAAAATATTGTTGCTGAATGAGCCCGTGTGGACACTGGCAAGGGACAAGTAATTAACCTGAAAGAAAGTTCAAAACTGCTCCAGTGGGCCATGGCATCAGAGCTAGCTAACACTGAGGTGATATTTCAAACAGAAAACATTTCATTCTGCTACAGATTTTAATGAACTGTAAATCACTTTACTGAAAAAAAAAAAAAAAAAAAGCGCACAGGCTCTGACACATTATCTCCTGTGAATATTTCCAATTCAGTATTTAATCTCAGTCCCAACGTCAGGATACAGTTCTAGGAATGAATGAGTTAAATAATTTGCCTGATAACAGTGTCTGAAGGTAGAGTTTTTAACTTTAAGACATTGAATATATCGACTTTTATAAAAGAGCACATCTACTTAAAAATCGCAAATAAATCGCCCATACAACTGTTATTTAATTCCCCAAATCGCCTGATATGAAGATTACGGATTTTAATTTTTTTATTTTAACTCCAAGCCAAACCGCTAAGGAATTTAGCACGTTCAGCCCTTCCCAGAGGCAGTACTACAAATCGGTCAGGAGGTGGCAGCAGAAGTTAATAAACGGTTTCCTTGGGGTGACCACGGCACACATTCAGCCAAAGCTGCTCAGCGATATCAGGTGGTTTGTGCCTTCAGAATTCCAGCTAACTTAAAAATAGATGTGTTATTTTCTCTTCCGCTGACAGGATATCCATGCATGGTTAAAACCAGATGCAGACTCAATTGGGAATTTTGGCTCTACGTTCTTTGCAAACCTAAATATGGGACACACAAGCACTGTGCTCAGCTGGAAACTGACATCCTTATCGATGGGTCATAAGATCCTTACCAATAAATTAAAGGTAACTGTTTTCTGACGTACAAACCAGTCTGCTTTTAAGATTTATGAACATCTATTTTGAATAGCCAATCTAGATTTTCAAAAGATTAACAGCCATTCTATAGCCAACAGGTAGGACAGAGAAGTTCTCCTCTAATATCTTCATTTACAGGTACAGAACATTTGCAAAAAATCTGCAGAGCCCAGTTGGGGCAGGGGGACACCCACATTACATCTAATTTCCTTCTAATGTGTTTTAGCTGCGTGTTTCACGTACTTTTGATTACCTGATTTTTTTTTTTTTAAATTGCCAATAAGGAAAACAAGGTGTAATACTTTTTGTAACAAGTACTGTGGCGAATTCCTCTCTCTGAACCCAGGCATTTTTCTGTATTCAGTTGAAATGACAGACTAACTGGAAGCTTTGGAAATGTGGAGCAACAACATAGTCCCAGTCAAGAAGGTAAACATTGTAACTTGTCCAAAATAGAGTATTAGTTTTAAAAAACAGTGACCATCTTCAGAAAAAAAATCCTTATACTAAAGAAACTGTCCTTTTGGAGCAACATTCAGTTGCAAAACATTTCTTATATATTCATTAGTGGATTTTTTTTTCTATGGCTTTCAACATCTGGAAAAAATGAAAATAAAGTTCCACTGCTGTTTTTTTTGTGGGGATAGGGTGGTGCATACTTGCATGTGTGTGAGAGTTTAAATAAGTTCTAAAGTGAAGTAACAGTCGACAGAGAACCAGAGCTATTACCCTTCATTCTGATCTGCCCATCTCAAGAAGTTTATCAGGTCTTCATTTTAAAACCCAATCCTGAACCTTTGCATCATCTATTTTAAATTGCAAACTTCTCATGTTAATAAAGTGAATTGGAAACGTGAGAGTGCTTTACATTTCATTCTTCATGGGCTGCTTGACTACATTTGGAAGTCTTGAAAGTTTAGTGTTTGGTTTTGGTTTTTTTCTTTTTAAAACCAAAATCTTTAATCTATCATTTAAAGACACTCCAGAAAAGCATTTATTTGTTTCTGTTTCATGTTAAGTATATTAAGTAGCTGCACGCTTTAATTCACTATTCAGTTCTTCAAACACAACAGTCATACATATTGACCATAAGGTTAACAACTGGATTTTCTTAAGTATAGATCCATATTTGAAATTATTACTATAAATGTATGGTTTTCCTAAGAAGATGAGTTTTCTTTTTCAGAATTATGTTTTGTTTGTGGGGTTTTCTGAAGTGAAAAAAAAAACAAAGGCAACTTGGATTCTTTACATACTCACCAGAGCTTGAAAATGATTCTAGATTTCAGTTGGAGTTGTCTCATGCTATTGAACTGAATAATTATTAATGGGAAAACCTCTGGATTTGTAATATTACAAACACTGCTTTACATTTATTTTCAAAGGGAAGCAATTATTAATTTAAGGCATTGATTCCAAGTACACCCTTTTTTGAGATCACTGAATGGGCAGCTTTTAATACTGCATCTTAAATAGGAGGCCATCAAGCACTTGGCCAATTTTAATCATGCTGCTTATTCTACTGACAGGTTAGTTCAAGAATGAAGTGCTCTGAGCTTTGGGGAGGGGGCGGGAAGGGAGGAATCTAGAAAGCAGGGCTTCTAGGATTTCATTCTTTCCGCCACCCCCCCCCCCCCCCCCAACAGTAATGCCTTTTATTGAAATTGTCAGGAGTGGCAATTGCATGAAGACATCTGTGCCTTAGGAATTGGGGAGGGTTGTCATGAAAGCCACTAAAACCCCTTTATGTTTGAAAATTATTATCAGTAGCTAGCACACGGACTGCTCTGAAAATCCATTGAAAAAGTTTTACAGCCCTTTCCAACTTCCAAGAATTATAGTCATCTTTCTTCAACTTGAAGAATGTGAGGTTGGAAATTTTGTCCTCACACTGTTCATGTCACATGTTCTATATAAACAAAAACACTAGCCTCCACAGTTCATCAAGTTCAAACCTCATAAACACTAACTCATTAATATAAATTAAGGATACTATATCTGCTTACTTAATACCTATGTTTTCCTGCCAAAATTTGATCACACAAATTAGGGACATTGGCCTTGTGGGACATTTGCTTCAGCACTAAAGTTCTCTACTGCTTACTACCAGTGAAACAAGCAGCCTTTTGATCTGCATAACCACTGTGTGATCCAATGTTACTATCTTTATAATGCTCTAACAATAAGTTTATTTTTGTAAGTCAGGGACAGAATTCCTCAACTGCTGAACAGTAGCCTTATTCAGCTCCAGTTAAAAATGAGGAACTGGTAAAGCAGTTATACAAATGGTAGGCATAATTAGAAGCCCAACATTATTTCCATAAGAAGTTTTCCACACAAAAAAACCCACCCAAAGACATTTTTTCAAGTTGCCATGAGAGGCTAACAAAGATTTCTTACATTCCATTCCTCTCTCAGAAAGGACTGGGCATTTCTCTCTTAAAGCACTATTTTCTAGGAGTCTGTTTGGTATTCACCTACCAATCCATGTCTTGTTCATAATATTCAGAGAGATAACATAAGGTAATACAACTGATACCTGTAAATGACTACTATTGTCCTTGCTAAAGGCACCCCGACACACTTTTTAGACAACCAAAAAACTTGAGTCTAAAAAAATCTTTAGCCACACATACATGTGAAATGATCAAATTCTTCAGGTATCTTTTCAGTCCCTTAATCACTTCCACTAAAAGTATTATTTTCCAAAACACGCACACATATGAGAACTTCACATTTGATTTAGAAAACATATATTTTTGTTATTAAACTATTCAAAAGTTAGTTACTGAATTGGAATAACTGAATAGATGGGATCTTATCGTCAATGTTTTACGATAACTCTAAGGATCACCTGGAATCACTACACTATTTTAAAGAAAATGTACAATGCATGTTGAAAGCTTTAAGTATGCTGAAGCACAGTGCATGGTTCTCTCCAGAGAGTACTCATTACTAAGCTTGAACATTGTTTGAACCCACCTGTTTTTCATTCCAACAGAATCCTTTATGTATTTTTTCACTGGTGTGATTTTTTTTTTTTGCTATCCAAGTGTGTTTTTTCCCCACTGGTATGATAAGTATAGTATAGTACAGAACTAAAGCAGAATAAATGCCATGCAAAAACAGATCTTTGCCTTTCATGCAACATCAATTTTGGGTTTGTTTTTTTTGTTGTCAAAATAAACAAACACCAAATTAGTTCTCTTTCTACAACCAAAAAATAAATTGGAATAATGACAGAAAAGATAAAAGTTGTATGGCAAACTCCCCCCCCCCCCCCCCAATTTAAGTCTTAGAAGAAACTATACTATACATTATTTGAAAAGAAATATGATATCTATAAAAATCAAGCATTTCCTGGGGAAGTGGCTTAATATTTATTGCACCTCTTTGTACAAGCACCGTTCCATTGTTCCAGCAACAGTAGATAATGATTTTGGCTGGCCTCATGCTGACCTATAATATTTATATACCAAGGCATTTATCAACTTTATAAAAACCCAACAGACATCTTAGTATGTAAAAGGAAGTAGATTTCCTTATTACAAGTGTTTCTTCCTGATATTGCTTCATATCTTGAAGGAAAACAAATGGTGCCACAGTCCACCCAGACATTTAAAAAAAAAAAAAAAAAATCTTCCTTAGTATCCACCAAGAAAGCTCATGGAAATGCTTTTGGAGAAAACACACAGAGTGAACAAAATTACCATGGTTTTTCTTTTTTTTTTTTTTTGGGGGGGGGGGGGGCAGGGAAGGAACAAAGGAACATGTACACTTGCTAAAAATAAAACTGAGAAATATGTTCTCAAAGAAGAATATAAGCAACAGAAATGAAAATTTACATTTAATCATTTCCATTGGATTAAAAAGAAAGTACTAATTAAGGCCAGTGAAAATGAATTACACTGCATGTTTTATGCCAGCATCGGGTCATCCAAAAATCACAGAATCATTGAATGATGGAATGGTTTGGGTTGGAAGGGACCTTTAAAGATCATCCAAGTCCAACCCCCCTGCCACGGGCAGGGACATCTTTCACTAGGCCAGGCTGCTCAAAGCCCCATCCAACCTGGCCCTGAACACTTTCAATGATGGGGAATTCACAGCTTCTCTGTGCAACCTGTTCCAGCGCCTCACCACCTCATCGTAAGAAATTCCTTCCTTATGTCCAATCTAAATCTACCCTTTTTCAGTTTAAAACCGTTGGCCCTTGCCATGTCACTACAGGCCTTGGTAAAATCACTGATACTAGTGAAAAACAGTGTTTTCGGTTCTTGTACAGAGAACCTACACCAGCCAGAAGCAGTTACGCATAGGCTGCTTCCTGAGGAGGCAGTGGTATATGACATGCACGAGGAAGGACATACTGTTCTAACAACCTATAAAGAAAATGCTTTTAACAAAACCCACCAGGAGAGGATGACTGTGGCAAGAAGAATCATTGTATCCTAACTATCTAACAATTTATAAAGAAGCTGTGGCCTCCCAAAATGATACTTACATTTTCCACACCAAAATACCATATTTAAAATAGATCCAGGTGCTACAAAAAAAAAAAAAAAAAAAAAATCACCTAGCCTGTGAAACAACCATTCAGGAGACATGTCATGCTTTTACATGACTCAGCACAGACCTGAGCACTGCCACTGCTGTCTGAAAGATGCTAAGATCAGGTAAACTCTCACCATGCATATTCATGACCTAGCACAGAAGTAGGGAACTACTACTGCTACTGTCATGACACAAACAATTTTCTTCACATGATGGTGGAGCACTGAATAAACCCAGCTTCTCTCTTTGGGAGCCCATATATCATGGCAGATAGCTAGGAATCCATTTACACTGTATATTTGCTCTACAAGAAAGCCAAGAAACTGAATAAATTAAGGTGCTTTGTGGAACAGAATGCTTTAAAATGCCCCTGAAAAAAATGATACTGTTCTTGAACTGCTGCTCCATCGCATTTCCATCAAAATGTACCAAGAAGGCATATGAACACTTTCCGTCTTTATCCAGTCTTAACTCACTGAAAAGGTC
Organism: Platalea leucorodia; assembly: GCF_965183815.1. Classification (NCBI taxonomy): domain Eukaryota; kingdom Metazoa; phylum Chordata; class Aves; order Pelecaniformes; family Threskiornithidae; genus Platalea; species Platalea leucorodia. The sequence continues at coordinate 6,122,356 of NC_138828.1, read as the reverse complement.
AAAAACGTGAACAAGAACAAAACTTGGAATTCACTGTGGAGGAAAAAAACCCACAAAACAGATTTCTTTTGCCATTTTAAAAAGACAGAGTACACAGGCTATGGTGAGTCAGCAAGAGCTCTCTACTGAAAGAAGTATATAAAAAAACCCTAACGTCATGGCCAGAACAGCCACAAATTCCATGCCAATTTTCTTCTAATCCACCTAAATACAGCCAATCTGATACACAAATTGTCTAACTTTGAAATATTTCATTATGGCTTGTAAAAAAGAAAAAAAAGCAATAATAAACTGTATATACATTTTTCAATTTTATGAAATATCATGACATTAAGTTATGCAGCAAAATTACAAAGTACAAAAGGCTAATCAGAAGTCTGTCCATCTCTTGTATGATATTAGTAAGTTACTATTAAAAATTTGGTACATCTAAATTATTTTTAGAAAACTTCTTATTCTCTATACAAGTTAAAGTTCTTACCATAAAAGTTTCTGTTCTGCTGGGATACTGAATGTAACACATTGTCAGCTTTTTTGGTTGACAAGTTCTGTTCGCTGTAAAAGAAGCATACATGTAATTTGAAGGCTTAAACTATTGATGTATGATCACAAACTTTATTGCCTTGAGTGCATACAAGCATAAAAACTTCGCCTGTGTGAAACTGACTTGTTATCATCATTGTCACATTTTTTACTAACACACACACTTTCCATGAGATACATAAGATAGTAGGGGTGGCCCTTTAATACTTTTAACACTGCTCCCACATGTGACAGGCTGTGCTGATGCAGAGAAATTTAGGATGACCTGAATCCTTTAATACATACAGACAAAAAAAAAAAAAAAAAAAAAAAATACAGTTTGTGAGGCCAGCGTTCCCAGTTTGTTCTGGAGACTGGACGCCCACTCATCCCAGCCTTACTCTGGAGTACAACAGCAGGATGCCTAATATGCAGCACATAAAAAGCAAATTTTCTTGACCTTAGTATCACATCAGTCTGTTTAATAAAGATAGCTTGTTTGTAAAGTTATCAACAATAGAAGAATGACATGTCACCTGCGAGAAAGAACTACCAACTGCATTTTTTCTCATTGTAAACTAAAGAATTTCATAAACATTTCTAAAAGTGCTTATTAACAGAGATCACCAAGAAAGCATGACAGTTTTGAATACCTGTTTTCTGTAGTGATTTTCAAATTGAACAGATACCACTGGTCACCTAATTAAATTTGTAGGTTTTACCTAAAATTACCACTTTAGTGCAGCAAAAGAATACTACCCATGTGGTACTATACGGTTTCCAATTTATCATCAGTATCACCCGTGTCTGAAACAAATACATTTTTCAGTGTTAATAGTTCACACACTGAATATTTCAGAGTTAAACATATAGCAGCATCTGACTATGACAAGCTTAAGTTCTCTAAAAATGCAAAAATCTCATCAGTATCAATATCTTAGGTACATGTAAACTGTTAGCTAACATTCTATCTTGTCCATTTTCCTAGTTTGACGTTTTGCTATTCATTAATACTTTGTTGTGACAACAGACATCATTATTCTAAGTTGTGATTGCCACTTGTCTTTCATTCATAGGGATTTTCATTTAAAAACTTTTCTCCAACTGGAAGAAAACTGGAAGATTACAGCAGTAAACCCAAGAGGAAAAAAAAAAAATTAGCGGATTTAGTAAATCTTGCTGGTTTAGTTAAGCAAAAAGCATGCCTTACCAATCCAGATAGGGAGCTGACAAACACCCTGCCAATTCCTTCCTTCTCCAAGAGTAAGGCAGGGAAGAAGATATACAGTGGCAATTTTTCAATTTAAAAAAAAACAAAAAACAAAAAACAAACCTTGTTATTGGAAGGACAGGAAAACAAGAAAAATACTGAAAGAAACAGGACAAATAGAGAAGAACCTAACAAAAAATAAAACACTAAGTAATTTTTTTTTCTACCTTCTAAAAGAACTTTCAAGTAATTCATTTGGTTTTTTTTTTTTTTTTTTTTTTTTTTTTCCCTTCTATGAGACAAAGTCTGAACTGTTAGAAGGGAACTAGTGGGTATTGCCAGTCAATTCTAATTACCAGTCATATAAAATCCTTCTGAAAGTCCTGAGAAGTCATTTGTATTTTGATAAAGTACAGGGTTTTTTTCTTTATTTGACAAATATTTAAATAACAGTTTAAATTTATCATGTTCTCTCTCATAAAAAGACACATGCAGCATTTGGGCATCCCATTACCTCTTGGGTATGTTTAAAAATGAGGCATGATTATAACTGTAGAAATCCCTGTTCGAGGCAACTGTAAACACTGAAAATATGAACATGGCTTGGAATAGCTTTACACATATTTAGATCATTATCCAATAAAAAGCCCATAAAGTTTTTGTATAGTGGGGGTTTGTACAGTTTGTTGGGAGGGGAAAGGCGGGGGGAGAGTGGGGGGGGAAGAGGGGAATAGATAAAGGCATGGGGTAAAAAGTGTTTTTTAATCAAAGTGGACACCACAGTCATAATCTCCAGGTCAGGAGCAGCCAAACACAATAGACTAAAAGAATACACTTACAAAATACCACTCTATCTGCTGTCACCTTTCATAAGCATCTGCTACCAGCTACTGGTATAGACTGAAGGCTAGATGAACCTTTGGCCCCTCCTGGCATGGCCATTTTTATCTCCTTATTTATGCATCTACATGTGAAACAGAATAATTCCCAAGGAAACTAAGAATTGACTGATTTTGAAAGAAACTAAGCAAATGACTGATTTTGCTTTCTTGAAGTTCCAAAAGAATCAAAGACATTTCACTTCATACAGAAGCTGTATTTTGTATGCTTTAAATAAAAATTTGGTTTGATAACTTGCTACAATACTTTATGAAATAAGTTTTAGAATTTTGCATCTCTGCTTCAGGAAGTCAGAGACTTTTCATTTCCTGGTATCTGCTATTCTCTTCCCCCCAAAAAATACCTTTTCATGAAAATACGTGTCCAAAAATTTGCTCAAATCTAGCAATCATCTGTGACTACGCTTGGTCTCACAACTGTGCTCTTCCATTTTATGGATATAAACAAGATTTGAAAGAAAAACGTATGGGTTCTATGTTCCACGTACAGTTTAAGACACACAATACAGAAAACTGCATTTGGAAGGTCGATAACTTTATATTTCACAGCACCACATAATCATTTAAGTGGGAAGGGACCTCTTCAGATCATCTAGTCCAACCTCCTTTGCTCAAGCAGGGTCGACTACAGGGGGCTGCCCAGGACCATGTCCAATGTGTTACGAGCATCTCCACACCACCTCTGGGCAACATACTTGTTATTAGCATACATCAATTCTTAGTAGAGTTTAATAAAATTCAGCTACTAACCACATTTTTGGTCAGTTTTAGTAATTTTACACTTTTCAAAGATTTCTTTCATTCAGGTCAATCAATTAGCAAGTGATCAATATACATCTGAGGTGTTCTAGAAAACTGAATTTCACAACAACGACTCATGACAGTATACAAGACTCCCCTACTGACATTCCCATCTCCTTGTCAGGGGCCTGTCTGTACAACTGTTACAGTTATGATATATATAGACACTTGTTTTCCATTACAGATGGCAAGTTACTCAGTCTAAAAAACCTGTAACTAAAGAAATGTAACAATTATGTCAAATTAACACACCCTGCCCAGCAGGAGGGCTTGGCAATTCTGGCTCAGTGCCATAATAATGTGGCTCAGTGGGTTCCAAACAGAACTAGTGTTGCAGCCTCAAAGTGAAGGTAAACTTAACACTTAATTGTCCGCATCCTTATTTCTAGATACATTGCTAGCCTTCTACATACCTGTCCTCAAGCGTATGAAGTTCCAAAGCATGTTTGCTTCTTTTTTTTTTTTTTTTTTGAAACAACACATGAACATTAGAACAACTGATTTTTCTGTAAATACAATCTATGCAAGTTCTAAGAGCATTGGCATTACCTGCAGGAAGCAGTTTCTTTAACATTCTTGACATCTGCCGGATTGATTCCTTCAATAACAGGCGAGTCTGGATTTGCAGATCCATTGCTGACATGATCACTGCTTTCATATCCAGATTCCGTCCTCTGAATTTGCCAGTTATCACCATGGATTTTTCTCTCTGTAAATCCTTTGGTTTTTTCAGCATTCCCTTTTCCCTCCGAATCCAGTGAACTTCGACTTCCTGTATCCTGTTTTGTTTCATCTTCATATATAGTCATTAAACCTTTCTGGATTTGGTTCTCTTTTGGCCAATGGTTAAAGCTTCTCTCTTTTTCATGCTTAGATTTACTGTTCGGATTTGCCTTGTGCTTTGGGCTATGCTGTTTTTTCTCAGTCTCACTGAAAATGCTGTCTACGTTTAGTGTCTCTCGCATAGGTTTCCAACCTTTACTTCTGCTTCGGCTGCTGATGATACTTCCTTTGTCCCTAGAGTCTTGACTGGTGTCTGTATCGTAGCCGGTGACACCATCAGTCCGGGTCCTGATCATAGGTTTCTCCCCAGCAGGAAAAGCTTCTGTTTTATTTGATCCAAGCACCTGTGCAGGAAGCTTTGCTTGGTGAGGTGCATTGTCATGCTTATAGGAGCCTTTTCCCTGGCTGCTGTATATGCGCTGATCAGCACAGTGTCTAAGTCCATTTCCAACCGGAGGAGACCCCGACTTAACATTGGAACGATCTTCCCCAATCAAATCTTATAAGAAGAAAAAGAAAAAAGCTCCATTAAAGTTCTCATTAATATTTAACTGATATCGTTACAGTACTTCAGTTCCTTACACTATCTCAACAAATTCAGTACATATTTCAGAATACTGAAAACTCGGAAACTCTAATCTTACAGGGCGTTCTCTTAAAAGGAGAAAAAATCTGCACAGCTAGTATTGATGCTAGAAGCTATTTAACCCATTGATTCTCTGGTCATATTTTTAAAATGTACCTCTTTGTCTCCCAGACTCTTTTCTTGGTCCTCTGTCTGCATCTTTTCGTAAAGATGAGAAGTTTTTCATATCAGCAGCCTTCTGAGCACACTCTCTGGATAAGTCCTTTAGCCTGTCCTTTTGATCGCTGTAACATAACTTAGCTGCAAAAAATACTTTTTGTCAAAGATGATTACTAAAAAGTCATTGATCATCAAAACATACAAATATCTTTATCTACCATAATGTTTCGTTTTTAATATTAGTACTACTTAAAAAGACTAATGAATTACATAACATAGATAAAGAAAACGAGATGTATAGTATAGATATAAATGTATAGGTATCTCCAAGGAGTCCACTAAATGGAGCTAGTGAAAGTAACAAAAGCAGCATTATGTCAAGCATGTCTTATGAACACCTCTTACTTATTAAAATTGAATGCTCAAGCCATTTTCAAAGCATATATACTATTTACATCAAATTTTATGAATTATTCTGAAAAAATGAATCTAAGTTTAATCTTGTCTAAATGTGAAGGTTTACTTTTAATAAAACAGTGGAGTCACTGTTTATGAAAACAAATCCTTCTATTTCCGAAAAGGTAAATACTGACCATTTTTGAATCATCACTCCATAAAAAAAAGTTACCAAGCTGAGTGTTCTCAGTTTCAAAAAGTCTAGGAATTCAACAATAAAGACAGAAGAGAAACACATCTCAAGAGAAGGCAGCATCTCTCTGCCTGAGAAGTGTGAGCAGTTCAAAGCGAAGGCACTGACAAGAATGCAGAAGTCACTGCCTCATATGACTTCTTACAGCTTGGTTTGCTTGGAAGCCTGATGTACAGATAGGATGGATTTTTAAGCAGATAAGACAACTTTTTTACTATTCTTTCCAAACATAAGATAAAGTCCATTAATATACAGGACTACAAATAATCTGGCATATCACAATACAGTGTTCCTCAAATAGCCAACGATCCACAGAGCCACGCGATGTGCTCCAAAAGATCAATCAGCTTCAAGTTTCTAATGTGCCTTTTAACCAACAATATGATTGGAAGGGGCGTGACAATGTTGGAGAAACAGATCAAGGCCTCAAGAGCCACTTTAATGCAGGAATAATGAGGAGTAATAAAAAAAATTTTGCATCTACAGGTCTCTAGAAAAGTTAACACTCCATGGCAGATATTACTTAAAAATTAGTTGTTATTCAAAGATTCATTCAAGTCCATGATGGAATTCTTCCTTTAGAAATAGTTCTAGTCCAGAGGTTAGCACATACCTGAAATGCCATCAACTGAAATATTTCATAAGATAACACATTTGGGTTTTTTTCGGGGGTGGGAGTTGGGGGTGTGGAATACATACCTGGACCTCTACCACCACTAGCTTGAATATGGCTTCTACTGAATGCTGAATTATCTGGCTGAAGTTTTTTATTACTCCTTTGATTAGTGGGGTCTCCAATTCCATTCTCTTTCATGTGGTCTGATTTAGGAGCAGAATGCTTTTCAAATCCTATCAAATAACATATCTGTCTTTAGAAATGAAAGGCTTCCTAATTTAAAGTTTCCAATATCTAAATCAAAAAATAAGAAAACTTTTTAATTGTGGATTAAAAAAAAAGAGACACCAAACAAAAGAAAAACCTCTCAAAAAACCCACAGCACATTCCAATATGCCAGGCAATAAGGTTCTGTCATATTTTATATACTGCCATATTTATAGTGATAGATTGTAGTGGAATAGGGTCCTCAATTCTTTCTTTCCTGAAGCAGTCTATGTCCTGTTGCTACTCATTATGTGAAGAGGAACATGTCAAATTCAATTGGCCTGTTATTTAATTTACTTTTATGTTATGTTTAACATTAAAAAAAAAAAAAAACCAAACAAAAAGCCCACAAGACAGCAGTACAAACTACAGAACCAGAAGACTGCGTTCTTACATATTGAGGCCCATGCTATATGAATTTCGGAGAGAAGTTGTTTCCTGCAGCTCCTTCTGATTTTTCCCCAAAGTTCTGAATTGTGCTCTGTGACTGTGGGTGTGTGTATATACACATATACAAACACACATGCTCCAAATATAACTCCTTATTTGTATGAAGCTTTACTTAAAGTGTCTTTTTATAGCCTTTGAAAGGTATTTTAAGTGTATCAATATACACATGAGAACATCCACATATACAAACATACTACGATTTTCTTCTGAAATTACTGATGTATAGTTATGAACAATCTACAATGGAAATCTTTTCCCCCCCATTATCCATGAGTCTCATTTGTATTCCCTTACCAAGCAGAAAACAAACAGTTCTAATATTGAATATATACACTAATCTCTTTTCTTTTGAGACTCTTTAGATAATTACTGATAAAAGTATTTAAGAACAAAGCAGCTAATCCATTACCGTCTCCTTTATAATCCCCATTTCAGAAATATAGTTGATATTGTTATTAAAAAAATAAAATATATCCTAATTACCCAAGTCTTCCCCATTTCCTCCTGCTGCTTTGCACTGAGACCAGTGAATAATCTGCTTTGGAGCATCTTCTGGAGATACAGCCGTGCCATCTGGGTTAGCGTAAAATAGTAACAATGGCTGAAAGTGACATCGAATGCACCTGGAGACCACATCTTTCCATTTTGTTCCGATCTAAGAAAAAACAAAAACCCAAAACAAACCCCCAAACCTTTATCAGGAGCATTGAACCCAATTATGGGAAGAGTAATTTATTAAGCAACAGGTACCAAATGCCTAATTTCAAAGGTACATTAAGATTCAATGTTTTGGCACGTGAGTTTATGTAAATTGCGGCAAAAGGCTAGAACCAATATTACATGGGCTAACAATCAGAACATCGACACTACGAATACAGCTGCCAGTAATTAGGTCTTCTCTTTCATTAAAAGAAGTACAAATTCAACAGTAGACGAGTGCATTAACATTCTGAAACATTCAGCATTTGGAAGGCAGAACTGTAAAGTAGTAAAATCAATTCTAAAATTCATTTGTGAAAACTGATTTACAGAACTAAAAGTTTATTAAAATAAAGACATTTGTTTGACTCATTTCAAGGTTGGTGTCAGAAGAATGCATTCTAGAAAAGTAAAGATCACTAAATTCGGTAGCAGTAAACCCAATATTTACCTCTTTTACATTAGCATCATCAAACAGCACCCATTTGCAACTCTTGGTGTGAAAGGCAAAGGCACAGTAATGTCGGCTTGCGTAGCAAATCATTCCCACAAGAAAAAGTTCACTATTTTTGGCATTTTCATCTGTCACCCTATAAAAAAGCTGTAAAAATGGTTATATATTTTAAATTATGTGCAAAACATTTAGCCTCCATTTCCAGACCTACTACCAGCATTTCACCAAGGCAAGTGGTATTAAATAGTCTGTTGCATTACACAATTTTTCATTAGTATAAATAATCATTTCTGCACTTATTAGGTCTATTTTAACATTTATTTTCGCATAGTTTTAAGGGTAAAACAATAATGCTCTGGAATAATTGCACAAATTTCAACTGAACATGATATTCCTAGGTTTTCAACCAGGAATTCACCTACATTCATCTTTGTACTTAGGCACGAGACCAATACTTCTGACGGGACTTTTTCCTCTCACAGAAACTACATCAAGCAGCACATTATAAAGAATGGTAAAAGTAGACATAAACTTTTAAGTTAAATTGTGCTTTTTTTAAAAATACCTATGTGCATATATATATTTTGTATATATTTACATATACCTAAAACACATGTAAAATGAAATTCTAGAATAAGCAAATAGTAAGTTTTAGATCAGATACCCCAGGAAGATAAAGTTGTGTTGCCAGATTCCGCATAACCTCTTCTGTCAGGTCAGAGTGTTCTGAATCCCAGACTAAACCAATTGTCACAATCTCGGGACAATTCATAAGAACACGGCGAATTTTTATTTTTTGACCACAGTTACTCTAGAAAAAGGAAAAAAAAATATGTGATAGGAGGGAAAACAAAGATGTTTAAAAAATGGAAGTCCAAAGTTGAGTTATTAGACAAGAAATAGTGCAACAAAACAACTCTGCAACTTCTTCTAATTTTCGAAGTTAATTATGGTGTTTATTTCTAACAATTTAAGGATAAAATTCCTCATCATAAAAACACTCTGATGAAGACTACAGCTAAACCTCGACATCCAATCACCACCTTAAAACAGAAATCTCTGAAAACATCCAACTGACCATCACAACTTCTCTTTTGTTCCCCCTCCATTTCATCATTTAAGCTTAGGTCTCTATGTTCTTGTGTACTTTTCTATGGTTCCTAAATTAACAGTGTTTACACAGAACCATTTAAGGAAGAGAGAAATTAAGTAGAAGAAGCTAAAAGAGACTATTTTTGTCAATAGAAGCACAAAATTATTCCAATAGAAGACAATGTTGTCAAGCTGTCAGTGTATATGAACTACATCAGCTTCACTCAGAAAATATACCCGCTCTAACTAATCAAAAACACCTAGCTCTATGTTGAACATGAAGTGAAGAATAAAACACAGACCTAATAATTCGACTTTCTAAACAGGCCATGTGTATCTATAACTGGAAGAATAAAATATAAATTTAAGGGCTTTTTTACCCTAAGCTGGACTGCGCTGAAGTGGTCACAGGTAATCCTGCTTTTAGGGGAATACTTTAGCCTGATTTAATATCCTAAAAAGTTCTCCCTTGTATCTTAAAGTAATGCAACATCTTTGTTTACTTACAGGACACTTTCTGTAGTCATCAGTAGTATTTGCTGCCTGCAGCAATTCTGCAAACATTTCTGGCTTGAGACGCTCATGCCTCTCCATCATTTTTTCTACTTCATTACTGTAAAAAAAAAAAAAAAAAAAAGGAGGAGGACAAAACTGTGGATCTCCCTTCTTTACAGTTAACAGATTTCAGTCAACTCTCAATTAACTGTATCTTATGACTAAAAAGAAAAGATACAGTGGTAAAACAGTAGCAATACATACTTTTTGTCAAGCTCTCTCTACATCTTGCTTTTGAAATCCAAATGTTACTCTTAGACAGTATCTCAAAAACACTTTCTAACAAAGGAATACGCATTCATTTTTAACATTTACAGCATTTCTCTGGCATGTTTTGCTTGTTATTGGAAGGGTGTATAAAGAAAAATGAGATACAAGAATAAAAGCTCTTACCACAGGGCTGTGGTAGAAATATAACGGACAAATTCCGTAAAAGGCAGTGGGTCTGATGATGCTCCACAACTCCGACACACACACTACAAAAATAAAAATACTTTTGTTTGTATTTACTCAGGACAGTGGAAACAAATTATTTGTTAAAGCAATGTAATAAAGGTCTGACCTGTTCGTACAGTGTCATAGCAAACTTCTGATGAGAAATACAGGATTTTGAAGTGCACATATCTGTTTCACTGTTTGGCACTAGGTGAAAATGAATCCTCTCAAGGATATTTTCCTAAACAGAAATAATAATATAAATATGAACTGAACTGATGAAGTCAGAATATATGAGCAACATTACAGTTGAATGCTCCAACTACTACCCTTGGCTCCAAATAGTCCACCTACAAGTATAACATGTGTTTAATTCCGTCCCTATTCACAATCCAGTGCATGGGAATTCTCTTCACCTCAAGGTTTCCAAACATTCACAAAACAGCATTAGACAAGAGTTACCCAGCTGTTCTTCCAGAGTGCATTCTGCTTTGAAGGAACTGAATCTTCAAGAAAAATTTTAAAAAGCTGTTCTTACAGTAAGACACGATATTAATGTCATTGCATGCAATAACTGAAATATTTTTTGGATCAGGCCTCTGTCTCAGTTATTCTTCACACTTCTATGTTTTTCTCTGCATATCAATCTGATCATCAGATCATGTTTAGCACATGCGCCAACACAACAAGTACTGTTGACAGAAGCATGGAAAAAAGCTCATGAATAGCACATGCCTGATCCCATCCCAAGTCTCACTTTTAACCTTAAAAGAAAGGGAAAGGAAAAGAAAAAATTGTCATCAGTTCGGCCCCTGAATCAGCATGGTCATTTTTTCCTCTTTTGCCAAAAACACCAGAGGTAATGGGAAGAAGTGAATCTATTCAGGTAGATCATTCAGACTGCTGATTACTTCAGGGGTCCAAATGCACTTTGATTAGATGAAGCACTAATGAGACATTCTCTTTCATGACTGCAATCCATTAACCTGACTGCAAGATCTCAAACAGCCACTTTCAGGAGTTCTTCACCGGATTTTCCTATGTACATGAAAATGCATCTGTCAGGTAGGGATTAATTTGTGGATACTCCCAAAGGATGTCCAAAGCTGAAAGTAATCAAAGCAGCAACCATATTTTTTGTCCCTCAAATCAGCGTCTGAAGGTTAATACTGATTTTTTGTTTTTATGGTGAACAATTTTCATTGTTTAATACAAGACTTGTTAGAAAGGTTTCTTTACCAGCATTCTGTGCAACCTTGAGTCATCTTTTATGGCTACAGTAACGGCTCATGTTTTTCAATGAGAGACTTCAAAAAAGCAGAAAGCAATCGCAGCAAGAGCCAAGATCTTCAAGTATTTGTCCACTCTTGGATAAGAAAATGGAAATCTCTTCTGCAGGAGACTTCAGTAATGAGCTGGCTAGTTGTAACGGAACATATTTCAATAGCTGATGAGAGAATACTTGGAGGAACAGACTACATATTCAAATCTGTAGGCACCTCTTCTCCTGAGAAGATAACCCTTCTATCCATCCAAAAACTTTTAGGAGAGATTGAGATTTCATCATCCTCACCGACCTCCTGTAGTAACAATGTTTCATATACCCCTCTGCCTGAGTTACACATTAGGGAAGAAAGTAGGGAGCAAATGCAACATTACTCCATCCCACACTACCAGACACTTACTCCGTGGGTCTGTTCCCCTAAACTGGCATAAAGAAGGCCAATAGTATGTCACACGTATCCCACCTGTGAGCCTGGAGCTACTAAAACAACAGGCCAGCTTAGCATCCACAAAACTAACGTAATTCTATTCAACTATCACAAAAAATACTTACAAAGCATTCCGCTGCATCATCCATGAATCCCAGCTGGAAACGCTGTTCATCCTTAAAACTTTCTGCCAGGGCATGTCTCATATTATCTGATGGGAGTGCTTTTTCTCGACTGTGTTGAAATTGTGAAAATATTGCCTAGGAAGAAATACGATTATTTAGCTTCATTAGCCACTTGACTAGACACTACAGTTCTACACAAATACACTAGTTCTTAGGCAGCAAAAGCCTAAACAGCAAATATGTAAAATGTCTGTAAATCTATGCAACTTTAGAAATTACTGTTTTCTCTTAAAGTTACTTAGGTTCTGTGTTCTGTTACTCGTTCCATTATAAGAAGTTACGCTACCAAACTGAACTTTGATTCAGTAGAAAAACAACATATAAGTCCATAAAAAAGAAGTGATTGACTTGAGCTCCCAGAAGCAACACAAGCCCTGATCTGTAATTATGCAGCTTTTTTAATGTGGCCACTGGAACTGCTGTTCATGCATACGTACCTCATCTTTACAGATGATGTCTATTTCTTAGGGCATAATGTAATACCACTCAGGTTAGTTTAACACCCATCATTCACTAAATAATGTAACATTCACATTACTACTTCAGACAGGAGTGTATCTTTAATAAAATTATGGATATGCAAAACACTCCCATGAATTAGATAGAATGCTGATAATCCTTGCTATTAAATCAGCTCTCTGCTGAACCAGTGCACACAATACAAGATAATAGGTCAATATCTGCAGTTCCAGAACATGAGAATAAACTGCACTTGATTTTTTTCTTCATTTCCCAGAGGAGATAATTGGATACTACTTTTCTTTTTGGCAGAGATAGCATGCAAGTGATATCATTCAGCAATTAAGGAAGGCTGATTTTGAAAGAACTGAAAATTAAAAGCTATTAAACAAATGAGAAAAATTTGCACATATTAAAGGGTGTATTCCACTGTCAAGAATTCTAAGTCAAACTTTAGAGAAAAATGAAGAGAATAAAGAAAAAGCAAATCAGGAGAAGCCATGTAAAATATAAATAAGGATATTCATTCTTCACATAGGCCTCCTATGGTTAAAAAAAAAAAAATCTATTGGACAGAAGGCAAAGATACAATAGATAAGCAAAGTTTCAATGCTAACAGAAAGTAGTGTTTTAACCATGATGCATTCCAGGGTAAGTGTCTGTCAAATATTTAAACTTCCCTCTCATAACAAAAAGCATGGACTACGGATAAAAATTACAGTCAATATCTCAATGCAAACATTCAAAATTAAGTTTTTAACAGATCTGGTAATACAAGTTAACGCTGCTTTGAACACATCTATCACTTCTTATTTTGGCTGCTAGGTCATTTTTGGTATGCAAGAGCCTTAAATGTCTGGCTAAAAAAAAAATTACAGATAAGCAGTTATGCAGATATGTATGCTCATTTTAGTGGCCTGCATAGTCAAAGTCCCACCCCAGTGTTATGCAGAGAAGAAAAGAGCATATTTAACTCTCAGAACACCACCAAAAGAAAAAGATAATGGATTGAACTGAAGTAAACCAGAATTTATTGGCTATGCTTTTAGTTTATGAGAGAGGCTGATATAGATAATATCCTCCTTTAATCGTTAACAAGTAAGAAGGGTTAAAATAGCCCAAGACCACACAAAAAAAAAACCCCACCACCCAAAAAAAACAACCCAAGTCACAAACAAGTTACTGAAATGCATCCTCATCCAGCATATACCCTACATGAAAATCAAAATGCCCCAGGTTCTGAACACAGAACAAACAGATTCACTCAACCTGTATCTCTAAAAAGCCAAGAAAGCAAAACCAGTGGTGTACATAATGACTGAGGACAGATACTTCCAAATGAGTTAACCACAATGTTTTGAGTTCAGTACCTAAGCTACTGGCCATGGAGTTATACAGATCACAACTATACTGTTAAATCAATAACTAATTCCTTTCTAACCAATTTCAGAACAGGCAGTAATACTGCTTCTTATCAGTATTCTTGGGACTGTAGCAAAATAGACATGACAGTCCAGGCAATGCCAAATACTCAGGTACAGCAAGCCATTTAGATAAACTGCACAAGAAGATGCATCATGGGTATAAACAATCCCTCAAGAACAGATACTGGAAAGAATAAAGAAAATTTCAAATCCTGAATTACAGCAGCCTTATGAAGCAGCTGAAGCTAGCGTATGGCTTTAGAAGGTGACTTCAAAAACCTATCTTACTTTGTACTGGAGCCCCAAAACTGGAAGAGAGAGGGTATTAAGGTACAGCAAATGATACGTTTAGCTTGAAAAAAAGAAGCACCTGGTCTTCGCAAGTGCACCATTAGAATGGAACGATTAATTACTTACAGGTTCAATTGCAACACACCATGAGCACTATACCTTCTTCATGTTTCTGAGCACAGTGACGCTGCTACATTATTTTTTACTATGATTTCAGCGATATGATTAGTCATTGAGAGTATGTGGCATAACACATACATTCCAGCAATTGTCACCCTTCAATCCCTCTTCATTTCTTAAAGGTGGTTCCAGTGCAGCATTGAACAAGACTGTATAGGACCAGAACTTCACATGTAATATGGATCAAATCAAAAGGAAAAGGCCATAAAGTTTACTCTACATTATAACATCAGATATGAACATGAATCCCTATGCACACAAAACTCCAGGAAACTAAAGCTATCATCCCAAGACAAACACAAGATTTTATCTGAAAACATAGGTATGCCTGAGTTATGGTCTGGACTTTATGTACTAACAAGATCAAGTGTTAGCACACAGAAGAAAATTACATGCATCAAAACACTGGTGAAACAAAAAGTCCCAACAAGTTCTGTAGACTCAAGAGCTTGGAAAACGGTTCGAATAAAAGCCTCAGGAAGTTAGTCTGAATACGTGTAGTCTCAACCTACTTCAACTTGTTGCCTTTTTAAAATGAACCATTTTAACCAAAGAAATAAAATGGAACCTTTCAGAAAAAACTATATTTGGAAAAGACAGAGACATGTTCAAAATCAGCTGCACCATACTGCAATCATGCTAAACACTAAAAATGGCTGAAAAAAACTACACAGTACAGAGATTATACACCTCCTGAAAGACTAAATAAATGTCACTGCAAACAGTTCTTGCCTGAACCACTTACTCAGTAACAAGGTTTGGTCTGTGAAACTCCCCGAGAATAAGCTCTAAAATATTTGGCTTACCCTTGACTACAATTTAGCATCGTCAAAAACCACGTCCTCAATGAATTATATTGTCAAATAGTGTTGTCCCTTTCAGCTCCCTCCAGATGAGTGATTCCCAGTTCTGTATATCACTGTATCTACTACCATATTTGATTATACATTCTGCAGTCTTGTATTAGAATCCCAAAAGTGTCTTTATTGTCTAATTGCAGTAAGAATAGAAAGTGTATGCTACTAAAAAAAATACCCCTATACATGTTTTCATTGGGATTTTTTATCCCAATGAAACAGAGATATCATGCTTACAGCTATTTCCCTAGTAACCGCAGGCAGCCAAATACCAGCGCAGTGAAAGCAGTAAGAACAAACAGAATTCAACATTTGTTTACAGACTTCAGATGAGTTACAAAACTGTTTGAAGCGCAAGTTTTATGCACTAGTTAAGATATGCAGATCTGACTTACTTTCGAACACTAAAAAGTTACCAGCTCTCATTAGTGCTCCAGTATCACTACCTGCCTTTCATTACTTACAAACTGAACAATTAAGCTCTGCACCGTTACCATCAACTACTGAGTAAAAAAAGAACCTTGAGACCTTATCAGACAGTAATATAGTTATTGTGAAAGAACTGTATTCAAACACTACAGGAAAGAACAAAATCATATGCATGCAAATAGAAAAAAAAAAAATCTGAGAGGCTAGCTAGAAATTTTCAAATAAGTTATTATACTGTATTTTAATAGACAAAAGTTTTATGTTTAAGCAGACTAAAATTTGCATACGGTAAAATTTCTTCTTTAAACACAAGAAAATATTTCTGTTACAAACATGTTACAAATGTCCTTAAACCTGAATTGTTTCTTTACACAAGAATGACGTAGAGTCACCCAGACATAAGTATAATAGGGACATAAATTAGTAAAAATTAGTTAAATTTTTTCTCTCATTTTGAAAGACGATTCTTCCAAAAATTATTATTTACCTTTAAAGCACAAAATATGCACGCATCTCCCTGACACACATGTCCAGTTAAACCTCTTAAACTTCGTCGAAATATGTCAAGTTGCCATAATACCTATGAAAATAAAGTTTCACAGAAAAGAAATAATGAGTTCTGAAGGATCTATGGTTAACACAGCAACATATAGTAGATTTCCATTTTTTTTAATTTCACATAACATGTACAACTTGAGCACCAACATTGCTACAAGCATTACGGTCCTTTTCCATTAGTTTGGTAAATTGTGGAGGTGGAGGTGGAAGCGGAAGGTTCACATTCACTACTCATAAAATTTAGATCTCCTTTTTAAACTTTTTGAAACAATGGCAAACAATGTACTTTGTGTGGAAAAAGAGTTGAAGTACTCTTAAGTAAACAAGCAGCAAGCTAAACTGTGTACAGAGATTGTAATAGTCTTCTTAGGGTTTTACATAAGAGGAAGGCAGCTATGGGGTTTACTTCATTTCTTTCCCTCTCCCTCTCTCCCTCTTTGTGCTTTCTTTCAAATTAAAAAAAAAAAAAAAAGATGAAAACATGGAAACTGAATTGCTAGGAAAAATGCAAGCATCATTTCAGGTTAAGTCTATACTTATGGTCTCTTACTAAAATGATTGCTGAGATACATTTGTTTTTCCACAGATCAAAATAATCCTGGTGCTTAGTCAGGTAAGTTTCTACCTTTTCTTTGTGTAACTACTCTATACAAAGGTAATGGCAGCTTGGCTACACTACACTGCTTTCAGTATCTAATGTCTTGGGTACACAATCAATGCAGTAGTTCAGAAAGTTGCCCATTAAAAAAACAAAACTAAAGAAACAAACAAAAACCAAAAATGAGTTTTCAAGAGGCACAGTAACACAACAGCTGCAAATGCAGGAAAAAAATCCTATCTATAAATATAAAAGCTAAAACGAACTAGGATGCATTTCAAAACGAATGTCTGAACCATAGTTCTGAAGGTTAAAAGAAAAGTAAGGAACACATTCCTCCGTGTAAAAGGGCAGTCACCAATCATCAGCCACCGTCTGATAAACAGCAGGAGATTGTGAAGTAGTAGGATTGTCTGAAACTATAACTAAAAATGACTTAGGGTTTAATTTTAGGGCACCCTAAGGGAAAATAGCAAAACTGCAAGAGAATATAGGTCATGCTGTTCCCATTGAATGTAAACCAGCAAACTCATTCTACTAAATCTATTGTACATTTTTATTTTAGACATATTTAGATACCATACACACCACGTAGATGTATCTCCTATGTTTAAACCCATACTGTTTTTAAGACTTACAGTTTTTTAGGAAGTCTATGCATCTATTAAGCCCCCTGCCAGTTTGGCAAATAATTCTGTATAATTTGAAAATTATCAGGTCCAAAAATCTAAGCATTACAAAAAAAATATATATTGTTCTGCTCTTTATTTGCACAGCCTAGAAATTTGTTGTTGTTGTTAATTTCTAAATTTAAAAAGACTATAGTGTAAATTAAACTGTGCCTGGTATTCTGACTTGCAGACAATGTGGAAAAGCTGGCACTGCTCTGTCACAGAATTCAGTAGATCCCCATATTCCCTGTTGTAAGTAGGCTTGTAAAAGCTCAATTTTTTTCATGCTAATGTCACTGTACTATTAAACTATACTTGAGAGATCTAAAGAGTCAACATTTTTTCGATTACAGCTCATGTAAAAACAGAACAGTGTGTAGGTAAACACATGCAAGAAGTTGGTTGGTAATAGGTATGCATATAAACAGTAAAAGGAAATCCAACTCATTTCTTTGGTATCAAGTATATCTCCTACTATAATTCCACAAATCTTTCCTCAGATTAGAATCAAAGCTTTCAACTATATGTGCATCTTCTGATACGCCCCAGTACCACAGACTCATGTGCTAATTCTGACAAAATGGTATTTTAATAACAATAGTGTCCTATTCAACGCAAGTAGTAGCCCTGGTTGCCCCATATTAAAAAGCGTCTTGTAAATTTGGCCAAGTAATAAAACCGCTATGTTTGACAGAAACATTCACTTTAAAATTCAAGCAGTAAGTTTTAAAGTTATGAGTCATAAGTTTCCAAATGCAAAAGGAAAGTTTTTCTGATATTCTAAATGCATGCAAAAAAAATAACATGCTGTCTTTTTTTTTTTTTTAATTTAATATTTAATACTCTCAATCAATTCCTTAAAATGAAATGCTAAATAAAATTACCTCCACACAGTTGTCTTTTTTTCCTACGATTGCCACTTTTTTTTTTTTAGGAAAGTCCATTCGAAAAAGACATGCTATTCTATCTTACTTGGAATCATTAAGAACTTTAACTGAGAACTGAATTTAACATCATTGAAAAATGTGCTGTATTCTTCTGTAGAATACACGTACTACAATACAAATGGTAAAAACAGCATTGCCAAGGGAAAACTTTCCCTACTGTGACCATCTAAGCTGCTACAAAACCAGAACTGTTTAATAAATAAAATTTTTTCTTACCTGAACAGCACTATTAAGAAAGCAGCTGTTTTGTCCTGGTTCATTTAATAAGCCTTTTGTAGGGGCCAGGGACAGTATACTTCCAGGCTGATAAACTTTTCCAAGGTTACCGCCAGGTTTTCTTAAGAATTTCACCCATGCCATTATTTTTGGAGTTAATAATTGCAATATTTATGCTTCAATATTTAAGGATATGATGGGTGCAAGGCAAAGAAGAAGGTCCTAAGAGAATTGCTCTAAAGGCAGGGCATTCCATTCAACTCTGTGCAATAGTAACCAGTCATGGGTTTCAGTCCATTTTCCATGAGCAGCTGTCAGCCATCTACCAGGATCAATCTCTCAGTTAAAATACCACTATACAATGTTTTTAACTCTCAGACTTTAAAAAAAAAAAAAGTCTCCAGTTAAGGTTAAAACACGTTAAAAGTTATTATTCTTATTAAGAAAGATGCACTGTAACTGACTTCTCCTTCCAGGGATATCATAAAGTATCACTATAAATCATTAGTTGTATTATATCACAAGTTTATATATATCACAAAAATGGAAAGTTCTTGACGTTATACTCCTGTTATACTCGTGTTCTCTCATTTTGTTCCATCTTCTTTTCACTTTTACTTGTGACCCGTGAAATATATTCCAGTTTAGAAGACTCCATGTTTATTTCATTCTCTTTCCTGTGAATCTGAAACAGGAAAAAACCAGAAAATATAAAAATAGAATTTTCCAAAATGTTAAAGAACTTCTAAATCAGAAAAGAGACCATGGCCAAAACAACCTCTTAATCTAAAGCCAGATGCAATAACCAGGGAAGAGGAGAAGAAACAATTGCCACCTATAAGTTGTTTTTAAGGCAGAAAAATGAAATTATTTTATCTGTCATAATCATTATCTTCTAACTTCTTATACACCTCTGAAGACCACGATAATGTTACTGTAAAGGTTCTGCTAAAAATATGCAACAGCTTTTAAAAAGACCATATAACACATGAGTTATTCTAACTTCAAATCTAATAAAAAGATTACCAAGAAATAAATATTTTTATTCAACACTTGAAAGCCAAAGATGGTTTTGATGTCAATATCCCAGCAAATCACATGAACTGATATGTATTTCTACGTCTTAAGATTACTAAGGTGTTATAGATGGATTCTCAGCTAATAGTCAGCTTTCAAAATTTTGTACTACCTAGTAAACATTATATAAATATGTCATTAACTTAGTTGCATTCTTAAAGCATCCAGAAAAACATAGCTAATAGCAGAGCAAGAACATTCAGGTAGCTGCCCCAATAACTGATTCCAAGATTTTCAAATTCCAACGAGTTGCTTCTCTTGCTGTTGAAGGTACATATTTAAAGTTAAATGACTCATCATCGTCCAGAACATCACCACAGGCACATGTAAAGCCCATGCAGCTATCATCTCAGAACAATGGATTATTCAATCAGTTTAGCATTACTACATCATCCACATAAACATTTGAAATAACAGCACAGAATAGAATAAACTTAAATAAACCAAAGTGATTAAGGCTGCATATTTGGGAAAGACAGAAAAAAAAAAAAAACAAACAACAAAACACACACAAAAAAGTGAAATTTGCACCTCACATTAAAACAAAGATATTCACCTTAGATCTTACAAGCATGTGAGATACTAAAGACGTATCAGTATACTTCAAAACCTGCAGTGTTCTCACTACAATTTTTTCCACTGTGCAAGCCTTTCAAGATTGGTGAGCAGCAATAAAAAACAAAAATAAATTTTGTAGTTGGAACACTGTATAAATTGGAAGATAACTTTCCCCAGCTCAGAAAAACCAACGACACGTTCCCATCAAACAGTTCTACAGCTCTCAAATATTGTACAGCTGGGATACCACAGAAACAAATCACGTGGCTTTCAGAAATACCTGCACGAAGTGTTGCACCCCTAAAACTGTTCCCATTTAAAAGAAACATTCATACTTGCTTGTATTATCAAAAAAATCAATACCTAACCAAAAGTCCCTTTTGCCCCATGCATAATGAGATGGGGTTTGTTTGTTTACTGATGTTACTGTATCTCACCCATAAGTAATTTGGTTTAATAACAGTGGAAAAAGTAAGCGTTATTTGTGACAGGACTGAACAAGGAGTCTAACTGGAGACTAACCTTGACAGAATATTGTGTGATAATTTTGTTTTCTTTATGTTCACTTCAATAAACACAGAAAAGCAAAAAAAGAGAAAAAGATGCAGTGAGTAACTGGAAATGCATATCAGTTTAAGATCTTATTAGAACCTTAAATTAATTAAAAAGAGTATCAACTTCAATTCCCCCCCCCCCCCCCCCCCAAGTCAAAGTGCTCCACAGCATACCAGCTATTCTTCTACAAAGGACCAAACTCTAAGAAAACAGAGACAGAGGTGAAGGTAAGAGTAAAACAAAGATTAACACAGAAAAAGAGTAAAGATTTATCCGAAGTTAGGTATGCAGAAGTGATAACATGATCTGTACAGAGCAATTAAAGAAAATATTTTTAACAAGTGTTTTCAGTAGAAAGTTTCCATACAGTACATAAATAGAAAATAACGAATCACTACAGTAAAGATGAATGAGGAAGAATCAAGGAAAAAATCTAAAGTGTATAGCTGTTTTTAATCAGATACATATCTATGCACACATATACAAAAAACCCCATATACATATATATTCAAGAAGCCAGTATCACACATCAAAAGAGCTTAGTAATACGAAGCACCATTTGGCCCAAAGTTTCCTGCTATCACAGGGAACCATAACTTTTAATTCCTAAGAATAACAACTCTGATTTAAAAAATAAACTAAAAAAATACAGAAGAATCTTACATTCAACTCTTTCAACCGTCAAATACTTTATACTGATTTCTGACTTAATATTTCTATATCCATACGGAAAAACTGACCTAATACATTTCTTGTCACAAAAAGAGCTTGCTCCTTGACATACCAGAAAAGCTTCTTGAGCACGTATTTTCCTGGCAATACAGAGTTCTTAATTCCACTTTATATAATTCCCATACCGAGAATTACGTACGGTTCTCGCCACCCGCTGCTGTCCCAGAAAACAAAACTGAAGTTAAGATGAACAACTTTTGATAATCAGCAATGTCAAACTGGGTACACCAAAGGCGAAAAAACAGGAAAGAGACTGGACTGGGAACAGTACAGGTAGCCTATGGTAGCCATAAAGGTGTAAAGTGTATTTGCACTCCAACGCATGCTTGAGATGTCCCTCGCTGTGTTCCTACCTTGGAGTAGACGGGAGCAACAGGATCAATACAGTTCTGACCCAGAAACACCAGGCTTCCTGTCAGGGGCTCCCAACCTAAAATAAATTCCCTACTGAGTGCACGACACCTCATCTCCAAAACTGCTCATACAGTCGTACCCCACCAACAGTGGCAATTCAGCCACCTTGTCCCCTGCTGTCTGCATTTCAGTGTAAAGATTGCTCAGCATATAATAGCCAAAATAAGGGAAGGAAATAGATGGAAAGTAAGGTAGACTGTATGCCAATGATAAAATACAGAAGTTCTTCAGAAAAGACATGTTTCTGGTATCTAAATTTCATTTGGAAACAGATCTCACATATTCAACTGTGAGGCTGGACTACAGTTGGTTATTTAAAGAAATCCAGGGACAGACAAGAATGGCAGGATTAATTTCCAGGCAAAAAAAAGAGAAAAGTTGAATCCTTGCTTCATAGGTAAGTTATTTTCTCATCTGAAGAAAAGAGTAATAATAGACCCAAAGTCATGTTAAATTTGGGAAACATTTGTGTTCTTTTTTTCTTTAGATGCAAAAGGGAGATAGCTACCACAGACACATCTGTGAAACTGGCTCTTAAGACCAACAGACAAAAGTTACAAACATTCAGAAAAATTTTACCTCTGTATTTCTCAGCCTTGGGACTTATTTATATTAAGTCACAAGGGTAGAAGAGATTCCATCAACTTTTATGATTCTTTCTTATCATACTTTCAAGCACAATTTCCCCATGCTTCTGAACAACAGATTTATGCATGGATATGGGGGGGGGAGAACCTCTGAATTTACCTAGTTTGTATTTTAACTGCTAAGAAATACACATGCTGTTTTGGAAACAAGAGCTTTTCCACTACAATTTAAGACAAAGAGCATTCATTCACTAAGAACTTGTAGAAAGTCATTTTGTCTTGCATTTCAGGGATGCCCTAGAATAAACATCCCATGCACTAAGCATTTAGCTGTTGGGCTGGGTTTCACAAAAGTTATAATGATTCACTGCAAGAATTTAATAAAAAATGGTCTGAATTAGCTCTATGTTACTGTCACATTACATTAAGATGCTTGTTATTTAATTTCACATCCACAAAGCTGTGAACACAATTTCAACTATCACACCAGGTAAGTGAACACAATCTTATTCTAAGAAATTCCAGAATACATTCATTGTACAGTTTTCATATGTGGGCCAGATATTCATTTTCCAAAGCACTGTGATATTATATTCATGTGGCCTATCTTAACTACCCACAACATTAGTACACCTTTTCCTGAAAATTTAAATACAGCACTAAAAAGATGAGAAGTAACTACTTAAAAATTATTTTCATGCAACCTTCTCAAATTACTCTTTCTACAAATGGATTCTTTAAACTCATATGTTGAACTAAACATACCCCCCAGAGTAATTCAAACGTGTCAAATATTTAAGAAAAAACAGGAAGGAAATATCAGAATCGTATTCCATTTAAAAGATCTCTCTGTGCTTCTACTACTCAACTAGAACATTGCACCGAATAGGCACTCTAGTCCCTTTGTTTTATGTACTACTCTTTCTCCCCGCAAATGGTCCCAGTCAACTGAATGAACAGGCAGTATCTGTGAAATAATTTTATCTTGACACACAGTTCTCTGGCCAACATGACTAGGAAGTCCCAGCCTGGAGTAGGAAGTTCCACTACCCTTTCTTTCTCCACTAATACCATGTATCAAACACTATAGTGCATAGCTTCTTATTCACTAGTAAGAGGGGCACTGCAGAGGAGCCTTCTAACGGTGCCATAAGCAATAGGATTAACTTCTGTTATCCATTTATCACAGCCTCTGCCTAAGGAGAGAAAGTTTATAGCAGCATCTTGTTTTGAAATTTACATTGTACAAATATCTCAACATTTGGTTTTGTTTAAACAAACAAACAAAAAAAAAAAAAAAGAAGAAGAAGAAAGAAAAAAGCCAAGATCAAAGAAAGCTATTGTGGAAGATGCTGGCAAGGATGTATACTCTTTAGTCACAGCAAATTTTTCTGGATTTGGACCATCCCTCAAGAGTATTACTCCTCTGCTGACAAGCTTACCCTCATTGTAGATTGCTCCATAAACCAGAGAAGTGATACTGCTGATCAGCCTTGGTTCCTTCCACCTCCCATAACATTTGGTTAAGCTTTTAGATGACTGGGACTCAGACTACTGACTCCCTTAACCTATATTCAATACTCTGTAGGACCATAATTAGGAAATGAAGACTGTTCTTACATGTCTGCGGTAAGCCAGTGTTACTAAAAGCACCGTAGCGTTTATTAGCCACTGGGGTTTACCAGTTCTTTATAAGTTCTTGGCTTGACAAAGGTGTGGGTGACTGAAGATAGATCATAAGTCATTGAATCACACAGAGTCTTCAACAGGTGCAATCTTTCAGCAAAACAGTTATTTCACATAGTGTTATTGACATGCTATGTTAGATTTTTTTAGCAGCTGAGAGTTCAAGAAATATTCTTGCCCTTCAGACTAAAAGGATCAATTTTGGATGACTGTTCTCAGCCAAAGACACTAAACCAGGGCTATGAACTCTCAAACCAACATCTATTTATCAGCCTAAGTTCTTCTACCTTGCCTAGTTTCAGTCACTGTCCTTCAGTCATCAACGATCTCACCAAGCACCTTGCTACCCTTAGTTGTGCAGCCTTACAGGAAAAAATATATGCCTGTCAAATTTCTGGCACTTGCCTTTGTAGTTTCCAGAACAACAAATACACTAATCAGCAAAAACACGTGTTATCACCTGTTCTGTTGGTATACCCTAACACGCAAGTAACTGCAGCTGGCGCAGCCTTTTCAATGTAAGAAGTAGTAATGTCACTAAATTAGCTTAGAAATCAGTGCAGTTACTATTTTACCTAAACAAATCAATTTCTACAAGCATATCTGAGTTTAGGTGTCTTTGATATCCATTTAAATAAAACTGATGAGATAAACAATTGGTTCTGTGAATACTGGAACTATCAGTGACTGGCTCCTGATAGTTTTATGTCTCACAGCTGAGTTCTCGCACAGCTTTCTCCCTAGATGGGCATATGCCAACTCTACTCCTTACATCTTACAAGGTCTCTCTCTTCCAGCCAGCTGCCTGTTTTCATGCACTTTGTAAGTACATAATCATCTTTAAGACTTCTATCCCTTCTGTCAAATTGGGTGGAAACCTGCCAATGTGTTCAAAAGTTGTTGACTGTGCGTGTCCCTGAAATTTGGCTGAAGAATCGTTATTTACATCTTCTCAGCTTCATTTTGCAACTACTCTCAGTGTGTTGCATAAATGACTAATGGCAAACCTTTCTCGTGCCCAATGCTAAGGTTACTTTTAGGCAACACAGCTTTTTGCTTCTGCTGGCAGTTCACACCTCTGTGCTGAGCCTGGCAACCCACCCAATGATCTGACAACTCTGGTAAATCAATTTCTAAACTGATATATGTTATAACTTAGGAATTTAGATACAAGACAACAAAAATTCGGAAGGAAGGGTGATTTGCAACGGAAAAGTATTGCAAGGGAATAAACTAATGATAGGAAACCACTAGTTTTCTGCAGTGAGCCAACATTATTAGGACTGTGGTTACTTTCTCCTCCTCAACAGAATTAAAGCCATCAAAAATTCAACAACTTGCAACTGTGAGAATTTGAGTGTTTTCCACAGCTCAAGAGCTTGTTATTTAAAATTGCCAATTTCCATCAACAGAACAAAAATCTGATTTGTACTGTGACAATATTGGAGGTTGCAATGTTTAAAAAAAAGAAAAAAAATAGTGAAGTTGCTTTAAAAATGTAGAAAAAGACTGAAATTCAAAATGAATAAACTCTTACATCCACCTCAATTGGGCTGACTCATAATTTTTTTGGTCCCTGCACAAATTCTGTCCCCTTCCACCTTTACTGTTGTGTTGAACTGTATATGTCAACAGATCTCATTTGCTGTAAGATACACCTAATGCTTTTAGTAGTCACTAGTGTTTGTTTTTGAAAATGATATTATTCACTTCAAAATCTGTCAAAAGAAATACGTTTACAAGAATGCAAATTCTCACTACTTGGAACATCAGATAGAGAAAAAATAAGTCCTTAATAGCACTTACTTTCAACACACATAACATGAAACAAAAACAACACTGTAAGACAAGACAAAAAAAAAAAAAAAAAATCACATTCCCAGCAGTGACCATTAGCCTTGATTTTGTGGGCCATCTGCAAGTATACCAGCCAGTGGTATTGGTCTGACACATTCTTTCTGCATTCAGTCACTGACTCAAGAAGTCGCCAAGAGACAAGAAGGGGTGTTTGATGGTTATCTCTTCTAGAAATTCTTCTAACCAATCTCTGAAGATTTTTAAATCCAGTCTTTTTCTATTTTAAAGACCTCTATTGTCTCTTCTCCAGCCCTTATCCATTTAGCTGTCCCTCATATGCCAAACCACTGCTCCTGCACGTCATATTTCTCTGTATCCTTTCAAGATGGGCAAACCAGAAGTGTAGATGCTATCCAAGATGGCTTTTGCATAAGTGTACAATTTTTTCTTTAAGCTGTTCCAGTAAAAACTTTCCTGTTTGCATCAAAAACAAAACAACAGGTTCACAGCTCAGCCTCTCTGGGCTGTTACAACTAGAAACCAACTTTAGAAATAGCCACAATGGGAACTCTGACTAAAGATCTTAAAGTATACAAATTCCGAACCCATGACATGGGCCAGCATTTACAGTGAATCGTTGCACAGAAACTACAGAGAAGATTTTTGTTTCTCCACCTTCTTACTCCTCTACAAAGTGCTTTGTTCAAAGATTACTATGTACTCTTTTTTGAGCTTCAAAAAGATAGAAGGTATCTTTACAGTAATTCTTACACTTGCCTTTTTATCCCAGATTTGCCTGTCCAAACTGTAACCTTGCCTTTCAGTTTTCTGTGTAGATGTTTGATCATGAACAGAAGTACAAAATACCAAGTTCTGCTCCTTCCCAAAAAGCTGTCTGTTTTCTTAAGTCACCAGAAAAAACTACATAACAGAGTTACAAGGAGTGGTAATATGAGCATCATCTTTAAGCCCACCCATATTTTATAGGCTTGACAAAAAATCTGAATCCTTACACTTCATATATTTCTTCACAAACAAATCTGTACAAACCTACCTATAAATATTTCACTCAGTCCACACGTGTAAAATTCTGATCCAGTCCAACTCCCTGTTACAGCCTCAACCCATCATCATTTAACCTGGCCCTGACAAACTTGTTCCCGCTTAAACCGCAATGACATTTTTCAAGAACTCTTCGAATGGGTTTCAATCCCATCACTATATCCCTCAAGTGACTAAACTGTTTTACTCTATCAAGAGGCATTAACCAAGGAAAAATGACAAAGTGTTGCTACCAAGATCTTGGAAAGCAATGTAACTGGAACACGTGATAGTGCTAATACCCTGATCCTGAAGTACTATGGGTCTCATACGCAAACAATTCTGTCAGTACTACATCATGCACACTGCATGACTGAAAGAGATTCTGCACTATCAAGCTTTGATATGAAAGTCAAGTGCATATTTTAGGTGTTTTTACTGTCAACATCCCACTGGTCCAGGATAATAACTTTTTACACAAGTGGTTTGATATTAAAAAAACCCAACCAGTAAATACATCTCAGTTTGCAACAATTTGTTAGGGGAAGAAAGGATTATATATCATTTAATGAGCCTAACTTATATTCAGAGTGTAACATGAACTTTCACTATTTTGATACCTAAAATCACCCTTTCATTCTACAAAAACAGGACAGTTAATAATAAAGTCAGTCAAGGCAATTTCCATTGCCTTGAGGGGGAAGGGGATACTGCATCATCAATCAGGCACAATACTAGCCACACGATTAAGGTTTTGCTCTTAAAATAATCCTAGTACCTTCAAAGTTAAGCAAGAGGGGATTTTTTGCATGTGCAAAATAAAGCATTAAGTAGAAATATGTAAAACCCACGCTTATTTTGGGAAGGGAAAATTACACGTCAAGAGAACAAGACATATTTCCTCTGAAAAGCTGATTTTAAAATAATTGCCTTGAAAATCAAAGTAAGGGATAAACTTAAACTTGGTCAGATGCTAAGCAGACAATTTGCATACATTTACCTACATGCCTCTGAAACTCTATCTGTACGAATACAGCAAATAACACAGCCTCCAAATACTGTAAACTGATTAAATTTCAAGCAGCTCCATACTACCTGTACTGGCATTTCCTGTTCTAAACAGTCTTTGAAAACACTCCAGAAAAAACTCGCTGATGGGCATGTGACTACCACGTTAAACATTA
This sequence comes from Platalea leucorodia, assembly GCF_965183815.1. Taxonomy (NCBI): domain Eukaryota; kingdom Metazoa; phylum Chordata; class Aves; order Pelecaniformes; family Threskiornithidae; genus Platalea; species Platalea leucorodia. The sequence goes on along the minus strand of NC_138828.1, from coordinate 6,094,021 downwards.
ACTTTACGTTCTGGCTCTTACAGAGCCAACTCGGGAGCTCGCACCGTCTCGGCACGAACACCATGCCCCTTTCAAAGGCAGCCTTACCCCGCCGCTTACACAACTCACAGGGACAGCGCCCGCCGCTCGCCCCGCCATCTGTGTCTGACCCTCACCCACGCCGTCCTCAGGAGGGATTTAACCCCGGCGCCGCCCACCACGGCAACACATCCACGCCGGCCTCCTCCCGCGGCTGAGCGCCGCTCCCCGGGCAGGGGCCGGTGCTGCCCCGGCCCGGCCGCTCACCGCCTCAGCGCGGCGCCCTGAGGAGACGACGGTTACCGCCCCAACGGCCGAGCGCGCGGCGGCCGCCCCTGGCCGGACAAGACTCTCCCCCCCCCCCGCCCCCGCCCCCGGCCCCCGCCAGACCGGGCGGCAGCAGGTGAACGGCCGTCGCGTCGCCTCGCCTCGCCTCGCCTCCCGCCCCGCCGGGTACACGACCCCCGCCGCTACCCCCGACTCACCTCCCGTCCCTCGCCGCTCCTGCCGGCGACTGCGGGCGCAGCCCCGCCCTCACAGCAACTTTTGCTCCCGCCCCGCTCCTCTCCTCAGCCCGGGTCGGGAGGCGGGGGCGGCCTCGCGCGCGCGCGCTCCGCCTTCCCTCTCTTCCCCCCCCCCCGCCCTTTCCCGCCCGGCGTTGCGCCTGCGCAGTGAGGCGGCCGGGGAGCGGAGGCGGCGGGAGGCGGGGGGGGGGGTAGCCCGGATCTTCCCGAGCGTTCCCGGCGGCGGGAAGCGGGAGGGGGCGCTGAGGGAAGACAACCGGAGCGGGGAGAAGCGCTGGGAGGCGATTGGAGGGGTCTGGGCCAATCGCAGCGCCGTCGCCTCCCGCTCCGGCCGGAGGAAGCCCGGTAGGTGGGCTCGCTCTCCTCAGGCGGCGCGAGGAGAGGGCGGCGCATGCGCAGTTGGCCCGCGGGCGTTACTGCGCCTCAGGCGGCGGGACGGGTGGGGTTGTGGGTTCCCGCGGCCTGTCGAGGGCAGGGGGCCCGGGGAGCCGCGGCCAGGTAAGGGGGTACCGCAGTTCCCACCTTCTCCTTCCCCGTTTCATCGCTGGCTGAGGGCGCGGTTGTCCCAGGTGTAAAAGCCGCCGTGGCTGCACCTCAGGTAACTGGGAGCAGCGCTCAAAAGTTGTGCGGTCACAGCCCAGGAAGCCTCTGTTGGGGCTATTCCAAACCACTGGGTTTTTGAGTTAATAACCCGTTAAAATGAACGAGGCAGCGGCTGTTTTTCCAGCAATTGTTTTCCAGTGCTCGTTTCAGGATATCTGTCTACGCACATTGACTTTACTTAAGATACCCATGAAATCCCACAGGCACGCCGGTGGCTGATGGAGCGAAAAGCCAAACCCTGAACAAGTGTACCTAAATCTCAAAGTTGCACTGCATTTGAGTTCCATGGTGCCCAGAAAGATCCTATGTCACCTGCCTGAGGGTCACTGCCCCAAAGTTGTGTTCCCTATGATTTTATCTGTTCTACTTCAGGGAGGGAGGGCAGGAGAGGTGTTTCCTTTTGTTATTGCAAAAAGAATTATATGTTGATGAATACTCATATTTCTAGTTGCTCAAGTACCTTCTATATTTCACTATTATTATCATCTTCCTGGATAAATATGTAGATTTAATTAACACATTTCATTTCTAGATCAGTAATGATATTTCAAGTATTACCACACCCAACATCAGTCCTTAGCGCATGCTGCTGGATACAACTTTTTGTATTCTTTCTCTTCCAGTTGCCTTTTTCATGGTTTTTCAGGACTGGAAAAGTACTTATGTGTATAAAAGCATGTTCACCTTTTCAACAGCATCTTCTGCAATAGTAAGTAATTGCCCTGTAACGTTCCCTTCCCACATCTCCTTTAGGTCATCCAGACTGCAGTAGCATTTCACTCCAGAACTTACTGTGTGGAACACAAGGCACTGCATAAAATTAGTTCGCTGCCTTACTTAAATACGACACTTTTGTTGTTCTCGTATCCATTTTCATTAAAAAATCCATTTTAATATATTTTGATCGGATTATTTTTGGTAGTGTTTCTTCCATTATATTGCTAGTGTAAGAAGCCCACTGGCAAAGGCAATTTTCTCAGTTTTTCACTGTCAAACATTTTTCATCAAGTGGCCAACTTTTTACTTCAAAAAAACACAATAATTCTTTGGGGAGATTTTAATTAAATTTTCCAGGCTTTTGTTATATATATCTGGCCACACTTTTAAGTGATTTGGATGGTCATATTCACAAAAGTTACTTAATACAGGATTTGTATAAAGTGTTTGTTCTTGAGACTTCCAGATGTTATGGCCAGTAATTGACCTGTAAGTGCTTTTTAATTTCTTAACAGATACCATATTTGTTTGCCTCTCATTCTGTGAAAAGTTTCCTAGATTTTGTGATTTTTGAAGGGAACTGAAAGTCTGATTCTCTCATTGTCCTAAGATTCATACAGTATATTGGTGCAATGAACATTCTTAGTTTTTTCTGTAGTTCTTTCTTAGCTGTTTATTGATAGGTATTTGGATTTCTAGTTCTCACTAGAAATTTTACGATAAAACCATATTAAAAGTCAGTACATTAACACTACCATTAAAAATCCAGTTTTGTGTTAGTGCATCTTGTTATTGTGTATTTATAAAAAACATTCTGCTTATCATTTTGGTTAATATCAGTTTGGTCCTTGATCCCTGCGTTACTTCTTTGCAAAGCCAGTCAAACAAAGGCATCTGTGAATCCCAAAGTCAGATTATGACCTCATTCTGATTATGACCTCATTTTGATATTTTTGCTTCTCTGTGGACTCTGCTTTCTTGTTTGCCTCTGGCCTTTTTTCAGCACAGATTTGTTTTTCACTGCTAATCTTTTAGAAGTCCCTTAGGATTTATATCGGTTTCTTCTATTCCTTTTTTCTCAGAGTAAGTGTAGTCTGTGAGCTTTAATTATGGTATATTTTAAGATTCTCTACCAGTGAATCTTAATAGAGTCTCCCACACAGTTCAGACAGAGAATGACACAGGTGTGGCACAGGAAGCCCTAAATGAGCTAAAAGAAGAATTTTAAAATTAGAATAAATGGTGCAAGTACAAAACAATGCTACATAGGCAAATGGTTTCCTGTTGCAGTTGTTGTCAGTACAGGATATGTGCTATGCATGATACAGGGATGCAGAAGAATGTTTACGTGGTTTTAGTACTGATGTTTATGTAAAGTTTGGTAGTATTAGCACAGATTGTTAAACTGGAGAGTTGACTGGAGAGTTGAAAAGGTGTTGAACTTGGAGGAGAGGGATCCAGAGTAAAGTAAAATAGGCTTTTACAGTTCTACTCAGTAATCCAACCATTCAGCTTGGCTCATGGCTAACAGGCCAATATTAAGATTTTCAAAAGGAAGAAAGAACAATGTGGCAGAGTGCTTGATCGGACAGGTCGGGGTGTGACACAAAACACAGAGCTGGAAGAGAATGGGGACAGATCATATCCAGATCCTTCAGCATATCCAGCGGGCTGGGTTTTTGCACATGTCCAGTCCAGATTAAAGCACATTTAGGGAAACTTATGTACCAAAAGAAAAACCTTAACATAGTTAGGAGACATCAAAAGGTTTAAAAGTAATTGCAGTCAATAATTTTTCTTAAAGCTGCAGGCATCATACATGATTTTTGTTGATGAATGAGCTGCAAATCTGTGTTTCACAGCTGCACACAAAAGGGTTTATTTTTGTGTTGGAACTTTTCTGTTCCAGTGTTGTTTATACTGTTGGTGCCACTGGCTGATCTGTAAATAAATTCTGATTCCTTCCTCTGAAATAATTTTATTGTATCATGTGTTTTGCATACACAGTGTTCCTATGAACATTTTCATACCTGTAGCTGTACTGGAGCACCTGTTCTCTTTTTTCTTTCATATTTCTTCTTAACAGTTGGAACATGTTTACAACAACATGTTTACAACCTTTTCAAACAGTTGCTACCCTCTTCATGTTCAAATGATTCATAAAGAAATCATGTCTGCTTCAAATATTCTCAGATTGGAGCAGTAGAAAAATAAATTTTGTGTTTTTTAAAAAATTAGTTAAGTAATGTTCTATTGAGTAGCTAATTGATTTTGTCATTGTTACTCTTGTTCTTCTGCACCTATCTTTCTTCTTCCTTATGAGCTGATAATCACGTGGATCATAAAGAATGTTATGTGATTAAGTAACATTTTTCATTGACTTTAGGACGCTTGTGGGACATTCCCATTATAATTGAGAAGTATGTTTAATTCAAGTGGCTGGGAACTGCCATCGTGTTTTTGTGAAGTAATTATTGAGCTCTTAAGAGAGTGTCTGAGGCTGTGCTACTCTGCTCAGAAGAAAAAGAATGAAGAAAATCATTCTTCTAGAAGAACCTGCAATGTGAAAGCAATCAGGGAAACTGGGCCCTATTCTGCGTAGACAGTAGCAGGGTAAAGTTTGATTAAGATAAGGATTACTCCAGGTGCTGTATTGCTAAACTACTTAAGAATACATGATTTTCCATCTTCTCTAAGCCTTTGGGGTATTGTCAGATCATATATTTAAACTTTACTCCCTGGAAAGGAGGAAAAAATCTTTCAAATTCCAAGACATTATTTGTCTTCAGGAGCAGTAGTTTCTCACTGAGGAGTTATCTCAGTGCTCTTCATAGTGCTGCAAGAGTTACCCATAATAAGGAAAACAGATTGGTAGGAAGGAGAGCCATAGAGGAGTAAAAGAACCAGAGAAAAAGTAAATAGTATTTTTATTATTTGCAACATAGAATAATAATTGTATGTATTTGCTAGGGGGCTAAAAGGAAGGCCTAACAATATTTTAGTCCAAGTTCTCTAGGTTGTATGCTGAGCTGTATTATCACAAAAAGATCCAAAACAAGAGCAGAACAAGTAAAAAAAATCTCTTCAGCTTGCAGTAAGCTAAGCAAGGACACATCGTTTCATGGCTAACTTTACCTCACTATATTCCAGTCCTCAAGTGTTCCTTACCATGAGTACCTATACCCACAACCTTTCCTTTTAAACATACTCTAGCAAAGTTTTCCTTATGTAGCCTGTAGCAAGCAGTCACATGAAGCTTAGTCATCTGATTGCTCTCATTCTCACATCCTGTATAGAGTCTAAAATTTATATGTACACCCACATCCATTTTCTTATTCAAAATAGGCTAGTGGAGCATTTCTTTAAAGACTCATTCAGGTAGACATGTTCAGTCAGCTAGTTTCCCGCTCTTTTTTTCATCCTATCTGGAGCACTATGTTTAAAAGGTATTTTGCTCTTCGTAGCCTTTCTGCCTGTGCTTCTGCTTGCAGACATGCTGCAGGCCTACTCCATGCATACTGCGTCTATGAGAAGGGGCTAAGCAAAAGCAAAACATAGAGAGCTGAGAACAGAATGAGGAGAAATACAATTTGGGAGGAGGATATGGAATAGCGATGACAAAAGTAAAGGTGAAAAATAACAATGAAATAGTGAAACGGGTTAGTATCAGCAGTAAGAAGAGGAAAAGGAAGGAAAAAGAATTTGAGGATATAAGAAGACATGAATGAAAGGAGAAAATTGATCCTGTCTGAAACAGCATCAGGTTTTTTCATTTTAAAAGCTCTAAGTTAAGTTTCAGGAGCAATGAGAGTGTTAAGAGATGTTGGTTTATTTTAGCTAGGTTAAAAAAAAGTAATACAGGACACGGGAGACCACAAGAGAGTTTAAATAAAGGGGCATTACAGACTTACAGGGAGGAGCCTGCTGCATGCTGTCTCATGGGCTGAGATTCTAAACTTCCTATCATTTCTGTTCAAGTCTCTTCTTCCTTCTCCTCCCAGTTCAACACACTTTCATAGAGCATAACCACCATTTTTTAAGTTTTCTTCCTTTAGGTGCAGGAATAAACACAGTATATTTTGCTCTTACTTATTCATTGTACATTATCCTGACTATAATTTTTTTCCAGTAGTTTTTCAGGTGATAAAACGTTCAGTGGGGTGGCAAAAGCAATTTCATTGAAGTAATCTAGAATTTCACCCTGAGAAAAAGAAACATTGGTTTTCATTCTTCTCCAGACTTTTTGATGGTAATGGGCCTGGAACAAGATCTGCGTGTGCATAATTGTGTTCATTCTTTAGGAAGGAGGGAAAGAGTGAGGGTTGCGTAAATCTTGCAAATGACTATTTTTCGTCTTGGATAATCCAGTTCCCAGTCCAATAATCTACTTCTGTGGAACAACAATGCAACTGAAATCCTCTCCTATTTTAGGCTGTTCTGTTTTTAAAGTTAGTTCCTGGAACAGTAGAAGTACGAGAAAATTCTATGCATGCTGTATGTATCGGGCACTTTTATGAAACTGCGTCCTCATCTGGGTGCTCTTGAAAACGTAGTTTTAATGATGATCTTTGTTTGTATTGCGTCAGTCTTGCACAATCCTTTCAAATTTGCAGGTCTGGTTTATTGCTTTCTCTTAGGATATAAACCAAGGAGAATGCATGTCTGCAACAGAAAAAGCAAAGAACGAGAGAGGTGTTCCCTTAAAAAGCTCATTCCTTGGATTCACGTAGACAATTTCTGTGGCTGAATTGAGCTTTTTGGGTGAAACCCAACATGAAGTAAAACTAAGACAAAAGAGCAGTATTCAATGAACATAAAATTAGGAGTAATGCAGTGGTTAACATTACATAATATATACTCTGTCTCATTAAAAGTTGGAAATACATTAAATACCTCAGATAAGAGAATGCAAAAATGTTACCAAGTGTTTAAAAAACTGATTTTGTCCTGTGTGAGAAACCGAACATTATTTGATTTAAAACGTATGAGTTGAGTCCACACCTCAGGCTATACCTAAGCAAAATTTAACAAGATTGTGTTATAAAATAGGCCGATTTAAAAAAAAAAAAAAAAAAAAAAGGCAGTTGATTTGTTAAGTGTTCTCGGTGCTCATTGCATTTCAGGATTTAGCTCATCCTTTTTTTTTTTAATGCTTTCAGAAGTTTTCAGAGCTCCCAGAATATAGTCTCTAGTGTAATATAAAAATGTTTAGCCTCACTTTGATGCACAGAAACAGCTGGTTTTCAATTGCAAACTAGTAAGCTATTTTGCAGGTGTAAATTTAATATATATGGCTTCAGTCTGTACAAAATTTAAATCCCAGTAATCAGAGAACACAATGACTTTGTAGATATTACCACGGTGAGACTTCCATACTTCTTTCTATTTCCAGAGCTACCTGGTTCAAATGCCTTTCTACTATGTTGGAATTAAATTGTAGAGAAACCTATGGGAATGGGTGTTTTTAAGTTGTCAGATAAATTTAAAGCCAGATCAATTCTAACCTTTAGTAAAAACTTTTCTTTTACTCCCCGGTTATTGATTCTGTTGTAAAAGCATGTCACTACTATTTTTCTGGACAGGCAAAGGAGGAGTAGGAACCGCTTGCTCCTGGAGTCAAGAGTGAAGATTTTCTTGGCGAGGCTCAAAGGTAAAATGAACATCTTAACTGATCAGTTTTCTTTAACATGTTTAGGACATGGACACTAAGGCAGATTGGCTTTTTGTAGAGGACAGGCACTTTTTAGCTTCTCCGTGTACAGATTTAAAAAAAAACAAACACAAGTTCTGGAGGAGAACAAAAAAATAAAGACGTGGAAGTAAATAGAATAAAACACCTTTTTTTCCATAGACAGATCATGCCAGACTTGCCTGCTTTCTTTCTGTGATACAGTAACTGCTTTTCTAGACAAACAAGATTGTTAAACTGAAGTAATTAGTAAATTAATTGTCAGACGGGCAAAGAAATACCTCAGAGGAAAGGGTGGCGATATGTTATGTTGAATGGCAGGGGGAAGTTGTTAGAGCTCTGTCCAAAAATGGATATTGAAGCTGGTATTGTTTGATATTTTCATTAGTGATCTTGGCACAAAAACTAGAACTTGCTAATGAAATTTGTTGACATCACAAAGTTGGGAAACAGTCCCTGTAGGGTGGTGTCATACCGGAATAATTGGATGACCTTGAGGAGTAGAGAAATAAAATGGGATAAAATAGAATAATATGAAGTACAAGGTCATGTGCTTAGGGAGTAAAAGGAAAGGCTCTCTGATATAAGCTCAGAGCTTGTCAGATGGAAGATGAGAGAATTTGAAAGAACTGGATGTGTAAGCCAAAGAAAGGGTAGCTGTGAGCCACTGATTTGATGTTACTGTGCTAAATGTAAATTCAGTCCTAAGTAAATTCAGCCCTATATTTCTTGTACAGATAAGAAAGTACTAATGCCACGTGTGGTACATGTGGCTGGTGAAACTTTATCTCTAAAACTGAAAACAGATCTGGAAATCCACATGCAAGAAATTGGACTTAGAAGAGTTATAACAACAAATAAAAAAATCCCTACTAAAAGAGAGGAGTGGACAAGAGACTAAAAGAATTTGGATTGTTTAGTTTAGACAAGTGAAGCGTAGAAGACATTACAGTCTTTGAATTTACTAGTTGAAGCAAATACGTCAGGAAAGGAAGCTTGTTTTAATTAAAAAAAAAAAAAAAAGTTTTGTTAAGAAATTACTCTAAGCTGGGTATGAATAAATTTAGATCGGAAATTAGGGGAAGTTTTTTAACTGCCCAAGCCTCTAAACATTGCTAAGAAAATGTGATCATTGTATGATGCAATGATCTATAATGTGCAAGGGACACATTATGGAATAGAACTTGTTTTGTCCTATGCTTCATTAAGCTGTAGTTAGAGCACACTCAGGTCTGAACTGTCTCATATATACTAGCTCAAAGCAACCGTAGGTGCAACCGAACTGATACAGGTGGTAGAGAGAATTGTCAGATTTCTCCACTGTGCTGCAAGTGACAGATGAGTGCTGTGCCAGAGTGTGCTGTTAGTGGTACTGTAGGGTTGCTTTACTGCTTCCTTCCCACTGATGCTTCTGATTTCTACGTTTTCTGTTCTCTGTGCCTATTTTATAAGCCATATCTGAATGATGAAGTAGTGTCATTAAATATATGAAGAGTTTTTTGTTTTTATTTTGAACTGTGTGTAGTATCACATTCCTTTCAGCATCGATACATTAGTGAAATGTATTTGTATCACTGCAAAACCCTGCTAGAAAAAAGCACATTCCATTTTAGTTTAGTAATGCTTGCTGTAACTTGTCAGCGTGCTCTTCTCCTTCCTATTTGAGCAGCATGTTCTTATTTTTTTCCTTGCCAGCAAATGTTCAAAATGTTCTCATTAAGAAATTGAGGAATGACATATTGCTAGAATTCAGCTGCCAGAATTAAGCCTTACTTGGCTTCTTGACGTACAGTAGGCCAGCCTAGGAAGAGCCTGTCATGCCTCAAATATTTGTTTATAATCATTTGTAGTTATCTTGCATAGTCACCTTTCAGTAATCTTGAGTGTAGTGACTACAGTAACTCCTGTTTAAAGTTAATATTTTGCCTAGTTTGAATAACTTGGCTCTACAGAGAAACTTTACAAAGGAAAAGGAAGTAGAGTGATACTGTCTAGACTGCTGCATGGCTGCTAGCTGTCCCACCATGGGAATTCTTAGCCGGCTGCTCTATCTGCTACCTAAGATCTCCTCATTCCCTACACAGGCCTTTTAAATCCTGCTCCATTCTTTTCCCGCTACTACATCAAAGGAACTGGATGTATTTTCTTGTAGAAGGGTCCTGTCATGTTATGAGAAGAAGATTTGAAATTTTTTTTTTTTTTTTTTTTTTTTTTTTTTGAAAATGACTGTCCGGATGTCCTTCAGAACTCCAGAGAAATCTAGTTCTAAGTTATACCTTCCACACAAAGCAGCCTGAGGGCATTCCTGCGTTAATGAGTACAGCCAGCTCTGAACTGGCAAAGTTCAGGCTGTTCTTTGTACAAACTCCATCGAATATTTTAATCTCCATTTGCTTTTGAAAGAATAGTTGGCTCACATTCAGGCTTATTTTTACTCTTACAGTGATTTATAAATCCTCTGCCTCTTGCAAGTGTTATGTAACTTAGTCTCACAATGTCTCTGTGAAGTAGGAAAGTATCGTGGATGCTGGGCCAGGTGTTTTGGATGAATAACTTGTTCACAGGAAATGCAATTTCTATCTGAAAACAAAATATTTGTGAATTAATCTTGAATTTAGTTCATAGTTTTGGCCAAAAATAACTGTAAGAAAGAAGTTATTTGGACTTTTTAAAAACTAAAGTTACATCTTTCTGTTTAAAAACATCAGGTACTAATTTGCTGATACTTTTATCAGTTAAAATCTGCCCACTGTAGAATGAAATATGTTATTTCAAGTAAAATGAAAGCAGAATGTTACTCTACTAGTAATGGTTCTTGTATTCATTATGTACCATAGCCTGGAATATTATGTATGTGCTCATGTAAACCCATTTCTTACTTTCTTTTTTTTTTACCATGAAATTTCTTGTTTTAAATGGAAAAAAAAATCCAAACCCAAACAAAAAATCCAAAAAACTTATACAGCCTGAATTAGTATTTCTATTTTATTAACAGGAAAACTGGGCAACAAATTTTATGTGTTGTGTCCAAAGCCAGTCTGTCATGGACCCGGGTACAAAGCTTGGATTTTTCAGAGTTTTTTTTCCCAAGACTCTTCTTGTGTTCTAATTAGTAAAGTGAAACTTTCCTTTCTCTTTTATCCATTTTCCTTAAATTTTGTATAATAACCCTAACTTACTGAAAAATTCCTTTGACATCCTGTGAGCTGATGCGTACTTAACATGTGGAATATGATGAGTGTGGATGCAGGAGGGTGAGGTCTCACTGTCTGGGATCAGGAGTCTTGCCAAAGGCATAGCTGAGGTCAGGCTTTTGTGTTCCCTGCAGCGCCTGTACTCTGTGTGGGAGGTTTTAACCCTGCCTCTCTCTGGTTCTAACTTACATTTAAAGTGTTCTCATTCACATGTGGAAATTGGCTTCCTTCTAACTGCTCCTATAATGAGTATTTTGATTTAAATTAATAAACATCTGTACTAACAGCACTTGCTAGAATTGTCATGGTGCTTTAACACATGATTTTTGGAAAACAGCCAGAAAGTGTTTCATAGGACTGCCAGATCCTTCTAATCCATTATCGATCTTTGACAGTGCCCAGTAGAAGGTATTTATAGAAAGAAATCAGCTAAATGTGGGGTGATCTTTGTCACACAACTTTCTATTTTGCAGTGATAAGCCCCAGATTCAGATCACATGGTAGCCATTATCCATAACAGGCGTAGTTACACTATGAGTTTGTTTAATCCTGTTTTGATGTTATTAATAGTTTTTGACCCACAACATCCTATAGCACCAGGTTCTACAACTAGGCGTTTCTTGACAAAGTATTTATTCTGTTAATTTTAAAGTTGCTTTCTTACCATTTTATTAAGGGTCAGTTTGTTCCTGTGTTATTGTTCCCTCCTCATCTTCTCCAAACCATTTGTGGAGACCTCTGTCCTAACTTCCTTTATTTGTGTTTAGATGGTCTAATTACTGTTTCCTTGCAGAGAACTTTTCTTTATCTTTTTGTTTTCTGAGTCTCCTCTATTCTACACTTAAACCGTGGTAACTTTTTTGAAGGGAAGGGTTAGAGCTCTGCACTAGTTTCTACTTACTCTGAGCACTTAGCCTGCAGGTTATTTAAAATAATGTATTATTTCTTTGAATTGATTTTACCCTTTCAGTTGCTTTTTAATTTGCTTTTAATAAGAGTATTTTATCTGCAGCTTTTGTTTCTTAAACTATATCCGTATGCTGACTGCATTTTATAACTATTTTTATCATCTATATTCTCACACCCAATTACGTAACAGCTCTGTGGCAAACATATTGTTTATAAATAATTCAGAGCACTTTATTTGGTTTTGAACAGTATGTAGCCTCTAGGAATAAAGAAGGAGCCAGCAGTATGTGACTTGTCAGCCCTAGGGGGATCTTCTGGTATTTCTATCTAGACTGCTAATAATTTATGGACCCCACATTGAGAAATTCAAATCTAACACACATGGAATTTTATGCTCCACAGTCTTACTGTATTTCAAGAAGTATATTTTATCCTGTTGTCTTCGGTATGGCCCAGAATATTTTGTGCAGGTTAGTAAGACCATCTAAGAACTGAAGTGGAGTGCAGGTTATTCATGGCTGGTCTGAAAATAATTTTTAAAAGAGCTTAGTAGGTATGTGCTCTTTTTTTCCCTACAGTTCCATGCAGTTTCCCAGAGTATTTCTGAGGCATTATTAGGGTTGTTTGCACTTCATCATATGTACAATGCAAAATGAACTACACAGGTAGTTAGACCCAGTTCTATAATGCAAAACATCCATTCTGATGCTGAACACATAGTAGCTTTGGTCGTGGCATAAATTTCAATATCACAAATACACATTTGAGATGCAATAAATACCATGAATGGTGAAATTCTGTCTGCACAGAGGTCAGTGCCAAAACCCTTGTTTGATTTCACTGGGATCAGAATTCCATCTCCAATGTGTTTTTCCTGCTTCTGATTGAGACAATGCATATTAAATTAATTAAAACACAGAGATACGTTGAGACAATAGAACAATAATTTATTTCCACAATTGTCAGTTGTATGGATTATGCAGGAGGGAAAGCAGCCAAGATATGCTGACATATTTAAGACGTCTAAGAAGTGAGGACACAGTTTAAAAAGACAGACATCCAAAGTACAAGATTAGGTATAAAAGAAATGTTTCTGGACGGTAATAAAGTAACAACATGAATTGTTCATTTCCTGGTGCTGATACATAATCTCTATTACACAACAACCGGAAGACAAATCAGCTCCAGTTTCTTTGAAATTGGGAGAGAGACCATATGGGTTTTTTATTACCCCATTCATGCAAACATACCTTATACCAGACATAAGCAAATAGCACGTCATCAGAAATCAACATCAGAGAGACTGTGGCCTGCTGGATTCAAGAACAAATTTCAGATTATCTACTGTACGTAGTACTTCTGAAATTATTTCAGTGCTGCCAGTGAAGGACTTGCATATTAGGGTAATTTGGCCTATTAGCTTAGTTAAGCAAAGTGATATATGCATACATAATTTGTATGAGTCTGACCAACATATCTGAAATAGGAATGTCCTAAGTGATGTCAATAAGCATAGTTTCAGGCCATGACTGTATAGGGTTAAAATATGAACTCCTCCTGACGACTATTATTGCTGATACCAATTTATCCTCAATAGTGCAGACAGTACAGGCCATGAACCCTGGATTTTCATGTCAAAAGAGGTTTAAGGCGCATATGTTTTTTAAAAACCCTTATATTCCTGGAGCTACTCAGAAGTGTACATCTCTTTTTTTTACACACTGTAATTACAGAGTATTTTGTATAGGTTGGGAAATAGCAGATCTATTTCCTCAATTCACCACATTTTTAGTGAAAACATTTAAATGAATTTTGAAGTTCCCTTTATACTGCTGCAATGGGTACCTTAATGTACATAGAAATGAGGCCAAAAAAACTTTGGGAACAAAGACTTCTAGACATTTAAAACTATATATATTTACTCCCACCACATTTCTGCCTTTTCATCATACCCCTCAGTCCCTTTCTCTTTTGGAAGCAGATATGAGTGTCTTGTGATAAAGTGTTCTTGATGTTCTAAGCACATTTTCTATAATATTTATATGCCTTTGATTGATTGTTTGTGTAAAGCTGTTGCTCATGTGTTTTTCCATTTAATCTATCCTTTCGGCTGTATTTCTTACAGTTAAAAGAAGCTTTTAGAAGCACCACAGAAAATTTAAAAATATGTATTTGTTAATCTTTCCAGACCTATAACTAAAGAAACCTTTATTCTTTCACTTCAGAGCCATCTCTTTGTCTACAAAAATTAATACAAATTTCGCTCTCTGAAGTTCTTCATCATTAGTTACGCAAAGCTAGTCTTTCCTCTAGCTAAAGGGTACATTTCAAGTGCCATATATATGTCTCACGAAATAAATGCAGGTGCTAAAACCCATTCAAGGTAATAGAGAATCTCTGAATTCCCAACCGTAACAAGAGATCTTCCTTTGTGGCAAAGGAATTGTTTTTTGGCAGAGAGATTTGTTTATTGCAGTGGGACTTATACAATAAGGCTACATCTAGGCTGATGCAGCCAGGGAACATTCGTGGACACTGGCACTGATCCTCTGTGCTGTTGAATACTTAGTACATTGCGCAGTCCTAGCTTTTGCCAATTCTCCCTCTTCCAAACAGTTCCCCAGCATGGTTCGAGAGTTTAGCATGGTCAGGGGCCTGTTCCCAATAAGCAGTTTTCCAAAAGCCACCCAGTATGGGAAGATCAAATAGTATGGCTGCAGACTCTTCTTTGACAGCTGGCCTCAGTTTTAAAAAGAGCGATCTGGGCACACCTGACTTACTAGTGTATGTGTAGCTCTGTGGTAGTAAAGCTAGGAAAGCAGGAGGCACAGAGTTCTTACTCTTCTGCTGCAGTTGATAACTGTAGCTGAGTGTTGAATTGCAGCTACCAGTTTTGCTGTGACACAGCTCATTTCAGAAGTCGCAGACAGAATTTGAGGACTTAAGGACTGTGGGTAATTTCCAGCCATATCTAATGCTGTTATTTGAACCATCAACTGAACACATGCATAGCAGGCTCAGTACTTCTCAAACATCTTAAGCCTCCTGAGCCCATTCTGCGCCAGTGGATCCATAGATGTATAGGAAACTAAAGTTACCATTATGTGTGTTGTGTAAGAAGCAAGGTGGCATACTGTGCATGCATAGGTTATTTTTAGAGAATACACAATTAAAATGATGTATCCCTTCTTCACAGTCCTCACTGTGTATATGCTGTGCACCAATTTTCTCATAGTTCTGTTTAAATAAGCTTATGAATGCTTATGCTGGCTCATAAAAAACAAATTCTTCCAGAAATTGTTTGCATTGCTCCTCACTATAGTTTTTTTCTTTAGCCTTTGCATTTTTATCTTGAAGAATTCATATTTTTGTCATTGTCCATATAATTGTTGTACAATGTGCACAGTTAAGGTCCCCAAACTTGCTAGGAAAGTGTTCTCGGTCAGTGAGGTTGATTTTTTTTTTTTTTTCTTCCATAAATTTGTTCAGGGCCTGCACTTTTGTTTGTGCGGTTTGTGTAACAAAGTAAACTAAAGAAAACAGATGACAGAACTTCCTTTGCCAACTACCTGACTTGAAAACAGATTTGAAATGTGGAAACCATTTTTAATAGACACAAATTTCAGCAACAAAAATACAGGCAAAACTTTTTGTTGATCTTTTCACTTTAAATCTCATTCTACCATTCTTTTCTTCAGATATTGAGATTCTTTCTGAAATACTCACTTTTGTAGTTCAACGCCACCAGAACCATTAATAAGGAAAATATCTGGAAAAACGTCTTATTTGCTTACCGTCATCATCTTCTGTGGGTTTCATTTTGAGATAAAATTTGATTACCATGTTACCGTAGAGCTTGCAAAATTTTATGAATACTCTGATTTAGAGAAAAAATGAGTGTCTGAGATACCCAGAAACCTCTTGGATGTTGCATGCACGCTCAGAGACCATAATGCCCTGGAGAAGTGTCTAGGCTATATGAGAGTGACCTGTTTCAAAACACATACAAACTAAACTGTGTATTAGAATATTCAACCTGCAGGTGTTGGATACTTCCCAAACATGAAAGCATTTAGAAACAAGCAATTATTAAACTGATGCTTGCCACTTACTAGAATGTAGTTGTAACCTGAAAAATGACACTGAAAAACAGCACCCTCTTACTGGTTTTTGCCTGCCCCGTGTGTAGTTGCAGATGCTTAATAAGAGTCTGATACTTGTATTTCTAAAATGTCAGAACTTGCCAGTGTATCAAGAGCAAGAAAATTCGCATGCTTTTAAGTCCCGGTATATACCATGGCTGTAGGGGAAAAGGTGTATGAAATTTCTTTCTAGTAACAAAAGCATTCGTGGTAACATAGCTCAGTGATACTAATTTGGTATGTTTGACATAACCAGTCATTGGTGAGTTTTTTAGTTGTGATTAACACAAGCATTCTAGACTTACCCAGGAAATACCTCTGTACTTTTTCGTACCACTACATGATCTTTGTCATTGCTGAGTCTACTGCATTTTCTTTAAACAAATCCAGGTGACATGGATATTGATGTCCATAATTAAAGCTAAAAGTCAGAAAGGAGGAAAATGGCCTAAACTTGCTGTCACTGAAATAATGACAAAATTCTTAACTTTGGCTGAAAGCAGGGTTGGGAAAAAAGGTTGATTCATCAGAGCTTATCTTGAGCAGGCAGTACTCGGAGTGCAGTGTTGTATTGCTCAGTTGTTTTACCGTAATCAGCATACCTATCAAATCAAATCACTTGATAGTAGTGTCACTTTTTTTTCTTAATACGCTTGTTCTTACATGACAAGCAAAGATTTTAGAAATATTGTAGTTTTTGCTGCAGGAAAAGAAGAACATGTAAACACAAATAGAAAATTTCTCAGTCACTTTTGCCAAATTACTTTATTTATATTATGTCTACAGATGAAACTAGGTGCCAGAAAAGAGTCACTGCATCAGACACTATTACTTATACACCAGCTGCCAAGGAAAAATTTTGCCAGTAGCCTATAGTAATGTTTGGACCAAAAATACATGGATGTACAGCTTTCAGCATTTTGTATGATGTAGAGTGCAGCTTCTCTCACAGGTCCTCTGTTTCTGGAACGGTGTTGGAATCCAAAGGCTGAATGAACACTACAGGAATATTCTCGGACGTCCATCCTTTAGGAGTCCTATTGAAGGATCTTCTGGTAGCAAGAGGGTTTGCAAGGATCATGAATCTGGGATCATTTAGCATCAGTAGATTAAAATCTGGTACCTTGAATTTAACCAGCTTTGATGCTCTCTCAAAACCACCAAAGGGAGTGGCAACTCTGTAGATATTAGAGAAATAAAAGTAAAATGTGATTTTAAAAATACCTGTTTTCTTCTCCTCCCAGGAGCTGAAAAGAACAAGCTATTTTAATGATACAGATTTGGTACAATTTCTTGTTAATGTTTTCAAGCTTTTGGGAAAAGTATGCTGATTGTTTTTTCTGGCAAATTCTCTTTAAGATCCAATTTATTTTCCCTTAGATAAAGCCTTCAGCCTTCTTCAAAATTCAAATGGATGGAAAAGCCGAGGGAAAAAGATGTTGCAAGAAAACCTTGTCATTGGTGAGTCACAGTTACTAAACTTATTTTGTTGGTGGTAAGCTGATAAATCTGAAAACATAGTTCAACACATTCTCTCTAGCAGGTAATTAGTTTAGGAAGTTCTCACCCCGTTTTCTCCTATCCCCAGTTGCTTCTTCCTCCCACTACACTACATTTCAGTACCATATTGTTGTACCAGTTAGAATGTATGTGGGTTGTGCTATAAACTTGGGTCGCTTCTGGGTTAAACAAAGACCCTTAAAAACAAAGGAGCGTTTTAAAATCCAAATTATTTCAGCAATCTGGTTTATATCATGCTCCAACAATTGTAGCGATAGAAGTGAGGAGGCAGTAAAGCATAATGTGAAGCAGAAAGGAACAGCCAAAGACAACAGGCTCTGGATAGGAGGGGAATGGGTGAGGACTTCTTACAGCAGCTTTGTTTCTGAAGAAAATGTTTATGTAACTAAACCTTGAAACACTGGCTGAAATTGGCCCCTAGTCTTTGGCCAGTATTTTTCATGTTATTTAAATGTAAATGTTCCCTCAGGCGATAAGCCTGAGAAACTAAAAGATAAGAAATACTAAGCAGGAACTGACTGTTACATACATTTGCAAATATTTTAAAACAACAGTATTTCCAAATACCTCCCATGATTCTTCTATATTTGCAGGTTTCTAGGCTGAAAAAAAACACCCTGAGTTTTTCTGTCACTTTTTCCAGACTCCTTTGTATAAGCAAACGTGACCAAACAGACTATTATGTGTGCTCTGCATTTTGATCAGCTGCATAACTTTGCTGGGATATGTCCCTGGCTAGTTAAGAGTGTCAGATTTTAAGCTACACATGAGCACCTGATTTCTGCAAAGCTAGATACATAGTGGCATGCGGAAATGAATTTTTCTTGAAATGGGATTTCACCAGCCTTGGTAGGTTTTGTGTGTTTGATACAAAACAACAGATCTGCTGGTATATATTTCCAGTAGCTCCAAGTATTATAGCAGAAGCCCAGAGAAATTAATACCAACAGAAACAAAAAGAGATCATTTGAAGATCTCACTAGGATTTTCAGCAAGATAACTATAGATAAAACAAAACCTTGGGAGAATTAAGTACACACACACACACACCAAAAAAAAACCAAAAAACAAAAACCAAACAGATTAGATCAGAAAAATGAATCCGTGACCTAAAAGAAATGATACTGCTCTGTCATTACACAGATAATTCACTGAATTTCGGTATGAGCAGCATTTGTTGAAGGGGATGGTGTTATGTCCAAAGGGTCAATCCTGTAAGATACAAAAAAATCAAGAAAGTTCTGGCCATGCACACTTATTGAAAGAAGAGCGCTGCTTTGAATTAAGCGCTGAAACTGTTTCTCAAATGAAGATAAGACAAGATTTTGCAGCAGCAGCAGCCAGTCCAGGCATTAAACTCTCTTGAGGTCAAAGGAAATTCTTTATACAAGGTGCCTGTGGTATCAAGCTTTTCTTGTGAAACTGTCTTCTAGGTCACAATGTCAAATTGGATACCGTATGATACTGATTAAAAATAATTGCTTGGTAATTGGCACAGAGTGAATGTAGTGATCTACATCTTACAGGATAATAAAGATTGTTTTAATTGCTGCTCTAATTAAGATACACATTCTCACATTGTTGTAATATTTAATTCTCATCAATATGTAAA
This sequence comes from Platalea leucorodia, assembly GCF_965183815.1. Lineage (NCBI taxonomy): Eukaryota > Metazoa > Chordata > Aves > Pelecaniformes > Threskiornithidae > Platalea > Platalea leucorodia. The sequence continues at coordinate 6,075,092 of NC_138828.1, read as the reverse complement.
TTAAAGGGATAATCAGTATGAACAGAACAATAATAGCTGTATAAAATGCAAAACAATTCTATAGTGTAAAACTTCCTCTGTAGTATTTTTGGGTTTTAAATACGTAATGTTTCTGTAGGTAACAGGAAGGTGTTCTATGGAAATTCAAATATCTTTTGTGGGGAAAAAACCCCCATGTAGTTCCTATACAAAGTCTGGCCTCAGAGAATTATGCATTCTTGCATGCTAGGCAGAAGCACATGATGATCGACATAAAGGAGAGTACAGTAATTGGCTAATAGATGTTAATTTTCCTTTACAGCAGCAGTATATTTTTGTGAGCAATACCTTGTGTGACAACATGGTGTTGTAATGACCTGTGTTGTGTGCACATCAACTGTATCACTTGAGCTCTGATTCATTGTCTGGAAGCCTAAACATCATGTCTAAAAAATTCCAGTAGTCATTGCTCATAATAAGGGCGGAAATGCTGGTTCAGAGCCATAGGAAGTGACACCAGGAAGTGTAAGAGATTGTTTAATATTCACTTTACGTATTCCTAAAAAGTAGGTGCATGATTTAACAATAGGAGGCACAACCATGTTTATTTTTAGCTGTTTTTTTAGCAGGGCTTCTTTTTTTTTTTCCTGCAGTCTTTCTTATTGAACATCATATTGTCTCAACGTAGGAGACTACCTGTACTTGATTATTTGGGAAAGTCTGAAGAAATGTTTTAACTGTATTGGATTAGCACCTTCAATTACATGATTACAAAAAATGTGAGTTTCACATTTTAAAATGGGACTGTCATTCTTAGAACATTCTGCTTATTGTTAATTCTGTGCAAAAAGGAGACACAAGAGCAAAGAACCTGACCCTGCAAAATGCTCAGAGCTTCATTGTAGCTTAGTGCAAGAGCTAATGCCGATTTCACAGGGTATTTAGGTGCTAAGGAACTGGCTAAGCACCCAGCTTCCACTAATCTCACATCACTTCAAGTTAGCACCCAAAATTCCTTTGAGGCTCTGGATCTCAGCGTTCTTACAATAGAGTTCAGAATCCATTAATCAATAAAAACAGAGCTCAGTCCAGATGGGCTGGATTCCTGTAGTGTTTTTGAAACAGTAGTCTTTGGGAATTGAGAAAGCTGAGCAAGAATTTAGCTGGTAGGAGGGGCAGAACTAGTCAGACTTGCTTGGCTTATGTGAGTAAGATGTAGTGCGTTGTATGTTACTCATAATCCTACCTTTGACATTTTATCCAGCTCCAAGAAGCATATGGAATAAAGGTACTAATTTAACTAATATTACAAACTCCTGAACAAATGTGGATTCATGCTGTCTTTCACTTCCACCTTCACTAGGTGCTTCCGCACTGGTAAAAGAGGCAAGAAAATTTTTCACCAGTGAATAGTTCTTCAACCCTAATAGGAATTAACCTCCAAGAGAAATCAGATGGTGTGGCTCTGTTCTGCAGCTTTTCTCTGCTAGCACAGATTCATTTTCATCCAGGAGGAGGAAGGATAGCCTGGTCTGAACAGTCTATTCAGAGATCCTCAGAACCCAATTTCTCTGATCATGCACTCTGTCTAGTGCTATGTGCTATTAAACCATTACTGGCTGGCTCACAGAAAGCCTTGCCTCAGAAGGCAAATGTACTTGACATTTTCTGTCACCACTTCTTCCTTCATTGATCTGCCAGCACTGCAAGATCCCTGCAACATAAAATGCGTACTAGACCCCAACTAATACCTCTATGAATTCCTCAGTTCTGATTCTGCTACTCTTATAAAAATTACACTGCTACAGGGTCCAGAGTCACCTCTTCATTGCTGGCACTGGAAAAAAAATCTGAATGCTGTTTTGTGCTGAATATACTTTTAAACCATGCATGGATGCGTCTGTTCCAACACATCAGATGTCCCTAGCTGCTAAAGTTGTGTTGCTTTTACAGTTTGTTGTGTAACAACAGGAAAGCTGAAAGGAACCTGAATATGGCCTGTAAAGTCTTGAGTGCTATTAACACTGAATGGACTGGGAAGCCTCTCAGGCCCGTTTCCTTTGGGAGTCCTATGCATCACACTTACTGTTAGCCACACCCTCTCCTGACTAATGATGACTGTACCAGTGTTTTGCAGGAGAACGAACATAATGGCACTTGATTGAATGATGAAGCGTGATAGAAAGCCTTGACTGATACCCTCACTAATAACAAAACGGTGCCATTATTTTGGACTTCAATTGTTTAATACAGTATCACTTGCTTTCTCTCCAAGACTGCAATTAAAGAAGTCGAGGATGCTGTGACCTAGATGCACAGAATAACTTAGTAGGATCTCGATACAGAAGTCCAAAGAGGTATCTCACCTTATGCACAAAGCCCGTAGGCAGCTCTGTTCCTGAGATGCCTAATGTTTTCTTATACAAATGCTCACATCTGCCTTTATCTTAGCTATACTGGAAGCTGTGCCTGTCTTACACTAAAGTTCATCCGTGATTCTCTAATTAATAATCTTTTGCCTAAACTTCCATGCTTGAAAAGATACATATTACGCTACTGCAGCAAGCTTTGAGCAAAATAGCACATCATGGCACTTTCACTCAAAATCCATGGCTGTTAGTGTTGAACCTCTGTGTCAAATAGTAGTATGTCTGTGACCGGAGCTGTTCTGCAAGATATTTGGATTCTCTTCAGTCTGAGGACATCGCTTTTTAAGAGTTGACCTAACTGCTCACATATAGTATTCCAGCAAAAATGCTACCCAGAAATAAAAAATTACTTGCATAGACAGAGTAGGACTCTTAGCCTAGACATCAGGCCACAACTAATAGCAGAGCAGTGTAGGTGCTGTTTTCTGTTCCTAAGTCTGTTCGTTTAACCTACTGTAAGCGGTAATTAAAGGAAGTGCATTAAAAGATCTGGGAACTCAGATGTAGGCCCAGGTTTCTCTTTCCCCAAGTGAGTTTCTTAATTGTTCAGCTGGAGAAAGATGTTTACTCCGTCTAGCCCAAAGAGGTTTATTATTTTCTGTACTATGGCACAGGTCTTAATAAGGGAAGTGAAGAGTGTTCCCATCTCTTCTGTGAAAGAGCCAGAAAGCAGGTTGTTAGACCTCTCCTCAGGGTTTGACATTCCTGTAGAAATAAATCCAGGCTGGCCACATTCTAGGAAAATGCTCTTTCCAAAGAAATGAACCTTATTTTCTATACAGCTTTTAAAAGAATACAAGTGACTCCTGCTCTGTTTCTGGAAAGGAGGACATTAATCTAGCCCTGACCTGAAGACAGGCAGACAGAATTAGGTGCTGATGGCCTTAGCAAAGAGAAATTTAAGTCACGTTAAGCATTCTCTGTAATGTTTTCTGTTGATTAGCTTACATGCAGTGTGCTGTCTGTTTTGAATCCCATAATCAGACACCCCACTCTCCTATGCATTTTTAGAAGTGTAGACACATAAATCGTGGCTTGAAAATCCTCTCCAAGAGGTTAGTATCTTGAATTCCAATTTTGCAAATTCTCAATTTCTTTTTGGATCTACTCCGTCTTGCTAGAAAACATAAATCTGAGTGTACTGTATGTAACAGCTTTTCTAGGTCCACCAGGCATCCTTTTATTTTCTTCTGGATGTGGATTTTTTCCATGAGAAGGAGAGTTGAAGTGGATTATATTTGTATGCCTTATGTTTTGAATTTACCAATTTCACAGTCTGGATCTGGATTTATGTGCCAGGTTTTAGGTTTTTATGGGGGTTACAAGGGAGAATATTGACCTTTCCCTTACATGAATGCACATATGTTCAAGAAATTCGGACTGTGGTGAGCCACAGTTCTGCCATGTCATACATAGAGAAAATCCTCATAGAAAGAAATCTGAACGGTTAAGTGTTGTAAAGAGGACAACTAACAGAATGTGGGACCATAGAGCAGCTAAAAATCCACAAAGAAGCCATCAGATACCATCTCAAGACACATGTCCCTATTAATGGGGCCTCTGTGCCCTGTCTGATCGTACCTTTCACAGTGATGACTTGCATGCTGGACTCAGAATCTCTCTTGTGAGAGGGAGAACTGATTCTGTCTCTATTCCATGTATATGTATCTTTGGTGGTTTTTGGGGTTTTTTTTTTGTGGTGTTTTTTTTTTTTCAGTTACAATAACCATAGTACATAAACTGTGCTGTTACTGTTCCAATGTTAGCAGCTGTGGCACATCTCTCTGACTTGTATTTGCTGTTTTGTCTGCTGAGAAGAGTGTGCCACACAGACTTAATTATTAACATGGCAATGTATATAGCTGTTAGGAAATCAGAATTAGCATAGTGTCTGTAGTGCCAGTTTTGATGTTGAATTGTGTAATTTTTTAGTTCTTGCACTCATAGTTGAGGCCCACCTCAATCACAGGAACACAAGTAATGTTTGTGGTATTTTTCTCTAAGGTTATATTGCCATGAGCCATTTTATTTTTCAATAGATTGCTGTCTGGCATTTTGAGGAAGGGTTTTGGTTTGGCTCAGCTGTCTGGAACTCAGCAGGGATTATTTAGAGAAAAATTGTCCATAACTTCAATAAATAAAGATAGTGGGAATGGTATGAATGAAAGCAAAAGACATAAGTAAGAATGTGTTTTAAAACTTTCAAAATAGTTCAAAACCCAATATTGTCCATATATCTAGAAGTTCTACTGAAAGCCTTAGTATACTAGCTACTATGTAAATAACTTCAGTTTCAGATCCCATTCTACTTTAAATGTTTTTTAAGTCTGCTTGTAATGTTTTATCGGTTAATTTGTTACCAAAGGTTGTAGAAGATATAACAAATGTTAAATGCAATAAAATACGCAATCTGCTAACTCTTTGGTGTGAGGGATTGGTTGAGGGATAAAGTTCATTGTACTAGCATTGCCTAAAAACAAGTCACGTGAGTTGTATTAAAAAAAAAAAAAAGTGGTTTGCATTCTACAGCTTGCAAAGTTTTGACTGAGAGTTTCCCGATAGATCTTATGATCCTGCACCTACTGAAGTCAACAACAGAAATACTGAAAAGAGTTTGAATCATTGCTACAACCCATGTTTCCCATTTATTGAGTATACTGGATTCTGATGCTTTCTTTCTTTCAATATTTTCAACAATTCATATTACATTCCTGGTTCTACAATTTAATTTTGGGTCCGTACTTCAGAGAGAGACTAGTTTCCTCCTTAATGCTCTTGTTTACCACTTCTAATCTGTGTGCGTGTTCATGTTTGTGCATATACTTGCAAACACAGGTGGTAGGTTTTTTTACAGCTGGTGGAAACATTTAATTTCATAGTAATTTTTCTCTGCACTGACAAATTCAGTGTCCATTCAGAATTACCTGTTAAAGCTCCTGTAGTCAGGCAGTTCTGGCTTTGCTTCAGGTTTAAAAAGTTTAGGATATAAAGCTTCCAGCAGCTCTGGATCATCCCTGATGGCTTCTATCCAGGGAGACTGATAATACTTTGGCACAGAAGTAGTGTTGAACTTTTCAGGAGGAATTTCTTTCAGTGGTCCAGAATATCCTGCAAGGTGATCAAGGCAAAACCGTTATGATAATACTTTGCGTTTTCTGCTTCCTTACCACCATTCTATGTAACTAGGAAATAACATACCATCATTTCACAGTTAGGCAAAATGAACAATTGGATCAAGTCACCTGGCCAAAGCTACACAGAAACAGAAAGCCGGCAGGGGGAATTTGTAACCTTTTAGATAACTGCTCCAAAGTATTCCACGCTCTTTTGAAGCTAAGTTTATTTTAGTTTTATATAAATTTGTTTCTATCATTATAAGCATTTGTTTGAAGCCAGGCTACAGCTACACAGCCCTTGGGCTGAATTAACAAAAAGATTTTAAAAACAATCTTTTGGTTAAAACTAGGATAATTCTATAGTCTTTGGGTGAAATTTTCCAAAAGTATTAAAAGGATTTGGGATCACAGCCATTATAATGGAGTTTTTGTCTTTGCCTCTACCTTAGATGCTTTAAAATGTCCTACCTACTTGGTTCTCTGGTCCTTTTCATCATCTGAAAAAGTGAAGAATCAGTTGTTTTCTCTGCATAATCATCTGAGGATCAGGCTCTGATCGGAATTTTACTAAATAAATAAATTCCATATTCAGTGTGTTTTCTTCTAAAGCCAAGCACAATATGGCAGGAATAAATAGCAGGGTGAGGGAAGTCAGACCTCAATGTACAATCTGAAGAATTAAAACCAGCCAGGGATTATCCAATTATATGAATTATACTATTTATTTGAAAAACAAGGGAAATTTATTCTACCCTTTTACCCTCCTGCTACATCTAGCTCTGTAAATTAATGCTGTGTCCTTCTATAAGCTTAAAACCCCCTGTGGTTTAATATCTACTCCTTTTGCCAGACCTTTTTTGCCTAAAGAAAGGCTTGAAGATTTCTATCATGTCTTAGCAATGGAAATTACCTCTGTTTGCATTGTATTTGACCAATGGATGCACAGAGGCTTAGCAGTCACTAACAGAGTAGCATTGACCTAGTTTACATAGACTGTAAAAGGTCTGCACAAAACATGCATTGAGTAATTCTGAACAAAGAATGAATTTGTAAAAACCACAGTCTGTTCATGGATAATTCATAAACAGGAAGAAGAGCTATATCACTGAATAAATTAATTAAAACAAATTAGCCTTCTCTAGTCTTTAAAGAATACAAAATAAGGCCTTCTTGTAGCTCACTGCTTTAAATAAAGACAACAGTACCCTCACAGTTAAGGACTTAAAAAAAGAACAGTTTACGCAGCCAGAGGCAAATTCCTTTTTAAGTTATTCCTCTGTAAATGTTTCTAGCACAACTTACAGTGACTTCAGATTTACGTTTATGGGTAATTAAACTACAATGGATAACTTTCAGACTGTTGAGCAAAGTGTTGCATATTAGAAACAAAGGTTTGGCAAAGAAAAATCAGCATATTAATCCAGTTTTAAATCTGAGGATCTGTTTCTCAGTGTTTATAAGACCAGTAAATATAGGAGCAGTCTCTCTTGATATTAATGTATGTTTTCAGTTTAAGGAGAAGTAGTACAAAAGGCATATCAAATCTTTAAAAGTGAACAGAAGCAACTGAAGAGCACCACTTTACTTTTCTGGGGGAGATTCTGATTAGTTATCTGACTCAAATTTATTGATTTCTAATAGTAAGTCCGTTAAGAAATTCTTGTTGAAGATACTGTTTTATAAAGAGGTCCTTCCTCTGCTGTGAAATGAGAACTAAATATATTTAATGTCTGTAAACTCATGTATTACCTGGGGCAATGTTGTCAGGATGTGGTGGGCTCCGGGGATCAGGTGTATTAGGAGGTGTCATTGGGGCATGCTGGGGAATTCCTTCCACACTGAGGCCATCCATTGTAACACTCTGTATGGGCTCTCCACGCTGCATTCAAATAGAAATAAATATCATTAACAGCACAGGCAAAAAAAGCCTCTGTGATTCTCTGTTGAGAGTTGGAGTGATACTCCAATTTACAGCCCAGATCTGAGACCCAGGGTATGCTATCCGAAGGTGTACTGTCCTGCTGTTTCGTACCCTGTTTGCTAGATAGCACTCCCCAGGATTTTCTGGCTGTTAGCCAGAAGATGAAACAGTTTGACAACTCTCTTACATTGGCTATGTAAGCAAAAATGAATAATTTTTCAGTGTTAAGAGTGATATCCCAGCACAATTTTAAATGTTTGTATTACAAGTGTGTGAATGCTTTATTGAAAGGATTGGAGGTGGTGTGAGCTAGGTCCCCAAGACTCCTAAAGTCTTATAACCATCCAGCTGAGTTGTCTGACCTTTTCCTAAATTTGGCATATTTAAATATTGATATGCAGTCTACAAAGAGAGTTCATCCCATCTGCTGCTTGCACCAATCACCACAAAATCTACCTGTCCATGTGGGCTGTGTGGTTCACAGCAAAGAGCAGATCTGATCACTTCGACAGGGGGGCCTGTAAAATGTGTCCCTTGGATCACGAGATGCTAGAAGCTGTTATGGGCCAGACAGAGCATCCTTGCTACCCAAAGATTCAAGAAATCTGGCAAGTTTGAGCGGTTTGAGTTTCAAAGCACTGATTCTTCAAAGTGTCTCTTCCCATATCAGTTGCAAATTCACTGCATTTTTTGAATTGTTTTTGTTTGGGATTTTCTTTTCCTTTGTTTGTAATAGAAATAACAACTTCAGCGCAGGTCACTTTCTGGCAATTCATGATATGCTGTTATTTTCCACCCTCCTATTGGGTCACAGGTTCTAAGGAAACATCCAAAGGCTTAATCATTGTTGCATAAATATAGAATTAGAGTCTCGTAAGAAGTCAGTATCTTATTTTAGCTATGACACATAGGCTAAAAGCAATTTAAATATAGACTGGTTTAGAGTAAGAGTTTCTTAAAGTAGGAGAGCAAACAAATAATACTTGTTTAAACTTGAAACAAAAAAAGATCAAGGCAGTATGTTTTCTAGCCATCCTGAAGTATGTTAGAAAGATGAATTTTGGCAGGCGGAATCATAAAGATGATAAAGACAACACCAGTGGTGGCTAAATAGGCATTTAAGGGAAGGAAACAGAAAGCAAAGAGGCATCATTTTTTCATGTGTCAGAATGTCATACTGACTGTACGGCATGTGTACTTTATGTGTTTTTGTGGGAAGAAGTAGACTTGAGGGGAACTCAGAATTTATCTGTGTAGCTTCTAATACTCAATAGAGGGAGAAATTGGGGGGACAGTATTCATAGATGGGCTTCTAAATAATAGTGTTCTAGTAATGATATTGGGTGTTCAACAGAGTTATTCAGATTTTTTATATGGGATTTCTTTTGTGCAGATTTATTTTTAAAAGGCAGATTTATCAAAACTCAAACGTGATCCCATTTGATCCCTATGTAATTTAATTTCTGTTGAGTGAGTGACCAAAGAAGCTTGAAATATCTGCACCATAAAAAAAGGAATGTAAAAATTTTTCTTCTATGACACGAGATATTAAGACATACTTTTCTTCCCGAGTAAAGTTAATTTTTTGTGTGGGAAATGTAAAGGCCACAGAATTACAAGTGTATTTACCATAAAGTCAACAAAACATAGAGAATTCCTTCTTCAAGAAGGGAATAAAAGTATTTTAGAGATTTCAGCTGTGATACTGGAAATACTGAACTCAGCTCCAATAATAGCCTCCCTGACTGTTGTGAGATCTCTCAACATTTTGATTAGCATGGGCAACGGTAAATTGCAAATGCCTCTCTTATTGTCTGCTCCCAAAGCCTCCTTATGAAATGCAACTAGACAAAAAGTTTACTTAGAGTCAACAAATTGTATTCATTTCATTGTTTCTGATTAATTTACAAGTGTGTGTGTAAATTATTTAGTAAAATTTAACATACTATGAGTAAGACCTTTGGTGCTTTGCTGTTCTGATTAATAAATTAATTCTATTTGTGCCGATACAAACTTTAGATTATATCACAACAATACATTACATATAGTTACTATTTTTCTTATCCCAAGTGACGATTAAAGAATTGAGTGAAAGTCTGTGTAAGGATTCTGTAGGGGTTGGATGCTAACACAATCATAGGACCACCTATGCAAATGATTAGTTGTAAAAGCTTCAGGGAAAGAGAATTCTGTTCTACAAGAAATATTTCCTAAGTTTAATAATAATTAACTTTTGTAGCACATATTTCTTTTAATCTTGAAAGCAGCTTAAAAGTACTGGGACAAATTCCGCTTCTTTAGTCACGTAATTTGTATGTGAAATCAGTGGGGATGCATACATGTAACTGAGTAGCAGCATTTAATACAACACTGGAATTAGAGGGGCTGCTTGCATGCTGTATTAGACTGGGCATAGAGTATTCATGTTCAAATAATTAAACCTTGCAGCACATTGGAGAGTTAGGTAAAATTTATGAATGTTGTTGTCCCTATTTTCAGAGGCTAAGCAAAAGGTTTAAATATTTTGCAAAGGCCACAGATGATACAGGCGCCAGGTGCATTTAGTTCCTGCCATGAGGATTCCCAGGGTATCACTAATGCTTTAACACAATTCTTGAAGGACTAGTTTGAAGAATAACTGTCAGTCAGTGACAAGCTCCATCCTTTTTCTCCCTGTTGCAACAGGCAGGCCAGAAGTGTATTAGTACCAGTTGTGAGGGTCATTTTGTTGCCTGGGAACCACATTGAGACCAAAACCTATTTTAATAAAAATAATTCTGCTTGCATGAAACAGACTTTTATTTCTTCCAACCTTTTGAATATCATTAAATAGTTAATTTTCACATTAACTAGTTAATTTTCAGTAGTCAATGAGCCAAGTGTTAGAGGATAAGAACTCTGATCACTAGTAACCTGAATCAGATTTGAATGAGAATGATTTGAATCTGATGTCCTTAAGTATTAAGGCTTTCAGATTTTTTATTTGTTTGTAGGAGCTCAGTAAAATACAAATGGCTTCCTTCGTGTTAGCCTCATTCTAGTATAGGATTTTGCTTCTATTCTTCCTGAAACTACAAATACATCACGCACAATGTGTATCATGAGCACAAAGGGAACCCCAAGCTAGTCTCACTGTGTTTCATTAATACGTTATTACAAAATACTCACATTTCTTGGCTTGTTTGCTACATAATGATAATTTTCATATGTGTATTTGTCAGATCTCCGCTGACGTCTCTTGAAGAGTCTTGCACCTCTGTTGCTGAGTGTCGATAGTTCCTCTACCATGATATCTCGGGGGGTGCTGACCTTTTTTCCAAGGTTTAAGCTGGGTGAGACTGCAATACAATGGATAAATACATACCTCTGTTTTTCTTAAATGCCTGATATTGCATGCCCTGATATCCACCTGAAATCCAACAACATGTTAATGCATACTTATCTAACACATAACATAGCTTCATACAGTGTTAGTGAAATTAATCATTCTTCCAAAATTTTGGAGCAGAGTATTGAACACCACAAACCCATTTTTTCGAAGATGCTAAGCACCTCAAGCTCCAAATTTACTTCAGTTGAATGGCATTCAGCTGTTATCAAAATCAGGTCTACAATGTCCTACACGCCATCTTAATAGCAGGCTGGTAAAAACTGGCTTCTGGTGAAACCAGGAACAAAATTCCATCTGAGCCCAGTGTTCCCATGTCAAACCTTCAGTTAGCTTTGTGTGTCCTGTACTGGAGAGATGAGCAGGTAACCCCTTTTAAACATACCTACCAGTTTCTTATTGCTTATAAACATTTTATTTTCAATTATTCTTTAATATTCTGCTTGCTTTTGAAGAAGTCCAGGGTGTGTTTTGTACTTTGAGAAAAGTTTACATTAGAAAGTATGTATTAAATAGTAGTTTTTAACTATTTTTAAAGAAGCTTTCAAAATAAAGCTCAAGGTGTTGAAAATGAGAGCCCTAACAAAGAATTACAACATGCTTCTAGGAAGTGATATGTTTAGAACATTTTCTTTTTATTTCTCTCTAAGAGGAAACTGAATTACTAGATGCAGTATTACTTTATTCACTGCTTGGGAAAAATTCCTTCTTTGTTCAAATCCTGGGCAATTTGAAAATGAAAATGTATAAGCAGGGGAAGAGGAGATCAATTGGGACTGTAAATGGAGAATTCTGAATAGCAGAAACTCTACTGGTCATCTTTGTGGTAGTGTTCTGGAAACTGGGATGCTGGTGGCAATGAGCAAGCTGTTGCTTAGTGACTGAACTCTCTTACTAGATGTCCTCAACTTATAGAGGAAGCTTAAACCTTAGAATACAGTAGCTTCAACACTGAACAAACTATTTTCTACTGATTTATTTTTGCTTAGAAGTTTGTAAAATTTGACAAATATAACAATAATTGGATCACAAAGTAAAAACGGAATTTTTAAGAAGCTAATTCCTGTTGCCACTTACTTTAATTTTTATCATTTTAGTAATTGAAATTGTTCTCCTCAGTTGTTCATAAACTTCAGGAAGAAAAATAGGAAGACACAGTGTGCTTTGAGGAATATATCAATGGTCTAGTATGTTTCTTTGATCCACTTATTCAAAGTTACATTCTGTTATTTCTTTAATAATAAGACATTCTATTCTTCATATATTCTTACGGCCTACAGGATTTAAAATTCTGAACTTTGGCATATACTTTAATGCATTAAAATGAAATGAAAGCAAATTATATGTAAGACACTGTATCTTGCTTCCAGAGTAAGCACACAGGAAACCCAGTTTAAAATTAACATTACAAATTAATTAACTGCAGAAGGTACCTAATGTCAAAGTTAATATTGCATATGCAGAGTTTCATTTTGAGTAAGTGGCATGTTCAACATGGCATATGTCTCCTAGTAACTTTATGTTGGAAAAACAGTGTTATTTGCTGACGTTTAGGAAAACTTAATTGAGACAAGTATATTAAATATTTAGCCGAAGCTGTATAGACAAGAGTTTTCCATGTAGTAAATCAAACAAGTCTGTGGGCCCTGGGGTGCATCACTGTTGATCCACTTCTGTTCATACAGATTTCAATTAATGTTTGCAATAGATTTAACTGGAGCAAGAGCAAGCTAACTGTATCGTGAGCCAGAGCATGCACTTCTGCTTTAAAAATAGTATGCACAAAGAATCCTAACACCCTCCTGTTATTTAAAAGGTAACTACAAAACAGAGAGTTCTTAACATGGAAGAAAATGACTCAGCTTGCCCAGTGCAGCCATATCAGTGACAGATAGTGGTGGGGTTTTGGCTCTGTGGCTGAGATAAGTGCACTAGTTATTGGCCTGTGACCTGAAATTTAGACCGACAAGTCATATTTTGATTTTGTAATTTCTGAAGATTACTCCAGGGCTATGGACTGTTGGATGGTTTTATATCAGTGAGGAGCAAGAAATATACCCCTCAAATCAGCAACATTTTCATGTAGAAAAAGCTTTTCTTCATTGTACACAGAGTGGGTAGAGTATGTACATCCTCAGAGATTGGGGTGCCAAGGTGATTGCAGATCTGTCCAAACCACTCGGTATTCTTCTGGGACATGCTGGATGTTAACTATTTTGGGCCTTGCTGTTCCCTTACATATGTATTGTTCTTGTTAATGTTAACTGAAGGCTCCAAGGTACTTTGTAACCCACAGTTGTGTACTATTGTGAATCCAGGCAGCATCCCAAAAACATAAGTGTGAAGTTCATTTGAATCCCTTGCCAACTAAAATCTAATCATCTGTCTAGTTTTATGATGTGTCTAGGGATTGTTTCAGTGTCAGTGCAGAAAAGGTGATGAAGAATGAGAATAGGAGGACATTTAGAGGATGATAGAAAGAGAACATCAATGTCATAAATGGACATTGTAAATTAATACTGGAAGTTTAATTCAGAGTTTAATCCTAATCTTAACCTTTTAGCTTCATTTCTTAATTTGTTCCTGCCAAGTCCTTCCTGTCCTGTGCTTAAAATCATAACAGACTGTTTTTAAATATGATTTATATAGTTCCTCCTGCATTCACTACCTAATCCCACTTTAATCCTCCGGTTTACAATCTTCTAAATACCTTAATCTGGATTATAAATTTTAATAATGAATATCAGACAGTATGTATGTTTGTTGTAGTACCAGAAATAAGATTTTTTTAACTATATCATGAAAGATGGTTAATCATGTAGCTACTGAAGAATGCATTTAAGAAACAGTATGGAACTGGACATGAGATTTAAATCAAGTTCATCACCTGATGAACTTCAAGGACTTCCTTAAACATATGTATTTACATACATGTTTACCTCTAGCCGGTAGCCTTAGAAATGTTATGATTAGTCCAAGTCTGCCAGTGAAGAACCAAGGGGTTGGGGAGATCACTACACCCACACGCTGATTTACTACTACAGTCTTTCTTCTGGGACCACAAGAGGGTTTACAGTTAGCGTCTATTCCTGCAGCATTTTATGGTGTGTCGAACTTCTCTGAAACACAAAGTCACGTCCCGTGAGGCAACAGGAGATGTGGACTTTCAGTCATTGCCAGTCTTGCCTAGAGACTGGTAATCTTTGAGACTCTCATAAAAGCTTGTCTGATTTTGTATCTTATCAACAAGTGTTTCTGCTATGAATATCTTTTAACGAGGAATTTGAATTCACTGTTTACCTGAAAACATTATAATACAAAGAGGCTGAAACAAAAATGCCGTAGGTGTGCTTTCTGTGTGTCAATCCAAGCTACCAGAGCTTGCGCTGCAGAATCTTCTGTTACTGTTTACCTCTGTTAACAGTGGGGAGTTTCATAGGTCTGTGAGACCGCCTGAAACAGTACATTTAATTTTTACGTAATTACCAGGTGCAGGACCTTCATTACTTATAGCAATGCAAAACCCAGAAAGACAGTAGTTTACCCGCCAGATGTCAGGTTAAGCTTGTTGAATTAACAATTGGGGGAAAAATAAAATGTCAAAAATTAATAGAGCTGAATTTAGTAATTCAAAAATCAGATTTCTCCTTATTTTTTCCAAAAATTGTTCAGATTTGGTCCCAGAGAACTAGCATATACTTTGTGTGATTACAGCTTTGATTATCCTTCTGTTTCTTAACTGGTTTCACTGAGCTTGTACAGTTATAAATTTCAGACTCTTTATCACACCCATTTAATGAAATTTCATAATTTTTTTTAACATTTAAATATCCCAGGCATCCAAAGACGATGCAGAAGTAGATCGTACACTTAAAGAGTTAGTATTGCCTTCAGTGGCCACATACCACAGCATATGTTGTAGGATAAGCTGTCATGTCTATGTGTATGAATCTAAACTTGACAGCAAATCTGATAATACATAAATAACAAAAAGGACAGATTATGTGAGGCAAATGCTAAGTATCAGCACAGATTATCCAATAACTCCAATGATTTCAAGGACTGTATGGTAGATTTATTAGTATTGCTATAAATAGTAGCAACATTTACCATGTGAAATGCCTGGTTCCAAACAAACATATGAAAGGCTTTTTTTTTTTTTTTCCCCTGAAGAGCTTATAGGCTATTTCAGGCACATATGGTACTTGGGTTTACAATACCAAAAAAGAAAAAAAAAAGGAGTTGTAATGAAATCTGTGAGGGTAGACTGGCTTTCAGACTTAAGTGTGTGTGCAGTGGAGAATGGAAAGAGGAAAAAGATGTTTGCTTAGGAATAGAAATTACAGAAAAAAAATATGGAAATATCAGAAGTACTAGGACCAGGCACTGAAACTTGTAGCTTCTTTTCCTAAAAATCTTGTGTCTCTTGTCCTACTCTTCCTGCAATCACAATGGTCACTGGGTGAGTACAGAAACCATCCCCAAATTCTTTGGAGCAAAAGCCCATGAGAAAGTTTTTCAGTACTGGAATTTAATGTTCAGTGTTTTATCCTCTGTGAGTGGTATAATTCTCATAAATTCTAAATATTAATGGAGCTCCCCATTTTTTCAGTGAGGCTTGTGGGGTGCTTATCACTTTAAAAACATTGATCTTTTACATACATGGTACAAAAAAGCTTCATGGGGAGGATTGGAAGGATCTCCAAAAGCATTCAGCACATACCTAATGAAAGCCAAGCAGATTTGTATTCCTAACTGAGTTAATTGCTTCTTAAGGTGTCACACCAGAAGTGTAATTTTAAGAACCTGGTTTAGAAGATCATAGAATCATAGTATCATAGAATGGTTTGGGTTGGAAGGGACCTTAAAGATCCGGTTCCATTCCCCCTGCCATGGCAGGGACACCTTCCACTAGACCAGATTGCTCAAAGCCCCATCCAGCCTGGCCTTGAACCTTCCAGGGCAACTTCACTCTGTGCAACCTGTTCCAGTGCCTCACCACCCTCATTGTAAAATATTCCTTCCTTATGTCCAATCTAAATCTGCCCTCTTGCAGTTTAAAGCCATCACCCAAACTACCTTCTCATAAATGTCTGCATTTTCATCAGTGCAACAAGAGAAAAGTAGAATTTCTTCACATAGGATTAATTGGTGGATGTGCATTAGAGAGAATTGCCAAATGCTAGTAAAATTTGTTAGTTACAAAGATAAAGTTTGAGAGGAAGGAACAGAGATGTAAACATTTTTTTCAAAATTTTTTATCATTCATGTAAAAAAGCAGAGTGAAACAGAGCGAAAAAAGAGGATACAGATCAGCATGTTTCTTAGATGATAGCCTTTTAAAATGGAATGAAGTCATGTTATTAACCCCAAATAATATTCTGAAAGGCTATCCTAGCAGAATGTACATCAGCTGTTAGATTACTTCATTCCTCCACAGCAGTTGTTCATCTGAAAATAGCTTTCAAATGAAAAGAGGCAACTACAAAAGGATTAGTTACCATAGGCAGCATGATACTCCCACAAGATTATTTATGGCAAAACACCCAGAGACAAAGCTGTAAGAGAGTTAAACTCTATGATTAAAAAAATATATCAGGGAGGACTAGAGGACATTGCATATACAGTAAGCTGGGTTCAGCGCTATACCATTTCTGTGTATTTCATCCATAATGGCTGATGCTTGTTGTTTCCTCTCTTTGACCATGGCAGAATGTGATAACATTGTGATTTTCTGATAGGATTTTTCCTTGCTGAAAAAAAACAACACATTTTTACATTGTTGAGCCAGCTTGCACAATTCAGCCAACTTTAATTTCTAATAGCCCCTTTAGAATGGCTGAATAGTGAAGTTAGTTATTTCTGATTTAGAAATACTGCACTCCTGATTGTGCAAAATGCACTGGCAATTCTTGCTTGCAGGCAGATGCTAGAACATGTTCTGATGGATAGAAGATTTGAAGGAATGGACTTTGAGTTGGCTGCATAAATCCTGTCGCAAAATCAGTGTCAGTGGTCTAGGCCTTCTCACATCTACACGTTATATTAAGAGATGCAAATCATAACTAATATTTTAATTACATCTTGGTTTATGATTTCAGAAATGTTACATTTTGACATTTCTTAATCTAATAAAGAATTTGAGGAACTAAATGAGATGCTCTGGCACCTTTAAAGAAAGTGCATTTCTGACTAAGTAAAAAGATAAACATCTTTTTAATTGCAGAGTCAAGAGGTTACATAAATGTCTTTTATATGACAGTTTGTAGGACAGACAATGTCAAAATATTTCAGGAAGCAGTACACTTACCCTACTGTTTTGTTGTGCAGAAAAAAGCGATCTCAACCCTTTAGTTGAAGCTTCGGGAGTTAGTTATGTATGGGGGTGACCTGCCTGGTCCAGGATGGTTTCTACCCTTGTGCTTGGATCTGCATGGTACCTAGTACCGAGACAAACTGGGGGCTGATCCTCTTCAAAGGGATTGGCATCCAGCTGACATCAACTAGTTATATATAGAATCAAACACTCCAGCCACTCATATCTTCCTGGCGAAAGAAGAGAACAGAAAAGATACAACTGCACCCACAACAAAGAGAGTTTATATCCCTTTCAGAGCTTATTGGAAGATTTAATGGAATGCTCCCTTCATACTCGTACAGATCATCTCCTCATCACCTCTGAGAATAATAATCTCTGTGTTATAACGAGGAAAGAGACATTTAAAAATAAGCTGTTAAATATATGGATGGGCAAGACTGTATCAGATGAGAATGGCATGGGCTAATCCTTTAGTGAAAGATGAAACCATGCTTCAATATTAGCTGATGGCTAAAGTCAGTGACAGATGGCTGATACACAAACTCTGTTCTGAAAAAGAAATGACAAATTTTTCAGTATTATATGTGGTAGGGAGCAATTGCTCAAGAAGCACACACCTTGCAAACTGTTATTCAAAATCTCTTCATTTTCTTTGTGCATTAGGAACAGAAACCTGCAGTAATTTGAAACTTAGTAATATTCAGCATTCCAGGATACTGTTGTATCAGTTTATCAAAGAAATGTGTGATATGTGGAGCACAGATATTTCATGACGGCAACCAACTTCAGACAGAAAGAAACAGCGGCAGAAGGAATCATGCCCCCCTTACCCTCCTGTCTGAATGCAGGTAGCTGAATTATGGGGCAGTAAAAGCAAGATGAAGTTTTTGTATTTCGGATTCGGATTTGGGTTTCTTCTAGGAAGTTTTCTTATGGAAAATTATGGTCTTCTTTGGCTTGGAGGATTGATCAGAAAATTGCTTGCCTCCTGATATGACAGGAGAAAGGAATTCTGACTGTAAATGGAAGCTGGAGAGTAATAAAATACGCCGACACAATGTGCATAACTTTTCAAGCAAGAAGCACTCTGAGACAGATAAAATGTATGTGCCTGATACAATGTCCTAAAAGTCTGCCTGTCCAACCAAAAAATTGCATTGTTTTTCCTCAGCTTTTCTATTCCTAGGCTTAGCTTTGCAAAGCGTTTTGCTGAGGTCCTAGAAATCTCTGCCCCAAAGAGGTGTTCCTTTTAATCCTCACTATCAGAATGTACCTGCTGCTGTTACTCATTGGTAATCCTTTTCTAGTTTTTGTGCTTGGATCAGCCACTTTTGACAGAACCAGCAAGCGTGGTCAGAGTCTTGGTTGAATTTTATCTATTCAGCTAAAGGCTAAGATTGTTCTCAGTGGTTCACCACCAAGCTGTCAAGTGGGATTGCAGGAGAGTCTGTCAAGGGTTCATGCTACTCAGTATTTTCTTTAATAACTTCAGTGATGAAGTAGAGAATGTCAATTAAATGCCAACCTAGGAAAATTACAAGTGGTCTGTAGGGAAGAATTTAAATGTTAAATTAACTTGATGAACTGAAAAAAATAAAAAAATCAAATGCAATTCAGGAAAACCACATCCAAATGAAATTATAAAGTGGGCGTTCAACTGATTGACACTGAACTGGTCTTTAAACTTGAATTTTTGATCCAGGAGGAAATATCAAGAGGCATCCCAAATGGGATAGTCCCATGTTTAGTCTATTCCAACTTCCATTAACTAATTATTTGATAGAATAAAAAATGCACTAGTAAGATAAATTGTGCTTTTACACTATTGGAACAGCATGTACAATTCAGCCAACTGTTAATTCTGGATGATGGCAAGCTCTTAAGAATGGTAAGATTACCATTCAAAATTACACTGAAAAATTCTTGAAATAATTCAAAATCAGTAAAATTAAGAAATAGAAGGAAAAGTAGTTGCACATAAAAAGCAAAAATCAATTGTGGGGAAAGAAACTAAGGAATAACTGCCAAAAACAATATGGCAGAATTACTTTGAATCACAACATAAATATTAGTCACTAGTGCAGTACAAAAAAGGGCAAATATTTTGAGCTTTGTGAACAGAATATCAAAAGGAAGATAATCTCATTTTGCTGACACTGAGGAGCTGGAATATTTTCATCATCTTTAAGGAAGACATAAAGATATCAAGAACTAAATAAAATCCAGGCAACACATGCTAAGGAACATTACCTGCGAGGAAAGAGTGAAAGAATTTAGTTTGTTTGTCTTAGCAAAGACAAGAAGGAGGTGAGTCGTGATAGCAATCTCTTCACATATAAAATGAGTCTGTAATCTAGACTCCAATCTTGTTCACAAAGTTTGGAATAAGAAGTAATCATCTTATTTTATATCAGAAGTATAGACAACATATTAAGAACTTACTTTCTTGGAGGATTGCTGGCATTGGACCAGAACACTAAGTGATGTTGTGGAAAGAACGTCCTTGGCAATTTTGAAAAGCAGGTAGTTTAGACATACTGGTCTTGCCTCAGTGCATGGGTATGAACTTGATGATTTTAGATTTCACTTGCAGCCTTAATTTTTGTATAATTCACATGAAAACAGATACCCCTTAGTTAGCAGTAATCATTATTTAACAGTCCCACTAATCTATTAGATTAGTGTGTTGCTTTTTGTTGGAATTGATACTGGAATTAGCTTCTATTTTTGCAGTTTTATTTCCAGCACTTAGCAAATCCAGGAGCTCCTGTTTGGCCTTCACAAAGGGACAGTACTCACAGATTTCAGTTACACACAAATGTTTTGTTTGTGTTTAAGATTTTCACAAGCTTTCACTTATGCATCCAGGACTCGCTTCTGATTTTGTTTGCAGTATTTTAATATCTGAATAATGGAAATACCATAAGAATATCAGATGTTGCATTTGGTGGCTCTGAGGGAAAAAATGTGAACACAAACACTGAAATGTTTGGAAGTTTTGTGAATTCAACCTACTTATTTGTGATATTTGTGTACAGGTCCAAATGTTTATGGCAATATCTGCAGTTCAGCAAAGTGCTTCTGATCAGAGTTTTAAGAATGTTTCTAGTACTTTTGTCTGTTTTGAAACAATTTTCTATTTTATGTGTTGTCACTTACTGCATTGTTGAACTTCAAAAGTATATTTTATTCCAAAGAAAAAGTGGTGACAGCAACTTACAGATGACACAACCTGAAACTTTACTGACAGATATTTTTACCTGTAAATTTTATCATTTAGCAGTTGAACTTTAAAAAACTTTGTAGAATGACTATCCCAGAATTTAATTTACTACTTAGTAGTGTGTCAAGATTTTGCCATTAACTGAAATAGAAATAAGCATATGTCATTGCAGTTGGAATAAAGAATGTTTAACTGTCATAGCTGCAAAACTAGAACTGATCCTGTTGAATGCTACTTTCCTTTATAATGCTCAAAGAAGTTCAGGGCCCCATAAAATATACCAAGTTGCTAAAACATCATTCATATATATACATGACTAATAGAATGTCCATAATAATGAGTAAAGGTTAAGGAAGGTGAAAGAATTACAGTACTAGGTGACATCCTAACAAAATCAAACCTTACATTTCAATGAGAAGTATTATTTAGCAAGTGGCAAACTAGGATGATTAAGTCAGCCTGCAAGCAAGGACAACATTAGCCTGCCTTCTTCCTTTAGGTCATTTTTGTTTAACCAAGAGAGATTTTTCCTTTTGGTATTATCTTTTCCAGCACCTTGTGCGATCTTTCCCACCACACTGCTTCCTCTGAATTGCATAATTGACCAGAAAGGAGGTCCAGGCTAGCAAGTGGAAAAAGCCTGAACTACATACAGTCATCCACTTCTGTAACTCATTTCTCCCTCATTTTCTCTCCTTTTCTGTCCTTTTCTTTTTTCGCTTTTTCTCTTTTCTCTTCTCTTCAACATGGAAGAGAATGAGTTACTGTAGTTTCCTCTCAAATAAGACTTAAACTAGAGGCAATTTAAGTGCTGAATAATGCCTCAGTTCTTAGCAGGTGCTTAAATTCATCCTGAGACTGACTGCCATATGTGCTTAATTTTATGCCATGAATTTAAATCAATGAACTATTCAGGGTATTAAAGTTAATATATCTGTAGTGACTTATTCACGATATGAGTGAAATCAAGAGGTTCAGGGATTAGGTATGTCTGTTTGTAAAAGGGGGGGTGTAGTTACTACACAGTAACAAAGTCACTGCTCAATTAATGGCTTAACTAATGTTTCTGTATTCTGTATCCATCATAGCTTCAGACAGCTATTCACAGGTATAACTGTTACTGTGAAATACCTGACTGGAGCCAAAGAATAAATTAGGTAGAGGTAAACTGCCAACAGTTGCTTTTTAAAATGAAACTGGTCTTTACAGACGTGGAGGTCAATAAAGCATTTCAAAAATAAGGGATGCAAGAGTTTCCCTTCTGAAGAAAAGTTCCACTGTCTTCTTTTGCAGTGCTTAATTTCAGTAGTAGTCACAATAAAACTGTTAATTTTTTTTAAGCACAGACAAGCGGAAAATGTTGTAGCCAGATTTACCTCACAGTAGATTTTCATGTATGTGTAGGACATGCTTGGTTTGTGCTAAAGTGGGATGATGTGTATGTAACAAAGAAATGAATGTAATTAAAGGCTGGCATTAGGAAAAAGCTTGTTCCATTTGTTAAGCAATGAGTTGCTAAAGAAAGCCTGTATTCTAGTATATTTGCTAAAACAAAATGTTAAAAAGACCTGTCACATTTTCTGTCACAGGTCTTTCCAACTTGTATTTTTGCCTCTAATGCATTGAATAATTTTCTTTGTCAGTTCTCTCACCTTCAGGAAAATCTGCAGACATGTTTCTCACAAATTTGGCATGATCTAAATGAATGTTTCTCTTGATAATAGTAGGGAGGTTTGTTTTGTCTTTGTAAAAGTTAAATCCTGAAGGAGATAGACCTATAATCCTGCTTTTACTTAAATTCTGAAGTTGAGCTAACCTAAACCTCCCGCATGCATTGCAAATGAAACCAAGTCGTATTATTGTTACAAATTTTCATTAAATACTTCCTGCATTCTGACAGAGGCAGTACAGGGTTCCCTATTTTCACTTCTAAATTCAGATTCATTTAATGAAAAAACAATTGTAGAGTTATCTGGAACCTACTTCCCTGCCTATGAAAAGTGTGGGAAAAAAACATTTTTGTGAATATGTCCAGTTTTGCTCAGAGGAAAAAAAAAAATTTTGGCAGCTGAAAAATGAAGTATTTTCATTTCAGTTATGTGCTGGGTTGATAGTTTCTCTGTAGCTATGTTGGACAGACTGGCAAGAGATCACTACATTTGAGGTACTGATATAATGTATTCAGTAATGTATAATGTATTTGATAGACTTTTCAAAATATTGTTAGTGTTGTCTTTCTGTTCAGGATCCAAAGACTATCATTGTTTTTCTGGGATCCATAAGAATACATTCTATGATTCAGTATTCTCATTATCCTCAAGGTTTTTTAAAGAAAATGGAATGGTTTATTTTGTAGGATTTACATTTGCCACATCACATCTAGTAACAATTTACATAGAAAGCTTGGGAAAAACCAACCAACCAACCAACCAAACAAAAAAGCCCTACGAAAAAAAAAAGCCCTCCTGTTTTAACTGCCTTGTCTGTAACATAAAATGACCTAAAGGAAGATGACAGGTAAATATTGCCCTTGCTCACAGGCTTACAGGCTGGCTTAATCATCCTAGTTTACCATGTGTTAAATAATACTTCGCCTCATTGAAATGCGTGGTTTGATAGTTGTAACTCATTGGAGACCGTGGTCTGTATTTGGCTGAAGTTAAATAATCCATAATAATAGGTACAAGAAGCAAGGAGCATTTCTTCAACAGCATTTTTTGCATGCTGTGGGACTCTTCTGCATTTAGGACAGACATATTAGAAATATATTTTCTGTGCAGAGGTGGTGATGGAGCTGAGCTTCATTTTTTCCTGGAGGCAGAATATCACCCCCATTCCTCCCTGAGAATGATACAATTGCCTCAGCAGCCCCAGGGATGCTGTAGTACCGCGGGGATGGTTGTAGTTTGGGCTACAAGAACAACAAATTAGGGGTAACTTCTCAAGATGTATCACTTATAGTTGGCTCACAGTTTAATGCTTTATTTCCAGTCTTTGAGAGTTGAAAGACTGTCACTTTAAGAACACACAAAGCTGAGAGCCTGATTTAATCCCAAGAGCTAAGGCCACAACCACAGGCCTGTACTGTCAAAGACTTAATCAGAGCCAGCAGCTGGCCAGGAAGCTTTAATTTAGTGTGTGCATTTTCTGATGATCACTAGTTGAAAACATTAATTTCTGTGGGTGGTCCACTGTACTGTGAGGCTGACATATTGCTTGCGGTTTTTTCTTTCATCAAAAGGATACAAGTCTTCTCACTACTTATAACAACATTACATTTTGACATAATTTCACAAACATGTATTATGCCTGCATAAGGAGCTCTTAAAGAGAGAAGCCTCGCTTCTTAAATGTTGTGTGGCATGTATATCTCTTTGGCAGGTCGATGTTTGTTTGGAAATAAGTCCTTTTGATATTGCATTTAATTCTAACTTCTTTCTTCATATCCAGTGAATCTGTTTAGATGCCTTCAGTAAAGGATTCAAATACCTGACAATTTTATTTCATTAGCTTTTGATGCTGGTACTGTGCTTTTAAAAGGAAGCATTCCAAAAGAAAAGTGAGTTAAATGAAAAGGCTTTGAACTTCCCATTCTGCCAAGGTGTTGAACTTCTGTTTGCTGAAGAGTGCAAACATCAAATTGGCAGAGTATCCTGGGGCTTTTGTTTTTGAAGGTGAAGGGGCAAATTTTAGTCCAAAATATGTTTCATAATGGTAAAGTATGTAGTATGTTTTTAGAGTATTTGAAGATGCAGATCCAACTCAAACCTCAATGTATATCTGATTTTTATGAGCTCCATTGATACTATTAGATCAGTTGATTAATTTCACATGTATTTTCCTAGCTTTGTATTGGCAAATCCAGCCATTCAGAATTAAGGTGCTGGACAATGGTTTATAAATAATGCGTGTTTTTAACTGCATTGCGGGGAAGGTACATACTAATTTTTGTCTGACATGCACTTCAGGCATCTTTTCAGCTTTCTGAAAAGAAACTAATGGAAAGCTGAGATTCTTGTGAATGCAGGAGCTGGAAATTGAAAAAAAATACTTTGAAACTTGAGATTAAATCGTGAAATCTTAACAGCATTGCTGTCCTGTCTGTGCTTTGCAGCTCTTTGTCAGTCCTGACTCGGAGAAAAAATACTTGCCTTCTTCATATCCATTTAATTCTTTTCTATCTGTTAAGGCAGCTACCAGCTTGGCGATTACACCCGGTGGTGCTGGTGGTACTCATTTTTCAAGTATCTTTTCAGTGGGGGTTAGGAGACAGTCGCTGAAATGCCATCAGATAACAAAAACTTTGCATGGGGCTTCTTTCTCCCTTAAACTACTGAGAATCAAAGGAGTCTCCAGAAAAGTTAGCTGAGTACAGCTCCTGTTTGTGAGAGCAGAAATAGGACTGAAGTCTGGCATGGCTACCACATGCATTATAGCCATGCCATCATGATCAGCAGCACTGGTGCAGACTCAGCCACCAAGGTGTTCAGCCAAACATTGCTTCCAGTTTCACAGTCTAACTTTGAAGTGGCTCCACTGATTAAGCTGTTCTGCAACTGCTAAGGGTTCCTCAACCTGTGTCTGATAAAATTTATCTGAAAAGTGTTTTAAAAGCTTCTCACAACAATCAACTCTGAACTCAGTCACCAGGCTTAAAATGTTGCTCTAACTTCTGTAAGTTTGGTGGTTTGAAACTAACTCAGAGAAGACAAGACTTTTGTTATGAGTGGGGCAAGTGTCTTTATATGTGGTTTACAGTTCATATGTTTGTTTTTAAGTCAGGACAGTGTGAACTCTTATAAATAAACAACGAAGAGAGCAAAATTCCACCACTTAAAAATCAGCCTTAAAATGGTAAACACTGGTAAACAAAGCTGAGAATAACCAGTAGGGAAAATAATTTGTGATTTAAAGAAAAATAAACTTCTGATCCTACTAGTAAACACCTGTTCAATTTTATGCATGCTTGGTCTACTGATTGCTAAGGGGTTACCGTTCCAAAGCAAGACTGGACTAGTTGAAGCACAAGTTTGAGAACGCTTCAGCAGGAAAGTGGTCTGCAGGACAAAATAAAAGCTTCTAGAGCTAGAAACAAATTTGAACAAAAAGAAGAGTTGAACTATTTTCCTTACATCCAAGCATGAGCAATATCAAGCCTGTGTTTATTAAGTATGGCTTATATAGCTTTTCATGCTGAAATAATTTTAAACTAAATATAAAAATTGCCAACCTGAGAATATCACCTGAGTGTAAATGCAGAGAAGTTGAGATGGAGTTGTGGCTAAGTAGGAAGTCTGTGGCAGGCACTCACAGGAACTGTGTTGGCAGAAAATAGAGTCAATTGGAAAAAAAAAAGGAATCAGGTGGCCAAGTGTTTTCTTAGGAAAAAGTTGGCAGGAAAACACCCTTGTATAAAAAAAAAAAACAACAGTACAAATAAGGTGGAAAAGCTTACTTTAGTGCTTCCTTTTTTTTCCACCCTTGAGAAAGAGAACAACTATCAACATTTTAACTTGCTTCAAAAACAGGCAGCCTGGCTGGCGGCCATAGGTAGCCCTGCTGTGAAAACATTTCTGTGGCTGATACTAATACTTCATGGTAACCATTAGCATCCGGCAAGAAGCATTCTACAGAAGGTTAACACAGTCACTATTTTATTGCTGACGTGTTTCAATTGTTTTAAACGCTTTTTCCTGAAACAAATATAAAAGCAAGCACATTTTCTATAAGATATAAAATAAACAGATGAATAGAGATGATACAAATAAAAGAAGCAAGCCATATTGCAAAGCCATCTCATACAGCCTATCAATAAAGAAAAACAAATAGTGTAAAACTGTTGCAGGAAAAGTAGTTTATTATAAGTAAAGTGTTGTCAGTAGTCTTACATCTGGATGTCTCTATTTTTATTTACTATTTTGCTAAAACCAGGTGTTCAGTATTATTTCAGTTTGTTCCTCCATTGTACTCTGTAGAGTTTATCATCGTGCCTGGGACCTCTGCGTAGTACTTCAGTGGACTTCTGGTTTGACAACGACTGTCAATATTCCTTTAGAATCTCAGGTTTCCTTTATCACTTGCTCTTATTCTTTCTCCCAACTGATGAACTTACTGGGGTGTAAACTTACTCAGGTATATTTTTTATTCATATAGGTTTTTTAAGCTATTTAAATTCTCCTGGAAAGGAGAACATGCACTCTTCTATAATTATAAACTGTATCCAGAGGTTGTCATCTTCTGAAGTAGAATTTTCTTCTTTTGGTTTATTCCTGTTCCAGGCAGATTCTTTTGTCTACATGAAGAGTATAATCTACCATAACGTCTAATTACTACTTTCACAAGGCCCTAGAGTGTATCAGCATCCACTTTATTATAACCATTAACTGTAAAACATTTTGCTATTTTCCCCTGAGGAAAGTAACAAGTTCTTTTTCTGCTAATAAAAAATGTCTCTTTCATCTGTTTTATTATTAATCCTTGACCGAATTCTTCCCAGCACTAGAAACACGGAAACCAGATCATAGTACAGTCTTCCAGCTTCACAACCAGCTGGTATGCCATATCACAAGTACACAGCTTAAATATAAATGCAATTTATATTGGCAAACATTCTACCAGAAGAATTGATGATAAGTAATGTAGCAGCTACTGGAAGTTCTTGTTATTTTTTCGTCAGATATTCCTTATTTTCCCTTAAAACATGTCCAAGCATAGTAGGACAAAGTTGGTAAAATTAATTTCATAAATTTAGTAAATAAATTAAATTAATTTCATAGCTGACATATTTTCCAAACGTACTTTCTAAGAATATTTTCTAAATGTTTTCTACCCTTGGACTGGTTTAAGAGTCAGCTAGGTATCTCACCAAGGGGATGCACCATGTTGTAAGCATAGTAGGTCTATAGGGTTTGTGGACGTTTTGAGTTGTGGGAGTTGCTTGTTGTGTTTTCTGTAATGGAAGTATCTGACATAAAAAATACTAACAGATTTACTCGCAGAATTTCAGGCTGTGCCATGGAACTTGAATTTCCTTCTTGGCTAGTAAAACAAACATTTTTGTACTGTTGATGCATATTGCCAGTGAGGTAGGGGTTAAGCTCGTGAGATACAGAAGGTTAAGCTGTAGGTTCAAGTTCTGCCTCGTCTGGCCTGGGAGATAACTTGTGTGTGGTGAGGAAATGGGGCATCAAATACGTCTACCGCGGTCCAATTTCATTGGAGATACACAACTGCCCTCCAAGCACATAACGCTGTCTGCATGCCCTAAATGGGATTTAGACTGTAACTTTGCTACAGGCTTCAGAGACAAACAAGAGCTATGTTACCCCCAAGCACAGCGTCTCCAGTTCCCTCCTTCATGCAGCAGTCAAATGATCTGCAACTGCAGTGTCACTGAGAGAGACGCCCTTCTCCCTGTCAGCCGGCCTGTGCTCCCACAGCCCCTCACTGGAGTCACAGCATTGAAGCCTCTCTTTCCACACTACCATGACAGAGGAAGGATGAAGAACATCACCCCTCTAGAGGCTGTTCTCCTTCCTGAGTTGCAGCCTACAGTAGAAAGGACTCGGATAATTTGGCATCCCTTTCTTAAGTCACTGTGTAGCTGTAATATAGGTTTGAAAGGTGACCCCAGTGACTAGCAGACCCGAGCTAAAAATCCTGTTTCTTGATGCAGACATGTGCATGAGTGCCTATGACCAGGCACCTAATCCTATTTTACAAGAAAAACAGACAAATGATGTGATACTCCTGCTTCTCTGAGGAAAAATGTTGTGAACATGTGTTACAAGCCCTTGAATTGAGGCGAGTCTATCCTGGAAACATTAGCACAGTTCCAAGAGAAGCGTCATCCTGGGCAACAGTCACTTCTTTCCAAGACACTTCATCTAGGTACAGTTGCAATTTGTGCATGATTCAGACTAATGTCTCAAAGTCTGGAGGAACCTTCAGTCCTCACACAGGGCAACTGTGTTAACCTTGCTTTATCCTGGGTCGTTCTGGGCAAGGCAGCTCTTGTACTCATTGGTATCACAGAGTTTTCGGCCTAAGTGTCACAGGGATGATACTGTTCTTTATGAGGTGGGAATATGTCATGCAGTAGATATTCTGGTATTGGGTGTAGTAGTTTTTAATTCTTCCTCCTTAACCTATCTCTGATGCTGTACTCAGAAGAATATTTTACTGTAAATTAGAATAAATTACGGGAAATTGATTTGTGATTTAAAGCAACTGAGGTCTCCCTCAGAGGCAAAGCTCCTGTTCACTTCAGAGAGAGCAGGATCATGCCTCCTTTCAGAGACATGCAGCATATTTCAGTAAGTACACATTACATAACTTGTCCCACATTTCTTTCTCTTTTTAGTATCCCAGTGTTATGAAAATTATGTTCCCATTAATCGTTATAGCTGCTCATCTTTTTCTGTGAAAATAAATTACCCTTTGCTGCCCTTCCTGCACCGGAACATATTTAACTCAAAACAAATACATGATTGGTTCAGGGAAGGGAGTGTCTGCTAATGGGGCCTTTGCTACTGCAAAAGTATGAAACCAGGATTTGTCTCTGTACTCAGTGGATTGCAATGCTGTGTGGTAGTGTCACTTGCCAAATAAGATTTCCCCTTTAGCACATGCATAGCTTCTTTGAATGTCAATGGAAACTGCGTGCATTCGTTGCAGGGAGACCTGCAGTTGAGTCTTAAATGTAATACTGAATCCTACAGCCTACTGTGTCACACCTACATCTGAAAACACTTTGGCTGGAAAAGTAGTACTTTCTAGAAAGCACCTATACAAATGGGAAAAAACAGCAGGCCTCTAAATTCCTTTTTAAGATTGTCACTGACTTTATTGAGACTGTTTAGAAAGCATTTAAAATCTAGATGTCTAAAATTACACCTGCAGCACCATATTCAGGCTACAAAACAGTGGGCTGATTTTAAGACATGATGGGCATTTATGCATTTTACTGGTTTTGGGACTCAGCGCTTCTGAAAAATAAGTAATTTTTATTTATGTGCTTTGAACGTGGATTTAGTGACCTAACTTATCCAACACTGTAAATATAGAGGCTAGGTTATTTTTAGACTTCACAATGTGATACTGGGCAAAAGGACTTTTGAAACAGAGATTACTGGCTACAAAACCACAAACTTGGACCAACATTTTTCAGTAACTGTCTATTTCTTTTTATTCAGGACATTAATTGGGAAGACTGAGATTGCAAGTTAAAGGCTGGTTGCAGATGATCCTCAGGGAACAGATCGTGTATCTCGAGGTCAGTTTTCTCCAGTGAAGAGATCTGAGGAAAATTTACCCTCAGGACAGATCGAATTTTCTTTTAAAGTATATATAAGAAATGAATTCAATATTAGTTGTATATGGAAAATGAATTTCTTATTTGGCCTCTGAAGAGAGATGAATTTACATTGGTCTTGTGGAAGAGCACATGTTATATTTTGGAAAACAAATATACAGTACAAAAAAGGCTGGAAGTTTTAGGGCAAAATAGGTTCATTTCATTCAGACAATGAAGCACTTAAGAATCAAGCTTTTCTAACGACCTCTTCAATTTTGTGGTATGAAATGAAATCCTTACGTAGTGGAGGTAGTGGAAATTAAGAAGTCATCTAAATAAACTTTCTGGTCATCTTCAGCTGACAATCATATGACCAAAGCAAGTGATGTTCCTTTTGCAACCATGCAATGTTTACTGACGTTATAGGTATTAAGTGTCAGTTAACATCCAGGCTTGTGAAGCAGGGACACCTGGATGTGTTTTAAAAGCTTTCAGAGACTATTTGTTTAATAAAGTAGCAGCATGACTGTTTACTAGTAAGGTGACACTTCTAAAGCTCTAAGTCCACCTCTGGCATTTGTGAAGGTTCTTCCCAAGGTGTTTTTGCATAGGCAGAGTCAGTATTAGCAGAGAAGAAGTAGGGTCTGTTGGTTTTGTGTTTTTTCCAGAATCAGAAATGAGGTGTAGACCCCATTTTGAAGTTATAGTCCGGCTAAACTTGTTTTCTGTTTGGTGTTTTCATTATCAAAGAAGCTTAAGAGTTTCTGTCTTGTCACAGTTAATTTTGCTGAGGAAAAAGATATGCCTTTGCTCACCACCAGAGTGGTCTCCACGTGAAAATGGATGTTCTTCTTTCAGAAACTAAGGCCCAACTTGAAAAAGATTCAACACTATTGTTGTCACCATAAAAAAAAAAAAAATAATCAGATTTTATATTTGGGCTTTCTTGTTTCCTATGTCACATGTAGGAAACCACTTTCTGCACTCAGTGGTGCAAAGCATTAGTGGTGCAACCATCTTTAGTGAATTTTCACTAAATGGTACTGATGATGTTGCTCTTCTACTTTGTGACATTTCCAGTGTTTGGGTATTTCCTGGGGATCCCATTAATTTCTAAGTTAATTGGAATACTTCATGGCTGAAATGTAGAAAGCCTGTAGTTGAGCAGATGTTCCTTTTGTAAAGTTAGCGTAAAAGTACTGAATTAGGAGTAGCATTTCTTTGTTGCTGTGTCACCAAGATGTGTCATGACCTTATCTTTCAAAAGTTTTAACATTGTTCTCAAACAACTTTAAAAGGCTCTGCTTGTCAATACCTAACCTCATTACATGAAATTGAATACTGTATCATTGGCTTAAGCAAGTATAAACTTTAAAACTGTAACACATCACAACTGAAGAAGTGAAGAAGTGTTACTATATTATACCCCCCAAATATACCTTTCAATTTGACCCCTATGAAGTGTAGAATATTGCAGTAGTTTTCATTGTGTAGTGCACATCTACTATACTACTGTGCAGTTGTTTTGCGGATAATTTCTAAGTTTGTGATTCATTCTTGGCATTTCTTCCATTTTTTTACTTTAGCTGTTATGAGTGTCATGCACAAAAGATTCCCCAGGGTGCAGATTGCCATAGTGAGTATGTATTTTACAGTATTTTGGGAAGGTGTACAATAGGTTGGATATTATTCTTTACCAAGTATGAGCCACAGCATTGGAATACTTTCTGGATTACTATATCCAGATTACACAATGATCAGTCTGCTCCTTTAGTTTTTTTTATAAAAAGTAATTTACTGCATCCAAATAATCGTGAATTCAAGCGCATAACTCTTAAACATGGCAAACCAAAGACAAAATTTTAATCCATACTTCCATCTTTGCATAGATGGCTGCAAGAAAAAATATTTTAAAAGAGGAGAAGGAATATTTCACTCTTGAAACATGCTTTATTCCATCTTAATGTTGTTGCTCTTATTTCTTTCTTCACAGATTCACTTAGTTTAGAAACATCCCACGACTAATGGGCTTGTTAGATGATTAACAGAAAACAAAACTCCTACCATCTCATATTTTCCACTTTACAAGAGTCCAGCCATGCCATAGATATTTTCCATTCTCAGTGTTGATATCCTACAGATGTGGAATTAAAACTCCTTACACTGTATGGGAATGCATCATGGAATTGAACATGTGTGTTTTACTTTACTGAGTAATTTCTCCATTACTTTAGCTACCCTGAATGTGGGCATTGTGCCCAGTGGAATAACACTTGCTGTACCAACACTTTTATATGCCTTAATTCAGATAAAGCTTATCTGTCAAATCAAATAGAAACTGCCAGCATTTGCAGATTATTTACTTCTCCAAATTCCTCTTTTGCTTAGGATAGTGAACAGAACTAAAAGGAACAAGAAGCTATTGAATACAAGAGTGTGGAACTTCAAGTTGTCTTTATAGTTCCATTCCCCTCGAAAAATACACTGCAAGAATAGAAGTCATTGGTGCAGGACTTAGGGCTTTTTTGAATGGAGAGCTAGGAGTGTAAAGCTTATTTCCCCAGAAATGTGGACTCCCTTTCATCTGAATTCTGACAGATGCCATTCTTCAATGTCATTTCACCAGGGGAAAAAATTATGTCTAATATAGAGAGTACACACGTAAATACAAAGGCAGAAAGTTTTTCTCCTAAGGAAATATTTATGTTGATGCTATGATCTTTGATTTAGAATAAATAGCCCTGATCTCTAGCCATAGGAAAGAAGAGGCATGGATAAGCGATATCTTAGGGAGGACAGATACAATGTTTTGGTTTCTTCCCTGTATTGTATTTACTGTTAGAAATGAAATTAAAATAAACAGCTCTATAATACTGTTGTCATCCTATTTGGAAGTGGAAGATAACTTGGACATGCATGGCAAGGAGGCTGGAAACACCAATGTCTGCATGATTTTTGGCAGTCCACATAACATATTTTAATTATGCCAACTTCCTTCTCTTTCTCCAGTCTACGTTGTGCCACTTACTCTTAGTATCTTGAAGGGAAATGGCTGATATTTTATGTTGTGTCTGCAGTGGCTGGAGTTTGTGGACATGTATTCACATAAGCTTACTATACGTTTGTTAGTTATCTTAAGGCTGTTCCTTGCTACTTTGCTTTTAAGGAAGATTCATTAGCAATGGGTGTGTTGTTTTCCATTCATGTACTTTCTGTCTCTTCTTTCCAGACGATTTCTGTTTCCAGGAATTACCATTGCTAATTCCTTAGAACAGATTTTTTCTTTAAGCTTTTTGTGTATAAAAATACTCTGCCAGCAAACTGATTTTATCTACATCTATTATTATGCCACCTGTTTAGAAGCAGAGGTTAACTGTTAACTCCACTTTGCTGAGAAAGAAGTGACAAGTTTGACAAGTTTTACTCACTCATTTTTAAATTAATCGTGCAACTTCTTATTAAAGCAGTTTTCAAGGAGTCACAAAAGGAACTCTTACACCATCTACAGTGACATAATTTTTCATGTGTGTCACCTTCTCCCCAGGTTAACCCAAGAGACTCTTGACATAAACATGTCTTCATTTGGTGCCTTTGAATATGGCTGCGCTATTCTTTTCCCTTTAGTGGCACAGTTGAGCACCTTGGTAGCAGCTGTGTGTATATTTTACGTTACTGTTAGGATACATACAAAAAAACATGTGGTCCTTAGTAACAGACATCATCAAGACCATGTGAGTCTTAATTATTTAAGACTGAAGACATTGCCAGTGATGATTTGGCAGTGGCTCATGGGGAAACTCAAAGATTCTTTTAATTTGGATGGGTTTTGTTTGCTTTATTGTAGACTTTAAGTGAGACTGGAGTGGTGACATGGGAGAGGACAGGTGCTTCCATTATGATAAGACAAATGCAGCCTCCCCTTTTATTCCTTCTGATTTTTTTAACTAATCCTTCTACTGCCCTTTGAGGTTAATCCCTATTCACTCTGCTGTGGTTACTATCAGTAAACAACTCCAAAGCCTTACTTTCTCTGTCACAGAATTTGGTGAATTTTGTCTGGCAGACTGGGCCATAACTTGATCAGTCTTTTTTAATTACTAGATTGTTTCTTCAAAGGATTTGGAGCTTCCTTGCTGTTTCTTTTCTGAGCTGCAAGAATGTAATTGTGCTGGTTGTTCAGTATGCACTACTACTATAAATAGTTAGTGGATTATAGGTGAAGGTAAGAGCCAGGAATGCCTGTGTTGAAGTCCATTGTTACCATTGTCTCAACAGCCTTGGGCAATTCA
This sequence comes from Platalea leucorodia, assembly GCF_965183815.1. NCBI lineage: Eukaryota > Metazoa > Chordata > Aves > Pelecaniformes > Threskiornithidae > Platalea > Platalea leucorodia. The sequence goes on along the minus strand of NC_138828.1, from coordinate 6,041,133 downwards.
CGTGTTCTTTCATTGTCATACTTTCTTCCATTTGTAAAATGAGATAATGACATCTGTCCACCCCATGGTTTTGAGGTCAGGAATAATTAGCTAGTATCTATGTGGTAGTCATTAAATAGTGCTGTATGAATACCTCCTATATCATCTTATTTATTTCAAAACTGTAAAGTTTTATGGCATTTGAGTTCCGCTTCTGATGCAGCATATATGTGGGCTAGCTGATAATTACATTGTTTGACATCTGGTGTCCAGACTGATCTCCTTTAACTGTACCATATCTTCTCAATTGAAATAGAGGCCTTGTCAGGGAGAGAGTATAGCATATTAGCTTATATGGTTTGTGTACCATTGCCCTCTATTGGACAGCACTAGACTTAGTTAAAGTGCTTATCTTGTTTTGGGCTTGAAAGTTGGACACTGAAGGGATACACCAAACATTTCTTCAGGAATCTGAGTTCTGAAAAAGGCAATTGCTTTGTCAGTAGTCGTGCACTTCAGTATCTTCCCCTTCCTCTGCCATTAACAAAGATTAGATTTCACTGTTAATGAAGATTTGCGGATAACTTTAGATACCACTGTTAATGGATGCTGACTTAGCAATTCAACCAGCTAAATTTTGTGTCAGACTCAGCTGTGTCTTCATCAGCTAAGGAAACAGAAGCATCTAACAGCTACAACCTAGCCCAACCAAACAACACAGCTCAAGTTTTGGAAAAACTTGAGAGACAAGAAACAAGATAATATTCTATAAGTAAGTTTGAAGTGTTTAGTGACAAATTGACTGTCCTTCAGCAGAAAATAAATGAAATTCACCAGCCAGTTTGCTTATTGCAGCTAAGTACAGGATTGCATAGCGTCTTCACATTACTGAGTGTCCATAACATGCTAGTCTGCTTAGCTCTTTCATAAAAGAGGATAAAAAATAAATACAGTCTCTTTGATTTTATTTTTTTACTGGCATGATATACCAGTATGACTTGGTCAGGGCATGAAGTCTCCCATGGCAGAAAGACATCATGGAATAGGAAGTCCATTTAGAATACTGCTTAGCACTGTTGCCTACTAATTTGTCTTAGCTCTGTTTCCTTGTACTCCCCCAGCTGTCTTTCTGTCTGTGCCAGACATTGGGTGACAGGGACCAGAGTCAGGTGTTCCAGAGAGTGCACCAGGCCCTAAAATGCAGAGGGGAAATAGAAGCACGGAAATCTACCACGTCCTACAGTCTGATATGAAAGTATCTTTCTGCTTCTCTGTTAACACATGATATCCTGGGGATTTTTTTCCCTCTCGCTCTCTGCCTGTCTCACATCTTCTGTGGAGTGAGAGCATTCTGGGTATATGTAGGTGAGTGTTCATTATAATGCACTGCCTGTTTGGCTTAACTATGCTTTTTCAGGAGATACATATGCTTTGTCAAAAAATATAATGCATCTTATACACACTATAGTGTCTGAAAGGGAGATCTTGAATAATGGCAAAAATTTAAACCAGGGAAAAGTAATAAATATCAAAGTAAGACACAAACAAATTAATATCTGGGAAAAAAGTTACAATGTGCCTTGGAAATGCCCTTAATCCTCACTGTAGTTGTGAACTTAGTCCTAAAGCACTTTCACGTTCTCTGCCCTCTGGTACACAGTTTATGGCAGAGCGTTCAAAGGAGTAGAAACTATTATAAATGTCACCAGGAAAAATAAAGTTACTGTTGCTGCTTTCTGAATGTTATGCATCCAAACATCTAGCAGCTGCCATCCAAACCTGTATTTATACTGCTATTCATTTGAGGTTAAATACAGAGGAGTCACATCTAAGTCCAGTAATACAGATCCAGAACACAGGGACCTGTATCTAATTCTGCCAGGAATTAGCAGCTAGACACAGGAAGAGATGACTAATGATCTGTTCCTTTGAGAAACCTTCATGTTGATTTTGAAAAAATATCTACCTAAAGTTCAAGATCTTTGTGGCTACCAAAATAACAACAATCATCTCCTCACTATCCTTGGATAGATTCTCTGGTTTGTTGATGATATCACAAATACAGAGCTATCCAATCTGACCTCTGTAAACCTAGGTGAGTTTGGAGTGGCACAAGTATGTGTCTGGGGTCCTGGGACTTCATTTCTCATACCTGATCAAGTCTGGCTAGATGAGGAGTAAATTCAGGTGCAGCACTGTATTAGCATGATTATATAGCTTCTGAGACTGAGCTGGCATCGCACGCCCAGGCAGCATGGTTTCAGGGCTATTAAGTCCTATCAGAGTTCATTGTACCAGGATATACTATAACACAAAAACACCTCCGGTCCAGAAACAGGGGCATGTATTCTGTTTCTTTGTTTGCTGAGTTGCCTTTTTATTTTACTATGTAGCTTAATGAAGAGTTGCTTGTAACTGAAGTGTGTACTTATCCTAATGTGACCAAAATTAAAATTTTGCTTCCCCAATCGCTTCAGTCTTTTAAAAAAATTTACATGCCGAAGGTTTTGCAATACTTGTACTGAAGAGATACCTGTATATGTAGGAAGAGAGAGAGGGAGATGTATAATCACCTGTCTTCCAGCACTCTCCACACTGTCGAAAACTCTTTGATCCTAATCTGTCCAAATATCCTGTAGACTTAGCATCCAGTCCACCTACTTTAGGCATTTATTTGGGGACGGAGTTAATTTCTTTTTAAGAATGCCTCTCCACATTGATTACACAGGGGGCCAAGACAGTAACTTGAGCCCAACTGAGATATCTATCCCTACTTCTGCACATTGAAAAAAGCAAGTTCCTAGCAGAAGATGATGTTAGAAAATCTGATTAATGCCTCTTATTGTTTTGTTGATCACATTTTTTAAAACTACAGGCTTCAAAATACTACAGAACTGCTGACACCAGTTCAGTGCTTGTGAATTCATGACCAGTTGTTTTGTGGTCCTGCACATTTCTATGTGAGGTGAAATCCTTGTCCTGCTGACATAAGTGGTAAATTAGTAAAGCTCCCATTGACCTAGCTGGGATCAGGATTTTGCTCCATGTAGTCAAAGGATTTTTGTTGCCTTGTTGTTTTGTTCTTCATATTTCTTTGAACTGCATTTTTTTCGCAGGGCATTCTTACTCAGTAGGTAATTTTATCCACGTCTACACTGATCTTTTTATTTTATTTTACTACCACATGGAAAATCTGTTGGAATTTAAACTGCCAGAGGAAGTAAAGAATGGTGGAGAACTCCACAGAAATAGCGGAGAAAATAACTTTGAACTTTCACCTAAGATGTGAAATTATGTGGATCCGTATTTCTTGAAACTAGAAAAGTTATTTATTTGTTTCTCGTCTTTTTAAAAAATGGCATCTGAAACTATTCTTTTGTGCATGCAAGTAGTTCACCACAGCGCTTCAATTTAAGCTCTGTGTTCCAATATACAAGCTATTTTAATAGGCAAGAGATGTGCATTTAACTATAAATATTAACTGTCTTGAACAGACCTGAAAATCAGAGTAGCTGATGAGCACCCGATCAAAAATGCTATGTGCTGTTTATACTTATAAGCTTTTCTGTTAGAAAAAAAATATTAGAAATACCATAGTCAAGCATATGCTGACTTTGTGTTGATACTTGTTTTCCAAAAATTACTGATCTTCTGAGATTAAACTCAAGTGCATCCATTGATAACAGGAAGTGACTGATTAAAACTAAGATAGCTTAGCAAATTGTTAATAATATTGAAAGGTGACAATTGTTTTATAACTGCCATAGTCCCGTGAGGTTGTCCATACTGGGAAAAGATACCAATGCATCTATTATTCTGATTCTGAACACCATAAAGCTTCTTATTTTCCATTTTTGCATTGGGTAAATTCTGCTTGTCTACAGTCTGCTTCAAATTATTGTTTACAACATGCAAAATTATTTTTCCAGCAAGTGTCATATCTTGCCTTAGGTTTCTTTATTTATAGGGAAAAAATAAGTCATGAAGCTCTGTAGTAGACAAAATTATCCTCAGGTTTTGATTTATTTTAAAGATGAAAATAGATCTAGATATTATTAATAGCTAGGGGTTTATCAACACCTTTTCTATATGTGTGTCACTTCTATTGTAACCTTCCAGCTGTATTTGGACTGTACCACAGCACAATATGTTCTCCGAGTTCTCCATTAACGTCCATTAACGAACCATGACCTTTCTTTCTCCAGAAAAAAAAAACCAAACAACTCAGGTGTGCATGCACACAAACACTCCTGAGGTCATTTTGTTTCGAATATAAAATGCTTGAGTCCTTTTTTTAGGATTAAAAATACGTGAACAAACACCAAACATTTCACAGCATATGTGTGCTGTTTCTGACTCAGCAGCAACACAAGACTTTTTTAAAAAATCCAAGAATATATCCAGTGAACAATGTAAAAGCACTAATGTTCTATCTGATGAAAACTGGATACTGGCCTGGAAACATCCGCCTTTCTTTTCTGGACTTAAAATTACTCATTACACCAAATATTCATTCCACCAGACTCACATTCAGTAATTGAGCAGTCTGCCACACTGTAGTAATTTTAAACGCTCTTAAATGTTGATGAATGCACCAGAAAATCTTGGGCGTTTCAAGAAACCCAAAGTACATTCTCTGGAGGGTAAAACATCATATAAAACCCATGACTGTTCACCTCTGTACTGAGATTTTTAATCTGTTGCAAATTACTGAAGTCAAGGGAGTTACGTTAAACTGTGAATCTGGCTTATGCTTTCTTTCTTTGCAATCTATTTAAGAACTCACTGAAGAAGAATGAAAATGTAACCATGAAAAGAAATAATACCGAGTCTCTTATAGCCTTGTAAACCCTTTGTAAAGCAAAGCCATTAAAATGCTATTGTAAAGCTTTATCAGTTCCCCAAGTTTTACCTGCATCAATCATTTTTCTTCTATTGGGGGCAAAATCCTGCTTCCTTTACAAATGCAAAAACTGCTTTGTGATTCATTTCATGTAGACAGTGAAAATTTGATCTGGCTTTTCACAGATAGATTGTACATGCTGTCCTTATTTCCTTAAGAGCTATTCACCCAAATAGCCTGAATAGTGTAAAGACTGGGTACACAATTTATTCTCAATATTTATTTCTTCTTTAAATAGTATGTTTCAATTAAGAATAAACAGCAGAAGAATACAGCAATTCAGCCCTTATGAACAAACCTCCAGGAACTAAACAGAGCTTTAGATGCATGTAAGGTAGACAGGTAGTTACAGTGAGTAGATGTTAGCTGCAGGTTTTTACGGTGGGGATGCAAATGTTCAAATAAAAACTGCTCTGCCCATATTACTTTACCTGGGTAGATTGTGCTTCACTGCATTTCCTTCCTCTGCTTAGTCAGTATGAAAATTAAATTCTACTGAATTTGACAAGTTGCCATTTGACCTGGTGCTGATTAAGCTTCTAGAACCTCATATCAGCACGAGGTCACCGAAAGGCAAAGTCATTGAATCTAAAAATGGTGCAGAAAAAAAGAGATTAGGCTTTACTTGGGTTCAGATTATTTAAACAAACAGACAAGAATTTAGGGAAAACAAAATTGTGTTTCTCATCCTATTGGTCAAATCACTTTATTAAATGATACAATTTACATCTCTGGCATGCACTCTCAAATAAAGTGTCCTTTGCAGTGAACAAAAACTCTTTGGAAGTGAAAAGCCTTTTATAAAGATAATACAGTCTTTTGCTACTAGGCAGAAATGCAATGTGAATAGATATTTGGTTGTGTTAAAGCAAACCAAAATGAAAACAAATTATGAACAAGAGTTGTGAACATCATCATGTAGCATAACTAAAGAAACTAAATTTTCAATTATATTGTGTATTCAGATACTCTGCATATTACCAGAGACACCTCTGAGGGTGAACACAAACCCGACATATTTAAAATACCAAGAGAAGTTTTTCCTCACATTTATTGAGCAGATCTGTGCATTCAAAAACAAATGTAAGAAGTACTTGCATTAATATATTCAGAACTCACGCACAGCAGTCACAACTATTTGACAGAAAGCTGCTTTGCTAGTGGAGGAGTGGGGTGAAGAGTAGGAAGTGAAAAATGCCGTGTGGTTCTTCATAAAGCTCTGTATGCATTAATAGTTCATTTAGTAGTCTGGGCCTGCTGCTTCCATTGAGATCAGTACGTTGTCTCAATCCGGTTTTAGCCTGATTTCCTTTGTAAACAAGGCTATGTGGTCTGTCTGCATGCCTGTGTGTATGTCTGTCTTCCCATTAATAACTTTGAAAATGTTTATTTGTTTCATTTCCATGTGGCAGTGGAATAGATCTCAAAGACAATCCATTGCCCACAGACCTTGTAAAAATAGGCAGCTGGGTACACTTAACCAGTGTTGCTACTGAGGGAAATGCTGCAGTGTGAACTCATTCCTTATTAGGTATGAGAGAACCCATATGGGAAAGACAGCTAGTAAATCCTCAGCAGGTAGCTTATGCTAAACACCCAAGTTAATCTATGATAAGCTATGAAGCCACGTGAAACTCAACATCAGTAATTCTCACGTTCACAGAAGTAATTAATGATTAATTCCTTCTTGTGAATAGAAGAAAATTATAAGGCTACACTTTGTTTTTCTTGGGACATTAACAGAAAGGCAGTGATTCTGTCTGAAACTCTCCGATTCTGCCATTCTTAATGTTTGTTGCATATTTGGGGGCGGGCGGTTAGAGCTCGATCCTAGACTATATTTTTCCGTATTGCTATGTGATCACAGCATTAAATTCTTTTTAATATCACTTTGTATGATAACTTTTTTTGTAACATCAAAATTTAAAAATACTTTTGGCAATTTTTAATTGCATGTGCCCTAAAATTAAGCACACGTTTCCTTCTGGTAGATGTATGACCTTAGAATTCACAACATTAGTTTCAATGAGAATTTCAAAGTTAGGCATCTGATTCTGAGAATTAAAATAATTGTATTGGGTAAAAATATGCCTTACCGCAAACTCATTAATCTGGTTTCCAGTTTAACAATGTAAAGGATACAGTTCGAAACAGAAACCTGAACTTGACTTGGATACAGGGAATCATTTTATAATGGTAATATGGACCACAGTTCAGCAAAATATATAAGCATTATATAATTTTCAGAATGTAGGCCTTCTGTGAAATACACATGCACTAGTATTTATTGAATAGTTAAGGACTTGATGACTACTTTGAATTATAAATTTCACTGACTTTCACTTTGAATTTTAATTAAGTGAAAATTTGACATGTATTTCCAGGGAGAGGCCTGGATCCAAAGACAAATCCTTAGCCTTAAGGCTGATGAGGCTACCACAGACCCGTTGGTTTCAGTGGGAATATTCCCAGTCATGATGAAAGGGGACATTATGGGCCTCTGCAAAGAAAAATGTATTTTTGCCTGTATGGCAGGAAAATTTACTCTGATCATGTGCATGTTAGACTCTGAGGTGCAAAGTTCATTTTCAGGCATAACGTGGCAGCCTTGTTCATGTAATTTTTCTAAATCATCTTTTCTTTGCAAATTCATAATTTGTTTAATAAATTTGTGATCCTAGTTTAAAGATTTACAACTCCCATGTCTTCATTTCCTGCTTGATCAAAAGGATCAGTTGGTTTCAGGGAGACTTCTGTTTGACTAGAGAATTACTGCCAACTTAAACTCATTAAGGGTGTATTTTTAATGTAATTATTTGCTCTTACGGGAAGTTCCAGCTCAACTGAGTCTGGGTTTGATTTTCCTCTTTCCTTTATACCAAGTATATTTTATAATTGCTATAATGGAAAATTCTTTGTAGAAGGGAATATTTTGTAATATGTTCTTTCTTATTGCATATATGTTTTAGTCCTTTCTAATCTAACCACTTTACTCACAGCTCACAACCTTACTGAGACTAAGGATAGTTAACAGTGCTTCTGCAGTGATTTTAGTTGACTGTGCTTGACAGATCCTTGAAGAACGCCCCACAAAATGAGGAGGATGCACAGCACTTTGTAAAACTCGGGGTATTCATTTAATGCTTTAACAACATCTAAACTACCCAATAAGCTTGGAATACATATATTTTTAGCCACATATTTCTATTGTTTAAATAAGCTGTAAATGCAAGATATGTATCACCAGCAAAAATTATTTACCATCTCTTCAGATCCATCAAGATAGTTTAATTGTAACCAACCGTCCAAATATTTGCTACTCTTACTAGACTCATACCGTGTAACACGTGTCGTAAACCCTCTCTCACTTCCCAATTTCTATGGTAACAGGTATTGTTCTTGATAAACAATTTCTCTATGTCTTCCAAACTGAGAATACAAATCAAAAGCTTTCTAAACATTGAGCTATCTAGATACTAAGAATAACTGCCCGGCCAGTCAGATTACCAGACGCTGTAGCAGTAAATGTTTAGCCAGTAGTGCATTTCACAGAGAAATAAAGGCTGTTCAGCCTCTGACGTGTTCGATAGTTTATTACAAAATTAACTTGCAATCCAGTTTAAATACACTCTAAATACTTTCCTCATCCTTCTTATTGTTCAAGTATCATGGTACTGACCTCGATTAATAACACCTTTCCTCCTGTTGTGTTCAGATTATTTGATTAATTACAATTTGTAAAACTCCATTGAAACTGTCTTGAAATCCATCTGAAATGGATGACTGCATAAGACTGCATATATCTACATGTGGTAGGGATTCAGGCACCATGACCACAGATGTATTTCAACTGTTGCCACAGTAAAAATATTCATTGATATACTTTCTTAGCTCATTTAAAAAATGCCATAAAGAAAACATATGGCAAAAAAGCCAGTGCTTCCAAGTATTCCACTTCCATTGGAACTTTCCCAGGTCTGGTTATATCTAGTACCTTGGTACTCAAATGTCAAACATACCCAGAAAACCTACAAGATCCTGTAAAATACTTCTTGCCTTTAAAATGCCCTTATTTCCCTTTTTTTTCCACATTAACTTAACTGCAAGCACTTGTACTGTCTCCATCTACATCCTTTCTAGATTTTTGTATCAAGCACATAGGTTGCCCCACTTTCATCCCACCCCTCAGCCCAAGAAATGTGTATTTTTGCCTTTTGATGAACAGAACAGTCTTAGGTTAGGTGTAAAACTGAGTCTATTCTAGAGGCTGCTAGCCCTGCAGTCATGTGAAAACTGAGCTCCATTCAATTTTGCCTTCTCATTTCTTTAGTTCAGAGGTTGTCAGGCCAGCAAGAAACTTTCCTTCTCCAACTCAAATCTAAGGCTTGTAAAGCTGGAAGAAGGGAAAATATGCCAGGCCCTTCAGCTGCTCATGTTGGACGCCTCCATCCCCTTGGCTGTGGATTGTAGTTTGAATCAGCTGTTGACAAACAATAGTCAGACCTGGAATCCATGGACATTATATCAGGATCTGTTCTGGACCGTTGACTGCAGTAAGCATACCGCAGCTGAGAGCCAGCCTGCGTGGTGGCACTTGGGGCAGACAGGGAGCTTTTGGGCGGTGATACATTACGCGGTTGCTTCCCTCCTAATAAGGCTACACTACCGCTTGGGGCTGGAGGCTCATAAGAAACTTTTTGTTTCCATTCATCTGGCGGCTCAGGAAGTGTTTTCCTGCGAGCAGCTGACACTACATTAGCAGCAATAGACTCCTGCATGTTTTGGGGCCCAAAAGCTTCATCCACTAGGCCAAGAGGGGATCTTGCCGCTGCTTCCCAGGGAGTCAGTCTCTTGCCAGGCCTGTCGGCTGCTGCGTCTGGCTTGCTGAAGTAATCAGGGGCAGGCTGAAATATAAGAGGAGAAGTAGGAGACACGGCTCGAGAAATGTATGAAGAAGGTCTCCCAGGAAGTGATAATGAGCGTCCGCTGCTTCTTTCCTAGGAAAACAAAATGCCAAATATAGTTACAGTTATTAAACAACAAAAAAGGAAACCCCTTTTCTTCACTTCCAAACTGGAACAACAGACCCTGAAAGCACATGACATCCTGGCAATCCCTTTTTATGTCTATGGGTACTTTTTAATACTTTAATTCAGTGGAAAGAGAGGAGGTATTAAAAAGGAGGCAGAGAAAGAAACAGGCACAAAGACAGAGCAGAATGAATTTTTGAGGAAAGTAAATAGACTAAAGACGGGCTTTTACTGAAAAGGTACAATTACGTTAGCAACTGTGCAGCTTTTCCACTACTTAGCTAGTGTGCCTCGTTCTGAAAAGACCATTCTTAATAACGAAAAAGAAAGTCATGTTGTGACAGTTCTGTGTGTGTTTACAAGATTCTTTCTAACATGCAGGTACAGCTTAATTTGAATACAGGCTCTGTCTAGGAGATCTGTCCGAGAACATATCTTTGGCAATCTCCTTTTAAGAAAGGCATTTCTTACTCTAAAATTACTAGACTTATCCTAGTTTTCACTTTTCAGGGCACAAAAATGAATACAAAAAATGAAAGACGTTAATGCAGTCATTCACTTAATACCCTTACGTGACGCTACTTAACCTGGCTTCTTTAAAAGGCAATGCCCGCAAAATTTCAGTACATTCCGACCCATTTATAGGAGCAATCCACTCATATTTGACAAATCCTAATCTTCTTAGTAATGCAGCACTTTGAAACAGAAACTGTGTTCATGAGAAGGCTCTGCTGCAACAGTCACTTGGCAGCGTATGAAACAGGTACAGCCTTTTCCCCAAGCCAGACATGTTCTTTGTGTTACACAGACAAATTATATTGTTCTTACTGCATAGTCTCTGTACCTGTGGTTCCTAAACTCATTGATTTACAGCCATTGATCATATCCTGAGGTTTAAATGCCTTTAATTCTCAAATCTGGTGTGAAATTCCAGGGTCTTTTGCCAGAGGCTTTGCTAGCATTTCATTCAAACAACATTGGCCTGTGTTACTTTTCCTAATTAGCTTCACAAAACTTAAAATACTGTGAGCATGATCTAGCTACCAGTCAATAGGTATCTGATCATACAAGGTATAGCTTCTCTAGCAAAGATGCACACAGAAATGTCACGTTTTATAGGCTTTTCTCTCACAGGATCTTGACACATTCAAGAAACTTAAAAGACCTCTGCTTCATACAGGCTTTTAAGTTATGTTTTAATATCAGCCTTGTATTTGAGAGATGGAAACTAAGAAAGATACTACTGATTTCATTATTTTCAGTCATTTCAGTGGTGGTTAGTCTGAATGTCTTTAAAAAAAGCATAACACAGAAGTTATGTAATGAGAGTTTTGACAAGTTTCACAACTAATACTTTGTAACAGGACTATCCTTTCACCTCTTAGCTATGACCAGCTACTCCATTTGCAGTTCCAGAGGGGAAACTCCCCAACATTATTAATCCTGCCCCCACATACATATGGCAAATTTTGATGAGGTTCTACTTCTATGCAGAAAAAAATGCTTCATTTTGGGCAGCTTAGCTCAGTTAATTTTTAAGCATCCTCACTTAAACCTTGAGATGATCAAACATTAAAATGTGGCTGATCAGGTCATCACATATAGACAGATCCCAAGTGAGTACTCTAAGATGGTAGCGTATAAAAAGCAAGAATTATCCATTTGGAAGATAAGTGAATAAAAGAAAATATAGAACCTTTTTTTCCCACAGATGAAGTTATATACTGTCAAGAATGGATTAAAGTTTCTCCACATCTTCCCCTAATGGGAGGGATTTCTTTTTCTTACTGGAAAATAAGAGTCCAGGTAATAGATCATGCTTGGGTCCGATGAATGGCAGACCCAGACAGGCCAGTCAGAGTACTTCTCCTTCCTCTAAGGAGGAATTGCAATTTCTTTCTTCACTGAATCCACAGAAAAGAGCTTATTCAGCAAGCCTGGTTAGTGCATTTTGTTTAAATTATTGGCAAGAATAATTTTTTTTAAAGTGCAAAATCAAAATAGGTATGCAAAATGAGATACAGTTTCTATTAGAAATTAATCTGATAACCTGAACCATGAAACTAAGAAGGGAGGGATGTACAGAGGGGATGAAAAAGTTGATCAGAGAGGTTCACCTAGTTAGTCCACCTGTGTTAACTGCTCTCAGGAGGGTTCTAGAACATTGTCCGTGCTGAGCAGACAGAAAATTTCCCCTTTATTTAATCGAGATTACAGTTCCAAGCCCTGTGAGTACTTTGTAGGATGCCAGAGAAGCAGAAGGAAATGATAGCTGTTGAAAAAAGTGTTGCATAAAATATCTGACACTTCAAGACAGTTAGATAAAGGTACTTTTCAGTCTGTCACGTTTAGAGAAAAAACTCCAGAGTTCATCAAGTTGCAGAAGTATTTTTTTGGCCTAACCATTGGTGATAAAGCAGGCGCTAATTTTCTTTGACAGAGTTTAATCAGAGAATGATGAGTTATCATCAAGTGTATTTCACCATTTGTCTGAAAAAATGGGCCATTCTACTATGTTATGAAGGCAGAAGTTTAACTTGTAAAAGCAGAAATAGTGTAGACAAAATTAAATGTTCACGTTCTAGCAAGTTCTACATTTTTTTAGTACAGGTGTTAGATCAGATTCAACAGAAAATCAAGATCATTAACAGAAAATAAGAGAGTATTCTATGATGATGGAAACTATTCTACGGATAGCTTCTTCTCATATAAGGAGAAGAAAGGGAGCTGGCAGAAGAGAGCTAAAATGACCTCATAGAAAAAACCTCTCTATGAATCAAACAACACAGTATACAGGAACTAGCGCAGAGTTTTGACAACCAGATTTGGGGATGAGTGTTTTACTGGCTTGAGAATCTCTTATGTCCTTAATTTGGAAGACCTCAATGAACAAGTGTTTGTACTTCAAATCATATCTATCCACAGCACGTCTAATGTCATGTAAATCATAAATTCAGCATGTAAGGGTTGTTGCAGAAAAAGCAGCATCTCAAATACTGATAATCTGGAGAATATTATTATATCTTTTGAATTGGTCCTTAAGAAAAAAAAAATGCAAAATACTTTGGATATGGAAGATTTTAGTCTCATAGGCAAATAAAAATCTTTTCTCCATTTTGGTATGAGATTCTGCTCGGTTTATTAGCTTTTGTGCAGCATGGGTCTGTGTTTGGTTAGAATGTTAGGCCTTGCAGGAAGACATGCAGTCAGCGAACGGGAACATCAGTAGTGCCTTGGGAATGAGCTTGGATATACTAAAATTCCTTGTATTCATATTTTGTTTTATTTTTAACCTTAGTCAGGCTCTCAAGGATAAAATGACTGGTTAAGAATCCAAATAGTTCATAATGTCTTACGAGGTGAAGAATGTTTCATTATGTAAGGATGGTTTTCCTTGGCTCTGAATAGGATTATCCAGAGATCACTCTATTAGATGAAAACAGACTGCCAGATAACCTGCAGCAACTGGACCGATTTACCTAGCCAGTGAGAGATTGTGCCAATTTATCGGGAAATTGTTCAACCCACATCCAAATCACAGCAACGAAGTTCCTGCTGCAAGATCAAACTGTCAAACTATGGTACTGTCAGCTGGATGATTCTCATCTGTAGGCTGTTCTTTAGCATACTGGGTCCTGTTTTGAGATTCCTGGACCAGTCAAATTCTTCTCCTTTCCCACTTGGTAGGTTGTATTTAGATACAGTTCTGATTTGGCTGGTTTTTTTGATGATTTGGCTGTTTCTGATGTTTGTTCTGATGATTTGGCTGTTTTTTAACTTTAAAATTCTAAAATGTGAAATTGCATATCTATTTCCTTTGTATTGGTAAAGTAAGGATTAATCTCTCCTTCCATGAAGGAAGAGCTTAACAGTGTGTGTTTTTAACCAAGAGTTATCTTTTTGGATTGTGAGAGGACAAAATCTGTGAGGGCAAATAGGTCCTGGAAAAAGGCTAGAAGTGCTTTGTCCATTCTGTAAGGGTCTGAAGGAATTTGAGGAAAAAGTTAAGAGAGCGCCCCACTTACTCACTGATTTCCAGTTATAATGTTGTGTCTGGCTGTCTGACTTTTGATGGGGAGAAAGAGTGGACCAATAATTTTTGAAGGAAGAGGCTATTGATAGAAGGAGCTGGCTGAATTCTCTACATTTCCCAAAGAGAAAAAGTCATAACTATGGTGACGGTGGGCAGAAGAGGGTTTGAAGTCTCAGAAGATCCAAGAAGGTGAAAATATATTTGGCTAAAGTAAGCCTTGGTTATTTTGAATTACAGTCTTCCTAAAATAAATAGCAGTTGTCATCATCATCTACATTCCCATAAGCACAGAGAGAATGAAACAAAATTTTATATTAGTTTTATTTTTAATAAATCTAGGAAAATTGAATACCAGTTTTGGCCTGAAGCAGTTCTACTAAGTTTTGTAAAGTGACTGCAGCTTGAAGTGGTTATAACCCTTTGGATTCAGGGGAATATTTTTCTAATTTTCATATCTGTTTCATAGAAAATTATTGAATTTCTTTCATCACCCATGGAAGAAATATAGCGAATGCATCAGTTACATGCAGTATGCCATAATGCCTCAGTGTTTACCTTAAGGAGGAGGAATTTAGTCTCTAAGCCTACTGATTGCTAAGATTGTTATGGTAGTATCTGTTGTAATAAAAGTAATCCAACAGCACCCTGCACAGCAGATTTTTGTACATTGCATAGTGACATACTTCTGCAATAATTCATTGAATTAAAAAATAGAATATTTTTATCTATCCCAACTTTATTCTGAGATTGAATAATTTTTGGTTTCAGAATATATATTACTGCACATTTTTTCACACTCTGTGGTAAATAGGTTTGATGCACTTGTAGAAAAGCATGATTTTGCTAAAATATAAGTGTGTCTCAAATGAGGGAACTGAGAGATGATCAATATTGCCTCGTTTTCATTGCAGTTAATTTTTATTATTGGCAGTGGTGTTCCTAGACTGAAAGTCTAGGTCTGAACATTTCTAAATTCAAAGCAGATCTGTATTTGGTATTCATACACTGATTTCTGTCACTATTTTGGTGTTCAGCCCCTTCAAACTAGCAAACACAAACTTTGGAATTCAGGCAACATTTAGTCACTAGAAGTCATCATTCCTTCACTGGACAGCAGCAGCCAGACGCGGTGATACTTTCTATTCTTTTCCCTTCATATTTAATTCTTGGAGATACATCTTTTGACAAGAACGTACTAAAAAGAATGCACAAAGCCCAGATCATAAGTGAGACAGTGGGAAATATGAAGTGCAAATAGAGAATAATTATTCTACCCTCAGTCTCCCTTAAGCTACAAGAAGATCATAAAAAGAGGGGTAGAGATTTTCCATTCTTCTTCCCAGAAATCGAGGGAGAAAGGAGAGAGAGTGCTATGCTACCAAAATTATTACATTATCATGTATTGTGTTACTGTAATCTTGTTGTAAATCATTCATTATAATACCATACTAGCACTCAAAGTATTATGCTGCAAAACAAACCAGAACCCTGTACAGTGATTAATTTGTTCTTTTCCATTGCCTCGTGTGAATGTTTTCAGAGGGAAAGATCTTTTCTACAGTAGTTATTGAAGGGAAAGTGATTCTGGGATGTCAAGAAGAAGAAAGGCAGTTCAGAGCTGTCCATTGCAATCATAGAATCCTAACGAGAGCTGCTGCCTGCTCGGGTGTCTGTGCAAACAGAATAAACTTTAGCTTTAGGTTAACATTGATTTTAAAAATGCAAGCTATTTATAAACTGGTCAATGAAGCAAACATTTATTGTGCCACAAGCATCTTTGATATTTATAAGCTGTGTATTAATATAAACGAAAATGAATTTAATATTATTTCCAAAAGAAACTATTTCAGTGAATGAATGTAAACACGGTACTTATATAAGGTGCGTGCACCTATAGATCTGTTTAATATAAGTTGAAGGAGTGTGAATGTCTACCTTTGATTCAATAATATCTAAATCAATAGTCCAGCAAAATTGGTTATTGGGAACTTACTGCTATTTCAAATTTCTTGATAGTTATGAAAAGCTGAAAGACAAAAAGAGCGATACTTAGTTTCATAAAATAGTGCAAATTTTAAAGGCAAGAGTCAGAAAGATATTTTTCATTTTACAGACCAAATGGGGATGCAAAATACTTAGTGAAATGATTTCACAATAACTGCTTTTCTGTCTCAGGTGGCACATCTCCTTAATAAGTGAAAACTGTTCATATGTTTACATGCTGAAACTGCCTTTTCACCAGTTAAGGAGACATATATTAAATTTTTGAAGAAAGTCAAGAGTTCTATTTCAAAAGTAGTTTGGACTCTTCAATAGTCCATGTCTCAGTGAAACTCTCTGCAATACAGACTCCCACCTGATTAAGTTACTTCAAAAGAATTGACCTAGGTGCCTAAGTCATTAAGGCGGTTTTATTTTTATCTGTTCACTATAGTCCTGGTCCTTAATCCCATATCAAAGCATGTTCAAATCTGAGTTAACATTAGTGCCTGGCTGATGTTTACACAAAAAGAGGACAAAGGAGGAGGAAGTAGATAAAACAATTGCACAAAAAATGACTCTCTCTTTATAAAAAGCCCAGAGCGATGCATTTCTCATTTTGCTTTCTATGGGCTTGTAATGGCTACTGCAGTTAGAGACCAAACCACTGAGAACATGGTAGGACAAAATAAGTAATACTTGATTTTTATGCCTTTTAATTCTTTCCTTCTTCCTATTTTTTTAAACATAAAACAAGCACTTCAGATTTTTAAACTGAACTGCGTATAGAAGGGAGACATACTGTTAATCTTGTTGTAGCTTTTTTCATCCCAAACCATTTACAATTTAAACATTAGGTAATGAAAAAATAATTTCTCTATGAAATGCTGCCGGCTCGGGAGTAAATGCTAACAGCTATTTTACAATATGGATACCAAAAATCTTGACATAAAATGGAAAAATTATATTTATTTGAAACTCTGGAAATAATTTGTAGCAGGCTAAAATTGGAACGTAGCATTTTGGTTAATGGGGATACTAATGGCTGGAGAGGCAGGGAATCTTACCTGTCTAACAACTAAAGCCTTGTCAGTGGCTGTACTGAGACTAGTGATAGATTAGAATCACATAGTTCGTGTCTGATCCCAACTTCCTCAAAGTTGACTTGTCAGGGCTTGCTTTCAAAAATTTATAGGGAATTTTAGAACTGGAACCTAATTTATTCTGAGTTTAGATTGTTTATAACTGTGGTATTATTTCATGTGAGAATAATCTTGTTTTCATCATTAGTATACAAACTAGTGAAACAGTTATTGTCAACCATCTTACATAAGCTTTGTGACAAATTCTGCTTTTGACAATAAAGTCCTTTTTAGTTGTCAAGTAATGGTAGAAGAGAAAAGTAAGATACTAGAATTAGGCCTTCACTACTGCAAAATGCCTATGTGGAAAAGAAACAAAAGAATGCTGCTAACCTGTCATAAATTAGTTATTCAGTTAGCTCAGTTTGCACCTGTGTAAATGAAAGAAAATCAGTGCTTTCCATTATCATTTAATCTTTATCCATATATGATTATGAAAATACAATACAGTTACACTTATAAAAAGCAAATGGCTGAAACTTTTTTGGCCACAGGCATCTTAGCTTTCCTTGGAATAGACGGGTTTTTTTCTTGCAAGGAAGAATATTTGCTGCCACCTTCTGGACTTTTATATTACACAGCTTAGAGGAAGGTCTTGGAAGATGAAGCCTTGTGAATGAACATTTGAAAAACAAGTGCAAAGTTGGTCCTAGTTTCTGACCTTGCTATTTTGTATGGACAATGAAAGGGTTTTAAGTTGATACGAAGTAAAGGCTAATGATTTCTTTCTCTAAAACCAAAGAAAATAAATATTAATTATATTGTAATACTTGAAGGTGGTGGCACTATTGTTGCTGAACATATCCAAACTAAAAGATAAATTTTCCAGTTCCTTATATTTTCTTACCAAAACTTCAAACGGAAATTTTCAGTCTTAGTTGTTTGTTTTTTTCTTATTTACTTCATCCCAAATGATCCAACCATTTCAGATGCATTGCATCCACATGAACCTATATAATTCAACCATTTCAAAGAGTGAGAGTAGCGAAAAATACCTGTCAATTGCAAAAAATTCTAGCATCCTTTTCCATGATAAGTGGTACCACTACATGCTTTAGAACTGGTTTGAGACTAATCTTTGTATCTGAAGAGTCTCGTATTTCCATGCAAACTTTCCTATATATAGTCAAGCTGAAAGCCTTATATAGGCTCAATAGGAGCGCCTTGCTTTTCACAGCTAGTTCCTGAGAACTCTGTTAGGAGCGATAATACTCTGTTAGGCAGGAGGATTTTATTCATTATTACAGTCTAAGCTGCTGTAGCCTGTGATGTCTTTGGACACCACTCAGGAGAACAAGGAGACTGTCCTTGTGCTTTCTCTGCCTGTCTAAACTGCAGGCTATGTGCACCCCCACAGGCTGGAGCAGTCACTGGGGTGTTCCACAGCTCCTGCGCTGGCTGCACGGCTGGGTTTTCATCCACAAAAAAGTAATGCATGCAGCTGTATGGTGCATACCCATGTCTCTTCCCACCATCGGATCCAGACCTGAGGCTGCACGCTCACTGATCAGGACTGAGACGCACTGCAGAGCACAGCTGCCTCTTGACAGAGCCCAAGACCTCCTGTCTGGGCCCAAGCAGCCTCAAAGGGGAGAACGTCTGATTTGAATACAGGGGGGCAAGAAGCAGACTTTGAACAGCATAGAAGAAACAGACAAGGGAAGGACAGAGAAGAGACTGGACAAAGCAAAACCAGGAGCTGGTAATACTTAATACAGAAGGAAAATCTGTATTCAGTCTGGGGTTGGAGAGTGATGAGACTATGACCTGATGGCCAAGGTGCTGAACTTGGATGAGAAGCTTAAGGAATGGAAAATGGACCTGTGTAGCTCGCAATGAGGCTATGGTGAGGAGGCCAGGAAAAGAAAAAGATTAAGAAATGGGGCAAGGAAGGTGCATTTGGGGAAAAGAACCTATGCCTACTACTGTATATTCTTCTTCAGAGTTCCAGGGAAATTTCTTCCCCAGAGGGATGGAGTTTGTCCTTCCACAGCCTCTCTGCTGTCAGAAGACTGTGAAGCCCCGTTGGAAACCTCTGTCATCCTCCCAGTGCTGATTCACAGGTGGGACGTCAACATGCCTTTGCTGCCAGTTACTGGGGCAGCATGATGGCAGTTGTTTGTGGTCCTTCAAGCCATGCTGGAGGACCCTGTTGGTTATATTAAGCTACATGATAGTATTCCAGGGTTTGGTTTGTTGTTCTTAGAAAACCCTTGGGTCTTAAACACACAAAACTCCCTTGAAGCAATGCTAGTGAAGTTGGAAGGCCAAGTATTCAAAAGCCATGAAATGCAAGGATCATTGCCTAGTGTATATGCATTTTGATTAAATTTCAGGACTTCTGCCCCAGCCAGTGCCATTTCAGGGCTTCATTTAGGAAATACTGGGATTATATAGCAGAGGAGTATATTGTGCAAAAGGTGCTTTCACTGGTTGGATTTCATAGCTGGTCACTGAGGATTCCCTTTCTGGGCTTCCACCTGGAGACATGTGATCTGTTAACACTCCCAGACTGATTTTAAGGATCACATACTTTGATACAGTAACTAGTTCATACCCTTCTGGACTCTGAAGATGCTAAGTGTCTTGAACTGGACACCCAAGGCTACTGAGTGTCCTAGTATTAGTCCCGCACACTTCATGCTTTATTTACTCATTTGTAGAATACAATAGCGTAAAAATGAACTATGGCTTCTGAGTGACTTGGATACTAATGAAAAAAATCTATGACGAAATAATTCTGCATGAAGAGCACACTTTGAAGAGCGTACATTAAGTAAGGAATGGTGGTAAGCATGGAACAATGGCAAAACAAAACACAGTAAAGAGCTATTCGTCAGATGAGCAGTAGCATTCTGTGCCCTGAATTGAGTCTGGAGTCCTACGGAAGAAAATAGCAGATGATGCCATGATTACAGATGTTTTGGCCACACAAACGCCCAAGGGGGTTAGATTAAGCTGATACAGGCAACATTAATTCCAAGTGTCTTGTTTTGCAATCCAAACAGTGGTGTTTAACATTGTTTTTTCATAATTATATATACATAGTGTCAGGTGCTTGCTTCAGTACTGTTCCTGTAGCAGTACCAAGTCTGTCAAGTTTCTCTATCAAAACACCTCTCCGAAAGTAATCCTAGGATGAGAAAAGTTTGTCATTTTGTACGTCTGAAATGCTCACAGCTGTGCAAGAGTGCAGTGCAGGTGCAGATTTACATCACCATAAAAAGTTATGTTGCTGCCTCTCATTTTGTGCAATCTTTTCAATTTTTAATGGAATGCCATAATGATTTTTTTTTTTTCTCATTCGTCACACCTCTGCACTTTCTGACATCAGCCAAACAAGCAGCAAGGAAGTATGTAGAAACCTTTTCTGAAGAAACTTACAGCCCAGTTTAGTTCATAAAAGATATTCGGGTAACATGGCTAGGACTGGCAGAAATACCTGTACATATCTAAAACTGTTTACTTAACCAAAGAAAATTAAACTGCAGGCAGATTTTGAGGTTTTCTTGTCACCTGCTTAAGTTCCACTTTTAAGTTATAGGCCTGATGTGGGGAAACTACCAAGACTCTAGGAAGAAAACTAAGTGTACCCAGATGCCCATGCTTTGCTTTTATTCACAGTATAAACCCGGGTACCAACAACAACCTGCACAGTGAGACTGTAAGAAGAAGCATTCTCACAGATCAAAGAAAAAATCACTAGCAGTTATTGACTTTTTTGGGGGAAAAAAGGGGGTTTTTTGCAAAAACTTTCTTTAAAAAATTGGAAATATTTGTCCATAGGTCATTACTGTAGGGAAATTTTTGCTTCTAATATAAATGTACTGAATTCTTTGCTTTGCAGTCAAAGCTCATCCTGAAATCAGTGAGTGTTGTGCTCCATGTCGCCCTTTGCAGTCCAACATGTGTTACAGTGATTGGGAGTGTATATTATTTCTGTAATGTTCCTCCCTTTCTTCTGTTTGTTGTGCATTTCCTAAATCAGTTAAAATCTATAGTTTCAGATATGGATGGAAACATCAAGAGAAACACTCCATCTGTTCAACGCTTTCGTCTTTACACCTGTTTAGAAATGACCTGGTTTACTTTTCATAGCAGCTTATCTTTCAATTGCCTGGAATTATGAGGGGACTGAAAAAAGAATCAAGGATTCTTATTTGAAAATACTTACTATTGTTACATTGATTACCCCACACAGGAAGCCTTCATCCAGATGGTCTGTAAGCATGGTTCAGTAAGTTATTTTTCTCATAGCTGAGTTTCCTCAGCCTAAGGGAATGGGCAGTTGTTATAACATATTACCACGTAAGTTTGTGCAGGTTTCACATGCACTGAAATTAAAAACAGTTTGTCAAGATCATCATAAACTGGAATAGATTTTTTCCTTTGAAAATTGCCAAAGATAACAGGAGACTTGGTTAGCATGCTATATAAAGAAAAAGTCTTTGCCTGCCTTACTCAAGGAAGCAAATGTTAAAACCATGGAAATATCATCATATGGTTATTCTTAGCTTGTAAAGGAAGAGTTCAAGTCTGCTTCTGTAGGGATCCTTCCAACATAGTATTTCACTGAGCTTCAGGATTTTTCCTCCTTTTTAAATCATTTGATAAAAAAACGGAAGTGCTTCCTGTATTAAGCAACTGGCCTGAAAAGCACTTGTCAAACATAGCTCTCCAGTGGTTCCAACTCCTCCCTTAAGTAATCACATGCAAAGGTAATGTTTACTATAAAGTAAGAACAGTTGTTGTCATGGGTACTATGAAGTTGTGATGGTGGCACAAAGTGTGCTGTGAAATTATCCGGCTCACATATTTTCCTGAGAAATCTACCAGCAGTGAGTAATACAGAGCTTGTGAATCCACACGTTTTTGAAGATCTTGTCAAGTTCTTCTTTGTATAACATTTCTATTTCAAGCTGAGTAGAGTCATTATAAAATAACATTAT
Source organism: Platalea leucorodia (assembly GCF_965183815.1). Taxonomy (NCBI): domain Eukaryota; kingdom Metazoa; phylum Chordata; class Aves; order Pelecaniformes; family Threskiornithidae; genus Platalea; species Platalea leucorodia. Next base: position 6,019,117 of record NC_138828.1, on the reverse strand, counting down.
GCCAAGCTGTGTAATTAAGATTTGCACTTGCCATGCCGAACTGCCAAAGTGATCAGTGGAATCCTGGGTGTTTGACTTCAGGCAAAGAAAGTTGATTCATGTTTTGTTAAAAAGGCAAGACTGGAAGAGTGGATCTTTTTAGAACCAATCGTTTTTTATTCTTAAAGCTACGAAATCTGGAAAAGGATCCTGGAAAAAGAGAGGAGAAAGGTTTTGCAAATTGTTAGTTGCGAAGAGTGCTGTTGTTTCATTGGTATTTTCCTACCTCATAGCGTACAGAGAGTTCCCCGCAGAGGTGCTGGAGCAGCAGAGCACGATGGTAAGGCTGGTCCGTTGCTGAAGTGTTGTCCTGCGTACTTGATAAACAGTGCTCCTCCCAGATCACATCATCTGGTATCAAGTTCTCTTTGTAATTGCTTTATCATCTTTTATCAGAGTTCACCTTAGCACTTTTGAAAACTCTGGTGTATAGGAGCTATCTAGGATAATATGCTTGTAGATCTCTTGTCTCTCAGAGCACTAGTCTATTGATAGGGCCTGCTTTTTTTTAAAGCTGCCTTTTTTCTTTTTGCTGGGTGTTAGCATTTCGGTTCTTTCATAATATCTTTTTGTAAATAGTAGAGGGAAAAAATCATGCCCAGTGATGTGAGCACTTTGTCATCCAAGAATAATCTAGAAAATTTCAACAGAAGACTGGAAATAGTCAGCCATCTCTGTGCAGAATAATTAATCTCTTCTTGCTGATTGTTTTCTTCTCTTGTAGTATTTCGTGATCCTCTGATATGTATTTTATCCTGTGCAGTCTCTGCTTTTTTCCTGGAGTTTTCTCCCCACTGCTTGGCTCCCTCTACTCCTAGTATTTTTTTCTGTCAAAATTGCTGCTGTGCCACTTAGCACTCATTTTCCTATCTGAACCACACACCAGCCCCTCACTCCCTAATTTTTGGAGCCTGCTGATACATCTGCCTCTTAGTATTTCTTTACTTCAAATACAAATTTGTGTGAATTCTGTATGTTCATTTTAGTGTGAATAATAACAGCACTCTGCCAAAAAGAAAATAAACTCATTGCCACATGATTGCTGTGGTGACAGCAAAATGGGTCACTGCAGTTTTAGGGCTGATGTTGTGTCTCAACTCTTGAATGTCTTGTGTAAAATAAAATTAGGTATACAAAAGAAAAGAAATAAAATAAAACTCACTATATAAAATTAAGGTCAGTGCAAGAAGACTTCAGACAAAATTTAACCGAAACCTCCTTTTGATGGCTGATCTCAAAATGGCATTGGCTTGATCTCAAAGTGAATTGTCAGTGTGTCTAGGAGAGAATTGGGCATTCCCTGCTGCAAGTCTTGATAGGAGTGTATTATAAAGTCCCACGCCATCAGCCTGGTCCTTTTGCAACCAAGAAGCTTATTGTCACTGGATATTGTCACATGTCTTAGGGCACTGGCAAAATTATTTCTTCCATAAGAGGGCAGAAAGGAAAAGAATGAGGCTTACTTGTAAGAGATGGTAATGTTTACTCTGTAAATGTTCCTACAGAAAAAAATTCATTGAAATATCTTTCTGTTTGTTTCATAATATGTTATCTTTTGCTGAGCAGGAACGTGGTAAGAGTGGTTCCCCTAGAGAAGGGGGGAGAAGTTAAGCAGTTCTTTATTCAAGAACTGAATTTTGTCTTTTATTTTTGCAACAGAAATTTTAACTTTTTGTCTAAAGGCTATTCATCTCCAACCCAAAACTTTTCCATTCCGGTTTTATAACAAGAGGTTTATAACTGAATCAGAAATTGAAAGTATAGAAACCTGTAATTGAGATAGCTGTTTTCATGAAAAGGCTGTATAGAATGTGAGATCCAAACTGGTGCAGTGTAATACCTCCAGTATGTGCTGTAATTAAATGTCCTAAAGCCAACATAAAACACTTGAATTCCTCTTTTAATGTGAACATACTGGAAGTATTGTTATTAGGGGTGGCCTAAAATTCACTGTTAAATATGCTTACATGGTAAACATAACAATTGCATCTTGGTAGCCTTGTCATATTATATTAATATAATTCTAATAGCTTTTTCAGCAGCATATTTCCAGAAGCTCACTGCCCTTTCAAAGTGAAATTTCATAAGGCTCCTCTCTACACAAACCGTTCATTTTCTTGACATTTCAGCTATGTTTGACATCATCATTAGCTTTTCATTTGGACCCATGGCAACGAACAGCTCAACTTTCCTCTAACTATCTGCTTCACAAGAGATTACATTTTGGATAAAACTGTTACTTTAAGTAGGCTAGTCTTCTGAAATGTTAATAAGACTTATAGACTTACCTGATTAGTAAAAAGAGTCTTGAAGCCAAGTTGGATCCAAGCACTATGCATGTAGAATGATGTGTATATATGACATTGAATTCAGAGCTGGGCTTTGAATGGGATTTTCAAAAGACCTTAGCTGAGTTAAGAGGACGAGTGTCACTGGGGCTTTTGCTTTTAACTCTTATTGGTGCTTTAAAAAATCCTTCTGTCATTGCTATAGGCCATATGAAATACTTGTATTTGAATAACAGCAAAAATGTGATAAAAATCCAAAATTTCAGCATAGATGCACTTCCTTTTCTTTTGGACAAAGTAAAGAGAAGATAGGCTAGTAGCTATATTTTATACTGCTATCACAAAAGCTGACTTCTTTGCTTATTGCTGTAAACATGCACATGATTTCCTTGACTTCCTAAGTGAACTTTTGGGTTGTGCTGAAAATGAAAGAAATAGCCAAATGATTTTAAAGACGACAATTATGCATTTCTGTCTTTCAGGTGAATTTAGTTCTAGACAGGTGACTCGGGAAACTGAAATGTTCTCTTTCAGCCCACAGCTCTCCTCTAGCTCCTATTAACTTGACTTCTGTTTTTCTGGACAGCTGATTTCCTTTGGATGAGAATATATCCCGGCTTTACCTCTTGTTTCTTCTGCTGATAATTAGAATACTAATGCTTATTATTTCTTACTTGGAAAGTGGTATGCCAGGTAGGCATATATAAACCTAGAAGTTAGATTTCAGTAATTCACATATTTCATACAGGATACTCAGAAGCTGGTGAGGAATTCCAAAAGTTACTGACCTGAGCCTGATAGGAACTGGTGGCCATGCTGTGTAAGCTGCAGTATCTTGTTAGTAGCCACATGCATCAACATCAACACTTGTGGTGGAAGTAAAAAACTGCTAAAAATCTCCTCATTAAGGAAATATTCTTGGGGTGGTAGGGTGAACAAGTACAGAAGTGTGCTTATAATTTACAGATGTATTTTACAGGAGGAAACTGTAAGTAAAAACATGGAAGGCAATATGAGGCTGACTGGATTTCTGTGTATCTCTCTAGCAGCACTACTTGTCTTTGGTAGGGTATCTTTATTCCAAGTAGATACTAGTATCTTAAACTTCTACCTAAAATAGTATATGTAACTTCAGATAAAACTTCTACTAGTGGGGAAGGGAGGAGGGAAGAAAGGGAAGGGGAAGAGGAAAGGAAAGGGGAGTGAAGGGGAGGGAGGAGATTTCATATTAACAGGATAGCATAGAAAATAGATTTCCCCTAAAATATACTGTCAGTCTCTACATATAAGTGAAACAAAAAAACAGCAACCAAACAAAAGAAAAAAAAACCCAAACAGGCAGAGAGGAAAGGGACAAGTTTAATGATAGAAGAAGAATACAGATATTGACAGTGGAAAACAGATAGAAGGGAGATCTCCAAAGGATTAAAATATTGCTACTTTCTGTTTCCAGGTAAATGCAGTGTAATTCTTTCTTGAGTTTTCCAAACTATTTTTTTTTTTCAAGATTTCCTATAATTCTGCTGAATTTTAAGAGGGAGATGGATCACTTGGTCATTTTCTTCTAATGCAGTCATCCCAATCCAAAATTTAAAGGGGAAAGTAGGATTTTGGAGGTCCAAAATGCAAAGGAGTGATTTTTATGGGCTTGATTTTTGATTCCGGTCTGCTTTCTGCATGTACAACCAAGTGCATTCCTCTCAAGTTTGATTGCAGTTTGAGTTAACAGCATGGGACCAAACTAAGCAGATTTTGTTCATACTGGGGAATGTTTTCTTCATCAAGATAGATAGTTCTACTAAAACCTCTATGATATAAAAGATCCATAATCTAGTCTGTAGCTAGCTGGATGGTAGTTTAAACAAATATATCGGCAGATTCTGCCACCTTTATTCACAAAGTGGTGCTTTAATCTTTAGCTTAATGCTTGGGATGGATTTTGATACCCTTAGTTGTGTGAAACAGCACCTTGTTTCAGACCTAGCACCACTGATGTTAACAGGATGGCTTACTGAAAAACATGCTAAACTATTCAAATATAGCTCCTTGATTTCAGCAAGACTGTGTATTCACTGCGGTATTATACAGTAGGTTTCAAGACCACAGAGTCTTAAGAATTTTCTACAGTAGCAGTATTTCAATACTTAGTCCCCAATATGACAAGTAAAAGGTGAAAGTATAAGACCAGAGTAAAAAGATTTAAAGTGGGAAGAAGCACTGTAAAGCCCCAAGTGAAAATAATAAAATGTTTACAAGAGACCAATAGGAAGACATGGTCATGTTTATGATTTACACTTAAGTGCTAATTTCTGTGGCATATACTACTCTCGTTGCAAGAATCAGTACTCTTGAATATATGTATCCCTTCCGTTCTCAATCACTGTGCTTTCACAAGAAACTATTGCAATACATTGCAGCTGCAAAACCCAGCTCGCCTCTCTGACTGTTCAATAATTTTGATTTACTGGCTTCTATCTTACTTGCTGGATTCAAGGCAAACTTTGGCTAAAAATATGTCTGCACTTGGGATGTCAAATTTCCCCAAAATGGGAAATCTTTAACAATGTTTCCAGCTGTCTTTCCACATCTTTTAGTCTTCAGAACACTCCAGCATCTCTTATAGGACATACTCTGTGAAATCACAGAGGCAATTCATGATTTTGGATCACAGCTGATCCACATAGCTTACAAACTAAGGCCCTGGCTGATCCACCAGATTCCTGTGGAAGGACCTTTGAGCCAGGACAGATTCTGACTGAATTCAGTGGGGCTCTGTGCAGGCCAAAGGTCTGTCCAGTTGTATTCTGCTAGTGATCGGTCAGAGTCTAATACTGTATCTATTTTATGCTATGTTAGTAATACATATTACTATATAAGGCACTTCTTTAAAAAAAAAAAAGTCCTCGAATCCCTAGGTCATTAGAACATAGTTGGGGAGGGAAGCAGAAAGAAAGCTCTTCTCTATTAATTCGACATACCAGGAATATTGCTTACTGTCGTTTCTGTTGCAGTAGTCCTAAAGCAAAAACCTAGTGTCCTGCTTACTTAATGCAATGGTATCTATTCATTTCAGGATGTTATGTGTGTAAAGCATCTGATAATATGCATAAATGTGATAAAATTTGTATGTATTTTGATTCCTTAAAAAAGTTCAAATATTTTGGACCCAGATTTGAGGTGATACATCTGACGTTATTAAGTAAGCTAAGGAATACTATCGGCACTGTTTCCGTGCCAGGTTACCACTGCACACGATTGATTGCAAGCAAAATGGACACTAAGTTTCAGCTATAAGGTTTACTCTTCAATAATTGATGGCTTCCACACCTGTGCAGTGACGCCAGCTTTCTTTGCTGAAAATTTTGGCCTCGGAGCAGTAAACAAAGAAGATGTGGTGGTTTCTGGCTTAGAAAATGTAGAGTAACCTGTAGGTGAATATGATTCATTTACTGGGATAGAGGCATTTGACTGGAACGAAGGTTGTGAACTGTAGGCTGGCACGGAGTACACTGAAGATGCCCGGACGTTAGTAGGAGAGCCAGCACTAGGTGGTCTTAAAGGTACAGTGTGCTTTGAAGTGGAGAACTTCGATGTCTGCTTATTAGCAAAGCTTTCCTTTGTACTAGGAGGTTGAAAAGTAAATAAAGATGCATCGAGTTGATAAGGTTGATGTTTCATAATATCCAAAGCATTGAGACCTTTCTTAGGTTTTCTCTTTGTATTTTTGGTTGCAGCAGTGGACTTAGAGGAGGGCTTGGTAGCAGCAGGAGGATAAGATGGGGAGTGGATGGGATTATAAGCAACAGGTGGAGGCGCTCGGACATTAGATGAATATTTCCAAGAAGCTGGTAAAGATGGAGTTGGAGATGAGGCTCGTGCCATGTTTGCCTGCACAGTCTCCGAATCTACCACATACTTCTCCATTCGAGAGTGCCTTCTGGCAAATAACTGTGCTCCTTTTCCACTCATAGCTGGCGGCATCTCAAAGGGTGGCTTTGTTCCTCCAGCACTTGGTGTGACTGGTGTCGTCTTGGGCGTATGGTTTGGACTCGCTAGGGTTGCCTGAGGCCCTTTGAAAGGACCAGCTAGGTTGAGAGTACTTGGGGGGTGGGCAGGAGAATGAGGATACTGTGGAGATTTGAGTGGTGCGGGATATGCTGCCTGAGGTGAGGCTGGTGCTGGGAAAGAAGGAGCCTTGTTAGAAGCCACAGCTGCAGGCGACCAAACTGGTGAAACTGGTGTACCAGCAGTAGGAGAGACCTTGAGTGAAGGCTTTGGAGCAACAGGAGGAGGGGCCTTTTGTTTAGATGCTTGAGTCTGCATGAAATTGCAAGCTTCTGCTCCCAAACTGAGGTAGTCTTCTTCAGGTCCTGACTCAAAACCAGCTCCAGTACCTTTTTTGCCCTCTGCATTGTGTACAAGGGACAACAGGGCAGGATTAGGACTTACTTTGGGCGCTTCTTTGAAAGTGAACATAGGTTTTGAAGTGCTTCTTCTCTTTGCCTCTTGCAGTATCCCAGTTCTTTTGGCTGGCACCGCAATCCTTTCATCTCTGGATGCTATGTGTTCTGTTGGCTCGGTGGGTGACCACACAGCTGGGGCAGCTCTGCTGGCTACGGGAGCTGAAACAGGTCTGTATAAAGCCTCGGGTGGTGGGCTAATAGAGCAATAAGGAGGTGGTGCTGGTATATCTGAAAGAGGACTAGTGACATTTCTTGTGGGTGAAAACGGTGCAGCTGCTCGGTTTTGAACCCCAGAAGGGAAGGGTTTAGCTGTTTTATTCAAGGACGCTGCTTTTTGAGCTTCAGAGGACTGAAAAGAGAGGTTTGTGTCTGGTGCTAAGCCAAAGCCATTTTGTTGTATCATTTTGCTATGACTCTGGCTCATGTCTGTGTAGGTTTTGCTCACACAGGTCTGCTGTCTTGACGTTTCTTCCTCTTTTGTTTGATAGACTGAAGAGCTTACTTTCTGGAAGTTCTCTGACATGGTGGCTTCCCTTCGTTCCTCTGTATGCACTGTGCGTGCCTTCATCTCCTCCTGCTCAGCTGTAATCTGATCCATCCTCTGCCGTCTCTTGGCAAACATGAGGGCCCCTTTACCTGTGCTCTCTGGAAGTGTCTGCATCTCGTCTCCACTTTTTGTCTTCTTTTCAACCTCAGGTAGACCACTGTCCCAGTCAAACGTCACAATCTTACCGTCGTTGTCAATGTCAGAGAAGAAATCTTCATCTATTTCTGACTCACTTGTTGCAAGTAAACTCACTTCAAAAGTGTTTTCTTTGTCCCCCTCTTCACCTTCACCTTCTTCACCCTCGTCTTCGTCACGTTCTAACTCCCCAGTACCGTAGCTAACTAAAGTATATTTCCTTGCCCTTTGACGACGCTTCTTGAACATCAACACCCCCTTGGAATTGGGATTGGGAGCTGCTGTCAGCAGCAATGCAATACTTTTACATTTAGATTTGGCTTCTTTGACCTGCTTCTCTGATAGACTCTCACTTCGCCGGAGCCCTATGGAAAGAATTGAAGTGCACAATCAGTTGCATGCAGCCCAGAAAAATACAAGGAGACTAATAACAAATAGTGCTGCATTTATCTATACTGAAATTTACCTACTGTTCCCTTCCCTTATATTAAAACATTTATTTGCTTTTGCATGGAAAGGTCATTATATTTAAGTTTTTCCCACAATATCAACTGTGTTGTAAATTCCATACCCAGCATTCCTTAGAGTCACGCCCATGCAAGTTCAAAGGCTACATCACTTTCTTTAGGACTTTCTTAGTTCAACAGGAACACTACGTGTGTCTTTATTTCTAGCGTTCTTGATTTTTATTGCTATAAGTAATCTCAGCAGCAACAGGCAGATGATATTTTCTCATTTGTTCAGTTTCTATGGTCTGGTATTTACCAACTGTTTGACCACAGTTCCTAGGCTTACAGCAGACATTCCCAGCCAGCCAGGCCCATGACTGCTTAACATCTGAGACCAAATGAAACTGAGTGTATTCTGTCTGATGGTGGCAGCAGCTTCTGCCATTTATGTGTTTATTTTACTGACATGCATTACAAAATGGGTATAGTTGATAAAAGTCGGTATGCTTCTATGTATTAGCTATTTAAAAGCGAGTATATGTCCAAAAAGGCATACACAGAAACCATTACTATTAACTTTCAGCCCCTTGGAAGACATGGGAGTTTGGCCATGGTACCTAGTGAAAGCAGGTTTCATTCTTTTAACAAGCATTACTCGGCTGAAACATAATCTAAAATTGTATAGGATGAAACAGCTCCAGAATATTTATTTTGAAAATGTGGTAAGAACGAATACACATTTAAGAACTGAATGGAGGAGGCTCAACTAATTTCTCAAGAATATTCACTAGCATATATCAATAGTATGTATTTCTTAAAGCATAGACTATTGGTTTCATCAGGTCATGTGGAACAGGAATCGATGCAGCTGTAAAGCTGATAGATGCGCTGTACATCAGCATGACTGCTTCCTTGTTACAGGACGTGGAGCATGTGCCTCATGGGGCAGCGCTAGTCAGGTGGTGTTCCTCTTTCTTTCCCTTCCTTATATTCTACCACTGCATCTCATGAATGACAGCCTCAATAGCTTCTCCGTTTAAAAAAGCTGGAATTTAAAGCTGTTCCTGCCTAAATCAACGGTCTCCTTCCAATTAATTTCAAAAGGAAAAAGTGTGCCTCTGATGTATGAAAATAGAACAGTAAATTATTTAGTATCTTTTGCTAGTATAAATAAAGCAAACTCATTAAAGAAAGCCATGTGATATATTTTCTATTAATGATCCTTTTAGCCATGTCAGTAGATGGAGTCTGATACTTCTCCTATTAAAGACAATTGGAATTTTGCCATTATGCCAGATGACAGCATGACTGGACCAATGGTTCTCACAAGAACCTATAAAAGAGAAAAGAGCATGGCACCCGAACCAGCAATTTGTAGTATTTTATTTTGAGAGGGCCAAATCACAAAATCCTTGGCTGAGTCCTTTGACAATCCAAGTGCATACAATAGTCACTGAAGACATTTTCCAAAAGTATGGGCTTTAGTGTTAGAGTGCCTCTGCAAACAGAAATGGTCGCCCTTCAGCATGTAAATTCTATGGTTTCATATAAGCTATTTGCATCAGCAGTGTGTGTTTTTCTAGGAAAGGGATTCAGCAGGTACCCACACAGTTCTGTGGAAAGAAAAAATTGAAACTTTTCATTTTGCTAGTGTGTGTTTTCTTCATTCATCTGAATAGTTACTTAATCAATAGTTTCAAAAGATGGCAGAAGAAATGTTACCTGCTCAGGTAGATATAATCTGATTACTGTTTACAGAGAAAATTTCTGCTAAAGAGATCAAACACCTATAATAAATGTTCTTCTCTAGTTTAGACTTAAATGCTGCATTATAACTTCTAATTTTGCAAAAAACATGCATAGTATTTGCTGCGCACAGATTATTCCCCTGTGCTTGGCAATTTGTTTGTTCTAATGCGTAGATAGGATTTTACAAATAATAATAATAATAGAAGTAAACATTTTTATAGATTAAATCAGTGGTTCCTAAGGATAATGACCTGCCACTAGATTAGAAGGAATTGAGATTGTCATAGTTGAGATGGGAAAAGGACAGAATCCATGTCCTACTTGAAGGCAGAGTTTATCATGTAACATGTAGTTCATTCGTTGTACTATTGCCTTATTAGAGAGGCACGGCAAGTAATTCTCTAAGAAAGACAGGCACAGTCCCGCAGTTGGTTCTGACTTCGCAGCCAAAATGTAAAGCATGTGCACTTTTCTTTTATGCTTCATTTAATATGCCAAAAATATGTGGATTGCATACAGACACTTAGGCATTAAGTAACTGTTTAATCCACTTGCCAATAAGATACAAATGGTTATCATGCTAAAAATATGCTTACAGAGGAATTAGCAGTGGGTTAGCAGACTAATTCCAACACTGCATGTGAAATAGCTCATTGCTACAGTATATCACTGCACACATTCAAGCACCTTTGACATACTGCTACTAAATCCCCAGACAGGATTCTTCACATTGTTGGGAAGGAGCAAGCAACCAATAGAAAGGTCCCAAATGAATAAAATAATGAATAAATAAATACATAGATAAATAAATAAATAATATGTATCTACACTCAGTTAATTAATATTGGATCTAGTTGCAAGTTTACTTTCATGTGAACTTCTTGGACACATTTTGAAGCTGTCCTCTGAGTATAGGAGTCAGAAGAAATAGCATGTTCACTTTACAGTCTAGAGAAGACTGAGAAAACTGAAAGGATCATGTAACAGTTATACACATGCTAGTGTCTGTCAAAATCTCTTCTGCAGGCAACATCGAGCTTTTCTACTAGCCTTTTTTATTAACTTTTAAGAGCAGTGGCATGGCATTGATTTTAGATGATGCAAATGACAACACAAAGTTTTTGCTATAAAAGGAGAAATCCTCAGGATTCACTTGCAAGGATTCACATGTGCAAGCAACTTGCTTTTTTTGTTAATATTTTACAGATTGCCTCTGAATATACATTAGAAGACCAGTGGAATTCAGCCCTTTTTGGAGATGTAAGTATTTTTAGTTGGACAATTTCAAAATTGAAGTCTACTAAGCAAAGTTATTCAGCACTGCTACGGCATGGGTATACTCTTGGCTTATCATCAGGAGCATTGTATTACCCTGAAAAAATATATAAAGCAAGAACAGAAACATTGTTTAAAAGAAAAAGACAGAGGGAAAGTTAGAAAACTGCAGAAAAAGACTCTAAACATTTTTTTTGTAATGCAGTCTAAATTCTGAAATTATGTTTAAAGTTACAAAAAGATACCCTCAGGCAGTGCAAATGATTAGATGGGACATACTTACTTGCGTGCCTCGCCCTGTGCTTGAGAGGTCTGTGATCCCTTTCCAAGTGCTGGTCGTCTTCTCCCTGCTCTGTGCCTTCTGGTGAGATTGCAAAGGAGAGGAGGGAAGGAGGTGCTTCTGACTGCCCTCCTTCCACTTGAGATTCAACACACCCCCTTTCAGCTAGAGACCTGGGTGCTTCCTTCTCCCTGTCGGAACAGTCTAGGATCACCTCCACCCTGGGGAGAGATGGAGCTGCCCCTTGGATCCTCTTGACCTCTTTGCCACTAGAAAACTGGACTACTTTGCTTGACCACTGGACGTTGCCCTCTTTCACGCCCAGGGGAATTGCGATCACAGGGCTAGTCCCGTCTTGCTGTACACTGGGTCCTCTTCCTGAAGGGGTGCATTTTTCTGCCCCTAAGAGAGTCACAGAAGGAGCATTGCTGCCCTTGTGCGCGTCATTTGAGAGGGACAACTGCAGCTCCACCATAGTACCTGGCCTTCTTTCTTCTGTCTTCCCTCTGAAAGCGGCCTCATCTGTCACGAGCACTTTGGAGGTGCCTATCACTTTAGGAGTAATTCTGTGGCTTTGTGTGATCTCTTGTTTCATTTCAGAAAAGTGTACGTTGCTTTCTTCTGCTCCCTGGTGAGTCTCAGTGTATATCTCTGTGATGCATAAATCTCCATGGGGTACGTCTTTCGCTGTGTTAATTTGCAGTGTAGTACTCTCCCTATAGTCCTCATTTTTTATGTTATCGTGCTTTCCATTTTCTCTTTCAGCACTCAAGGTTTCATTTATTCCATTGGAGGATCTGCACATACATAAACAAGTAATTCAAGAAATTAAGCTGCTGTAAGCACAGCAATTGTAAGTACCGTTACAAAAGCAATTTCTGCATAGTATTTTTTCCCCTATATTAATTGTGGTACCTGCTAGCAGGTGCATTTAAGTTGGAGAATTTTCCCAGAGTGTAGGGGTCTTAAACTGAAGCATCTTTGTCTCTTTCAAAATTCTTCAACAACACTTCAGTAAGAGGGAAATTACACTACTACAGTAGAACTATGATCCTACTACCATCCATTTGCAATATTGAATTATATCATTTCTAACATCAGTATGCTTTCACAGACACATTTCTGTTGTAGTGTTTCCAGACAAATGCTGCTGAGACTTCTGGGACAATACTTCTTCATATTTCACATGTGCATGAGAAAATTAACTGTGTATGACACCAGAAGAGTGGTTAATTTTTGGCTTTGCAGCTACTACTGCAACTGTTTAGGGCACCATCCTCACATATAGTTCCTGTCCCAAATAGATTACTCTCTAAGGAATAGATAAGTACTGGATGAGGACCAGAGGGAGGGGAATGAATACTTAAAATATATATTCAGAGAATTCCTGTGAGGATCATCATCCTTGTATATCATGGAGTAATTAAAACATTCTGGACTTATTCCAGTGATCCAGTGAAAAAGGGTAGTGAACCCATACAATGTTTCCTAGTTATTAAAAAATACATATTTCTAACTGGCAAATGTTACTTTGACTTCTTGAAGCCTACTATATAGCTCAGTGTAACTCCCTTTTTTAAACTATTCATTCCCCTGTCCCAGTTAGGCTGCTTTACTGGTGTTAGGACTCCTACTTACTCTCTAGCTTCTTCTTTCAGTTCTCTGGGCCATACTGACTACTATTAGTAGTCGAGAAGAACCTTTTCTGGACAGCAAGACTGCAGCATGTTATTAAGGCTATCTGTTGACCAGAACGTGGCAAAGCGCTTTTTCAAATGAGGGAAGCAGTAGGTACCCTCAGTAAAGTATTAATATCAAGTATTATGGATATTTCTGAAATCAAAAGGTCCCAGGTATTCTCAAACTTTGGAACCCCCTACAAAGAAAGGCTGGAAGAAGCAACAGAAGAAATAAATCTGTCAGTACACGGAAGAAACTTCAATGTCACTTGCTTTCCTAGCCATGCAGCATACTGTTTGTAGCAATCTGGGTCTGCCTCAAATAGCACAAAATGTGGAACATCCATTAAACCACATACGGAGCTACCTAAAGGTCAGACAGATTTTAATTTAGGGAGCTCCTTGTAAGTGCTGCTGGATTCCATCATATTATGCTATTTGGATGATCAATTGTACTGCTCATAAGTGCAGATAAATTACAGACATCTGTAAACATTTCCTTGTAAGATATGAGGCTGGGGCCTGGGCCAGCTAAACGTTAGCCTTTATTGGTAGCTGAGTGACTGTGTGTATGTGTGAGAAAGATTTCCACCTTAAAAGGCCCTTGCTACTTATGGATATACTTCTACTCTATATAGACATAAATGTGTATCCATGTGTCAAGAGGCAGAATACTGGGTCTGATCTCTTTTTTGTCATTTAAGATTCTGTTTTGTCAAATTATTATTTTTGTTTCAGGTCTTTCCAGCTCACCGCAGGAACAACACCCCTGGTGTAATTCCAGGAAGGAAGCAGAACTCATGGAGTCGGCACGGCAGGGTTTGTCTCAAAGTCATGTTTTACTCCCTACATGGTGCATTTCATTTTGGTATGCACTTAGCACACTCCCGACTTCCCCCTAGAAATTTTCTTTCTAGACTCAGCAGTAGCCCAAGAGTTGCTAACACTGATGTGAAAAGGGCAGGCTCGCCTTTCTGTTTCTGTCCCCGCTCTCGATGTTTCCTGGATACATCTGTTCAGCATTTGTCAGGAAGGTCAGTAAGATGCACCCCCCATACGGTATCTGGAGAGTGCCTGCCCTGCAGGGTGTCTCTTTCCTCTGATCCTGTAAACCAAAGATTTTGTGGGCACTGCTGGTCAGTAACTGACTGTGGTTTACAGGGGATTGGGAAAACTTTCTGTAGACATCAAAGGCCAAGCAGCATTTTAAAAGACTACTTTAAAAGCCTAGTTTTCCTACCAGTAAGCTTAGTAAGAGCAGAATTACGCCAACAATGAATGCCTATGAAATTCTCATCCTTCATGCAAATAGTTCAGGAACAATCAGAAGCTTCCCAAGGAGAAATATTCTTCCGTGCCAGTGAAAGATGCTTCTATGTAAAGATCACCATTGGAACACCACTTTAATTAGGCATTATTCTTTCCTCATGATTTCCAGTGTTTTCTTGAGATGGCTGCTAACAAGTGGCTACTCAGAAAAGGAAGGATTTGCTTCTCATTGCTCTCAGAGGATGCTAAGACACTCCCTGAAAAATCCTTCTGGTGGTAGTGCTGAGAGGGCTACTACCCACAACGGAGGTGGCAGGGGAAGAGAAGTGTTGCAGTTTATTCTGCCATTCCCTGGAAGATACTGACAGTAGAGGCTGGGAGTTGGGGGTGATGAGCTGATGAGAAGAAATTCAAAGATTCTCACAGTGAATTCCTTTAGAACATTTTAGTCACTTTCAGAGTGTTGAGCAACTGCAGTTTTCTTAAAATTTCTAACGGACACAGTTGCATTCCATGAAACACTGAGTTATGTGCTCTAAGCACTCTATTTTGGTTCTGATTTTCAGGACATGTCTTGCTGTTCACCATACATTCACACAGGGGCAATGGAGTGAATGGAAGATGTGCTGTCACTTTCAGCTAGAGCGTACTGTGGCCTTCAGACCAACTGAAATATCAGAAATATCAGGCAGGAGTCAAAGCATATGGAGCTATTTCTGTGGCTGCAAAGAAGACAGCTGGGCAGCCACAAATACCATTTTTACAAGTGCAGTTCCAGTAGTCATGTTATGAATTAAAAACATAAGAATGCAGATGTCACATGTGGAGCATTCAAATGGTACGCTGCTGAACCAGAAACAAGAGCTATGCACTATGGAGAAAGTAAGCTGTAATCCTCAGCTACCACTGTCCCCCTGATCTCATCACACTGATCCATTACTCAGCCCAAGACAACGCACACAGGCAGGCCATGCGAAATGTCTGTTATAAATAAAATGAGTACTCCTTGAGAGCATCTTGTTTTGAAGGCAGAATGTAACTTTGAACAACTGGACACTTCAGGAAAGTTCATTTGCACAGGCTGCAGAAACCACAGAGGAATTTCACGTGCTGTTTAGACATCCCTGGTAACCAGAGACAAGTGCTTTTTTTGCACCAGAGTCCTTTCAGCCTTTCCAGTGACACTGCTCTGTTAGCTGTTGTGATGAACCCTGACCCCTTCTGTCCTCCTGGTCCTGCCTGTGGGAGAGCAGACACAGGGGACTGCAGCAGCTCAGGGGGGAGCCATAATTCCTTACAAGGAGTGTGGAAGTCTCAGGTCTTTTCTTCCTCTTCTTACCCACACTGAAGGCAATTCAGAGTTGATCTTGTCTGAATTCACGAAGTCTGGGGAGAACGTGCTTACTGTAGGTGGTTCTGAGCTCAAGGTTGCATGCATTACACTGACAATTACAGAACAGTCATTAGAATAGACTGATGTGCAGTGAGCAGTAGTGGTGGCTTGCTTGCAAATTTACATGAAGGTTCTCTACTCTAAGAAGCTCAAAGCATTTTCAAAGAAAACTGAAATTCACTCTCACTATTTTATAAATAAAGAAGCTGAGACCCAGAGAGCTGTAAGTGACTTGCCCCACCTCATCTAGTGGAGTGTTAACAGCTACGGAAATAGAATTCATGATTTCCAGACCCTCTCCCCCTCCTGACTACTAACACATTTTGCCACCCAGGAAGACCATTTGCCATGTCATCATCGAGGCATATCTGTGGAACACACTTCCTCCATCTATACAGTCTTTGCTTTTTGTAAGCCTCACTTCCCTATCTATGGGGAATAACAACACTTCAGTACTTCAAAGGGGTGGAAAGAATATTTGAACTTAAGACTCTGCAGTATGCAGATATGGTAGTGGACACCTTGTAAGTATTAAGAATACTTAATAAGAAATAAAATCATTACATTTGGAGACTGTACTCTTAATTCTGTGCCTGAACTGTACTGTTCGAATGATATACATTAATTCCTTCATATCAAATACTCTGTCTTCCCTCCTTTTTCCATACAGACAAGCAGAGTTACAAACATAAATAAGAGGACTGTCAGAAGCTCACAGTATATGTCTGCAAAATGAGTTCATTCAAAACCAGCATTTTCCACATGGTTCGCTGAACAGAATTGCACCAAAGCATTCTGAGCATTCCTGTACCTCTTGATAAGCATCTGCAGGACGTCAGTCAGGCTTTCCATTAGAACAATAACTTCAGCATAGGTTAAGTCTCCACAAGGCTTGCCATTGATAGACACCACCTCATCTCCCTCACACAGTCCAGCCTTAGCTGCTTTGCTCTTGCTGCGAACCTACAATGAGTCAAAAACAAATTCCAAATTGCGCAATTAGTGTTCATTTGAAAACAGCAGCAACCATGTCCTCAACTTACTTTTGTCTGTACGAAAGGATCAGCATTATTGATCATAAATTTCTAGTAACAGAAATTAATAACTTATCCCAGTTGAGGTTAATACTGTTCTGGCCAGTATTAACAAGTACAAAAACTACTGCTTTACTGAGCTTGTGAGCTAGATGTTCAAACAGGCTGAAACTTGTTTTTAGAAAAGGGAGACATAGAACTTTAGGCCAACAGTTAAATTGATCAAAGTTTAGCAGAAATGCAAAAAATCTTATTAGTTTCTCCCAAAATGAAAGACTACTAGAGCTGAAATCCATGCCAAGATTTTAAAACAAGAGTGTATAACTTCAGGCTCCTCTGGGCAGAATGTCAGTACCTACATGCTGTCAGAGCTGTAGATATACAGACTTCTGGTATACCGGACACTTTTCCTTAGATGCCCAGCTGTAGGTTTAGGTGCCAGACTATAAACATCTGAACCACTGGAGATCCTAAATCCATGTTTAGTCATCTGAGTAAGTGCCCTGTTATTAAAGTTAAGACACGCCTGTTATGGTTTAACCTTCTCCGTTAAGTACTCATTCAAGAATCTTATGCAGCTTGGTTTTTGGTGTTTCACTTCTTTTTCCGCTGGCAGCATGTTATAACTTATTATAGTCTTCGTATAACAAAACCTAGACATCTTTAACACCGCTCAAGGTATGCCATACAGTTGACTGCTATTTTTAAAGTACATATTTGGCAAACGGTGTGTTATATTAACCAGGATGCTTGCAGGAGTCTATTTTAGAATGACACATACACATAAAAGGGCTGTCCTTGGGTTCTTTGCTCTCAGTCTTCTACCTGTTGGTGTGAGTACTTTGGCCTTATACGATATTCAGCTGGTGGGTTGATATGTTATCCTTATTAATTCTCATAGCATTTTCTTCAAAATTTTTAAAGAAGTAGTATAGTTCTACCACACTGACAGCAGCAGAGTCAGTCCCCACTGACTCTAGGAAAGTTACTTCTGATATGCACCAGATCTGAGGGTGCAACTGTCCCACAGACCCATGGAATTATCCCCCATATACCATTAGGCCACTGGTCTGGTACCCAAGACGCATTTCTGGAGGCAATTTTGAAAAATTTCTTGGAATCGGGATGTTAGGTGGAATAAAGAGTGAGACTGCATGTTTTTCTGTGGTGGGGCCATATATCTTTGTTGTTTCAATTTATACATACCCGTATGTCATATTATGGCTTTTAGAGCAGTGAAGAAACAGAAGCCTGGTGCATACAGAAGCCAGTTTCTACCTTGCAGAGTTAACATTTACAAATATGGAGTGGTATGCCGCTCTGTTTATCTCGCCTTTGGCAAGAGCATAAACATCCTCGGACTTCGGGGAAAAAATGACAGTTTAAACAGTGTTTAGAATGTTTTGCTTCGAATATGCGCTAAAATTTGGGTTGAGGTTTTGTTATCTTTTTTTTTAATAGGAGGGTATGCTATTAAAATTTTACAAGACATCTTAGGCCTGAATATTTAATATGGATGCTAGGAAGAATTTAGAATGAATCTTTTTCAACACAGCAATTATAGCAACGTGTGAACTCTGAAATAGCATAATGTGATACCTAGATTGTGAGAAGAAAACCTGTTTCTGTTTCTTTATTAAGTGTCTGAGAATTTGGGGTCAGTTCTGTCATGGATTACCATTACAGCTGTCTCAGGGGAGAAACTGTTACCTGTTTCATAACTTAAGTGATTTCTGTCAAAAAGCAAAAGTACAAATGTACCGTGTTAATAGATCTACATGAATTGCTAGACAGCTCAACCGGTTTCTTAATTTTTTAAACAGACTCCTTGGTAGTATTATGGTAGTAAGAAAACAGACAAGGGCATTGAATTTCCTTTTGAGGTTCTTGAAAGGGCCTCTCAGTCCATTTTGCTGCCTTGTGAATTGTGAAAGATCACAACTGTGAGATATTTGGACCTTCATACAAAAACTCAGCCCCTTCTTTGACTGGTCACGCAGGAAAGAAATTACTCTAAGTCGCTATACCTCACTCTCCGGTAGCATTTCAGTTCATACGCACGTTAGAGCAAATTTCCTGTCAGTATTATATTTCTAGGTTTATCTACATAAATCAAACCTTTAACATGATTTTGCCATTGCAGGATCACACTACACATACTGTACGTATTAATGGTTCTCCTGAGGTATGCCAGCCTTTTTCCCAGCCTCCCCGAGAGGCACCTGTGCCTCCCAAATTTGAACAATGTCTATATAGAATCATCTCAGTATTATCCTTTTTTTTGGTGTTTCTGTTGGGGGGAATAAAAGGAAGGAGAGAGCACTGGCAAAAAATGAGCAAGGGCAGGTTGTATAGTAAATTATAGCAGGTTGCTGCTAGGGTAGAAATATACCATCATCATTTGTGTTATTTTAGCCTCAGGATATCACTCAGCAATATGTAAACTGCCTTGCCAGGCAAGCTGTAATTGTTTCTGGTTTTGTTTATTTGTCTTCACTGGAAACCCACAAAAATGAACAAATAATTCAGTCATGTAAACCAAAACTTTTCTGATTTCGGGGGGGGGGGGGGGGGGGGGAAGAAAAAAAAAGATCAACAACAAATCCCAAGAACTTTTGTGGAAAGCAGGATCTTCCTGGTAAAGTATGTGTCTAGTGGACAGTTTTCTCTCAGAGGAAGTTTTGGCAGAACGCCTTTGATGAGCCCTCTGGGAAACAAAAACTGCCTTTGTTAGCAGAAATACAACTTGGTCACACAGGAAACAGTAAGAAACCTTCATCCAGTTCTTGGAAACTTAAAGCAAGGCATATTTGGTTGTAAAGCAGAAGAGATTCTTCCAAAATTAGTGATTGCTCTTGCCTTATAGTGCAGCCTGGGCTTCCTCGGTTACTTGTTTCTCCTGTCTGCTTTGGGCTGGAGTTTTCTTTAGGAACGAAAAGCGTTTATTCCTGTAAAATTTGTGAATGGGATCTCACTACTAGAAAAATATGTTTGTAAAGATTTTCTTAGTTTTTGAATGCTTGCAATACCAGTATAACACAGCGAAGCTGAGCCTGTACCGTTAGTGCTGAGCCTGTCAAGACACCAGCTGCTCCTGGGGCGTGTTGAAGAGCTTTAGCCCACTTTCCCCTGGTGCTGTCTATATTGCTTTTCTGCTCCCCCTTAGTCAGGACTCTTTATTATTTAGGTTAGATATCATGCACCCGTTAGAATGCTTCTGTTTTCTTCCAGTCACAAAACTTCCAATGAAATGGCAACGGAAATATTTACTCTGAATTCCAAAAGTTTTAAGGAAATCATTGTACAAGGTGTATTGGCATTGCAGCAGTACTGACCTTAGTTAATGCTGTGCATGCTCTGCCCATAAGGAGTTTTAGATTTCTGAATTTTTAACAGTATTAAAGTGTTGTATATAAATAGTTGTACATAAACACTTCAGGTTATTCTGAGCCATTTGTCACAATATTCTCTAATTTCAGGTGTTTATATTGCTGTTGCTAGAGGGTGTGAAGAGCAGTGCTGGATTACTTGGACAATTCACCTGAAGTATGTAGTTTCTTTTTGTTCCCACATTACTCCTGCATCCAGAATTTCCCACTATCAGGAGTGCTCCTTGCTGCTTAAAATGTCAAGTGCTGAACAATTCCTAATATCCACAGAGATGTTAATTTTAGGGGAAACTTTCTTTGTGAAGAACTTAGCCCGGATGCTCGCTGTTAGCTGAGCGCCACAGAGGAGCCAGGACCCCACCGTGAGCAGTGCAGCGCAAGCCCACACACACAGCAGCAACAGCACTGCTCCCTGGGACAGGGAAGTGTTGGTGGAGGGTTGGTGGTAGGGTGGAGGGTTCCTCCCTCAGCCTCTCACCTGGCACCTACTCAGGAGCAGCTGCTGCAACGAGGGGGCCGTCCAGAGGCTCTTCAGGAGGAGGGCCTATAAAGAGTTGGGCTGGAAGCTGTGAGTGAGGTTTGGGTGTTGTGCTGGTGGGAGATCATATCCCAAAGGTGCAGGTATGTGGGGAGGAAAAGTGTGGGATAATAATTTACTGTGGGTTGGTGGAAGCTGTGGGATGTTTCTGGGGCTGGAATGGTTCTGGATGTCTACAGCATATGGCAATTTCAGTCAGTTTCTTAACCAGTGAAAGATGAATAAACTGAGGGATACACAGTGGCTGTGCTTATGCTAGTGTGGGGCAAAGGAGGGGTTTTGTAGAGAAAGCTAATGCTGGGTGCCCAGTCTTTGTGCTGTGTATGCTGTAGTCTTTTTACTTTAAGCTAGCTCTAGTCCCATTTTGTCACCTGGAGGCTCCTTGCCAGGTAGCAGGTATTAGATTTATAGATTATTGGTTTAGTTTATAGAACCCAAAACTGTTCTGTGCTATGAGACAAGGTATGGTAAATCAGGATAATAGGGAAACTTGCTTCAAAAAATGTAATCCCGATGAAGCTAAAAAGCTAAAGTAGATGCACCTGTTACTTGTTGTGGCTGCAAGTGGATGCACAGACAGCAACTGGGGCTCAGCTTACCAGCTGATGATCTTGGTTGTGTGTCTGAGCCCTATAATAAACAGATCAGAGAGTTGAGGCATGTTGAACCTGATAACAAGGTCAATGAGTTGTAGTTTAAAGCGAAGCAAATGGACTTGAAACTCTGCAGTCCTGGTTCTCCAATTGTGCAACTAAGAAATTATTAGGATGTTTCATAGTCTTGCTTTTACCAGTGACTTTTGGGAAGGATGATGTTTATCTTATTCTGGTGTGCTGCCAGGAGTACACACCTGTATCTGGGATGTGCATCTAAGTAATGTGCTTCAGATGTAGCCTGGCTGAGCAATCAGGCCCAATGATTGTTCAGCCTGACCAAGCAACCAACCTAAGAAAATGAGGAATCTGAGCGTAAGCACAATCCATTTAGCCTAAACTTTTATCTGCTAAAGCAAGACTTCTGTGGCTTTATAATATACATGTATTTGCAAAGCGATATTCTCAATTCAAAGCAAGCTTTCCAAAGCATGAGTTATTCTCAGAACCATTTACTGATCCTTTCTCAGTTTGCCAGCAGCTTTTAGAGAACAGAACAGAAAATATTGCCACTGAATGTGGTGGAAATACACTTCCCTGCTATTTAAGGTCCCTTGCTCATACAGACAGAGTAGTTCCTTTCATTGAGAGGTCACCTCTGGAAGAGCCTGTTCAGTTGAATATCCTATGTGATTCCTGAAGCCTCTTCTGAACTGTTGTATGGCCTTCAAGGCTTGAAGCTGGTTTTAGTGAACGTTATTTACATGTGTAAG
The DNA here is from genome assembly GCF_965183815.1 of Platalea leucorodia. Lineage (NCBI taxonomy): Eukaryota > Metazoa > Chordata > Aves > Pelecaniformes > Threskiornithidae > Platalea > Platalea leucorodia. The sequence goes on along the minus strand of NC_138828.1, from coordinate 5,997,224 downwards.
TCCTCAGTGTTAGTCTTGAGTCATTGATGGCTGGCCGTGTGTGTTGTTATGATGAAATTTTTTTTTTATTCTATAAGAAGGTTCTATCTACCTGCCATTTTACATGACTTTCTGCATGTAACATTAAGATAACTCTCTTCAGGGATTGTCTGGCAGGTAACTGAGTAACCATTAGTAGTTTTTTAGTATAAGCAGGTTTCTAAAGGCGTTTTTTTTTCCTTTCCCCAGGTTATGGTATGTGATCCTTAAACTAGTTTGAGGCAGGAATATGCAACTATGTGGTAAGTACAGTTAAAACTTCTCACTTGGTGTCAGTACATTGTTTCACACTCGTAAGCACAAGTATCAGTTTTGTCTGTTTGTGTTGAGAACTGCTTCTGGATACATAAGTACCTTGTGAATGAAATGACTGTTACAACGGGGTTTTTAGTTTTCCAGAAATACTGATTCCTTTACTGTTTGGAAAAAATACAGGTCTGAGGATAGAACAGGATGTCAGGTTTCTTAGATACAACTAAGACAGCTGGGAAAATCTAAGGTCAGAAAGTATTTTGTTTTCTTGGTCCACATGTCAGGGTAATAAAACAGGGCGAGCTGCAGTTAGTTATCAGACCTTGTGCCCATACATGAGGAAAACTGAATGACCTTTGTGTTCTTGGTTTCCTCTTTGAATATGTATAGAAAGAGAAATTAGTTGTCAGTAGATAGAAAAATAGAGATGAGCAAACAGGAAGGAGTCATCAGATATTCAGAAAGGTAATTTGAACCACTCAGATTTAACTGAGTAGTGGTAGCATAGTGTAGGAGTTTCTTGAGAGGTTTTCAGAACCATATAATTAGGAAATGTTCTTCCCTGGAACTCCAGTCTGGGCCTTGCATCCATGTAAATTCATTGGAAATACCAGGTTCTGGTCTAAACTGAAGGCCCAGCACTTTTGGCAGGCCAGAGCTCAAGCTTTGGGACTAAGTTTTAAGCAAGCTGGTTTATATACTATTGAGATAAGAGTGTCATAGACTGGAGTTTGAGTGGGATGACTTACCTGTGTAGGAGTATTCTGTATACAGACTCTTAAAATCCATGATGACTGTACACATTTTACTCTTATGAAGGACCTTTTTAGAGCTGGTATACCAAATTCTAGTCTGTTTTCATTAGCCATACCTCTATTAAGTATGAGTCCGCTGCATGATGTGGCTCAAGCTATTTGCATCTGTGCTGCCTGGAGATGAGTCTGCATCAGGCTGATACCAGTTCCCATCCCCTCCATACTGAATTTCTCCACCAGACAAGCTAGTTTCTTTCACACTCAGTCACAGTAAAAGCCATAATGTAAAACCTTCAGATAGAGCATATTCAATCAGGAGTGTGAGATCCAAGCCCTCCGTAGCTCCTCTGAATGTATGGGCATGCAATAAAGAGCCTTGCCCCTAGAGCATGTTAGATGCTAAAGCTGGAGTGCTGTGATTTTCAGCTAGTATAAATATAGATAGTACAGTAAAATATGGTTTTCTATATTTTACCTTTGAAGTCACTCTGTCCCATTCTTTCGGGAGCGTAGGTAGAATTTGCACAGTAAGACTAGTGAGGCCGCGCAAATGTCTGTTAATGAATTGGGTTGAACAAAGATGCTTCTAAGCTATCTCCTGAATGCTTTTCCTGAGAGGAAGCATTGAATAATGAAGTGTCTTCAGCTTGCAAAGTAAGCACAGGAATATTTCCTGTCACCAAATTGTTCCCAGTAACAGGGTAATGATATTGGGAATTTGGCAGTTCAGCACACTCTTTTCTGCTTGTGGTCTTAAGGGAAGGCTCCTAGACACATCCACTGTTGTAGAAATGGCTTTCAAGTCTGTCTGTAAAGCTAATAGTATTTCTAAATGGACTTTAGAATGAGAAAACACAACATTAGAGAGATCAAAGGAGAAATGAGTTAATATGTTCAGACATATTTTTGTTCCTTAATATTCTTTAGTGTCTGATGCAATTCTTGAACAGTTGGATTAAATCTAAAAAGCCTTTCCAGAAGGTGAGGTAGGATGTTACTCTTTGAGTTCATGGGAGTTGCTTATCACCAAGATCATAATTAGAAAAGTTGAACAGTGGTATAATATTATGGTAGTTTATGGCAAAATATGTAGCTTAACATCCTGTATCACATGAAGCGAAGGTACTCTAACTTTAAAATCCATTGATCTAGTTGCCTGGAAGACTCTGGTTTTTACTTGCCAACTCACAGTTAAAGCAAAACTTTAATCATGGTTTACTCGTGTAGAAGTTTGTGGGATATTATTGCAGAGGGGTGATAGTATCATCTACTTATTGGTTTACTTATTGTTTAAGTAACTGTCTCCAGTCAGTCCTCCTGTTGCACTGTGCATGTGAAATCACACTTCTTGAGTGCACTGGTTCAGTCTGGTAACTGTAGTCTCCTTCCCATAATGCTCTTTGTAGTATATTCAACAAATGCAGTTTGGTACAACTCCTTATACACACTGTTGTGGGAGGGTTAAAGAACATGTTTGACCATTTATATACTGACGGAGCACTTGTGCCATTTGGAACCAGAGAGCAGACTGATCTTGGTGAGAAGAAAAGCCTGCTCAAATTCCCAAAAGCTTTGCCTAATGTACTAGTGTATCATCTTGCTAGTGGTTGCCTTTCTCTGGCAGAAATCCAAAGCTAGCAGCTGAAGAAGGGATGAGATAATGACCTCTGAAATATTGATCTGGTATGCTGGCAACACAGCAAATTTCCCAATAGTGAGCTTGGGTACAGCAGTTCAAGTCTGTTACTCATTTTGTGCAACATGTCTAGCGTATAGCCTGGCTATGGATTATCCTTTTTGGGGTGTACTACTGCATACCTGTAGTTGATGTGTCAAAAGTAAAATGTTGTGCTGATTTTCTTTTTTACTAGTGCTGCTGGTGAACATGTGACAGGGAGAGGAATGATGCCATTGCCTCTCAGTAGTGTGGCTGTGCATTCTCTGCTCTATTTCCATTCCCCTTTTCTTTTTGACCTCCTTGAATAGTCACTGGCTTTATGCTTCCTGGCTTATTTTTAAATCCTAACCAACTTTGATCTCTCCATGAACATTGTAGCTACATTTTCATGTCTTCTTTCCTACCACCCCCTGTGCAGAAAGAGAATTGAATTGTCAATGCTTCTTTGGGATTGAGAAAATAATGCATCTTTACTGAGTGCTTTTCATATATAGGTAGCATCAAAAGTCTTTTAACTACAGTATAGCTTATGGCCTGGACAAAAGAATTTCTGTGATGATAAGGTTAAGGGAGACTAAATAGAGAATAAAAATGCCTGTGTTATCTGCTACTGAACAGTTTGAGGCAACACTGGAAGTACTACAATAGACAGTCCTTGTGGTAGTGATATCCACTGCCTAATTTTGGGCTGAACTCTTGTCACTGATACAGCAGTGGAACTGCTATATACTTGCACTATTAGTATGGTCTTAAGACCATGCACTAGGTGTTTTCAGTAGAAAAACTGGCATGTTTCTTATACCCAAATTGCAATCAAAAGACAGGTAAATGAAAGGTAAAAAGTGAAAACTGCCATCTGAAAGTACTTAACTTCTGCTGGTGCTAAGATAATAACAGGGTATATGCACACTGTTACAAAGAAAACAGCATTTCTAGCCTAGACTTGTGGCTGCTGGTAGAAAGCAGCAAAAGTATGTGAGAAGTAACTAAAAACTTAAGGACTTTCAGACCTGCAATTCTGTTCCTTAAAAAAAAAAATAAAACAAACTGGATTCTTCTTCTGTTCTTCCCCATAAATGAGAGGGAAGGGGGGAAAAAGTGGCCATATGGTTCCTCTGTGTTTAACTGCGAGATACATGATCTGAGGTATATTCTAGTCCATTCTGCTGAGTTTGTATCACATCATGCAGTGCTGTAAAACAAAGATGTATGGGCTAGCTGCAGAACTAGAAAGTGGGATAACTGTATGAGGAAGGTACCGAACAGGTATGCCTGAACCATGCCAGCAACTGCCATCCTTCAGGAACAGGAGTTGCAGGTCCTTGGAGGCAAATGGAGGGAGAAAGAGAGAAGGCAAAAACAGAGGGTGGGGTGCTGGAGTCAGGAGACGGTCTTCTGCTCTGAAATACATTCGTGTGGCTTTAACTGTAAACTAGAACAAACTGAATACATACTGTTAAGTGGTTTAGGAATGAGCTGTTTTATATTTTTCAGACAAAATCTGTGGTCATGGCAAGTCCTTTAGAAAAAGCATATTACATCAATGTGATTACAAGTTTTCCTGACAAGAGTTAATCTTGTTGAGACAGAACTTAAATATGCAATCTTCCATAATCATTAATTGCATATTCCTGATTCTTTGAGTCGCCATACTGACTCTTCCATTAATAGAGTCAGAGCTGATATAAGAACATATAATTACTTGTGTTTATCTTTTTAAAACACTGACACAACACTTGAGTTTTCTAGGCCTCTGACACAAAGCGCCATGTGCTGACTTAATGAAAATCAACATTGGCTATTGAGAGGCCTGTTGAGACTGCTTTCCAAACTTCCTGATGTAACTTAAACAGCAAAAGCTCGTACTGCTTTTGCAGCTTCGTCGTGTGTGAAATGTGCTCGTGCGGACACTGTGTTCAGTTACAGGTGGCAGTGTGGAACTGAGGTTCCAGATTCAGACCAGGATTGGAGGAACAGCCCAGACTTGGGCATTTTTGCTGTGATGAGTAAGGATGTCAGCTGGCAAATAAGCACCATTCTTGGAGTGGGTTATGCTGGCAGAGCCCTAGAGCCTAATGTGGGGTTAGTAAACATGCTTACTGTTTGCTGCATTTCAATAGTGAGAACTACGATAACGGGAGGATGTGTGTGTGGATCCAGGCTGTGCTGTTTTGGCTAATAGTTTGTAATTTTAGGCTGTGAAATCAGTTAGGATAAAATTTGTTCTGGCTTACTTATCTGTGCTGGAGGTTGGATGGGCCATCCCTCAGTCTTGACTGGAGTTGGGGTTATAGGCTCCAGAGCCAAGGCTCTAATGGGTACTAGCGCAGATGCTGCAGGCGATGCTGAGAGGCCAACTTACCATCTCTGGTTAAGGCAGAATTGTTGCCGAGTTAAGGACTTGTTTGGTTTGAATTCTTCTAACTTGATGGCAGTTTGAGGGTTTCAGTGCTACTCATTGCTTCTAACTCACTCCTATAATTCTGGGCAAAGGAACAGGAGAGCAGAGCAGTGCTCACACTGAGCAAGCTTGCATTCAGCCATCATTAAATGGGTCCCAAGTTTAATAGGTGGTTCCTTGCTTTGCCTGGATTGCTCTGTGCTTTTGTGAAGTTTGGAGATGTCCTGAGGTTTGTCTCAGCAGAACTGAGGTAGGCTTGTGAGTTTAAGCTGCAGCTAGTTTTCCTGTACCTCAGATCTGTAAAATAAGCTACATAATCTAGGATTAACTAACTTGTGAGAAGTTGTTTATGAATGAGGTTTAAGGCAGATTTGCAAGTCCCAGCTATGACTGATTACAGAGCATGCAGAGCCTTTAGGCTGAGTCTGATAATTCACAGTTTTCTGGTAGGACAACTTTTGGCTGCCCTTTGGCACAGACCTGAGCAATAGTAGAGGGTGCGTCATCCTAGGAACATCGCTGGGAGCTTCAGACCGCTTTTGGCATCTTTGCTGTGGGTCAAAGGTAGCAAGGAAGAGAAGAGTCTATTTGAATAAGAGAATAAACTCTATTACCAACTGGAAAGTTAACCAGCACTGTGATAAGAATGGTGCTGAGATGTGAAAAATCTTTCTGTCTTGGTGGGAGAATCGTTTCAGAGGGAAAGAGTTTGCTGGAGATATTTGTACTTTTTGTACTTTCCTCAGTGTAGTCCAAAGCATGTTTGTGTAATTTGATGGTTTGGCCTGTGACCTGCCTTTCAGACTAAGCCATGTGGGGGGGGGCTTTTTGGGGTGGGGACGACAACTGGCTTCTTAATTAATGACATACAGGCCATAAATCCATCCTACTAGCAGGCAAATGAGCCACTCGGCTACTAGTGTGCACTTTGTCAAACCCACTCATTCCTAGCTTCATATCCTGTATCAATTACCCTGTCCTGTGTGGCTCCCTGTCTCATTTTCACTCCATTGGTCATCTGCCCAAATTCTCTTGAAGTGGGGGGACGGGGAACAGACAGAGCAAAGGGAGGGAGGGAGGGAAGGTTCTCATTACAACTCTAGATATGAGATGACACATTTAATCCTTAGAGCAAAACTACTCCAGTGACAGTTAAAATGAAACCGCTATTCAGTCTCCTCAGTCCATTCCCTGAAATGGTACTGTTTATGACAATCCCTTAACATTATGTCATGAGTTTGCAAATATACAAGCATGGCATGTGATCATCTTCCCAAAAGGAACAGCGAAGGCAGCAAGAAGAAACAAATGCCATCTTGCAGGTTTCTGTTTCAGTGAGGGCTGTAGCTATCGCTGTCAATGATGTCAAGGTTATACCGAAATGTGTGCCCAATGTATTTCTTGCTACTTGCCTCACTGCCGAGGCAGCAATTCAGTCAACACCAGAAGGATCATGAAGAGGTAACTGGAAGCTTTGCCTCACTTCCAATGGAGAAAGCAGTGGCACTGTGTTTATTATGAGAGCTTTCTGTGTGTACAATGCTCACACAATTGGGCCAGATCTCATGTTACAGGGTGGGGGCGGTTTGGGGCTGCATTAGCACAAATGAATCAGATTGTTCAAAGAAACCAAATAACACAAGCATCTGGTAAATGCAGCATCTAGATAATATACATTAAACAGTTATTGTACTATGCACAAATGAAGTGGCCAATGCCTAATCTTCAAAGGAAAGCACAAAGGTCCCAGTCATGGGAGAAGTATAAATCAAACAGTGGCCCAAAGTCAGCTGAGAGCTTAATACAGGGACTGAGTTCCAGCTTCCATTACTTGCAGTCATCTTTAGCTGGACTGTTCAACTAAATAAAACTTAGACTAAAGAAAATGGTCTCCTGAAAGATGGTAGCTTTACCAGGATTTCACATTAAACTCCACCATGTTGTTCTCTCTTGAACTATTTCTGTTTCTTTCTCTTCTCAAAATAAGTCAGCTAGATTCAAGCTTCTCTACTTCCCTGGAAAGTTCTCTACTGACCAAATTTCAGAATTGCCTGTTTCACTGTTTCACCCAAATTTCACTCTTCCCTGGTATTTCTCTATTTGCCCGATTCCTCATATCTTAGACAGTTTATGGACAAATTTATATTGGCTAGTGGCTTTAGCCATGAAATAGAGTTTCAGACAAATTTCCCAGGACTCACTATTTAAAGAAACAAACAAAAAAAGCATGCAAACTTAGTTACCAGTCTTCTAATTTACTTGGCATCCCTCACGCTTAGGGTGTGATGTTTTGAAACAACCTTTTAAAATGGAGGGCAATATCGGGCCAACCCACGTTAGTGCTTAGAAAGGAAGGCTCTGCCAAACTGGGTGAATGTTTTGTGAGTGCCAATACATAGGCTCATGTAGGGGCCTTCCAGTGTTGCCTGGCTGCAGTCTTGGACAGCTCTTTTGTGACTCATCGGGGAATTTGGATGTTCGGCAGCCTCACCTCTCCCTGGTGGCTCAAATAAAGCTGGCCAGGAAAGCAGCAACGATGGCTCAGAGAGTGGATGTACACCAAGGATATCCATGCCTACCAGGGGAGGTCAGTGGTCTGCTTCTGGTTTGCTCTCCCAACAGAGGAGGCAAGGTTTCTGTGCTTGTGCTGGAGGCCCTAATGAGGGGGAAAATGGTGGCTGGAGACTCTCAAGAGATGTTTCCGAAGCCTCCAGGGAACTAGGAGACAAAAGTACTCCCTCTGTGGGCTTTGCCATTCACCTGATAGCAACACTGAGCAAGTTATTTAGACCTGTGCTTTTAATCAAATGATTAAAGACCATAATCTGCCATGAAGATTTCCTTATCTGAGTCTCAATTTTTTTAGGCTTAAATATATTCAGAATTTACCTTAGTTTAATTTGTTCAAGTTTATAAATGGTCATAGTTGAATTGATTCAAACAATCACATAAAATTCTTCCTTCTCTTTCAGTGGCTTAGTCTGAAATGGCTTTAACCAAAGATGATAATAAAATAAATAAGAATAAGCATGTCTATTGCAAAGATTTACTTTGTCACCTCCTCAGTCCTTCCTTGTGTAGGCAGCCCTTGAACCCATTTGTCAATTTGTGCATGTTTCATAAAATTGACATGGAGATTAGTATTCATGAGCTGTCTTTCAGCTCTTAAATAAAATACTGTGTAAGGTTGTATGTATCAGAATTCCAGTGTGGGGCCAACCAAAGTAAAAATGAAGTATCTTGCAAGTAGAGTATGAGACTTGCCCTGGACTGAAGGCTGAAAGATCCTCTTTCAAGTTAGGCTAGAATCATATACCCATCTCCTCATTTGCATTTTAAGATCAGTACTCATTTGTATTTGTTAATGTGGAAATAACAGCACTTTCAATTTCATGTTAAATATGTTGCCAGGGGAATATTACAGTGATGACAGAATAACTTTTTTTTGGCATGGCAAATGGATAGTTGTAGGCAGAACACTGAGTAAATGCTGTTTTACTCAGACTGTAACTGTGGAAGCTGAGCCAGGTTTCTGGCTCCTGTGTCCATTAGTCCATCTGTGGCTGTTGCCCTTGCACAGTTGTGTCTGAGTGAGTCTGACATAGAGGGGCTGAGCTCTGTTTAGTACTCCTGGACTTAGTGCTCTGAAGAATTAGATCTCCTATTCTTACAGTCTCCAATTCAGGCATGCTGGCAGAGTTGGCTTTTGCTGTTGCTGATTTAGTAAGAGCAAGTTGTCAGCATCTTTAAAAGCTGGACCAAGAGGATTTGTGTTCCTCCTGCCCTTTCCTTTCTGTGTATTCCCAAGAGGAATGCCTGCCTGAGAACTGGAAAAACTTCTGTGATGATGTGTGAGATTTCTGTTTTCTGGTTTTCATCTGTCCTTCTGTCCTCAGTGCAAGTGTTGGGCTTAACTCAGGATATCTTGCCCAGTCAGGCAGTCTGGGAAAGGCTGGCAGTTGTGTACAAGGGCGGGGGGGCAGGGGGGGAAGAAAGGGTGTTATTTTTGCAGAGCTGTAAATCCAGCACCTTTGGCCAGTACTGCATTCTTTTTTATTGCTTCTTTCTAAGAAGGTATTGCTGCAACAGCACTGGCTGCAAACAAAATCTCATTTACTCAAAGGTCATGACAGGACAGGTCATGCATTTTCCCCATTTGTGGGACACTTCTAAAGGAAATTTAGAGCGCGCTTTCCAAAAGCTTCAGCTTGAAATGCAAGTTTCCATGCTGCCCGGAGCTTCAATGTCAAAGAGATTTCTATTTTTAGAGAGAGATTCTATTCAAAGAGCTATATAAGGCTGTGCTAGGGAGACCATTACTTTTTTGTAATAATAAAAATACTTGTTACTCAGTGGGGGAGAAAAATTCTGTGTAAAACTGGAAAACACAAAGATACTGACTTGGATGTCTTTTGGGGAGAGAGGGAACTGAAATAAGAACTGAAACCCCAGTATTTGGTTTTTAATGTTCTAATTTCTCTCAAGTTCTTGAAACAATTGCTTTAGCCATTAAAAATGTCAGAGTAGGCTCTTTACCACAAGTGATGATGCAAGAGGGAAGAGAGAGTTCCCAACACAGTCTGGAGCCAAAAGACAACTTAGTATGCTAACATGTGTCAACACTAGGAAAACCCAACAAATTACTGTCATGGCCTTCATGGGAAACTAGGTAAAACTTGATATTACAGATTCAGTCTTTCCAACTACAGTTTTCTTAGTTATCCTGAGTACGAAGTGCACCACTGATTGGGTGCTGCAGAAAAACAATCAGATAGAGTGGTCAGGTGGGCTAAGAATAGTAAGTCACAGTTAATGGCAGAAGAATGGAGTAGTGTCTGAAATGCTGGCTTGCTAGGGAGCCTTCTGCTGAAGCCTGTTTTTTTCCTCACATGGAATCATCCAGCAAACACATAACTCTGTTGCCCTTAATCCCTATTTTTGTATTAATAGATAGGAAAAAGGTCTGAACGGAATTGGTTAATGTGTTCTCAATCAACTTTCTCAATGTCATTTCTAGTGCAGTTTTAACACGAACTGTTTGGCTTCCAGGGAATAATTTGTCTGGGAAGCATGGGAGACTTTCTGATCTGGCCAGACTTTCAGAGGCAGCCCAGGTAACAGAGCAGCTGTTGCCAATGTTAGCATAGCAGTTGGGGCCAATATGGTTTTGCTTGAGTAAGGACTAGATGAGGTAAAAGAGCTAAATTAAGGACACTGGGTCCATTTCTGCTGTAATCTGACACAGCTCCTGCCATGAATTCTAACTTGGAGGTAGGACTGAACTGATGCTGGTCTTAACTTGTCTTGGGTTTCTACTTCTGTTTTTATATTTTCTAGCTAGCTGTGACATAACCTGTTTGGCTTCAGGTGAATAAAATTATGAACAGCTAGACTATCTGAATTAGGAGTGAAAAAACACAGCAACTGGAAGTGATGTCTGCATTCCAGTAACATAAGGAAAGACAACAGTCTTGTGTCATGTGGAAGACAAGACAGGGCAGACTAGTTGGTGGCAAAGCAGAAGCACAGGCAGCAATTGCTGAATAGTCTGAACTAGGGAAACTCCTTCATCCACCATCAGGTGCACTGAACCAGGAATAGCAGGAGAAATAATACTCTCTACTTTGACATTTGTTATTCAGAAGAAATAAAATTATTGACCTTGAAATGTGCATTTAGAATGCTTTTGAATATACTGACATACTAGTCCTGGCTCGTTATTAAAAGTTCGAGAAGCAGTTCAAGTATTTTGGGGATCTACTGCTCTAGCCAAACTACTGTGCACATGGGTACCTTTGCAGATTTATTGGTGAAATCAGCTTTATATACTAACTATATTGCTTTTTAATATAGGAAAGGAACAGAACAATTGGATGGCACTACTGGCATTGTGGGCATTTGTTATAAGTACGGGGATTACACCTAAAGGAAATAAATTAGAAAGAGATCTGTTAGCTGAAGGGGGGGTGAACTGTACCAGCTCCTTGTGCTTTTAAACAAAGCAACACTGCCCCGTAGTGGCAAATGGGCAAAAACTTGAGTGCTTTTCTGGTGCAAACATGCCAGAACAGTGTACTGTTACTTTGTCATTGGAACATCTAGAGGCTGGATGCAAGCTATAAAAAAAAAAAAAAATAAGATAATTGCAGGAATTGTAAGGGATTAATCATGATAAACTTAAGGAACTTGGTCATAACTCTAAAATATGGTTCTGCTAAAGGCCTTTTGCGATGTCATGTTCAGTCCTGGAGTAGTGCCACAAAAAACAGCTCCTCATCCTTCTCAGTCTGTGTTGAAGCAACTAACTCTGCTTTCAGCTGAAACTTTCTTCTCCCTCTCTCCTGTGAAGTGCCTCTATACCTTCCCTTGCCTCACTGAGGAAGCATGCAAGAAATCTTCCCATGGCAGTCCCCTCTTCCTTCCTAAATGTCATCAGTGCTGCTGGCTTACTCTGCAGCAAAGACATGTTCCTAATTTGATCCACTTCGCAGCTGTCTCGGGCAGGAATCCCAGGCTGCCTCTCCCCAGTTCCTGAACAATTTCCTTCTGGGATTAAACATATCCCTACCTGTTTCCCAAACAAGTAACTGGTTGAAGTTTTAGAGGTTAATTCTGACTTTTGTTGGCTATGCATTCAGATGGCAATGAACTTTATCCTTGTCGTTTTTATTAATAAACCTAGCAATTTTCTGATAATGAAAAGACATTTGTTAAAATGTTGTGCATCTGGTCAGTCAGTTGTCTTAATGTATTCTCAATTTAACTTTTGCAGTGTGATTTCCACTGAAAGTGTCATGCCCTACTCGTAAGATACTGTTCTGCACTTGCATTTGTTTTCATTTTGTTAGCTGTTGTACAGAGGGAGATTAGAACTGGTAATTGCTAAATAAATAAACTTCCATTTGATCAACACTTAACTGTTTAATAATGACATAAATTTATTACATACAGTGCTTCCATTTGTAAAATGTAAATACAAATACATTAACATACAGATGCCTAGTCCAAAGCAATAATAAAGGACTATAAAGCTCCAAGGTTAACTTTTGGACCAGAGAAAGGGAGATCTTAATTGAGTTAAGCTCTCTTTTTGTTTGTTTACAGCAAGATATATAAACTTGCATCACTTGAACTTTTTCCCCTACATTGCCTGGGTATGTTGAAGAAAAAAGTTGAAAGAGCTGAGAACCCAGGAGACATGACTTCAGACCTGAAATTTTAGTCATCATTGATCATCTAAAATGGTGAGTACAAGGATACCTATTTGATCATTCAAATCGGCTTATCTTTCTAGTTTTTGCAAACTGTTGTCTTATATTAACTTCAAAATTTGATTGAATACCATTAGAAACTGACTCTGCGATTTTTTTCTCTAACTTCATTCTAATGTCCACCTCTCATGCACCTCTAGATAACCATGCTTCTATTTTCAGTGCATAGTATTCTCCAGTCATGTCAGATAGTAATGTATTCTGCAAATTAAAAGGAAAAAAGTCTTTAAAGGATATAGTGAGGGAGGTGGAAAGCCGAAGCTGTTCTTTAAGACTCTCTGGAAAAAGCAGCATTTTCTTACTGGAATGCTGCTGTAGGAGACAAATAGGATTAAGCAACACCATTATGCTGTAACCAAACGCTATCGGTCTGTAAGTTGTGATTGTTCAATGATTTCGTCAGGCCTCCTCTTAATAGTGGAAGGTTAACTCAGCAGCACAAAATGCATAATATTACAGAAGACAGCTGTATTGTGTGGGTATCTTTGTGTAAGCCTGAGTTCAGGGAAGGATAAGGATTTGTTTGAAAAGCCACTAACTTCCAAAATATTACTAATCCTGCAATCCTTTTGTGTAGCTGTTTTAGAAACATATTTGCCATAGTGCTTGTTCTGAGACTCCAAAACAAGAAGTGAAACAAATTGGGTAAAAGAAATGAGACTGAGGGAAAATGTAAATAATTATTTTTCTATTAGAGTATTTCTAAGTTTGGAAAAAGCAACTGTCTAGGCAATGCTTGTAGTTCTTTTATTATTTATTCAATATTATGATATTTAAGACACTAGAATGGTGGGAACAATGTAATGTGGGCAGACAAGCGTTTTAAAAAACAAAAAAAGGGGGGGGGGGGGGGAAGGAACCCTAGGGTGATGGTCAATATACAGTCCTCAGTAGGAGTTGTGTATATCCTGTTGCCCAGAAAGGCGAAGCTCAAAACTTTCCACAGTAACTCTGAATTAGCTAGCCCCAGTATCAAGGAAGACTGCTTAGTTTTTATGAGGCCAGCCTTATAAGTGTGTCACTCGAGCGTCTTATACTTGGTAGTTCTGCTACAACCAGACTGTAACAGCTCCCTTTCACTTCTCAAGTATTCACTCTTTCAAAATTCTTGTCTCAGACTAAATAAAGATTTCTGATAATTTCTTGAATAGTATGAAAATTTCTTTCAGAAGAGCAGAAGAGTCTTTGGGGTTTGTATCCTGGATTATTTTTTTTCCCCTACCTCTTTCCCCTCCAGTGTCTGACTTCAATATTGTCTTTACTGACTTCCTCTTGGTAATGTGTGTTTCTATGTGATCATAAGTGTTTGTCATTAAAACTGTATATGTAAGCATCATATATAATGAACACCAGGTAAATGTGGAAATTTGTTGCCCTTTCGCCCCACTATTCTTGCTTTCCTGTGATATCAGAAAAAAAATGTGAAAAATGATATGGGATTATCATAAAGCATATATATAAAACCATAGCTGACACTATTAAAATTGTACTTTAACTAGTTTAACTTTTATGTCTAGCTTGAAAAAAAATCCGCATCAACTTTATAAGCATGGTAACCATTCTTTTATTTTGAATATGGTGGTTATATTCCTTTAAAGAAAAAATATACATCAGTACTGTAAACACACAGGAGATACTGTTCTGAGATTTTAGTGAAGAGTTCACTTTCATGTTCAGCCATGTGAATACTGAAGGTTTGGCCAGGGCATCAAAATTTCCTTATATGGAGGAAGGTATTTTTTTATTCTGAGAACTATGTTAGAAACCATTCAGTAGTGTGTCAGCAGAAATAGCTGGCTACTGTCTGTGTGGCACAACCCTCAGGGTGGCGAGTTTGTTCTCTGTCTTTGAGAGCACCAAGATAATAATGGTTGTGTGTAGGTGATCATAGCCATGGTGGCCTTGGCCACAATAGGGTCACTGTGTATGATAATAATTTTCTTTTTTAAAAAGTGTCAGTATATAGATTTCCATGTGAGGTCTGGATGCAAACCACATGTATGCTGTAGCTGATGGGGGGGACAATAACTGATCTCGACTGGGCCCTTTAGGAGGTCTTGTGTCAAAATAGAAAGTAGTTGAAGTAGCTGATAGTGATGACGAAAATAGCTGAAACTGTCATTCTCCAGCCACATGTACAGCTAAGACAGAGTCATATCTAGGGAAGAGGCCATGCATTTTACTAAGACAGTAAAAACAATACCTGGAGAAGGAGGGAAGAGTGATAGCTACCTAGCAGGGAATGAGCAGTGTTCAATATGAGTGAGTAAAGACTGTATTCCAAATACAGTCTGAATGTGGCCGCTTCAGAAGCAGCATCATTGAGGACTCATCGAATACAGTGTGTGGTAGTTGCTTAAAATGAAATCCATTTTTACAAAAAAAATGCACAAAACCAACCCTGAGTGTAGCGTGCTTCCTGAGGATTATTAATTGGCTGGTGTTAGCTGCCTCTCTTCCTCATCAGTTTCTCTTGGCAAGTCACTGTGATCCCCAGAACATCTTAAGCTTCGGTGTGACACTACTTATATGTTTTGAACAGGGTGAGAAGTGCTCAACAAGCTGTTGACTTGGGATTTGCATATTTGCAATGTGAAATTATGCTATTGGAATAGGTGTGATGATATTGTCACCAGCTGCTATCTTGAGATAAAAATATACTTGCTGTTTTCACCTTGTTACTGCCCTTGTTACTGTTGTTATACTTCTCATGAGCTCAGTGACCTAAGTACCATTACATTATGCCATTGCATCTTAAATATATCAAATATTTATTTACAAGTCATACTCCTTTCAGTACAGTCTAGGCTGTGCTGAAAATTCCCCTGTATACTGAACACAGTTCAGAAGCTGCTTGCACTTTTGAAATCTGGATCTATGTATCATGTTGATCATCACCAGAAGCCCCAAATATTTCTGTGAATAAGCTAGCTTACGTAGTAGAAGTAGGATGGTGGCATTTGATATTGCCATTCAACCTCAAGTTCTATTACCTTATAGTAAGGTGAGATATTACACTATTTTAGTGGGTTTTGAAGAGCTTGTCCAGAGCTGGAGCATGCACTTTCCATTGTACTATATAGATACACCTGAAGTCTTGGTTTCAGATGTCAACATCTGATTAGTTGTCTAGATACCTTTTATAGTCAAAGATGACTACATCTCACTTTAAGTAAACACCCATGTTTCATCAAATGAATATATTGACTAGATCTTTGTTTACTACTAAAACCTCACCGTGACTTCAGACCTAAACATTAAATGTTACTGAAGAGCCAAGACTCTACATGTCAGTTTCTTGATAATTACTGAATTTTTTTCTCCTGTTGCTTGGATGTACATGCATACTGTGCCCTTTGTACAAAGCAGTATAATGTAGTTCAAACATTTTGCTCTGAGATAATAAGGCCTTCGCTCTAATTGCATGTTATTTTAATGGAAATCTTCACTGCTAGTACAAAGTTTCATTCTCCTTAAGAAGCAGGTGAGACTACTATTTTCTTATTACAAGTTTTCCAAGTCATATTATGTTACAGTTGGCTTGTTGAGAGAAGCTCCCCCATGGCTTTGCTCTCATCTCAAGCAGTAGAGGGCAGTGAATCCACTACACAGAAAAATAAAAATGTCTGACCATAGGAAAATTATTATTGTCTTTCTTTACAATCGTGCTTCCTAGTCATTCCCTAACAGAAACGGCTGCTGTAGGGCACATGCAAAGTAAATTACAAATCTGTGTAGATATCATGATGACTTTTTTACTTTATAGACCCAATACAGGCACAATTAGATAAACTATGATTATTTTTAAGTAACTGTTATTTGCAGACCAGAGTACTGTTTGCTACCCTGCATATGTGGTTTAAAACTGTCCTATGAATTTTTATTGTTGTCTTGATATGTTGCAAAAGGGAGCAGAGAAACAAAGCAGAGGGAAAAAGAAAAGGAGATAAGGCCAAAATTAAAACTGAGGGAGAGTAGTAGTGAGGGCACAAAAAATACATTATCTGCAGCTACAGTTCTGGGTGGCTTTTTTGTAATTTTCCATATCTGAATATTTTTTGACAGAAGTGAAATATGAACACTAAAAGCTGTTTGGGGAGGGGTGGGTGGGTGGTGTTTTTAAAAAAACAAACAAACAACTGAAAACCAATCAATCAAAAAAAACCAAACCACCCACAAAAACAAACAAGAAAAAGGAAAGCTTGGGACTTTTCCTCATGACAACACAGATGTTCTCCCTAAAACTCATTTTTTTCCAAAGGGGAATATTTTGATATGAAATATTCAAGCAGCTATATTAAAAGCCATCCTAAACTAATTTCTAGTGGATGTATAGCACACTCATATTGCACATTAAAAGCATTGGTACTTATTCAGTAAGTACTATTTTCACGTTTCCTAATATGATTTATGCAGTCTCTTTAGACAAACAGTAAGAATCAGAAGTTTGATCTAGCTGAGATAGGAACATTTTATCTTTTTTTACTTTTTTTTTGTCCTCACTAAGTTCATTCTGATGCAGCATTTTTTTATGCTTCTCCATCTTCTCACATGTTGTTTGATGTGGGGACATAAGGATTTTAACCAAATCTCTCTAGGCAGGAAAAAATCCCCATGGGATTGAAAACTGGCTATTATCATTAATGGCAGATCTCCCGTGAGTTTCTGTGTTTCCTTACACAAAGCATACCACACTTTATTGCAAGAAGATTCCATCTTTGATTAGAAAACTATTAATGTTGTGCTCATAGACACCAGGGAAGGATTTTTCTTACAAGCCTTTCAAGGCATTTATCGTTATTGTCTGGCTGCGCTTTGCAAGGTTAGATCCTTTAGCAAATGGTATGTTTTTTTGAAAAAAGTAACATTCTACATTCAAACAGTGTTATAGGCTTATGGCATGGATCCTCTTCTATGACTCTCTTCATTAATCATTCAGTGAAGCAAGAGTATACACATAAAATTGGCTAATGAGAGCCCACTGGGTGTGATTGTTGGCATTATACAAGAGCCACATTCAAAATGATCTGGAAAACGGAAGACAAAGTGAAATGATATAATTCATTAGGGTAATGCGAACTGCTCCACTTGGGAAAGAGAAATGGAATTTATAAAAACAAGAAGTGTCTTGCTGACACCAGTTCAGCTGCAAAGGTTCTGGGGGCCGTTTAGTGTGTTTCTAAACTAAATAAGGGAAGACTGGAGCGGGAGGTAGGTGGTAGGGGTTTTTGTTGTTTGTTGGGTTTTTTTTCCTTAAGGAAAGAGGGAAACGTGATCCTGGGCCATATTAACAGGATAGCTCAATCTGTGGAACATGGGAGGTAATTATTCATCTTTATTTGGTGCTGTGAGTACTCTGTCAAGTTCAGAAAGATGTGGGCAAATTGGAAAGGGTCCAAAGTAGATCAGCAAGTATGCTAAAAGAGTTAGAAAGCATGACCTATGAGGAAGCTGTGGAGGAATTTAGTGTATTCAGTCTTTCTCTTCTGGAGGAAAAAAAAAAAAAACCAAAACCTATAGAGATGGGAGGGAGGACTTAACCTCTTCACAGCAGGAAACTATTCTAAAGAAGGCAGTACAATTGTTTGTTCTTGTTTGTAGGCTAAAACCAGCAAGAAATCAAGTTTACAGTAAGACAATTTAAGCTTACATATTAAATATTTCTGAGGATGGTGAAAGACTTCACAGTATTAGGCATCCTGGAAAGTCCTTCACTGGAGGATTTTAGAAGAGTTTAAGCAAATTTCTGTCAGCAATTGCCTAGGCTTATTTAATCCTCAGGGCTACAAGCTGGTTTTCAGTGGTTCTTGAGTGAATTTTTACTCTGGCTACAAGTCCTGATTCATGATGACTGAGGTTTTGACAAAGTGCAGTTGCAAGAGGTTATAAGTGTAGTTAGTAGATATGGGGTGGTTTCGGCTATTATTGGTGGAGTACTGTAATCTCTCAAGGTGCAAGCAGCCCCACATATCTATGGTCGATGCTAGCAACCATCTAAATAACCTTATGGGAAAGGGGAAAATACAGCCAAGAGGACAGTCTACAGGACCTTACCGAATCTGTAGTTGCCACAGTAACTGAAAATGCCCATACAAACATGTCTTGAATTGTACTTTCTAAACGCAACCTTGTTTCATCTTAGACGTATTTTTGAGAGAAAGAGTGCCTATAACGTGAATCCTTGACAATGACAGCCAAAGCAGGACCGCTTTACCTGTGTCTGAGAGAATGGCATAATAGAGGATAAATGCATTTCTTTCTAGAATAACTTAGCACAGAGCTCCTTAGACTCCATAAGGTCCGGACTGCTTTTACAGAAGAGGGCAGCAGCCATAGAAGAGAGTGTATTATATGATCTCTCCCATTCTTTTTGGGTCAATGCATGAAGCTATATTCTGCACTAGAGAGGATTCTGCAATTATCTTGAAAAGATTACTCCACTTGCATTAGCAAGCCTGTTGGTGACTATAACAAGGTCTGGTTATGAAAAGGAAGACTCATATAGCTCCTGGTGCCTTTATCAGTACGTTTCATCTAGACTCATCTGGCAAAACTGATTTCAGCTCACTTTTGCTATTGGGAATGTAATTACCTTCTAAAGTATGGCTGAGATTTGATAAGTGGCAGAATGATTCAATGAACAAGTGCTTCATTTCTTTCCTGACTCAAGTTCATATCTAATATAGAGAATCTGGAGTGATTTTGACGTCAGCCTAATCCCCTGCAGATGCTTGTTCACCTTGCATTTGGAGAATACTTAATTATGAGTCATCCCTACTGAAGAGGCCCTACATACTAAAAGAGCAGATCAAGACTGAAATACTGAGGAGTAAACAAGCACATGCAAAAAAACTTTTGCAAAGTCTCTTCTTGTTACTGTATTTATGCAGTGAGATGTAAGAAGAAACCAAAACACTTCCTGGCGTGGGTAACACAAGGTCACTAACTATTTCGTTTAGCACTGCTGCCTATTCACTTGATTAATCACTGCATCTAGACTTGCTCTGAGAAGCAATGTGTCACAACAGCAGCACTAGCTTCCTATTTAGACTGTCCAGTACCAAAATGGCAGGAGATTTTCTAAAAGACTAATGATATTTGTAGGGTAGTCATTGCATATGTATAAACTAAAGCTTCAGCTCTGAGGAATAAGTTTGGGAATGTTATGTACTGCCCCTCAAGTATACACAGATACACGTGGACCATGAAATGCTAAATTCTTTCCCTACAATTAATTATGACTAATACAGAGATTTATGCGTCATCCAGGTCTGTTCTCCAGGTTTTCCTTAAACTTCTGTTAGGGAAAGGTAACAGAACCAATGCATTTAGAAGCAGCATAGCATGGGAGGGAGGGAGGGGGACAATTTGCTACGTACATTGTTATAAGGCACCAGACTGTCTTTTAACATTTGCTTGTAGTCCAGCGGGATATTTGTTATTAAAATGTCTTCTCAAAATCTTTTGTAATAAACTGAGTAGAAATCAATCTTACTTAGATGGTTCACTTAGATGAAGTTGGCTTAATTATGTCTGTTGTCATTACAAAGGCTGCAGCAGTTTAAACATGATGCATAAAAACTGAAACTACTAATGCTTGAAGATACACCAAAAAAAAAAGTAATGGAATGGAATCTCAGTTTCCTGGCCAATTCTGACAGTGTATTTTTTTTTCCTTTAATTTGCCTTTCTAGGCAATTTCTTCTCTCCCTCTGGCCATGATAGGAGCTTTGCATTCAGTAATATCGCCTTCAGAAGACCCTAATTATCTATTTTTACCAGAGAATCCTCTTGCTCTGTGATTATTCTGAATTATTCCTTCCTTTATGGTACATTACAAAAAGAGGATAATACCTGAAAGCATGCTATGCTGTATGATTACATAGCCTTCATAATATTCATCTGCTCAAATTCACATTCTGAGGAAGGTGAGGAAATCATCAACTAAGTTGAACACATGCAAGGTACTACTGGAGTTCGCTGTTTCTGACTGTCACTGTTAATGATCTCTATCAGGTTCAAGGCCCTTAGACTTCTTTCTTCTATACCCCTGCTTCTCATTTTTTCTATAGCTCAAAATTCATGATGACCCATGCCAGCCACCTGACTTTCTGCTAATATCTTTGTTTGTTGCCAAGCCTCCCCTTATGTACAAAATGGCAATTACTCAGTCATTTTTTGGTGCCTATTTTTACTCAGCAGCATTGTAGGAGGGAGAGGGAGCTGCTTTTAACCCAAATTCTAGGCAAAATGATATAGTTGAGATTTTTGAGCTCCTCTCTCCACACCCTATTGTTCAACTTGAGGTCAGAAAATTATTCCGGTCTCAAATGCTGTGTATTACAAGAAACAAACGCTCTCTAAAGAGGTTGCCCATACCCTCTGTCATTCTGCAGTTCCTAGCACAGCTGTTGCTGGAGTTCCTTCTAGAAATGATTTTCTACCATGGAGGAAAACTTTAAAGGTGTAGGAAAGGGTGCTATCTTCGTTCTTTATTTCTGTGGGAAATGGGGGAGGGCACGAGGATAATGGAATCTCATTTTTTCCCATCCATCCCTACGTGCAACACGCATGTATCCTGGCCTTGCAGAAGCAAATGAATAAGTTATGAGAGAAATGTCATGAGGCAGTCACCCTATCATGAAAAGTGCAATAAGTTGGTATGCAGAAACTTTTCCATTTGAAAGTATTGAGAATTTTTAATTATAAATTATTTCAATAATGTTCAAAGGAAATATGAGAAGCTCGAGCCAGTTTTGACTATCCTACACTATTGTGCTTAGAAGAGCTGACAGTGAGTTCTTCAGGTTGTGAACTGAAAAACTATTCCATTTTCTTCTGGAATAACATTTGCTCTCTGCATCTCATTCTTGTCTGTTTTCATACTCGGATGAAGTGAGAAACCGTAAATACAGATCTTAAGTTTTCTTACAGTTAATCACTCTGAATAAGAAGCATCTGGTTCTGAGTGAACTAAATTTATGGGAGAAATCAGAAATGAGATGACATCTTGGAGTAGGGCTATATCTTAACATAAACAAATAACTCGTGTATTTCTTTTGGAACTGTGCTGTCCCAAGCCAGATCTGA
Organism: Platalea leucorodia; assembly: GCF_965183815.1. Taxonomy (NCBI): domain Eukaryota; kingdom Metazoa; phylum Chordata; class Aves; order Pelecaniformes; family Threskiornithidae; genus Platalea; species Platalea leucorodia. Next base: position 5,975,738 of record NC_138828.1, on the reverse strand, counting down.
GAACAAACAAGACATTAGTTATATTTCCCGCTATGAAAGTCCCTTAAAGCAGTCTACTGGGAAAAGCGGGTCTGAAAGCCACTGGCATTGTCTCAGCCTAAGCTATTGGGGTTGTGATGAATTAAAAAGGACAACATTCTAATTTTAGTAGAGTTTTAAGTGGACTTGTGAGAACTCAAAAGAGGATTGAGCTTGCTTACTCATATGGAAATGACTGTTAGTTGTGGTTTTTTTTTTTCCTTAGATGAGATAAATATTGATCAGTACATTGGCACACATCCCATGGTCTTTTCTGCAGATAAGGAGATGATCAAAGAAGGGCAAAAGGCAGGTATTATCCCTTTCTATCTCTCAGTACAACCTGAGAGAGATGAGTTGCAAGTGCAGTTCTGGCAGGGAGCTTGGCAACCATCATGATGATCTTATGGACAGTTTCCTTGCATGTTATGTGCTCATCCACAGCAGATTGCACTCAGTAAGTAAATGAGACCTCCTACCCCATTCTCTCACCAGGAATTTATGTCAGAATGTAAGGATAATAAGCTGGATTTGACATGTAACTGAAAAAGGCATTGGCTGTGGAAGCTATATGCAATGCGGAAACCCAAGAAAAGGCAGGGCAAAAGAAATATCTTTTTCACTTCTGATCTATGTAATGGCAACCATTGTCAACCATCTATAGAAAAATGTCCCTTTACTTAGATTTTGCTTGCCAATCAAACATTTCCCTTACTTTCTACCTAAGGCAGCTCTAGCTGTATTTTGTTGAATCAGCAGTATTTCCTTTGTTTAAAAGAAATTAGTCAACCCCATAACAAAACATTCCTCACTATTTTTTCTTCTTCTGTTTAGCTGAAATGTGCAGGCTTGTTCTACAAGCACAGACTTCAGCATTTCCAAAAGCTAAAGGTCAGCCTGAAATCTCACAGCATACTCACTGTACAAAAGCCAAGCAAGGAAATATTCAAGAAGTCTTTGGAGAGCATTATCCTAAAATATAAACTTATAGTCACTTCAGTCCCATGTGCTTCATGGCCTGTATTTTTTTCTTTTTTACAAAGGATGTTGTTAATATAAATTTCTTCATATCCTGGGATCTCTCAAAAAAACAGATATAAGAGATCATTTTTCCAATTCTTCCCTTTTCCACAAAGAACAGGGTTACCACATTTTAGGTGAAGCTACATTGGCTGTTCTAAACAGGTTGGATTGTTTTGTTTTTATTTTTTAACGGTGAAGTTAGTTATTTTTTCCTTAGACTGTATTTTGCCCTCAAATACCTTCTTTTTTTGATGTGTTCTTAAGGTAAACAGACTAGGTATTGAATAGATACTTTAATATTCTATGGTCTTAGCAGCAGTACATGCCCTTTGTAATTCAGTTATCGGGGAACACACTGGATCTCCCTAGTCTCAAATAGGTGACTTACCCTGATCACAGACATATTTATTGACTTTTTTGCCTGCTTGTCACTGCTTAAAGCTATCAGGGAGAGTTCCTCTCCAAAATAAGTATAGAAAAATACAAGTGCATGGACACCCACACACATTTTGAGATGACTACAATTGTTGCTGAAAAGAAAATGCTTCCAACAAATCTGCTTATAATTGGACCTGACTCAGTGCTGATTCTTCCAAAGCTGGCTATAAAAATAGATACTAATTCCCATCAGAATTACTTATTTTCTGCTGTAAGACAGTGAGACCTACTGTTTACTGTCCATAATATTCTCCACAAAAAGTTGAAAATAGTTGTGCAAACTGATAAAAGAAATATATTCTTTCAGCAGGAAAATTGTACTGAATACATCTCAGTAGTACTTGGACAATGTTTAGTGAAATGGGAGACTGAACAACAGAAAGATTCCCATGAAACTGTTGTCTAAGTATGTTGCAAACAAATGGGATTCAGTTTGTTTGGAAGCCTTGTTCCTCGTGGTGCACTAAAGCTAAACAGCAGGAGGTGAATCCGTAAATCATGTCAAGGAGTAAAGCAAGTTGGAAAACTTGTAAGTCATTGTGTACAAAAGTCCTCATTAGCTCACTAGTGGGTTTTTTTGGTTGTTTTTTTCCTTTCCAGATAAATCAGATATAAATAGACATGCAATATGGGGAAAAGCTTGCAATGGCTACAATGGGAACAGAATCCACCCCGTATTCAGCAGTTTCACATGCCATTTAGAGACTATAAACTCTTCTTTCCAAACTTCTGTATAAGCTTCTATTCTGATAATTTTCTATGCTAAAACAATTGTAGTTAACAATAGATGTTGCCTGCATTTTCATGTGTAACTCTGCCCTTTTGGTACTCAGCATTAGAAACAGCAGCGCCATAAGATCCTCTGAAAGGATTGTCCAGATTTATATCCTCAGCAGTGCTTGACAGTTTGTGTATGCAAGGGACTTCAGAGCTTCAGCTCAGGCTCCAGGCCTTAGAGTTTCCATCGTCACTACTGTAAAAGATAAACTTATGATTGGCAGCCAGACCATGCCGGCCCCGATCTGCGATGTAGTACTCGTGTAAATCCACAAGGAACTAAGGCTCAGCCAGACACCAGGCTGCCAGACAGCAGGCCTGATTCTAGTTCTCTTTGATGTAAAAATCACTAGCTGAACTCTGTAGAAAGTGATACGTGTATAAGATTAAGGCAATAATTTGTAATGCTTTACATCTACGTTACACTTTTAAAGTTTAACAAGACTCAGGTTTTTAATATTTTTTTTCTCTGATGGTGAACCACAGTTCCCTGTACAAGGCTAAGGTTATTAACGCTTACCATTTTAGCATTGTTACATCATTTTTGCCTACTCATTAGAGTCTCCTGCTGCTAGAAAGTCCTTCACTCAGGTCTATTTTCCTCTTTTTCCATGTCTGTCTTTTATGTGGGTACATTCGTTCCCAAGATATCTTGTTATCTATTTGCACGTTCAACATGATATCTTTTTAAAATGATTTTAACCTATGTCTCCTAGAAACAAAAAAAGAGAACAGTCATGTCTGTGTGTGGTCTAGATGGGAGAAAATGACTGCCCAGGTCTCTGAGCACAGAGTGGCTCAGGTTGTTGATTTATTCTAGCTTGGACTAGGTCTACAAAAATGTTGCTGGCATGTCTATTTTGGATAAGATTATTGGGGGGGGGGGGGCAGGGAGGAGCAGACCTGCTCCTCGAGGTACACACACTAGGAAACCCCAATATAGGTGTCATTATATTGTCCTAAAATTTTTTTTCAGTGGCATAGTTTGAGCACCTCACAGAAAGTGCCACTGTGCTACAGAGAAACTTGGAGATATCAACTGGCACAGTTATGCTGAAATAGCTGTGGTGGTAGAGCACTTCTGCTTTAGAGAGACCCTAAATTTAGTGGTGGTTTACTGTCTCCTAGTCCTGGTAAAAGCAGGGCTTGCTTTGAGGCTCCTAGTCCAGAAGGGTCAGCCTCTGCCCCTTTGCTGAAGATAGGAAGGAGTAAGATGACCCAGGCCTTGATCCTGTATTATACGGACAAAAGAAAGACTGTGATTCCTACACAGAAAGTAGTAATGCCATGCAATCATCTGTTTCAGTGTTTACGCGCAGGTGGAAAAGAGGGTCAACACCTAGCTCTAACTGCAACCCCTATTATAAATTTCCTTTCTAGACCCCAGTTAGCTCCTAGACAAGACCAGTTTTGCAATTCTGTGTGTTCATTCACCTCTGGCCTTCTTAGAATTTCCTTTGTAAGCCACTGATTTCTCCCTCGATGCTTCTGCAGGCAAAACTGCAAGGGATTTGCCAAGGATTGGTGTTTAGAAGCTCTCTGGGTGAATAGCAAGCCAGAAGAGCAAGTTCTGTGGGACAGGCAAAACGAAAAATTGCCACATGAAGCTGACTGATTTAGACTTCAGGACTGGGCCCAGAAGGGCAGGAGAAAGTAAACTTAGGCTTATAATTTCTTAAAAAACTGTAAAGTCAAAGTGAGATGGAAAAGAAGCTGAGTTTAAGTTGTGTACTCTGCTAAAGAAATTTTTTTTTTTTTGTGGCATGGAGCTTTGTACATGAATCCATCTCTTAACATTAGAGAGAGATGATACAACCTTCCTGCTGTTGTTCTGCTGAACAGTCTATGTGAAATAACCATTGTGATTCTTCACAGTGTATTTTTGCCACATCTCCATTTCTAACCCCTATGAATGGAAAGCTAAACTCATGGCACTGGTAACAAAGCATCTGTACCTGACTGGCTCCAGATCTTAACTGCAGAAGCCTACCTTTTCCGTTGTTGTTGTCACTGGGACTCAGCATTTCCCCAGTGGTCTGTGTGAGGCTGTTGTGTGCTTTTTATTCTGTCCTGTTCTTTCCCTAGTATATATGGAAGTTTAACGCTTGAAATCACTTTAGCAGATTAAATTTAGAACTCAAGTTATGATTCTCTTGCAAAAGGGAAAAAAAGAGGCGTGCATTTTAGATGCTGAGAGGATGTGCTCTTTGGACTGGTGTAACAAATACCGCTGGTGTTAAGTTGTAGAGTCTCATATGGTCATATGAAATCGTTCAGTTTTGTGGCAATAGAATCCTTATAAAGAAATTTTGACTTCTGTTGGCTCTATTTTATGTTTCACTGTGTTCACAGGAATGTAATTGTGCACTAGCTGACAGTTATGTGTGCTGTGGTTCAGCCAACTATATCAGCATGAATCTAATTGTAAGCAGATAGCCTTTGTGTTAATTAATGCTTGTGTATTTATACAAATTATATGCTTGAGCACTCCGCTGGGTTATGACTGTTGTTAGTGCATGTCATATGCTACTTCTGGCTGAGAAGGTAGATAGGAATCAGTATTTATGAGCTGTAGATTTGGCCCCAAAAGATTTGGAAAAACAAAACTTCCAACAGTTTTTGAGAAAACTGGTCTCTCATATATATATGCACAGCATAACACTCCATGTTTTGTCAATTGTTTATTTATGTTTCCACAGTACATGCACATATATTGTTGTATGTATATTCTACAATTGCTGGGCAAAGATGCTTATTCTATAAACCTAACTAATGCTAATGTTTAAGAAATCAAATATTATGATAAATTAACACTAGTAGCTTTATCTTTTATGGATGTTTAGAAGAGGAAGGCAGGTATGATACTTGTCCTTCATTCAATTATGGACTCTTAAGTATATAGCTCTTACAGCCTCATGTTTCAAAGTCACAAGCATGTCTGTGAAAACTTAAGTTTTGCCTTCTGTGTGTAAGTCCACATAAACAGCTTTTATGCTTGGAAATTCACATTGAATTTGAATGAACTAAAACAACTCTCCTTGCAAAACTAAAATTGCTCTGTTTCACTTGGTTCCACATGAAAACTGAAGAAACAGCAAAGCCATTTCAGGCTCATTTGAAACTGAACTAAGGTTCTCCTAGCTTGCTTATTTGTGAAAAGTTTTGCATCACTATATGAAATGCAGTACTAAAGTCTATTATGGATATTTGATATTCCTTCAGGTGATCCCCACAGGAACATTTGCTTCCTACAGAGAGTGAAACCACAATTTAAAAAACAGTATTAAATTACTTTTCTGTTTTTAAAGTGGTTTTTACTTTTTTTTTTAATCTAGAATTTAATGTTCAGGCAAGGTTGCAAGCTCTTTACACTCATGGAAAATGAGTAAGATTGAATTGCTTTCCAGGGGCTCATAATGGGTTCCTGTCTCATAATTCAATGAACAGAAGTATTTTTGCAGCTAGAATTTGAACCATTAGAGGATCAACTCATTTTATACACTGTATTGTAACTGTAGTGCCTGCATTATGCTTAGGATTTATTGTATGAGGAATTTGCTTTTAGCCTTGGGGATAATTAGCACTTCACAACCTTGAGAAAACATACCCACACTTATGGGCAGAAGATAAATCAGAAAATCTCTGTTTTGGTTAGTGTTTTATCAATCGAATCTTCTATCTTCTTTAAAGAAAAGGCCTCCATGTCTGACAACTTTGGGGTGAGCGGGAGTTCAAGATAAATTCTCTGCTGTGCTTAATATATTCAGAAGCTGAGATTTTACTCTAGGTGCTGTAATTAATCTATGCTGGTTTGGAAGTGGATTATTGCAAGTGATCACCAATGGATATCTACTGTGAAAAGTCAGAAAAGCACATAACAGTATGTGGTGCTCTCAAGTAAGAAAATAGCATTCAGCATTAGTTTGCTAACTGGAAGCCAGAAACAATAGCTATAATAAATTAGATATTATCATATTGGAGGATCATTTGCACATTGTTTCATATGTTTTATACTCAATCTGGATTCTTCTTGAAAGTACTGAACAGTGATGATTCTATGATGGAGTTGGGGATCTGCTGACACTTTGAACTTTAGAAACACTTGATTTCTTTATCTGTTAAAAAGTTAAGTGCCACATAGGACTTACCCCCCGCTCTGATGAGGAAAGATGGATAGAAAGAGGTTAATGTGGATATGAAAAGTAAAGCTATCCATTATTAATCAATTTCCATGAGTATCCCATTGGATTGAGTCATCTCCAGTGGGATTTCAAAAACTTGAATCAATACAAGGCCTGTATTTGATCAGAGCAGCTGCTTTAGAAGGAAGGAAATGGGGGGTTGGGAATTTAAATGGGAATCACAAAACTGTGATCATTAAAGATCTTACCAACTGCTAATAAACTACATGTGAAAACCTGAGAGAGCAAGACAGGGACCAAACCAACAAGATTTCTTTTGAGCTCTAAACAAAAAGAAAACAACAGTAATGAAGGTAGTGATCACCCACAGGGAAAGAGAGTTCACAAAGGGTGGTCTTTTGTTTGGGTTTAGGTGCTCTGTATCACTATGATAATGTGGCT